>NC_045772.1:24500256-25767756 GCF_008692025.1 Phocoena sinus | reverse complement strand
ACAACTACCGAGCCCACAGGCCTAGAGCCCATGCTCCGCAACTAAAGAAGCTACTGCAAGGAGAAGCCCGTGCACCGCAGCAAAGAGTAGCCCCCGCACAGCAACAAAGACCAACGCAGCACCCCCCCAAAAAAAAAAAATATATATATATACACATAAAATAATCAGAATGTAAAGAGCTAAATATTTAAAAAAAGAAAAAAGGAAACTGCAAAGAAGACTTAAAGCAGTCAGGGACATAGGAGTGGTGTCCTGAGGCTGAATGAAGAAAGTATTTTATAACAGAGGCAGTGGTTAACATGTCAAATGCTGCTAAAAGATCAAGAAAGATAAGGCCATTTGTATATCTTCTTTGGAGAAATGTCTGCTCAAGTCCTTTGCCCATTTTTTTAAAATTAATTTATTATTTATTTTTGGCTGTGTTGGGTCTTTGTTGCTGTGCACGGGCTTTCTTTTGTTGTGGCAAGCAGGGGCTACTCTTTGTTGTGGTGTGCGGTCTTCTCATTGCAGTGGCTTCTCTTGTTGTGGAGCACGGGCTCTAGGCATGTGGGCTCAGTAGTTGTGGCTCCAGGGCTCTAGAGCACAGGCTCAGTAGCTGTGGCGCACGGGTTTAGTTGCTCTGCAGCATGTGGGATCTTCCCGGACCAGGGCTCGAACCCGTGTCCCCTGAATTGGCAGGTGGATTCTTAAGCTCTGTGCCACCAGGGAAGTCCCTGCCCATTTTTTAATTGGGCTCTTTGTTTATTTTCTTGTTGAGTTTTAGGAGTTCTTTATATAGTCTGGGTATTAATCCTTTATCGGATATATACTTTGCAAATAGTTTTCCCCTTCTGTGAGTAGTGTTTTCACTCTCTTGATAGTGTCCTTTGACACACAGACATCTTTAATTTTGATGTAGGAAAAATCCTATTTTTTCTTTTGTTGTTAAGTTTTCTTCTCTTTTCAAGAAAGTCAATAATAACACCTGGTTCATAGGATTATTATGAGGATTAAATAATACATGTGAATATATGTAAAGAGATTGGGACAATACTTGCCACGTAAGAAGCACTCAATAAATATTAGCTAGTATTCAGGCTAAGCTTAGTACAAAATACCTGGGTCAGAGGGATAGAAATAGATCATGTGACATGGAAACCACAGGAGTAGATAGTCTCAAGAAGAGCATGATCAACAGTGCAAAATGATGCAGAGATGTCAAATAAGATCACACAAACTTCGACTTGATACCAACAAGGTAAGACAGTGGAGTGACAGATGCCAAATTATACTGGATGGAAAAAAACTGTTAGGCCCTTTTTGGGTCCAGGGCCAGGTTTCCTGCTGTTTCAGCACTTATGGTGTTCCAAAACGAGATTGAACCTATGGGGGTTTGCTGAGGTACAAATCTGACTCGATTTGGAGTCAGAACAACTAAATTCAAGTCCCTGGTCTCCTACCATGTGATGCCTGTGCTCACTTCCAGAGTTCCAGTTCCCTCACTCGTAGAGGACAATCATTCCTACTTTACAAGGTCAACGACAAGTTTAAGTGAAGAGTAAGCATGATGGTAAGTCATTAATTATCATTGCCATAATAAATCGTTCTACTCTAACTCCTTGTTCTAAGGTTCTAGCATTCAGTAGTTCTGCCTGCATGCCAGGTCTTGTGAAGTGGGGTATTCTTATTTCACAGATAATTGGCTTACAGGTTTGTAATGGTAATAAGATTAATACATGTGAAATGCTTATGACAATTGGGCTGCTGTTATATTCTTTTTTCGTTTTGATGTGGACCATTTTTAAAGTCTTTATTGAACTTGTTACAATATTGCTTCTGTTTTATGTTTTGGTTTTTTGGCCTAGAGGCATGTGGGATTTTAGCTCCCTGACCAGAGATAAAACCTGCACCCCCTGCATTGGAAGGTGAAGTCTTAACCACTGGACCGCCAGGGAAGTTCCACTGCTGTTGTATTCTATTGGAAAGTTTTTTCCTGATTTTTAGTGGTGACTGTCTTCAGGTCTGCTTCCTGAGCCCACTGCATTCCTCATGCTTGTGATGTTCACCAACTTAACTCATCCTCAGCTGTTGCTGTAAAAAGCAAGTGCTTAAAATATTACCATTGACTAGATCAATGGACCTTTTTGTTCACTTTGTTTGGGTTGTAGACATGAGAATTCATTTAACTGAGCTGTGAGTGCATTGCAGAAGTTTGGGGATTTCATCTGCAGTTCAGTAAACAGAACATGGAGTTCCCACTGAGTTCCTACAGCTACCAAAGCAAAGATGTTTTCAGCGAAGTTAACTGTCCAGGCCTGATCAATCTCACCCTTATGAGCTGCATTTCAGGGCAGGATGTTAAGTCACATTTATTTAGTCTGGTTTGTACCTTGTTGTGTGGCTTCTCTTATTCTTTTTTTAAAGTTTATATTTCTTTTTGATTTATTACATATCCCAGGATACCTTAGGAATGAATACATTTTCAAAACATAATAAGAGTAAATTCTATAAAGAATACTTGAGAGCTTCCCTGGTGGCACAGTGGCTGAGAATCTGCCTGCCAATGCAGGGGACATGGGTTCGAGCCCTGGTCTGGGAAGATCCCACATGCTGCAGAGCAACTGGGCCCGTGAGCCACAACTACTGAGCCTGCGCGTCTGGAGCCTGTGCTCCGCAACAAGAGAGGCCGCGATAGTGAGAGGCCCATGCACCGTGATGAAGAGCTGCCCCCGCTTGCCGCAACTAGAGAAAGCCCTAGCACAGAAACGAAGACCCAACACAGCCAAAAATAAATAAATAAATATTAAAAAAAAAAAATACTTGAATAACTTTTCAAGGAAATCCAAATGAACTATGACTGTACAATATTTTGTTTGTTAATGATGGATGGTAACAAATAGAATTTTTAATTCAATACACATTTATTGACTGGTCTTCTTTGTACCAGATACAGTAATCACACTGTGAGATAAATATTCCCATTTTATAAATGAGGAAAGTGGCTCTCAAATAAATATCTAGCCCAAGAGCCCAAGACTCTTAGCAAGAAAAAATAATAGACTAGCTTCTCCAAAAAGGCTCTTTGATGTCAAATTAGATGTTTGTTCTATGTATTTTGTCAGTTTTCTCTTGTTTTCCTGCATGGGTCACCACATACAAGGACATACACGTACACACACACACACACACACACACACACACACACACACACAGAAATCCTAATTACCCTTTCAAGCAGCATAATCCCCTCATTCTGCATTTAGTTTAATCACAGGATTCCTAAAAGAAGTCAATTAAATAGGCAATTAATTTCTCTGTGCATTGTTCACTCACATATTAAAGCTGTTAATCTAATTTCTTTAGACAGTCTCTCTGACACCACTGTCCTCAATGTTTAAATTCCTCATTACTCATGAAGTTGATGTGAGAATCTTTTTGCAAGAGCACTTTGTAAACTGAAAAGATATTCTTTTTTTTTTTTTTTTTTTTTTCTGAAAAGATATTCTTCTTATCTAGTTGTGGGATCTAGTCTGTTCAGTTTTATTTGGTTGACTATGGTGAGAGGTTAAATGTTTAAGCTACACCAGTTATACCTTTGTTCCAGGAACTTAACTGAGTGGAATTGAAAGACTTTTCCAAACAACTCAAGCCAGGCAAACAGTCCCTGATTTGCTCTCTCAAACTAAATATATTAGCCTTGTGGTGACCAAATATTGGATTGAAAGCAAAAAGTTTTTAACGGCCCTCTAAAGCACTTACCACTTAACTTTAATGAAATATCCCAAGATGCTTCCAGACAGCAACTCTTTCGGTTAAGTAGAGACTGGAAAAAGGATATGTGTTAGGAGCATAAGTAGAGAACTCCAAAGTACTCTCTCCTGGGAATTCTAAAAAGTCTCATTTACAGAAAAATAATGAGGAGACAATTTGCCACCCTACATACCCATGCATTATATCCCAACGCTGCTAACAGACACTTCCTGTTGCCCATTTTGAACTATTAGTCAAGATGCCTGGGTTCAAACCTTAGCTCCACCCCTTAGCTGTGTGATCTCCTTGAAGGCTCAGTTTCTTCATATGTAAAATGGAAACAGCAATAGCTCATAGGATTGTTGCCAGAATTCACGGAATTAGTTATGTGAAAAGGTATGATTCTCAGCAGATATTCTTTTCCTTTGGGTCTCAAATATTCATCGTTTTGTTGGGAAATTCCTGCCTTGTAGAAAAGTCTGGGGCCTTGCCAAAGGCTGAGACAAAGACTTGGTTGATAAGTGAAAGAGACAAAGCAAAGTAAAAATGGGTTTGGCATTCCTGTTGGAAGGATTGGTGAGTATTCATTCACCCAGTCAAAAAATATTTATTGCAGTCTTCTATTTTTCTAGGCATTCTCCTAGGCACTGGAATGCAGGAATGAATAAAAAGGACAAAGTCCCTGCCCTCAGTGGGGAGACCAGATAATAAACCAGTAGATGCATAAGATATCTATGTAGTGGTGAGTACTATGAACCACACAGGATAAGGAATGGAGAGTGGAAAATAGAGCAGAAAGGGAAGGCCACTGAAAGGGTGGCATTTGTCTAGAAATGTGGTTATGTGAGAGAATAAACCATGCAACTATATGGAGAACAACCAGCAAAGAGAGCACAACGTGTAACGGCTCTGAAGGGGAATGACAAGGATGCTAGAGCGGCAAGAGCTGAGTGGGCGAGCACAAGAGAGGCAGCAGGGGCCAGGTTACATGACGCCTTGTGGTCCATAGAAAGGATCTGGGGTTTCATTTCAAATGTGTTGAGTACCCATTAGAGGGTTCCGAGCAAAAGAGTGCTGTAATCTGATTTAGGTTTTATAAAGATTAATTACTCTGGTCACTATGTAGAGGACGGACAGTAGGCAGGACAAGAGCAGAAGCAGACAAATCAAAGAGGATGATGCCGAGGTGGTGAGATGGAACAAATACTTGGATTCTGCATTTGTTAGGAAGGAAGAAGCTACAGGATTGGCAGATGGATTGCAAGCAGGGTATGAAAAGAGAGAAGTAAAGATTTATTTCAGTATTTTTGCTCTGAATAAAGTGGGTGAGGACCACTTCCTGAAATGAAGAAGATAGGGGAGGAGCAGATTTGGGGGGGAAATAGAGTTCTATTTGGGAAAATTGAGTCAAGATGCCTAGTTATCAAACGTCCGAGGGAAATAGGAATAGTGAGTTGGAATTAAGAGGAACCTGGAATTCAAGGAAAACATTGCACGTGGGGATATTAATGATAGGGCCTTTAAAGCCACAGGCCAAGGTGAGAGTACCAAGAGCAAGTGTCGATGGAAGAGAAAACAGACCTGAGGTGAGCTACTCTTCCTAGAGGCCAAGTGACACAGCCGACTCTTAACCCTGGTTGTATGTAAAAGTCACTCCATGGTCTATGAAAAAATAGAAACTCAGGGAATTCCCCGGCGGTTCAGTGGTTAGGACTTGGCACTTTCACTGCCGAGGGCTCAGGTTGCGGAACTAAGATCCCACAAGCCACATGGCGTGGCCAAAAGAAAAAAAAAATACTCAGAATAAAACAAACTAGTGAGTATAACAAAAAAGGAACAGACTCACAGATATAGAGAACAAACTAGTGGTTACCAGTGGGGAGAGGGAATGAGGGGGGGCAAAGATTAAGAGATACAAACTACTATTATAAAATAAATAAGCTACAAGGATATATTGTGCAACACAGGGAATATAGCCAATATTTTATAGTAACTATAAATGGAATATAACCTTTAAAAATTGTGAATCACTATGTTGTACACCTGAAACATATAATATTGTACATCAACTATACCTCAATAATAATAATAATATAAAGATACTCAGGGTCCACACGGATCTACTGGATGGGAATCTCTAGGGGGTGAGACTTGTGTTTCTTAAAGAGCTCCATGGGTGGACAGCCAGGTTTGAGGACTATTGACCCAGGAAAAGATAAGGCAAAGAGAGTGGGAAAGGCTGTGGTTCAGGTAATACTAAAAAAAAAAAATAGACCAAGGGCTCAACACAGAACCCATTAAACCCTTCACTTCTACACACACACACAAACATACACACACACACACCATCCCCACCACCACTTCCTCTATCACCATTACTAATCACTCTTAAAGACTGAGCTCCACACTCACATGTGTAACTCCCACACCTCAAAATAATAATAACATACACAATACTTTTTGGTTTACCAAGTTTTTGTATACATTTTCTTATTTGAACACACATTCTCACATCAACCCTGTGAGCAACAGGTAAAGATTGCATTTACTTCTATTAAATCTAGCCATTAAATCCAGGTCCCACTGGTATGCTAACTCACTTAATCCTCACGACATCCCAATAGTTGAGGTGGTGATTTTCTCCCCAGTTTACAGATGAAGAAACTGAGGCAAGCCACAAAAAGAAGTGTTAGATCTGGGATTCAAACTCAAGTTTTTGACCCCAAAGCTTATGCTCTCATTTCATCAAATATAAAAATGTAATCACTACTCTGCTTCATTAAAAAAAAAAAAGGCTACTAAACTAGGTTAGCTTTTAAAGCCCAGAACCATTACAGTCTTCCAGGAAATGATAAAAAAAAAATAGCAGTGTGTTGGGAATTTCTGATTTTAAAATAACTATTGTGACATCAATCTCAACCAGATTTTCACACTTCCTTGGTAGGTACTGGTTTTGCTCACAGAATTTTTTATAAGAAAAGTATTTTCTTAGGGATGCAGGTAGAAGATATGAAAGCTCCTCAAATAGTCCTCGAAAATTAGAACCTAGAAATGGGACAGTGGAGTAATTGATTGCCTCCACATCCAAGTCAGGCTGGTAGGATTTGGTGAAGAAAGTTATAAATTTTATGCACATTAAGAGAGAAGTTTCATTTCCCTTCTATCTGTGATTATCCATCCCCTTCTGACATCATGACTTTCCCCTAAGGTTCAGTATTACAAAATCTGTTTCTTACTAGTAAGTTTGGTCACTAGTATTGATAATCATATGCCCTCCTGACTTGAAATACAGTCCTAGGAGAATTTCTGAATGCAGCTTTATAGAATGAGCCTCCTAATCAGGAAGAATCTTTATTCTAATTCCTTAGAGTCAAACCAGATATGCCCAAACCAACTGCTTCGAGGTATTTTGTTGGTTTTCACTGTACCAGATTCACATACTTAGAGTGAACACTAAAGATTTCAGAGCCATGTCTTAAGGAGGTTCTAGACTTGAAAAGAAAACAATAAAAAATTTAGTGCTGGGCTTCCCTGGTGGCGCAGTGGTTGAGAGTCCGCCTGCCGATGCAGGGGACACGGGTTCGTGCCCTGGTCCAGAAAGATCCCACATGCCGCGGAGTGGCTGGGCCCGTGAGCCATGGCCGCTAAGCCTGCGTGTCCGGAACCTGTGCTCTGCAATGGGAGAGGCCACAACAGTGAGAGGCCCACGTACCGCCAAAAAAAAAAAAAAAAATTTAGTGCTACTATATAGCACAAGGAACTATATTCAAGAATATATAACTGAATCACTTTGCTGTACACCAGAAAGTAACACAGCATTGTAACTCAACTGTACTTCAATTTAAAAAAAACAGTATGGTACTGGCACAAAGATGTAACAGAATAGCGAGCCTAGAAATAAACCCACACTTCTATGGGAAATTAATCTATGACAAAAGAGGCAAGAATATACAATGGGGAAAAGACAGCCTCTTCAGTAAATGATGTTCAGAAAACTGGACAGCTACATGCAAAAGAATCAAACTGGACTACTCTCTCATACCATTCACAAAAATAAATTCAAAATGGATTAAAGACCTGAAATCAGAAAACTAGAAGAAAACATAAGTGGTAAGCTCTTTGACATCAGTCTTAGTATTTTTTGGATATATCTCCTCAAGCAAGGGAAACAAAAGCAAAAATAAATAAGTGGGACTACATCAAACTAAAAAGCTTTTGTACAGCAAGGGAAATTATCAACAAAATGAAAAGGCCACCTACTGAATGGGAGAAGATATTTGTAAAGAATATATATATAATAAGGGGTTAATATCTAAAATATACAAAGAACTCATACAAGTCAACATTAAAAAAAAAAAAAACCAACCCAATTTTAAAATGGGCAGAGTATCTGAAGAGACATTTTTCCAAAGAAAGCCTGCAGATGGCCAATATACACATGAAAAGATGCTCAACATCACTATTCATCAAGGAAATGCAAATCAAAACCACAGTGAGACATCACCTCACACCCATCAGAGTGGCCATCATCAAAAAAGCAACAAATAACCAGTGTTAGCCAGGATGTGGAGACAAGGGAACCCTCGTGCACTGATGATGGGAATGTAAATTAGTGCAGCCACCATGGAAAAGAGCATGGAGATTCTTCAAAAAATTAAAAATAGAATTACCATATGATCCAGCAATTCCACTCCTAGCTGTTTATCCACAGAAAATGAAAACACTAATTCAAAAAGATACATGCACCCCTATGTTCATTGCAGCATTATTTACAAAAGCCAAGATATGGAAGAAACCTAAATGCCCATCAAGAGATGAATGGATAAGAAGATGTGGTATATATACACAATGGAATATTACTCAGCCATAAAAAAATAAAATCTTGCCATTTGTGACAACATGGATGGACCTAGAGAGTATTTTGCTGAGTGAAATAAGTCAGAGAAGGACAAATAATGTATGATTTATATGTGGCATCTAAAAAAACAAAACAAACATAACAAAATAGAGTTACAGACACAGAGAACAAACAGGTGGTTGTCAGAAGGGAGGGGTGGGGGGGAAGGATTGAAATAGGTGAGGGAGATTAAGAGGCACAAACTTTCAGTTGCAAAATAAATGAGTCATGGGGATGAAATGTACAATGTGGGAAATATAGTCAATAAATATGTAATATCTTTGAATGGCGACATTGCAACTAGACTTATCTTGGGGATCATTTTGAAATGTATGGAAATATTGAATACATTGTATGGCAGGAACTAATATAGTGTTGTAGGTCAATTATACTTCAAAAACAAACAAACTCATAGAAAAAGAGATCAGATTTGTGGTTACCAGACCTGGGGGTGGGGGAGGCGGTGAGGGGAGGAGGAATTGGATGAAGACATTCAAAAAGTACAAACTTCCAGTTCTAAGATAAGTACTAGGGATGTAATATACATGATAAATGTAACTGACACTGCTGTATGTTGTATATGAAAGTTAAGAGAGTAAATCCTGTGTTCTCATCACACAGAAAAATATTTTTTCTATTTCTTTAACTTTGTATCTATATGAGATGATGGATGTTCACTAAACTTATTGTGATAATCATTTCATGATGTATCTAAGTCAATTCATTATGCTGCACACCTTAAACCGTGCTGTATGTCAGTTATATCAATAAAACTGGAAGGAAAAATTCCATTATTTATAACTGCCTAATTATTAGTTGGTTTTCTTCAGACTGTCTAATTCTTTTCTTAAACTCTATGCAATAATTTTTTTCCTTAGAGGAGAAGTAGGAGCCCATAACAATAGCTGTAAGTAGTTATGCCTCGGTGGCCCAACTTTTACTGGTAAGGTGTGAAGACTGAAGCTGTTGTTTAGCTTTCAAGTATATTGTTTGCCCCACTTCTCCCTTCCTTGATTCTCCTAGCCAGTCTCTGTGTTATCAGGCAGGGAAAAGTGGTGAAAAGGTAATTTACTTAGAAGCACAAACAGCAGTTTCATTCTCAATGCTTTACCCAGTAAGAGTCCTGATGGAAGGGTCACCCAGCCTTCCCAGTTAGATGCATTATAGAAAGGAAGCAAATTTTCAAAATCATTGAACTCCCAACAGCTATGCTTTTCCACTATGGAATTTAGATATGTACATATTAAGACCTCTTCAAAACTAGAGCTCATGGCTACATATATGATTTTCAATAACACTTTGCATGTTATTGGACATGTGATATAAGTTAGGCCAATCAGACTTCATCTCTCATGGGCTGCATACAGAGTGACGACATACTGAGATGGATGGCACTGAAAGCTGATGCTATCCGGTAGCAGTGCACTGGAAAGAAGGTCCAGAGTATCTGCTGCAGAGATTCTTGGGGCTCCCCTGGCTCCCCTCTCTCCTTGGGTCTTCTTAATGAGCTGGGGTCTTATTAAGGACCTGATGAAGTCTGACTTTGACTCTGTGAATTGCCCTAATCCTTCAAAACCACTCCTGCATTTAAGTTAGTTGGTTTCTTTTGCTTGGAACCAAAGATCCTTAATTGATTAAGAAACCAAATACAGGCCTTAATGCCTGTTAAATAAAGTACAAAACTAGAAGGAAGAATATCAGTTTCTTTCAAGGTCACTACCTCTTTATTGCTATTCAGTATAATTGTGATTAGAAAGTACATTTAGCAACTCAGAAAGTTAGAATGCCTTTGAGCTTTGGTGCAAAATAATTTATTCAGGAACATGTGCTGGCTGACCCAAACAGGTTTCTAGTTGGTGTGCTATTTGTATAGCTCTGCATGCAAACCAATTTTCATCTTCTTTAGCAAAAATAATTTTCATGACTCTTAACCTTGATCTCTGACTATATCCTATCCTTCTTGGCATTTTTTTGAAGGTGGCTCTGGGGAAGGGATCCTTTTTCTTTTAAGAACTTATGAGGGCTTATGATTTTTCACTCTAATGACATGAGTGTAAAAAGGAAGGAGGGAAGGAACTAATTCTTGCAGGAAACACTAAAACAAAACACAGGACTTTTTAAGCAGCAACCTGGGGTTACCCTTTTCTGCTGCCATTCTTTCTCGCTATCCCTCTTTTTCCTTATCTTACTTTATTTTTTTATTTTTTGCGGTACGCGGACCTCTCACTGTTGTGGCCTCTCCCGCCGCGGAGCACAGGCTCCGACGCACAGGCTCAGCGGCCATGGCTCATGGGCCCAGCCGCTCCGCAGCATGTGGGATCTTCCCGGACCGGGGCACGAACCCATGTCCCCTGCATCGGCAGGTGGACTCTCAACCACTGCGCCACCAGGGAAGCCCATCTTACTTTATTTTTATGAGCGCATTGATCACTCCCCAACATAATGTTTGTTATTGTCTCTTGCTCTACTAGAATGTATGCTCCAGAAGAACAGGGAATTTTTGTCTTTTTTAATGACTGTATCCCTGGTATCAAGGATAGTGTTTGGCGCATAGCAGGCACTCAATAAATATTTGGGGGAAGGAAGGAATGAAGGAGCTTTAGTGTGAGATGAGCCTCTTTAGGTGGAGAGAGGCAGGTGACCAAGCAGCCCTGCTCCCTCCCCTGGATTCTTCCTAGGACTGTGGGCATTATCAGTGGCATCAGCTTGCTGGCCACGGGGCACTCCATTTCCCCTTCAGCATTCTGTCCCAAGCAGAGTCCCCTCTCCAGATCCACCGCCTCCTTCCTCTCTCTCCCAGATTGTCTCAATAGCTACCTAAAAGTTCTCCCTGCTCACAGTTTTGTTTCTCTCCAGTTCATCATCTGTATTGGATCGATAGTGATCTTCCTAAATCATGGATGTATAATCATGTCACTCCCTGTTTAAAATACTTCGGTTTTTCTCATTGCTCTTAAAATCAAGTTCATGCTCTCCTCCTCCCCTTCTCCCTCCTTCCCTCCCTCCTCCTTCTCCCCACCTCCTTCCCTTCACGGCTCACAAGGCCTTACATTATTTATAATCTCATTTTTGCAGCTCTCCTCACACCTTCTCCTCCTTACACTTTATGATCCAGATGAATTTTATCTTTGGACTTGACTCTGAAGTACCTAAAACACCTCTAAGCGGAGAGGCTCCAAGCCACAGGTGAGAAATCTGGACTGGTGATGGAGATTCGGGTGTCACTAGCTTATAGAGATAGTGAAACATAGGAAAGAGCGGATGTGTGGCGTTCAAGGAGGACTTGCGTCAGAACACTGAGGAGGATCGGCATTCCAGCATTCCCCAACCAGGAATGCCCTCTTAAATATCTTGACTCCTACATGATCCACATCAAAAGAACTAGCTTTCCTATTCACAGTTCATCCTTCCCTTTTCTGGCTTTTAGTGAGGAGACAAAATTCTAAGGCCTATGTTCTTTAATTCAACACTGGCTACAAATTATTATTGAAGCAACCCCCAGCAGTTCAACAACGAACACGAGTATTGACAAGACAAATATTCAGCAAGGCAGTGCATCTTAGCTAGATATAACAAAAAAGATTACACACACCCTAGTCCCTCTGACCAGGCAGCAGCACAGATCCCCAAGTGATCCTGATCTGTGTCCCCAGCTGAAGCCTCGCAAACAGCCTGACATGATCACAGCCCACCGGCTCGGCCCTGATTTGTTGCAGTCACTGCCTGGGGTGCTCTCATGTTGCAGCTAAGGTGGGAAGGACCAGAAAGGCAGGGAGGGGTTGGGACAGGGAGAGAGCCATTAAAGTCATCTTCACTTTTACTTGCAGTGCTCTCCTATCAATCGGAAGCCTAGAAGACGTTATTCGGAGCACAAGACCAGTGAAATGTTAAGAGTTATATCAAAAAAGGGTTCTGCAGCTAAATGATAGGGAATTTGAACAAAATTAATTTAAACAAAATTAAACAGATCTCTTTTTAAAGATATTTTTAACTTTTTATTTTGTATTGGAGTATAGCCGATTAACAATGTTGTGATAGTTTCAGGTGCACAGCAAAGGGACTCAGCCGTACATATACATGTATCCATTCTCCCCCAGGCTCCCCTTAAACAGATCTCTTTAAAGAAAAAAAAAAAAAAGACAGATAGGAAAAAGACTATGAATTTTACCCATAAGTACCATAAAGTTTATACTTATTCAGTGGCTTGTCATTATGAAGTTGAGTTTCTCAAGCTGTTTGCTACGAAGGGCAAAGAGCTTTCTGGTAATATATAAAGATGCGTTGTGATGGTTACAAGGACTGTTGGCTTGCATCCTTGAGATCATAAATATTTGTAATCGGAAACTGCATTTGTTAAAATTATGTTTGTTTACTTAAAGCTATAAGCTATATTTGTATAAGAGATTGATTTTTACCCACCAAACTTGAGATAATTAGCTTTACCGACTTTATTCTGTAGCTTCTCTAGACTCTAATTGGTGCCTAAATAATAAAACAATAACAACAACAACTCAGAAAGCATTTAGACTGTTTATCCGGACTTCTTCCTACAGACTTGTATTTTAATAAGCATGGCAACTCTAACATTCATTTCTGAAATGCATAGCAAATGCCAATTTTTCTCTATCACTTACTGAGGGGATGTGTCTTTTCCGCAAACGTTTGACCATCAGGTAGGACCCCAATAGAAATCCTGATATGGCTTTGTCCTCATGCATTTTTCTGATGACTGTTGGAAGGATACCAAGAGATCATCTAATCCAGGCCCCCTTGATTTACAGATAAAGAAATTGAGGACTAAAATGTTATCTGTGGTCACCCAACCAGTTAGAGGCAGAACCAGGGCTAGAATCAAGGTTTACTGCTTTTCCTATACTCACGCCCCAACCCCAACTTTTTTGTTATTGTAGTAGAATTTACATAAAATTTACCACTTTAGCCATCTTTAAGGATACAATTCAGTGGCATTAAGCACATTCACATCGTTATGCAACCATCACCAATATCCATCTCTAGAATTTTTTCATCATCCTAAACTGAAACTCTGTACCCTTTAAACAAGAACTTTGCATTCTCCCCTCAGCCTAGGCCCTGGTAACCACTGTTCTATTTTCTGACTCTATGCATTTGACTGTTCTAGGTACCTCATATAAGTGGAATCATACAGTATTTGTCCTTTTCTGTCTCACTTATTTCACCTAGCATAACATCTTCAAGGTTCATCCATGTTACAGCATGTATCAGAATTCCATGCCTTTTTAAGGCTGAGTAATATTTCATTGTAGATACATACCACATTTTGTTTATCCCTTCATCTCTTGATGGACATTTGTGTTGTTTCCACCTTTTTGCTTTTGTGAATAATGCTGTTATGAAGCAAATAGCTGTTCAAGTCCCTGCTTCCAATTCTTTTGGATATATGCCCAGAAGTGGAGTTGCTGGATCATATGAAAACTCTATGTTGAATTTTTTGAGAAACCACCATACTGGTTTCCACAATGACTGCATCACTTTACATTCCCTCTCCTTATTTTTTTACATGCAGTAGAAAGAGTATTGAATTGGAAGTTGCCAATCCAATCCCAGGATTGATTAGCTGGAGTAATCAAGTGGGTAAGCCACTTCACTCAAACTCAGCTTCCCCAGTCAGGAAAAGACAAACCACATTTGGCTTGCCAACCCCACAGAACTGTTATAAGAATTCAACAAAATGAGCTACACAGACTGCTTTATAAACTAAAATGTTATTTAATTCAAGTTATTATTAGTCATTTGTACTAAATTTGAGTCAAATCCAATGTCAAAGGAGAAAACCATGAGGTATTAGGAAGAAAAGGGCTCACTAAAGAAGTTTGATATCCAACAAAGACTTTGATCTAACCGTCTTTTTTCCTAAAACCTAGGCAGTTTGACCCTAAACAAAGAACACTGTTTCTCAATGCAAGTGCAAAGTTACACCCAGCTTGGGAGAAGCTGAGAAAAGGGCAAATCAGCACTTTAGAAACCAGCAGTGGGTCAGTCATCTATTTGATTCTGAAGCTCTGCAAGTCGGTGTTTTATCAGAAGCATTCAGAATTGTGTTTATAATTCTCTGTAAACACATCATTCTGAGGACAATGTGGCTTATTCCCTTTGATTGATGATAAGGGTTGCTGAGGTATGTCCCAAAGATTTCTTTGTCTGAACTTAAATTGCAGGCTTAGTTTAACTTATATCGATTAAACAGCCATCTCTAAATAGGAAATGTTAGAGGTGGACAAGATAGCAGGATAGGAAAACTCTAAATAGGAAATGAAAGCTATGTACTAGCTTTTGGAAAAATTTAGGTATGCCCTTTTGATTTTGGATCCTAAATACTAAATTTACTCTTTCACCACAAATCAACTGTACATATACTGATTTGTAGCTACTGTAAAGGATGCAACAGAAATAAGAAGAGCAGAGTCCCTGCCCTAAAGTGATTAAGGTCAGAATTGAGGATCTCAAGAGGGTAATACAGTGTTGATAAACTTTATAACTAATGACAGAACAGAATTATTTTCACTCTTATTTACACATACTAATATTATTGTATGGGCCCGAGGAGCTGGTACGAGAAGAAAGAGCATCCCCCTTAAAGATTTTTTTCTTGTTTTAAACATATTTAAACTTCTTCTACCAACTCTTTCATATGCCCACCCTGAATAGTATTCCATTTTTAAGAAGGCCTAGGATATTTTTATGATGTGATGCCAAGCTACTCAACTATTAAACAGAAAAGGTTGGGAATTCCCTGGCGGTCCAGCAGTTAGGACTCGGGGCTTTCACTGCCGAGTTTGATCCCTGGTCAGTGAACTAAGATCCTGCAAGCCACGCAGCATGGCCAAAAAAACCCCAAAAAAGTTATTGGGCCTAGAGAGCATCTGGTCAGATTGGCCAGGAAAGAGAGAAGCCTTATGATAGTGGGGATATAGAACATTGGTAGAGCATTTGACTGCAAAGCCCTATGGTAGAGACAGGGATGCAAAAGCAGTGCTTTCTGAATCTTGCACTAAGGAGGGAGAAGGAGACGACCAGGATGATAAAGCTGAGGTGATACTGGAGCACAGGGAAAGAGGACAGATACTAGCAAGAAAAATAATTGCCAAGAGAAATGGGGCCAGAGAATAGAAAGAAGGCACCCTCTTAGGGTAGGAGTTCCTTCTGAGCTATCCGCTAAAAATCATATTCTAGCCTCTTCAAAAGGAGAGCTCACTGCTTTGCAAGGCTATGAATTCCAACATTATTAGACAGCTCTAATTTTTTCTTATGTTATTCTTTAAAATAATTTAATATCCAGCAATAAAAGATATATTAAGTAATAAGTCGTGGTACAGCCATATATTGGAATATGATCAGCCAACATAAACGGTGTTGCTGTAAAAGAATGTAGAAACAATACTTAGTGATATAGGGAAATGCTTATATTATTATATGTACCTTAAGACCCTAATTCAGGGTGTTTGTGTGTGTGTGTGTGTGTGTGTGTGTGTGTGTGTGTGTGTGTAAACATTGCAAGGGAGTACACTGAACCATTAGCAGTGTTTATTTCTGGATAGTAAGAGTATGGATGATTTTTATTTCCTTCTTTATGCTTTTCTACATTTCCAAACATTGGGTTACATCAGTAGAACCCTCCCCTGCAAATAATCTGTGGTGCTGGCTTCTCACAGAACAGCCCAGATAAGACTCCAAAGACCTTCATGATTGGAAAACTAGGAAGGTAGAAGAAATAGGAAGATAAAAGGATCTTTTGCGCATCTCTACAGAGAGTCCCTGTGGGTTCACACATCTTTACCCCGTTCTCTTATGAGTTTTACTTTCATTGTGACATTGGTGAAGAAAGCAGACACACCAGAAGCATCCAGGTTGGGGGCTTCCCCAGTGGTGCAGTGGTTGAGAATCCTCCTGCCAATGCAGGGGACACGGGTTCGATCCCTGGCCCGGGAAGATCCCACATGCCGCGGAGCAACTAAGCTCGTGTGTCACAATTACTGAGCCTGTGCTCTAGAGCCTGTGAGCCACAACTACTGAGCCCATGTGCCGCAGCTACTGAAGCCCGCGTGCCTAGAGCCCGTGCTCCACAATGAGAGAAGCCACTGCAATGAGAAGCCCGCGCACCGCAACGAAGAGTAGCCCCCTCTCGCCGCAAGTAGAGAAAGCCCGCGTGCAGCAACGAAGACCCAACACAGCCAAAAATAAATAAATAAATAAAATTTAAAAAATAAAAAGAAGCATCCAGGTTGGGTTTGTTTCCCAGGAGAATCCTCTCTGCTCTGGTGGGTCCCAGAAAGTTCTCAACTTCCCCTACCCAGGGCCTCCTCTCATAAATCCTTTTACCCTTTCTGCTGATAAAATGGTTGAGAACACGGGCTGAGTAAAGAATACCAAAACTTTGATAAAATGTCCTTGATATACACTGAAGAGAATATCAAAGTGTTTGTGATTACAGTGTGTCCTAGGTAAAGTGTCTGGGTGTGGTAGGTCAGTCCGGGATAGGCCTTGAAGTGGGCAAAGAGCAGAGACAAGGAAGTCACTTATGGCTCAAGAGCCTCACATTCTGCTTCTATGGCCCTTTGTTCTGTGTTGCTCAATGTCTGTGCAAGTCCCAGGGAGTGAAAGCCCAATCTGCACACAGCCGGACAAACTGTATTTCTAACCCTCACTTGAGGTTCTCAGGAGACAAATAGAACTCCCTAAGAAAATACTACTGCAGTTTAAATGTATTTTTAAATATAAACCTCCCAAACCTTTGTTATGTTAAGTGTGATAAAACATAAACATGTTGAGGGCTTCCCTGGTGGCGCAGTGGTTGAGAGTCCGCCTGCCGATGCAGGGGACACGGGTTCGTGCCCCCGTCCGGGAAGATCCCACATGCCCCAGAGCGGCTGGGCCCGTGAGCCATGGCTGCTGAGCCTGCGCGTCTGGAGCCTGTGCTCCGCAACGGGAGAGGCCACAACAGTGAGAGGCCCGCGTACCGCAAAAAAAAAAAAAAAAAAAAAAAAAAAAAAACATAAACATGTTGAATTAGTACAAATAGACAGGACCAAATAATATCAAATAAAGCAAAGGGGGAAAATACTTCTAAAAAAACCAAAAAAGTTTCGTGGTGTAATTTCTTTCTTGGGGGGGCGGGGGGGATCTTAGTTCCCCTACCAGAGGTTGAACCCACACCACCTGCATTGGGAGCATGGAGTCTTAACCACTGGACCACCAGGGATGTCCCAATTTCTTAAAATGATAATTCTATTTTAGTCTTTCAAACTGACAGAAAAGAATTTGGAACAGAGTCCCACATTAACATGACTTTATTGTTTACTATATAGTGAAGGGTCTCAACATTTCTGAATCATGATCCTCCCCATTTTGGGGGGTGAGAGTGGAGCACAAACAATTACTCAGACCAACCCTCTTAAGCAAGCACTCTGAAGCAAGCACTCAGTTCACTTCCTGTCTTGTCCTTTTAAAATGGGGATATGACTGGTTCCATCATTCCCTCTCCTCTACTGCATTATCATCACACACCTCCATCATTTCTGCTGATTACACGGAATCTTACTACAGTGTTTATTTCCTATCTATTTCTCATTTTGAAGATAGGGCTTATGTCCAAAATACAATAATGAAAAACCATGACATGGCAATTTGGAAATAACATTCCACGAAGACAATTTTGTCCCTCTTCAGAGCCCTGGGTAATGCACATCCCACCCCCTAGCATGTTTGTATTAGAATAAACACCTTGGGTAAAGAATTGTTCCACCTTAATGCATTTAAGCAAAATGCTAAAATGAATTTTCAGCTGAGCTTTCACAATGCTCTTTGCAAGCTTTCTGCCTTCATTAAATTGTCAGGAAAATGCAGGTTAATTTATTATGGACAATCACATCCATTCTCTGTACTGCTTTGCCCAAAGAAACCCAGGCCCAACATGGTAACATCAGAACTATTCACCTCACATTTTCTCTCGAAAGATAAAGAAAACAGAACCATTCTGCCTTGCTCTTGAAGAAAGGCAGAGCCTCCCCAAGACCCTCAGAACTCCATCTGGCTCCAGTCTTTCCCAGAATTTGCTGGCCCAGAGACAAAGCACATTTATTTCAGATGGATCAACACTGTCACCCGGTGGACAGTCAACTAGGCAGGCTGAGGCCTTAGCCTTGCTCTTGGCTTGAAAGGCAGATACTGAGAGCCAGTGTTTGAATAGGAACCTGTTTGTTTTAGGTGATCATGAGTAATTGTTGATATTCTCTTACAGGGAACTGGGAGGACCTCAGCTGACAAGTCTTTGATTTGGATGTCACAGATGAGTGCAACTTAAGGTGGACATACATTTTCATTGTGCTACTGCTTTTTTTTTTTTTCTAAGCTACCAGTAAATTTATAGGAAGCACAGACTATAAACCAAGCTTGCACAGTCTACCAAGACTCACAGGATCAAACAGGCTTGCAGGAGCAGGGTAATATTTGATCACCCGCCAGGTCTGTGGGAAGACTTCCCGATCACAGAGTAACATTCATTGTTCATTGTTCATAGTGACAGGGATGTGTATTTTGAAAACTGAAAACAGATTTTTTTTGTGTGCATATGTGTGTTGAAATCTGAGGAAGTTATTCACTTTACCGTAGTGAAATCAGTGGATGAGCTACCTTTGCTTTCTCTATTTGGTATATATCTCAAAAGACATGTACAGATGCAGCCTCTGTTCCATCTCATTTGTCTTAAGTCTCTTTCTCTTGTCTAAACTGTCATTTGAACACTTGCAACAAACTGGCTTACCTTCATATTAAGGTAAGAGGCTCTTTGCCTATAAATATTAGTGTTAGCAACATCCTAATTATTACAACAGCAGTCATGTTTGTTACTCCTAAAATTCAACTTTTATAAAGTACCTGTAGACTAGCAGATGAAATCATGGTATTTTTTTAGCTGGAAGGGTCCTGTGAGATCATCCAGTTCATTGCTTCTCATTAAAATCATATAAGGAAGCTTTTAAAAAGCACCGATATCCCAAATAGCCAGACAAAAGAATGCTTATTGTATGAATCCTTTAAGATGAAATTCTAGAAAAGGAAAACCTAATCTATAGTGACAGCAGATCAGTGATTGCCTGGAGATGAAGTTGGAAGGACTTACAGCTAAAGAGTCAAAAGAAAATTTGGGGGGTGATGGTAATATTTTCTATCTCAATTATACAGGTTACATGAGTCTATACATTTGTCAAAAGTTGTTGGGACTGTACACTTAAAGTGAGTGCATTTATATTGTATGTAAAATATATCATAATAAAGTTGATGTAAAGAGAATACTGATGCTGGGTCTCACCCACAGAAATACTGATTTAATTGTTCTAGGGCAAGGTCCAGAAATCATTACTTTTTCATGCACCTAAGGCATCAGCCAGGGTTGAGAGCCACTGATCTAATCCAGTCCTCACCTCTACCAGTTGAGATTAACCCAGGTTATAATGGGAGATGCAGGACTAAAAATCAGATCTATAGGTACCTTGTGCCCCAAACCTTTACCTTTACTAATAATATTCCTTCTCTCTGGAACTTCTTTCTCCTCCTCCTTCTTCCTACCTCTTTCTATCAAAATCCCTCCCACCTTTAGAGCCTAGCTCACATATCACACTTCGCAGGAAGCCTTAGGCTGCAACTCTCTCCACTGGACTAGAAGATCCGTGGCAGGAGGGACTGTGGCTTTTTTATTTTTGTATCCGCGGTTCCCAATACCGTGCTTGGCACAGAGCATTCAATAAACATTCGTTGAACTGAAAAATTCCTGGAAGGGAATTAACATTTATTACATGTCCATGATGTGCCGGGAATTGAAATAAGCACTTTACGTACATTATTTTACTAAATTTTAAAAATTTTATGAATTGGTTATCACTTCCCCCTTTGGCCACCTCAGTGTTAACAGGGTATCCAATTTTTAACTTCACTAAGAGTAATTATAAGGATAATCCAACAGTTATAAGAAGACCTGCAGTCACGGGGGTACCACAGAAGGTTGTGATTCAAGCTGATTCATTTCTGCATTCCTACTAGCCTACTGTGCACTCTGTGAATTATTTCTAAGTCTGGCAAGCATCATACACAACAGTCATTTAAAAGAGTTATATATCTCAAATCACATACCAAAAAAATTCCTGGGATGACATTGTGACTTTGAACCAGAAGTGGACTTTTGCTGCCAGTAAATTTAGATGCAGAGATGATGTTGTATTTGATCAATCGAAAGGAATCCAAACAACACTGAAAAAAGAAAAAATTGTAAAGATATTAAATCCCAAGTAACAAATCTTTTGCTCCCTTCATCAGTATTTGTATCTTTGAACCAAAAATTCCAGACTCTATCCCCACCACTCTATTAGAAATGCCTTCATAAGCCACCAAAGACCTCTCTCTGTATTGCCAAGCCCAGTGGACAATTCCATGTTTCTTTTATTACTTGACCGCTTTGTGGCATTTAAAATTTTTGAATCGTACCTTTTTCTCTGTCTCCTGGGCTTCTGTGGCCCCATTCTCTTCTGTTTTCTTCCTATTTCTCTGTCTTCCATCCTAGTCTTTGTCATGCACGCCTTTTCTCTACTTGGCCTCTAAATATCTACTGTACTAAAATCTCCAGTTTTGTCTCCCACCATTCACTCTCTTCACACAGTCCTTGGGGAACCCATAAGTTTAACTGTTTATGTCTACACCAAGTATCTTCCAAAGCTAGTGCTCTCCTCTGAGAGCCAGACCTGTAGATTGAATTGCTTACTTCCTGATGTCTCCATTTTGATGCCACTCAGGTACCTCAAGTCAGCATTCCCAGTCTAATTTTTTCATCTTTTTCTTCAAATATTGTTATGGCAGATTAAAGATGGCTATAAATCCTTTGCCATGCCACTCGTCGAGTGTTGGGGGTCTATTTCCACTCCTCTGGTCTGGCCTTTGGCATGTTTTGACTAATCACATACTGCATAACTGCAGAGATCTTCAACTTCCATTTTCACCTCTTGGAACACTCCTTCTCAAAACACAGACCCCATGGTGTGAGGAAATCTGAGCAGCTTTGTGCAAAGGCCCTCCTGAGGAGGACAGAGACCCCTGGCCAGCAGCCATAACTGAGCTCCCAAATGGCAGAAGCACCACCTGCCAGCCATGTGAATGAGGCTGTTCTTCAGTCCTCCAGCTGTACTCAACCTTCCCCAGCCAGTGCTACCTGAAGCAGAGTCAAGCCATCCCTGTTAAGTCCTGAGCAGGGTCATGAGCAAACATATGACCATTGCTTTAAGATTCTAAGTTTCTGGGGGGTTTGTTATGCAGTGATAGATGACAGACATTTCTTCTTCTCCTCCTCCTCCTCCTATCTCAACAAGGGGCACTGCCCATTCTTCTAATTGTCCATATGAGAAGCTGAGAGACATTTTAAACTCTTCCCTCACTCAACATACTAAACTTTATAGAGTCTTGCTTCTAATTCTCACTCATACTCAGCATCCTTTTCCATCCCACTGTCACAGCCTGATCATTTCTCACCTGGTAAAATGTAGTAACAGGCCTCCCTGTCAGTCTGAAATTTTCTGGATCATTCTGTCAAAATGATCCTTCTGAAATAAAAAATGTCTTCATGTTACTTCTCTGCTTAAAATCCTTTAATGAATGCTCTTACCATCAAGGAGAGTTCAAATTCCTTATTAGATCTCACAATCAGGCTTTCATGAACCTCTAGCTGCTAGCTCTTTCAACATGCACCCCCCAATACTGATTTATTTCCAGTCTCCCAAATTCATCTTCCAATTTCCTATCCTCTTGCCTTCCGACATGCATTTTTCCAACATGCCTTCCAAAATGCAGTTTGTGGGAAATGTTCTCTACCAAGTTAATTCTTATTGGTCCTATAAGACACTTCGTGCCCGAATGTTCTGTTCACACTTCTGATCCATCACTCAATTCACTGTACTGTGCTTGTCTGTTCTCTGGATTGTCTTTTCCTCATGGACAAAATCAGAGTCTAATTCATTTTTCTACCTCTAGTTCCTGTCACATGCTCCAGCATTTGTAGGAACTCAGTAAATGTTGGTTATCTGATTTAATGAATATATAGAACTGTGCTGTCAAAAATGCTCCTTGGGGCTTCCCTGGTGGCTCAGTGGTTGAGAGTCCGCCTGCCGATGCAGGGGACACGGGTTCGTGCCCTGGTCTGGGAAGATCCCACATGCCGTGGAGCGTCTGGGCCCGTGAGACATGGCCGCTGAGCCTGCGCGTCCGGAGCCTGTGCTCCGCAACGGGAGAGGCCACAACAGTGAGAGGCCCACATACCGCAAAAACAAAAAAACAAAAACAAAAACAAAAATGCTCCTTGGACCGATTATATCCAAGTAGACAGTGTTTTGGAATTATTTCCTCATTGTTAAAAGGGTTCAGCCAGGAATGGCTTCTTTTATCAGCTGCACTGGCCTCTACAATTCCTGCTGGGCAAACATACGAAGCCCCTTCCACACCTCCTACCCGTACAAGCCCAAGCACATATTCCTGAAATGCTAATATGAACCATTCCTCCCAATCCATTCACCTCATTCAATTCCACTCTTGCTTCCCTTTGCTGCTGATTTTCTTACTCCATACTGCTATATGGCATGCTGTGGTGCTTATGAGCACAGGTCCTAGTGTAAGACTGCCTGGTCTGAACCTCAGCCCACCAACTTCCTAAGTGAGTAACCTTGGACAAGTGACTAACTGTCCTTCATCTCAGTTACTGACCTATGTTCAACCTCATATGCAGAAAGACAGCTATTTAGAGTTCTTTTGAGAATCAAATGATATCACAGGTAAACAGTCATTGCAACGCAGTAAGTACTCAATAAATATTTGCTCTCTTGATCTTATTCTGACTTTGCCATTTCTGATCAGTTCAGCAAACATTTACTGTCTATTAGTTGCCAGGCATGAGGGGGTGGTGAGGTGGGCAGGCACTGTCCACACCGAGGATATCAGAGCCCTTGGGTTTGATGCACTTTGTTGTCATTCCAGTGAGGAGCTGAATGTTCAGTAAGAATGACAATAGAATGTTAATTGCAGTTTAACAATGTAAGAAGAATGCTGGTCTGTAAGATATTTGCTATTTCCTCTTAGAAATGGGGAAACTGAGGCTTGGGAAATTCCATAATTTGACCAAAAACACACAAGTAGTAAATGACAGCTGGACTTTGAACCAGTGTGTATTGTTTTCTATTATTGTACTGCTGCCTCACTGACTTCTGAAGATGAAATACCTATAGCATACTTCTGAGCTGATTTATGTCTATTAATAGAGGGGATAAGACATGTAACCCAATAGCCAGAACAGACATCAGAATGCTAAATCCGGATCTGTCACTCTCAATGTGACTGTAAATTTTCTGACTCCTTTGTGCCTCAGTATTAACATCTGTAATGCAGGGGTAAGTTCACATTTCCACAGAAGTTCTAGGGAAGTTATGAGGCTTATAAAACCAAGTTTTGTGGGACTTCTCTGGTGGTCCAGTGGTTAAGACCCTGTATTTCCCCTGCAGGGCACATTGGTTCCATCTCTGGTCAGGGAACTAAGATCCTGCATGCCGTGTGGCTAAAAAAAAGCCAAGTTTTTGTTTAGGGGGAAAAAAATCAAGTTTTGTGCATTTTAATTATGCTTAAAGAATTATTAAAAGATGAAGTTTGTTTTAAAAAAAGTTGCTTAAAACTGGCATTCCTGGGTAGCTAGAAGAGTATTTTTTATTATCATTAAATTATTCAATGTTGGCTTCATTATCTTTACCCTGAACCTGAGGAACTTAGTATTAATAAATGTGAAAAATACCCAATTATGTTTGTTGAAGTCATGCTTTTTGATATGTCTTGATGTCTCCCCTCGTTAGAAGCACATTTCTACATAATGATGGTTATATATTTACTTGTCATAAGAAAATCCATGCTTGCAAATATAAGACAGTATATCAGTACTTGCCTTAATGCCCCCCCAGATCTATTTTCAATGTCTTTTTTTCCCCTTTCTCATTATTCTCAAGCGTAATGTTTATTAGTGAATTTAGATACAGGCCAACTTAGAAGTGGATCTTCTTTTATGGAAAGAGAGGCAGATAATTTCAATAGAGTATTTTTGCTCTGATCAATTGTGTACTCATTATAGTAAAAGTTTATATATATGTGTGTATGCTAGTGTGTGCATGTAGTGGAATAGTTCATATATTCAAAAAATATGAAGAATAATAAAACAAACTACTACCCAGCTTTATCAAATCTTAATATTTTACTACATTTGCTATAAATATATATATAGTTTTGGCCGCGCCACATGGCTTGTGGGATACTAGTTCCCCGACCAGGGATTGAACCCGGGCCTTCGGCAGTGAAAGGTGGAGTCCTAACCACTGGACCAGCAAGGAATTCCCCATTTTTTTCATTATTATAATTTTAGATATAACCAAAATTTCCAAGGAGTCTTGCCTGATTTCACTCAACTTTGTACCCTGATCTTGGTATATGCCATTCTCATGTATGTTATACAAATATGTCATAATCCATAATCTATCAGGGTTAAGATTTTTAGCTGCCAGCAACAGAAACAAACTGACTAATTTAAGTAAATAAACAAAAATAAAGGAACTTATTCAAGAACTTAGAAAACCTTTGGAAGGGTGGAAGAATCAGGTTTGCAGGCTTCACTGTCGGGAAAAACATCCAGTGGGGACACCACAGTCACAGCTGTGGTGGAAGAGACTCTACAGTTTGCACTGCCGGCCCTGACCAGGACACGGCTACGAGAGCTACAGCCACTGCAGCTTCTGGAAGCCACTGGAGCTGCTCCTCCCACCTAAAGGGGGTCTGGGCAGCCTCTGCAGCTGCCTGAAAGTCTGGGGCAGGCTCTTGGGATTGGTGGAGCCTGAATCATGTGCCTGGACCCTAACTTCAGGAGAGACTGAGAAAGCAAGAATCTGGCGTTTTGGGCATCTAGAGTGGAAATGCGCTCTGCTTCAGCAGGTAGGAGAATCCCCTCATGTGGAAAGTAGGTTCAGAGGCTGGATGCTCAAAACAAATTAGCAGTTGTCCACAATTTATACATTCTCTTGTTAACGGACCTTTAGGTAGTTTCCAATTTTCCACTATCACAAATTGCTGCAATGAAATTTCTGTACCTTTTTTTTGTACATAAGACTTTAATTATAATGTAGTTAAACTTATCTACCCTTTCCCTTATATTTGTGAGGGGGTTTCTTGTGTTTAAGAATTTATTTTCTACCTCAAGGTGATAATGATATTCTCCTTATGCTTCTTCCACATGTTTTATTATTTTGGCTTTTTATATGTAACTCTTTAGTCTACCCGGGGTTTATGATGGGAATTGGGAATCTAATATAGATAGTTAGATAGATAGATAGATAAGCAGCTGTAGCACAACATTTGGAATAGGCCATTATTTCCTCTCTGGTTTGTAATGTTATCTCTGTTGTATATCAAGTTTCCATATGTGTATGGGGCTGTTTGAGGCTATCTGTTCTGCTCCATTGGTCTAACTAGCCTGGTGCCAGTACCACGATATCTTAGTTACTAACACTTCAAAAAAGGTCAGCAAAGCCTCCCTTTGTTTTTCTTCAAATGTATTAATGTTACTTCTAGAATTAACTATCTTACACCCCAAAGAGCAAAATGGTAAAAAAAAAAAGAGAATATTTTCATGTATGGTTTGTATGCAACATGAACCACAAAGAGCAACAATACCACCTTTGCCAGTGGCTGGACAGTAGCAGAGAGCTCAGAGAAGGAGGCAGGGAGTTATCATCAAAGACATCAGGTGTGTTTGGAGTTAAGGCTTTGATCTCCCACCCTGTAAAGAACAGGCTGCTAGGAGCTCCAGTCTCAGTGATACTCTCTTGTTTTCCCATGACCACTCACTCCTCTATCCCCATGTTTGCCTTCACAGGGGAACACAGAGTGTATCAACATCAGGGCCCCTGGAGACGCCTTCTGAGCATCCCTGAGTAATTTCCAATGTGCCAGCTAGTGTGCTAAGAGAGGTACATGATTGCTGAAGATCTAATAGCTAGTATGCTCTGCTAGTGTGTTATCAGGATCGTATACTGTTGTCCCTCTACCAAGTGTCCTCTGTGCACAGGATTGGGCTGGAAATTGAACTAGAGCATGCAAACCATATGAAACAACGATTGCACATCAGATGGGCTTTCTTGTGCATGGAGCTTATTTTTAATTCATGGGCTAGGTGAATACCGGATTAGGTGAATGCTGGGTTAGGTGAAGACTTTATGGTTTTTTAATTCAAGATTTAGAGTCCAACTGTAGATTTAAAAGTTTCAGTTAGGGTTTGCAGAAATAGGCCATTATTGAATTGATATTCATCTCTTCAAATGTCACTGCAACTTGTATAGCCGAGCCATAAAAATAATTCTACATTTAAATATGAGATGATTGGGCTTTGATTTCTTACAACAAACTTGAAAGCCATTTTAGAGCTGCCTCACACAGTGCCTGCTTGCTTTATCATTGTAGATTTTAAAGGATTTGGACTTCATTATTTGCTCCCAATTCTAGCCTAGGGTCAAGGCCCTCCATGATCTGGTCCCAACCCTGCCTATTCTATCTTCTACATTCTAAGCATCAGTGAAACCAAACTGCTTAGCATTCTTCTGATTTGTCCGCACCATCCCTCCTTCATGCCCCTGTTCTGCTGCTTACTCGCTGGGTCTTTAGGGGTGAGAAGGGCTCGGTGGGATTAAATATTGTTACCCCTTAGGTGTGTCCTGGATATTAAATGAAATCTTGCAAGAACACTGTTTAGCATGGTACCTAGTGTATGGTAAGTGTTCAGTAAATATTTACGGTCCCTGACCCAGTATCCAAATTCTCCTCATCACTGGAGACCCTACTCAAAGGCTTCCTAAAAAATCCTTTAAAAAAATTTCTCCCTCCTCAAAACTTCCTCAGTGTTCCATCTATCTATACTGCTCCGACAGCACTTTATTCCTTATTTTCCACTGATTAATGGCATACATTCTTAATCTCTCTGTACAGACTTGAAGCCTTGGAGGGCAGGGACCAAGTCTGTACTGCTGGCTGTGACTGTACACCTGTGGGTGGAAGATGACAATTATTGGTTGAATGAAGTCATTCCATGGTCAGGGGTCTGGTAGCACTGCTTGTTTAGCGGCATTAGCAAAGTCTGCTGACAGTACTTCAGGCACCGGAAACATTTCCCTCGCGGCATTTACCACTTTTCTTAAAATTCATTGTCTTCACCAAATGTGAAGCAATATTAGGATTGAGAGCTCTAGGGATTCTCTGCTCCTGGGAGTCCTGGCAGGTGTCTGCCCCAAATCTACCAAACCTCAGTGACAGGGAGACAATGTCAAGTTGATTCAATGTCTGCTGAGCTCCAGCTCCCTGGTTCGTAGACAGCTGTCTTCTCACTGTGTCCTCCCATGGTAGAAAGGGGTGAGGGAGCTCTCTGGGATCTCTCATAAGAGTACTAATCCCATTCATGAGGGCACAGCACTCATGATCTAATCAACTCCCAGAAGTCCCACCTCCAAACACTATCACATGGGTTTCAACATATGAATTTGGAAAACAAATGTTCAGTCTATGGTATAATATAAACAAAAAATCTGTGGGGTCCTCTGTAATTTTTCAAGTATAAAAAGGGTCCTGTGTCCAAAAGTTTGAGAACCTCTGTCTAACCCTTTTCCATATTACAACCTCAGTCATAGTATATTCCTAGTTCAACTCTAATTACCTCTGCCTTCAACACTAAAATAACCCTCATTCTTTAATAAGTAGTGGGAATCATTAACTGGAGTGATGGATAGAGAGAGTCTGTGAATGGTACTGTCATTTGTCCTCCAGTATTTCATGTGGCTCTTATCTTCTTTTGTAAACCCTGGACACTGATTCCCATGTAGCCCTGGTCAATGAAAACTTGTAAGTTCCATGTGGGCAATAGTACTCCTGATATCTTGGCTATAGGAATATTGCTTGGAGCCATATATGTGTTTCCCAAAGTCCAGCCTAAATATTTGGATACTATGGGGAAGATAAAGAAGTTCTGTCATTAAGGATCTAACTATTCTCCAGTTACAAAAGGAGATAATAATATATTGTAAGGTAAAAAGTTATAGGATGTTTTTGGACAGAACTAAAATAGGTAAAGAATTACAGAAGAGAATGTGGCAGGGGAGTCACATTTAATTTCAAGAAAGGCACTCTCCAGGAGAACAAAAGAGGAGAGCATTGTAAGAGTCATTGATGAAGTAGTTTTGAGATAAAAGGATCCTTTGCTCTATGAGCTAGTGTCTAGGATAGTGCATCCCAATCTCTTGTGAGAATCCTTTTTTTGTGCCCTTTCATGATATTGACCTCTCTAAAGTCACCAGGGCCTTCTTTTTTTTAAAAAAAATATTTATTTATTTATTTTTGGCTGCATCGGGTCTTAGTAGCAGTGCATGGGCTTCTCTCTAGTTGTGGCGTGTGGGCTCCAGAGAGCGCGGGCTCAGTAGTTGCAGTGCGTGGGCTCTGTAGTTGCAGTATGTGGGCTCTCTAGTTGTGGTGTGCATGCTTAGTTGCCCCGCAGCATGTGGGATCTTAGTTCCCCGACCAGGGATCAAAGCCGTGTCCCCTGCATTGGAAGGCAGATTCTTTTTTTTTTTTTTTTTTTGCGGTACGCGGGCCTCTCATTGTTGTGGCCTCTCCCGTTGTGGAGCACAGGCTCTGGACGCACAGGCTCAGCGGCCGTGGCTCATGGGCCTAGCCGCTCCGCTGCATGTGGGATCTTCCCAGACCGGGGCACAAACCCGTGTCCCCCGCATCGGGAGGCAGACTCTCAACCACTGCGCCACCAGGGAAGCCCTGGAAGGCGGATTCTTAACCACTGGACCCCCAGGGAAGTCCCACCAGTGGCCTTATAATATCTAAAATCAATGGTCTAGTTTAAGACTGTACTACTTGATCTTTATTCAGCAGTTCATATAGCTGACCAAACTTTTTGTTTTGTAAAACTTTTTTCTCTCCTTACTTCCACGTGATTATTCTCTAAAGTATTTTCTCCTTCTTGTCCTACCATTCTTTTGTTGTTTCCTTTACAGAATTTCCCACCATTGTTTCTTATAAACAAACAAAACCCCCAAACATTAGTGTCCCTCTGGGTTGTGTTCGTTTTTTTTATCCTTTTCCCTGAAGTACTTCATTCTTAAGCCTTCTACCACACCCAAGCCCTAATGACTCTCATGTCTATATCTCCACACCCATATTTCTAACTTACTACCAGATATCTCTGCCTGGATGCCATGCAGGCATTTCAAACTTAAAATGCCCAAAGCTTATCTTCCCTTCTGTCTCCTCCAAGACCTCCTCCTCCTCCTTTATTCCCTATCTCAGGGAGTGGTACCACTATCCATCCGGGAACCCAAGCCAGAAACCTGGCTTGGCGTGTCATCTTCAACTCCTCCCTCTCCATATTCAGTGGACCATTAAGTTCTCTTAATTCTAAATTAGACATGTTTCTGCAATCCAATCTCTCCTCTCTAGCCCCCAACAGCCTTCACATAAGTTCTCATCAATATTGTTATCAACAATAACATATTAGCAAGTTTCCCCTACTAGCAGGCTCTGCCATTTCCAATTTTTCTTTCTTTAGAATACAAGCCATCAGACTTAGGGATATCACTGCTGATAAAAGTTTAAAAAATGGTTTTGAGAACAGACATGGTGTGGGCCCCCCTTTTTCAAAAAATTTTCAGGGCACAAGAAACCATCGTCTACTCTGTTATTTCATACTAATAATTTTAGACTTATTAAAAGACTGTTCAACTTCAAAAACTAGCAAGTACCATACTCTCAGAATAGAATACAGTTCTTTAAATATATTTGGCTTTTAAAATAAAACACATGGATTTACTGGATGGAAACCACTGCTCTAGAATCTAGACTGCCATCAGAGTGATCTTTCACAAAGCAAAAATGACCACGTTTCCCTAGCTTGCAGACATCTGTATGTATTATATAACCATATACATTTATCCACGGAATCTACATCAATATCATTTTACTGGCTTTTAATGGCTACACAGTACTATTCATTGTATTGTCATGCTGGTGACATGTCTGTCGTGGTATATTTTAAGCATTTTTTAAAATATTAAAATTTAAATATCCCTTGTCACATATCACCTTGAGACCTTACAATAAAAGCCACTCTTCAGGATAGCATAGAAGGCTATTTACAATCTGGTCTCACTTCACCTACTCCTCAGCAAGAACTTCCCCTAAACATGCCACTGTCAAATGAAAAATAATGCACAACCTAAAAGTTGAGAGTTATGTTTTATTCGGCAGACATTCTTAGGACTTCAAGCCCAGGAGACAGCCTTTCAGATAAACGCTGAGAAAACTGTTCCAAAGATCAAAAGCAGGCAGCCAGGATATATGGGAGTTTTTGCACCACCACCACTAGTCGGAACAAAGGGCTGCTGTTAATAAAAGAAAACTAGATATCCCAAGTTAAGGAATTTAGTGTTTTTGTACGTATGGGAAGATGCAAGAGTCTGGGCTCACTGAAATCATTCCTTTGATATGCACCTCAGCTATCCGGGTCTCTCAGTCAGGAGCAATTCCCTGCCCCTTCTCCAAGGGGACATTCGTCAAGGTCTGTGTTATGGTCTGAATTGTGTTCCCTCCCTCCAATTCATATGTTGACGCCCTAACCCCCAGTGTGACTGTATTTATATATCTGTATCTATGCCATATCATCTATACATTTAAAAATAGTTATATGGCACTTTTTAAACCATAAAGATATGGAAAAAAATCCTCAGTATTTCCCTTAATGTCAAGCAAACAAGCTTTCCCATGTTTTTCTTAATATATTTCTTGTTAACCCATTGCCAAAGGTCACAAAATACATGTGTGCCTTAGGATATTTAGGCCATCATATAATACACACAAATGGGAAAATTTCAAGAGCATGGCTTATTAACAGCAATGTTGGCTAACACATATCACTATTGTGTCAAGTGTTGTGCTGTCACAGGTGCTTTTTCTCCATTTTGAAATTTAATTTCCATATCCTATGATGTGGTACTATTATTATCCTCATTTTACAAATAAGGAAACTGAAATTTGGAGCGATTAAGTGATTTGTCCTAAGCCACACCACTAACCAAGGACTTCAAAGAAAATAAGACGGAGGCTAATTATGTTGCTCAGTTTGGAATTAATATTTTCTCACCAAAAATACATTTTTGGGACAAAATAATAAATATATCTTATTACATTGATTTTACAATAGGAAAAGTCTCTCTCTAAGGAAAAAAAACTTATTTTTGTCTGCTTATCTAGTTAACCATCTAAGACAAAATGACTTCATGTGATGAGCTAGAAAAAATATTCTCGTCTATGCTGGTATTGAATTATATTTAATACAGGTTCTTTTAGATTCTTACTTAAGTTTTCAACATTTCTTATTCCTTTACCCCATTCAACTTCCTCTTATAGGGAAAACCAAATGAAGAAAAATGTGAAAATAAGGAGTGATGGGCTGTTAAGTATAATTATTCAGTTATCTCAGACTCTGCAGTGTCCTGGAAAATTATCATCCAGCAAATATTCACTACCATACTGTCAAGATATGTTTTTTTTTTTCTATTACCTTGAAAGTTTCATTTTCTTGCCTCTTTTCAGAAAGAAAGGGGGAAGAGTAGAGTACAATCCCTTTGCAGCAAAGAAACAGTATTTTGTGTTATCAGTGTACTTTAGCATTACTTTTTTCATTGAACAAATTTTGACATTGATAATTCTGTAGATCAACTTATACCTCAAACACCCTTTGTCAAAATTTATCTACTGACCCTCTAGGATCCTGTGTCTACTGGACTGGGTCTGAGGTAGTAGCCATGGCCCAAGTGTTCCCAGAACTTATAGTGGAACTGGGAAGATTCACAACAAAGCTTGAAGGCATTTTTCATACAGCAGATCTTAGTTATAAGGATGCTTTTGGCAGTAGCTTTGCACCACAACCAGGGTGAGCTTTGATTCCTCCTGAGGTTGACAGCCACATCCTTGCCCCCAATCTTAAGACCTTTTAGACCCTTTTAAAAATCTTCATCTTTATGACAGACTAACTTGGAATAGAAAATAATAAATGTTGTAAGGAAAGTATTAGCATTTTATTTTATTCTTATTTATTTATATGTCTCATTGAATGCCAAACTTTCTTGAGGGTACTTTTTTTTCACTTTTGTATCTTCCACCAAGAAAAATTACTTCTAGTCTACAATCAATACATATTTACTGAACTGATTAGGAATTTCAACTGGAAAGGCACAATACAGAATTACTAAATTTCTGGCACCTCATTACTTGGGTTTGGATTTTAACTCTGCTATTTACTTCCTGTATGACCTGGTGCAAGTGACTAAAACTCTCTAGCTCTAATTTCCCCAACTCAAAAGTGGATTAAATGAGATAATGAATGTAAAGTACTTGGCACTTCTTAATTAATTTATTTATTTATTTTGTGCGGTATGCGGGCCTCTCACTGTCGTGGCCTCTCCCATTGCGGAGCACAGGCTCCGGACGCGCAGGCTCAGCGGCCATGGCTCACGGGTCTCAGCCGCTCCGCGGCATGTGGGATCTTTCCGGACCGGGGCACGAACCCGCGTCCCCTGCATCGGCAGGCGGACTCTCAACCACTGCGCCACCAGGGAAGCCCCTTGGCACTTCTTAAGTGCTATTTATACAATGAGTATTTACTGGGCTCCTACAATGCTTTAGGTTAGAGGTAGGTGCTGGGAATAAGAGTACAAAACAGGCGAGGTTCCTGTCTTCATGGAGCTCAAGGTAGTTGGAGAGACACACATAAAACAAATAATCACACAAATAAATTAATTACAAATTGCCATGAAAAAAAGTTAAGAATTCAATGCGTGGTTGTATGAGCAGGGCCTGATATAGATTGTTGAGGAAGGATTCTCAGAGGGAGTGGCATTTAAGCTGAAACTTGAAAGATGAAGAGATTCTCTATTTCCTCTCGTTCCTCAACTCTCTAATCTGGCTTCCATCTCTCTACCTAAATAGCTCTTGCTAAGGTCACCAGTGGTTTCCATGTCACTACAATATATACATCCGGCATTTTTCATCCTCTTACTTGACCTCTTAGCACTCAACGCAGTTGATCACTCCCTCCTCCTTGAGACGCTGCCTTTCCTTGGCTTCTCTAATAATAGACGCCTCCTGATCTCTTATCCTCTGACTGCCTCTTCAGTCAGGCCCCTTTGTAGGTACATCTCCTTAAGTGTTTGGATAGCCTCACCGTGAGCTGTAATTGTGAATAAAAACTCAGTCCTTTTGAGTCATAAAAAAGAAGTGTGTACATGTGAAGGCATTTTTTCGCCCTTCTCCTCGCTTCCGGTGCGCTGTATAAAACCACGAATATAAAACTTTCCGGTTGGGGCTTCCCTGGTGGCGCAGTGGTTGAGAGTCCGCCTGCCGATGCAGGGGACACGGGTTCGTGCCCCGGTCTGGGAGCATCCCACATGCCGCGGAGCGGCTGGGCCCGTGAGCCATGGCCGCTGAGCCTGCGCGTCCGGAGCCTGTCCTCCGCAACGGGAGAGGCCACAACAGTGAGAGGCCCGCGTAACGCATAAAAAAAAAAAAAAAAAAAAAAAAAAAAAAAAAAAAAAAAAAAAACTTTCCGGTTCCAGTCGAGAGGCCCCTCTCCCGCGCGCGGGCAGCGCCTGTCCACAGGGCAGGCACGGGAATTCAACTTGACCCTAGCAGGTAGGTTTACCCGAGACGCGGGACGAGGGTGTGGTCAGATTTCGCGCGGTTTTCCCGACCTCCTCGGCCACGCCCGCCTGAGACGAGCCCGGCCCAGCTCCACGCGCAATCCTCACAGTCGAGTCCTCCACCGTCCCAGCATTCCCCGCGCCCCTACCATCGAGAGCAGCTTCCGGCGTCGCTGGTGTAGGTGGGTGAAGAAGGAGCGGGCCCTCGCCGCCCTGTCTTAGTTCCTCGCGCTCTCTCGGGCAACATGGCGGGTGTGGAGGAGGCAGCGTCCTGCGGGAACCACCTGAATGGCGACCTGGATCCAGACGACAGGGAGGAGGGAGCTGCCTCTACGGCTGAGGAGGCGGCCAAGAAAAAAAGACGGAAGAAGAAAAAGAGTAAAGGAGCTGCCACAGGTAAAGGGAGTTTTTATGTCTTCCCAGTCCCCGCCGGGATGGCCGAACGGCTCGACTCAGGCCCGGCGGGGCTGACAGGGACTAGGGACTTAGAATCCTGGACTGATTCCCAGGACTGAACGTGTGTCCGGGCCGAGCTGCAGATTTCCAGCCCCGGGGAGAGGCGGCTACTCGCGTGGTATTAGGGACCTGGTAGGGGAGGGGTGGAGAAGAGGGTGCCTCAGCTTCTGTGGGGTCGTTGGGCCGGAGCCCCTGCATTGCCGGCGCTTAGCTCCCACGCAGACAGTGCGACGGACCTGAAGCCGTGCCCAGGGCCCAGCCCTCTCACCTTCCTCGCGGATTGGCCTCCTCGTCAAAAATCTGGTTCTGACCCATACTGCCGCCTCCTTGCTGGAGCAACGTGGGACATATTTTCGTCGAGGGTTGGGGGTGGAGTAACCGAGTCTTAGCGCCTCAGCAGCACCTCCCCCCACCATCCCAGTTTACGGAGAGATTTGTGTGGCGCGCAGCCCTTTTGGGGTGTGTGTGTATGTGTGTGAATGCCCACGCGCTCTTGTTACTGAGTAGTAATAGCAGGATGTGCGGTGGTGCGACTCTTCACCTGCCTAATCCCACAGTATCGTCAAGCTTTTGGGCTTTTAGGCCTGGATTATGATGCCACTTGTAGGCAGTCTGGGTAGGATATTCTGTGGGTCCGAATGGAGCTTTTCTAAATCTACTGGTAAGGCAAGGAAAACAGCTGAAAGTTTTCAGTTGGATTATATTATGAGTTAGAAACTTAATTGTTTGATTGTGAGAAGTCATTGTTTTTGTTGCATCAAGGTCTTGGTTTTAGGAAGAGTTATTTGTACTGTTAAAATCAGCCACAGAAAGAGTGAGAGGGACAGTGGAGAAGCCAGAAGTGATAAAGTGGAGTTGAGAGAGGTTAGAGAGGGTTAACCTGTATCCTTTTGAAGTTTTCATTAGATGGGAGTTGAAGAGGGAGAGCTGTAGGGGCTAGGATGCTTCCAGAGCAAAATTGAATCCCAGGATATAGTCTGGTGGCAGTTCCTGGCTTTCAGATGAAATCCAGACTCTTCAGTTTGTCCTTTTAAGGTGTTTAGCAGACTGACCCTAATATATCTTTAACAGTTCTATCTCTCAGGATGAATTCTCTGCATAGCCAGCATGTCACTTCATTATGTGCTACACGGTAATACTACCTCTTTTTACGCATACATATTACTCATATAGCTACATTCTTACCACTCCTACAGCAGGGCCTGCTCTTGTGCTTAGCTGTTGGAGAAGTTTGTTTTTTAGTAATGGAATGTCTTTTCATACTTATTTTTATTTTACCCAGCCCGGCTTGACAATTTCTTTCTTCCGGAACCCCTGAAGCCCCCAGGGCCCCACAGAAATACTCTTACTAAGGCCTTCAGCATTTATGGCCCATCTTAAGTCCTTGCTTGGTTAATAAATTATTTGTTGTAGTCTAATTGTTAAATACTTTAAAAAAGTTAAAACTACTTAAGGGTAGGGAACAACTTACAGTTTAACTCCTAGCACAGAGAATGTGTAATGAGTATTTTGTTGAACGGGCAGTACCACTTAGATATGGAATATTTTTCTTAAATAAATTTTATTCTGCTTCAAGTAATGTTCTGCTTTTGTTTTATGAACACTTATCAGGAAGACTTAACATGTTTTTTAGAATCCTTAGAACATATTTTAGTGGGAAGATCTTTATTCGATTTGATTTATGTTATTATATTTGATCAGCAGAGCAACAGGAACCTGATAAAGAATCAGGAGCCTCGGTTGATGAGGTAGCAAGACAGTTGGAAAGACAAGCATTGGAAGAGAAAGAAAGACTTGATGACGATGAAGGTAAATGGTTAATTTGATTTTTGTGGTTAGGAAAGCAAGAAAATATGACATTCTTTAACCAAAGTTGCTTATTTGTCCATATAGTCCAATATTCTCTGATGTTTTACTTAACTGATGTTAAAGCCTCAATGTCACAGATGAAAAGGAAAATGTATTTAGTTATTAGCAACTCTTTTAAAAGTTGGATATGTTGAATGCTCAAATAACACAGATCTCAACTTAAAAAATGTACTTAACAAAAGGCCGAGTAGTGGGTATTAATAAGATAAAATTGAATGCCTGTTTATTTAACTAACTTTTATTGAACAGCTAATATGTACTAGGCACTTAGGATACTTTCATCCATTCTCATTTTACACTCACAAAAACCAAGCAAACAGGAAATGATAATTATATGATTTGCCCAATGTGACACAGCTAGTTTGTGTAGAATAACAGAGCCAGAGTTTCAAACCTAGCACCTGATTCCAAATCTATTCCTTTTACTCTATCAAAGGTACTTCTCTTTATTGTCAACGGAGCATGTTGGAGTGCTTCTCAAATCTATTATGAATTTCCTGACCCCAGATCCTTGTGGTATTTTGGGGCTTTTGCTAAAGATTTCTTTAAAGACAGCAACTCTTGGAATTGTAGGAATTGATGCTATCAGTAAGACAGTGGAGGGAGTGATTAGTTAGGAGAACTATTTTTATTCTACAGCCTCTTTTGGCAGAAGAGGAGATAGGGCTTCCCCATTCTTAATTATCTATTGCTATGGTCTACTGTTCTGCCTCAAGAACTGCCAGCTTGGGCTTATGCCTTCCAGTCCTTAGCAACAAATACGTGCTGTACTTTATCATGTTAGGATAATGCAGAGCAGTTGTTTTTCCTTTAGAAGGATAAATTCTCTGCCTTCAAGGAGCTTACAGTCAAATTTAGTGGAAAAAAGTGCCAAGAATTGTTACCAAACCCGGACACCAGGTTGCGGCAAAGGAAAGTACAGCGTTTATTGCAAAATGTCAAGCAAGGAGAATAGGCAGCTCACGCCCAAGAGACCTGAAGGCTTTTAGAGAAGGGTTTTTAAAGGCAACATTAGAGGTGAGGGTTGCCAGGTGCCTGATCAGCTTGTGGACATTCTTCTGATTGGTTGGCTGTGCAGTAACAGGGTGACTTTTTGGGAATCTCAGTTATAGTTTTCTGGTTTCAACTGATCTGGAGTCTGTGTGCTGGTGGTCAGCATGCAGCTAACTTTTTCCACCTGGTTTGGGGGGGTTAGTATCTGCAAACCAACTCAAGGATATGGTTCAAGATATTATCTGTAGCCCTTGAGAAACTAAAGGTCCTTTGTTTTTAATGGCCAAACTATTATTATTTAGTCTTGTTTGATTGTTTTCCTTTGTTTTTGCATTTTTCTCATGTCTCTGATTAAATTTGCTCTTTGGAACTCAGGGAAAGCCTAAGAGTCTAAAGCTTTTTTACAAAAGAGGTGGGAGACTTGGGGTCAGTCCCTGAGAAGGCCCTACAGGGTCCTGCTTGGTTTCAGATTCAAGGGAATAGTTAGCTTTTCCTTTTCCTTAAGCAAATCTCTTGTCCATTCTGCCTTGGTCTATGCTTCAGATTATAAACATATTTTGAACTCTTAACAAGAAAGGTATTTGTAAATTCAAGGTAATATAATAGGTTGCTGTTGACCCACTGTGTGTAGAATATCAATCACAGTGCTAATTTGAAGACAGTGCCTGCCTTGTTTCATTACACCTCTGCAAAGTTATATGAATCTCTTGACATTGAAAGAGGAAAGTTTGCTTGTCAGAATGGAAATCTTCAGTGTACTAAAGAAGATTTTAGGAATATCAAATATTTAGGAATTTAGTTTTCTCCAGTTTGGGTTCATTGTTTTCCTAATTCATTTTGATAATCAGGATCAACCAGTACTGTTAAACTGTTGTGGGCTTCCCTGGTGGCGCAGTGGTTGAGAGTCCGCCTGCCGATGCAGGGGACACGGGTTTGTGCCCCAATCCGGGAAGATCCCACATGCCGCGGAGCGGCTGGGCCCGTGAGCCATGGCCGCTGAGCCTGTGCATCCGGAGCCTGTGCTCTGTAACGGGAGAGGCCACAACAGTGAGAGGCCCGTGTACCGCAAAAAAAATAAACTGTTGTGAGAAGTCTCTGAGAAGATGGAAAGCTAATATTTCAATATCTTTTTTTCTAAAGGAAAACTGATTATTGTGGAGAGACAAAATATAGAGTTGGAAAGATATACTGGTATCTGCAATAAAATTTATTGAAATTTGGAGGTGGAATTGTGGGCTGAATGCTGATGGAAAGCTCATTGGAAGGAATGGGACTTAAAACCAAACAAAAGAGACCATTTTGGGGCAGGACAAAGTGTAGTGAACAGTGCAAACTGGCTTCATTATAAGACGATTCATTGAGGGAGCTTTTGAGCAGTTTTTTTCCCGTCTTTCGTTTGTTTATTCATTCATTATTTGTTTCCTTCCAGTTTTATTGAGATATAACTGGCATACAGTTCTGTGTGAGTTTAACGTATACAGCATAATGATTTGACTTAGATACATCATAAAATGATTACCAAAATAAGCTTAGTGAATATCCTAGTTATTTGCTCTTAGTTATTTTAGTTATTTGTGGGTAGATTAGCATACTTCAGAAATGATTGTTGAAATTTATTGAGCAACATTTTTAGAAATTCAGACACTTAGGTCTATTTTTGATACCTTTATTTAAAATATTTTAACTCACTGTTTAATCTTGGTCATAATCGTATTCTTTATTTTTTCTCAAAGTTTAAGTGTATGGTCATTGAGCTTCAAGCAAAGTTGTTATGAAAACCGACAGGCAGATCATGGCTATTTTGTATATTCTTTTGCCAGCTGTTTTTTTAAATAGTTCTTATTTTTGGTCATCAGGTTCTTTTGAAAATCTGAAAACTATGAACCTAGGAGAAGTAGAAATTTTTTTGTATACAATTTGATCCAGAAAGAAGGAGAACTCTTTTTCTCTAATAACAACTATGATACTTTATTTATTTATTTATTTATTTATATTGGCTGCGACTGGTCTTAGTTGCGGCACACAGAATCTTCTTTCTTTGAGGCATGCAGGATCTTTCATTGTGGCGCATGGGCCCTTCGTTGCAGCGTGTGGGCTTCTCTCTAGTTGTGGCGCACGGGTTTAGTTGCCCCGCGGCATGTGGGATCTTAGTTCCCCAACCAGGGATCGAACCTGCGTCCCCTGCACTAGAAGGTGGATTCTTTACCACTGGACCACCAGGGAAGTCCCAGGAAAAGATATTTTAAAATATGAGACCCCATTTACCTCTCACTGGATTAGGAATCAGGTGATATTCTTGGTTCAATTTTGCTATTTATCTGTTAGGATTATCTTGGGCATGTCCCTTAAACATTCCTTGTTACCTCATAGGGTTGCTTTAGGATCACATGAGGTCATGAAATACAGGTGTTTAACTGCAAAGCATATATAAACTATTATTATTTCAGATGAAGTCATATAGTCATTATTACAGGTATTTCAGTAACACTAGTTATTTTTCTTTGCTTTAAAAAAAAGATGTTATTTAATACATGTTTTATTCTTTTTTTTTTTTTTTTTTTTTACATGTTTTATTCTTAAAAATATCTTAATTCTTTTAGTAGAGTAAGTCAAAGTAAAGTTTACTAGTGCTTTTGATTGCACAAGTCAAATTCTGATACTTAAAGCTAACAATATACAAAATTCTAAGAGTATTGGGTCAGCTTTGTCATATGCTATTTAAGATGCATTGTGTGTGTGTGTACTTGTCTGCTTGTGCTTGTTTCATCCCTCTGCTTATAAGGCTTAAGTGAACTTGACATGTCTTTTCTTAGATGGAGATGGTGATGGAGATGGAGCAACTGGAAAGAAGAAGAAAAAGAAGAAGAAGAAGAGAGGACGTTAGTGTCTTTAGTTAATCCTACTTGCCAAATTAGAAGTGGTTTATTAACCAGCAGGTTTGAAGAGTAGATTTGAAGTTGCTTAAGATCCTGGTATATGTTAGGGAAATAAATGTAGGCTTAATGGAAGTAGAATTTAGTGAAGCTCACAGCTATTTGGCAAGTACTTTGGTTTAACAGTCTTGTTATTTTCTTTAGCTGTATTCAGCCAGGGGATGTTAATAATAAATTTGTTGTATTTTACTGCATGTTAGGGATGAGTTCCTAAAAACTTTATAATTTAAAATTTGAATAATTCAAATAGTTTTGTCAGTGATGACTAAAGTAATGCCACCAAGTGGTAATAGGATAAACATAGTTTGCAGTTCACCTGCCAGTTTTGATATTACAAGATTCTTGGTGAATATTTAATGAGGAGTCCCATTATTTAAAATTTGTGTGTATGGTGAATTTTTACTAATAACATGTTTGTAGTATTTCAGATTCACTTAATATATGATCCTACTTGTATTTTATTTCTATAAACGATATAACCAAACATCTTCATAGACCTGAAGCTCTTAGGGGAGACTAAGGGGAGACTGTATAGTATAGACTAAGGAGACTGTATATAGACTAAGGGGAATAAAGTTTGGGTTGAGAATCAGAACAAGTTCTAATCTTGGATGCCCTTTGGTTATTGGGGACCATTGAGTGTCTGGCTAAACCTTCCTTTAAAATCTTTAGGCTGAAATTTTATGAATGAGAATATTGAGGGTTTGACTTTCATTTTTATCTCTGGGTTGAAATACTTAAATTATTTTTTAAGAAAGCTATTGGCTCTGCCAGCCATTCCCCTGATATGTCTCTAGGTGGAGATGGAATAGCCTTCTTTCTAGTCAGGCATCTATCCTGGTTAGATCCTTCTACTCAGGATGTCAGTTCTGCCCCTAGCATAATCTGTATTTAAAGAGCACAGATTACTTGCATTCCAGGAATCTCCAGGTATTATGATGTCATGTTCCTTCCATTCAAAAATTGTTCATAGTGTGCTTGTGAGACGTATTACCTGAGATTGGCTTGAGAAAGATCTATTTCTCCAAATACTCTAAAATTGCTTCCTAATGAAGGTAGATAAGCAGGGAGGAGCATTAAGAGGCTGCTTTGTATTTGCCCTTGGTAGAATTCTTCCACTGACAGATGTTTTATTATGATGCCATCAGCCTTTGTTGTGCCTCCTCTGAGGATGTTGTTGAACTTACTGTTCATTATATTTCTTTATGAGCAGTCTTGAGAGACCCTTTTTTGTCTGGTCTTAGTATCAAGAATAATTGTGCTTTTCCTGAGTAGTTAATGTGTTTTATTGCAGAAGCACCATGAACTATGCAAATAACCTAGCCTTTTTTTTTTTTTTTTTTTTTGATATTGGCTACTAGAGGATTTAGAGCCAAATCTGGTTTTGTATTGGCCTTATTTCAGGTTCTATTTTAGGTTCTTTCAGTGTTTTGATTTTTGCTCTCTGATTTGCTTTGAATATCTCTTATTTGTGTAGGCTGTCACAAATCACTTATGAAATAAGCCAAATACTGTAATCAGGGGCAGTTTACTGCCCTCATTTTCCTCATCTATAAAGTGAGAGAATTGTAAGTGATAGTTAACAATAACTGCAATACAGATATTTATAATTATTCATAGTTTTAGATAATAACTTGGACATAGTATGTTATAAGTTTCAAAGGTTATCCAAGATTTCATCTAGTTCCTCATTTTGTAGATGAGGAAACTGAGGCTTGGCACATTTAGGCATTTGTCCAAGTCACAGCTAATAAGTGGTAAAGGCTAGGCTTCAACTTATTTCAATGACAAATTCTTTATTTTTTCTCTAATGAACTTCTTAAGTCCTTTAACTATTTTGTCTTAATAATTTGTGGACAATATAAAAGGCATCTTTATTAGATTTGTAGATGAAATATAAAGCTGAGGATGATAATACTTTGCCAGAAATCAAGATTTCAAAAAAAACTGAGACAATAGGCTAATATTAACAAGCTGAAATGTAAATAAGCATATATAAAGTTAGTATAAGGTGATAGAATCCTAAGGATTTTGAGTGCTTATACAGTGTGAACCAAAAAGCTAGGAATCTTAACCTTTCAGTAGCAGTAGGATTTTTAGAATCAACAGTGTATTATACTAATTGTATCTTATTTGAACTATTAATAGAAGTCAATTCTAGTACCAACTTAAAAGGATCACTGACAAGGTTGATGAATATGAGTGAAAGTGTTAAGAACCGCATCCCTTAAAGTGGTTTCTCATCATAGAGAGGAAGGAAGCAGTAGAAATGAAAAGTAAATTTTTTTTAACTGCAAAGAGTTAAGTAGAACTAACAGATGAAAGTAACAGGGAATTAGTGTTGGAAGAGCTTTCTAACAGTTACAGTTCTCCCCAAGTGAATGTATTTTAGCTTGGGAATAGTGATTGCCTCCGCTGTCAGGCACTTAGTGCCATCCGTCAGGGGTGTTAGAGGATTCCTGGATTTGAGTGTGAAACTAAATTAGATGACCTCTAAGGTCATTTTTGATTTCAAATTCTAAACGTTCCCTCTTCGGAGGAACCTAAAACAGCATTCCCCAAGTTTATTTGTCCGTAGAACACTTCTAAGCATTACATAAAAAAGAGGAAAACGGTGGGTGTTTGTGAAATATTGAATATTCAGATTAAAAGAGGGAACCAAAAAATGGTTCTGTAGATAAATGATTTGGCTCAGTAAATTGTCAAATTTTTCTTTATATGCATCCTTTTATTTCCCATTGCAGAACAAAAAAATCTAAAATATGTGTTAAAATTTCAGATAAAAACCCGTAAGACTGGTTAAAATCAAAAGAAAACCACACACTTCAACTCAGTAGTTGTTACATGCTGCAGGTATACATTGAAAGTCATATATTATTGCATAAATTAAGTCTTATGTAACTTCCTGACATTCCTTGGATACAGCACTTGTTACTAAAAGAAAGTTCTTTGTAGAATAAGAACTATATAAGAACTAGTTCTTACGCATTTAAACGGATTTTTAGAAGACACATCTCTAAATATTTTTAAAAAGCATTTTGGAACACTGGTGTCTTAGAATGTAGTTTGGGAAATAATGTGTCCTTGAAACATATGCTAAGTACTGTAACTTTTTTCAAGTATCTGGAAATTTGTATATGGCTACCTAAAGTCTTTTAGCCCTGGGGTATGTATACATACTAACATACTAAGTATGTATGTATACATAATATACATACTATGTATACTAACTTTTATACATAATATACCCTTGGAATAAGTTTTTTACCTATTTTATTAAACATAATAGCTTTATATTTTTACTTTATCGCTATAGGATTTCTTTTTTATTTTCTTGTTGCTTCTTTGATTTTTATTTGCGAAAGCCAGCCTCTGTATGCTATTCCATTTCCAGTATAGTAAATGAAGACAAAAACATTAGAAGTGTTCTTTGTGCCAAGGCATATACTGTTTAAATACATAATGGAGTTCTGAGGAGTTGAATATTTTTATTCCCAAGTAATTAATTATAAATCGAGAGGTGGCTATTGTGAAATATCTTCTGTTTTTAACTGTAAATTGATACCAGGGAGGTTCCTTAAAGTCAGGACATATAATAACAATTAGGAACTGAGAAAAACTAATGCTAACTGCTTAATTTTGTTTTTAACTACAGAAGTTAATGCTTTATTTGTATCTCACAGCAAAAGTTCAAACAGACCCTCCCTCAGTTCCAATATGTGACCTGTATCCTAATGGTGTATTTCCCAAAGGACAAGAATGCGAGTACCCACCCACACAAGATGGGTAAGGATCATAAAATAACTTCCAGTTTGACTTTTGAAAGTTGTAGTTTAGCAATAAAGCAGATTTGATTTTTCTTAGGACTTTGCTCCACTACCTTAATAAAAAAGCTTATGAATTTGTTGCAGAGAAGATACAGTAGAAGCCCTCTTATCCAAAATGATTGGGACCAGTAGTTGGTTAATCTTTATTGATAAAAGTTAACTTAAAACAAACATTTGTTTTTCATCATTCTTGATCTTTGAGCATGGATTGCATTGAACTCCACTTTTTTTTTTCCATGGGCTGAATCCATAATGCATTGTCTGGTCTGTTCCATTTTGAGTTTCTGTGAACAGTAAGAACTAAGTAATCTGCAGCTGATGCCTATACCTACATTGTTTTTTTTTCCTGAAATCATTTACAGTTCCATTTGACAGAAGTATTTTTTGACAACTTGCCTTTATTGAAACTCCTCTGGGTAGTCAATTTAGTTTTCATAGAAACAATTCTTTTTATGTAATGTATAATTAAACTACATAATTACAATAACAAGTACAGATGACTTACACAGGTTTGGGTACAGATAACCTGATTCTTGGAAGTGTTCTGAAAGAATGCATTTTATTTGGTTAGCAGACACTTGAAGTGGCATTATGTAGATTAGTTAAGAGCCTGGAAGCTGGGACCTAACTCTGCATTTGAATCCCAGTTCTAACACTTATTAGCTTTGTGACTTGGGCAAGTAATTTATCATGTCTGTGCTTTCATTTCCTCATCCATAAAATGAGCTCTTCATAGGGTTGTTGTGAGGAATAATATATGTAAAGCATTTAGAAGAGTGATAGACAAATAGTAAGCATTAGGTAAGTGTTAGCTGCTATTATTATTATTATTCAAAACAGGAACCTAGCCACTAGTATTCAGACTACAGTGGGCATTGGTCTGTATGGTTTACAGAGGGATCAGGCACATTGGTTAATCCAGTGGTTGCAATAGTTGGTTAAGAAAGCTTCTACTGTAGCACTGTTTCTTTGACCTGTAAAGACATGGTTGTTTTTCTTTAAACTTAGAAAGGAACATGATGTTATATTTTATGGCATGGGCATCTTTTGTTTGAATTTGAATACATCAGTCACTATCCCTGTCTTAAAACATTTATTTTTAAAGTGTCACAAACATGCAGTTTTATATTAATTACATAAATTTTCATAATACATATGATGTGATGACACTTATTTTTTAATGTAATCTTTTTTTTTTTTGCTTGTTTCCTCTTCCTTCCCGACCCATGTAACCACCTAGCAGGTAGCCTTCCATATGTTTTATGCCCATGTATGTGTACATCTATCTCTGTTTGTGTAAGGAGAGTGTTTTGGTCATTATTTGTTTACAAAAACAGAATCGTAGGCACACTTTCCTCCTCCATGCCTTTCTCATCAGGGCTGCATCTTGGAAGTCCTTCTAAGTTAATCAGAATAGCTCTGTTATTCTTTTGAATGGCTTCATAATCTGTGGCATGAATATACCGTACTTTATTCCACCATTTTGTAATTGATGAGCATTCACTTTGCCTCCAGTTGTTTTTTTTGCTGTTATAAAGCATTTGCAATAAAGATCTCTCTTAAGTATATACATATATATGTATAAATACATATATGTGTCTGGGAATACACATATATATCTCCTTATGTGCTGACAGTTTTATTATGTGATAGTTCTCCAGGAGTGGGATTGCTGAATCAAAGAATATATTAATACTTTATGATTCCCAGATTGCTAGTGATTTTTGAGCATCTTTTGATTATTGGCTTTATTCTTTTGCTCTTACAGAAGTTTAAAGATTATACTTTTATTTTTTATTGGGGTATAGTTGTTTTACAATGTTGTGTTAGTTTCTGCTGTACAGCGAAGTGAAGTAGAGTTCCCTGTGCTATATAGCAGGTTCTTATTAGTTATCTATTTATACATATTAGTGTATACATGTCAATCCCAATATCCCAATTCATCCCACCCCCACCCGCCACTTTCCCCCCTTGGTGTCCATACATTTGTTCTCTACATCTGCGTCTCTGTTTCTGCCCTGCAAACCGGTTCATCTGTACCATTTTTCTAGATTCCACATATATGTGTTAATATACAATATTTATTTTTCTGACTTACTTCACTCTGTATGACAGTCTCTAGGTCCATTCATGTCTCTACAAATGAGCGAATTTCATTCCTTTCTATGGCTGAGAAATATTCCGTTGTATATATGTACCACATCTTCTTTATCCATTTGTCTGTTGATGGACATTTAAAGATTTTATATAACAGTATATATTCATATTTTGTACTTCTGGGTTCCTAGCAGTCTCTTCTGTTTTCTCAAACTCTTATTTTATGTTTTATTACATCTTTAATTGGTCTAGAATTTTTTGTCTAAGGTTGGGGGTGCTAATTTTACTTTCTTTCAAATGGATAGCTAGTTGTGCTAGAATTGTTTCTTAAGTAGTTCATTCTATTTAATTGAATGACCACTTTTGCCATATACTATTCTTATATAATGGAACTCTGTTACCTTATATAATGGAACCAATTTCTGTATTATTTATTCTGTTCCACTCATCTGTTTGTCTATTTCTATACTAATACTGTTTATTTTGATAGTTTGATAAATCAGTTGTTTCTTCTCTGCCACACACCCAACCAAACAGTTCTTTTTTTATTTTTCTCAGCTACTTTTGGTCATATTTTTAGTTTTAATGCACATACCCACAGAAAAATGCCTTTCTTATTGGAGTCACATCATATTTATGTATGTTTCAGAAAACTGACAGGTGTATCACATTGACTTCTCCATTGTTGTTGTATATTTTCCACCTTATTCTGATTTTTTTTGAAATGTAGGTCCTGTCCCTTTTTTGTTAAGTTTGTTCTTAAGTGTTCTATTGTTTTGTTACTGATGTGAACGAGGTATTTTTATTCCCATTTCTGTTTTCTTATTGCTAAAGGGGAAGAAAGCCATAGATTTCCTATACTTGTTAACACATTGTTAATATATATTTTTTTTTAACTTTTTTTTTTTTTTTTTTGCCGTACACGGGCCTCTCACTGTTGTGGCCTCTCCCGTTGCAGAGCACAGGCTCCGGACGTGCAGGCCCAGCAGCCATGGCCCCTGGGCCCAGCCGCTCCGCGGCATGTGGGATCCTCCCGGACCGGGGCACAAACCCGTGTCCCCTGCATCGGCAGGCGGACTCTCAACCACTGTGCCACCAGGGAAGCCCCATTGTTAATATTTTTAACAACATGAATATGGTGGAATACTTGAAGTAATGTTTAATACTTATTATTAAGTATTTAATAATAAGTATTAAACATTAAGTGTTTAATACTTATTAAATTATTATTTACAAAATAATTGATATTTTGTAAATCTTAGAAACTACGTTTTCCTTTTTGCTATCATTTTCTAATGCAAACTGAACATTGTATAGGTGGAATAAGTTCCATTTTTGAGACAATGCAGGAAGATATTAATTATATATTATAATATCTCTTGGGATAATACTTTTCTTAAATATTGAAAGCAATGTTGTGTGCTGTCCTGGAGAAATACAAAAGAAATTAAGATACTGTTGTTATGTTTGTTCTTTAATAAATCTCAATTTTTTTGAGATTCATATAATCAGTTTTGACTACTTGCAAATAGATTACAATCAATATTCTTACAGATTTGGTAAAGTATTAAATATAGTTTTGTATCTTGCCTTCCTTGATTGAAAATTACATGAATTATTACATAGAACTTACCTGTGTAACTGCCGCCCAGGTTGAGTGCATTATGTTAACTTTTTATTAACTTTTTATTTTGAAGTAATTTCATACTTAACAGAAGTAATGCCATTCTGTGAGACTAGTACACAGAGCTCCTGCATACCTTTCTCAGAGTATCTTTAACATTTTGTCACATTTGCTTTATCGTTCTTAATCTCAATGGAATATGACACTTATGTATAGTATACAAATAACACTCCATTTTCTCCTTGGAAGATAGAAAGATAGAAGGCAAATGTGGAAAAATGTTATATTGGTGAATCTGTACACATACTGTTTTTCTGAAGTATTTGAGAGTAGGTTGTGCATTTTGGGGTGGGTTACTAGATGAGTAGATATTGTGTCCTTTTCAGGGTTGTCAAATATTAAGGCACATGATGTCAATTTCTTTCACTTGGATAAAGTATTAATCAGTTTCTCTATTATATCATTATTGTTTTTCCTCTTGTAATTAGTAATTTGTGGGAAATTATTTTGAGAATGTAAATATCTGATTCCTTAGGAACATCTTCCTTACGTGTGGAAATCCATGATTTTTTTAATCAGTTTTTACTAGGATGGTTGTTGCTCTTTAAAAAAATTTAACATTCTGTGTGCATTTCCTGTGTCATTAAAATTTTTTGAAACCAATTTTAATAGCTATAATGCTGTTCTGTTCTGTATGTAGCATAACTTTATTAGCTATTACCCTATTTTTGAACATTAGTACTGTTCAATTTTTTGCCACTAGAAAAATTTCTGTGATGAACATCTTGGTATGTTAATTGGATCTGATTTTTCCTTTTTTCTAGCTCTCTAGAAATAGAACAAAGAATTATTTTGAAATTCTTGATATATATTTCTAAATTCAGTAGGCAATTTTTTGAGATACTTGTTAATTTTACAAGCAATACATGTTCATTATAGGACAGATAGGAAACATAGATAAGCAAAAAGAAGAAAGTAAAAATTTCCTTAATTCTGCCTGTGATTTAAAACCACTGTTTACTGTCTACTATTTTACTGTATTTGATCACTTGGTTAATGTGGTGACAGCCAGCTGTTTCTTTTTTAAAGGTACTTTGTTCTATTTGCAGTTTCCAGGTAATCTGTGGGATACTTTGGTACTGTTGGAAAATCCTTTTTTTTAACAACCTTTCACTTAATTATTTTAATATCCATTGATGATCCTTGCTTTATCAGTTATTTTGTGAGGACTTAATAATGGTGAATTTCTAATTCTGTCATGCCTTCTACATTTATTTGCTGACACTATTCTATAAGAAGAATTTTCCTTTACCAGCTGGGGATCAACTAATTTTTTCTTATAGGCAGTTAAACATGCTTTCTCTCTCTCTCTCTCTTTTTTTCTTTTTTGGGCCGTGCTTCGTGGCTTGTGGGATCTTAGTTCCCCAATCAGATTGGACCCAGGCCTTTGGCAGTGAGAGCCCAGAGTCCTAACCTCTGGACCGCCAGGGAGTTCCCTTTTTTTTCTCTTTAAATACCAGTTTCCAGAGGAAGGAATTGGTGTCATATCTACATCATTCTTAATTATTTCTGGGCTAAAGATATGTATTTTTTTAATAGGTATGCATTTTAAATGGTTTTTGTAAATGTGTCATATAGTGCTTTAGGAATGCACTTATAATCACTTTTAAGTTATCTGTGCAATGAGGTCAGAAACATTTATGACTATTAGAAATTAATAGATATTTATGTATCTTTGTATCTTTTGATTTTACTTATATTTTCCTGCTTTTAATACATCCATCAGTAAAGACGAAATATTAAAAAGACTCAGAAATATCAAAGAGGTGCAAAGAATTTACATACTCTATATTATTATTATTTTAAAATATTTATTTACTTTTGGCTGCGTTGGGTCTTAGTTGTGGCACATGGGATCTTTCATTGTGGCGTGCAGGCTCTTCATTGCGGCGCGTGGGCACTCTAGTATAGCGTGTGCGCTTAGTTGCCCCACAGCATGTGGGATCTTAGTTCCCTGACCAGGGATCGAACCCATGTCCCTTGCGTTGGAAGGTGGATTCTTAACCACTGGACCACCAGGGAAGTCCCTATATATTCTATAAACACTTCCTATAAAGATTCTCTTTCAAGCAGTTGTTTTGATAGTTTTGTTTTACAGACATAAATTTTTTTTAAAACATGCCTCACCTGACTCTCAGTTTAACTGCCTTTTGGAATAATTGGTATGACTTAGAATGATTTTTTTCATCTTATTTATAAATTTTTGTTAAATAGACTGTCAAAAATTCAAATTTAGGTAAAGGGAAGACTCCTTCGAAATCATTTTCTTTCATTTGGGCCTGTAATTATAATTAAAGACCCTGGCAGTAAGCTCTCGAATATCACTAATGATTTTCAACTTGAACTCAAGACTTAGCAAAAGAATTTATTTAATTCAATTGATTGATAGTTCTTTACTAACAAAACATTCCATAATCTTTTGAAGAATCCACTGCTTCTAAGAGTTAGCCAGGGACTTCCCTGGCAGTCCAATGGTTAAGACTCCCTGCTTCCACTGCAAGGGGTGTGGATTCGATCCCTGGTCAGGGAACTAAGATCCCACATGCCACCCTGAGACCAAAAAAAAAAAAAGAGCCATTCAACCTTCAGGAGTGTAAGATAGTCATGAGATCTATTGATTTCAGTATTGGGGATCTTTATTATGTTCTGATTCTAAAATGTCAAATAGCATTTGAAATTTAATTACACTTACGGTTTTTTTTTTTTTTTTTTTTGGGTTCGCGGGCCTTTCACTGTTGTGGCCTCTCCCGCTGCGGAGCAGAGGCTCCGGACGTGCAGGCTCAGCAGCCATGGCTCATGGGTCTAGCCGCTCCGCGGCATGTGGGATCTTCCCGGACCAGGGCACAAACCCGTGTACCCTGCATCGGCAGGCGGACTCCCAGCCACTGCGCCACGAGGGAAGCCCTACACTTATGTTTTAACCTATAAGAAGTCGATTTGAAGAATCTTAAGGTTTAGACTGAGGAGAAGAAATGGGAATGGATAATGACCAATTCCCTTTTCACATCCCTACATGCATAATATCCATCAGTTCCCTGTGGACATAGTCTTTTATCTACTACCCTAGAGTAAATATTAGCTGGTATTTTTACTTTCCACAGAAATCTTTGGCTTTTGAAGCAGAAGGTGCTTTCAGACTTTACTGTCAGTGTGGCTGTAGGTATATGTGCCAGGATTATGGACCATGTAAAAGATGAAGAATTGTGATTTATTTTGCTTAAAGATTGATCTGAGAATAAAGCTAGTACTCTTGTGCCTAAGATGATTTATTCTTAGAATGTTTGGATTCCTGGTTTTCAGGAAAGATTTTTGGACTTTTGGGAGAGACAGGGCTAGAGTTACAACTAGAGGTCAGGAGATTGTGGCTTGTCTGTCCGAGCATGGAGCGAGCAACTATAAGTGTACTGCAGCTGAAAAAGTTTGAGTCACATCTTTAGAATATACTTTTTTTTTTTTTTTTTTTTTTATGTATGTGGGCCTCTCACTGTTGTGGCCTCTCCTGTTGCGGAGCACAGGCTCTGGACACGCAGACTCAGCGGCCATGGCTCACGGGCCCAGCCGCTCCGCGGCATGTGGGATCTTCCCGGACCGGGGCACGAACCCGTGTCCCCTGCATCGGCAGGCAGACTCTCAACCACTGCACCACCAGGGAAGCCCTAGAATATACTTTTTAAAGGATCTTATCCTGTTATTTTCTGCTCTGAGGCTGTTTGTTTGAATACTTTGATTACAAGTTGCCTCTTAGTTTTTACTATTCCTATAAAAGTAATTGATAACACATTTAAGTATGTAAGGGGTTTAAAATTGACCTTAAACTGATAATATTTCAGTTTTCTAATAACAGCAGTAGATAGATCCAAAATATAATTCCAAACAGTAAATAAGCTATAGAAGCCTCTGTGACTCTTAAATACCCTCAGTTTCACATAGGACAGCTCCTTTGGGCCTTTGTAGCAAATCAGAGGAAGTAGATGTTGGCACAGGTAGCTGCTGCAATAAGAAGTAATAATGATGAACTTGATGCTGACACACAGAGAAACTCTGAAAGCATTTTGGGGCATTAACTTAGGGGGCTGTAGTTTAAAGCAGTTGGGTAAACTTTTTTATAGAGGGTCATATTGTAAATATTTCAGGTCTTGAATGTTAATTCACTTCTGCTGTTGTAGCATTAAAGTAGGTATAGATGGTATATAAATGAATGAGCATAACTATGTTGCAAAAAAAATTTTTTTTTGACTTTTTATTTTTTAGTTTTATTTTTGTTTATTTATTTTTGGTTGCATTGGGTTTTCGTTGCTGCGCACAGGCTTTATCTGGTTGCAACGAGTGGGGGCTAGTTTTTGTTGCGGTGCACGGGCTTCTTATTGTGGTGGCTTCTCTTGTTGCGGAGCATGGGCTCTAGGTGCGCGGGCTTCAGTAGTTGTGGCACCTGGGCTCAGTAGATGTGGCTCACGGGCTTAGCTGCTGCACGGCATGTGGGATCTTCCTGGACCAGGGATTGAACCCCTGTCCCCTGCATTGGCAGGCGGATTCTTTTTTTGTTTAATTAATTTTATTTTATTTATTTTTGGCTGTGTTGGGTCTTCGTTGCTGTGTGTGGGCTTTCTCTGGTTGTGGCGAGCAGGGATTACTCTTCCTTGCAGTGTGCAGGCTTCTCATTGCAGTGGCTTCTCCTGTTGCAGAGCACGGGCTGTAGGCACATGAGCTTCAGTAGTTGTGGCTCGTGGGCTCTAGAGCGCAGGCTCAGTAGTTGTGGCGCACAGGCTAAAGTTGCTCTTCAGCATGTGGGATCTTCCTGGACCAGGGCTCGAGCCCGAGTCCCCTGCATTGGCAGGTGGATTCTTAACCACTGTGCCACCAGGGAAGTCCTGTTGCAAAAAAATTTTATTTACAAAACAAGTGCCAGGCTGGATTTGCCTGCACGCTGTAGTTTGCTGACCACTGGCTTTGAGGCAAATGAGAGTTATTTCTTGAAGGCATCACTTTTATACTAAGTGTAATTTATACTTGCGTGATCACTGACTTGTGAATTCTGTATTCAGTATTGCTTAAGAATCTGTGAAAGCTATAACTTCAAAAAAGATTTTCACTTGAAGCAGTTATTATTTTTGAAATGTACTGCTTAAAAAGGGACTTAGTAGATTTTCTCATTTGCAAATACTGAATATAAAAATCTTTGTTATCCTTGGCAGTTTTAAAATATGAGCCATCTCCTTCAAGGAAGATTACCTCTAATATATATACAATTAGAAAAATCCTGCGAAAGCACATAATATTTTATGTTTTGAGAAAGGTATATGCAGGTTGTCAGGTCAAGTCTTTGGATTAGTACTTGCCCTGTTGGTGAAGTTAAATGTTAATATTTGGTGCATCCTTAAAATTTATATTACCTTAAGGGGAAGGGTGACTTTTTTTCCTCCCCTCGCTTTGTTTCTAGGACTCTTTTCTGATTTTTCTGGTTCTCTACTTTTGTGTTATTTTATGTGGTGTAGGCTATTAGTCCCTCTGACTGTGAATAAAATCTCGCTTGAGGATTGTTTTTTTTCTAAGAGTCTTACAAAAGGTTTAACTTGATTAGGTTTGGTTGTACCTGTGTGGGTACTTGTATTTCAGAAACTTTGCCGGCTTTTAATAAAAGAAACTGAGTATGTAATTTTTTTGTCCAAAATATCTTAGTGTATTTTTATCTCTCAGCTGTTATGCTTATTTTGCTGTTTATTAAATGACTAATGCTATACTATGCATACTATAAAGGCGAACAGCTGCTTGGAGAACTACAAGTGAAGAAAAGAAAGCATTAGATCAAGCTAGTGAAGAGATTTGGAACGATTTTCGAGAAGCTGCAGAAGCACATCGACAAGTTAGAAAATATGTCATGAGCTGGATCAAGCCTGGGATGACAATGATAGAAATCTGGTAAAAGGGATATGTTTTTGTAAGAACATGATAAAAAAAATTGTTTAGAGCTAACTCTCCAATTGCAATGTATGGCTTTCATTATATAATGCTTTGCCAAAAAACTTTAAGTGAAGGTTCTAGAAATGCCTTCTAAATTCTTGTAGTGTAGATGTAATGAGGAAACCGTAAGAGGACATTTGCAACTTCATTCACCCTATTTTGTACTGATGTACTCTCATGTGTACAAATGTACACATTACTGATTCTTATTTTCTGTTTGGAAATCTGTTACTTTGCTATCCAGTAAATCGTATTAAATTAAAATTCTGGGACACAAAACATTTATAATGCAATGAAGAAATCAATAAAAGTAATTATTTCTCCAGCTTTCCCCTTGAGAAATAATAAGCTATAGGGCAACTTAATACTCTGATCCCAAGAATATTCAAAACATGCAGCATTGAGAAAATAAAACGTAATCAGCATTTAAATTAGTCTAAGTCAAGAGTCTTATTTCCTGGTAAATCAAGTTGAAAGTGGATCGTGTTTTTCTGTTTCTCCAGATTTCTAGTGGAATTAAATTCTCTTTATTTTTTAGAGATGAACTACTGTGTTCATAACGTCAAAGGACTGTTATTTAGTCACATGCAGAAAGTGCTCAGATCACTCCCAGAAAGTAATTTAAGAGTTTTAGTAAACTTTTTGGAGTTGATGAATTGTAAGGTATATACGGGTAGGAACATAAAAGTAAACAAATGCCTTTTTTTTTTTTTTTTAAGTGAAAAGTTGGAAGACTGTTCACGGAAGTTAATAAAAGAGAATGGATTAAATGCAGGCCTGGCATTTCCTACTGGGTGTTCTCTGAATAACTGTGCTGCCCATTATACTCCCAATGCTGGTGACACAACAGTATTACAGTATGATGACATCTGTAAGATAGACTTTGGAACACATATAAGTGGTGAGTTGTTAGAAATAATTCCCACTCCACCCTCCTGAAAACTCTAGTCTTGTCCCTGTTGGGTGGGGCTGTAGATACTGAACTCTCACGTTTTCTTCTTGATGCCTCACTTTTCAGTAGAGCTATGTTGAGGTAGATTTTGAGATTTACTTTAAAGCATCCTACTTAGTGGAGTACAGTGAAAACTGTTGGGTAATTGAGGTTTATTACCTATTGTATCAAGGCATGAAAAATAGAATCTTACATCTCATTCAGTTCATTGTTGTAGACACTTTTTATTCATATAACAACAAAAAGCATTTACTTAGAACCTTTGAGTTTACCAACCTTTATATATAATTAACTTTTCTATATTCTCTCCCAAACCCTGTTAGGTAAGTACCTTTTACTTTCACTTAACAGGTGAGAAAGCAAAGCTTAGGTTTAAATACTTACCTGAGGTTTTACTAAATTGGAGAAGCTAGTCTGATGGTTAGTGTCCTGTGGACCTATACATTTTGTCTGCCCACCGTGCTGTTCCTTAGTTCCCCAGGCTTTTCTCACTTTGATTTGTTTCTGTTTATATATTTTCTATAACTGCCTGGGTGAATATTGAATTGGTGCTGTCTTGAAGTAGTATATACCAACCCTGGAATTAATTTTTCCATTTCAAAACCTTTGTATAACTTACACTTTTTTTCCCTTTGATTATGATTGCTGTGTGGGTACTTGATGTGCTGCCTTCATTTGAGCCCATCATTTTTTTTTTTTTTTTTTGCGGTACGCGGGCCTCTCACTGTTGTGGCCTCTCCCGTTGCGGAGCACAGGCTCTGGATGCGCAGGCTCGGCGGCCATGGCTCACGGGCCTAGCTGCTCCGCGGCATGTGGGATCTTCCCGGACTGGGGCACGAACCTGTGTCCCCTGCACCGGCAGGCGGACTCTCAACCACTGCGCCACCAGGAAAGCCCCTGAGCCCATCATTTTATGTTTCTGTTAACTAGCAAGGTTAATTAATAGAGTAGATACTATAAAGTAGATCATTTGACTAGCTGATAAGTAAACTTAAAGACAAATTTTCTCTTTCAGGTAGGATTATTGACTGCGCTTTTACTGTCACTTTTAATCCCAAATATGATACATTATTAAAAGCTGTAAAAGATGCCACTAACACTGGAATAAAGGTATGTGAACTGTAAGCGCCATTTCATTCAACATATTTTGAGCACTTTATAGCCTGTTTGGGTTATGTAAGACTGGTCCACCACCCTTAGGGTTTTAAGTGGGTTATTGTAATACAGTGTATGGAAGGCTTTTATAGAGGAAGTCATTTCTGCTTGTCCCTTATTTTAAGATATTAAGAAGTTAAGTTGCTGTAAAATTCTACACTTTGAATAACAGAGTATACATGATTCTGTTTTTAGTGTGCTGGAATCGATGTCCGTCTGTGTGATGTTGGTGAGGCCATCCAAGAAGTTATGGAATCCTACGAAGTTGAAATAGATGGGAAGACATATCAAGGTATGTTCTCTAAAAATGCATCTTATTTTGAAATGTCTGTGACCTTGGCAGAAATAATTTTGCAAGATAGTGTTGAGTTCTTTCTTTAGATCAGCTGCTTCATCTTTATCTCTTGGGAATTGGGAACATAAAGAGGAAAAACAAGGGAAATGACCTGTTCATGGTAGGAATTCTGTGGTAGCTAGCTGGTGGGAATTGTTGTCATCTACCCTGGTAGCTGATAAGAAGACACCTGGGAATTTATCTCAGGATGGCTGAAATGTAGGCTAGATTTTTTTTTTTTTTTGCAGTACGTGGGCGTATCACTGTTGTGGCCTCTCCAGTTGTGGAGCACAGGCTCCGGACGCGCAGGCTCAGTGGCCATGGCTCATGGGCCTAGCCGCTCCGCGGCATGTGGGATCTTCCCAGACCGGGGCACGAACCCATGCCTCCTGCATCGGCAGGCGGACTCTCAACCACTGTGCCACCAGGGAAGCCCAGGCTAGATTTTCTGTGACTAATCACAGGCTCAGACAGAAGCCAGAGACCCTTTTCATTGATGACTCTCCCCACCATTTTTTTAAGTTGAATTCAAAATTTAGAGGCTAGTTAATTCCTTGTGTGTCCTTCCTTTAATCTTATTCCCCTTGCTGCCTAATCTTTCCCAGCCAGTGCCTGTGTACACAATCCCAGAGTCACCTGTGCTTTCTCGTGTTGTCAGCCCAGCCTTTCTCCAACTCGCAGGGTTTATCTGACCACTCTCCAGCCACCATTCTCCTTCCTAATCTGTGCTCATGCTGTCTGTAACTCCTGTCTTAAAAACTTTCTTATAGAATGTTTCCTACATTTCCTTTAACCAAATCCTGACTCCTTTGTAATCTAATTTAGCATGGAGACGCTCACGCTTCCTTGTCCCTCAGTAAATTCACATCATTCACCATTCTTTGCATTCCCCTGTAGATACTTTTGGACTGTGGTGTTCTACCAACTGCACAGTGGTTCTTCCTCTAAGACCTGACACAGAGCCTGTCCTTGTTGCTCTCTTGCAGATCCTTAAACCTGTGAATGTCTGTACAAGTCAAAAATTCTTAAGACTTCTCACACTTGGATGGGAGGTGTTACGGGCTAATGAAGAAAACATGCTTTGGGGTTAGGCAGGTCTATCTTTGAGTTTAGATAAATTCTGTCACCTCTAAGAACCCAACTTTCTTTTCAAAGAGTTTTCTTCTTTAAAGATTTAATTTTATTTATTTTGGCCTGCATTGGGTCTTTGTTGATGTGCACAGGCTTTCTCCAGTTGTGGCGAGAGGGGGCTGCTCTTTGTTGTGGTGCATGTGCTTCTCATTGCCGTGGCTTCTCTTGTTGCGGAGCTTGGGCTCTAGGCACGCAGGCTTCAGTAGTTGTGATTCACGAGCTTAGCTGCTCCGTGGCATGTGGGATCTTCCCGGACCAGGGATCGAACCGGTGTCTCCTGCATTGGTAGGCGGATTCTTAACCACTGCACCACCAAGGAAGTCCCTCTAAGAAACCCAGGTTTCTTTGATTGTAATAGGATTCAAGATACCGTGTTTTGTTTTTGAGAAATATAAATTTTATGACAGTGCCTGGAATTTATTAGTATTCAACAAATACTTGTTGAACAAATATTTGTTGTTTCCCACCCTCTCTCAAATCATCTTTCCCTTCTATTTTCTCCTAATTCTACAACTTTGGTTGACATGTGGTCTGCCTTTCAAGGTATATTAGGTGACAATTTGACTTAATGTTTAGTCGCCACATAGCAGTTCTAGCCTGCAGTGTTGGAACCCTTAATATCTACTTTCTTACCTCTTTCACTAAGCCAATGCAACATTTTAGGTTCTATTATTTTGGTACCCACCTTTTTATACCAGTTATTTTGTTGATCAGGGTTCTTAGTTGAGGGTGACAGAATTCATTTTTACTACTTTAAGTGTAAAGAGTATAGACAAATCATGATATTGGGAAGATGAAGAAATGGACTATAGGCTGAACTTTAAGAAGCAATTCCCAAAAACCACATTACAGAACCGGGCCAGGCCATCAAAGGAGTGGTTTTATTTACCTTGATCAAGAAGCTATAGAATTGGAAAATTACCTTTATAGCCGTTCGTTCCAGAATTAGCCTGCCACTGTACACAACCTGTATACTACAAAAATGGATACCCCTGAGCCCTGCTTCTTCTATGTAACTTAGTTATATGTGTTAGGTTGGTATGGCTAAGAAATCTTTTTATTTAAATGTATTTTTGGTTGACCTGGAGGGTAAGTTTGTCAGGTGTTAGAGGAATAATAATGCTTGCTGAATTTTAAAATAAATTTAGCTTATCATTTATATAAGAAGGAAGTTGTTTTTTAGGAGCTAATTAAGAGTCTTATTTTTCTCTACCACCCCCTAAATTTGTAATATGCTTGTCATTATTAAAGATTTGAAAAAAAACTTTGCTACCTAATTCTGCCCTGGAAGAATGGTAACTCACACTGAAGATTCTAGCACTGTAGAACTAGATTTTTTTTCTTTTAACGTTTATTGTGGAATATAATAAAAACTGAAAATACACACAATGTAAAACTTCAACTGAACAATTGTAAAAGCTACGTAACCTTACCTCTTTTTTTTTTTTTTTTTTGCGGTACCTCTAACTGTTGTGGCCTTTCCCTTTGCGGAGCACAGGCTCCGGACTCACAGGCTCAGCGGCCATGGCTCACGGGCCCAGCCGCTCCGCGGCATGTGGGATCTTCCCGGGCCGGGTTACGAACCCACATCCCCTGCCTCGGCAGGCGGACTCTCAACCACTGCGCCACCAGGGAAGCCCTAACCTTACCTCTTGACAAATAGAATACTGCCAGCATTACAGAAGCCCCCCCCTATTCTATATACTCCTTCTCAGTTACATTACAGAAGCCTTCTTCTAATAAGCCACTGTCTTCAGTACTAAGGATTGGCATTTCCTTTTCTTTGTCTTTACCATCTGTTATGCATCCCTAAACATTAGTTTAATTATGCTTAATTTTGAACTCTGTGTGTGTGTGTGTGTGTGTGTGTGTGTGTATGGAATTGCACTGTATGTATATAATTGTGCCATCTTTTGCTCATTTGGTTTATTTCAGGTCAGTGTATCTGTAGCTTTTCATTTTTATTGTTGAGTAAGTGTTCCATTGTGTGAATGTACTCAACAATTTGTTTATTCTGTCAGTGATCCCAGGACCTTGGGATTGTTTAGATTTTCTTTTTTAACATTTGAAATGTTGATGTAATAATAAAATTTAAGGTTTTTTATTTCTATTATTTTGACACAGAATCCTCATTTTCAAATTACCTTTTGGTCCATAACCATGAAAATACATATTTTTCATGTTTGTAATGCTTATATACATGATATTTTATGACTGTATTTTTATTAACAATAACTCCCTAGATGGACCCCCACCCATCATGTCCTCATCACATAGTTTATTCTTTTTCCATCATTTTCCCTACTCCTTCTAGTTTTTAATCAGTAACATTGCAGTATCCCAGTAGTTTTCCAGTCTGTATTTAATTATCTTAATGTGGGGTTATTTAATAGAGCCATACCTGTTTGTGCTTTTAGAGACCCTGAATAACTTTTTTTTTTTCCTCTTATGCCAGTGAAACCAATCCGTAATCTAAATGGCCATTCAATTGGGCCATATAGAATACATGCTGGGAAAACCGTGCCCATTGTGAAAGGAGGAGAGGCAACAAGAATGGAGGTATGTATGCCATTAACACTGTTCTTTTGTGAAGCATTTTGACTTTTTTTTTCCTACCAAACTATGAAGCTAGTAGTAGTTGAGTATATAGTATGTTGAGCAAAATTAACTTGCCATCCATTCTCACCCCGACAGGAAATGGGCTATGTGAGTGTGCAGATTGTGTCTGGTCAGACTGGGGCTCAGTCAGCTGTGGAAGTGAGGCATGTCAAAGGTTCATTCAACACTTCATGAATATTTCGGGCATCTCGTAGGTGCCCGTCTCTTTAGTAGGCACTGGAATGTATTCAGTAGTAGCAAACAAAATTCCCTGCTCATGTAAAACTTAACATTTTAATAGATGACACAAAGACCAAAAGTGCTAAGGAGATAAAGCAGGAAAAGGTAGATAAGGACTGCCAGGTATGGGACTACTTCAGCCTGAAGTTGAGATGGGAATTTTAATTAGTTCTGAATTTCTGAATTTTTCTTCTCTACCCTTGACCCCTTATATATATTTTAGGAAGGAGAAGTATATGCCATTGAAACCTTTGGTAGCACAGGAAAAGGCGTGGTTCATGATGATATGGAATGTTCACATTACATGAAAAATTTTGATGTTGGACACGTGCCAATAAGGTGAGAGACTATAGTTTTTATATGACTGATGAGTTTCTCTTCCCAGTTAACAGCATTTTAAAAAGTGTAACGGACATCCACAGTGGCACATTCATAAATGCACAGTTCTATGGCCTAAAAATAAGTTCTGTGGATTTCTATAATTCAGCAGAAAAATTGTCCTGTTAAAAATTTTAACTGAGATGAGAATGATGTAAGTAAGTATTCACTTCATATCCAGTTTCCAACAAGCATAATAATTTCAGAGATTATCATTTTGCTGGCATTCCTAGGTTTTTGTTCTTAGTATTTTCCCCTTGGTAAACTTTGTATTTTTTAATTTATTTTTATTTTTTTTTAACATCTTTATTGGGGTATAATTGCTTTACAATGGTGTGTTAGTTTCTGCTTTATAACAAAGTGAATCAGTTATACATATACATATGTTCCCATATCTCTTCCCTCTTGCGTCTCCCTCCCTCCCACCCTCCCTATCCCACCCCTCCAGGCGGTCACAAAGCACCGAGCCGATATCCCTGTGCCATGCGGCTGCTTCCCACTAGCTATCTACCTTACGTTTGCTAGTGTGTATATGTCCATGCCTCTCTCTCGCCCTGTCACAGCTCACCCTTCCCCCTCCCCATATCCTCAAGTCCGTTCTCCAGTAGGTCTGTGTCTTTATTCCTGTCTTACCCCTAGGTTCTTCATGACTTCTTTTTTTTTTTTTCTTAAATTCCATATATATGTGTTAGCATACGGTATTTGTCTTTTTCTTTCTGATTTACTTCACTCTGTATGACAGACTCTAGGTCTATCCACCTCATTACAAATAGCTCAATTTCGTTTCTTTTTATGGCTGAGTAATATTCCATTGTATATATGTGCCACATCTTCTTTATCCATTCATCCGATGATGGGCACTTAGGTTGTTTCTATCTCCGGGCTATTGTAAATAGAGCTGCAATGAACGTTTTGGTACATGACTCTTTTTGAATTTTGGTTTTCTCAGGGTATATGCCCAGTAGTGGGATTGCTGGGTTGTATGGTAGTTCTATTTGTAGTTTTTTAAGGAACCTCCATACTGTTCTCCATAGTGGTTGAACCAATTCACATTCCCACCAGCAGTGCAAGAGTGTTCCCTTTTCTCTACACCCTCTCCAGCATTTATTGTTTCTAGATTTTTTGATGATGGCCATTCTGACTGGTGTGAGATGATATCTCATTCTAGTTTTGATTTGCATTTCTCTAATGATTAATGATGTTGAGCATTCTTTCATGTGTTTGTTGGCATTCTGTATATCTTCTTTGGAGAAATGTCTATTTAGGTCTTCTGCCCATTTTTGGATTGGGTTGTTTGCTTTTTGTTATTGAGCTGCATGTGCTGCTTATATATTTTGGAGATTAATCCTTTGTCAGTTGCTTCATTTGCAAATATTTTCTCCCATTCTGAGGGTTGTCTTTTGGTCTTGTTTATGGTTTCCTTGCTGTGCAAAAGCTTTGAAGTTTCATTAGGTCCCATTTGTTTATTTTTGTTTTTATTTCCATTTCTCTAGGAGGTGGGTCAGAAAGGATCTTGCTGTGATTTATGTCATAGAGTGTTCTGCCTATGTTTTCCTCTAAGAGTTTGATAGTTTCTGGCTTTACATTTAGGTCTTTAATCAATTTTGAACTTATTTTTGTGTATGGTGTTAGGGAGTGATCTAATCTCATACTTTTACATGTACCTGTCCAGTTTTCCCAGCACCACTTATTGAAGAGGCTGTCCTTTCTCCACTGTACATTCCTGCCACCTTTATCAAAGATAAGGTGTCCATATGTGCGTGGGTTTATCTCTGGGCTTTCTATCCTGTTCCATTGATCTATAGTTCTGTTTTTGTGCCAGTACCATACTGTCTTGATTACTGTAGCTTTGTAGTATAGTCTGAAGTCAGGGAGCCTGATTCTTCCAGCTCCGTTTTTCGTTCTCAAGATTGCTTTGGCTATTCGGGGTCTTTTGTGTTTCCATACAAATTGTGAAATTTTTTGTTCTAGTTCTGTGAAAAATTCCAGTGGTAGTTTGATAGGGATTGCATTGAATCTATAGATTGCTTTGGGTAGTAGAGTCATTTTCACAATGTTCATTCTTCCAATCCACGAACATGGTATATCTCTCCATCTATTTGTATCATCTTTAATTTCTTTCATCAGTGTCTTATAATTTTCTGCATACAGGTCTTTTGTCTCCTTAGGTAGGTTTATTCCTAGATATTTTATTCTTTTTGTTGCAATGGAAAATGGGAGTGTTTTCTTGATTTCACTTTCAGGTTTTTCATCATTAGTATATAGGATTGCCAGAGATTTCTGTGCATTAATTTTGTATCCTGCTACTTTACTAAATTCATTGATTAGCTCTAGTAGTTTTCTGGTAGCATCTTTAGGATTCTCTATGTATAGTATCATGTCATCTGCAAAGTGACAGCTTTACTTTTTCTTTTCCAATTTGGATTCCTTTTATTTCCTTTTCTTCTCTGATTGCTGTGGCTAAAACTTCCAAAACTATGTTGAATAAGAGTGGTGAGAGTGGGCAACCTTGTCTTGTTCCTGATCTTAGTGGAAATGCTTTCGGTTTTTCACCATTGAGGATGATGTTGGCTGTGGACTTGTCATATATGGCCTTTATTATGTTGAGGAAATTTCCCTCTATGCCTACTTTCTGCAGGGTTTTTATCATAAATGGGTGTTGAATTTTGTCAAAAGCTTTCTCTGCATCTGTTGAGATGATCATATGGTTTTTCTCCTTCAATTTGTTAGTATGGTTTATCACATTGATAGATTTGCGTATATTGAAGAATCCTTGCATTCCTGGAATAAACCCCACTTGATCATGGTGTATGATCCTTTTAATGTGCTGTTGGATTCTGTTTGCTAGTATTTTGTTGAGGATTTTTGCATCTATGTTCATCAGTGATATTGGCCTGTATTTTTCTTTCTTTGTGACATCCTTGTCTGGTTTTGGTATCAAGGTGATGATGGCCTCGTAGAAGGAATTTGGGAGTGTTCCTCCCTCTCCTATATTATATTTTTATTTACTTTTTTTTTTTACTTTTCGGAGATGGTTGAAGTGTCTACTTTTTGTTCAGGTCTTTCAGTTTACTGCCGAAATTTCCCCCAAAAGGGAAATTCCCACCTTCATACTATTGATGAGTCTGTACTTGGAATTTAACACACACACACATGGACACATAGATATAAGGTAGCCTTCATCTGGTCTCCTATTCATCTGCCGTCTATAATTGGGTATTATACATTCTGGTTTTTGAACGTTGAAAGAGGCAGCAAAGAAGAGTTTTTTGAACTTTAATTACTATGTGAAGTCATAGCTTTGGTTTGAGTTTTCCTTAATGAGGGAAATGAGTTGCTAACTTTTTAGCCAACTATTAATCTTGGATTTTCTTGTCTTAGGCTTCCAAGAACAAAACACTTGTTAAATGTCATCAATGAAAACTTTGGCACCCTTGCCTTCTGCCGCAGATGGCTGGATCGTTTGGGAGAAAGTAAATACTTGATGGCTCTGAAGAATCTGTGTGACTTGGGTATTGTAGATCCATATCCACCATTATGTGACATTAAAGGATCATATACAGCGCAGTTTGAACATACCATACTTTTGCGTCCAACATGTAAAGAAATTGTCAGCAGAGGAGATGACTATTAAACTTAGTCCAGAGCCACCGCAACACCTTTTATTTTCTAAGCTTTGTTGGAATACATTATACCAGAATTAATTTGCAACCTGTTGTCTTTAACAGTGGACCTATGTAATACTTTTATCCATGTTTAAAAAGGAAGGAATTTGATCAAAGGCAAACCATTTCATGTAATTAACCAAGGAAAAAGCTTTCAGGACTTTGAAATGTTAACTGTTTTCCTTCTGTCTAGGAAATGCTATAAAGCTCCAATTAATTAGGAATGACCTAATACATTTTGTTTCAAACACCTAAGAGATGCTTTTCAGATATTTATATTGCCATATTCTTAATTGAATGCTTTGAATGACTACATCCAGTTCTGCACCTATACCCTCTGGTATTGCTTTTTAACCTTCCTGGAATCCATTTTCTAAAAAATAAAGACATTTTCAGATCTGAGAGCTATATTTCAATGTCTGTGGTTATAATTCTGTACAGGAAATAGTTTAGCTTAATGTAGGAAAATGTAGAGCCTTTTATCTGGATTGTAGACCTCCACACTGCAACTTTTCTTCTGACGTAGTGGCTAAAACAAGATCTATACATGCATAAAGTGGGAGGAGAATCTTCATAAATTAATATACAGCTTTAGGCATATTTTACCTTTATTTTCTTTTTAGGACCATATTAGTCCTTGTCTCTTATTTTTCTCCTGACATTGGAAAGATCTAATTAAAACATATTAGTAGGAACATTGTACCAACTTAAAACCTTGATTTACTAAAATCTCAACCTTTAGATCCTTTGTCCAGTGGTAGTTATTTATTGAGAAATGTATTCCGCTTAATAAGTGAAAAGGGCGCTTAAAACCACACAAATAAAGAAAAACAGGAGTACTTCCCATGTTTGGATCTTGTTCTAGTTAATTTTTAGGCTTTTTCATTAGTGAACCAAATTCTCTTAACACCCTGCCCCTGTACTGGCTTGAATTCATAACATCATGGGCGGTATTTCAGGAAGTGAGGTTACAATGATGCTCATAGCAGCTAAGTGCAGAAGTTAAATGTGAGATGCCTAATACTTGTTTGAACTGAGCCCCACAGTTCTTGAGCAGATTGCTTGAATTCCATGTAAATGATTCGTTGGGAATGTTCCCATGTCATTTCAAAATTGTTATGTACCAGGGTAAAGCCTTAATTTGTATATGCTTTAGCACAATAAGATTGCCTCTGGGATGCTGTTTAGTTTGTATTTTGTTTAACATTTTTCTCCTAAGAAACCTGACTTCTATACTAAATCATTTATTATACATTAAAAAGTTTCTCTTTCAGATTAGAGCTATAAATGTTATCTTACGGGATAAACAGTATAGTTTTTAGCTATATGAGCCATGTTTATTATGGTGCTAATGTTCAATAGCTACCTTTGAATAATCTCTCCATTTCCTCTGATGATGTGCAAGTGGCAGAGCTCACCAGTTCACACCTGGACGTGTTACAGGGCTTGTGCCCTCCAGCTAGCTCTTTTGGGGTTTTGAGTCCATACCTTTCTGATGTGCTTTGGTGGGAGGTATAAAGTATCTTGATTTCTAAACCCAAGAACTTTCGAATTGAGTCAAGAATTTGTAGCTTTGTAAAACCTCTTTAGCAGTAGTGATCTCAAACCAATTATAAGCTTGAAGCTCCCTTCCCAAGTTGGGAGCAGTGGCATCGCTGCATGCCCCGGAATGGCAAGGGATATGATCTTGTAAATAGGAAAGCTGTTACTTTAAAATTGTATTGTTCACCTACTAGCCATGTATCTCTTGAAATCATTTTGTCATGTTTACAATGATGTACCTTATTGGTAACAAATTATTAGCTTGATGTTTAACAATAGTGCCTTTAGTAAATTATTTTACAACCAAAACACGTTGTTTTTTGTTAGATCAACTTAGCAGAATGTATAAGTCCACAATGAGATGTACTGTAAGAAATCTAAGTTTCTGTTCATTGACTAGGTTTCAGTTTTGTTATTTTAATAGCCTTCATTTTTTTAGATCAGTTTTAGGTTTGTAGCAAAACTGAGCGTAAAGTACAGAGTTCCCATGTACCCCCTTCCTCGACTTCAGAAACACAGAGCCTCCCCCATAGGTTTTAGTTTTAAGGATTTAAAAAGTAAAGGGCTAAGTCACTTACTACTTTCTCGTATGTATTTACATTAAAGTAAGTACTGAAACAACTATACCATTGTAAACAACATAGCTTCAAGTTGTTTTTAACTGTTCCACTAAAATTAGGTACTAAATGGTGTAGCAGTTTAAGTATAAAGTAATCCTTGACATTAAGAAACGCTAGACTCAGGTATCTTGACCACAGTAAATCTTTAATGAGGTATAATAATGTTAACAGTTGAGGTAACAACTTGCATAGGTATTTAATAGATGAATGATTTTAAAGCTTAGCCATTTAATACTCGAGCTGTAGTTTTGGCATGAATGATTTGTTCAGTGATAAATTCTCATTGCACTTCACGATCAGCTGCCTGAAATGATTTCAACCTGCAAGCAAAACCCACTTAAGAAAAAAGATAAATCATCTTCCAGTGGTTAACACTTAGCTAAGATATTACATAGCTCTTCTATAGAGGTTAATGGATTCTCATCTTTCTGAATAAAATTAAATTAGCAGCTGTAGGACTTTAAAGAGATCTAATAAGGTTGTTAGGGAAGAGCAAAGAGTATTACATACCATATTTTTAATAAAATGCAAGTGTAATTTTTTTTAATTTTAAAAAAGTCAGGGCCCAGTGTTTGAATATCTAAGAGGCTCTTAGTATTCACATAATCCTACAAGAGTAACTTAATCCAGGCTTTAGTTATTTAGAAAAATGAGATACTGAATATTTTGCCCAGATGCCAATATCTTGTATGTCCTATGCAATTTTTTTTCCTCGACTTATTTTTATCCCTTTAAACTAAAAATTTCAAGATACAATATAGTACAAAGCTTTAAGAGATCTAATGTTAAATATATGAAATGAACTCATATCCAAGTTGAACTGTACTTGTATTATATCATAATATACTGTTTGCTACATTCAGTTTTTTTATGACTGCTTTATTAGAATCTGGACAAACCTATTTACTGCCAATCATTATAAATCTCGGCCAGCGTTGTTTTCATGTCCATAGTACTGAAGTCATTTAAACATGCTATTTATAAAGCTGTCATCTTCATTTGTATACAGTTTGACTATGCCAAATAAAGAACAATTATTAAAACTTAATAAATTTTTGAAAAAAGGAAGTTCCAATAACCAAAATAATGTCTGTTCTGAGCCCTGTAACACACAAAGCCTCAGGAATATTAATGAGTGTGATCAGTGAGTATTTAAGTGATACCTTGATATTTCACTTTGTAGTAGTGTAACTCCCTTTAGAGGGCAAAGGTGACTTCAGTATACAAATCTGAAAGAAATGCCTTTTTTTTTTGGGTATGACTATTAGTGAAAAATGTCTAATATTCTGTCTGATAAGAATTTGTATAGAAAATAGCTATAAAAGATAAATAAGAAATGTATAAAATGATGCCACCTGAACTTCTTCGGTAGAAGATTGCACAAATTCATGATCTGAGCCAATTAAGACATCGAAATATAAAAGAGGTAACACCAGTCTGAGGTAAACACTAAAAGTTTAAAACTCCCAAGTACTTGAAAAACGTTTAGTTACCTGCTGACATTGATACACATATACTTATGCTAACTTCCTCTGTAAAAAAGAGATTTGTTGTAGTTAGATACAAAATATGTAAACATAGTGTGCACTGATTAGTAAGTAAAAATAAAAACAATGAAGCTCAAAATTAAGTCAGCCCTTTTAAAAAGTATATATACAAATCACAAGAAGAAAGCCCCACTGTCTTTGGATCAGCTAAGGATTTCATTAGAAGAGGCATCAGCTTCTTCATTGGGATGTTGGCTACCAGACAGGAGTTCTGGAGGCAAGAGTTTAGAATGTCCATTCTCAGTAACTCGCTGGGTATAAAACAAGATATAAGCTTGGGCCTTGCATACTTCATCCATAGTGCACATGCTTAGCTTGGAATCATTGCAGTGTACCCAGAACCCTAGAGTGAAGCACAGAAATACATCTTAATGTTTACAAAGGAACTTTAGAAGTTTCTAGTATAAATGAAAACACGGATTTAAAGACAGTTTTAGTGAGAGCTAAGCTTTTTTCAAAGGGAAAATAATAGTCTAGCCAATTTATTTCTTTAAATTAGAAATACAGCTTGCACAGTATGTTACTCTGGAATTATCTACCTTTATCCTAGAAGTAATTTGAAGTTACAGAATCTGACCGATTGGTTCACTTGACACTAGCTTTAATTCCTGGGATAATCTTACCAGTTCATGCTTTGCTGGTAATTATACTGTAAAGCAAATAGTGTACAACTCATGGTAGTGTTAAATTAATTGCCTTCATGGGTTATTTGGGGCCTTTTGTCCATACCTCTTTTTTCTAAGGTTCATGGAGGCAGTAAGTAAAAGTTTTATATGTTAGAACTTGAACTCAAAGTTTGTTCCAAATATCTGTGATCTGCCAGTTCGTTAGATGCTTTGTTCTTTAACGAAAGTAACTGAATTAAACCAGTTAAAACAGAGGATCTACTCTTGGAAGTGTGCCTTTAGCACTCTCTGACCTTTAATTACTGAGACCATCCTTACTATTTTATCCCTTCAGCTCTTATAAGTCAAAACTACCACAATCCTGCATAAAATATCCCATTTTCTGCACAAAACCCCCTGTTTTTTATGAACAATACTGCAGAAGCATTCTTCTTGAAAGAAAACAGAGGTCAAGTGGCTTTGCTTAAGATTACTTAGTGGTCAGTTTAGAAACCCTGAAAGCCTGAACTCTGGCTTCCAAAAGTCTAACCCAAGATAAAATACTTTTTCTCGTCTCTACCTCCTTCGGAATTATAACAGTAGGCAGTGTAGTGTCCTGAGCCAAATCCTTTCCCGTGGTGCATTACTACAGCAGATAAATCATAGATAAAACATTCTGGTCTGAGGGATTTCAGGGATTCCCTGCAGCAATAGGGCTCCATGTTTAAGATTTCTTCAAAGCCAACATGAACACCAATCTTCTCTCGGTTATTATGTCCTGACCACCTACGAACAAATCAGGGTAAAATTATCAACAAAATCAAGGGAAAATAACCACGTACTAGGTCCAAACTCATAATAATAGAAGGCCTCAGCGTAGAGTACAATCATATATAATAAATAGTGTAAATAGAAAATCCTTTCAATGCTAAAGTTGGCTATAAATAGAGGAATGTAGGCTTATTTACCGAACAGGTACAGTCAGGTTGTAAAATAAATTATTTGGCTTCTGTAGTTAGATGACAGTATAGGAAGAAAATTAACTTTCAGAAAAATATGGCACTATGGCATTTTCCCCCTTTGAAGAGAGAAATTCAACACACCAAAGGGTTTTTAATTCTTACTGTCTTGTCCATACTTTGAGGAGGATGTTCCAGAACCTAGAGTTTGTTCCTGGGAGACATAACCTGGACCTTTCTTGGCCAGGGGTGGAGAAAAAACAAAACAGGGCACCTCTAATTCCTCAGAACATCTCAGAGCTCTTCATACTAAAAAGAAACTGTGACCCTTCCCTGTGTGTAAATCAGTATAACACCTGTTAGTGACAAAACTCAATGTCCCTGTACTGTCAGTTTCTCAATCTGTTGGTCATGCTTCCCAATACGGGGTCTATGCATGTAAAGCAATGTTTTCATCTTGTGCATAGTATGAATTGGTGCTACAGGAGAAAAATAATGTAATATATGTTAATTCTTTCAAGAGATTATAATCCAACTTGGGGTGGTATGGTGCAGAGACAAAAGAGAGACATGAAAATATAGTATTAAAGTATTGGGGCTTCCCTGGTGGCGCAGGGGTTAAGAATCTGCCTGCTAATGCAGGGGACACGGGTTTGAGCCCTGATCAGGGCAGATCCCACATGCTGCAGAGCAACTAAGCCCATGTGCCACACTGAGCCTGTGCTCTAGAGCCCGCAAACCACAACTACTGAGCCCACGTGCCACAACTACTGAAGCCCACACACCTAGAGCCCGTGCTCCACAACAAGAGAAGCCACCACAATGAGAAGCCCGCGCACCGCAAGAGTAGTCCCCTCTCGCCACAACTAGAGAAAGCCTGTGCGCAGCAACAAAGACCCAATGCAGCCAAAAATAAATTTTTTTAAAAAGTGTTAAAACATGAGGTTAAGACAGCAGGAGGTAGAGAAGGGAGAGGGGCATATAGACAGGTTTTATGAAGGAAAAAAATGTGAAAATGCTTATTAGTATGATGTAAAATGTGGTATGGAACTAAAGGTGAGACTTGCAGATTATGTCATCTGCTGGACTAGAAGCCATATCCCAATCTTTCCCTATTAAATATATAAAAAAATCCTGTATCCAGTGTACCTTTAATCTTAGTAAAGATGGAAGACCAAGCATGGAAAATAACGGGACTTGCTTAACCTAAGTTCCTGTCATTCTCACTTTATCTCCCTTTTATTTTACCATAAAAGTCAAACCTTAAATTATTTAATTATGCTAAAAAGTTATCTAATTAGAAAATATTCATTTCTGCCATTTGCAGCAATATGGCTGGACCTAGAGATCATCATACTAAGTGAAGTCAGAGAAAGACGAATATCATATGACATCACTTACATGTGGAATCTAAAATGACACAAATGAACTTATTTACAAAACAGAAACAGACTCACAGACTTTGAAAACAAATTTATTGTTACCAAAGGGGAAAGATACGGGGGAGGGAGAAATTAGGAGGTTGGGATTAACCTATACACACCACTATATATAAAATAGATAATCAACAAGGACCTACTATATAGCACAGGGAACTCTACTCAATACTCTGTAATAACCTATGTGGGAAAAGAATCTGAAAAACAATAGATATATGTATATGTATAACTGAATCACTTTGCTGTACACCTAAAACTAGCACAACATTGTAAATCAACTATACTCCAATATAAAATAAAAATTAAAGAAAAAAATATTCATTTCTATCAATAGGTGGGTACCCATTATTTTCTGCTGATAAAAATACAGTAAAATGATAAAGAAAAAGATAACAGTATATCCAAAATTCATAATGGTTTACTTCTGAGAGGGAGCAGGAATAGGACTAGGAGGCACACACATCGGAGCTTCTAAGGTATTAGAAATGTTGTTTCTTATGCTTCTTAAAAGCTCTTGGGCGCCCCTCCCCAATCCCATTCTCCCTTTTATCTTATATACCCTATGTATCGTATACACTGGCAAATACAATAGTACTTTTTGAATAGATGAAGAGAAAGGAAAGAGATAAATGTGGTGGTAATGCTGCATAAAAATGGTCTCTGAATCAGAAATATGGCATGAAGCGTCAAAAATGTTTTGGGCAGAAGATGGAAGGGGGTCAAATAGGTTTAAATTAAGGTGAGCTTTAAATGGCAGATTAAAGAGTCAATTATGAAGAACAGGAGGTTCTTCAACAATTTATAGTAGCCAATTAAGTACCAATTTAAGTACCATAAATTTAAGTCCTTTCAATGCTGTCTTTATGGAATCTTATATGTTCTCACCTCTCCATGCTACCTGGCCCTGAACAATATTCACCTCCTAACAATCTTCCTGTTTTCATTCCACTTGATTTTACACACCATGGCAGGTCTCACCAGACTTTTCACTAAACTTTTGTTATATACCCTTTCCTTCCTTCATACCTTTGTTCAGGTTGCTCACCAGACTTTAGGAGGCTAAAGTCCTCCTCCTGTATACACCCCATTCATTCACTTAATATTTTGGGGCATCTACTATGTACTCAGTTCTAGGCTTTGGAATATAGGAATGAAAAAGACAAGATCCATGTCATTACTGAGTTTCTGTTTGTGGGGAGAGAAATAATAAACTATTGCAGATAGTGGTTTTTGCCATGAAGCAAAAATAGGGTAGGTAACGTGACACTGAAGGTTGGGTGGTGCTACTTTTAAATAGGATGGTCAGGGAAGTCCTCTAAAGAGATGAAATATGAACTGAGATTTAAATTATACAAAGTCCTCTATGCCATTAGAGAGACTTTGGGAATGTTTAGATTTTGCCTAACTCCCTCCTCCAAGGCGCTGATAAATCATTTTGTATATAGTTTGTGATACTTGGTATTTCTACTTCACCATTATTTCTGTGCATGCCTGATTATAATCTTGTTGAGAAAAGAATCCAACCTTATATTCCCCAAAGAATATGAAACAACATCTGGCATTAAAAAACACTCACATGGTATCTGCTGACTGTACTTTTAACAGCTTAAATAAATAACTTTAGTCAATTATTTCCATTAACAGTGATTATCTCTGGGAAGTGGGACAGAGAAAGAGGTACTTTTAGTTTGGGCTTTTACAGTACCTTCTGTAATGTTTGAATTTTTTTTTAACATGTATTCCTTTAATTTAAAAAAGAAAGAAACCGGCAACAACTAATATGTACAAGAAACATGATCTCAATAGTTTTCAAATCATAGCACATAAAGTAACTTCTCATTTTTTAAGAGAAAAATAAACTCTCAAGTTAACACGGTTATTACAAGGTATGAATCCATATGCTTTGATTAACCAACAGATTTGCCAACTAATTTATCTAAATACATTTCTGAAAACTAAAGCTTTTTGTTTTTAACTGCTTGGAACTGAACTGCTATACCATTGTTCAAATATTTTCCAAGCATGAAGCAGTTGGGTCAAATACTCTCAAGTTATAGATTTAAATTAAAAAAATTTTATGCCTAAAATATGCTGAATACTCTCAAATCAAATACTCTCAAGTTATAGATTTAAATTAAAAAAATTTTATACCTAAAATACGCTGAATACTCTCAAATCAAATACTCTCAAGTTATAGATTTAAATCTTAAACATTTTTTTTAAATCTTAAAATTTTTATACCTAAAATATGCTGAAGATCAAACACTATAAGCAGGGACTTACAAGGAGAATGATACTAGCAGACCGAAATGCGAGGGGTCTGCTGATCAGCAGTACATTCTGCAAGGGAAGATAATCAAGGAGAGTTACTGAACATGGTGTCTGTGATTAGGGCTAGAGACAATGACAGAATTTTTTTCCCTTAAAAAAAAAAAAAAGTAGATAAGTCATCTAGCCAAGTATTAAAATTTATTCTACTACTAACCTGAATCGTTTGAGATGTAGTCTGAGAACCTGAGGTAGGTGGCAAATCATAAGCTGTTTGTGGGCTTCTGTGAGTACAACTGGTTTTGAGGAAAACTTTCTATGCTTTGCTGTGATATTAAAGACAGAATGAGATGCAAATTTAAGGATACAAGGAAAAGCTGAGTAAACTCAAAATAATTCAGACATGCATTATCAATTAAACATCTACTGCATTACAGGCATTTTACTGTGTTAGAGATAAAGGCATGGCCTTGCCCTCAAGACACTTAGAATCATGTAAACACACAAAACTTATGAGCTAGTCAAGGTATACAGACATGTAAACAAATAAGCACATTGACTCTTGAACAATAAAGGCTTGGATTACAGGGGTCCACTTACACGCAGATTATTATTTTTTTCAATACATGTACAGTCGGCCCTCTGCAGGTTTCGCATGCACAGATTCAACCATGGATCGAAATTTACATCCGCAGTTGGTTGAATCCGCTGATGCGAAATCTGCAGATACAGATGACCTACTATGGAATTTGAGCATCGGTAGATTTTGGTATAAAAGTGGGCGCTCCTGGAACCAATCCCCCATATATACTGTACATGATTTAATATAATCCTGAAAATAAGGCAACAGAATGATACTGTGCTATAACATTTTTAAATGGATTTGGCCATGCCAGCTAACAGGAAAAGTTAAAACTCTCCCTAAACATACTTTAATATACTCTGAGTCTAATTAAAACGTTTCATGGTCAGTTCATTTCTTGAGGCTAATCAGGATCCCGGGGGCATGGGATCTTCCTTCCAAGAACACCCATCCCTGCTTCCTGGGGATCCACCCCAGCACTGCCCAAGAAAGCAAGCCTTTACTAGCTCAGCATCTGAGGTCTCCCTCAGTATCTTGCTATTTTAGTACCAAATCTTAAACAAGTGGAAATGAGGATTCTTTTTGTTTACCCCCCTGCTTCTCTAGAGGTCCACCTATGGACCTTGTCCTGGCTGGGCCATTGGCTACCAAAATTTGCTCTTGATGTCCAGGAGCTATTCTTCAACTTGTACAACAACTGCGACTCCAGCCGTAGCAGCAGCTGCTTCTCATGTAGGAAGTAGAATCAGTCCACCATGAGGCTGTCCTCTAACCCATCTCCTCTTGCTACCAGAAGCCTTTCCTCCAGGTCTATGCCCCTGAGATCCAGGTATCGGGCTGCTGCTGAATGTCAAAGACCTACCTTTGGATTGTCATCCAGAAATATATGGTCCAAGTGTAGCTACACAAATGATGTTAACTCCTTGAATTATAATTTTAAACATTCACCATTATGTATTAAATTAAAGCAGCTCTTTTAGGCCCTTATTTGGTGGACCGAGGAGACACACACAAACATGTTATAAAGCCATATTCTGCATTTATTCATATCTTTCTACTCCCAGATTTGGTGATAGAAGCATCTAGGACCATTCACATTTATGTCCAAGAAAAAAAATACTTCACTATACAAATTTGATAAAGGTTTATTTTCTTTTAACCTTATAAATCTTAGGCTCCTATAAATTAACAGATTTTATATTAGGCAGCACACAGAAAACAATGTTAGTATAAGTTGTTCTAGAATACTATCAACTGATGTGCCATTTTTTCAATGCTGGAACAGCCAATGTTTCTTTTATATTACCTTAGAAGTTTAGTATCTAAAGCCCTAGAATCATTTTTTCAGACATGGAGCTTAAGGAGAATATCTGCAAATATAAAGTATAAACACTAAAATGCCATGTACACATCGACAGAGATAAAGAAACTGGATAAAGACACAGAAGATCCGATGTGGTTTTGTATACCGTTGCCCGGAGGATGATGCTTCTTTAATTGAAATGGCTATTTCATCCCCCAGTGCTGGGTTCCTATGCTGGCCTCTATCAGAGAGCTTATCATAGTAGATCTTAATTGTCTGTTTCCTCCATTAGGTATGTGAGCATCTTGAAAGTGTCTTACGTCTATCCACAGCAACTAGAACAATTACTAATATAGAAGAGACAGTCAGTAGATGGTTTTTGAATAAATTTTTGTCTTTATGAAGCCAAAGTCCATAGCAGCAGTCCAGCTATGTGTCTTATTTCCTATTATATAAGTATGCAGACACACACACACACACACACACACACACACACACACATACATTATCTATATATCAGTGTTTTGATATGTAGCAAAAAGACTCATAAAGCAAACATTTCACTCAGTACTAAATAACATGGTTACCTTTTACTATTCCCCTTTTGCTACTTTATTCTGCCCTCACATATTAAATTTAAATTTTATTTTATGAATTCTTTCTATAATTTACTATAGGATCAAAACATTTTTAATATCATCAATAAGGGAAAACAAACACATAGTTCACAAATGCCAATTAAAAAGTAGATCTATCCAGCCAAGTTTCTTTTGATAAACTAACAGTTTATTTCTATACCTGCTACTAAAGGAATTTATTCCAGCTTCCTTCATTTGTGTTTCTCTTTGCTAACCTTAGAAAAGCAAAGAGAATATACAGCTTCTACTTACAATTGCACTGGTCACATATGTAGACTTTTCCTTCTAAAGCTTCGGTTTCTGTGAATTTGGCCAACATTTCAGTAACCAGACATGGCTGGGAAGCAATATCTTTTCCACTGCATTGGTATCTTTCTGGAAATTCCAGTGACAAGTCCCAGAAAGGTTCTATGGTGTTTGATTTGTTGTCACATGCAAGACATGTAACCTGCAAATAAAAATATTAGTTTCTCAGATTACAATCCTTCTGTCAAAATATTTATTCCTTTCACTAGAAGTCACTGCCAGTAAATTAGCTCTTCTTCTGAAGATGTACTATCAGAATTCTGAATAATCTGTTTTATATTATTTTCAGAGAATAATTTTTTTCTTCCGTAAATCCATCATGCATTGATGGGCTTTAACTACTAGGCATTCGAAAAGCTCCAAGGACATTAGTCAAGTCTGAATCTAGTAGAAAACCAAACCATGGACTCAGTTATATACCCATTGTGTGTATATATATGTGTGTGTGTATGTGCGTCTATACATATATAATATATATGATATATATTTATATAAATTTAATGTGTTTAGATTATTAGACTTGAGGTTCTTTGCCCCTTTTCCTTCCTCATCTTTCACTGATTGATTTTCTCTCCCCAAATCCCTATAACCTCTTAACCATGATACAAGTAAAATACTACTAGTATATTTTTATATACAGATTTTAAAATATAGTATATTTTTATATATGGTATATTTAGTATATACTTTGAAGCCTTACCAACTGATAATTTCAAAGGATAGTACATATAACATAAATATACATATAATATAAATATTATACATATAAATACTCCCACTTAAAGCAAACATCACTACATTAAAATCCTCATCAAAATATAGGAACCATACAGAATATGAGGCCTTTCTAACAACTTATGTAGGAAACAGAGTAACTGGAAAAGGAAAGAATAATAATTTCAGTAAAGCATTCAGCAGGATTTAATGCCAACAAACACTGCCCATAACTGAAGACAGACTCTGTAGATCTAAAAATCCACACATGATACGAAATATCACTAAACTCTTTCATAAAAGCTATATTCCTGGAACAAACAAAAAAATAAAGAGGCCAATTTTAATGTAGATTTTAGATTTAACACAATGACACAAAGAAAATAATACTCCTGGTGTTTAGTTTGGGAACTCACTAGGACCATGGTCTGACCTTTTGAGAACAGTTTCTTGAATTTGGTGTGGGGGTGGGGCAGGGCGGGGCATTCCAACCTCTGAATCTCCTGAGATGACCAGTTTCCTAAGTGTTTATTACACATTGAAACGAAGAAAGCAAAATGCTAGCACAACAATTTTTATTAATTTCAAAATTCATCCATAAAGGAAAAAACAAGCACATAACCACTCTTGCACTATTCAAAATATAAAATGGCAACTTTCTGGAAAGAAATTTGCAGCCAAGTATCAAAAGTCCTAATCTTTGACAAAGTAATTCTACTTCTAGGACTCTGTCCTAAGGAAATCATTAGAAAAACCATATTAATTGATCATGACATTATAATGATGTCTGGAAACAGTTTACAAGTCAACAATATGGAAATGATTAAATAAATTATGGTATATACATATGATGGACACTGAAATGTGAAAAAAATGATCAAATATTTTGATGACTATGAAAAATCCTTACATTATTAAATGAAAAAGTGAAAAAAAGCAGGTAAATTCAACATGACCATACAATTAGTGGGAAAAATATGTATAAATATTCAGAAGAAAAAAAAACCTAGATGGAAATATACCAAAATATTAATAGTTTTATGTGTGGGTTATGTGGAGTTATAGTACTAAGGGATGATTTTTCTTCTGCATAGATTTACTATACCATATAGATTTTCTATACGGTATATATTATTTTCTTTATAATTGTGTATTTTAACTTTTGCATAAAAAGTTAAAAATGGCAGAGAAAGATAGTGGAAAAATAAAATTGCATGCAACACAAGAAGCACAACTCTTATCTGCTAATTGACACAATGTAGAATCTATACATTTCTGAAATATGAAGGGAAATAAACTTCATAGATATTCCCTAAGAAATACTTTTGAAATATTTAAACTACATTCCAGAAAAGTATGCTATAAAAACAAAAGGTGGTATCATTACCATGAAAGTTGAACTGAGGAACAGAAGCATGTGTATAGGGGCCTAATTGCCTCAGTTAAAAAATAAAACTTTTTTTTTAACATCTTTATTGGAGTATAATTGCTTTACAATGGTGTGTTAGTTTCTGCTTTATAACAAAGTGAATCAGCTATACATATACATATATCCCCATATCTCATCCCTCTTGCAAATAAACTTTTTAATAGATCTTTATTGGAGTATAATTACTTCACAATACTGTGTTAGTTTCTGTTGCACAACAAAGCGAATCAGCCATATGCCTATTGACTTACTTCACTCTGTATGACAGACTCTAGGTCCATCCACTTCACTACAAATAACTCAATTTTGAATAAACTTTTTTTAAAGCTCTATGCTCTGGAAAAGTAGAGAGCCGATGTCTAGTAATAGTCTACCAACAAGTCCACTCATTCTAGAGAATCATCAATTAGATGGAAGATTCTGGTTTTGTGACTTTCACAAGGGAAATTTTTGCAGGTGTAATTAAAATAAAGGAAAACCATTTAGGATCTTTCTAGATGAAATCACATTTATTTACCTTAAAATTTTGCTACCTACTTGTTAAAGTTTTCAAACCTTGCCCCCTTTGGTTCTATAGGAAATCCTCCAGGGCTACTCCTTGGTCCCTGAAATTTCTCAAGTGTACACCAAATCCATTCCCAGTACAAAAGTATCTTCAGGGCTTCCCTGGTGGCGCAGTGGTTGAGAGTCCGCCTGCCGATGCAGGGGACACGGGTTTGTGCCCTGGTCCAGGAAGATCCCACATGCCGCGGAGCGGCTGGGCCCGTGAGCCATGGCCACTGAGCCTGCACGTACGGGGCCTGTGCTCCGCAACGGGAGAGACCACAACAGTGAGAGGCCTGCGCATCGCAAAAAAAGTATCTTCAAATCTGTTCCTTGTGGGATTAAACTCTTCTCAATCCCTCAGAGAACGAATGCAATATCATTAACCTAAGAAGCTGTTTCCTGATTCCCTCTCCCCATCAAAAAGCTTTAATACCATGGATGTAAAACTACTTCCAATGATTCATGAAGGAAGCAATTATAAGAGTGAGCTGACTTCTTCATACATTGTAAAAGTGACCAATTTTGACCTGACAACAGTACTAGTGCTAACATACTCGATATACAGAGAATATGCATTTTTTAGGCTTCACTTTATGAATTCCCCAAGATGAAAATAAGATTTTAAAAGATCCATACCTGACTAAGAAGTTGTCCATGAAAGATATTATTTACAACATTCAGAACCTGCTTGATAAGTTTCCTTTGAGAAGTGGGGATAAGAGCTGGTAACCTGGTACCAGTTGTCTCTAGTTCATGTTGTATTTTATCCAAAAGCTCACAAAGAAATTCCTGAGCATCTTGTTGGGCATAACCACGAAAAGCAGGAATTAGTCTCCATACTGAGTGTAGCATAGCAAATGGTGAGACCAAGGCCCACTTTCCAGACCACATGACTTGGAACAAAGTATGCAATTCATGACAGAGAGAAATGTATTGTGAACTTGGCTCCCTTGGCTGAATAAGTTCCATCTTTCTACTCTTTGATGCTCCACCGCTTAGTCCTGATGATAAACTTGGATGTCTGGAGCGAACAGAGCATGTTTCTTTTTCTTGGCATTCATTCATTTGATATACTGTATCTGTGATTGGAGGATGCTTATAAGATGATCTTGTTTTATCACTAGCTGTCACAGCTAGCCATTGGTTCAGATCAAGTTTTAAAAAACATTGTCGAAAAATAAGTAAATGACTTAACACTTGAAGAACAGAATTCATATAGCAAGTATTTCCCAAATTTCTCAATCCTGTTACACCAGGAGTTACTATTGGTCTTCGTTTAACAGAGGAGTCACTGGCTTCTTTCAGTCTTACATCTTCTGAGGTAGATACTACTTTATCCTTTGCTGGTGATGCTGAGGCTTGCAGTGGTACTTGAACAGGAACTATTTCTACTGTGGTGGACTCAGCTAGACCTTGCAAACGTAAACTCTTTCTTGGAGGCATACTTTCCAATTCTGCTTTAACTTGATACTCTAATTCTTGCCGTCTTTTCTTCACTTCTCTTTTTGCTATTTTTTCCTGAAATTGTTCTTGCCGCCTTCTTCCAGTGGGTGACTGTTCAAACCAAGTTCGAAAGATTTTACCCATTAGTATCCTTCTCCTGTGCCACAGAGCAGTATACATTTGATCTTCATTTTGAAGCAGAGATTGGGTGCCATCATGTAAGAAATAAGAATCATCACTTGTACCCATAGACCGTAAAACCCTTCCACTACGAGTGGTGCAGTGATAATTTTGACTTTTGATTGCACTTAATGTACTTCGTAGTAACTTCAGGTCTCCAATTGCATTATCATTAAGAACATAATCATCACAAAGGTAACAAAAAACATACATCTCGTTCACCTCCAATGCAACAGGATGACTGCTTTCTTGAAAGTGCCTGAGTGCATGTTCTTCAATATATCTTCCACAGGCCACATGGGAACAGCTAAGGCAAGCCCAAATAGACTCAGTTGTATTGCAGTCCACACAATGCCATTTCTGAGGGTTGAGGATGGAATGGTCTTGAGCAAGCCGCAACTGCCCAATGTGTTTGCACTTATCCATTGTTAGCATTTATTTAGTCTAGCTGAGAAACACATAATCCAAACAAGTCTCTGTTCATAACATTTGAAGCATCTGAAAACTAAGCAGAACAATGTCAATTTTTAATAAAAGAAAAACAAAAAGCCAATATTTTTCTTTTTCACAAGGTATTTTTTCCAGGAATTATTTTATTTTTCCAGGAATAATTTAATAAAATTGCTCTCTCTGCTCCCAGTACTTGGGCTGCCTGTCATAATATCATAGGCAGTTCTCACTTTTCATTTACTCTAGACTTCACTAATCTTTCATCCACCTTGCTCTGAAAGCACACACACATCACCTAACTTTCTCTGATGGTTCCTTTTAAAAACTTTGTTTTTAATTTTATGCCACTATCTACTGGTAAAGAATGGGTAGCAATCCCTTTTCACATCCCCTTTTATCCAATAGTCTGAAGGCAGTTTACAAAAATATTCATTTTCTTAAAAATTGGGACTGGCAAGACCCAAATACATCTCATTAGTGTCTATATTCTGAGAGCCCTAAGTGGAGTTACTAAAATATAATCATAGTTAAAAGCATGGGTTTTGAAGTAGAAGAACTTAGGTTTGAAGCTACCTCTGCCACATACTGTTTATATGTCTGATTTGATCAAATATTCTAACTTCTCTAAACTTCATCTGTAAAACAGGGAAAATCATACCACCTTCCCAGAATTGTTAAAGGACTGAGATAACAAAATATCTGGCACATAGTATGCTCAGATATTTTGTGAGATATATAAATGCTCAGTAAACAATAAGTATCTACACATAGCTATAGTGAACAACTCAATATTACACTCTATTTATTTAAATAATACTAAATAAAAATACTAAATATTCTAATTAACTACCATTTAAAATTTGGCTTTCCAGTAGTAAATCAATAATGACCTTTAATTCATGGCTCTGTAACGATAGACTCTGATTTGATAGACTTGACAGTTTGCCTTAAGGAAAGAGAAAAGCATTCTCCCATTCTGTCTTTGTATTTGAATAGACTCTCAGGAATGTGCAAGGATGTATAAGCAAATTAAGAAAAAAGAGGAAAAATACGAAGTGAGTGGCAATATAATGAACTTCTACATTCTGGCAGGCTAAGCATTATCTGAAATTAGAAGCTTATTTCAAAAAACAAACCCACAGGGCTTCCCTGGTGGCACAGTGGTTGAGAGTCCGCCTGCCGATGCGGGGGACACAGGTTCGTGCCCCGGTCCGGGAGGATCCCACATGCCGCGGAGCGGCTGGGCCCATGAGCCATGGCCGCTGAGCCTGCGCGTCTGGAGCTTGTGCGCTCCGCAACGGGAGAGGCCACAACAGTGAGAGGCCCGCATACCGTAAAAAAACAAAAACAAAAAACCCCACACACCAAAGAAACTTAACATAACAAAACAAATGTGATTCTGACCCAGAAACTTGTTCCTTTATCAGTTAAAGAAACACATCTGCTACCTGAACCTAAAAAGAGTGAAACGAAATCTAGTTAAAAAGTAGGGAATCACAAAACATTTTCTTCATTGATTTAATATAAATTGAACACAAATTTTAGGTTGCAGCTGAGGACCTAGATACAGAGCACTCACAACATTGTGTGTAGCATGATCAATGCTTTACATTTTTTAGGACAGCAAGACAATATGAATATCAATGTTGCTTGCAGATGCTGCCCAAGGCCCTAAGAAAACTGCAAAGGTAAAGTTGATTTTTGGTTTTTCCCACCTCTTTTTTGTAAAATCTCCTAGCAATCAGAGATACTCCTGCCCAACCAATTTCTTAACTCTTAAATACAGGGTTTGCTGAATAAAGATTTAAGACTGCCAGCCCCAGCCCTCACAACTGCACACACTTCACTTCTCTTCCCTCAAAATTTCCTGAGGCCCAAAATCTGGTCAAATATAGTATTTTATTAGAACTAGCATTCAACAATAGCTGCTAATGGCAAAAGGAAGACATCAGTGATTAATATGCTCCATTACCCTAAATCCTTCCAGGTACTGAGGTTAATAATCTTGGAATCATACTTGTCTCCTTTCTTTCTCTCTCCCCACATCAATCCTTTAGGAAGAATGTTTGGCTCTACCTTCAAAATATATCTAGAATCTGATTACTTATTATCTCTACTGCCACCACCCTGGACCAAGCCACAATCAAGTGGATTACTGCAATTAGGCTCCTAAATGGTCTACCAGCTTTGATCCTTGCTGCCACCAAAAGTTTACTGTCCACACAGCAGCACCACACTCTGCCTTTAGACCCAGACAATGAGGGCCCAGACCTGACATGTTAGAGGGCCCCTGCCTGGCCCTCATTATGTGGAGTCAGCAGAGTCAAGGGATGTGGCCATCTGGAACAAGCATACATCCCAAACTCCCCTTTTAAACTGCTACTTGGGACCTGGAGAATTCCCTGCCCCAGTCATCCTCAAATCCTGCTTCCAGGGCATACCAGCAATAAGAAGCCACTGAAGAAGTCTATAAAGGAGAATGACACAATCAGATATGTAGGTTACAGAGGGATGTGAACGGCAGATCTAGAGGAGGGATGAGTAATTAAAGGAGACTCTACTGCTCCAGACATTACAAGGAAATTAAAGCTGTAGCAAAGACAGGAGTAGAGGTAGATTAGTGCTGACCAAACACTGGTTGAAAGAACTGACTCAATATGGAGATTAAGTGAAGAATCTAGGGTTCTCTTCTATCTACTTTTACTTAAAAAGGATCATATAAAGAACACAGAGATAATTTAGTTAAACATTTGTTTCTGGCAAGGCATAGACAATAATTATTAGTTCAACTTCTCGTAGAGATGAAGTGGGAAATGCTGTTTATTTATACTCAAGGGAAATTATTTCATTCTAAAATTTTAAAGAAGTGGTATGAGTTGACACCTTGCAGAACATTTAGAAAATAAGGCTCAAAAGAAAAAAAATCTAGAAAGTATATACACACACACACACACACACATATATGTATGTGTATATGTATATATACACATATATATTCATTCATTTTTGGGTTATCTCGGGGTACTAGGACTACAAATTATTTTATTAATCCATATTTTTAAATTCCCCAAAATGTTTTAAATAGGAAAGATAGTGCTAGATTATAGACTAGTCTCTTTACTTCCTTCTTCTCTATATCCCGCAAATACATTCCCTTAGTTATAAGGAATTTTCCTATTTCGTTACAGTTGTTACTAAAAAATCTATTTAGATGATGGCAAGGCCCCTGACCTTCAACAGGAAGTGGCCTATAATCAAATAGCATAATTCCATTTGATGCAAAATTGTAAAAAGGGTGAAATGTTGATCAGATGCCATCTCTCTGAGAGGCAATATAGCAGGGAAGAGGTCTCACAGCAAAACAGACCTAAGGAATCCAAATGCCTGAGTCTACCACTCGGCTGCATTTATTACGTGACATAGACAATTATTTATGTTCCACATACCTCAGTTTTCTTATCTGTAAAATAACAGTAGTAATAACATCAATAGGGTTGATGAGGGAATTAGGGAAATTTATATTTGTAAAGCACTTACAACAATTCCTGGCACTTAATAATATGGCCCTTAGTACATCTTACCTGCCAATAATAATAATAATAGTATTACTACTACTACTACTATTAATATTAATATTATAAATGCTAGCTTCTCTCTAGTTTTATCACTTTTAGCCAGGGGTTCTTCTCAGGCAAATGTGTACTAAGGCAAACTTAGGTACTAACTGATAATTAAGATGTTAGCTGAGGACTAAGGTCAGACCTCTCCCAGGGGTATTTGCATTTTAAAAGGCGATCTTTCAGATAAAATCTTTTTAAAAATCCAAAGAAGTGAAACCAGAATGGTGGAATGACAGATCATGAGATTAATATTTTAGAGTAGGGGGCCCACTTGCTCAGTCTATTTATGAAAGAAACCAGTAGGGGGTGGATGACCAAGCAAAGGGCAGGGAAGAATGAAGGAGCTAGAGAGCCAGGCTGCTGCCACCAGAGACCTCCAGTTTGCTCTGCTGCCTGGAGCCACAGCTCAGAGACAGTTACTAGAGTACCCAAAGGGGCCTGGTCACACAAAGATCTAAAAGCCTGGTCACAGCTCAGAGACAGTTACTAGAGTACCCCAAAGGGGCCTGGTCACACAAAGATCTAAAAGTCTGGCCACAGCTCAGAGACAGTTACTAGAGTACCCCAAGGGGCCTGGTCACACAAAGATCTAAAAGCCTGGCCACAGCTCGGAGACAGTTACTAGAGTACCCCAAAGGGGCCTGGTCACACAAAGATCTAAAAGCCTGGCCACAGCTCGGAGACAGTTACTAGAGTACCCCAAATGGGCCTGGTCACACAAAGATCTAAAAGCCTGGCCACAGCTCGGAGACAGTTACTAGAGTACCCCAAAGGGGCCTGGTCACACAAAGATCTAAAAGCCTGGCCACAGCTCGGAGACAGTTACTAGAGTACCCCAAAGGGGCCCGGTCACACAAAGATCTAAAAGTCTGGCCACAGCTCGGAGACAGTTACTAGCGTACCCCAAAGGGGCCTCGTCACACAAAGATCTACAAGCTTGGAAGAGAAGAAAGGGGGATGGGAGTATTTCCTGACACTTCCTATTTTCCTCTACTGGGTTCAGAGCACTTCTTTTCATTTGCTAATCCACTGCTGAGAAGCTATATATTAGCTCTGTTTGGCTCCAGCAGATAGGATAAGTGATTTGGGGCAGTATATTCATTTTATAGAGAGTTAACAAAATATTTTTGTACCCCCCCCATGTAGATTCTGGTAAAATATTACCTGTATCTCTATATAATAGCAATATACAAATAGTCAAGATGTTTTGAATGAAATCTATATATAAAGATTAAAATTACCTATATCATTTTCTCATATTTTTAAAAAGTTTCACACTTTAAATTTCACTTAACAGCTATGAAATGGCTTTTTTTTAAACCAGATAAGCTATCTTTATTTTAAGTACAGATGGATTTATAAATATTCTGAAAGCTTCACTTTGTCATTCTTCACTGCTTAAAGACAATAAAAATTTTAATTTGTTCAAAGAAAACCATTCAAGCTACTCAAACTTTTCATGCCATATAAATGAGCAAGCATCTTTATTTTTACAATTCCCTTCAGCAAATCTCTAAAGTTTACAAAATAATTGTATTTGACTTGTTGAAACCTAATTATTTTACAGAGTTAGCATACCATTAAAGCAATTATAAAATAGAAAGCTAAAATGACTAGAAGAGAAATAAAACGTAAGATCTTATTAGATATGGTATTTATAGTCAAAGGTTTATATCCACACAAACATCAAATAAGATTACAGGTAAAATATTTAACTTGTTACGGTTCGACAGCACAAAACTGCTTATACTTACCACACAGTGAGGACTCTGTAGAATCTATTTTAATGGCTCTTCAAACCTCTTCTTGTAATGAACCCTTTCTACCAGCAGAGGTTCAATGGTCAGATGTAGATAGCCATCTACCAAGTCTTTATCTTCAGACCTAGCCCTTCTGAACCAGTGCCAGGCACACTTCAACTCAGCTTACCTATACATCTTGCCTTCACAGAATTAACTTTTCCAATATTCTCTTATTAAAGATACTGTATTATCATTCAAGTACCCAGGCTACAAATCTTACACTTTTTTTTTGATTCCTCCCTCCCATCTTTTCCATGCGAACATTCAATTTGTCATATATAGTAGGGTTATCATTCCCCAAGTCTTGATTCCTTTCCATTTCCAGAACTATCATTCTCATTATGGACACATCATTCTGAAGCACAGCAGTAACCTCCAAACTGGTCTCTCATCATCCGGACTCTCGCTTTCCTTCATAGTACTATCCTGCCAAATTAATCTTCAAGTTTGCTTTGAGCCTTTAATGCTTGTACTTAAAATCCTCTGTTCCTCATAGTCAAGTAAAGCAGCGGATTTCTAACTTCGACTAAGACTCCTTTAGAAACTTTACATCAGGTTCCAGTAAATGTGTGTATACATGTAACACACATACCTGGAGCAAAAGTTTCACAAACAATCCTTATAAAAATAATGTATTCTGATATTTCCTATTCTATTTCATTTAAAAAGAAGATGCTGGTCACAAATCACTAAACGGCAGTTTTTCAAATACTGCAATAAAAAAATACTTTACATTTGACAGTCGTGCTTTCAAAATTCTCCAGATTCCAGCCTATCTTCTTCGTCTCATCTTATTACCCCTCTGTCATGAGCACTCCAGACAAAAGGAATAATCTCCAGTTCATTTCCTGAACTCATCTTCCTCATCCCCTCACTTCCACCTTTAAAAAATTTTATCTATCCCCCAAGGCCCAACTCCTTCATAAAGTATTTCTAGTTAAGAAAATCTTCTTCTCTCCTAACTTCCTAAAAGGCTTGAATTGTGCCAAATGTGAATCCTTGGGTTTATCTGTGTGCACATCCTTACCCTGCCAACTACCTGCTGGGTAGGTTCCCTATGGTAAGGGAGGGACTACTCAAGCATCTTTTATCTCCTTAATAAGAAAAGGTAAGGGCTTTATGAAGATCCTCTAGGTTCTATAGCCATACTGTTTCAGGCTACCAAATGCTTGGCACAGTCAACTAGTATTAACTGCAGGCCCACTTCAGTTTTCTTTGTGTCTTTTAAATCAGTGGTTAAGAATAGAAAGTCATTGATCACCAGTGACCAAAACTGTCCCCTCCTCTTAACCAAGTGGCCATTTTGCCCAGCTAAGGCAGTTTCCTGATAGTTTGTGATGTCATTATCCTACTTCCTCTGTTCTTAACCGAAGCCTACCATGTGTCTTGTCCCATCCTACGTGCTTCCAGATGCCCAAAATAGATCTTACACAAAAGCAGACTGAGAAATACTTCCCCAACCCTAATTGGGGTATTTTAAATTTTGGTATGACATGTAGTGACCCTTTAAATAAATATTTGTGCTCCAAATATAAGTATTACTAAAAGCTATAAGAATCACTGAAAAATTAGAAGGGTAACTAATTTTTTACTTCGAAAATGAACATTCCACTATAAACTTTTAGTTATCTTTAACATAATGATCTTTCTCAGGTGACCACTCACTTTCCACCTCAGTTTCTTTAGAAGACACTTAGAAAGAAAGCATAGAAACTACAAGAGGTTAGGTACCACAGATCAGTTATATGAAAGTAATTTAGATTTTCTAATCAGTGCAATTAGTAGCATAGTTTTCAGATTTTTCTCATTAAAAATGTTTTTATGGAAGTCTGGAAGTTACCATGAAAAAGAAACACAAAAATAGCCAAACTAAATTATTATTTTAAAAAGTGACATAAAATGAGGGAAATGGCTAATATACATTTCTAGAAAGAGTATTTTAAAATCTGAATAGTCACTAATATAACATCATCATGCTCTATTAAGAATCTTTCATAGTTTATACTTAGTCAAATAATCATCATATAAGATTTACATTTTATATAATGCCTAGTGTGTCTTATAGGCACAGTTTTTACAACTATCAAAGGATTGTTTAAAACTCTTATAAGACCACATGATAAATTCAAACTCCTGAACATGGCATGTAAGAGTTTTCAAATTGTGGCACAATATGTACTTTTCTACTTTTATCTATGACCAGCCATTTCCCACACATCTTTTGTTAAAATGTTTTTATATATCAGTGACCACATGGTGAATAAGTTCAATTTTTTAAACATTTCATAACTGGGACATGAACTCTTGTTTCATAGGAAATGGGTATGCACATTTTATATAAATACTTATATAAATTATATACTTATTGAAGAAAAAAACATGTACCGCTGGGCATAAAGTAGAATATTTAAATAAAATTGTCACAGTAACCATCTTTAACTCATTAAAGAAAATTCTCCCGAGACTTCCCAAGAGGGATGGCATATGTTGAATCTTTATTTAACAAAGATAATTTTTGTAACAAAACTTATTTTTCTTTTAACAATACCGAATAACCTAAACAGAAGCTATTAAAAGTAGGAAGATTTGTTATTTTCCATGATAAAAGATAGGAGGAAATGGCAATTTCAATAGGAAGTAGGCCTTAGGAATTACCTACCACCACAATCCTTACATGCATTTGGATAAGAATGAAAATAACTATCCACAGTAATTAGGGCAAACCTTACCCACTCCTTATAAGCAATTTTCAATTTTCTGTTTATTTCACGGAACCACCATAGTACCCTGTTCTCTTAAGAGATGTTTATAAAATGCCAAGGGTCAAGCATAGTGCCTGGTACATATAAAGGGATTCAATATTTTTGAATGAACAAATTATTGAATGAATAAACACAATGGGCTCTCAAACCCCCTCTGCTCCGTCTTAGGTATGCTATTATGCCTATTATGTGTTTTGGCACCTCTCCTTGTCAATCATGATGTATTTCCTTTCCTTTATCCTTAGAAAGGCTCTGGTTATTCTTTCTTCCTGTAGAGATCTAGAATATATAATTACCCGGATCTTGCTTGAAACTCATTAAACAATAAAGGATACTCTTTCCCTGGGCCTTCTTCAAGTCTTAGCATGCCTCTCCTGAGGCACAGAGATTGTATCTAGTTGACCATCTAAGGAAAAGCAAGTTCTGCTGCCAGATTATTTGATTTCCTCACCCACCACCACTAAGTATTTCATTCACAGGCAATTTTGTTCCAAAATATTTATCATTACATCAACACACTGCAGCTAACTTCATAACAACAGGGGAAACATTCATAAAAAGATTGACCATTCTACCATGGGTCTAGTAAATTGAGCTCAAATACTTTGTGGGAAATGGCCAGACTGTTATTCTAGTACATATATGACTTGGCCTAACAAGTATATTCTTGCACTATAAATTAGTTTTCTATGGCATGTAAAACTCCATTTAAAATGAATTTCTTATAATAAAGTGTTTATGATGTCTGAAAGTGCTATGAAAAATCAATTGTACTTCTTATAGTAATCTTTGTCAGAAGCCAGTATTGGTAGAATCCTTTTATATTTTAGTTACTTGTCACCTGTTTGGGCCGGGCCTAATGGCAAAACTGTCCCCATTACTGAATTCAGGAAATGATTGGGCATACATTTCCTATCTTGATTAGACTCCTAAGACCATGCTCTCAGCCTCTCTCTAATCTCCCTCAACTAGACAACTCCATTAGAATCTGGCAATGTTCCTTCTGGCTAACATTGCCAGGAGGGAGAAAAACTTCAAAGCATGTTTTTTTTCTGCTACCAAGATGCCAAAATGTTGCCTTTCCCTGTACTTCTGTATGATCCAAAAGCCCAACTGAGCGAACATTTACAGAGGTTTTTCCTCCATGTTAAGCAGTAAGTCAGGTGCTAGGGTTACAAATAAAATACAATCAGACTCTGCCTTCAAACAATCCGACAAGCAGAAAATCCTCTTATGTACTATCAATGCTATAACACTCAGTAAGATTCAAGTGTGTAGAGGAAAAGTTTGGTAGAGGTATATATGATACCTTCTTTCTTTCTTTTTGGAGTGCAAGAAAAAAAATATGTGAAAAAGGGGGGTAAAGACAATTGGGTAGAAACAATATACTTCAAACATTTAACCCAAATCTTCAACGGATTTCCCATTTTAAATATTCCAAAAAGTTTATCATTGTATATTACACTAAACGTGGACTCACCACTTAAATTTTTTAAGCTTAAAAAAAATGTGGGACATTAATGTTTTCAACGAAAAATAAGACTTATGCACAATCAAACCAGTCAAAACACTTCAACTTTCTACCATGTACATGTATTGAACTCTCTGTTCAATATCAGAATGTGTCTAAATTTCAATATGAATAGTCTACAATGATAAATACTGGAATGAAAAATCTGCTACCCATTGCAAAATTAATGGCTAGGACACAAAAAGCTAGAGAAATGGCAGTTCGGGGGAGAGAGGCTAAATGAGACAAAATGTATTAAATCTCTTTCAAATGGCCTGAGACACTAAATTAAGGTTAAAAAGATTAGGGTTCCAAGAATACAAAGTGTTCATCTCTTTCAAGACAACTAAGTATTGAATCTCACTGTGATTATGAAATATTCTATAAACATGTGCTTAACTTATGCTTGGCTTTCCTAATTTGATCACAGTGAACAGCCAATTCTTTTTCCTTGTTTATACCTAAAGCTGGTTTTAAAGACAACTCAAAATGGAATTCCAGGCCCAACATTACCACCCCCCTACTTTTACCCCACAGGCAGCTACTTAACAGATAATAAGGAATTCAAGTGCAGGGCCTGAAAGTCGTATTTCTATGCTAATTTCACAACCCCGTTACTCGCAGGATCTGACAAGGCTTAAAAATGGGGAGCGGGGGTTTGAGGATAAAGCGGCTCTCTCAAGGCTTGCTTATTTTTTAACTTCCAAAATTAAAACTGCAAGAAATTATCCAGTTACCAGTAGAATTTACAACAGCTCAAACTTGAAGTCGAAACAATTACCATGTTTCACTTTCTTTTTTATTGCGGGGGTGGGGGAGAGGACGAGTCCTACTATTTCGTAAACCTGAGCAGTCATTTTCTTCTCCCTATGCTGACACATTTCTTTATGCCCCCCAAATAAGTTTAGCCTATTAGCATTCCTTCCCCGAAGGCCAGCGGGAATGGTTTAGAAAGCTGGTATTCAAAAATCCCAAGTGTCTCTAAGTGGCAGCAGGTGCTGGCAGTGCCGGGAGCCGATCAATGGAGGGAAGGCAAGACATTCCTTCTAAATGGAGGACTAGAACCGCCCTTCCAAAGCATCCCAGGGGCGCTTCGAGCATCACTTGGCGGCACTCAGAGCCAGGAGAAGGATGCGGTTTTATCTCGACAGTGTCAGCTCTACAGAGCGCCCCAGCCCGCATCAGATACGCGATCAGATTCGCGATTACATCTCCTCCAAGCTCCGGCACGCGGGTCGGGGCACAACTCTCCCTCTGCATCCCCTCAAGTCCCCCAATTTTGCCCCTTCTCCCAACTCGTCCCCCGCCCCCAGCCGAGCGCAGGGTGGTTACGTGGTGCCCCTGGCCACAGGGGACGCCGCTCCTGGCAGCATCTCTGCGGACTCATGAGGTGCCGGCACCGGCCAGGGCATCGCTCGACCCATCTTAACTTCCCAGAGGCGCCAATTCTAAATTCGCCGGACCCGCCGCCGCTGCCGCCACCTCCTCTTCCACGCGCCCCTAGGCTCGCTCCCCTCAGACCGTCGGCAGCCCCCTCTTCCTCCCTCAGGACCTCTGCGCCCTGCGCGGCGGGAAAACGCCGCTAAGTGCCTCCCGGCCCTGGGGGCCCCCGTCGCATCTCTGCTCCAGCAGGGAGCCTCGCTCCGCCAACCGCCGCAGCCGCGCGCGCCTCTCACGCACACTCACCAGCCCGAGCCGGAGCGGCCATCTTAGCGCTCGTCTCCCGCGCCCCACTTCCCTGCTCCCCGGTGCCGCGGCTACAGCAGCAGCGGCGGCGGCGGCGGCGGCGGCGGCCCGGTTGGGCGGCTACGTCAGCGGTGACGCCGCGGCTGACCCCGCCTCCCTCCCCTCCCAAGCCTTCGGAGGGCCCAAGGGGGCGGGCCGCGCTGCGTGGCGACTGCGGACCCGTGGGTTGCCGGCCTGAGGGGGAAACCCGCGCCCGGGCTCCGACTGGGCGTCCGGGGATGGATGTCCCCCGGCGCCGCCTGTGGCTCTGCGCGGGCAGTAGAAGCTCCTCCGGGGCGGGCTTCGCACCTGTCGTAGTCGTCGGGGCCTGGGAGGGGGCATCCAGTGTTTCCTCCCAGCCAGTGAGATGCACAATATCCCCTGGGCGTCCTTACTCCTTCATAGAATTTCTGCCACTCAGCGCCGAATTGGTTGACAGAAACGCGCGCCAATGTCGTTGTCGTCAGAATCTGCCCAAATTGGCGTAGAAAGTTTTCAAGAAAACGTTTCCTTCTCGAGGATGCACTCAGGTGTGAGCTCAAGTGGCGGCGACTGCTTTGAATTTGGCTTCTTCAGACGGCAGTCGGGCAAGGAAGGTTCCAGAATGGGAAACTCCCTGAGAAATCAGAGGTAAGGTACACGAAAGTCACCTCTGTCCAGCGTTACTTTACCTGAAATTGCCAATTTAAGGTAATGAAGTAGATTCCAAAAAGAAACGAAGGGAAGAGACTGAGGGATAAAAATCTGGAGAAGAGTAAAGTCAAGCCCATAGGTACGGGACGATTAATCCGTTACTGTTTATTGAGCTTTTACTTTGCGCTCGGCTCTGAGCCAGTTCTGCGCCGCTACCCCGTGGGGAGTGTGGAAAATGAAAAGACACTGTCTTCCTAAGGGGGGAACTTGAAGAATCAGCGAGACAAACGTGCGAAGTTAACATGTCAATGGAGTACAATATCTTGCAATATATAAGGCAAGCTATAAAATTGTTCATATCTTTTAATCAGTTCCACTTTGGGGAATATCTTTCAATGATATGACCTTAAAAATAATGAGTGCACAAAGCTATTCATAGCATATTATTCAAACAACAAAAATTTGAAGGGAAAAAAACCCAAATCTAACCAAAAGGAAATGGCTAATTAGCTTCTGGCATATTGGCCTCAGGACTTCTTACGCAGGTCACAAAATGGCAATAGCCTTACCAATTAATACTTGAAAAAATACCAAATATGTACATGAAGGTTCAACTGCATAAAATGTAGTTTTGCACATAAAGGTTAAAGATAAAGAATGAATTTGTATAGTTTAATATGCCTTTCATTCTTTTTTCTATGTACTTAAGTGCATAATAATTCTTTCCAATTCAAGTCTGTCCCCAGTGCATTCCTCCCACTCAAAACACAAACTGCTGTCTTGTAGTCTTCCTTACCACCTTCATTTCTAAAATGCACTAACTTCATTACATAAGAGCAAATACTTCTTCCAATTAAGTATTTCTAGCATACAGTATAGATTTCCCTGTGGTTCCTAGAAAGCAAAATATAACAAAAGTCAAAATCCTTGCTCGTATTTTAATGTCATAAAACCCTTCTGGAAGTTTGTTTGGCAAACTCTATCAAGAGTGCCACCTCTGATGTAGTAATTCAACTTTTAGAAACCCAAAGAGTTTTTACCTGAGACTCAGGCAGCTTAGAAGGCTGTTCATTTCACTGTTATTTAGAATAGTGAAAATCAGAAATGCGCTGTTCATTACTATTGGAATGGTTAGGTACATCTGGAATAGTCACAGCACAGAATATGATATAGTCATCAAAAATCTTATTTTCAAAAAGTAAGAAATGAAGGAATATAGGTCAAGACAACTGTATCTGCCATTCCCATTCCTCTAAAAGGTTCCTTCTTCAAAAATTATCTTATGGCACTACATGACCCCTTCTCCCTCTTTGCAGCAGTTTGGACTGGCATGGACAATAGACCCAAGGGCAATAGATCTGTAGAAAGCTTGTTAAAGCTCTACTCAAACGCTGTTCAAGGAGAAAGAGGGGTTGAAGTGGATTGAATAATGGTTTAAAGGTGCATTGGGTAGGCAGGTGGTGTACACCAGGCAGCAAGAACCACAAGGAAGCAGAAATCACGAATAATCAGAGGATATAGGGAGTAGCAGCTGAGTTACAGAGAAGCAGCAGTAACATGGGTCTTTACAAGATTCTGAGTAGAACTGCTTGGATTCTAGGAGCCTCTAAGATAACTGAAAGTAAACACTAAAAGCAAGATGCAAAGATGTATATACTGTATTTTAAAATATGTATAAATTATTCACATTCAACAACATTTGGAAGGAATACATCAACATTTTAATAATGGTGGTGAGACTACAAGTGATTTTTATTTTCTACAATGATCATAATTTTTTTAAAACCTTAGAATTAATTAGAATGAAGACAATCAATAGTCAAAAATTCTAATCAGAAAATAAGTTGCAAGTGGTCAAAGTGACTAGCAGACAGAATTTTTTGAGATCATAAATGGCTTCAAGGGAAGGGTGGCTGGGTCTTTTAAGGACTGACATGATTTGACTAAATGAAGAGGAGGAGGTGAAATGAGAAGAGGAAGCAAGGGCAAGCTGAACAGGCAGAGGTGGAGGGTACTGAAGAGGATGTCCTGAATAAAGTGTCTTTGATACAAAGGTGTAAGCTAGGGAGAGGTGCTGGGTAGGAAGGGGGAACTGGAGATAAATTATCTGGAGATCATTGTTAATTGGGTTGATAATTAAAGAGTAGTAACTGGATAGTTTGTAGCATAGCCTTTTCTTTATTATTACTACCATTTATTCAACTTTGAAAATTTCCTCAGCTACCATTTTATTCCAGGTCTTAACAACCTAGGCCTAAATTATGACGTATCTAGCTTGTTTCCTGAGCTCCCGAACCTCTCTGTTGTAATCTCATTTTTACATAGCTGTCATAAAATCATTCTTCTCATGTAATTTCCCTATTTTTTTTTTTTACCACCATGTCACAGCTAAGTTTTTAATTTAACAACGACGAAAAATCTCAGTCCCTTCCCACCTTCATCAACTGACTGCCCCAAACTTGCCTATTACATCCTCAAAATCAGTCTTTCCCCAAATCAGCCTTTTGACTGCTAGGAAGTCAGTCTCCTTACCTTCTCCCTCACTTCAGGCACTTCCCACCTTTAAATCAGGGCAGATGTTTATCTCCTAAGTAGAGGGCCCTCCAACTTTCACTCCTGCAAATCATTACAATCAGCCTCTTTTGGAGCTGGCCTAAAAGCTCTCACCTTCTGGAAACCACTTTCCTGGTAACAACTGGGCTTCCAGATTCCCCATCCCCTACCCCCACTAGTACATTATTATGCAGTCACAGCTTTTGTTCTGAGTTCCCCGCCGGGTTCTCTCTCTTTGCATTGTAACTTCAGGGGCAAGGACTATGCACTTGCGCCATTCGTATCCCTCAGCGCAGTGCTGGCCGAAAATGCTCTTGAAATGTTTAATGAATTAACAAAATCAGAAGTTCCCTAGAATAATATGGGATTGTGGAAAAGACGTGTAGGGGTTTCCCTTGTTTCCACAGTCTCCATATGGGAAGAAATGGCAATTTGCCCCTTTCCCAAGGTAAGCAGACAGTTTCCTAAACAAGATTAAGATTTAATGACTCGAATACTCAATTCTGAGGCCATATCCAGCTTCTTCTGAAGTGGATGCAACACAAACTGGTTTTGTTTCTATATCCTGAGAGGAAGGTGTGAATGAATTAAAGGAAGACAAAACACACTGCAAACTTTTTAAACTTTAGAGCTGCTTTTTATGCTTTGATTTTTAGAATTTTCTAGTCCAGTCTTTCATGAATCTGAGAAATAACAGGAATCCTAATTGTAGACAGATGAAGAATTTATGAGCTTGTTAGCTTTGAGGAAGCCACTTTCAAGGATTTTCAGAGTTTTACATACGGAATGTTCCTGTCCAACTTTAAAGTTATATAAAGTTATGACAAATTTTTTGAGTACCTATGTACAGCCTGGCACCATGCTAGGCACTGAAAAATCCACAGCCTTCATTTAAATGTTACATGTTAAATGTTAAATGTTACAAGGAGATGAATGGAGAAGTAGGTAAAAAGAATACTGAAGAGTTCAGACCTAAAGTTTGGTTAACATGCAGCAACACAGAGCAGTTGAATTTTTTTAAAATGAACGACCCAAAGAACCTTAAATCTGTGGCAGATACGTAAGAAAGAAGTTGAGAGTAGTGTTGAAAACAGAACCACCGATGACCGCTGATGGCAAGATTTGGCTTCAGCAAGTGAATAGAGAGGAAAGAGAACAGAAAAAATGGCTTTAGAACTAGCCTTTTTTTTAAAAAAAGGAAAGAACAAGGATGGTGGCAGATAGGGGAGGTAAGTGCAAGTTGAGAAGTAGGTGGTACGAAACGTAATTTTTTTTTTTTTTTTTTTTTTTTTTTTTTTTTTTGCAGTATGTGGGCCTCTCACTGTCGTGGCCTCTCCCATTGCGGAGCACAGGCTCCGGATGCGCAGGCTCAGTGGCCATGGCTCACGGGCCCATCCGCTCCGCGGCATGTGGGATCTTCCTGGACTGGGGCATGAACCCGTGTCCCCTGCATCGGCAGGCGGACTCTCAACAACTGCGCCACCAGGGAAGCCCGAAACGTAATTTTAAAGACCATTAAGTGTTTATTTAGAGGTCTGTGAGGGAAACTAGTACCTTGGAGGTGAATTACCAATGTAGGCCGACTGGAAACTGAAACTGAGCCCAGGGTTTTGGCATTAATGGAAGAAAAATTGTGAAGCTAGTGAATGTCTCTGTCCTTTTAACATCCTCACCACCTCCACCATACTCAGTTTTTCAGGGATCGTCAGGCTGCTTGTGCCCAGGGCTTTACCTCAATCTATCAAGGCCTTTCTCTCTTTCCTCCCATCAAAACTCTCCCCATTTTGTTCTAGGACTGTTATTGCAACCTTCCATTTTTCTAAGGAGCCCAATTATCATGTAGTAAATTGACCCACTTGTAAATTATTAGCATCTAGTAATGTTTTTGCATTTCTCTCTATTTAGGTCTGTGTCCTAATGGACTTCTTGTAGATACCAGAATATGGAGTTTCTAAAATGAAATTTTAAGCATTGTAGCAGATTAATGGGATAAATATTTTCTTAAGCCAAGACACCTTTCCAAGGATAAGCTATGATATGTGTGTGTGTGTGTGTGTGTGTGTGTGTACAGTTGACCCTTGAAAACGGTGGGGGTTAGGAGTGGCGACCCCTCCCTGCAGTCAAAAATCCAAGTGTAACTTTATAGTCAGTGCTCCATATCCTACAGTTTCTCCACATCCACAGATGCAACCAACCATGTACCCTGTAGTACAGTAGTACTTATTTATTGAAAAAAATCCATGTGTAAGTGGACCTGTGTAATTCAAACTCGTGTTGTTAAAAGTCAACACATATATTTATGTAGATAACTATATAACATATTTATTTATAATCACAGTGTATGAATTTAGTTATTTTTACTTCTTTACATATGTTGCATGTTTTATCTCTATCTCCTCTGTAATGTTGGGAAAATAGTATCTGTCCTGTCTTTCTTACAAGGATGTATTAAATATCAAATGAAGTTTTGCATGTGTAAACCCTTCCTTCCATGTAAAGAGTAAAGTAAATGTATTTATCATTATTATTTCTCTTAGGATTATTACCACCCTGTAAAGTTCTTTGAGGTCAAGAACTGAGTTTTGTTCATATTTATAATCCTTTGAATTGAGTTTTACTTCTGTACTAAAGTAATAGTTGGAGGATAAATGCTGTTAAGTTTCAGATTAATTACAGTACTCTGAGAAACATGCAGAACAAAGTTTTAGTCTCCCTTTCTTACAGCAGGGGGAAAAGGATCTGGAAAAGCAGAGAGAGAGAAGGGAAAGGAAAAACATTAGGGGAGGAAATTTTAACTTTTAAAGTTTTAATAAACCATGCCCAAAAGATACTAGTAATCGTTCATGAGGGAAGATAATTGAGGTACCTAAATTTTGTTTTATATCCTGTACATTTCTTTAAGCCCACTTCTTTTTTTAAAAAATTATTTAATTAATTAATTTATTTTTGGCTGCGTTGGGTCTTCGTTGCTGTGCACGGGCTTTCTCTAGTTGTGGCCAGTGGGGGATACTCTTCTCTGTGGTGCACGGGCTTCTCATTGCGGTGGCTTCTCTTGTTGCAGAGCATAGGCTCTAGGCACGCAGGCTTCAGGAGTTGTGGCATGTGGGCTCAGTAGCTGTGGCTTGCGGGCTGTAGAGCGCAGGCTCAGTAGTTGTGGTGCACGGGCTTAGCTGCTCCGCGGCATGTGGGATCTTCCTGGACCAGAGATCGAACCCGTGTCCCCTGCATTGGCAGGTGGATTCTTAACCACTGCGTCATCAGGGAAGCCCCAAACCCACTTCTTAAAAAAAAAAAAAAGTCGAATAAGAAAAGCATAGGTGGTTAACCATAGTTGTTTGTATAATTATTTACATCTTCCCAAGCCATTTGGAAATTAAAATCCTGCAGTGTGGGGCTTCCCTGGTGGCGCAGTGGTTGAGAGTTTGCCTGCCGATGTAGGGGACACGGGTTCGTGCCCCGGTCCGGGAAGATCCCACATGCCGCGGAGCGGCTGTGCCCGTGAGCCATGGCCGCTGAGCCTGCGCGTCCAGAGCCTGTGCTCCGCAACGGCAGAGGCCACAATAGTGAGGCCCGCGTACAGCAAAAAAAAAAAAAAAAAAAAAAAAAAATCCTGCAGTGTTGCTCCTGGATTGTTAAAAAGAAAGCTGAATAGAGAACAGCAGTCAATGCAGTAGGTACTGCCTCATATAAAGGAAACCATGTACTGTAGATGCAGGATGTATGCATGCGATAAAAAGAACTAACAATTCTTCATGTGCAAGAACTAGGATGATCACCCTGCTTTTCTCTGCCATCTTAAGATTGCTTCCTTTCAGGTCAAAGGCCCTCTCGATAATAATCATTGGTTCAGCCGTCTGTTAAGTAGTGTCTGTAAGCCTCCCTTTCCTCAGCTAACCAGAGATTAATGAGGTCCTAGAAAACCACATTTCCACAGGAGATTCTTAAGGGGCAAAGCGATTGTATGCAAAGGAGATAGCCCCATCTATTTCATTTTATCTATGATCCTGGAACTAGTACTTACAGAACTAAGCAGAAAAGACACTTGACATCGATTTCTTAATTTTCAAAACTAAATATATGGCTCCTGATCTTAAGAAAAATAATGAAGGATGAGTCAGAAAAAAAAATGTGACATGAAGGAGGTTTTTTTTAACAAGTATAAAGTTTTCTTTCTTTTGTCTGTTTGTATGAAAACTCTAAAATGCCTCAGGAATGATCATAGGAAATTTGTATAAATTCACCATTAAACACTTATGAAATTATCTCTTCATAAAAATCAATGATAGTATTAAAGGATGGCTTAAACATTTAATTTACTTGCTTATGCCCATAACATTTTATTGAATTAAGATTAAATCTGGTTTTACCATTATCATTAGCCAACCACAAAATTAAACTGTACAAAAGAATTATAATTTTAACTAGTCTTATTGTGAATATTTTCCCCCTTACTATTTTGTTTAATATGATCATGTAATGAATATTAGGGTTATTCCCACAGAAAGGCCTATAAAGTATGCTTTTGCTGTGGTGGTGTGATGGGATGCCAGGAGAGACCAAGCTTCTTTGACCCCGTTCTGAGGGTCAGAAATGCCCATATTATTAAAAAGTTTAAGAGGTCCAGGTTAAAATTCAAATCTGGGAGGATGTAACTTGTTAAACTGTTATTAGTTCTGATATCTTAGTGCAAATTAATGAATTAGGTAAGTTAACAGTGCTCTGAAAATAATGGGAAAGAAGTTGTTAAGTTTAGGGAATAAGGAGGGAAAATGAGAATTGTGCATAGATATTATGTTGCTTCTGGGAGGCTTGATCAAGAGTGGAGCAGCATCAGGACACAGATCTTTGGGGAAACAGAAAGAGGGAATCTGAATGCATGCAAAACATTTTATGGAAGACTAAGTGCTAGTCAGTAAGTTCAACACTTTAAATATCTACCAAAATCTGAGAAGAATGACTCTTCATAATCAACTCTGTACTTAAGAAAATTTTAAAAAACCTCGTTTGCAAGTCATTTAACCTTCATGCCTTCAATTACTCTATCTGAAAATGAGAATTACAAAACTGACTGCAGATTCACTTTGTTTTTGTGAGGATTATATGAAAGCTTTTGTAAACTATGAAGCTACATTAATTCAAGGTAAATTTTAAGTCTAAAAGGTGGATAAATGATGTTTCTACCTAATTTGTAATTTATATTGACACCAATAAAAATCAGATTTAAATTGTAGTATAACTGTTAGCTGTTATTATGTATAAGACAGAGATCTGGGACTTCCCTGGTGGTCCAGTGCTTAAGACTCCATAGGTTTGATCCATGTTCTGGGGGAACTAAGATCCCACATGCTGCGCAGTGCAGCAAAAAACAAACAAACAAACAAACAAACAAACCCCAGAGATCTAACAAAGTTTTTAAATGATAATGGTTCCCAACAAATGCTAGGTGCAAATATTACTGAATCTTATCCTAATATGTGAGGCACTTTGTTGCTAAGCTTTTCCCCTTGTTCTGTATCTTCGTTCTCTTCCCTTTTGCTGGCCCCTTACCATCTGCTTTAAAACATGCAGTTTTCTACAACTTGGAAGTAATTGCTTGACGTATTACTTCTTGTCTCAACCACTTTATTTCTCTTCTCCTTTATGTCATCAATGAGAAGCTTGTATCAGTAGATCTCGATGGCATAGAAATAATCTAGTTGGTATGAAACTACATTTCATCACAATCACTAAAAATTCATTCTCCTTCAATCTGCATATCTACTTAGAGATATGTCTGGCCTCCCCCTACCCACTGTACTTACCAATTTTTAATTCATCATCAAAGTGCTCTGTAGAAATAATAATAGCTTTATATATTGTCAAGCACTAATGGAACATTTTTCATGTTTGTGAATTAGAACCATGGAACAAGACAGTCTCAGTTAGTAGTATTTTTCTCAATCCTAAAACGTTCTATAAATGAGAACTATAATAAAAAGCCTAGAAACAGTCCTTCCCCGATTTTTAAAAAATTGTCATGTCTCTATGAGAGTGATTGGTGGATACAAAATGTTGAAAATCCCTGGTTTATACATGCTACCTCCATTTTCTTTTCATGTGTTTTCTGTTAGCCACCTATAATCAGGCTTCCCACCTTTCTGCTTTGGAAATGTTCCCTTAAAACAGGGTCACCAGCAGTTCCTTTCTTGTCAAATTCAAAAGCCATTGATATTCCTCCACCACTGGCTAAAATTGATCACCCTTTCCTTCTTAAAACGCCCTTAGTTTTTATTCTAGAGACCTAGGCAGGCATCAGGACAAAATGAGAACACTGGCTGCCGCTGGTGCTGCTCCTGCTAGTGCTGTTGCTGCTTTCCCTTAGTAGTTAGCTTGTATTCCTTGATTTTCCCTCATTTAAAATTGTAGATTTATTTTTTTACTGAGGTAACTCTGCTTATAATATTATATAAGTTTGATGTGTACAACATTATATTTCTGCTTCTACAGTGCGCTCACCACCAAAAATATAGTTTACATCTATCACCACACAGTTGTATTCACTGTTTACCATAATTCTCACAACTATCCTGTGGAGGTCAGTGTTACCGTCATTTTACAGTTGAGGAAACGTGCTCAGAATTTAATCAACTTGCTCAAGTTCACACATTAGAACAAGATCTGCTCTGGGAAGTGTTAGGTTTAACAATAGAGAGAAAAGCCTTTTCCTAATTGAATCACAACATGCCCTGTTTCTATATTCAGATTAGGTAGAGCTTTTTGTTTTTTTCCTATTTATCTGTAGTTTGGAGTGTTACGGTACTTCATTCGTGAAGATGGCATTTCAAGGAGTTTTTTGCCCAGGCTGACCATCCACAATTTTATCTAGTCCATTTTGTCTCTCCTTTTCAAGTTAACTGACTCCTATAGGAATACAAATGCAACCTTGGACTCGTTTAGGCTAGGCAATGCTCTAACCACATACACTAAATTGAAAAGTATAGTTATCAGAATTCAGTGGATGACAGCATAGGTTTTAAATTAAGCTATATAGTATAATTTATTCAACTTTTGACTGACTGGGTATGTTTTATTGAAGCCATTGTAGAGATACAGTAGGATTTAGTTACATACATATTTTGTTTTCTCAAGTAAGTGCATAACAACAGTGTAATCTAGCTACAAAAGATTTCCTTAAGGTTTTTGTTGGCATGTCACTGTTAACAATCGGAACTTGAGTGTGTTAGATTTCATCTGAAATTAGTGCTTCAAATACAACAATAAATGGTTTTCATGGTTGTCAGCTTTGATTAAAGTAATACTAAACTTCTTATTACACCACTACTTTTGTTTTTTAACTGACAAATTTGAAAAATAATGCAGACACAGTATCTGTCTTATGAACACATTAAGTGTAGGTCTTTGACTGTTTTCATTTAACACACCCTTACCTTTTTCAGAGGCATTTTGGCTTTATTTCTTTAGCAGGCTTTTTCACTAAATCTTTTACCTTTCTCCCAAAATGCCTCCCACAATTTGATTAACAAATCTGATGGAGGGAAGAGAGAATTATGAGTTATCCCGAAGATATATTAAGGACATCATTTCAACATAAATAGAACGAGGAAAAGAAGAATTATGCATTAGTAATAAATGCATAATAAACTGTTCTGTTCACTGCAGAACAGTTCAGACTCTCAAAGGATTTTCGTACACATTCTCTTACTTCATACTTAGCATTATATAGCTGAGGAAATTGAGGTAATAAGGGACTTGTCTGAAGCCACACAGCAATTATCAGACTAGGATTAGAAGACAAGTCTTCTTAGGACCAGGCATTGCTCTTTACTGTGTACCTTATAGATACCATAGAAGTGATTTGAGTAATAGTTATTAAAACCATTTTTTCCCCTCACAACTTGTCTACTTGTGAAAAAGACGGATTTAAATCTGACTGCCTAAATCAGACAGAGTAGTGTTTTGGAACCCCCAAACAGAATTTGTGTAGATTATAATGAGAAAACATAGTTTAGAGAATTTTACCTACAGCTTACTTTCTGTTAGATAGCTGCCTTGCCAAGCTAATTTGACATACGTTTCAAGGTGTCCAGATCAATTTAAAGGCCATTCTATTATAATTTCCGGAAGCTCTTCCACCATAATTTATTCACCCATAGGTAAACTCATGACCTTGGAGAGTGAACAGAAAAACAAGTAAGAAGGAAAGGTCTCAGAGAAGAAACAGAAATGCATGTGTTCTCTAAGTTACGCATTATAAGGGTGGGTGTGAGGATCAACTGGTTCATACACGAGGTGTTTCCTCCTCTTCTTGATCTGAGTTATATCCTCATTTATTCATCTGCCTTTGATTGTGAAATGCGTTGATGGTCACGAATCAATTTCTTCTGTTACACTCAGGGATACAGGAAGTGTCCTAATAAGCCCCAGCATCCAAACAAAAAGGATAAAATCTTTGGTCTGAATTTTGCAGGTGAGACAGCTGAAGTGGGGGGTAGAATGACTGGTCCAAAGTAAAACAATGGGATACTTAAGCTTCCAGGATTCCAAAGCAGAGCTCTTTCCTCCAAGATGTAGTGACTCCATAACCAGGTCCTCATGTTATTGGAAAATTCTTCCTGGGGGCAAATCAAAATTTACTTGTAACATTTACTCTCTGATCCTATTTCTGCCCTCCAGGGCCTCACTGAACAAACTGTTTTCTCCATTTCCCCCACCCCCTACCCTAGTCTCTTTTATGTCTTTGTGCAGTTTAGGATCAGAAGTGGCTTTGTTTCCTAAGGAAAAATCTCCAACCAAGAATTTTCAGTATTTTAGATCTCTTTCCCTCTCTTTTTAATGCTCACTTGTGGCTACTTGCAAAAGATTTAATGTCTTAAATATCTTTTGTCCTTCCCTTCCTCCCAGTCCCCAATCTCCTCTTTCTCTTTTACTCCCTATTTTTTGATAATAGAATCATCATCTAGTCAACCATTTATTTTAGATAACTTAGAATCATCTTTGACTCCCCCCATATACCCCGTTTCCTGATCTGGGTAGCAGATGAGGCAACTGAGTTCAAAAAATTTAAATAATATACCTAATATCACACAGAAAATTTCAGAGCTGGGATTTAAACTCAGTTGTGTTTGGTTCTAAAGCTCAGGGTTGTTTCACTATTTCACTAAAGCCCACTCAGATACCTTCGGCAGTCTGGAAATTAGTATAGCCAAGTTGTGTTAAAGGAGATTGTAAGTCCACATGTCTAATTTTGAGGTTATTTCTGTGGTACCTTGGGGCTATATTCATTACGTTCATCATTATAATCAAAGGATAGTTTAGAGATAGATAAGACATCATTACTGTCTTCAAGGAATTAGATGTGATGGGAAGACTGACAACACAGTGTGGTCAGTGTTATAATAATGAAAAAAGGTCAGGGGCTTAGTTGAGATTCAAACACTTGTTGCTCTGTAGCCTTGCTTCTGACAGTAACTAGTTTAGACAAGTAATTTAACTAATACGTATTTCAATTTCCTCCTCTGTAAAATGAAGGGGTGTGACTAAATAAGGGAACCTCTTAGTTATTAAAACTCACTGCTCTTTTTCTTATTTATTTATTTCTTTTATTTATTTCTTTTTGGCTGTGTCGGGTCTTCATTGCTGCGGGCAGGCTTTCTCTAGTTGCGGTGAGCAGGGGCTACTCTTTGTTGCAGTGCGCAGGCTTCTCATTGTGGTGGCTTCTCTCATTGTGGAGCATGGGCCCTAGGCGCGCGGGCTTCAGTAGTTGTGGCACACAGGCTCAGTGGTTGTGGCTCACGGGCTCTAGAGCACAAGCTCAGTAGTTGTGGCGCACGGGCTTATTTGCTCAGCGGCATGTGGGATCTTCCCAGACCAGGGCTCGAACCCGTGTCACCTGCATTGGCAGGCGGATTCTCTACCACTGTGCCACCAGGGAAGCCCTCACTGCTCTTTTTATTCCTAACCCTTAGTTCTATTTTGGCTTTTCCATTTTATTTCATTCATTCACTGACTCATTCATCATTCCTTCATTCCATCAGCATTTACTGAATACCTTCCATGTTCTAGGCACTATGTGGTACACTGGGAACACAAAGAAAAGATACAATAACCCCCTCCCCTCAAGAAGCTCACAGATTTGGAGACAGATAAATTCAAGGAAGTAAATTAGAGACAGTAAATTCAATGTAGTTTCCAATAGAGTTGTTTACAAAATGCTATGAGAGTGCAGCAAAGGGACTGTAAGGCAGGGATGAGGATGGGGATGCAGTGGGGAAGACTTGCCAAGGAGTTGACATTTGCAAAGGCTCTTAAAAGACTGAATAGGTGTTTGCTAAAAGGAGTGCACGTGGGAATTCCAGGCCTAGGAAATATATAGATTGTGGCTTTCTTATGTCTGCCTGCTCCTGATCCTTTTCTTCGTCAAAATATTAGCTCTTCTTTAGTTATCAGCACAGTTGGTTGCTGCAGATACAATACATTGGAGATTTGGTTTCCTTAAATACCCTAGATAGAAGAGAATGCTTTTTTTTTCATGCAAATGCTCTCAGTTATTAGAAAGGAAAAGATACTTGGATCACAAATTCTGTTCTCTGTAAGTCCATAGGACTTTGAAATGGAGCTTATATCTGTTTTAATAAAAAGAACTGACAAGCTATTATAATAACCTAAAGAAGTCACACACATACACACATAAGGTATTTTGCTAAGGGATAGAACTCATGTTTTTGTACTCAAAAAGCATTATTCTTCTTAAATATTTAAAACATTTGTCAAGAGAATTGAAGAAGTTTGAGAATTTTCTGGAATGTAAACTATCTCCATATTGTAAAACCCTGCAGTAGTCCCACTACTGAGTTCAATACCTTAAGTATGAATTGTCTTTCATTCTACAAAAGGTGGGGTTGAAAATAAAGATATAAAATAAGTTCATGTTGGTGGTTTCATTACTTTTACCTTATATATGCTTATGGGCTTGTGATCTATTGTTTATTCCCAGATCGTAGTAGGAACAGTTTTCTACCAGTAAGAAGGACTTGTGATTCACATTCCCTAGTCATTGTTTCTGGAGAGGGCAGATTTAGAAGCAAATTGGGAGACATTGCGTGGAGTTAAGAGTGTGCCTCAGTGTGAGGAAATACTTTCATCATTAAAACTGTCCAGTAGTACACTAATTTCATTTTGTCTTCTCTTAGTTATTTAAGCTTCACCAAATTGTAAGTTTCCTTAGAGAAAGTATGTCATTCACCTCTATATTCTTCCTTCCTCTATCCCCACCAATCTGGTGCCTGACATATTAGATAAACACTCAATATGTCGAAATGAATTGCCTATGAAATCAGGAATGGTCTGAGATAATGTAATTAGGCAGAGGTTGGTGACCATTTGCCAGGCATGTTATAATGGGTGACAGACACCAAGGCCTTCTCCATTATGGTGTGGTAGAGAAATGCAGACCATGGGGCTTGGGTTCAAATATAGGCTCTATCATTTATTAGTTGTATAATCATGAATAAATCACTCTTCTGTGCCTTGGTTTGTGAATGAGATTGCATACCCACTCATCTACTCAAGTACACTGTAATCCTTCCCTCTCTCTCCTGTGTCATCAGTTTTCCTCTTTGCTGGATTATTACTAATACCATAGAAACATGCTGTTATTTCTCCCTTCTTAAAAATACATCTCTTAACTCCAGCAACAATTGCTCCATTCCTCTGTTCTCTTAATGGCAAAGGTCCTTTCTTCCCATTATCTTTTAAACTCATTCCAATAAGGCTACCATCTCCATCATTCCATAGAAGCAACTCTTGTTGCGCTTCCGGTAACTTCCACATTGTTAAATACAGTGGTCAGTTTTTAATTTTCATCATTAGGGGCATCAACACAATTGATCACTTCCTCTTCCTAGAAATATTCTCTTTCCTTTGCCTCCCAGGAATTCCACATACTCCTGGTTTTTCTCCTCCGTCACTGGTTGTTCCTTTTCAGTTTCCTTTGCTGAATCCTTCCCTTTTCCCCACCTTTTACACTGGAGAGCACTAAGGCTCATTTCTTGGTCCTTACCTCTTTCTCACTCTCTTAGTTATTTCATCTATGCGTGTGTGTGTGTGGTTTTATTCAGTTATGCATTTATTTATTTATTTATTGGCTGTGTTGGGTCTTTGTTGCTGCGCGCGTACTTTCTCTAGTTGTGGCAAGTGGAGGCTACTCTTCCTTGCGGTGCGCGGGCTTCTCATTGTGGTGGCTTCTTGTTGCAGAGCACGGGCTCTAGGCTCGCGGGCTTCAGTAGTTGCATCATGTGGGCTCAGTAGTTGTGGCTCACGGGCTCTGCAGGGTCGGCAGCTGTGGCGCACGGGCTTAGTTGCTCCACATCATGTGGGATTTTCCTGGACCAGGGATCGAACCTGTGTCCCCTGCATTGGCAGGTGGATTCTTAACCACTGTACCACCAGGGAAGTCGCTATGTATGTGGTTTTAAATGCCATCTAAATGAAGACAATTTCCAAATTTTATCCCCAACCCAGACTTCTCCCGTTAACTTCTGACTTGATATATCTGCCTATTCAACATCTCTACTTGGATGTCGAATAGATAGCTAAACTTAACATTTGCAAAACTGAATTCAAGTTCTTCAAATCTGCTCTATTTTTTCTCATTTCAGTAAATAGCATCTTTGTCCTTTTAGTTGCACAGGCCAAAAATGTTAGCATCTTCCTTGGCACCATGTGCCTTTGCCACCCACATTCTACATCAAGAGGTCCCTTCTACTTTCAAATTATATTCAGAATCCGTTTCTCACTACTTCCACTGCTATCACCATGGACCAAGCTGCGGTCATCTCTTGCTTGGATTATTATAATAGCATTTTAACTAGTCTCCCTGCTTCTACTCTTGCCACCCTACAGTCTTTGCTCGTCAGAACAGCCAGAATGGCTTCCTATTGCTCTTAGAGTAAAAGCTAAAGTCCTTACAAAGATGTTTAAGGTCCTAAAAGATCTGGCCCTGCCCCTTCCCCTTTGTCTTTCCTCACTTCTTATTGTTTTCTTCATCACAATTGTCTTTTTGTTGCACTTTAAACAGTCCAGGCAAGCTCCCTCCCCTGGACTTTTTACACAGACTGTTCCCTCTGATTAGACCACTCTTCTCCCAGATATACTCTAAAATAATGCCTGTCTTGACACTGCTATTTAAAATTGCAACCCTCCCCCAGCACTTCCCATTACACTTATTTATTTTTCTGTAGCATTTTGTACTTTCTAAATTACTTCATTGTTCTAATATTATGTTCTAAATAACTATATAATTTGTTTATATATATACATAAGCAAATTGTATATTGTCTCTCTCCTACTAGAATGTAAGCTGTATGAGAACAGCAACTCTCATCTGTCTTGTTCGCTGCTGAATTTTCAGTACCTCAAACACTCTTTGGCACATGTTAGGCACTCTATAGTTTGTTGAAGGAAGGAAGGAATTGAATGTAAACAACAAAAATGATGTCTTAGTTTCACCTTCCTGAACTATGGTAAGGATCTAATGAGAGAATGGATGTGATAGTTCTTATTAAATCATGGAGCAACAATCAAGTTAAGATACTAGTATTGATAGTATGCCTTGCAGTCTGCCTTGAAGCCTTTTTGAACTTTTGCTATATGTGGTCATTGAGTAAAGACTGGTCTTACGAAATCATACCTCCATTTAGTCAGGCTTTTGAGATTAAATTTTCTAAGTTCATTTGACTATCAGTGTTCATTTATATTTCCTTTCAACTCTTAATACTGCTCTTTGCTTATGCTCTAGAATAACGTTACTTTAATTCTGTGGTACATCTCTTTCTGCATATCCTTTGTGTATGTGTGTCCTGCTGGCCATCTCATGTGTACATGTGTGTACACATGTGTGAGTACATGTGCATGCTGCATGTGCTGTGCTCTCCAACCTGGCTCTCTGAGCCATCATCAGCCAGATCAATAATAAGAAAGTTGCTTTTACGAGGGTCTAAGACCAGCCAGAAGCTTCAGATAAGCCAGATAATGGGGGTGGGGGGGGAGGAACCAGAGATGGATGGTGTAGACAGATATTAAATTTTTGTGCTTGTTTTCTGTTCATTTTGAGAGGCTTGAAAATGGCGGCGCAGTGGCAGCTTGTTCCCCCTGAGTCCCTTGCTACTCTCACTGCCATTGGCCAGGTAAAGGTCCCGTCACAGAGAGGCAGGGAAATGGATGAAAAGGTATCTTTTCCCAGAGCATTTTGGAAAATTGAGCTTTTACTTTATATTTAGCCCTCAGAAGAAAATACACAGATTATACTGTTACTCCAGATTATGGGGTTTGGACTGGAAAATAATTCACCAAGGGATAAGATAATTGCCCTATAAGAAAGATTTAACCTAAGTCCCTCTATTTAATTCTGTCAGCCAAAGAGCAGAAGTACTTGATGGCACACTGAACTGTCTTGCACTTTCTCCAGGGGGTTTGGTTACCTGAAATGTCTTATTACCAACCTGTTTTTGTGAGGCTGTGCTTGTGCTGGATGTGATAGCTGACTCTAGGATTGATTTAGCCAATTTGGCTAGTTGGACAGGCATCTTCTCTGTGTCTCCCCATTTCATGTTTTTTCCCCCCGAAACTGTACCCTTTCAAAGAGGACTGCCTTCCCAGACACAGTTGTTTTTTTAATGTCTTTCTCTCAGCTCTAATATTCTAGCATAAATCTAGAAGATTTTTTTAGAGTATCATGAAATATTACTGTGCCCAGACTCCAGAATTAGGAGTGATCCAGAGAAGGTTTTCAAGGTGTGTATTAGAATAAAATTTCAGTGGATTTAGATTTAAAACAGACCTTGATTCAAATCCTCTTTTCTTCACCTACAAAATAAGTGATCTCACAGAGTTGCTTTGAGGATTGAATGAGTTAATATATGTAAAAAGTAATAGATATAGCCAGTTATTTAGGCATATGATAAATGGTAGGTGGTTGCTGATGGTAGGGATAGTACCTTATTATTATGGTGACATATTTTATTGCTGAAAATAGCAATAACTATAGTAAGAGTGAACTAGAGTTAAAATTGCTAGATTAGATGGTAGCAGTTGATGATCCCTGACTCTGCCAACCACTGGTCCTTATTAGGGAATAATCAATTTCTTGACTATCCAGATTAAAGTTATGTTTGTCATACATCTAATATGGGGATAAATGGGTAATTATGAATCTTTATGTAATTTGTATAGTTAAAACATGTTGAAGGAAGTTGTTTTGGGAAGACGTTCCATCTCTAAATATCATTCTTCACAACAATCAGGGGAGGAATTCTGCAGGGCAAGCTGTGGAGCCTGAGTGAATCTGGAGTTTGGGTGTTGGAGAGAAAGGGGAAGGAGAAGTTGTGAACTATATAAAGAGAGGGTACCTCCAGAGGCTCTTAAGGAAAGAGATATACATTTGAAAGTGACAAGATTTACATTAAGAAGCCAAGGATCATAGGGCTAAGTCCTTACTAGGTAGATAGCAAATTCCTGGAGGAAAAGAATAGTGAAGAATAGGAAAAGGAAAATATGGTTTTCAATGTGGTATCTCTGGGAATTTAGCTCACCTATGACACTGAAAGAAGTGCAACATAATCTCACAGTCCAGATTCCAAACCCTAGTCCTCATTCTATCAAACTGTGTACATGTGATCCTCAACTAGGAAAAAGTGTGCAAGGAAAAATAGAAGACATAAACCAAATGTTAAATACCTTTTCTCTGACTGGTAGGATCAGGGGGTTTTAATGTTCTTTTTAAATTCTTTGTAGTCATTTCCACATCTTACAATAAGCATATGTTATTTCTATAATAAAAATTTCATTCTTAAATATTTCAAAAGGTCTGTTTTCACCCATCCAGATGGAGCCACTGTGTTAATAGTTGCTATTATTTTATAAGCACTCATTTACATGCCTGGGGACTGTGCCAGCAGCTTTATCAGTATTTTGTCATTTAATCCTCACAATAAGTCCATGAAGTATAGTGTTATTTCCATTTAAAAGGTGAAGCCACTGGGGTACAGAGAGGTCAAATAACTTACTTTAGGTCATGTAGCTAGCAGGTGGCAACACCAGGAATTGAATCCAGGAAGTTTGACTCCAGAGATTCCTGCTCATGTTTCCACTATGTTACAATGTCCTGGTCTGTACACACACCAAGGCAAAGGAGGCTCTCTGCCTTGGGTCTACTTTAGGTATATCACACACAAGATCTGTTTGGTGGCTTCTAGACTATTTTAACTTTTTAAAAGCTTAGTGTAAATAGGCATTCAGATACTCTTATAAAAAATATTTTTGCTTTTCTTAGAATTCTTATGAAAAGGCAACTAACTATTTCATTAAAAGATAAACTGGAGAATTGAATTCAAATATACACATAAAGATCTGTTTTTGACCAATCTGAGTAATACTGCAAAATTCTCTGTTACATCATTAATGTAGCTTTTGCTAAGCCATTGTCTCCTGGAGCTAGGTTTTTAGTCCCTATGACTGTTTTTAAGAATATGTGCAAAGAAGCAGGTAATGACATTTTTTCTTTAGTTAGTGTAACCTGTATAGGAAAGATGCTTATTGGGAAGTCGTGCAAGAGTAGTAATCTAGGTCAAGAGTATAGCCTTGATGTAGAATTTCCTTCTATAGTTTCACTAGCGAAGAGTTTTTAGGTTTGAAAAAATACCTTATACAATACAGGCCAGTAGGTGATCTGGACATCCTTGAGTCCCTTTCTCATTCCCCTCCAATCTTATTTCCCCTTCCTAAGGTTCTACTACTAGTAACAAAGAACTCACAGTTTCCAGAAGCAGCCCTTCTGTTTTAGGACCACTGTTTGTAACTTTTCCTGTTGTTGAGTGGGAATTAGTCTTCTGGTAGCTTCTTTTTCATCCTACAAGTGATTGAAAGAGCAATTTCAATAGGTCTGAAACAAGTCTTAATCTATTTTTGTTGTGCGTGATGGCAGAAGAGAGCCCTCAATATTCTTTACATCACTATTGTGGATAGTACTTTATATAGTACTTTTTTTTCTTAAGGTGCTTTCTGTGTAGTACATGGTATTTTGTCTTCCCCTCTCATCTGAGAGGGAGGCTGGGATAGTTCACACACATACACACACACGACCCTAATCCTTACAAGTTAGATCTTATTATTCCCATTTTACAGGTGAGGAAACTTAGGTTAAATAACTTCAAAATCACCCAACTAGAAAGTGGCATTTAGAACTCAAGAGTTCCCAAAGGATGAATGCCTGGGCTTTAAATCTTTGCGCTGTAATGCACTGCATGTCAGGTCAAATGGATTATCTGTGGTAGAGAGAAGGTAAGATCACAGAACTTGTTTTGGAGCTGGAATCAGTCTTGCAGTCTTTTGGTTCTGTTTCTACTTGCTTGTGTAGCCTACTGGATGTCACTGGCTTGAAAGTATAAATTCAGCTCATTCTCCCCGGAGGGCTTGCAGACAGTGATACCTGTTTGATCCTTTGGTTTAAAAAGAACTGGTTGGGGGCTTCCCTGGTGGCGCAGTGGTTGAGAGTCCGCCTGCCGATACAGGGGACACGGGTTCGTGCCCCGGTCCGGGAAGATCCCACATGCCGCGGAGTGGCTGGGCCTGTGAGCCATGGCCACTGAGCCGGAGCCTGTGCCCCGCAACGGGAGAGGCCACAACAGTGAGAGGCCCGCGTACCGCAAAAAAAAAAAAAAAAAAAAAGAACTGGTTGGTATCTTTAGGACGCTATGGATGGCATACTGCTCCAAAACAGGGCTGCGCCTCTAGTTTGAGATGATTTCACTCTAGGATTTCCAGTTTGCTTGCTTTTAAGACATAGTATAAAACCCAGTTCTTTCCTTAAGCATGGTCAGTTCTGATGGAGCCCAGTGCTAAAACAAAAGAACATGGTCTTTTCCCCAAAGGATTAGGGAGAGTAGTTAGGTACAAGGATACGTAGCCCCATCTTCAAATGGACAGGATTTTTGCTAGATATTGTTAATAAGTCACCTTTAGTTTATAGATGGGAAGGGTCAGGGATAACAGTAAAAAATGAAGGCCTTTATTTTCTAATACATCCTAAACTCCAAACTCCACTGAGATGGTTTAAGTACACAGCAAAGCCCAAATCTTCAATCCCTAAAGGAACAGAAAGAAATCACAGTTCTCTGAATTCTCTTTCCCATCAGCCTCACCTGCCCACACTTCAGACCTTTCTGAATTCTCAAACCACACACTGATGGCAGACTTCGGCTCCACTCATCCAAAGCATTCCGTTTTGATCAGTTCAAATCCCTGTGAGGCAACTGCCATCAGAAGGCTTATAGGTATTGTGAGCTCACACTGGGCCGTGGGGGAGGGGTGAGCTGGCCTGTGGGGAGCCCCATCTCGAGGAGCTGGTCACTCAGCTTCAAACAAATCTGCATCACACTGGGGGTTTCCACCCCTTTTTCTCTGTCAATGATCCCCATTTGTCCCCAGGGCCCGGAGTTTCAGGTCCTGGTGAGCCATTCTCATTTATCTTCCTTTTGTTTTCAACCCGCATTCTGCCCTAACCATCAACAATTATCATTTATTCTGTAACTTTTAGTTTGGTGGTGAATGCTGAGGCTTTGCTAGCCTTTCAGTTTTGTCATTCAGGCTTTTTCTAAAGAACAGGGTCTCAAACGTCAGTTCCTTGATCTGTCTCTGGCTGAGGTAGTCAGCATTGGAGGGGGTTTCTGAGTCCAAATTTCTGCTTGAATTTTCTTTGGTGTCATAAAGAGTGGGAAAAAAGTCATTTTTCAGTGGTTCTGAATTTCCCTCTCTCTCTCTCTCTCTCTCTCTCTCTCATCTCTGAAACCTCTTTGAGAATCTTTCTGTCCTCAGAAAAATGCACAATTTTAGAGGTTCACAGACCTTCTGATACCCATGAGTGTACCATCTCCAAGTTAGGAACCTGTCTGCCCTAGTGTCCTTCTAGAGTCACGTGGGTTCTGATCTAACATGAAGGAATAAGTAGTGAATGTGGCTTTTGAGAAACAATAAACTGATTTCCTCCCACTTTTCCATAATGTCCATGTGCATTTTTAGCCTCATATATTTGAAATTCTTGGAGCACTGTGCACTGTGGCATGGGAAAGACAATTTATTTCCAATTTGCTACTATATTGTTTTACAACTTCAATACCAACACTATTTCATAACCTTTTATTTTTTTAGCCTCTTTATTGGAGTATAATTGCTTTACAATGGTGTGTTAGTTTCTGCTTTATAACAAAGTGAATCAGCTATTCATATACATATATCCCCATATCTCCTCCCTCTTGGGTCTCCCTCCCACCCTCCCTATCCCACCCCTCTAGGTGGTCACAAAGCACCCAGCTGATCTCCCTGTGTTATGCGGCTGCTTCCCACTAGCTATCTATTTTACGTTTGGTAGTGTATGTAAATCCATGCCACTCTCTCACTTTGTCCCAGCTTACCCTTCCCCCTCCTCGTGTCCTCAAATCCATTCTCTACGTCTGCGTCTTTATTCCTGTGTTCATAACCTTTTTTAGGGGAAATGCGCTGAAATTTCCCTGTCCATTGCAAGTGACAGTAAGGTGACCTCTAGTGGACTCTTATGGTAATTACTGGGACATTCTGGAATAAGGAGCCATCATTGCTAGTGGAGGGGCAGACCACTGAAATTAGAGCAGCTATTCAGCTACCTAGTGCTTGAAGTTCATTTGGATGTACAGTCATCTTCAAGGCCAAGGCTGGGACAGGTGAGGGAGGTACATTCGAATGAAGCAAGTTTCATCACTGGTTAAAAGAGGCTTCAAGAGACCTTGAGTTTCCTGGAACTAACATTTTTCTAAAGGACCAAGGATTAGGTTATGACCAACCCACCGGATTGATTTTAGGGAAAAGAAATTTTCTCTTTGAAATAATAAACAGTGAGAGGGATTTGAAGTCATAATAGACCTTGTAGGCAAAGAGAAGGTAAGTATTCCACAATTTATGTTCTGTTCTGAGTGCTGGAACATGTTGGTAGGGGGAAGAGAAGGAAACAAACGTTTAAAAAATTCCAACTCAGGGCTAAATAGTCTCTCAACCTCCCAGTCTCTGTCTTTCTCACCCTCACCCTATACCTTTTATCCAGCCTTACTCAACAACCAAAACAAGGCAAAGCTTTGTTCACAGTTGTTCGCCTGGGCCTACTCTGGCCCCTTTTCTGGCTCTAAGTCATGTTTCCTGCCCACTGGACCTGCTTGACCTTGGTTACCTGCTTTGCTCCTTAGAAGTCCTTAAGAATGTTTATTGGACTTACCTCTCAGGATATGCCCACTCCTGCTTGCTTTGGGGAGGATACGCTGCCCCAACTCTGTTCATGAGGACCCAAGCCGTGGCAGCAGCTGGCCCACTCATGGTGGGGAACAGCTGGTTTGAACATTTGGTTTGGGCCTTTTGTCTATCAGTTATCCCTTCTGCCCTTGCCCCCTCTAACCTGGTATTTAGTCTTGTACCCTTGAGCCTGTTTCTCAAGTCACCATCCCCTGGCTTTTGTCCCATGTTTAACACCTAGATCTCATCTAACTCTGTAGGGCTCAGGCTTCTTTAGTTAAGGCTGACCTTTTTGGAACCCTGCTATGATGGGATATATATTGTGTCTTGAGGATAGCATGATCATTGGTTTTCTCAAAGGGAAAGAAAAACTCAATATCTACTATTATTCTCTTGATCAGCATTTAAAGATACTATTAAACCAAGCTCTGTCATACATTTAAATTTGAATGCCTTTTTCTGACGTTTAATATAAGAACATAGAGACTTATTCTTAACTTACAGAATACTTGTAAAGTCTAAATAATGTGTTAAAAAACACCCAGAATACAGAAGTTATGTGTGAATTTCCTGTCATGCTAAATTATTATAAACATTTGCCTGCTTGGTTCAGAATTATTATCTCATCTCTTGTCTCTCCAGCTGCAGCAAGACCCCTCAAGAAAACCATGTTTATAGCTGGAGTCATTCATGATCTTAACAATAAGAATCAACGATCCTGTTCAGTGAATAACAGCTCAGACGGTGCTCATAACGTGAACGGGCTCTGAAGCTGGCATACAAGAGGAGTTCAGAGGTTAGTGGATGTGAATGGTTTAATGAAAGATGACATGTCACAAAATACTTCAAGTCCAGCTGGTGGTATAAGAATCCATCTGGGAATTAAGCTCATCAGGAGTATAAAAACTGGGTTTGTTTAGGTTTGCCATGATTGAATGAATCTAAAGTATAGGGTTCCATGGTATTCTAGAATGAAAAAAAATTAACTTTTGAAGTAGTAAATGAATGTACTTATAAAGTGAACTGAGACTGTTCTTTTGAATGCCAAGGGGATTTCTTTCTTTTTATTTTTTTTAATTTTATTTTTTGGCTGCGTGGCATGTGGGATCTTGGCTCCCGGACCAGGGATCAAACCTGCTCCTCCTGCGTTGGAAGTGTGGAGTCTTAACCACTGGACCGCCAGGGAAGTCACTAAGGGGGTTTCTAATTTCCCATCAAAAAAGGAGAAAAAGTCTTAAGGGTGGAAAAGCAGTATCTACCTCTTTATGTTAAAGATTTAAAACACTTTTGACTTTTTCCATGAAGCACTTTCCTTAGTGCATTTTGCCATAAGGGGGTGCTCTGGGATAATACTTTTCAGCAAAGCCGCTGTCTTTTCTACTTGTTTACCTAAAAAAAAAGCAAACGTAGATTTGTTCCTCTACTTCTCATCCAGACTCACTAACCTTTGAAAGGTGTCGATTTAAATTAAAACAAAAAAAATAGTGAAACCTATGTAAAATAACCAGTGTCATTTTGTGTAGACCCTTGTTTCCTTTTTTGAGAAATAAGTTCAGAGGTTAGTGGATGTGAATGGCTTAATGAAAGATGGCATGTCACAAAATACACGATAAACCAAAATTACACTTGAATTCTGCTGGCTTGGGAACTAAAGCCATATCTTGATGAATTAGTATTTACTTTTTTACTTTAGTTCCTTTCTGTGGCATTACTTTCACTATGTCTTTGGCCAGTGCTATGGGGATGCATTGTAGTTGAAACTGCTTTCTTGCAAAGGTCTGTCAGTGTTTCTGTAACTTCTTCTGTTAACCTCTGCCACATTTATTGACCAGTTCTTAGGTTCTGTTCTTGCCTCCCTAAGTGTGGGGAGTGACACAGTGGGGAGGAAACTCAATTCTGTTTTTATAGACTGGAAGGGAAAATGAGAGGCAATCATAGTAGCTATTCCAGGCACAGAATGCTGTGAAGGACAACTAACTAGTCAAGGTCACCAACAGGATTCTACTGCAGGATGTCTGAAGGTGTTGGCTCCTTATTGCCTGGGTGGCAAATGGCCCTGGTATATAGTAGAGGGATAGAGAGAAATGTTATATCTTTGCTTATAAAAGAGTAGTTCTCGCTATATATTCCCTAAACCCATCTCCTTAGGCATAACTACGTGAGACTTCTTTAGTCATCTTTTTTTTTTTTTAATAAATTTACTTATTTTATTTATTTATTTTTGGCTGCATTGGGTCTTCATTGCTGTGCACAGGCTTTCTTTAGTTGCGGTGAGTGGAGGCTGCTCTTTGTTGCGGTGTGCAGGCTTCTCATTCCGGTGGCTTCTCTTGTTGTGGAGCATGGACTCTAGGTGCATGGGCTTCAGTAGTTGTGGTGCGCAGGCTCAGTAGTTGTGGCTCGCGGGCTCTAGAGCACAGGCTTAGTAGTTGTGGTGCTTGGGCTTAGTTGCTCCGAGGCATGTGGGATCTTCCTGGACTAGGAATCAAACCCGTGTCTCCTGCATTGGTAGGTGGATTCTTAACCACTGTGCCGCCAGGGAAGTCCCTCTTTAGTCATCTTTATGACCATTTAACTCTATATACAAGAGGGAAATTTGGTTGAGGATTTATATAAATAGTATAACTTGGGAGGTTTTTAGAGTAATGTCTATTCATCAGTCTTTAGTGTCCTCTTTATGCATGGCATTAATTTTTTTAAAAAACAAGCTATATCCATATTTTAAAATACATTTTTCTTTTTTTTAGTAATTGGTATTTCATTTTATTATTTTTTAAAAAAATATTTATTTATTTATTTATTTTTGGCTGCGTCTGGTCTTAGTTGGGGCACACTATATCTTTTGTTGCGGTGCACGGGCTCTTCATTGTAACATGTGGGCTTCTCTCTAGTTGTGGCGCGAGGGCTTAGTTGCCCTGTGGCTTGTGGGATCTTAGTTCCCCAACCGGGAATCGAACCTGCATCCCCTGCATTGGAAGGCGGATTCTTAACCACTGGACCACCAGGGAAGTCCCCAAAATACATTTTTCTTAAATATATGTTAAGTTCCACTTCCGATAATTGGTTACCTTTATTTATTTATTTATTTATTTTCTAGAGGTGATGCAGAGAAATGAGGAAAAGAAAGAGTTCTGGGTAAAGGAAAATGTACATAAGCTTTTTCCTCCTCAGTTTTAAGATTTAAAATAGTATTTTCCTTGTTCTTTACACTTGTGGGAAAAAAACCCAAACTTTTCTTAGATTCTTGACTATAATGGAATATCCTAAGGAAAAGACTTTCTTTAAGAGTCTAATATTAGAAACCCTAAGAGGTTATCAAATCGTCAAGAACTAAAACAAAGAAAGAAAATGTTCTCTAAGTTTTTGGGGTTTTTTTGCTGTTTTCCCATCTATAAATTTAAAAATTTTAAGATTTAAAGTGAGCCATAGACTCCATATGGCTGATAGTGGTCTCACACATTTTGTGGGCTGATCAAGCATCAGAAGGGGGAAGTGCAGTCACTAAACTTGCTCCTGACCTGCACACACATTTTTTTCCATTAATCCTTTTCACAGAACAGATGCTCTGGGTGCAGCTTTAGGCCAGAAGAATGTCCAAAATATGTGGGTGTGAATTTGACCAAAGGGTTAGTTGAATGTGGAGCACAGATACCAGCCTAGTAACAGGCCACATTTTAATGAAAAATGCACATTCAGCATGGCATTATGTTTTTCAAAGAGGTAATTCCCAGTCATGGAGGACACAAGGGAGAAACAGGCATTCACGTGGAACTGCTTTAAAACAGAGTTCTTGTTGTATCCTGGCCATGGGGCAGGGCTCACTAGTAACCCTTGGGAAATTAGATAATGGAATTTTGCTAGGCATAATTGAGTTTTTTGGATCATCAGTCATAATTCTTCAAAAAGAAAAAGCCCTCTACAGTTGAATAAAGGAAAGACTTCAAAATTATAATTGGCTATGCTAGAAAAAAAAACTTTCAAAAAGGGAAAAGGTGTTGTCCCCTTCACATGCTGAGAACTGTGAATAAGCAGAGAAACAATTTTCCTTGTTCCACTTAAAAAAAAAATAGTGAAGAAAACAAAGTGACCAAAAAAATCTTTACCTGAAGAGTGAAATATAAAAGTCTCTTAGATACATGTTATACTAGAAGTGGTTCTGTTTCCTCTCAAGAAATGTGTATGTGTTTTAAACCATTTGGGATCATCTATAAGTACATAAGCAACATAACTGAGGTTATTTTTTAAGAATGAGAGAAATGTAGAAATATTAGACTCAGTCACTTTTTAAATGTGAACAAAATGCTATTTGATAGTGTTAAAAAATAAACATTTAATTTTATGTCATTATTATGGCTAGTTGTAGATGGCATACAAAAACAGTGGAAAGTGGCTTCAAAAAAAGGAAATACATTGGGACTTCCCTGGTGGTCCAATGGTAAAGAATCCACCTTCCAGTGCAGGAGATGCAGGTCAGGGAACTGAGACCCACATGCAGTGGGGCAACTAAACCCACGCGCCACAACTACTGAGCCTGCGCGCCTCAACTAGAGAGACTGAGTGCTGCAAACTACAGAGCCCATGTGCTCTGGAACCTGCGCGCCACAACCAGAGAAGAGAAAACCCGCATGCCACAACTAGAGAGAAGACTGCACGCTGCAACGAAAGATCCCGCGTGCCTTAACGAAGTTCGTGCGTGCCGCAACTAAGACCTGACGTGGCCAAAAAAATAATAATAAATAAATCTTTAGAAAAGGAAATACATTAATGAAAGTATTATATCTGAGGTAAAGAAAGTGACAGTTTATTCTACTTTCTGCTAGTCAATTTTATGATCAGCCCCTTTCTTCAGAAGAGCTAGGGTGATGAGGGGATATGAAATTAGGACATCAAGGAAAAATGAAAGAATCTTAATGTTGTTTAGTCTGAAGAAGGCAAGACTAGAAGAGTCAAGAGGAGGAAGAAGGATCAGGCTTCTTCTGGAAGGACTCTCCAAGTTGAATTTTATTCAGTGAATGGAAAAAATAGGGATTGGTCAAACTTGGTTCAATATTGAGCTCTTCAAATAGTTGGCCATTGATGGGCAGTAATGTTGTAGAGAAGATTTCAATATAAAGATGCCATGCCAATAGTATAAAGTTTATGAGATAGAGATATAGCCTCAATTCTGCCAAAGCCTTGAGTGTAAAAAACCTCAAAACTCAATTTATTTGCAAATATTGTTAAATAAATAAGCAAAGAAGTAAATATGCATATCCTTTAGGCATAAAATAAATGCTATATTTTACTTCTCAAGTGTTTGTTGAATTGAATTAGGTTAAATGTTATAAGCCCAGGAATAATTTATGGATAATATTCTTTCATTTTTAATATAGTTAAGCCTATTTTCTTTTCTTTTTTTGGCCGTGACACAGGGCATGCGGGATCTTAGTTCCCTGACCAGGGATCAAACCTGTGCCCCCTGCAGTAGAAGCGCAGAGTTCTAACCACTGGATCGCCTGAGAAGTCCCAAGCCTATTTTCTATACTATAAATTAGGCATGCGAAATCTCAGTTTTAGATAGAAAATCCTATTTCTACATTTAGCCTCTCTTAAATTATTACAACTAACAACATAAAGAAAACTCTTTTGAGTTTTAACAACTATTGGAATAAATTGAATTCCTTCTTGTTACCTTCTCTGTGAGCTGAAAACATTTGAGTCAAGGGCTAGAGGTTTCCTACACTTGGATTAAAAGAAAAAGAAAAACAACTCAGAAGCCTCTTTTCTTGCTCTGGAGGATTGGGTATCTCTATGGAAAAAAATGAAATTGACTTCTACCTCATACCATAGACAAAAATCAATACCAGGTAGATTAATGACTTAAATATGAAAGTCAAAACTATAAAGCTGGGCTTCCCTGGTGACGCAGTGGTTGGGGGTCCACCTGCCGATGCAGGGGACACGGGTTCGTGCCCAGGTCTGGGAAGATCCCACATGCCGTGGAGCGGCTGGGCCCGTGAGCCATGGCTGCTGAACCTGTGTGTCCGGAGCCTGTGCTCCGCAACGGGAGAAGCCACAACAGTGAGAGGCCCATGTACCGCCAAAATAAAAACCAAAAAATACCTATAAAGCTATTGGGAGACAATACAGGAGAATACCTCAAGGGTTAAGTGCCCTTAAACAAGTCACAGAAATCACTAAACATAACATTTCACCATTTCACAGTAAAGGATATCCAGATGGTTGATAAATTTTATGAAAAAGATGCTCAACCTCATTTCTATTAAGGCTGTGTAGATTAGTGGGATACCTTTACACACCTACCAGATTTGCGAAAATTAGTACATCTGACGATATCAAGGACTGGCCAGGGGAAGAAGCAGCCGGAGTGCTCATCTCATAGGTTTCTAATGGCAATGTAAATTGGCACAACTGCTTTGGAAATTAGTTCGCATCATCAGGTAAAGTTGAAGATACTCATATCCTATGACATGAGAATTCCACTCCTAGGAATGTACTGTGTGCTTATGTTTATCAGAGTTGATGTTTAACAGTATTCATAACAGCACTGTTCTTAGTAGTCCCCAAATGGAAGCGTTATAAATATCCATCAACTGTACAGTGGAGGAATAAATTAAAGGATATTTAGAAAATGGAAAATTAGGCAGAAATGAAAATGCACAAGTATAGCTATAAGCAACAATATGGAGCAAAAGAGAATACATACAGTATGATTCCACTTCTATAAAGTTCAAAAATAGACAAACCTAAATTATATTATTTAAGGATACATACATGAGTGATAAAACTAAAGGAAGCAAGGACATAATTATGATAAAAGTAAAGATAATGGTTAACTCTAGGGTGATGGGAGAATAACAGAAGATCCATTCTCCAGAGTTAGCCAAGTATTGATGATTTCTAGAAGGAACAAGGTATAGAAAGTTCATGAGTTGAAAAGAAAGTGTGTCTAAGAGAAGAGCTATCTATAAATAAGGTATCATCTAGAGTTATCAGATCGAAATTCTGAAATATTTTAGAAGATAAATTCATATCCAAACCTAACTAAGTTAGTATGGGCTTATATTTATGATTCATTTATTACCTGAAATATTATGAGGGTAGATTATTGGTAATATTGTAGAATAGGCCAAAAATTGTTTTTTGGCTCTCTGGCCACCTCCTTTCTTGATTTTATCTCCTTGCCCAAACCCTGCATCTCATTTCTAAATTATTTAATGAAGATGATTGCTGCTCTCTTGGCTTAAGGGATTAACTCTCCCAGGAATTTGTATTTTAAGAGATTTTTTTAAAGAAGACTGAAAGGCTTTAAAGACCCTTAATAAAATCTTAGATAATGGAATTTAAACTATTTTTTTAAAACGTGGAGCAATTTTTCACAACGTGACTCACATGTAGGGTTTTGTGAGTAACAATCAGCCTCTGCTTGCAGAAAGCCCACCGAAGAAGAGACCCCTGTCTAGCTTGGAGGTTGGTTTCTTTTGAAATTGACAAAGATTTAAAGCACTTTGCCTGAAGTTTTTGCTCTGTAAGAGGTGAAATCTCTACTAACTCAATGAATTGTAAATAGAGATACACACTTTAGTTGTCCATGTTATGAGATGGGTATTTTCAGTTCAGTGAAATGAAATATAACCAGCCACCAAAGTATGAAACTTATAAGTTCTTCATAAAAGAAATGAAAAATTATATTCTTGGCTAGAATGGAATGAGTTTCTTTGACTTATAAAGTATAAATTGTTAAGATCACTAGTTTGGCAAAGTTAGAAAAGATCTATTATTATGCATACGTATAAGACTTCTACTGAATTTGAAATGCATTCTTTAAATAATTATCCCCAAGATTGGATCCTCTCCTGGGATAGAAGCAATCATCAGAGAGTACTAAATACCTAACTGATCAAGTAGGTAATTTGTGGAGCTGTGCTTGCAGTGAACAGAAGAATTTTTAAAAAAATTATTTGTTTATTTATTTATTTTGGCTGTGCTGGGTCTTAGTTGTGGAACGCGGGATCTTCGTTGCGGCATGTGGACTCTTTATTTGCGGCATGCATGCAGTTACCCTAGTTCCCCGACTAGAGATTGAACCCAAGCCCCCTACATTGGGAGTGCGGAGTCTTACCCACTGGACCACCAGGGAAGTCCCAAACAGTAGAATTTAAATAAGTTGGACTATTGAATTAGTCCAATTAGTTGAATTAATATTAATTCAATTAGTATTAGTATTAATATTAATTAGTTGAATTAATATTCAGCTATCTAACTGTTGAATACCCAAAATTCATTGGGTGAAAATAATTGCTAATCCACCTCAAAATTGTGGGTGAAAAGAATTGCTCCTGTATTGGTTTAAATGTTAGCTCAATAATATAAACAGGTGATAAAATATGTACAGTTTACCCTTGAACAACACGGGTTTGAACTGTGTGGGTCCACTTACATGTGGATTTTTTCAATAGTAAATAATACAGTACTACACGACCCGAGGTTGGTTGAATCCTCAGATGCTGAACCGTGGATACAGAGGAACTTGGGATACTGAGGGCTGACTGTAATTTATATGCAGCCTTTCTATTACACAGAGTCGATGCCCCTAACTCATGTGTTGTTCAAGTGTCAGCTGTAGATTCTCTTTCTCTCTCTCTCTCTCTCTCTCTCTCTCTCTCTCTCTCTCTCTCTCTCTCTCTGTCACACACACACACACACACACACACACACACACACACACACATTTTCCTGAGAATTTCATTAGTTTCTTTTCTGAGTGGTCAGGGATACCTGTAGTAGATTTCTAAATGGTTGTTTAAGTATCTTGATGCATCTTTGTTTGTTTCAGGGTAGGTAATCTGGTTGCCACAGTTAATATTTTATTTTCTACTTCTATTACCTAATTTTTATGGGAATCTCACAAGTGCACAAGGGTGTATATATATATATATATATATATATATATATATATATAAATATATATGTATATATGTGTGTGTGTGTGTGTGTGTGTGTATATATATATATATATATATATATATATATTCATTCCCTGGAACATTTTTTTTTCCAACCCGTGCCCCCTGCATTGGAAGTGTGGCATCTTACCACTGGACCACCAGGGAAGTCTCCCTGGAACATTTTTTTAATTTAATTTTTATTTTATATTAGAGTATAGTTGATTTACAATGTTGTGTTAGTTTCAGGTGTACAGCTAAGTGATTCAGTTATCCATATATATATATCCATTTTTTTTCAGAGTCTTTGCCCATATAGGTTATTACAGAATATTGAGTAGAGTTCCCTGTGCTATACAGTAGGTCCTTGTTGATTATTTTATATATAGTAGTGTGTATATGTTAATCCCAAACTTCTAATTTATCCCTCCCCCAGCCTTTCCCCTTTGGTAAACGTAAGTTTGTTTTCTATGTCTGTGAGTCTGTTTTCTGTTTTGTAAATAAGTTCATTTGTTTCATTTTTTTAGATTCCACATAAAAGTGATATCATATGATATTTGCATTTCTGTACATAACAACAAAATATCAGCAAGAGAAATTAAGGAAACAATTCCATCTACCATTGCATCAAAAATAGCACACCCAGGAATAAACCTACCTAAGGAGGCAAAAGACCTGTACTCTGAAAATTATAAGATGCTGATGAGAGAAATTGAAGATGACACAAACAGATGGAAAGATAAACCATGTTCTTGGATTGGAAGAATCAATATTGTAAAAATGACTATACTACTTAAGGAAATCTACAGAATCAATGCAATCCCTATTAAATTCCCTGGAACATTTTAAAAGGAAAAAATAAAATTGAAGACAAGCTAAAAGCCCATTGAAGTGGGATGGTTGTATTATGGTACAATGGTAAAATGGAATACAATGATAAAACGAATGAGCTAGATTTATAGTATAAATGTAAAAGGATTCCCACTTCTACTATATTACCTTCCCTCTCCCAGCCTGTGCCTGTGACCTCATCAGGAGTTCCCTACAATCAGTTGATAGGGGAAGAGGAATCTTAGGCCTGGTTTACAGATGAATCTGTGCAGTATGCAGGCACTACTTGAAAATGGACAGCTACAGTACTATGACCCCCTTCTGGAACATCCCTGAAGGACAGTGGGGAAGGGAAATCCTCCCAGTGGGCAGAACGTCAAGCAGCACAGTGGCTTGCTCATTTTTCTTGGAAGGAAAAATGGCCAGATGTTACCTATACACTGACTCATGGGCTGTGGCCAGTGGTTTGGCTGGATGGTCAGAGACTTGGAAGGAGCGCGACTGGAAAACTGGTAACAAAGACATTTTGGGAAGAGTTATATGGGTAGACTTCTCTGAATGAGTGAAAATGTGAAGTTATTTGTGTGTCCTGTGAATGTTCACCAAAGTGTATCCTCAGGAGAGGAGGATTTTATTTTTTAATTTAATTTAATTTAATTATTTTTTTTTTATTAATCAAGGATTTTAATAATCCAGTGGATAGAATGACCCATTCTGTGGATACCAGTCAGCCTCTTTCCTGAGCCACCTCTGTCATTGCCCAATGGGCTCATGAACAAAGTGGCCATAGTGGCAGGGATGGGGGTTATGCCTGGGCTCAGTGACATGGACTTGTACTCACCACAGCTGACCTGGCTATGGCCACTGCTGAGTGCTCAGTCTGCTACCTACACTGAGTCCCGATATGGCATCCTTCCCCAGGGTGATGTGATGAGCCAACTACCTGCTGACAGGTTGATTACATTGGACAGCTTCCATCGTGGAAGGGGCAGCATTTTGTTCTTACTGGAATAGACACTCTGGATGTGGATTTGCCTTCCCTGCCTGTAGTGCTTCAGCTAAAAATACCATCCATAGACATATAGAATGCTTTATCCACTGTCATGGTATCCATACAGTATTGCTTCTGATCAAGGAACTTAATTTACAACAAATGAAGTGTGACAATGGACCATGCTCGTGGAACTCATTGGTCTTACCATATTTCCCATCATCCTGAGGCAGCTGGCTTCATAGAATGGTGGAATGGCCCTTTGAAGACTCAGTTATAGTGCCAGCTAGGTGGCAGCATCTTGTAGGACAGTGTTCACCAGGAGGCTCTGTGTGCTCTGTACTTTCTGCTGTTCTCCCATAGCCAGGATTCATGGGTCCAGGAATCAAGGGGTGGAAATGGGAGCAGTACCATTTTTCCCCTGGTGACCCACTAGCAAAGTTTTTTCTTCCTGTCCTCATGAGCTCATACTCTGCTGGCCTAGAGGTCTTAGTTTTAAATGGAAGAATAACTTTACCAGGAGACACAACAATGGATTGGAAGTTAAGACTGCCACCCGGCCACTTTGGGCTCCTCATGCCTCTAAACAGGCAAAGAAGAGAGTTACTATGTTGGCTGGGGTGACTGATCTTGAAAACCAAGGGGAAATTGGACTGCTACTTCACAGTGGAGGTAAGGAAGTATATGTCTGGCATACAGATCTCTTAGGGTATCTCTTATTATTAACCATGCCCTGTTATCAAAGTTGATGGAAAACTACAGCAACCTAATTCAGGCAGGACTAATAATGGCACAGACCCTTTAGGAATGAAAGTTTGAGTTATCTACCTGGTAAAGAACCATGACCAGCTGAGGTGCTTGCTGAGGACAAGGGAAATACAGAATAGGGAGTGGAAGAATGTATTCTAAATACCAGCTATGGGACTTCCCTGGTGGCGCAGTGGTTAAGAATCTGCCTGCCTGCCAATGCAGGGGACACGGGTTTAAGATCCCACATGCTGCGGAGCAACTAAGCCCATGCGCCACAGCGACTGAGCCTGCGCTGTAGAGCCCGCAAGGCACAGCTACTGAGCCCGCATGCCACAGCCGCTGAAGCCCGCGTGCCTAGAGCCCGTGCTCTGCAACAAGAGAAGCCACCGCAGTGAGAAGCCCGCGCACCACAACGAAGAGTAGCCCCCGCTCGCTGCAACTAGAGAAAGCCCACACACAGGAACAAAGACCCAGCACAGCCAAAAATAAAAAAATAAATTTATTAAAATAAATTAATTAATTAATACCAGCTGTGACCACATGACCAGTAATAATAAGAATTGTAATTGTCATGAGTATTTCTTCCTTATTTTGTTATGAATATGTTTGTGTGTGTATTCTTAGCAAGTATCTTCATTTTCTTCTCTCTCTTATCCTCTTACCATATAACATTAGATGTATTGACTTTACACTATAATATTTAAGTTGTATGGTATCAAGAAGAGTGAACATCACCCAGGAACTTTGCATCTTCTTTTGGAGAAAGTGTTAGTGCTTTTTCAGTTGAACAAAGTATAGTTGTATTATATTAGCTGGAAGTATAACCTTATTATTATGGACTGAATGTTTGTGTCCTTCCAAAATTCATATGTTGAAAACCTGACCCCCAATGTGATGGTATTAGTAGATGGGGCCTTTGGGATTAGGATTAGATGGGGTCATAATGATAGAGCCCTCAGGAGTGGGATTACTGTCCTTATAAGTGTCACAAGAGAGCTTCCTATCCCTTCCTGCTTTCTGCCATGTGAGGATACAAGAAATCAGCACTTAGTAACTGGAAGAGTTGCTGGAAGAGCAGTCTCACCAGAACTTGACCATGCTGGCACACTGATCTCAGACTTCCGAACTTCAAAACTATGAGAAATAAATTTCTGTTGTTCATAAGCCACCCAGTCTAGGATACTTTGTTATAGCAGCCTGAACTAAGACACTTGTTATTATCTTTGTTTAGATATCAGGTATGGTTTAAAGAGTACCAGATTGACAAGTAGTGGATTTGTGATAATTAATGTTATGTATAAACTTGGCTAGTCTATGGTGCCCAGATGTTTGGTTACATGCCAGTTTAGATGTTGTGGTGAAGGTATTTTAGATGTGATTAACATTTAAGTCAGTAGTTTGAGTAAAGCAGATTACCTTCCATAAGGTGGGTTGCTGAGCAATACACAGAGTAAATTCTGTTTTTATTAAAAATTCATATTCAAACATATGCACACATATAAATAAGTAGCCATGAAAAAAGTTCTGGAAATAATGCACACCAAACCAACAGCGATTGCCTCTGGGGAATGGGACAGGGGCTGAGGTGAGGAAAGAGGTGTATCATTCCTTTTTGATTTTATAAAATTTCTGTAATTAAAATTTTCCCCAATCAGAATGTATTTCTTACAATTGTCCTTTATTCCAGAAGAAGATCCTACTTTTCTTTATTTTGGTTAAGAGGATCAGTTATAAGTCTGACAAATTTTGTTTCCCAATATTCATCTACAGCTGTAGGCTGGAACTAGTGCTATGCATGTCAAAGCACAGCTACACCATGACTATCTTCCTTCTGGCCTACAGGCTGTACAAATGTGCAGAATAAGACTAAGAATAATGTAACTTGTTAGAGATTCCATATTTTACAATAACTAAATGTAGTAACATAAATTATTAAAGATGTGAGATATTTTGTGTGAGTAAAGATGGCTTTTTTTGGTAGTGTACTTGCAGTGTTGCAAATTGGGCTCCTCAGGCAGCAGGCTCTGAGACACAGCTTAGCATGCAGGATGTTTATTAAGCAGTGCCCTTGGGAATAAAGCTTGTTGAAACATGGGGAAGGAAGCAGAGGGATAAAGCCAGCTGTGGTGCACACCAACCACAGTCTCAGCTGACCCCACAGAGAGCTCTGAAGCTAGAATGGCCGTTCAGGATTGTCCTAAATTGGCCCTAGGTGGCTAAGTGCTTATACTCCCACATCAACCAGTCATTGGATAAGGGGCCACCCTGGAAGGGGCATGGTTTTGGGCAAGGTTTCAGGCAAGGGTCTCTGATTCTGAGGCAATCCTGAAATGGGCTGGCTGACAGCAGAAGACTGATTGAGGTAATTCCTGAAAGGTGTTAACATAGGGTAAGGCTGTCTGCCAAGAGTACTCCTAGTATTCTCCTAGCTGAAGCAACAAGTCCATCAGCGAAGAAGAATCTGGGTGGCACACCACAATGTCTACCTCATGCACCCTTCTTATTCTTGGGATCAACTTCTAAAACCATTTATGTGTCATTTTTTTAAAATATGTAATCCCATTACATAATCATATCAGTATGGTACTTTAATGAGATAAGTCACGTGAAATACTTATGGTGCTTATTAAGTGCTAGCTATCATTATCATAATTATTATTCTCACCTAGTTGGCAGATGTCTTGAAAAAAATATAGTGTAATTTCCCAAGCTTTGTTTTTATTAGCATGGAGAAGAGCTGGTACAAGCGGAAAAGAATATAACATTTCTGCTGAACATACATTATATTAAGTTTATCCTGAAAAAGTTTCAAATCTTAGGTGGTTTTCCTGTAATCCCTTTCATATGTTAAAGAGAATTTTATTCTTCCCTTTTGATTTTATAAGCTATAATTCAGTGTCATTTGATGATTCCTAAGGAACTCTCTTTCCTGGTTTATTAAGAAAAAAGTTAGGCCCAGATTTTTTTTTTTTTTTTTTTTTCGGTACACGGCCCTCTCACTGTTGTGGCCTCTCCCATTGCGGAGCACAGGCTCCGGACGCGCAGGCTCAGAGGCCATGGCTCACGGGCCCAGCCGCTCCGCGGCATGTGGGATCCTCCTGGACCGGGGCACGAACCCGTGTCCCCTGCATCGGCAGGCGGACTCTCAACCACTGTGCCACCAGGGAAGCCCAGGCCCAGATTTTAAATTCATTCCCTTGACAAATGTAATCCCATCATAAATCATAACAATAAATGAAAAGCCAGCTTCTGCTCTAGGAAAAAATAGTCGTGTGAGACTATTGTGTTAATGCTGTTTGAAATTTGGTTTTGTACATTTGACTGTATGCTGATGAAAAATATCTGTTAACCAGGGGGAAAAGAAAAGAAGCTAATAATACTTACTGAGTACTCTTCTAAGTATTTTACCTGCATTATCTCATATATCAGTCTTCTGAGGTAGATACTGTTACTGTCTCTTTTATAGATGATGAAACTGAGGTTCAGAAAGGTAATTTGATTAAGGTCAAACATCTAGTCAAGGGGCAGCACAGGAATTAGAATCCAGGATAATTGGGCTGCAAGATTCATATTTCTAATCATTCCACTTTACTGACATGAAGGACTGATTTGAGTCCTTCAAGGATTTGAGTCCTTGATTTCTCTCAGTTAATCAATTGTTTATTGAAAACATACTGTGAACCCCACACAGCCCAGGACTGGAAAGATTTTAAGATGATCAAGGGGAGTGTTTCTGCACCTTAATTATTCATTTACTATTTTTCTTTGTTGTCATGTGTACCACATGAAGTATTACTTCCCCCTTTCTGAACATTCTTGTTTTCAGAGCTTGACTTGTATACTCAAATCTCTCAACTGTGTTAAAAAATCTTAACAAAAGAAATAGTTTTTATTATATCTTTTATACCTTTTGAAAGATGATTCAACATTTTGTTTAGTACAATAAGAAACTGAAGAGTGATATATCAGTGGTGATTTATTTTACTAGTGCATATGCTTCTAGATAATTTAATAATATTCTTCCATTTTCTTATTTTATTCTTTAAAAAAATCACAGTTGAGAATAGTTGGTCAGTAATGATGAACTAACTTCAAGGATGGTAACATAGTAAAGTAACTGAAGATATGAGAAAAATATCTCTAAGATACCCTATGTTAGATTTTAAAGAGTTCATTGGACCTGTTTGGTAATCGCAAGATATAATGAATTTTATCCTAAAAAATAAAAAAGCAAAATTTCTCTTTGTTTTTTAAGACCTCTAAGATAAAAAATCAATCTTCTTAAATAAAGACCTCTATGAAAAATTAATCTTTACAAATAGAACTGCTCAAAAAAGAAATTCAAAAATCAAAAATGAGTCCAGTGGACACTGACATTATACCAAGGTTACATTTTGAAACAATTTCATGAGATAGATTCTATTATTTCCATTTTACAGATCAAAAAACTTAGTGTTCAAATTAAGAAACTTACGGTCCGCCCAACTCCACAACCTGTGCTAATACAATCACTTACTATTCTGTAATAGTTCCCGTAACCTCTCATATCATCCTATAGTTTTCCTTCAAAAACTATATATACATACAGTTTCTTACTATATTATAAGGACAGAAACTATGTTTTACTGACCACAGTATATCATTGCATATAGTGTAGTGCCTGGCACAGAGTCAATGTGCAGTGAATGTCAATTGAATTGAATTAATGGGCAATTATTTAATCACTGTGCTTAGCATCCAATCAGCATGGGCAAAGGTATCTAACCACTTTATATATTAAGCACATATTCTGTAAAGAGTGAGTTTTAGGCTCTGAGAAAAGAAGATCAAGACATAGTCCCTGCCCTCAAGGAACCTTTGATATAGGTGGGATGTAGGGCAGGGAGCAAAGACAGGGGCATTAAAGGGTTAATAATAATGCAGGTGGGAAGATATAGACAATTGATCTATAGAGAGCATCACCCTCCCTAGGAGCTTCACAGCTTAACATGAGGGAGTCATCATGGAGCGCTCCCTTTTGTCCAGGGCAGAGAAAACTTCCTCATGTAGAAAGAAAAATTTGTGTCCCCTTTTTCTAATCCATTATCTCTTCCAGGAAGTTGTTTCAACCTAAATCTTATATGATCGGTTTAAACAGATATCTTCTTTTTCTCTTCTTGGAGAATAGGAATTTGTGGTGAATGTTCATATACAGGCTTTGAGGATCATTAAGTCACTCTCCAGTCTTCTTTTCTCCAGGCTATATAATTTTTTTAAAGTTTTCATCATAAATTTTATTTTCCTATCCTCCAGTTGTAATTACTGCTTTCCTCAGACTTATCTCCAAAATTTCCAGGTTTCTTTTAAGCTGTGAAGCTGAGATTTGAACATGGTCCTTATAACAGAATCATTGTTTTACAATTTCTGCCTATTATCCTCTTTCTTTTCTCTTCCTTTTCTTTCTCTTTCTTTCCCGTGTTGGCCATGCAAAACAATACTCTTTTTTTCCCTATGTTTTATTATACAGACATATTAGAGTCAACTTTTACTCTAATTGATAGTAGTATACAGTTAACTTTACAAAAGTTGCATCTCATGTGTGGTAAATTGAACCATGCCTCCTGTTTATTCATGCCCCTGTGTGGTGTTCTCCCCTTGAATGTGGGCTGGCACTGAGACCTGCTTTAACTAATAGAATGCAGAGGAGGTGACACTGCTCATTCCAGGCTTAAGCCTTAAGAAGACCTCGCCGCTTTCTGGGGTAAAGCCAGCTGCTATGTAATATTTCTACTCTGAGACTGCCATGCTGTGAACATTTGTGCTCCACATGGCCTCTCCACGAGCCCAGCCTAGCCACATGGAGAGGCCTGTGGAGGAGACCAAATCCCCGGCCAACAGCCCTCGCCGATCTAACCGACCACGCCAACTGCACCAGCTTGACTGCCCATGAGTGAGGCCATCTTGGAAGTAGATGTATTCTCTAATCATAGTTGCACCACCCCATCTGAAGCCATGTGGAGCAATGACAAGTTTTCCTTGCCTCGCCTTGCCAAAATTGCAGAATTATAGGCAAACAAACAACTTTCTAAAGCCACTGCTTTTCAGGGTAATTTGTTAAATAGCGAGACAATTGAAACACTCTCTCTGGGCAAGACTTTTTTTCATCTGTAAAATGAATTAGTTGGACAAGATAATTTCCATATAGCGTAAACTCTCAATTAGAGTGTGGCCCACCTTGTTCAACACATTGCTACTCAACTTCTGCTTGCAGTCCTGTGTTGGTCCTACAGATTCTTCATACCAATTTGTGACTGTTCTTGTTGAAATTTTTTCTTTTTTTTTCCTTAGACCCAAGTCTCTAACTTGCCAGAGTCATTCTGAATACTGATTTTTATCCTCCAGCATGCTAATACTGCTCTCAGCTTGTTGGTGTGTCCATTTTATGAGCTTGCTTTTTACTTCATCGTTTCCTTCAGCAATCTCACAGCTGCATTCTCACAGCTGGACTGGATGATTCATTGTCTTTTCTTGGCTCTCAGAAAATCCTACTGGCATAGTTTCTAGGATTCAGAATCCTGAAACTCGCCTTTCCCACCATTTTGCTGTTTCTGGCTCAAGAATACTCCTAAATGGGTCACTTTTCCAAGACATAGCATGTCCATCCATGTGAATTTCTTGTGAATAATATGTGCTATTAGAAAGTTAATGAGAAAAATATTTCCCTTTTTTGGTGGAGTCTGAGCTCAGACTCTTTCTGAAGCAATCATCATCAATTAATTATGCCTCAGGACTTCTGTGATATCGATGTGAAACCAGTAATTTTTTTTCACATCATGTCTCAGAATATTACAGCACATCTGTTCTCCTTGAGCTGAATTCATTCCAGAAGGAACATGTTTCTTAGTAAATATTGTCCAGTCATTTTTAAAGGACCTTTAAGCTTGGAGAGTATTAAAGTAATTGATTCTCAGCATTTTTTAAACGACTTTCAATTTTAGCCACTGCTGACCATCTGTTTATTCACTTCAGAAAGAGTTCTAAACATAGCCTAGAGTCATCATGAGTAATCTTAACAGGCTCACTGGAGCATATGCTATAACCCTGGTCTTCCCAGAATTTCAAAGTGCTTTAGAAAAGGACTGCATGCCATATTAGGGTCCACTTATCCTGTCTCACAGATGATATACTCAGAATATCTAGGAGCTAAATATATTATCTGAGGTAAGAGCAAAATAGAAGAGTTGATCTACGGGACAACTATAAGGTTGTAAGGTTAACACAACGCAAATTCCTATATGATGTAAGGTTACTAGTTCCAGTGCAGAAGGCCAGTGTTTTCCCTCCCCACTAAACCTTTCAACTTGGAAGAGCACTAATTGTCACAGGCTCCTTAAATACTTGAATACAAATGTTCTGGGGTAATATCGTTTACCCAAAGTTCTGCTTTCCTACTACACTGGACTCTCTTTTTTTGTTCTGTCCAGCATCCTTTCTTTACAAGAACTGCCTCTCCTCTACTTCCTGTGATTCTTATGGGCTACATTTCCCAGGGGCTAAGTCATTTGGCCACAGTAATGGCACATGAACCAAGGTTGGCCTTTCAAATTAACCTCTTCTTCTAAACACAGTGTTTGGCTCAGGAGTGGACATTGACCTAAGCAGGACAAATCAGAGACTTTCACTCAACTGATGGATGATGGTAGAGAGGATTCCTTCTACAGAAGCTGCTAGATTAGGATATACCATGGAGCCACACATAGTAATCTTCTCTGGCCTCACGGAGTCTGTCTTATATTAAGAGAAAACTAACACACAGGAGCAGAGTGGAGAAACAGAGAGAAAATGAAAGCTGCTAATATTGGTTTGGTCCCTGGATATAGTTGTATTTAAACTTCTCAGTTAACCTAGTCACTTGCTCTTTTTCTTAAACTCATTTTAATTGTGTTTGAATCATTTTTTTTTGAATCATTTTTAATTGAGTCAATTAATAGCAACCTATTCTTTAAGGAAAATTTATGCAACCTTAAAAATTCCTTTCTTATCCAGCAGTCCCACTTTTTGGTGTATATCCAAAGGAAATGAAACCATTATCTTGAAGAGATATCTATACTCCCATGTTCATTGCAGCATTATTCACAATAGCCAAGGTATGCAAATAATGTAAGTGTCCATCAACAGATTACTGGATCAAAAAAATCTCTCTCTCTCTCTGTAAACACACACATACACACACACACACACCCCCATACCCCCATACCGCACTCCCCCCACAGGAATATTTTTCAGCCTTAAAACAGAAAGAAATCCTGTCATGTGAGATGACGTGGATGAACCTGAAGGGTATTATGCTAGGTAAAATAAGGCAAATACTGCCTGGTACCACTTACACGTGGAATCTTAAAGTTCAAACTCATAGTAACAGAGTAGACTGGTGGTTATCAGAGGCTAGAAGATAGGGGAAAAGGGGAGATATTGATCAAAGGGTACAAACTTTCAGTTATTAGATGATTAATTTCTGGAGACCTAGTGTACAGCATGGTGACTGTAGCTAGTAATAATGTATTGTATACTTGAAATTTGCATAAAGAGTAGATCTCAAGTGTTCTTACCATACACACACACTCACACACACAAGGTAACTATGGGAGGTGATGGGTATGTTAATTACTTTGATTGTGGTAATCATTTCACAATGTATACATATGTCAGACCATCATGTTGTACACCTTAAATATATACAATTTTTATCTGTCATTCATAGGTAGGTAGGTAGATAGATAGATAAAATTCAGACACAGTTAAAACTGAAAATCACTAATCAAAGTAAACAGGCAAAATTCAAGTTAAAAAGGTGGGAAGGGAAGAAGTAGAAGGGAGAAGACATTCTCAAACTTGGAAAATCTTGGAGGATTATGGCAGTTTTCTTTGTAAAGATAAAAACATATAATTACAGGGACTTCTCTGGTGGTCCAGTGGTAAAGAATCTGCCTTCCAATGCAAGGGACGTGGGTTTGATCCCTGGTTGGGGAACTAGGTTCCCACATGCCTCGGGGCAGCTAAGCCCGAGCACCACAACTACTGAGCTCGTGTAGAGATCCTGTGCGCTGCAGACTACAGAGACCACGCACCCTGGAGCCTGCGTGCCGCAACAACAGAGCTCACATTCCCTGGAGCCTGCAGGCCACAACTACAGAGAGAAAAAAACTCACACGCCACAATCAGAGAGAAGCCCGAGCGCTGCAACTAGCAAGAGGCCCAAGTGCCACAATGAAGAGACTACGCACCACAGTGAAAGATCCCCCATGCCTCAGCGAAGATCCCGCATGCTGAAGCTAAGACCCGATGCAGCCAAAAAAGAAGAAAGAAAAAACAGAGAGAAAAAGAAATTAAAAAAATTAAAATTATACTCGGTTAAAAAAAAAACCATATAATTACAAAGCTGACAGTTAAGATGAACTAAAGGGCTTCCCTGGTGGTGCAGTGGTTGAGAGTCCGCCTGCCGATGCAGGGGACATGGGTTCATGCCCCGGTCCGGGAAGATCCCACGTGCCGCGGAGCGGCTGGGCCTGTGAGCCATGGCCGCTGAACCTGCGCGTCTGGAGCCTGTGCTCTGCAACGGAAGAGGCCACAACAGTTAGAGACCTGTGTACCGCAAAAAAAAAAAAAAAAAGATGAACTAAAAATAGGTACTGATCATCCCTACTTAGAAGTGTCCTTTTTACTTCTCCTGACACATCCATCAGAAAATAGCTTATGCTCAGTGGACTCATCACATCCTCAGCACATCTTGAAATCACTATCACCTCTCCCCAAGAGGCATTCCTAAGGAGGTACATGCCAGAGTTCCTTAGTTCCAATTATTTCTCTGGTTTCTATATTTCTAATATTTCAGGCTAAAGAGATGCTACAACTATATTTCTTGGTCTAAAACTTCCCAGTGGGTAGCAGTACATTTTTTTGAAAGAAGATTAGGATGGAGAATCTTGTAAGACAAGGCTCTACCTGGCTGGATTAAGGAAACCACTTCTAGCTCTGGCCCTCTCATCTTCTGAAAAATTACTAAATTATATGAAAATTCTGTTCTAAAAATTTTAACAACTGTCATTCACATTTCCAAGAAGAAGCCTATTTTTAAATTAAAATAAAAAAAATTTTTTTGGCTGCACCACATGGCTTGTGGGATCTTAGTTCCCTGATCAGGGATTGAACCCTGGGCGCCAGCAGTGAAAGCACCGAGGCCTAACTACTGAACCGCCAGGGAATTCCCAGAAGGCTATTTTTTAAATAAGTGAAAGTTTGAACCCTTTTACCAACTACTCCCTATTTTTTCCCACCCCCTGGCCCCTGGCAACCAGTCAATTTTTTACTCCATGTTTCTATGAATTCCATATTTTACAATATTCGAATGGAATATATATATACATACGTTGAGAGACACTTCGGTTGTCTCCATACCTTGGCTGTTAATGAGTAGCTGCAATAAACATGGGAGTGCAGATATCTGTTCAAGATAGTAATTTTATTTCCTTTAGATATGTACCCAGAACTGAGATTGCTGAATCATATCGTATTTCTATTTTTAGTGTTTTTGAGAAATTTCCAAACTGTCTTCTGTAATGGCTGTACCAATTTATATTCCCACCAATAGTGCACAAGGATTCCCTTTTCTACACATCCTCACCAACACTTGTTACCTTTTGACTTTTTGATGGTAGCCATTCTAACAGTTGTGAGGTGATATCTCCCATATTGTAGTTTTGAATTGCATTTCCCTGATAATTAGTGATGTCGAGCATCTTTTCATATAATGGTTGGCCATTTATATGTCTTCTTGGAAAAATGTCTATCCAGGTATATATATATTTTAATTAATTAATTTATTTTTGGCTGCATTGGGTCTTCATTGCTGTGCGTGGGCTTTCTCTAGTTGTAGCGAGAGGAGGCTACTCTTCGTTGCGGTGCGTGGGCTTCTCATTGAGGTGGCTTCTCTTGTTGTGGAGCACAGGCTCTAGACGCGTGGGCTTCAGTAGTTGTGCCTCATGGGCTCTAGAGAGCAGGCTCAGTTGTGGCGCACAGGCTTAGTTGCTCTGTGGCATGTGGGATCTTCCCAGACCAGGGCTCGAACCAATGTCCCCTGCATTGGCAGGTGGATTCTTAACCACTGCACCACCAGGGAAGTCCCTATCCAGGTGTGCTTTATATTTTATATTTTAAAATACCTTAAACACATTTTGGAAGTACAATAAATACACATATGCACATACATACAAGATCGGGCTAGAGACTTCTTGCAAAATAGGAGGAAGTATTAACAGAAACATAGGTTTAATTTGGACTCAATATTATCCTCTAAAAAATTAACAACCACATTAGAGGATCTAGTAAAAAATGATCCTTTTGTTAAGTACTTAAGCTAAATTAATCAAATATCATTCAACACCTGCATACAAGAAATCATGCCAAATATCGAGAATGAGAAGATGAAAATGATTTGATTCTTTGCCCTTAAGAATTTAGTAAGGGAGGTAGATTTGATTTCCCAGACAAGCAGAACTAATTCTTCTTCTGTTAGGCTCTCATTGCACCTATCTCAATTACAGCACAAATCATAATTCTTTCTTTTTTTTTTTGGCGGCACCACACGGCATGTGGGATCTTAGATCCCCAATCAGTGATCGATCCTGTGCCCCCTGCATTGGAAGTGTGGAGTCTTAACCACTGGACTGCCAGGGAAGTCCATCATAATTATTTCTTTAAGGATCCATGTCCTCTTTTACAATAAAAATTCTACAATGGGACAATTGACTGTCATTCACTTTTATGTTTTCAGTGCCAAATACTGTCCCTGGCACAGTAGGTATTTAATAAAAGCTGGATGTTGAGGCTCTCATGAAATATACAACTCAATCTGACTTAAAAATGGGGAAGTGTGTTAGTTCACATAAGAGGAACTCCAGTGGTAGGGTGGATCCAGTAATTTCACTATTTCATCAAAGGCAGCGGGTCTTTCAAAGATGTCACAAAGAAAGAAAACTACAGGCCAATATCACTGTTGAACCTAGATGCAAAAATCCTCAACAAAATACTAGCAAACAGAATCCAACAGCACGTTAAAGGATCATACACCATGATCAAGTGGGATTTATCCCGGGAATGCAAGGATTCTTCAATATATGCAAATCAATCAATGTGATAAACCATATTCACAAATTGAAGGAGAAAAATCGTATGATCATCTCAATAGATGCAGAAAAAGCTTTTGACAAAATTCAACACCCATTTATGATAAAAACCCTCCAGAAAGTAAACATAGAGGGAACTTACCTCAACATAATAAAGGCCATATATGACAAACCCACAGCCAACATCGTTCTCAATGGTGAAAAACTGAAACCATTTCCTATAAGATCAGGAACAAGACAAGGTTGTCCACTCTCACCACTATTATTCAACACAGTTTTGGAAGTTTTAGCCACAGCAATCAGAGAAGAAAAAGAAAGAAAAGTAATCCAAATTGGAAAAGAAGAAGTAAAGCTGTCACTGTGTGCAGATGACATGATACTATACACAGAGAATTCTAAAGATGCTACCAGAAAACTACTAGAGCTAATCAATGAATTTGGTAAAGTAGCAGGATACAAAAATAATGCAGAGAAATCTCTTGCATTCCTATACACTAATGATGAAAAATCTAAAAGAGAAATTAAGGAAACACTCCCATTTACCACTGCAACTAGAAGAATAAAATACCCAGGAATAAACCCACCTAAGGAGACAAAAGACCTGTATTCAGAAAACTATAAGACACTGATGTAAGAAATTAAAGATGATACAAACAGATGGAGAGATATACCATATTCTTGGATGGGAAGAATCAACATTGTGAAAATGACTCTACTACCCAAAGCTATCTACAGATTCAATGCAGTCCCTATCAAACTACCACTGGAATTTTTCACAGAACTAGAACAAAAAGTTTCACAATTTGTATGGAAACACAAAAGAGCCCGAATAGCCAAAGCAATCTTGAGAAAGAAAAATGGAGCTGGAGGAAATAGGCTCCCTGACTTCAGACTATACTTCAAAGCTACAGTAATCAAAACAGTGTGGTACTGGCACAAAAACAAATATAGATCAATGAAACAGGAGAAGAAGCCCAGAGATAAACCCATGGACATATGGTCACCTTATTTTTGATAAAGGAGGAGAGAACATACAATGGAGAAAAAATACCCTCTCCAATAAGTTGTGCTGGGAAAACTGGACAGCTACATGTAAAAGAATGACATTAGAACACTCCCTAACACCATACACAAAAATAAACTCGAAATGGATTAAAGACCTAAATGTAAAGGCAGACACTATAAAACTCTTAGAGGAAAACATAGGCAGAACACTCTATGACATAAATCACAGAAAGATCCTTTTTAACCCACCTCCTAGAGAAATAAAAACAAAAACAAGTGGGACCTAATGAAACTTAAAAGCTTTTGTACAGCAACGGAAACCATCAACAAGATGAAAAGACAACCCTCAGAATGGGAGAAAATATTTGCAAATGAAGCAACTGACAAAGGATTAATCTCCAAAATTTACAAGCAATTCATGCAGCTCAATATCAAAAAAGCAAACAACCCACTCCAAAAATGGGCAGAAGACCTAGATAGACTTTTCTCCAAAGAAGATATACAGATTGCCAACAAACACATGAAAAGATGCTCAACATCACTAATCATTAGAGAAATGCAAATCAAAACTACAATGAGGTATCACCTCACAGCGGTCAGAATGGCCATCATCAAAAAATCTACAAATAATAAATAATAAATGCTGGAGAAGGTGTGGAGAAAAGGGAACCCTCTTGCATTGTTGGTGGGAATGTAAATTGATACAGCCACTATGGAGAACAGTATGGAAGTTCCTTAAGAAACTAAAAGTAGAACTACCATACGACCCAGCAATCCCACTACTGGGCATATACCCTGAGAAAACCATAATTCTAAAAGAGTCATGTACCACAGTGTTCACTGTAGCTCTATTTACAATAGCCAGGACATGGAAGCAAGCTAAGTGTCCATCGACGATGAATGGATAAAGAAGATGTGCCACAATGGAATATTACTCAGCCATAAAAGGAAACGAAATTGAGTTATTTGTAGTGAGGTGGATGGACCTAGAGACTGTCATACAGAGTGAAGTAAGTCAGAAAGAGAAGAACAAATACCGTATGCTAACACATATATATGGAATCTAAAAAAAAAAAAAAAAGGTTCTGAAGAACCTAGGGGCAGGACAGGAATAAAGATGCAGACGTAGAGAATGGACTCGAGCACATGGGGAGGAGGAAGGTAAGCTGGGATGCAGTGAGAGAGTGGCATGGACTTATATATACTACCAAAGGTAAGATAGATAGCTAGTGAGAAGCAGCCGCATAGCACAGGGAGATCAACTCAGTGCTTTGTGACCACCTAGAGGGGTGGGATAGGGAGGGTGGGAAGGAGATGCAAGAGGGAGGAGATATGGGGATATATGTATATTTATAGCTGATTCACTTCCTTATAAAGCAGAAACTAACACACTATTGTAAAGCAATTATACTCCAATAAAGACATTTAAAAAAAAAAAAGACAGCGGTCTTTATGTTGCTTTGTTCTGTTTTAATCCTCAGGCTGGTTCCTTTTGGTGTAGGACAATGGCTACTGGAGCAATTAGGCTGCATGCAAACTTGGCGTGTGACAAGATAGAGAGACAGAGACAGAGACAGAGAGAGAGAGAGAGAGAAGGGGAAAGAGAAAGAGAGAGAGATACTCCTGAGCTTCTTTCTTAGGAGAGATGAAAAGCTTTCCCAGAGCATCTAGAAAACCTCTTCTCATATCTCATTGGTTGGAATTGGGTTGAGACAGACCTGGGACCTGGGACCCTTTGCTGCAGTGCTGCAATGCTTGCACCTAGACACACCTCTCCTCAAGCAGCAAAATACAAAGAAACTACATGGGACTAAAAATAACTGTGTGCATGTGCAGTTGGGGCAAAATCTGGACCCAAAAGATACAAAAAGACAAAAGAAACCCCACTGCCATTTCTGAAGATCTGGGAGCAAAAACTGGGTGTCAGGAACAAAAGCAAGGGACTGCTCACGCCCCTCTGCACATAACACTACCTAAAGGGTGGACAAGACACCTAAGCCACCCCTCCGGCCCAACCCCTGGACACACCCCCTACCCTCACCCCATATAAGGAGCAAGCTCACCCCCTCCTTGGGGAGCAAGCAAGGGAACCTGTTACTTGTTTTCGCCCCCTCCTGCAGCTGATGCAGGAGCCCCAGAGGCCTGAATTTCTTGTCTGGCCTCGAGTCAATTTCTGTTGATCGGGGAAGGTCAAGAACCCTGGTCGGTATCAGGGTCACATATTCCCTCTCATAAAGGGATGGAATTCCCTTTAGACTAGGGTTTCTTAACCTTGATACCATTGGCATTTTAGGCTGGATAATTCTTTGTTATGGGGGACTGTCCTCTGCATTGTAGGTTGTTTAGCAGCATCCCTGGCCTTTACCCACTAGAGGCCAGGAGCAATCCCCAACCAGTTGCAACAACCAGAATGTCTCTAGACATTGTCAAATGTCCCCTAGGAGGCAAAATCACCCTGAATGAGAAACACTGGTTTAGATAGTTTAGGATTACTCCAGAAGCTGAGGGAGGATCAGCTTTGTGTAAGGCAGATGGGGTCATAGGTTTGAACTCATCAGGGTCTTATCAGGAAGGTAATGGATCTGTTTAGGTAACTGACTAACAATGTCCATTATGCTTTTTGAACACAGAGGCGTGGCAGGTTCAGTGTGCAACTTAAAATGTTAGTTTTCTTCCATCTCATATGTTCTCAAAACCAATTTCTGCACAGTTTGGTGAAATTAGAAGTGAAAAAATGAATTTGTGTTAGAGGGATTGGTTATTGTCTCTTACCAGTTTCTTACAAAAGTAAAACTGCGTCAGGCCACTTTAAGTTGGAAGTTACAGAAACGCAATCCCAACTGCTTATGCAAAAGTGGAACTCACTGGTTCATAATAATAATTGTAGCCAAATTTTATCAAGTGCTTCCCCCTTAACAGGAATTGTTCTAAATGCTTTCTGTGTGTTAACAGATCTAATTCTCATAACAATTCTGTGAGATCTTTACTATTATTTCCATAAGGAAACCAAAGCACAGGGAAGTTAAGTAACCAGTAACCAGCCAGTAAATGACGACAATTTGTAAGTGCTATTGGAGCCCCAAGGAGGAACTGATTAATTCTGACCTGGATATAATAAGGTCTCATAGAGAAGGGACATTTTTACTTTGCTTGGAAGGAAGGGTAAAATATTTATATAATTAGGATGGCATTGTGCTGAAGGTGGAATAGAGAGAAGGAGAAAATGTTCCCTCCTGCTGTGTAATGCTCACTCGGGGGTGGACTTCGGCAAAAGCCCTGGATCCCGAAAGGTAGAGCTCTACTCAATTTACGAGTCCCCACCTATTTCCCTCATAGGCACACTCAGCTCTGATGTGGCTGGTTCTGGATGGATTCTGATATTAACTGCAAAGTACTTGGAAGCAGCACTCTGACTTTCAACTCTTCTTGGGAAGCTTGGCTCATGAGTCTAGACTCCTTCTACCTTCACAGTGAGTGTCTTCTAAAGTAGGGGTCCCTAACCCCCAGGCCACAGACTGGTACAGTCTGTGGCCTGTTAGGAACCAGGCCGCACAGCAGGAGGTGAACAACAGGCGAGTGAGCAAAGCTTCATCTGCATTTACAGCAGCTCCCCATCTCTCGCATTACCACCTGGGCTCCGCTTCCTGTCAGCATTATGGTGAGTTGTATAATTATTTCATTATATATTACAATGTAATAATAATAGAAATAAAGTACACAATAAATGTAATGTGCTTGAATCGTCCCAAAACCATCCCCCTGCCCCCGGTCTGTGGAAAAATTGTCTTCCACAAAACCAGTCCCTGGTGCCAAAAAGGTTGGAGACTGCTGTTCTAAAAGGTCTCCTTGCCCTTTCCTGTAATCTGACCTCAATCAGGATTGGGGTCATCACAAATAGCCTGGCAGTTTGTGTACTATACAATTCCAGGTGCACCACTCACAGAAAACTTTTAAATGTCTGCAAGAAACCATAAACCTATAATTTTTCATCCCCAATACAACACCTGGAGCCCACACCAGCAGGAAACAGGCTGAGAAAATGTCAAATCTCCAAGAAGGCCATAGTCTCTAATACCAACTTCAGATGTGGCCGTGGAGGATAATGGTGAAAGAGCCCCCATATAGCAGAATCGAGGGTGATCAGAAAGGCCAACCAAGGGGCTTACTCTCAGCCAGGGCAGGGAGTCTTTGCAGTTCTTGCTCATTAGGATTTGACAGTTGCTGTGGACTAGTGATTACTATGTATTTCCCATTCTTCCCTTTTCTGACTTGGAGTTTTTATTGTGGTTAGCTAGTCTTTGTCATACCACTGCACATTGGCTGTCTTATGAGTCACTACTCCAAAAAGGAGCCACATCCAAATATGATGGAAAGGACTGCTTAGCACTCAGAGATCTCGGACTCCAATAGATGTGGTAACCGGGTGGGACGTTGGATGGGTTTCCATGGGAAGGAGGTGAATTCGTTCTTATGTATCAGAAGGGTATGTATCAATACTTGGGTAGCCAGAGGTGGTCTGTAGAAGAGCCTACTAATTGGCCTCTGATATTCATTCTGTCAGTCTTTCTCTTACTAACAGAAGTGCCAGTTTTTAGCTGGGAACATGGCTCTCAAGCTAGAAACAGCATTTTCCGGGTTCCTCAGAATGTAGGCCATATAGCTAAGTTCTGGCCAAAGAAAATACCTTTACTTATCTTTCTACCCTTTCACATAAGGTGCAGTGTGGTGGTGAACCAGATTTGACCGTGCAGTAGACAACTTCATTTAGTATATTTCTTTGCAGAGGTTGGCAAATTTTCTTAAAGGGCCTGATAGGAAATATTTTGACTTATAGGCCATAGGATCTCTGTCACAACTATTCAATTTTGCTGTCACAGCAGCCATAGACAATACTTACACAATTGGGCATGGCTGTGTTCTAATAAAACTTTTTTTTTTTTTAAATAAAAACAAGCAATCACCCTACTGACAGTAGTTTCTCTACCCCTGCTCTAGTGGGACAATAACATAGGTGAAATCTGGGTCCTTGGACGACCTCATGGAAGAAAGTCACCCTACAGTCCACATCATCTACTAGCTCAGACTTTTATGTGAAGGAGAAATAATTCTTCAATCTTACTTAAGTCACTGTTATGTTGGATTCTGTTAAGGTGTTCAAACCAATGTCTTAATGCAACTATATCTTATTGTGAGAAATCCCCAAATATTTGTAGTCATGATCCACTAGAAATATTATTACTTTATTTTAATCATTAATCTATTTCTAGAAAAAAAGAGCAATGATTTGGAAAGTAACTTTCTCAAAATCCCATGGCAAATCTGTGATGGTATTGAGAAATGCTCCCATTTCCCTTGATTTTGAAGATGTCAGGAGTAACAACTAAAGTTTTTTGTTTTTGTTTTTAACCTGAAATCATTGTGAAAGTGCTAGGGAAATGTCAAATGACCTCTGAGCCATTTATTTACTGATAAGGATATAATGAATAACATTTCATTAAATGCACATTAGTTGCAGGTTCTTACCTGCAATCCTGGTTAAACATAAATATCCTAAAGGCAGCATGCCTGTAAAGGAAATTCCAATATGTTGCATAACATTTACATTTTGCCCATCATTTAAGGCCATGTATGCACTATTAACTTCTCTGGCCATCTTCTTTATTCATAATCAATATGAAATTGAGAAGAGCTTCCTTTCATGCTGCTGATAGCCCACTGTTTTCTGAAGAGCAAGATAATGACAACAAAAGAATTGGTCACTTTGAAAAAGAAAATTTACTAAATGAAGCAGGAGGATGGAGGGAATGGGTTATAATTTTTTCTTTTTAGAAAATTTGCATCGATTGTTCATATTAAAAAGGTCTTCAGAGTATTCTTTTTATTTGCCCTCTCTTTTTAGTGAAGACATCAGTGTATACTCTGTTTAATGTTCTCATCTCTGTTGTAAATAGCACATTTATTCATTTACTTAATTTCATCTTTTGGCTCTATAGTTTTAGAAATGCCAAGTGATATTTATATTACCAGTTTGGATTTTTGCAGTAGTAGGTGTGGTTGCCTTATAAAAATTCTTTCGGTATAGCAAATGTCATGTTCCTTATTTGTGTGTTATTTTCTAAACATATTCAAGGCAGCACCCCCTGAGACAGCTGTGACAGTAATGCCCCACCATGACAACAGAGGAACAGTGCCAAAGCTCAGCAAAACAAAATTTACTTGGCAGGGGAGAGAGAATAGAGGCTTTTCACAGCTCTTTGGAAATGCTAATAAGGTCTCAACCTTGAACCATGCTTACTTTTTATCTGGGAAACCCTTTCCAGTTACGATACCATCTGTATAAGTAGAAGGAAAGAGATTCCAAGCTGGGAGTTTATACAGCAGCAGATTTATGAGAAGGGCTAGTCCCAAATCCAGGTGCTTCCTTTTCATCTGAGATAACAGTACATTTGGGGACATTTTAAAGTCCATAGTCAACTTCTTTGGGCCCTTAAACTTGACAGTCTCCAGCTTGGCAGGCATTGCCACCCAGGGGTGGTGTTGTGTTAAAGTGGATGAAATACATTTGCAATGTGTAAACAGTTGACTCAGAGCTCAGATTTTGTTCTGATGAATAGCTCTTTTAGCTTCCCTTCTCTTTTAGCTTCTTTTTGCTAATCTTTTAGCAAAATTTTGTCCTATGTTGCATAGTTGGAGAAAAATATTACTATTATTTGATGGCTCAATTTAACGATCCACACTAAACCAACTAAACTCAACCTTCACACTCACACCCTCCCTCCAATATGTGGCATTAATCTTTTAAATAAGTGGTCAGAGGAATACCGTTTTATGGGCATGTTAAAACTGGTCATGCTGTTATGTCCCAACAACCCATGAAGCCTTGAAGCTGGGTTGTTGGGTGGAAACTTTCCCTTTCCTTTCTCTGCCACATCCTCATTGGAATGATAAGATGGATGGTGCTTTCCTTCTGTGATTTATCTGTGGTTTCAATGGTGTAAATCCCATGAAGAGATGGTCTATTAAGAATTACAAAAGCCAACACTTTTAAATATCTGTTTGAAAACTTTATTCCTTTTTTACTGTTTCTAAAAGACTAAGAACCTCGAGGAATAAGCTGTAGCTCTCTTTTTGATCATTTTTAGTGTTAGTAATTTAAAGCCCCCCAATTATATAAGCTGACATTGTTTAATATAAAGACAGATAATACATGGGAATCATGGGAAACCCAAGCTGTTTCATTGCATAGCAGAAGTCATCTATTGGTTATGATTAACTGTCTTAAAGTTTATCTTTTCCTACAGAAGAAACAATATTATTATTAGCAGGCCCCTTTGAATGCTTATTGTTATTATTCTTTAGTACTGGATATCAGGTAATATTTTTCTGTATATTATTTTCATGCATAGTTAATAAGAAAAGCAGATGAGATAAAAACAACATAGGAATATTATTTATTATGTCTGTGTAAATGAATAAGGCTTAAATATTTTATGACAATTAAATTAGTAATATGAATAATAATATGTAATCACTGAGTGGTCTCCATAATAAAATGTTGAAAGTGATATTTACACTGATTTTCAAATTAAAGTGATTTAGGGAACAAAGCATACTTCCATAATAAAATCATTTTTCAGTGTTTCAACAAACCAAAATATATGTGTATATCTGTATGTAAGTAAAAGAATGCTTGTTGTAGAAAATTTGGAAAAATTTCACCTAAAATTTTATCAGAGATAAGAATAAATACTTTGTTACATCTTTCCAGTCTTTTTTTAAAAATGCACACAACCATTTTCTCTTTTACCTAATTGATATAAAAATCTATATAAATCCAACAGTGTTTTACTATCTGCTTTTGCTCTCACAATGTGATATTTTATACATTTTACTATTTCTTTCAGTATTATTTGGTAACATGATTTTAAAGCTTAATCAGACGAACATACCACAATTTATTTAACAAAATATCTATTGTTGGACATTTAGATTGGGTTCAATTTTTCCTTTTTATAGTAACATTCAGCAGAATACCACTGAACATAAATCTTTGGATTCATCTTGATTATTTTCTTAGGATAAGTTCCTAAGTCTAACATTAGTGAGTCCAAAGTTATAGTCACCTCGACTTTAATGGGTGAATAATTTAAAAATTTATTATTTTCGGGCTTCCCTGGTGGCGCAGTGGTTGAGAGTCCGCCTGCCGATGCAGGGGACACGGGTTGGTGCCCCGGTCCGGGAAGATCCCACATGCCACGGAGCGGCTGGGCCCATGAGCCATGGCCGCTGAGCCTGCGCATCCGGAGCCTGTGCTCCGCAACGGGAGAGGCCACAACAGTGAGAGGCCCGCGTACCGCAAAAAAAAAAAAAAAAAAAAAAATATTATTTTCAAGTCAATAGTTTCAGTTTCTATATGTGAGAAATAAATTCTCTAACAAAATAATCTGTTTTCTTTTTTAATGGTAAAGATAGTTTTGGCCTGTCCAACGAATGAAACTTTATATCAGTGACTCTGTGTATGTGATTTTGTAAGCGTTGCAAAATGTATTTGGGGAACAAATTGCCTTGGAGACCCCTTCTGTATGAGTGCCCCATTGCTTCATTCACAGCAATCCATTTGCAGCTACAGGCTTGACATTATCACTCCTGTCATTTGGGCAGGGTTTTGGAGGGTGGAGGTAGAGACAAAGACTGGTGACCAAAGATAGATTAATACCAAATCAGGCAAGAAGGACTTAAATAAATGGTGAGAACTGAGGCTGGTCAGAATGGGTCTGAGAACCAGAGTAGATAATTTAATCTATTTTAATGAATGCTAATCAGCTGGCTTAGTGACAGTCTTGTCCTAATGTGCCAAAATACAAAGGCTTATGCAAACATTTGAGTATTGGATACAGTTTAGTTATTAAGATGTAGGCCCTGGGAACAGATTGCACAGTTGTATTCCGCTTCAATTGTTTACCTCTCCCCAACGTGCCCAAAAATGCAGCCACGTGAATCAAAATAATTATTAAAAATATTCACTTCAGAAGTGGTAGTGTTTTGAGTGCAAATGTAACCCAAAGGTCATGGACAAGCAATAATTACTTTGTAATAAATAATTTTTATGCATTGAGCAAAGCCAGAAGATTTAAAAGCTATTTTGTGGGACTTCCCTGGTGGCACAGTGGTTAAGAATCCGCCTGCCAAGGCAGGGGACACAGGTTCAATCTCTGGTCCAGGAAGAGAAAGGTTTGTTGCAGGGCCATGCAAGGAGAACAGGTGGCTTGTGCCCAAAAAAACCCCCTAACTCCTTGAAGCGTTTCAGCAAAGCATTTTTAAAGGCCAGGTGAGGGGAGGGACATCCTAGGGTATGTGCTCAGCTTTGGATAGTATAGTCATTTTCACAATGTTGATTCTTCGCATCCAAGAACATGGTATATCTCTCCATCTATTTGTATCATCTTTAATTTCTTTCATCAGTGTCTTATAGTTTTCTGCGTACAGGTCTTTTGTCTCCTTAGGTAGGTTTATTCCTAGGTATTTTATTCTTTTTGTTGCAATGGTAAATGGGAGTGTTTCCTTAATTTCTCTTTCAGATTTTTCATCATTAGTGTATAGGACTGCAAGAGATTTCTGTGCATTAATTTTGTATCCTGCTACTTTACCAAATTCATTGATTAGCTCTAGTAGTTTTCTGGTAGCATCTTTAGGATTCTCTATGTATAGTATCATGTCATCTGCAAACAGTGACTGCTTTACTTCTTCTTTTCCGATTTGGATTTCTTTTCTTTCTTTTTCTTCTCTGATTGCTGTGGCTAAAACTTGCAAAACTGTGTTGAATAATAGTGGTGAGAGTGGACAACCTTGTCTTGTTCCTGATCTTAGAGGAAATGGTTTCAGTTTTTCACCATTGAGAACAATGTTGGCTGTGTGTTTGTCATATACAGCCTTTATTATGTTGAGGTAAGTTTCCTCTATGCCTATTTTCTGGAGGGTTTTTATCATAAAATGGGTGTTGAATTTTGTCGAAAGCTTTTTCTGCATCTATTGAGATGATCATACGGTTTTTCTCCTTCAATTTGTTAATATGATTTATCACATTGATTGATTTGCATATATTGAAGAATCTTTGCATTCCCGGGATAAATCCCACTTGATCATGGTGTATGATCCTTTTAAAGTGCTGTTGGATTCTGTTTGCTAGTATTTTGTTGAGGATTTCTGCATCTATGTTCATCAGTGATATTGGTCTGTAGTTTTCTTTCTTTGTGACATCTTTGTCTGGTTTTGGTATCAGGGTGATGGTGGCCTCGTGGAATGAGTTTGGGAGTGTTCCTCCCTCTGCTATATTTTGGAAGAGTTTGAGAAGGATAGGTGTTAGCTCTTCTCTAAATCTTTGATAGAATTCGCCTGTGAAGCTGACTGGTCCTGGGCTTTTGTTTATTGGAAGATTTTTAATCGCAGTCTCAACTTCACTGCTTGTGATTGGTCTGTTTATATTTTCTATTTCTTCCTGGTTCAGTCTCAGAAGGTTGTGCTTTTCTAAGAATTTGTCCATTTCTTCCAGGTTGTCCATTTTATTGGCATATAGTTGCTTGTAGTAATCTCTCATGATCCTTTGTATTTCTTCAGTGTCAGTTGTTACTTCTATTTCATTTCTAATTCTATTGATTTGAATCTTCTCCCTTTTTTTCTTGATGAGTCTGGCTAATGGTTTATCAATTTTGTTTATCTTATCAAAGAACTGGCTTCTGGTTTTCTGATCTTTGCTATTGTTTTCTTTGTTTCTGTTTCATTTATTTCTGCTCTCATCTTTATGATTTCTTTCTTTCTGCTAACTTTGGGTTTTGTTTGTTCTTCTTTCTCTAGTTCCTTTAGCTGTAAGGTTAGATTGTTTTTTGAGATTTTTCTTGTTTCTTGAGGTAGGCTTGTGTTGCTATAAACGTCCCTCTTAGAACTTCTTGCTGCATCCCATAGGTTTTGGATCATCGTATTTTCATTGTTATTTGTCTCTAGGTATTTTTTGATTTCCTCTTTGACTTCTTCAGTGATCTCTTCGTTATTTAGTAACGTATTGCTTAGCCTCCATGTGTTTGTGTTTTTTACGTTTTTTTCCCTGTAATTGATTTCTAATCTCATAACATTGTGGTCAGAAAAGATGCTTGATATGATTTCAGTTTTCTTAAATTTACTGAGGCTTGATTTGTGACCCAAGATGTGATCTATCCTGGAGGATGTTCTGTGCGCACTTGAGAAGAAAGTGTGGGAATGTCCTGTAAATATCAATTAAATCTATCTGGTCTATTGTGTCATTTAAAGGTTGTGTTTCCTTATTAACTTTCTGTTTGGATGATCTGTCCATTGGTGTAAGTGAGGTGTTAAAGTCCCCCACTATTACTGTGTTACTGTCGATTTCCTCTTCTATAGCTGTTAGCGGTTGCCTTATGTATTGAGGTGCTCCTATGTTAGGTGCATATATATTTGTAATTGTTATATCTTCTTCTTGGATTGATCCCTTGATCATTATGTAGTGTCCTTCCTTGTCTCTTGTAACATTCTTTATTTTATTTTTTTTTTTTCATTCTTTATTTTAAAGTCTATTTTGGGCTTCCCTGGTGGTGCAGTGGTTGAGAGTCCGCCTGCCGATGCAGGGGACACGGGTTCGTGCCCCGGTCTGGGAAGATCCCACATGCCGTGGAGCGGCTAGGCCCGTGAGCCATGGCTGCTGAGCCTGCGCTTCTGAAGCCTGTGCTCCACAATGGGAGAGGCCACAACAGTGAGAGGCCCACATACCACAAAAAAAGAAAAAAAAAAGTCTATTTTATCTGATATGAGTATTGCTACTCCAGCTTTCTTTTGATTTCCATTTTCATGGAATATCCTTTTGCATCCCCTCACTTTCAGTCTGTATGTGTCCCTAGGTCTGAAGTGGGTCTCTTGTAGACAGTATATATATGGGTTTTGTTTTTATATCCATTCAGAGAGCCTGTGTCTTTTGGTTGGAGCATTTCATCCATTCATGTTTAAGGTGATTATCGATATGTATGTTCCTATTACTGTTTTCTTAATTGTTTTGGGTTTGTTTTTGTAGGTCCTTTTCTACTCTGTGTTTCCCACTTAGAGAAATTCCTTTAGCATTTGCTGTAGAGTTGGTTTGGTGGTGCTGAATTCTCTTAGCTTTTGCTTGTCTGTAAAGCTTTTGATTTCTCCATCGAATTTGAATGAAATCCTTGCCAGGTAGTGTAATCTTGGTTGTAGTTTCTTCCCTTTCATCACTTTAAATATGTCATGCCACTCCCTTCTAGCTTGTAGAGTTTCTGCTGAGAAATCAACCGTTAACCTTCTGGGAGTTCCCTTGTATATTATTTGTCCTTTTTCCCTTGCTGCTTTCAGTAATTTTTCTTTGTCTTTAATTTTTTCCAATTTGATTACTATGTGTCTCGGGATGTTTCTCCTTGGGTTTATCCTGTATGGGACTCTCTGTGCTTCCTGGATTTGGGTGGCTATTTCCTTTCCCATGTTAGGGAAGTTTTTGACTATAATCTCTTCAAATATTTTCTCGGGTCCTTTCTCTCTCTCTTCTCCTTCTGGGACCCCTATAATGCCAATGTTGTTGCATTTAGTGTTGTCCCCGAGGTCTCTTAGGCTGTCTTCATTTCTTTTCATTCTTTTTTTCTTTATTCTGTTCCGCAGCAGCAAATTCCACCATTCTGTCTTCCAGGTCACTTATCCGTTCTTCTGCCTCAGTTGTTCTGCTATTGATTCCTTCTAGTGTATTTTTCATTTCAGTTATTGTATTGTTCATTTCTGTTTGTTTGTTCTTTAATTCTTCTATGTCTTTGTTAAACATTTCTTGCGTCTTCTTGATCTTTGCCTCCATTCTTTTTCCAAGGTCCTGGATCATGCTCACTGTCATTATTCTGAATTCTTTTTCTTGGAGGTTGCCTACCTCTACTTCATTTAGTTGTTTTTCTGGGGTTTTATCATTCCTTCATCTGGTACATAGCCCTCTGCCTTTTCATCTTGTCTATCTTACTGTGAATGTGGTTTTTGTTCCACAGGCTGTGGGATTGTAGTTCTTCTTGCTTCTGCTATCTGCCCTCTCCATCCTGGCATTCTTTAATTACTATGCTTTGAAATTATCTTGTTAATCCTAAAAGTGGTAAAGGGAATCAGCAAGTGTTAGGCCAAATGGAGATCAGTGTTTGATGTCACATATCATGCTGTCTGTAAGAAGTAATTTGGAAGTTTATAAATTAAAAAAGTCTCAAACTATGTAATATTGTATAATAAAGTAGAATAATTATATGCATAAATATATACTATTTGTCAATTAGTAAAACATTTTTGTGTATGTTTAGTATACTGTTCTATTTTCATGCCCTTTTAAATACACAACTTTTCAATGCTACATTAAAGTGTAATCTTGAAATTATTTTAAGTGACATTGAGGGACCCAAATTTAAATATTTATGATAGTATGCAAGTAACTGAAAAAAAAAAACGGCATTATATTGATGTTCTGTCTGAGAATTGATGGCATTTTAGAATCAAAGAATTTGGAATGTCTCTTTTCCAGGTATGGATCAAGACTTCTCTGTCTGTTACCTCTTTTTCTTGGGAAGATCTGTTGTATTCTAGTTAAGCAAGATTAATCACATAGTCCAAGCCAGGACCAAGAGAACTATAGGGAGGGGATATAGGCACTATCTTTATCTTAGAAGAGAGGCGAGATTCTAAAAAGAACTGGATTGAAATTGGTGAAGTCAGCTTGGACTGTTACGCCTGAGCTCTGGTGTTATTTGGGAAGGGAATGACCCAGGCTTTTGGAAGTGTATTGAAGTGATTATCCTTGAGATTCTCAGAGTAAGACCATACCTTTGTGGTTTGGGGTGGTGATTTCCATGATGCCAGTGGAAATTTGTCATGTTGGAAACTCAGTCATCTTGAAAGAAACAGTTCCTGGGACTGGAAATAAAGCAGCACTTGGATGAGCCTTAGACAGGATGAGGGGAGAACTCTTCTTTCACTGGACTTCTTGGTGTTTTGACTGGGTTTTGCTGCATGGACATGCCAGTACACTACCAGTGGTGGGGGGGAGCCAATGTTTGCCACATGGATGCAGGTTAAAAACTAGGGGGCATGGATGTGCCTTGAGGGTTCCCCCTGTTGGTTGCTGGTCCTGTGGGCTCTGAAAGAAGCCACATCCTATAGCAGTCATAAATTACTTCCCATGCCAGTGATTCAAATGTTGGTGTGCATATATATCTTCTGGGGAGCTTGTTATGAATGCAGATATCTCAGAGCCACTTGCAGAAATTCTAATTAAGTGTGAAGTGGGGCCCTTAATCTTGTTTGTAACAAACACTTCAGATAATTCTAATGCATTTAGTTCAGAATTTAGCAGATAATCTTAGGGTCTCTTCCAGTTGGTTACTTTTGATTCTTTGTTGAAGTCTTCTTACAGGTGGTAGTCTGCTGTAATGAATTACTAGAAAGGCCTGTTGCATGCTTAAACATGTATGGCCAAGAGGAGAATGATGCTGCATCCCCAAGGCCAGAGCAGTGGGAGCAGTGGTGGTGACCCAGCTGAAGAAAGCTATGCTTAATAGAGTAACTGTCTCATCAGGGGCATTGTGAGAGGCAGCAGCCTTAGGTCGCTGGGGAGGTGACAATGTTGAAGTCTGCAAGGGTTTTTCAGGGGAAGAAATAAGAGGAAATAATTTGGAGTCAAGGATCTAGCTAATTTAGGATAAATTTAGGGCTCAAGATCACAGAGTGGTTTCCAAAAGAAGGGAAGACCACCTTTTCTCGTTCCCTATTCCATCCCCAGGTATATGTAGCCAGTAAAGACTGACTTCAGTTTCCCTCAAGGTTGACAAACAGGAAGAGAAGATAGAGCCCGACACTGCTATTCTTGGGAACCATTCTCATCAGCTGGGCTTTCTTGGCAGCTCCCAATGGTACTGCTGCTCTTGGGGACTTTCTCCAGTTTATGTGTTTGGTAACTACCCCCACCCCTTCCCAAACATTCTCAAGCCACACAGTGACTGGAAACCTCAGTGTCGCCTCTAGAGGGCGCCTGGGTCTCTATCAAAGCCCTCAGTGGTCTAGCTAGTTTGGGATTCCACTTCTAAGAAATTCCTTTTTTAAGGTTACACAAGAGAGGCAGCCCTGTGGGGTCTTAATCAATGTCCTGTGCTCTCTATCTTCTTCAGTGCCATGCTCAGGGCCAGGTTTCTTCTCTCGCCCCTGGCTCAGGAAACATTTTTGAATTTTCCATTAGGTACCCTCTTCCTGGTGCTCCCCCTGCACTGCAGGGTGTTGATCGTAGAGTCTATCACTTTCTCCTGCCAGACCCATTCTCAGGAGTCTTGTGGATTTGGCAACAGCCCTAATTACCTCTTTCTGTGTTGCCCCAAGTAGAGTACAGGAGGACCACAGAGGCAGACTGGGATCAGGTACTGCTGTAGAAATGGATCACAGAGAACCCTAAGGTAGATTTGCAAACTAAACCTTGAAAATCACCCCCAGGAAGCACCAATAATATCAATTTCCAACCAAGAATAAGGGAAAAAAAGTTCTTCTCTGTCAACCCCAAAGAAAGGCCATTTTGACCTTTCGTCCTCAATAGACTTTGCCTGAAATAAGAAATGTTCACATGGAATAGCTGCCATTAATATGGGTGACCTAAAGGTTAATATAGCCCAAGGAATGCTTTTCATTGTTCTGTATTGTTTGTTTCCCTTTTGTGAAATTCTGTGGCCAGGGAACTGCATAGTTCCAGTATGTGGTCCAGTAGCACATTACTAATTGCATTCTTTAAAATACAGATTTATGTTGGTTTGTTTGGCCATACCAGGAGAGAAACCAGTGTAGGAGGTTATAAAGCATCAAGGTTATAAACTTCATGGGGCTTTCAGGCAAAGAGGAATTTTTATTAATTCTTTGAATGCAAATGTCCAGTAAAATCTCCACTTGTCACACCCCCTGCAGCGCTCCAGTTAGGAAAGGATTGCAACCTGCTCAGTTGGGGGCCAAGTGGAGGAAAAAAACAATCTGATTATTCAGGGGCTCTGCATTGTCAAAGTGTATAGCTGAATAAAAAAGACCCTCCTTCTCCCCTGACTCCTCTCCTAAAAAACCATGTGTCAAACACAGATACAAAACAGAGGAATCCCTCTCATTTGTAGCCCCTGGCAGAACACATTTTAGAATGAAATCAGCAGGTACCTTGGCAGACACCCAAGATATCAGGTAAATTGTTAACTCTCTGACCGTTCTTTTACAACACCAAAATTGAGTGTGATGTTAAAGCAAAACCTCTTTATTTTAAACTAGTTGTTCATAGTCCTATTTTAGATGCCCCTAAATAATCCTTCATAAGAACTTTAAAAAAGTGTGCTTTTCTTTTTTTAGCTTTCGTACTATAGCAACAAAAGTCCAAACTTAGAATAACAAATCAACATGTATCAATCACCTTCATATTCCTGTCAAGGGCATATTGGGTTACCATGAAAAAGATCCTAAATCTATCTTCTTGTGACCAAGTCAGCATGGGATGAACTTTTCACACTTTAACATATTACCTGTAGCCAAGTGTTGTTCCTGACCTGTGTTTTCATTTATAATGCATACAGTAGAGATTTGATGGTTAAAGAAGGAGGAGATTGCTTTATACCAGTAGTTCTCAAACTGTGAGCTGAGGACTCCTGAGATACTGGGGAATTAGAGACAGTGTTCTCTAATCAGCATGTGAAACAGCACTGTCTGTGGATCAATAAATAACAAGTCTTGCATATATATGTACTTTAGGAAGTCAGGTGCCATATTGGTTTTTACTCATTCTTGTATCTTTAGTGCCTCACTTGGTGCCTGGGATATATTATGCATTCCATACATAAATAAATAAAGGAAATAACATGTTTTTCCTAAAATATGTGTCATAAAAATACAAATTTATTTTAAAAGCATTACTAAATTCATATTTTGCCATCATGATTTTTTTTATTGTAGTAAACTATTCACAACATAAATTTACCATTTTAACCATTTTTAAGTGGATAGTTCTGTGGCATTAGTCATCACGGTTTCTTAATAGATACTAAGAGCACAAATACTAAACCTAAAAGGGGTCCTTATACCTACAAATGTTGGAAACCACTAGTATTCAATTTTCCTGATGGGAAGTCATCCCATCTTGACTGTTTCCAGTGTCATAGATCTCACCTCTTCAAGGGGTGGCATGTTTCATGATTGGGCCAATAAAAGTGTTAAAAAGTTCTTATGAGTATTGAGTTGAAATCTGTCTCCCCATATTTTCCCATTGGTCTTACTGATTCTAGTTGGAAGAAACAGAATCAATACATTATGCTTTCTTCCAAGGAAAAGCCCTTATTAGTTGTCAGCTTTTCATTTTTTTCTTTTAAAGCAACTTATTATCAAGTTGATTAAATCCAACCAAAATTCCTCCCATTGAAATTTAAAATTAAAGACTTAAAAAAAATTTTCTGCTTTTCGTCAATTCTGAGCTTTAAGAGAGATGAATAGTAATATAAAAAGCATACATAGGTTGGATAGGCTGGTCATGTGTTCCCCATACCCCAGAGACCAAGCCCCGGTGGGACAGTTCAGGCCTTTGCTTGCACAGGGGAGGCCTTACCCAAGAAAGAGCCTCACTCGTTCCTCTTTTTGTTAGTACTGATGAAGCACATACTAGGCTATGCTTGACCTCTCCTGCTGTTCCCCACAGCCAGCCCAGCACAGAAGAGACTAGACATTTCCCCCCAATAATCCTAGGTGTGCCAACTTTTAAAAACATCTTTGTACCCAAAGTTATCACTGTAATTTCTTTTCCCACATTTCCCCCCCATCTTATATTTTCCTTTTCATCAGATATTTGCGGTATATTTTTAAAAAATGTTCTTTCTTTCTCCTATCTATGTTCTTCTCCTGTCATTCTGTTTTCTCTCCACTATTCTGCCTTGTGTCCTGTAGACCAGGTGTCCCCAACCCCTGGGCCACAGACGGTACCAGTCCATGGCCTGTAGGAGCCAGGCAGCACAGCAGGAGGTGAGTGGCGCGAGCAAAGCTTCATCTGTATTTACAGCCGCTCCCCGTCGCTCGCATTACTGCCTGAGCTCCACCTCCTGTCCGATCAGCAGTGGCATTAGATTCTCATAGGAGTGCAAACCCTACTGTGAACTGTGCACGCGAGGGATCTAGGTTGTGCGCTCCTTACGAGAATGTAATGCCTGATGATCTGAGGTGGAGCTGAGGCGGTGATGCTAGCGCTGGGGAGTGGCTGCAAATACAGATTATCATTAGCAGAGAGGTTCGACTGCACAGAGACCATAATAAATCAATTGCTTTCAGACTCATATCAAAACCCCATCAGTGAGTGGCAAGTGAAAACAAGGTCAGGGCTCCCACTGATTCTGCATTATGCTGGCTTGTATAATTATTTCATTATATATTACAATGTAATAATAACAGAAATAAAGTGCACAGTAAATGTAATGCGTGTGAATCATCCCAAAACCATCTCCCCGCTGCCACCCCAGTCCACGGAAAAATTGTCTTCCATGAAACTGGCAGCCCTGGTGCCAAAAAGGTTGAGGACCACTGCTGTAGACCACTAATTTCCTTCTGTGATTTGTTTGCCAACAGTAATCTCTTTCTGAATGATTCATCTTAATTAAGAGTGAGTGTCAGTGTTAAACCAGCCTCCTGGCTTCATGTTTTGATGAAGAATTATTATACTCAGAACACAGTGGGCCTAGTGCTAGGTCATACTCCAGTGAATGCCGAAGGAAGGTTGACTATTGAGTGAAAGACAAAATAACAGAATAAGCTAGTTGGAGCTGCCAGTCCATACTTGGCTGCCTCTTGTGTTTCCCTGATTACCAGAGCCAGAATTAGCTATGAGTGGGAGACCATGCTTTCTTTTTCCAACTCCCACCTCATGTTGACTCACATGGACATTTCAAAGGATCCCCAAGTCCAAAATAATTTGCAATGAATACAAATACTTAATTTCTAATTCTGGCCTTTAATTGAGGTCTATAAAGGAATTTTGTACTTGATGGTTAAATAAAGTGTATGGGAACCAATATCTAAATTTAAGTTTTTGACTTCCTTCCAGAAGTCAGTTCTTGGATAAGATCTTGCCAGTTTAGCTCCTCAGTAGTTATTTCTACAACTGAGCCTTTGGCAAAACTTATTCATAACATGATATGGAATCAATAGAGGCTACCTTTACCTGGTTTTCTTTCCTCCCATCTCAAAAAAATCACTTATGCTCAATCAGAATTTATCAGTAGCCCTTTAATTCTTTTGGGTCTTGCTCTAAATAATTACCTGAAAGAACTAGTGAAACCCAACTAGCTCTAGCTATGACTTCAGAGTTGAATTTAGCTAAACCAACCCAAATGCATCATCAGTTCTAAGGGCAATATAGGCCTTCCATAGTAATAACTGACCCATCCGCTTTTCACTAGGACAGGAAGTAATCTTGTCTTTTCCTACCAACGAGGAAAATTTCTGATTGCTCTTTAACATAAAACAGGAATTGTGTTGGTCATTATCCCATGGTGATCATCTGAATACATATCTAATGATAGGTTTCAGAGGATTCTAGGACTGGAAGAAAGCCCTCAGGTAATATGGTCCATTTCCACAACAGTCCTTTATGTCCATGTTAAAGAGTCTAAGTCCACTCTTGGTCATTTCCTCACCATGTTAAGTGGCATTTTCTCTACAAGAGTTGCTAGTGTCAATCTCCTCTCTTAGAAAAATAAAACTTTCCTCTTATTCTCTGAAAACATTTGGAATGTGTCTACAGTACAATATGTAGGTTTCTTATCCTTTGCATATGGAGGGGGCATTATTAACCTGCCATTAAATGAGCTTATCCTTCAAATGACAGTTTCTTCAAAAACAGACATCCTGGGGGGAAAAGAAGAAGAAGGATGTACTGTTACAGATAAAAGGAGACTTGAGGGCCATATCAGCCAACCGAAATCTGTGGGCCTGGTTGAGATCCTGATTTGAGCAAAACAACTGTAAAAAGATACTTTTGATACAACTGAGAAATTTGATCATAGAATGGGTACTAGACGATATTAAGAAATGATTGTTTTTAAAAAAGGAAATGATTGGGCTTCCCTGGTGGCGCAGTGGTTGAGAGTCTGCCTGCCGATGCAGGGGACACGGATTCGTGCCCTGGTCCGGGAAGATCCCACATGCCACGGAGTGGCTGGGCCCGTGAGCCATGGCTGCTGAGCCTGCGCGTCTGGAGCCTGTGCTCCGCAACGGGAGAGGCCACAACAGTGAGAGGCCCTCATACCGCAAAAACAAAAACAAAAACAAAACAACAAAAAAAAGAAATGATTGTTAGTTTTGTTAGATATGATCATTGTGTTGAGGTTATGTTTAAAAAAAGTTATTTCCTGTTAGGGATACAAACTGAAGTATTTATAGGTGAAATGATAATATATTTTAGTTTTAAAACATTCCAGAAAAATAAGGTGAAATAAGATTGAATAAATGCTCATTATTGACACTGTGTACATGGAGATTCGTTAGATTACTTGCTTTAATTTTGTATACATTTGGAAATTTCCCCAAATACAAAGTTGTTTTTTAAGAAGGGAGAAAGAGTACTTCCTTTGTTTTTCCCATTAATTTGTTATTGTTATTATTCTCATAGCAGAGAAGAAATATAATTTAACCTGGGGCTTGCCTGTATTATTTGTAATAATGATAAAATAATCCAAAACTTAATTACTAAGTTAAATAACTACAATGGTTAGTTATTTTTATATTTTTAGTGCTGACTACTATATTTCAGGTGCTTTATAAATATCTCATTTAATTAATAGCTCTGTAGAGTAGGTTATGTTATTCTCCTTTTGCAGTTGAGGAAACTGAGGTTCAGAGAGTTTAAATAACTAGTGTAAAGTTAATAAAGCAGCAGATGATTGAGCCTAAGGTTTGGACCCAGACCTGTCTCATTCCAAAGCCCATGTTCTTTGTACTACCATCCTACTTCTCATTCTATGTGTAGTTTGGGGCCTTACTGACTAGAGGCAGCCAAGTCAATAGGCTAATTAACAGTGATTCTCCTAAAACATAACCCAGACTATGTCATTCCTCAGATGAAAACCTCCCAAAGACTTTCCATCTCATATATAGTAAGTCCCATACCTGCGAACGAGTTCCGTTCCAAGAGCACGCTCGTAGGTCCAATTTGTTCCTAAGTCCAACAAAGTTAGCCTAGGTACTCAACTAACACAATCGGCTATATAGTACTGTACTGTAATAGGTTTATAATACTTTTCACACAAATAGTGCATAAAAAAAACACACAAAAAATAAAGAAAACATTTTTAATCTTACAGTACAGTACCTTGAAAAGTACAGTAGTACAGCACAACAGCTGGCATACGGGGGCTGGCATCAAGTGAACAGGCAAGAAGAGTTACTGACTGGAGGAGGGAGAGGAGGTGGGAGATGGTAGAGGTGAAGGATCATCAGCAATAGGAGGTGGAGGGCAAGCTGCAATTTCACTCACACCTGACATTAATGGAACACACGTTCTCATGTTTGAAAGTTCACAACCTGAAGGTTCGTATGTAGGGGACTTACTGTAGTGAAATTCAAAACATTTACAGAATCTGCAGGGTCCTTAATGATCTTCCCTCCCTGCCACCCATTCCACCTCATCTCTTTGAACTCTCCCGTTTGTTTACTCTGCTGCAGCCACACTGGCATCTTCAGGGCTTTCCCCTAAATGTACAGAGCACCCTCCTTAGGCCCTTCACTTGATGTTCCTTCTGCCTGGAATTCTCTTTCCATGGATATCACATGGTTCACTTTCTTCTCCCTCCCTTCATTTCCTTCACTCTTTGCTCAGAGGTCTTCTTATCCGAGAGGGTTTCCCTGACCATCTAAATTGAGTAGTACCCCCACTGAAGTTTTCTCTTTTCCTCCTTAACCTTCTTCATTTTTCTTCATAGTACTTATCCCTACCTGACATTATTTTGTACGTATTTGTTTGTCAGTTTCCCCTTACTAGAATGTAAACCCAGTGGGAACAGGGACTTTGTCCATTTATTCACTGTTGTATCTCTTGCACCTAGAACAGTACCTGGCACATGGTAGTTTCTCAATAATATTTGTTATGGGCCCCATAAACACTGTGATCCGAGTCACCAGTGATATACATCATGCCCAGTAACCAGGCAATGTGTAGGACTGAAATGGAATCACTGATAAAGACCAGCAGCACCCTCTGATATCCTCTTGTATGATGTGGACATTGTGGAAAGGTTAGCATTCCAGATCCATCATTTCCCAGCTGCCTGACAATGAGTAAATTTCTTAACTCTTTTTAGTCTTATTTCCTCATAGGTAAAATGAGATAATAATTATTAGATAATTACATGATTATTAGATACTCATGTAGAATACTGAGCAAATTGTACAGTCCAAATCTTTTTATGGTAAATCAGAGTTCCTCCTTCATCTCCAAAAACTTCCTTTCTTTCATAATTCCAGACAAATGATCAGGCAGCCAAGAGCTCTGAAAGGCCTTTGGCTAGAAACTGAGGATTTATTAAAGCTCATGTGCTCTCTCTCTTGTTTGAGCATGTAGATGACATGGAATAACCCCTCTGATTTATTGAATTAGCTTTTCCAGTGTTGTTTATGCTGCCAAATGATCACTTCCCATTTTGATAAAAATCACTTCATAATGGGGATTAGATGGTACAAAAATGACAGTGGTCTCTGCTGGATCTGTCACAATCTTTTTTTTTTTTTTTTAACCAAAAATCTCTAGCATGCCAAAAGTTTGCAAAAAAACTTACTGTTATAATTTTCCAGGACTTAATAAATTAGCCATTGTTATGAGATAATCTCAAAACATTAAAAGATCTTGGCTAGGAGGTAAAAAAATAATAATTAAAAAATGGAGCAAAAGTATAGATGCATTGGTAAAAAAATTTTTTCAAGTTTGAGTGGAAAGTAGTGTAACCATAGGAGGGTACATTAACAAAAGCAATAAGCTAAATGACACACAAATGTTGTATTGTCTGGTTATTAATGCTTGAAGGTTATGTCTTAGTTTACAATGAAAGGGAATTTATTAAGGGAGGATTATTTCACAGGAATCTTTTTGTCCTACAAGTTATGTGCAGGTTAAGATAATCAACAGTTCTTTTTAATTTCTTTTTTCTATGAGTGGAACCATAAAGAAGAGAAGTCTCTGCAACATATACTTCTTGCTTGTTATATTATGGTGTTTGGTTCACAGGCCCTTGGGAAGAGAAGAGAAGTAAAAAGAAAAGAGAAGAGGAGAGGAGAAGAGAAAACTCTCTTTGGGCATAAAGCCGGGGGTTAGTGTTCTAGTCAGTTGGCCATAGTCAGGGAGAACGAGCCTTGCGCAGGTTTCTGGGATTTAATACCTAACAGAGCAGGAAGCAAATGAGCACTGAGCCATGTGGCACCTTTTTCCTGCCATCTCTAAATAAACATAGCACAAAGGTGGGTTTGGCACACGGAACTGGGTTTCCTGGTGACTTGATCTCTGTCTTGGCATTTGGTCTATGTTTACAGTCTAAGTAACAGATATGAAGTAATGAAACAAAGGAGGGAAGTACAAAATAATGACGGTAACATAGAGGTACTCTTTACTCGGAGTCTTTTGGAGGGTACAGGAGGGATGGAGGAGTCAGCCGTACTGCGTCTGTCTTTGGCCCATCTGTGGCCCAGGCTTTTGCTCCATTCAACAGTCAACAGTTACCCAGTATTGCACCATAGCTACTGGAGGGCAGTGAGGGCTGTGAAAAGCATGTGATGTAATGACGCTTTCAGAGAAAGCTGTCGGGACTAGTGATGATAGCTGGGTGCCAAGAACGTTTTGGTATTGGGCATAAACAAGGTTCTCAGTAAATATTTGAAGTGAACTGACTCTGACACAGGCTCTAGTCATAGACTCCATTCCTTTACCAGTATAACCTAGGGTGATGTATGTCTCTGTTGGGGGAACTAAGAAATACTCAAGGCTTGTTTTGCACATGCATCACTTTTTCATCTGGGGGCGGTATTAGGGCTGGTAGTCATGCAGGAAGGGCCAAGAACACACTCAAAGACATGAGCTAAAAGAGAGTCAGTGGGCCCATGTCCTGCCTCAGAGACCCAAATGATAAAGTCAAACGGCAGCTTTGAGTGTGTCTGTGGTGTGTTCCTTTAGCTTCCCCACTTTAATTATTTTTAGGGTCTTACACAAGTTCAATTCAAAAAAGCCTTTTTGGGAAGAGCTATGAGATACTATCTATGCAAGCAATATGTATATTCAGTGGAGAAACTGCTATGAACCACCCTTTGACAAAGGTATTGCAGTGTCCCTCTAACAAGTGTAACCAACTCCTGAGGCAACAAGGGGCATCAGCGTGTATAAGAGCTTTGCCACTGGGGCGAGCCATGGCTGAAGGGAGCAACAGGGAGCCTGAGACTAAAGAGACTCTGGTCCCCACCAGGCAAAAGTAATTCAGTCTGGGTATCACAAACTTTCAAGTAAATCAAATAATGAAATAGCCTGAGAGCAGGGACCAAAGTTAAAGCTGTTTTTTGAAGATGCCTGAATTAACGTGAGCACAGGAAGCTCTGAGTGGCTCTGCCATCAGGTGGGCAGCATAGTTACTCTTTGCCTTATTTTCAGGGCAAAGAATGAAGGAAGAGGCAGAGACCACAAAATGATTTTGTGGCAAGGAGGTATAACTAGAACCCAGGAGTGGTGAAATCTGAGAGAGTTTCACATGTTATTGGAAATTTCCCAGTGAGCACCGCAGCCAGATGAAGTACTGTTGAGTTTAGGGAAATAAATTTTTACTAAATGGCAGTGACCAAGCAGTTAGCAGTTTCCAGCTTTGCCAAATTCAATCCTTTGTTAACAGTGTGAACCAGAATTAAAGCAGAATAGCCAGCCCTCCCTATCTGCGGTTTCTGCAACCACAGATTCAACCGAGCAAGGATCAAAAATATTTGAAAAATAAATCCCAGAAAGTTTCAAAAAGCAAAACTTAAATTTGCCGTAAACTGGCAACTGTCCGCATAGCATTTACATTGTATTTATAACTACTTACATAGCATTTATATTGTATTAGGTATGTAAGTAATCTAGAGATGATTTAAAGTATACAGGAGGATGGGAGGATGTCTGTAGGTTTTATGCAGCTCATGCCATTTTATGTAAGGGGCTTGAGCATCTGTGGATTTCGGTGTCTGTGGGGGATCCTGGAACCAGTGCCCCACATGTACCAGGGAATAACTATTTGTTTCCATATTGTCTTTTGCGATCTGAAAGCTGATGTCATTATTTCCTAATTTCGTTTTATGATTTTCTCCATATCTCACTAGGACCAGTCAGCGAAAGAATATTTAGCTAACAGACAACAGGAAAATACCATGCATAGCAACTGAAGATGTATGAACTATAGATAAACATCATGGTCCCTTAAAATCAACAAGGAAAATCCTAGCATCCATCCAATAATGACTTCTTATTTTAAATTATAGCTCATTTCAAGTAATCCTTGTGTTCCAGGAAACAACCCCTGTTCTGATGGAAGCCCTGGCATGAGAATGTAGGATAAATTCTCCAAGCCAAACTACTATATAATACCAACAATAATATTTCATTATGTGAGATATTTGTTGGTGCCTTTTAGGATTCTTGGAAAATGGTGTCGATTAAGCCATGTAGTAGACAGAATGGCTGCCTTTCAGGATCATTACTTGCTCACACCCTCTCCCCACCTCACCCCTGCTAAGAGTCCCTAGAGGGGCCAAGTGGGACTTCAAGTAGGAACAGCATTTGTACAAGGTGGAAAGATGTCAAGCCAGAGATGAGGAGGACTGGTGAAGAAGGAATAGAGCCTATGCTAGCACGGTGAGGGCTATCGCCATGTTCTGAACTCCGTGAATTTTCAGTGTGCGGTGAGCAGTCTGGGAGAACAGACAGGGCTGGGACCGGGGAAGGAGAGCAGCAGGGACTGGGGGGATAAGTCTGAACAGCAGCCTGGAATTGTGAACCTGGCCTAACCACCATTCTACTCTCTATTTTTACGAGTTTGGCATTTTTTTTGATTACACAGGTAAATGATATAAAATATTTGTCTTCATCTGGCTTATCTCACTAAGCCTAAAACTCTCAAGGTCCGTCTATGTTGTGCAAATGGCAGGATGTCCTTCTTTCTCATGGCTGAATAATATTCCACTATATATAATAAAATATTATGTATATATGTGTATGCATACATACCACATCTTTCTTTATCCATTCATTCACTGATAGACACTTAGGTTGTTTCTGCATCTTGGCTACTGTGAATACTGCTATAGTAAACATGGGAGTGCAGATATCTTTTTCACATCCTGTTTTCATTTCCTAGGACTTTCTCAAGGCCTTGCATGTTTCCTCTTGTCCTCTTGAGCCTCTGCCATTGCCTTTGCCTTTGCCTGGCTGGCCTGATGGAGGATGAGAGACGTATAGAGTAGAGCCACCTGTCTGACCCATAGACCTGCAGATAGAAGCAGAGATGCCTAGATTAAACCCCAGACAATCTACAGATGTGAGCAAAAATAAATTGTTGTTGTTTTTTGCCACTGAGTGTTGGGAATGGTTACGTGCAATAGCAACATCTATTTACCTATGACTCCCAAATAGAAATCTTTAGGCTTTGACGTCTCTTTTTTGTGCTCCAGACTTTTATATCCAGCTGACTACTTGACATCTCCACTGATGTCTAGTGGGTATCTCAAACCAAAAAAATCCAAGATGGACTCTTTATTTTCAACCCTAAATCTCCCTTTTGCCATCTCAGTACATACCATCATCCTTCCAGTTGTTCAAGCCAAAAAAACTAGGAGTCATTCCTGAGTCTCCTTTTCTTCACTTTCCTCATTTAATCCATTAGCAAGCCCTGTGGGGTTTCCTGCAGAATACTGCATATAAATACAGCCACTTTTCTTGTCTTCATCAACATACCATTGCCTGTTCGGAAAATTTCCACAACCTTTTAATTGGCCTTTCTGCCTTCACTTGTATCCTTTCTTTAATCTATTCCCCGCATATCAGCCAGAGGGATCTTTTAAAAGAATAAATCAGATCCTGCCTCTACCCTCCAGTTGCTACTCATCATTATCTAGAATAAAATCCAAACTGTTGCAAGGTTCTCATGCTCTGGCCCCTGCCTGCCTCTTCAGACCTCATTTTATACAACTCTCTGGCCTGGCTGGCTGTTTGAACTTTGAACACTCCTGACTTGTTCTGCCCTGGGGGACACTGTACTGGCTATTTCCTTTAATAAGAATGCTTTCTCTGCTCTATTTATGTGGCTGCCACCTCCTCACTGTATAGTTACCAGCTTAAATATTACCTCCTCAGAGAGGCCTTCCATGACCACATTTTTTAGGTAGTGAACCACCCCCACCATCATATCTGCTGGGTGGAATGCATACTGCGTTGTGCTGCCCTATCTCCCTTCGATGGCAGCAGGCAGTGTTCAGCTGTCAGCCTCTTTAGGGACTGCTTCAGCTGCAGAGAGCAAGGTCATCACCCTTCCTAGGGTAGCCTACATCCAGAGAGGTGTCTAAAGGTCTGGTCACCTCAGCCCCACTCGGGACAACCCCAAAGCGTCGTTCCACTCCAGCTCTCCTTGTAGCATGGGCTGGGGCTATCGTTGGGGCTGCTTTGCAGTGCAGCTTCTTCTTCTGCCTGCTTCTGGTTCCTTTTCCTCCCTTCCACAGAGGTTGATCCCTCCTTAGTAAAATTCTTAAAATTCCACCTCAGTGTTCATTTCTCAATACCAGGAAAGTGTCATTTCCTTCACAGTGTTTAAAACTATTTGAAATGGTTTCACTGATTCTTTGTAAGTTTATTGTTTGTTTCTCCCACTAGAATGTAAGTTACACGCACACAGGGACCTGTCTGATTTCTTCACTATTGTACCTCCAGTGCCCTGAAGCTTAGAACATCCTCATCTTCTTCATCCTTGTAAACACCTACTATTTATTATATGCCAGGTGCTGTTCTAAATACTTTATCTATGTGAATTCACTTCATCCTTATAACAGCCCTGTGAGGTTGGTACTATTACTTCCCCCATTTTACAGGTTGGGAATATAAAATACAGAAGGGTTAGTTGGCTCACCCAGGGTCACACAGCTGGTAAGTGACAGAACCAGTATTTGAATCCAGGAAATCAGAGTTTAGATTCTGTGTACTTAACCACACCAATAAGCTGTTTCTTTTTGTAGCTGCTGTTCAATAAATGTTGAATCATTGAATAAATAAGGAAAAGGGAATAGTTGAATATGCTTTGGGGGATATCACCTATTTATTCATTTGACAAATATTTTCTGAGTACCTGCTATTTGCCAGGCACTTTGGTATGCATAGGGGATAAAATATGAACAAAACAGATATGATCTCTGCCCTCAAAGAGCTTGTACAACCTAATGGAAGAAAATAGACTAAGTATGAAAATGAGTAATTATCTTATTATGATGTGTTATTTTCCATCCTTCTAAGGTGGTGGTCTAGAAGTAATTATCACTATCATTGCTATCCAAGATGTTTGGTTTCATTTTTAGGCAATCAGAGTACCACCCATACCAGTTCCATAGGGTATACTGTTAGGTAATGGGGCCATGATGGCACCATTCCCTACACTCAGTGATTTTTTTAAAAAAAAGATTGTAGGGAAGTCATCATTTCCCAGGCTTAATAGGGAGAAGAGAATGGAGATGCTGAAGCTCCTACTAATGATGGTGCCTAGCTGCAGGAAGAGTTACCAGTTCATTGTCTCAGGACTCAGTTCCTGAGTTCTTCCAGCAAATGGTACAGAGGGCCAGAAGGAAGAGAGAGATTCAGGGAGAGTCAGAGCAGTTGGCTGCCTCTGCAGACTGAGAAAGCACATGTTAAAGAAGAAGGACTACAGTATAATGACTAAGAACACAGACTCTGGGGCTCAGAACTGGGCTTGTACTCTTGCTCTATCACTTACTGCCTGTGATACAAGGGCCTAGTTGCTCACTTGGGCTTCCTCTTCCTCAAGAGTAACATGGGAATAATAATAGCACCGGCCTCATTGTTGTGAAGATAATGCATATAAAGCAGATCTCAATGACAACAGTATCTGGATTTCAGGGGAGTCAGGACATTAGAGCCATCCCAGTGAAATTCACTTTGCCTAGTGAAATTCAAAAGCAGAGAAGTTGCTGTTAGACACAGCCAAATCACCTTCTCTTTAATGTCTCCAAGAATCTCTCATTCAGGGCTTCCTCAGCATACATTTTTGTGGTTCATTAATAGCACTTATCCCAGTGTGACATACTGTTGCTTGTTTGTATTATCTTCTCAATCAGATTTCTATTTGCTAGTGTTTGAATTGCATTAGTTTTCTCCCCTCTTCCACCTCTCAATTATTAGAATAAGCGCATGTGTACTCTATGTTGGAGGAACTATATACTGAATCTGTGGCTCTGTAAAGAAATGGTTTCTGGGAATTCCCTGAAGGTCCAGTGGTTAGGACTCAGCGCTTTCACTGCTCTGGCCTGGGTTCGATCCCTGGCTGGGGAACTAAGATGCTGCAAGCCATGCAGTGTGGCCAAAAAAAAAGTTTCTCTTTGCAGAGTATAATAATTATCCCCGCTGTGTTATCAAAGTCAGTGTTTTTGACTCCTAGTAACACTAGCCTAAGTTTGTATCAGTTGAAGCTCCTTCGGGACACTTCTTAATGACGGGATAATTTTTTTTTCTTTGCCTTAAGAAAAACTGGAGCAACTTCTCATATTTTTCTATTATTTTTCCTCCCTTTCTTTATAGAGGAAGAAATAGCAAAGAGGAGGTAAGCAGGAAGTGAGTCTCCTAAAAAGAATTCCCTGGTGGTCAAGTGGTTAGGACTCCAGGCTTTCGCTGCAGAGGGCCCTGATTCAATCCCTAGTTGGCGAACTAACATCCCACAGGCCCTGCGGTGCCCCCCCCTCCCCCACCACCCTGCAAAAGAATCACAAGTGAGAATGAAATTTGCAGGAGAAATTCAAACAAGGGTGATTTAGAGGATACAGTTGGACCTAGAAAAGGACACAGGAGCATTTGGTTTTCAGGACCCTGAAAGGAGTGAAGACTTCTTAGAACAGCCATCAGTAGTCATAGATGTAGATTTCTGAAGCTTAAGGAATAAACTGTTCTGCAAAATTTCCAGATCATGAACAATGGCTCTGCTCTGGAATAGCAATCCTTGAAGTTGAAAATCTTCGAACCTCTGAAAAGTCATTGCTCAAAACCTGAGGATAATTCACCAAATCCCAGACTGACCTCCCTATAGAATCAGCTTGTGGTTCATGAGTTAAAAAAAGGCAGGGAGAGAATTTGTAGAGTTAATTACTAGACCTCGGTCTATTAAATGTACAAAGCATACAATGATGGTGCTGAAGCTTTGACATAAGTGGAGGAACTTGAATTCTTTTGCAGCTGGAATGTGCTGGAACTTCCCAATGGCTTGAAAGAATGCTTAGAATTTCTTTTTTTATTATGATCACTGTTATTTCTCACAGAGGCAAGTGAATCTTCCCGAGCTCTCGTGACTGGAGTAGATGAGCCCCCAGCAGGTTTGTGGGGAGCAAAGCTGGCCAGTGCACCACAGCTTGGGCACATGGGATCCCTGTGATTCTCATGCATGAGTGTCAGAGCTGTTGTAAATCTTTAAAGCCAACAGGAAAATTAATGAGCACTGCACAGAGCAGGACCTTGTCAGCTCCATAATGGGTGGCGGGAGGAGAATTCTGCTGCTTCCCCCCAGGCATTTAGTGTAACTCAGAAACGCCTGCTTTGTGTTCATTAGCCAATTTTAACAGCTTTCCACTCTGAAGAATTTAGTCATTTACTGCTTTCAGTTCATCTGGGGGAAAACAGTGTTCAGTGCAATCAAGAGGATAGGGTCTATTGCATTGAATTTTCCCTTTAGTGATGAAAAAAGAATATTTCTCTTAAATCATTTAGGGCATTGGGTGCTCCATAAGTAATTCCTACAGTGTGGATATAGAGCAGGGATTATTATATCTATCTTCTGAACGGACTCCCCTACTAAAATGTAAGCTCTATGAGAGTAGGAATTTTGTTTTGTTCACCACGGTATCCCCAAGACCCAGAACAATGCCCACTGCATAGGAGGATCATAAGAAATATCTGTCTTCAAAACGTTGTTCTGAGGACTAATTGAGATGAGGATCGTGATGGTGTTTGGCACTCTGAAAATGCTGGTTCTACCCCTACCTTCCATAAACCATGTTGTCTTAGTGAGAATTTACATAATAGATGACCTACTCAATGGGAGAGTAAGCTAGGCTAGCATCTACTTACTGCCGTAAAAATAGATTTTAAAGAACTCTTCAGGTTGCAGGGTACTTATTGTTCTGTTTTTATACATGTGTTATTTTTATTTTCTACTTAAAAAATGAAAACACATTTCATAAAGATATTGAATCAGAGTCCTGAAAAATCAACTGTGGCCTACATGAGGCTTTAAAACATCACTTCTCAAATAGCTTTTACCTAGTCCAAGTAGGATGACATTTGGGGGCAAGTGAAAACTTAGAGGAATCTTTCTTAAAGTTATAGCCTTCTTTCCTGAGCCATTTGGTGAGACTTGTGAAATTCTGGAGGATGCAAATTAAGTATACTTGTAAATACTGCATTAAAAATAATGTAATCACTGCGTTTTTGCTTCAAACTGCTTAGTGCAACATTTATCAAAGGCAGAGAACACGCTGATAAAAATATCCAGTTGTGTATTCTCAATTGTTATAAAAAGCTCTCAAGGCTGCTGAAGGTCACTTCTGGGCAAGTGTCCCTGTGTAAGAGGTTGGAGCGTGTGTTTATGTATAATGAGTATTACTGAGGTTAAGGAATTCTGTTCACTGTGATGCAAGTTGTGTACATTTCCTTGGTTTTTCTCCCCATACATATCAAGGGAAATGTTATCCTAGATTTTACTTCTCATTTACAGGAATGGGAAAGCAAAATGTGAAGTCTGTGTGGATTCATATTTTATTTGTGGCTTGAATCCTTATTTCTGAGAGAGGGTAAGTTAGATGGTCCCCAATGCTTTCCTTTCCCAATGTCACTGCTTTTTACCTTTCTCCTTACTTCTTAAGCTTCTGAGTGGGGTACAGTTGAGTGTGTGAGTAGGACTGGCACTGCCTAAAGGGTAATTAGGAAGCTGCCTAAGTGTCCTGATTTATGAGGCATTGAAAGGCACAGCTGACCAAAAATATCTCCTCCACTGGCCTGCCATCAGTGCCTGAAATTCCCATGATAAGAATCACCCATTAAAAGTTTTCTGCAGACACGTATGGTTTATTTGAGTTAATAAAACATTGTGTTTGGGAAAAAGGAAAGTGGGAAAACAGAAAGTATCTCATTAGAATGACTTATTTTATCTTATCAATCTACCAATCTCTCGGTCAAGAGTAGCATCTTGACAAGTAAGTATACTGTTTAAGGCTGGAGGGAATGTTGGGAGTTCAGAGTTTTGTGTAGCATCTTCGTGTAGACTCTGAGCAGTATGAAGCCAATAGGCACTTGGGAGGAGATTGCCCAAAATGGACCAAGGAGCTAAGATATCAAAGACAAATTCAGGCATTTCGTAATTCCGTTTCAGGCCAGGTTAAGAAGTAGGGTATATAAATAGTTGGAGGAATCTCCTTTCAATTCCCTTTTTCCACCATTTTAGTTTTGGGTAACCATAACAGGACTAATGATTCGGTTATTCATAAAATAATATGTGTGATGAAGGCCAAGTAGATTTATGACCAGAGGGAGATACATTTGTAGAAGCAGAACTAATGATAATTCTGACTTTGTTGAGACTATTCTGTAAAAGTGTCTAGAGCAGTGTTTCTCAAAGTCTTTTCTATAGACCATCTGTATCTGAGTCACCACTGGTGCTTAGTAAATTGTCCCTCCCGGATCCCCACCCAGACCTTCTGAAACAGATGTTGTGAGATAGGGGCCTGGGACTCTGCACTTTAACAAACATGTCTGTTGATTTTTATGGACATTATTTGAGAATCATTGGTTTGGAGGCTTCAGTAGATCATAGGGGTTAAAAGTATGTATTCTAAAGCTAGGAAAATCAGGGTTCAGATCTCAGCTTTTCTGCTTGTTTGGTGACCTTGGACAAGTAACCCTCTGGCCCTCAGTTTCTGTCTAATAACAGTACCAACTTCACAAGATTGTTAACTGAGGTCTGAGGTAAGTCGTATAAAATTTAGCACAGCATCTGGCACTTAATAAGGGCAAAAGTGATAATCATTATTAAGATGAGTCTTAGGCAATGCTTACTGGTATTAAATATTTTGATGACTATGTACCTTGTAAAAGGTAAATTTAAAATTCTATTTCAATATATGGTAAAACCAATTGGTTTCTTAATTTCCTAATTACTATCACCTAAGGTTTCTCTGTTGCTTTATCTTTTTTAGCTTTTCTGACTCCTCAAACATAACTGATAGCAAAAGAGTTGGATGGAAAAATTTTGTAATAAATATTTGCAGTGATCTCATATAAATCATGATATGTATGTGAAGTATCTATGAACATACTTCAGTCAACCAATGGAAGAATTGGTTGACTGAGTATGTTCTACTTTAAAATATCTTGCATATTCTTACTAGAACAGATCACCTGGCTCCTTTTCCAGCTGTTGCTTTCCTTTATTCTCTTATATCTTTACCCCTTCTTTCTTGCCTCTTGCTCTCTCTCTCCTTGGTTGACAAGTGCCTACATTCTCTATTTTTTTCTGTTTCCTTGTGTCTTTCTGATGTAATTCCTTCTCATTTATCTTGCAAGCAGAATTGCTCTACACAGCAAAATTTAGAGCTGAGAGAACTGATTGAAATGCTGTTGAATTGTATAGTAGCTTATTCAGGGACATTACTGATAAATGCAAAAGTGGACCTTATACCTAAATAGATCTCAGAAAATCAGATCAAGAGGAAAAGAACAAAGATAAAAATGGACTCATTATCTCAACTTAGTATAAATTATGGTAAACAGTTTTACTCTAATGGCAATGTAATAATGAGAAAGATAGTAGAAAATTATGTAATCGCAAGGTGGAATAATGGAATACATTATAATCTGGAGTATAGAGAAGGAAAACTGGGAGAAATGCTGACCTTCAGTGTTCTTCCCTCAACTATGATCTAAAAGAAACAGCCATGTGGAGTCTAAAATATGACACAAATGAACTTATCTATGAAACAGAAACAGACTCACAGACACAGAGAACAGACTTGTGGTTGCCAAGGAGGAGGGGGGCGGGGGAGGGTCGGATTGGGAGTATGGGACTAGCAGATGCAAACTATTATATATAGAATGGATAAACAACAAGGTCTTATTGTATAGCACAGGGAACTATATTCAATATCCTATAATAAACCATAGGGGAAAAGAATATGAAAAAGAATGTATATATATGTATAACTGAGTCACTTCGCTGTACATCAGAAACTAACACAACTTTTTAAATCAACTATACTTCAATAAATAAATAAATAATAAATAAATAAATGAAATGGCCAATGGAGAAAATGGTGCAGTTGGCATCATCTCACGTGAATTCCTTTCTGAATGCTAGGATCCCCTTTTAGTGGTTGAAATACGGACTCTGGGAATTAGAATGCTTGGGTTTAAACCCAGGTGTCACAATTATTAGCTGAGTGTCCTTGGACAATTTAGTCTCTCTGTGCCTCAGTTTCCTTATCTGGGAAATGGAGGTAATAATATGTCCTTTACGTGTGCTTAGGAGGATCAAATAAGAATAACACATGTAAAACATTTTGAAAAGTGTCTTCTTAATTATTCATTTCTACTGATATATTATCTTTCTTATTTTTTATTCACCACGTTTGAAATCCTTGGCGGTACCCTGGCTGAGGAGGGGGTGTCCAGGGTGTCTCTGGGTGGACCATGTTGTTCACACTGTGAAAATTTGCTGACAGTGGTTATTTTTCTTTCTGGGAAGCAAGTTTCCCTGCCTGGCTGCCATTCCTCTCTATTCAGATAAGTGCACTATGATTTGATCATCCCCAGTAAATCTTGGAGAGCTTTGGATTTCTAAATTGACTCATTATTAATGATCACACTTTGGAACACAGCCACCCACCTGTGACTACCTAGTAAGAAACTAGAGATGTGTTCAGCATTTACTAAAACTCTCTCTTAACAGAACATGCTTCTCAATTCTGGAACTATCTATTTGGCCCCGTGCATATTTCTTTCTCTCTCACTAGTATTTTGCTTTTTTGGGTCATTCACCCTATGTGAGTTGACTAATAATAAAGCTGAGAATTTGTCATTTAAAATATTGCAGGTCTCAAACACAGTCAGTAATGCTCAAGAAGTAGAGAAATGTTTAAATGCCTTTGGCGCAAGTGTAGGAAAGCAGGAACAAGGGCATCAGTTTTCAAAAAGTATTCTCAGACAAATCATTCTCTGAGGTTTAAAAAAATCCGTCATGCAAGGCACACACCCTTTTGCTTCTATTCCATTTTATCATACCAATCTCCCTTGCAAACTTGAGGTTATTCATAAATATTTTCCTTCCAAACTGTGGGAAATAAATCGTGAGTAATTTGGCTCTTTGATAAAGTTAGGTTAGGGGACTGCTTCTCATTGAAACAATGAACACAAAGGCGATTCAGTCCTGGGGCCTCTGACAAAACTCTCAACAGCCAAGGCGGTGTTCGTGCTCCTTGTTCTCAGGCATTCCAGAGCAGTGGCAAAGGGACAGCCAGCACAAGGAATTTTCAAGGGTTTTTTTTCCCACCCTTCAGAGTAGATAAGTCTCTAATCATTTAGAAAGGGACTCGTTCTGCAAGAACCCAAAGTATCCCAAAGAACTCTGTTTACCCGCAACAGGCCTTGCTCTCTGTTTAATATAGCCAGATGCACACTGCTTTTTGGACTCGCCATCATATCCCTACAGATTTGACCTCACTATTAAAAGATTATCCTGCGATTGAGAATTTCCATTGCATCAAATACCAAATATTAGTAACATTCCTCTATGGGGAAAGTGATGTAATAAGAAGGCATAGACTGGGTTGACCTCAGACAAATTATGCACATAGGTATGTGGAGATTATGCAACTAATCTGCTGGCTAATAAAGCCCCACAGTACAGAGAATAAAGCTCTGGGGGCAGAGACTTTCCCACTAGCTCGTGAAGGAAGTATTCATGTTCATCTGAAGCCATAGATGGAAGTTTTATGTGATTCTGTTGCCTTGGTACTGTGATGGTTATTTTGAAAGATGCCAAGGGTGAGAAAGTATACAGAAGTGTGGCAGAATGATGGAATGATGGAATGGGAGTGGGGTCAGGGGGCGGCTTGCTCACATTTCATTTTGTTGTTTACTTTTACAAAGAGGAACATGAGGTTCCTTCTATTTTTCTTTCTCTTTCCTTTTTTTTTCACTTTGGAAGCCAATAATGCTCATAGGAAATTAAAACTGCAGTGAAAGGGCTGCAAATGATTTAAGAATCAAAAGATTAAAAAATGATTATAACAGTGACCTATGTTTTTGGAATGTTGCCAGAAAAGGTGTTGAAACAGCACCTAATGAAGATTCTAATCAAAAAGACTGGAAAACCATATAGGGGCCCAGCAATTTGGTAAACTATCTAAATTAAACTTTCAGTTATGATTTTGCTTGAACATACTTTAAAAACAGTTGATTAAATTTTAAGTGTTTAGGGCTTCCCTGGTGGTGCAGTGGTTGAGAATCCGCCTGCCAACGCAGGGGACACGGGTTCAATCCTTGGTCCGGGAAGATCCCACATGCCGCGGAGCAACTAAGCCCGTGCGCCACAACTACTGAGCCTGTGCTCTAGAGCCCGTGAGCCAGAACTACTGAAGCCCACACGCCTAGAGCAACAAGAAAAGCCACCGCGATGAGAAGCCCGCACACCGCAACGAAGAGTAGCCCCCGCTCGCTGCAACAAGAGAAAAGCCCGTGTGCAGCAGCGAAGACCCAACACAGCCAAAAATAAATAAATAAAATAAATAAATTTTTTAAAAAATTTAAGTGTTTAAAAAATAAATTACAAAAGCAGTACGTGACCAATGAAAGAAAGTCAAGCAATGCAGACATATGCAAAATACGAGGTGAGAATTCTCTTTCCCCTGCAGGGGTAAATACTGCTATAATCTATCTGTCAGAACTTTTGAGATGCTATACTATTATAAATGTGTTTTGGGGGTGGGAGCTAATACTATAAGTATTGTTCTGTCATTTTCTTTCACTGAATAGTATATTGTGGGCATCTTTCTACTCTTTTAAAAAATAGACATTATTTATATTCTTTTTAATGTGTAGTAGCTATTTTATATAAAGTGAAATGGAAAAGAAGGCAACCTGGCAATTTTGAAACTTAAGAAAATCCTATATCTGACATACTTAAAGTATTTTTCTTGGTATGATGTACTTACCACCATGTTTTATAAGTTGCTTGTAAATGATGTCTACTAGTTAGCATTCCATCTATGAGGATAAGATAGGAATAGGTAAGAAACTAAGAGATATGCTACAGATTATAAAAGCAGACTTCATAAGAGTATGTATAGTATAATTCCAATTCTATAAGAAGTATGTATATGCATACAAAGTAGTCTAGCAGCATCTACACTAAACTGCTAACAGCTATTATCATGATTGTTGGAATATAGGCATTTTTTTTTCTCATTATGGTTTTCTGTATTTTCAACAGTGAACTTTTATTACTTTTTAAATTAGTTAAAAAGTAAATGTAGGGGGCTTCCCTGGTGGCGCAGTGGTTGAGAGTCTGCCTGCCGATGCAGGGGACACGGGTTCGTGCCCCGGTCTGGGAGGATCCCACATGCCGCGGAGCGGCTGGGCCCGTGAGCCATGGCCGCTGGGCCTGCGCGTCCGGAGCCTGTCCTCCGCAACGGGAGGGGCCACAGCAGTGAGAGGCCCGCGTAACGCATAAAAAAAAAAAAAAAAAAAAAAAAGTAAATGTAAGGGCTTCCCTGGTAGTGCAGTGGTTGAGAGTCCGCCTGCCGATGCAGGGGACACGGGTTCATGCCCTGGTCCGGGAAGATCCCACATTCCGGCTGGGCCCGTGAGCCATGGCCGCTGAGCCTGCGCGTCCGGAGCGTGTGCTCCGCAACGGGAGAGGCCACAACAGTGAGAGGCCCAGGTACCGCAAAAAAAAAAAAAAAAAAAAAGTAAATGTAATATAAAAAAATGCAATGCATCTGATGAAAAAGTTCACGTCCAACAGCTACAGAAAGTAAACCCATCTGAATTAGCTTCCACTCCATCCCCAAACCCTAGAATATAAGAGTAGAAATACCAGGTCCTTATTTGATTTTCTTAGTTTAAGGAAATAGATTTGAGTTCCCTCATTAAGAGAAGGTAATCTTTAGCATCAGTGAAAGAGTTGATCAGGAAGTGAGGCAAAAATCAGGAGATCATATTCCTTTATTACATATATGAAATATAAAAAATTAACAGAGCAATATATATATATATTTTGCAAGTCCACAGGACCTCAGGAAAAATATGTTCTGTATGTGAAGTTAATCTTATGGCACTGTGGTTCAGGTTTTATATATTCAAGTACAGAAGAAATGATATGTATAGTGGTTATGCATGAGTACAGAAGAGAAATAATAATGAAAAACTGTAATTTGGTGAACTATCACATACATTGAGTCAAAAAATGAGTGAATAGAATGACCATATACTGTTAATAAAGACAAGGAGGAAACTGTTTCCATATTCAGGTTTAAATACTAAACACAAAAATAAAACAAATTGTGTCTACAATAATTTTTGAAGTGTGTACAAGTGCATTGAAAATAAATGGGCTTTTAAAATTTAAAGTCCATTTTCTCTTTATCCAAGCATTTTCTACACGTATGACTCCTTTCTCTTAGAGTCTCTTCTTGTTCAGTTTTTTTTAAAGTTTCATCATGGCTGGTATCTGTGGAATCTAACCTCTATCCCAAAGCTGAGACTTCATGCAAACATATTCTCCTTTCAGGTTGCGTCTTCACATAGTTACTCTCAAGTGTTCAAGTTTAAAGAGTACAACTTCCACATTTTTTCCACACGTAGTGATAGTGCTTCTGTTTCAGCAGGTTTTCTTACGTGCCCTTTTCTTCTTTTTTTTTCTGTCAACGGCAGTCTCCAAACTTTCACAACACAAGTGGTAGGTAGTAAAGTGCTTTATACAATGAAATACTATATACATGTGGAGAGGTTCCATTTAACACCCCACAGACCAAAGTTCACGCACATCACACAAGAGAAGGCTCTTTTTAAGAAACACCTTTTCTGATAGTAGGGTTGGGGATTCCTTAAAATCTCATTAATTACTCCAAGTAGCACAAATGTAAGTAATATATCTGAAGATGGGAGGAGTCCTTGTTACGTGCATTGCCCTTAATGGATTACTGCTAAATATCTTACTGCTATTAAAATATTCTTAATAGTTATGAATTTCAGAATGAGTCCTATAGAACATAGGTATCGGTATTGGATTTTTCATTCCACTTTATGAAACAAACTGTATTTAAACATGGGCCCAAAAGAGATAGGGTAGACAAGGGCCATGCATTGGAACGTTTCTATATATTTTGGCACTAAAAAAAATTTCCAGTTTCATCTTTGAGGTCTCCTTTCCATTAAGTTTGTGTTTTGTACATAGAGAATTGCCATTATGTGCTATACACCTTTTCTGCTACTTGCACTCTCTTTTCAAAATATCCATGACTTTTCTTCCAAGAGATGGTTTCCAGTGCTGGACAAAACTTTTCATATTCACGACTAGTTTGCCTGTTCTTACATCCTCATGTCCTGCTACAAGGTACTCCAAACCTGAAAGAGAACAAAATTAGGGACTATGTAGTATCATAGTTTATTGAAGGGAGAGATGTGACTTTAGCAGTTTTATATATACATGGTTCATGGTTTTGTAAATTCATAGTTGAAATAGGGAGTCATATGCAATAATAGCTGACACTTAGTAAATATTTATTATGTGCTAAGTGCTCTAAATGTATTATCTCGTTTAATCTTGAAAATAACCCTATGAAGTAGGTATTACCTTTCTTCTTTCCTTGTTTTACAAATGAGGAAACAGAGGCTTGGCAAGATTGAGAAACAGTGTTTGCCAGTAAGCAGTGCACGCTGACTCAAGTTCAGGCCTGTCTGATTGTTGAACTTTTACTCTTTCCCTCTATGGTGAAGAAGTGAGGATTCTGTGGGTACTTAACATGCTGCCACAGTTCAATATTTCTTGGAGACTCACTATGTATAGTAGTGTATATTAAGGAGGATTTTATAAAAGTGAAACAATCATTTGGGAAAACGTATTGGAAGAGAGCTATGGATTATACAAAATAACACATATCTCCTATATAAAGTCAGTGTGTTTTTGGAATATAGAATGTTTGTTTGTCATACTTAAAAAAAAGATGAGACTTGACTAGTGCTGACTTTATAATTCAAAATTCTTTTCAGGCTTCAAGTAAAAATTTTGGCTAACAAACATAAAAATCCAAAAGGACAATCTCATTATCCATACATTAATAAAAAGAAATGTGATAATCTCCCTCGGTACATGTCTGTAGTAATATCAATATTAGTATTTTGAAACAATTTTCTTTAATATTATAGGGTAGAGCAAATAAGTAATTACATTTATAAAATAGAACTTTCCTATATAAGATCAAGAGACATATACTTTAAAACTCAAGTTAAGGGAAAACACAAGATGTTAAAATTCAATTGAAAATATCAATTTAAACTCATGGTTTAGTATATACAGTCTTGTTCATTCACTAAAATGGCTTTAAAAATGTCATTCCAGTGGTAATGAACACCTGTAACAAACATAACGTCTCTAATAACAGGTCTCACTAAAGACAAAACAAAACTAAACAAGGCTTCTTGAAGAAATGCTTTTTTTAGGTCCAGGGCAGGAAGATACAAGGTAAGCATGGGATTTCTTATTGTGCTAAAAAATGCAAGGAAGCTTTCAAAGCTTAATGGGAATCATTTTAAAAGGATACAGGAACCAGCAAGGGAGGGTTATAACTCGCCAAAGTTGTGATAATTTGAGCACCAAGAATGTAATAAGTGTGTGTGTGTTAATATACTGAATCAACAAAAATCCATAATTCCAAAGTGATACTCAAAAAATAGAAATCCAGAGAAAAATTAACTTGTCATCTTGAGACAGTTGTTAAAACCATTCCTTACTTTGGAAATTGAAAATTAAAGGAAAGAATTTAGCATTTATCGTGCTTTTATAATAGGAACTATATTTCATGGTAACCTAATAGCCCAGCTTGGGAGAGAAAGTCCTCTTACAGAATAATGTTAATTGATAAATGAAGGGAATTAGGTGAAATTAGAAAAACATCATTTCTCAAATTCTAATGAAATTATTCATTGAGGAAGGGATTGCCAATTGAATTGGTGATAAAATCATTAAATTGAATAGTTAATGGGGAACTGGATGTTTGCTTAGTGACTAAGTAACTCATACTCATTGTTTTCTAGTCTCAAAAGGGAACCCAATGGAGAGATCAGACTGTAATCACTCCAACCCCGGAGTCAAGTTTAGCAACCCTGACGGTGGGTCATCCAGGTACTATATATCTTGTGATGTGATTTAACGTGATGTGATTTAACATGAAGCACACAACAATATCTATGATGAATTCTAGACAAAATGTTTATCTTGAGTCTATCAAGCTTTTCTTTATGATTACAAGAAATATAGGAAGTAGAGAGACAAGCTAAATGACACCACAAAGAACCAACCAGACAAATATAGAAGGCAGGATAATCTACAGGACACCTGGCCTGGTTTCTTCAACAATAATAATTTCTTCAATACTAAAAAGAAACTCTGCATGAATAAAAGATACTTGAGGGGCTTAAAAACTAGATACAATGTGTGATTCTGGATTGAATACTGGCAAGGACAAACCACGTCTAAAGAACATTTTGGGATCAATTGGGAACTTGGAATATGATCTGAGTATTAGAGTATATGAAAATTAAAACTGAAGGGAAAGATAATAACTGAATAAAGTAGGTTGCAGAATGAAGCATATACTTATGATTTCATTTTTGTTAAAATATATACATATATATGTATGTAAGATGGATTATAAGGTATTTAAATTCTTTAAAGGGTAATCTTAGCTTCTTCATGAAAAAGAATCCCAATATTTGATTAACAGACTAGTTAAAACATAATCGTCTTAAAAAAAAAAACCCAAAACATAATCGTCTTGATATTGTTTGCATCATCTCTAAAATAATAAAATCCTCATTTAAAAATACGATAAACAATTTTTAGGAAACTTTCAGTGTTAAGTCTAGTATTTTAAATGAATTTACTTTGAAACTATAAATAGAACAAATATTATAGGAGTTTGCCATTACTTTGAAGTATAAATATAAATTAAACTAATAAAAATGATGCTGAATAAATCCATAAATTATGGAACAGCATCATGCCAAAAGTTAGCATGGAAAACAATGTTACCTGTTGTATCACTTACTAGCATTACATTTTATTTTCCTATCTCTATGCTTTTGACATCTACCTTGCTCTAAGTTTTTATTTATTTATTTATTTTTATTTTTTGGCTGCGTTGGGTCTTCGTTGCTGTGCGCAGGCTTTCTCTAGTGGTGAGTGGGGCCTACTCTTTGTTGCGGTGCGCGGGTTTCTTATTGTGGTGCCTTCTCTTTGTTGCGGAGCACAGGCTCTAGGCATGTGGGCTGCAGTAGTTGTGGCACGCAGGCTCAGTAGTTGTGGCTCACAGGCTGTAGAGCGCAGGCTCAGTAGTTGTGGCACATGGGCTTAGTTGCTCTGCGGCTTGTGGGGAATCTTCCCAGCCCAGGGCTCAAACCCATGTCCCCTGCATTGGCAGGCAGATTCTTAACCACTGCGCCACCAGGGAAGTCCCAACCTTGCTATAAGTTTGAGGGTGCAAAGTTTACTTTGTATCCATAGAGAAAGAAAATATAATACTTTAGTGCTAGCCTTGGTATTCTAAAATATATGATTGATGAATGAGTAAATGTATGTATGAATGTAGGAATGAATGAATTTGCAGGGATGCCAATTAGATTACTCCTTTTCAAAAGTAGCAAAGGAAATGTTGGCGTGTAAAGTTTCAGAGTTTTCTTATCAGCTTTCTTTGGCCTTAGCTATTGAACTTGTAAAATGGAAAAACAAAGTGAAATGAAAGAGTGTCTGGTTTTGCTTTGGCAGGTTCTAGTCTTTTCATCGAAGTGAATAAACATGTTTTCAAGAATTCTTTGAATAATTGTGCTTATGTTTTCAGTTGTGATGAACTCAGTTGATTCTTTTACTCTATTTGGCAGAAATCTGATTAGGAAGTGTAATTCACTTCCTGGAGGGTGGCTCAGATTGTCAAAGCTTTTGTTTATAATGTCTTACTAAAAAACTGAGTGGATTTCTTTCTTTGTCTTTTGCCAAGATAGTAGAAAGTGCTTATAGAAAGAGCCCCGGGAAACAGAACTTAAATTGATGACTCCTAGTCTCCGGTATTCAAAATCCAAGATTCTGATTACTTCATTTGTTCTTTGTAAACATATTTATTTTAAAATGTCTTTAAATTTTTCCTTATTAAAATTTAGATTAATTTAAATAAAATATGAAGAGGTATAAAAGGGTGTGAGAGATTAGTCAATGGTCAAAAGTCAAGAGAAGGGTGTGAGAGATTAGTCAATGGTCAAAAGTCAAGAGTTTTATATCACTGTGTAGATCGTTTAGGTTGTGGGGATAAAATAAAAATTGATAGTTTTTCTCTCTCTTTCTCTCACTCAGTTATCTATTTCTCTCAGATTTATTAACCAAAACCCATAAATGACTTCTTAACATAACTGTGGTTTCCTGGACTTAAATTTGAAAAGAATTAGATCCAGAACACAGATTATGCACCTGTTTCAGCAGTGCCATTAAGACACAGCTGGCAACTTCGTAAACAAGGAAATACAGAAGATTAAAAAATATATTATTTGTTTTACTAGAACTTACTCTGTGGGTATTTTGTTACTGTTATTTGGGTACTAATGGTAGGCCCTGGAGATAGTATGGTCAAAAATCTAAATCCCATCCTCAAATTTAATGAGGGAGACAGAAATAAGCAGCTTATGATGCAGTATGAGTGTACTTGTAGAGTGAACAGATATGAATCCCATCCTTACTTGCTTGCCTCTATGTCTGCCACAATGTTTTAAAGTGCACATTTTCGTCCACTCCAAGTTTCTCTAAGATTCTGTAGTTTTGTTGTTGTTTGTTTGTTTTTGCTGTTTCTAATTTGAAACCAAAAGGTCATTTAATGAAAAAGAAGATGATGAGAACTTGAGAGTTGTTTTCTATCCAGGAGAAACAGATGCTTCTCATGCAACAGTAAAAATGAATTCGATATTATTTGCACAGATGGAATTTTGCATTTGAACTTCCTTTTGGGAGCAAGTTCTAACCAGGGCATCATAATAGGACCTAGCTTTCCAATACAGTATTATTGGCAGATAAATTCATGAAAGTGCTTTCCTTGCTACTGACACCTGGAACCAATCTGAGACTTCTCTTTCAGGACAGAAAATACTATATTGCTGGATTTTAAAATATTTTACTTTTATAGAGCATGTGAAAGAGAAAAAAATTTTTGATGTCAGTTCAAAGAATTCCATTTGGATTTTCCCTAGATCAGATGGTGAAAAGGAGAGATACTCTTGCTGAGTTTATTTAGGTTGTGGTTCAGAGAATGTAGGACAAGCAGCAAATCAGCAGAAACATGGTAGGTAACAAGCTAGAAGAGACTAATGCTCACCAGGGTTGAGGATTGGACAAGTGCAGCCTCTGTTAGTCCATGATTCTGGATATAATGTTCGTTTTCCTCGTAAAATTTTCAATTTGGTGGATTTTAAGACTTTTTTAATCTTCACATTGACCTCAGCATGAGATCCTTTATCATGAGCTGATAAAATCTTTATTTTTAGCACTGTAACAACACAATTCCAAAAGTCAAAATGCATAGAATTTCATACTATCCTTTGAACTTTGAACAACTTAAATATGCATTTCAGAGTATAATGGAAAAGTAAACCAATGATAATGTGGAAATTTGCTTTAAAAATCATTAGGGATTAAGAGGTACAAACTACTATGTATAAAATAGATAAGCTACAAGAATATATTGTATTGTACAACACAGGGAATATAGCCAATATTTTATAATAACTGTAAATGGAATATAACCTTTAAAAACCGTGAATCGTTAGTTGTACACCTGAAACATATAATATTGTACATTAACTGTATATACCTCAATAAAAAGAAAGAAAATCATTAGGCTCATTGATTTTGCACTGACTTCATCTCATTTATCTATATTAATTCCTGTTCTTTCTTAACATTTTTCAACTGCTACTTCTGTCCATATCACTATGCTAAGAGAATATCAGCCATTTGCCTACTGCAAATAAATCTTAAACACATTCAGCTATCAAATCTAAATAGAAAAAAGATGCACAGGAAGTAGAATTGTTATCCTGGTTTTTATTTAGATTCTGACTATATTATACTCTTATAGCTAGCTTTGTGTAATGTTATGACAAAAAGCAAAATGTTACTGCCAGGACATATTTTACGTATTCTAAAGAGATTAAATAATATTATTGATTACTTAATTTTCTTCCCTGGTGTAATGCAAGCTGACTGGGATTAGGAAGCTGTCCTACGTGATGGCAGAGCTCCAGTTTTCAATATGACTCCTGATTCTATTATGTTCTTCCATCTATGAAATGGATGTGGATAGGGATCAAGTAATGGGATAAATTGGGGTGGGGAAAAACATAGACCTAAGGAACACTGAATGCAACGTTCTGTATTATTAGGAGAGTTCTTACTGGCTTATCTATATCTTGGAAGATGATGGAAGATTGTGTGTAATAAAAGAACCCTATCTTGGCTGGTACCATATCCTGAGAATATGGCTGTCAGATGGCCATGTTTTCTTTATAGAGTCACCAAATGCACCAAATTATAGATTCACCAAATTTTAGACGTCTAAGGGCTCTTAAGAGCTCATCTAGTCTTGTTTTATGTATGAGGAAGCAAGTTTTAAGTGAACTGCTCAAACCTGTATGCCTGATTGATTAGAGGTAGACTTTGGACTAGAACTCTGATAAGGTAAATGCATGCAGGGTACATATTGTAGTAGCCCCTCGCACATGGCCAACGCTCAATAAATGTTCACTATTATTTTTCTAGCTCAAAGAGAGCAGGAACCTTATCAATTCATTATTATAACTCAATAAATATTTGCTAAAAGAATAAAAATGAATCGAGTATCTTTTCTATTAAGTCAGAGAATGGGGAGGGGGAGACCATTTTTCCCCAAGTCTGTAGGTGTATTGCACTTAATAAGACCAAGATACTTCATGAAATCATTAAAAGCATTCAAGTTCTCTTAAGCAGAAAATAATACAGTTGTATTAAAAGATATCAATGTGGTTGTAAATTCAGTCAAAGAGCTACTGAATCTATGTGATAATGAAAACCAGTTGATATTTCTATTGAACTGAATGACTTTGGACTAAATTGTCATATTTTTTTGCTTTTAATAGTAAATACCTTTCCCTCTAAATTGACTTTTCTTTACTGGGCACTATGCATTTCAAAAGTTTGCTTCTATTATTTAACCAAGTTGGCAGGTGAAAGGAGGGAAATATGCACATAATTTTAGATAAGATTTATGAGGTTTTTAACATTTGTGTTTTTATCTTTTATGAGAATAAATACAATGTTATCAAGAACCTAAACATTTTGTTTCAGAAATCATGACTTAAAACTTTCTCTTCATTGTAATGCATAAATAATAAATAATGCTGTATACATTATGGAATAATAAAAAGATTCAGACACTAGTCAATGATATGTTGGCAAGATAAGGCATCTTTAATATACTTAATAATAAACATAAAGCCATTTAGAATTTGAAGATAGTAACAGTCTTTACTTAGGGCAATGGCATTTTCCTTTGTCCATACACTGTATTTTCCTGGCATTTGGAAGGTAGAGGAGTCTAGAGTATATAGAGAGGGCAGGGAAGAGACTCAGGCAGAGAGCTTGTCTCAAGGCCTCCCCACTATATTTCCCCTTCCTTCCCTAACACTGACTGAGCATCTAGTATGTGCAAGGTAATGTGCTGTGTGCTTTTCAAAAATCTCATTTCATGGGGAAGGTGGCGTCATCCCTATTTTACAGAGGAGGAAGTCTGGAGACATTAAGTTACCCACCCAATAAACCACAAATAAAACCCATGTAGGTCTGAGCCCAAAGCCTGAGCTTTTAGTCACTGTGAAATATACTGCTTTAAACTGATTTCTGCCTAGTAGTACTACAGGATAAACTGGCTGAGAAATCATTTAAGTGGCTAGAGACTTCCCTTTTAGATTACTAATACAAGAAGCATTTATAAGAAAGGATTACGTGTCATGATTTTTTTCTTTTTCTTGTTTGCCTCTTTTCCACATAGCAGGATAACCCTGCTTTTGCTCTAAAGCCTCCTGCTCTCACCATTACATTCAACACCATCTCTATTAGGAGAATCTAGGTCAAGGCCAGACTACTATGTTTACTATTATTATATAAGACTAGTGCTTTGATTTACTGTGAATGTGATAAACCAGGCCACCCATTTCCTTAAAAACTTTTCCTACTTAGTTTGAATAGATCCTTAGAAGCATTCAAGCACTTCAAACTCACCGTATGAATATTTCATTCCACAGAATGCCTTGGAGTTTCTTAACACCTGTTCCTTACACTCACATTTACCTACAGAAAGTGAATGAACATGGTGTTAGTTATTTAGAAAAAAAGTAAAACAAAAAACAATCGCAAGTAAATTCAAGAAATCTTTGGAAGACTTTCAAAATGCCTTTGTACATAGTCTATAATAGCATTCTTATACTTATTTATGTACCTGTTTCCTCTCTAGACTGTGATCCTTGAGGACGATGGTTATGTCTTATTCATCTTTATATTCTTAAAGCCCAGAATGGATACGATTTTCATTCTTTTTTTTTTTTGGCCATGCCGCTCAGCTTGTGGGATTTTAGTACCCCGACCAGGGATCAAACGCAGGCCCTCGGCAGTGAGAGCACAGAGTCCTAACCACTGGACCACCAGGGAATTCCCCAGGATTTTCATTCTTACTGATTTAACAATTAGATATAATTCTACCTCTTCCCTAACCCCTCCCCTCCTACCCTCACACATTGCATTTTATAGGCACTGAGTGGCATAACAGCAGGTAACATTTACTGGGGAGCACTTACTACATGCCAGACACTATTTTAAGTCTTTTACATTTATTTACTAAGTATTTATTTATTTATTATTTATTTATTTATTTTTATTTATTTACTATTTACAATAGTCTAAGATTCTAACAAATAGAAATTTGACAGGAATACAGAGATAAAAGGATGAGCAAAGAAATGTAAGAGAAAGAGGAGAGAGTGTTCATGGAAGAACCAGTTGTTCTGTTTATCCTGGGTACAGATTGAGTTGAGAATAATAGAAGGTATCATGGAGGACCTTGACTGACATGCAGTTAGGGCCTGAATTTAATTTGTTAGATAAAGGGGAATTTTCAAAGCTATCAGCTTAAAGAAGTTACATGAATTTAAAAATATATATATGAAAATTAATCTGGCATTACTGTATCAAAACTGTTGGAATGGAGAAAATATGAAGGCAGGGACCAGTTAGAAACTCGTGAAATTGGTAACACACAACAGTAACTAAATTGAATATCAACTATAAGCCATAAACTTTATAAGGAATTTTATCCATATGATCTTATTTAATATTTACAGTTAGGTTATGAGATAGGTACTATTAACAAATGAAAAAAGGAAGGCTCAGAGAGGTTAATTAGCTTGTTCAAGGCAGCGTATAGCTAACAAGTAGAAAAGCCAGATTTTAAGCCTGGGTTGGGGAGAATCTGAAGCCCCCAATCTTTCCATTGTACTGTCTTTCTAAGGCAGATGGGATATGGGTCTGAGAGGTGGCCATGGGTGTAGATAGGAAGAAATATCAAAGGATGCTGCAGAGTTAGGGTCTACAGGTCTACAAATCCTGTCACTGCATTGGATGAGGACAAGCATCCAATTTTATGAGGAAGCATAAAAATGTACTTGAAATTTTCAGCCAAGGTGACAGAGAGGATTGTAGTTTCGCTAACAGAAATAGGGAAGTTAGGAGAAGGAGAGCATTTTAGGAGTGTATTACGTTTTTTTTTTTTTTTGTAGTAATCAATAGTCTAACTTAATTATTGAAAGTTTATTGAGTAGCTCATAGAAAGGAGAAAAAGCCGAAGAACCAGAACTCTGAAAGGACAAGAAACAAGAGAGCGCCAGAGATCTATTGGGCAGTCTCTTTACAGCTTTGCCATTGGAATCATGAACTCTAATCATTTTCAGAATTTGCCACTTTCAGCTCAAGATTTAAACTCTAGGGACAGAACATCTGATTGACTTCTCTAAGACTGTATTAAATGGCGGAAGAGTGGTTCCCCAAAGAAAAACTGGGTTGAGCTACCACAGAAATAGCAAGAAAGAAGGGGAAAGGGATCTGGTCAGGCAAAAAACAACAGAGGTCTAGTACGAGGAGAATATAATGAATTAGAGATGCTGACAGACATACATGTGGAAATGAGAGTGTGATTCTGGTGAGACTAGGTAGGTAGATATGGAAAATGGAAAATATTGACATATCGGCTCTAGCTAAAGTTTCTTGAGAAACCAGAACGAGATCTGCAAGTAGAAAATCACAGTGGAATTAAATAGTGAGAAAGATTAAATCAAAGATGCTTAAAATGAGCTGTTGTGATTTGTTAAGTAATATTGCTTATCATCTAAACAAAGCAGAGGACTGCTCATTCAGAAACTGTAGTAACCTGAGTGGACAGCTCATTGCCTTTGATGATTCCACCAAAGCAAGAGAGTATGGTAACTACCATGCATATCTTACTCCTCAACATAATGCTCTTCCCTTTGTCCTTGAGCCTATAAGAACATGAGTAGGGAGGGACAATACTGGGGTGGGGGAGTGGGAGGTCCAAGCTATTGGGTATAAAATAGGCTCAAGGATGTATTGTACAACATGGGGAATATAGTGAATATTTATAGTGAATATAGTAATAACTGTAAATGGAAAGTAACCCTTAAAATTGTATAAAAAGAAAAAAAATTTAATAAAAAGAACATGAATAAGTCTGTTACTTGAAGACCTTTCCTTGGCTGCTTTCCAGTACTCCCTTTTCATATGTTAAGAAATCAGACATTAAAATTTGCTTTTGAATAAATCTTTTTTTGATTAGGCTTCAGCCCAGATGTGTTTTCTTAAAAGAAATTTGGAAGAAGAGGAAAACCTATTTAGTTATACTGGGTTGTTAGAACGTTTCAAAAAAAAGTATTGCTTACAGTTCTCTGGTACTAGTTAAAGCCAGTTTTGTTGGACAGGAAGTGAAATTTTACATCTGATGCTCTCTACCCCACAAGAAGTGGTAGAAATCAAGAGTATCTTGGTATAGTGCATTATATTCCTAGTTATGGAAACTTATGGCAGGTAAATAGGTATGTAGGCACATAGATTTGAAAATGAACCACAGTGCTTAGAAAACTGATTATCATTTTTCTGTTGAAAAAGGTGCCCAGGGGCACTATTTTATACTCATTGGGAATATTGCTGTAGCAGGAGACTGAACAGTCTCTTCCTCAATCCGGAGCTCATCCAGATGAATTTCAGAGACTCTCTGGGGACATCATAGACCTAACAGCTGTTGTGGATGTGAGAGTCTGGAGTTAGTCTGATGCCAGCACCGTTATGTGCTTCATTAGTGTGCTGCCAGCTCCCTCCCTAGTAACATGATGATTGGCTTAACGAATGTCTTATGGCACTAGAACCTTGATTTTTACAGATTTGGCTTGGCAGACAAAGTTGGAGAATTCTGAAAACGATTGTGTTAGAAAAAGAGAAGAAATCTTTCAAAAGTGGTTATTAAAGTTAACATCATAGAATTCAGACTACGTAGCATTAAGGCACAAAATTAATGGGAAAGATTTTTCCTTTTCAAATGCTAAAAAAGATAAATATGACAACTTCATATTACCTTATCTTTCCCACCTTCTTTCCTGTTGTGAATTAAAATGAAACCAATTAGGAAAACGATCATAAGATTATGTTAAGTGAAAAAAAACCCATGATATGGAATTGCAGATACCAAGTGTTTCTATAACTTGAGTTCTTGATTCTTGAAAGGTCCATAAATTCTCTATGAGAAGGTATTAAAACTGTGGTTTCTTACTCTGCTTCAGCCACACTGGCCTCCTTGCTGTTCCCTAAATAAGTCAGGCCTAGTCTCACCTCAGGGTTTCTGTAATTGCTGTATCTTCTGCCTAAACTCTCTTTCCTCTGTTATCTATATAGCTCACTCCCTTACCTTCCTCAGGTTTTTTTCTCAAAAGTCCTTTCATAGGACTTTTCTGATCACCCCATTTAAAAGTATGTCCCTCTCAAGTATTTCTTATCCCACATCCCTGCTTTATTTGTCTATTATATTAAACATCATTAAATATTTTACTTGTTTATTAGCTGTCTTCCTCTGCATGAATGTGAACTCCTTGGAGACTGAGGTTTTTGTCTGTTCAATTACTAGATTTACAGCACTGGCACGTAGTATAAGTATTCAATAAATATTTGTCAAATGAATGAGTCTATAAAGCATTCCTACAAATTAGTAAGAAAATTACAAATAGGAAATTCACAGAAAAAGAAACCTGAAAGTCCAAGAAACCATGAAAAATTACTAATCAGGAAAATGCAATTAAAATGACAAGATCCCATTTCACACCCATCAGATTGGCAAAAATTTAGAGGTTTGATAACATCAGTTTTAGAAGTCCAATAAATATTGAATGAGTTAAACTGTGCCTGAGTTAACGAGTTAGAATACTGCTTGGCCCCTTGTATGTGCTATATAGACATTTGTTAAATAAGTACAAAGTACTTATTTGTGAGGATGTGGAACAACCGGGTGTCATACTTTGCTGGTGGAATGCAAATTTATGCAACCACTTGAGAGAGCTATTTGGCAATAAATGGTAAATTTGACAATAAGCACACTGTGACCCAACAGTGTCTAGATTGTACCCCAGAACAAGGGTCAGCAAACATTTTTTATAATGGAACAGATAATAAATATTTTAGGCTTTGTGGCCATGGGGAAAAATTAAAGATTTTATGTAGGTACTTATATAACCATTTAAAATAACCATTTAAACCTTAGAGCGGGCAGCTTAGCCTGGAGAAAAGTAGATGGCAGGCCACATTTGGCCTGAGGGCTGTAGTTTGCCAGCCCCTGATCTAGTGAAACTCCTTCTCAAGTACACAATATAACACATATAAGAGAACATTCATGGTAGCATTATATATAATAGTGGAAAATTGGAAATTGGAAATAACCTAAATGGCAAACAATGGGAGAATACAGAGTGTTGTATTCATATAATAGAATGGATAAATCTAAAAAAAGTACACATTTAACTAAAAAAAAAAAAAAATTTAAAGGGTAGGTAAGTTATCATGTACATGAGATTTTTAAAACATTACATAAATATATAAATATATTATATACTATTTAATATATATATATAGTAAAAATGTGAAAGTGGATGATGAACACCAAAATTCAGGTTAGTGGTTATTCTGTGGAGTAAGGAAGGCTAGTCAACTCGTAGATTGGTACATCAGGGGCTTCAAATGCATCTGTAGAATTTAAATGAAAATATGAGGCAATTATGGCAAAATCAAGATTTGATAACACTAGAAGGTGTTCACATGGGTGTTCATATCACATTTTTGGTGTTTGTCATGTTTAATAATAAAAAATATTTTAAGTTTTATTTGGATGATTTGGTGAGCACTTTACAACCAAATGCTGACAAGATTTCTTGTCCACATTTGTATTTGTGACATGATTTAAGTTGATGCTATATAGAACCACTTGAGTTTCTATGAGAAAAGAATAGAGATAGGATGAACACAGAAATTATGTGTTCACGCCAGTATCACAGCCTGCTCCTCAAATGACAGAACAGGTAAACATCACAGGAAAATTAAATCAGAATAAAGAGGAGTATAGACTTGATAAACTCAAGGAATCATATTTATGTAGTAAACAGTGTTTTGGCTTCAGTAAAAATCATTTTTCATATTCAATTAATGTTAACTTGAATTTTATTAGTTTTATTTGGCTTATATTTAGTTTGTAAAATTATTTTTGTTTTATAGTTGGATAAAAGCTTTAAACATGAGGAGTTCACAGCTAGCTTTTGCTTTGTACTGAGTTACATACACTAGGTCTGTAAGAATGTTTTTCCTTTAAATGAATCTGTACATTTCCATTGAGTTAGCTCTCAACTGTGTAAAACAGTATGTTTTAGAGAGGGGAAGGGACTTCCCTGGCGGTCCAGTGGTTAAGATTTTGCCTTCCAATGCAGAGGGCGTGGGTTTAATCCCTGGTCAGGGAGCTAAGATCCCACATGCATCGTGGCCAAAAAACCAAAACATAAAACCGAAGCAATATTGTAACAAATTCAATAAAGACTTTAAAAATGGTCCACAGCAAAAAAAAAGAAAAATCTTAGAGAGAGGGAAACACACCAAAGTATTAACAGTGGGATAGTGAGATTTGGGGTTTTTTTTTTTACTGTGATATTCTGCATTTTCCAAATTTTCTGTACTAATTACACGTTATTGTAACAATCAGAAAATAAACAAAAGCTTGTTAAATACCATTTAGCTATGTTTAAGAGTTTTATAATTACGGGGGTCACTACTTTGTTAACCTTAGAACTAGAGTTCCCCTTGTAAGATCCAAAATCTGTTCTCTGGTTTGTCATGAATCACTGTTACTCAAGACCAGACCCGGAAATATGACTAGACGCAGTAATATCTATTGTCTCACCTGAATGTCGAAGTGCAGAAAATCCTTGCTCATCCTCCCACTCCCAGGCTGGTTCACTCTTATTGTGCATGGAATGGAAGTTAGGAATTTCATGATGCCAGTCTATGTCTGTGCTGCTAATAAAATAGAAAATGATGAAGAACTTATTAAGGAATTTCTTAGAACTTGAATGTATTTCTAGAGATTTAAACCTTATTAGCTACCTTCCCATCCTTTCACTTTTCAGAAATAGTGTTGTAAAGGGCTTATTGTTAAAAAGAATAATTTATTTTGCGGAATGAACCAGGCCATCTCTAGAATCTTGCAAGAACAAATTACTTGACTCTGCACTTTGACAAAAATTTTTTAAAGAGATGTGCAAATACATCTTTGTCCACTAGTGGCGTGCAACGTTTTCCCAATCACTACCAGATCTTCAAAAGAATCTGAAAGACACAGAGGTGAGAACAAGAGCCATGCACATTCACCTGCTGATGCAGTCTCCTGTGAGAGGGTCGCAGCTCCCTGCACAGTCACAAGGCCTGCAGCCATAGGCTCCGAAGCCCCAGTATCCCACCATACACCTGTCACAATGTGGCCCTGCCACCCCAGGCTTGCAAGGGCAGTCACCGTTGCTGGGGTCACAGAAGGTCACTGAGCTGAAAGGAAGGACAGCTGATCCAACTGGATGACAGGAACACACTACAACAGAGAGGACACACAAGGACCAATGAGTGACCAGATTATCTGTGGAGATTAGGCCCAGCCATCCCAAACTGGCTTCCCTTCACCACACAGCATATCTCTGAGGCTCCTCCTTTACCCACTTGGTGTATGCTCAATGAATGAAAGCTAATTAAATGACAGATAAGATATCATCAGAAAAGCACATCTGCTGCTAAACCACCTAATTTATCCTAAAATTAAAGGCATTAAATATGAATGGCTTTTGTTTGGGGTGATGAGAATGAATCAGCAAAGAAAACAAAGAAGGAGCAGTTAGTGAGAAAGGAAAAAATTCATGAGCGCATGGTGTTCTGGAAGCCAAACAAAGGAGGTGGACGACATCAACTGTGTTAAATGCTGACAGGTCCAAGAAGAGGAGGAACAGGAATGGGTCACTGTACTTGACAGCATGAAGACCACCGGTGTCCTTGGCAGGAACGGTTTCAGTGTAACAGTGAGTGGCGAACCTCACTGAAGAAAACTCAGGAGAGAATGGGAATAGAGTAATCTGAGCAAGAGAACAGACAGCTCTGTTTTGAGCTTTTCTGTAAGGGCACAGAAATGTGGTGGTAGCTAATACCGAACGGATATATGAACTGAAGTGAAGGTTTGAGTTTTTGTCTGTTTTGATTGTTTTAAGATGGGGGAAATTACAGCATGTTTGATGTTGATGGAAATGATCCAGTAGAAAGGGAAAAATGGATGAGTAGAAGAGACATGGGAGAATTTTTAAAGGGATACTTGAGTGAGGAAAAAAAGGATGGGATTTGGTGTAGAAGAGGAGGTGTTGGACTTGGGTAGGAGCATGATTAGTTCATAGTAATAGGACAGAAGGCAGAGCATATGGATACAAATGCAGGGAAGTGAATAAATGCAGTGGTGGGAGCCGGTGGGATTTTTCTTCTGATTGCTTGCATTTCTTTTTTGGCTGTGCTGGGTCTTTGTTGCTGTGCCCGGGCTTTCTCTAGTTGCAGCAAGTGGGGGCTACTCTTTGTTGCGGTGTGCGGACTTCTCATTGCAGTGGCTTCTCGTTGCGGAGCACGGGCTCAGTAGTTGCAGCATGAAGGCTTTAGAGCATGCAGCCTTCAGTAGTTGTGGCACGTGGGCTCAATAGTTGCAGTGAGTGGGCTCAGTAGTTGTGGCGCACGGGCTTAGTTGCCCTGCAGCAATGTGGGATCTTCCCGGACCAGGGATTGAACCCGTGTCCCCTGCATTGGCAGGCAGATTCTTAACCACTGTACCACCAGGGAAGTCCCCTGATTGCTTGTATTTTCTGGATGAAATAGAAAGCAAGGTCATCAGGTGAGAGAGATGATGAAGAATGGGAGTGGGAGAGTGAATGAGACACTTAGGAAGTGAAGTAAAATTGCCAGCAGCATAAAGGCCACCTTTTGAGGTTAGTAGTCATCAATTTATAGTGACCCCAGATAAAATGATAGGTTGTTTCTCCAACCCTATACAAGTGGGAGAGTTCAGGGTTGGTGTAGGAAGAAAGCTTAATTTGATTTGTTGAACGTTTGTGTCCCCCTGCTTCAAATTTGTATGTCAAAGCCTAATCCCCAATGTGACGGTATTTAGAGGTGGGGGGCCTTTAGGAGGTTTGGATACAATTTGGGGGAGATGAGATTGGTGCCCTTATAAGGGAATGAAGAATGCAGAGCTCTCTTCTTTGTGAAGGATGTGAGGCAACAACAGAGGTTGGCAGTCTGCAACCCAGAAGAGAGCTCTCACCAGAACTGGACCATGCTGGCACCCTATTGCGGACTTCAACCTCCAGTTATTTCTCCAACTGTGGGAAATAAACATTTATCTTTTAAACCACTTAGTCTATGGTATTTTGTTATACCAGCCTGTATGGGCTAAGACAGCTCCTCAGACTAGAATCTATAATCAGCCACTTCTGCAAGTCCTTTCTATTAATCAAAAGTTCTTCCCCTCAGCCCTCTCCCAACTCCTGCGATTGCCTACTGCTCAGTTTTACAATCCCCAACACTTTCTTTGTTCATGGGCTAGCAAGAGTAGCTGAACAAAGTAAAAAAAAATGTGCTTGTTGGTTTTATCACAAATGTGTGTACCCTAACCTCAGTAGGGTCCCCTAACTGATGCTCATTAGCCCTATTTATTCAATTGTCCCTGCCTATTTTTTTTTAATAAAATTCCTCACAGTGAGTGTCCCAGAATTTCTCCAGGCTTTTTAATTCACCCTCACCACTTGGTCTGAAGATTCTGATTCACTGATAAGGTCCTCAGGTAATCTTTTCTCCACCTCAAAATCTCTTTATCTTCAACTTGCCACGCTTTTCTCTAAGAATCAAATGAGAAAGCTGGAAGAGATCTTGCTTTATGGCCTTGTCTCTCACAAGCTCTGTGATTTGGGGCAAAAAATTTAACTTTTGTGAATGTCGGTTTCTTCATTTGGGTATCTACATTACACGGAGATTTGATGAGGATGAAACTGTTCTAAATGAGATTACTTCAGCAAGGTGCATAGCACAGTCTGACACCTGCCGGGCCGGCTCTTCCTTCTGAATCTTCTCAATTAACTTTCTAGATCCCACTCCCTCCTTTATCCCCTTGGAAACTTACTCTATTGATTACTTTCTTTGTCATTAAAAGCTCTGTTTGGCTTCAATCTGGCTTCATATCAACTACTAACTGTGTGACTTTTGGCAAGATACCTAGCCTCTCGTTTTCTCAGTTTTCTCTTCTATAAAATGGAAAAGAGAACAATATCTACCCTCATACAGTTGTAAGGGTGAAAGGAGATCACGTATATAAAGCACTTAGTATAGTGTATAGCATATGGTTAGTTAATAGTGAGTTAAATAACTAATGAATTCATTAGATAATTCTTGTAGAAGCGTAGAGTCTATGCCTGTGTAAGTTATGGTGACTCACGGATATGAGTCAAGGAGCTCATATCCGTGTGGGGGAAACAGAGGAATAAACAAAACATTTCCATAATCTGTGATTAGCACTCTGATAGAGCTCTATAAGAGCACAGAGGAGGGGTGCACAGGCTGAGGGTCTCACATAGGATCCACAAAGGAGGGGTCATTTAGACATCTGAGTTGATCCTAAAAGATGAGTAGGAGTTTGCAAGGTGAAAAGGAGGGGAAGATAGGCAGTTGCTTATTTCAGCCTGTCTTTAGATTCTCTCCCTGTTTGCATTTCTTTTAAATAATTAAAACAAAATTTTAATTGTGGTAAAAAACACATACCATAAAATTTACCATCTTAACCATTTTTAAGTGTATGGTTCATCCTCATTGCATTTTATGTTTCTGCATTATATGTGGAAGCTCTTCCTGCTTCCTGAAAACGTGAAACTCTTTCATGCCTCAGTGCCCCTGGCTGTGCCTGCATTGCTTTTACCTTTACCCTTCCTTGTCCCACGCCTTCCAGACAATTAACCACCCTCTCTTCTATGCTGCCTCTGTTCTTTGTATGTATTTCTATTTTGTGTGTATCACAGTGCATTATTATTTATGTGCCTGTCTCCCTTATTACTGGACTCTGAACTCATTGACAGAAGGATCTTTATCTTCTTTTGTTTGTTTTTTTTTTTTTTTTTTTTTTTGGGTATGCGGGCCTCTCACTGTTGTGGCCTCTCCCGTTGCGGAGCACAGGCTCCGGACGCGCAGCCTCAGCGGCCATGGCTCACGGGCCCAGCCGCTCCACGGCACGTGGGATCTTCCCGGACCGGGGCACGAACCCGCATCCCCTGCATCGGCAGGCGGACTCTCAACCACGGCGCCAACAGGGAAGTCCGGATCTTTATCTTCTTATTTTTGCTTTCTATGCCCCAGAACAGAGCCTGGTACATAGTAGATGCCCAAATAAGAATTTACGGAATTGACCTGAAGGACATTTCAGGCTGTAGGAGTCATATGTGAAAGGGCCTATTTGGGGACTGTGAGAAGGTTACTGTGTCTAGAGTGTACATTGAGTGGAAAGCAGTTGGAGCTGATGAGCCTGAAGAAAAAGCTGTAGAGTTACGTTTGGAGCCAGACTGAGGCAGGGCCTAACCCAAGAAGTTGAATTTTGTCTTATGGGTATAAAGAATCATAGGAAGTAAAATGTTAAAAAAGCAGAATTACGACATGGTTATAATTTAATTTTGACAGCTACTTTGGCATCATTGTGTGAAATAGACTGCAGTAGGGGGAGACTGATGGCAGAGAAACCAAAGAAATGAGAGAGAACAAGGAACTTGACTAAGACAGCAAATGAAGGAATGGGAGAAAAGCTTGGATGTGACAAACCTTATTTTTTTTAATAGTGAATTGATAGGGTTCAGAGGCCCTCTGGATGAGGAGGAAGAATGCATTGTTGAGGGACAAACAGAAACTGAGGAAGATTTTAAGGTTTGTAGTTTATGAAAGTGAATGACTAGAGCAGGTTGGGATAGGTGAATCCATGTTGGGGTGGAGATAGGGAAGGGAGGGAGAAGAGGGTGAGTTCAGGGTTAGACATATTAAGTTTGAGATGTCTGAAGGATGCACCAAAAAGTTATAATACGCAACTGGAAATAATAATCTGAAGTGTAGGAGAAGGTTGGGGTCACAAATACAGTGTTGAGAGTTGTCAGCAGATGGGGATTGAAACTAGGAGGGCTGGATGAGATTTCCCAGGGATAGTGTATAGAGTGAGAAGGCAACCAAGGGTGGAACACTGGTCCAGGCAGTTAGAGGAGCAGTAACTTGTAAAGCAGATAAGGACCAGATAGAGAGGGAAAAGAATCAAGTAGGTGTTGTTATAGAAACCAAAGGATGAGAAAGTTTCAAGTGATTAACAATGTAAGACAACACAGAATGAGTAAGTCACGTAAGATTTATAATAGGACAGTAATGCTGTCAAACAGGAAGGTGTTGGTGACTTGTGAGAACAGGAGCTGAAGAAATGCAGGTATTGATGGTGTAGTACTCTGTTTAGATCTCTTTAATTTTGTTAAGCCTATAATCATTAGTGCAGTGGTTCCCAAACCAGCAGGAATGTGAGAAGTCTGCAAAAGTTCTTTACATCTTACATATGTGAAACACACCCTTCCTCTCCTCCCTTATGCTCTCCTTGGTTGAGAACCACTACAGTAAGGGCATGGAATATTGCCTTTTTTTTTTTAAACAAAAGGTATAAATTATCTTCTTGAGAATATTCATTTATTTGCTTACTCAACCAACATGTGTTAGTTAATAATTCTAATGTTTATGAAGCATTTGTAGTCTACAAAACACAACTGCCCCTTAATCAAACATTTAAGATCCTTCATACTATGGCCCTAGCCCACTTTTCTGGTCTTACTTTTCATTACTCTCTTGCCTATAGCCCTTATTCTAATCGAAAGGGATGAATTCTTGCAGATAGCCTTTATTCTAATTAAATGAACCCCCAACCTTTCCTGTTTCTGTACCTTTATTAATTTCAATAGGGAAATCTTTTCTCCTATATCTATCTTCCAAAATTCTACACGTCCTTTAAGATCTATTCAAGTGTCACCCCTAAAGTTGTTGCTGGAAGGGTATGGTCAAAGCGATTCAACCATTTGGAGCAGTGGAAGTGCTCAAGGTAGCAGCTCTGTTTGCACCTTTCTTGTAAAGACAGAACTTCAAAACTCATATTCAGTGATATTCAGAAAAGAGATGCAGTACCCTTCCCTCTGCTACCCTCTCCCATCTCACCAAGTATGAAGCCCAAAGCAGCCATTCCAGTTACCCATCTAATGGACAAGTTTACCTTCTTTGAGAAGTCATTCCTTATTTCAGCACAGTTGAATATGATTTCATCCTTTCTTTGAAACCCTCTAGTGCTTTAAAAATAACACTTCTTCTTATAGCTCTGGTCTCTTCTACTTTGCATTTCAGACAGTCAGAGGTTTACTTTTCTCTGTCAAACCGGTATGTAAATTCCTTAAAGGTGAGCATGGGTCTCACTCACCTATCCCCTGAAGGGTTTAGTGGAGGTAGACTTGGGTTCAACTCCTAGCTAAATTTTTACCTTTATGAGCCCCGCATTTCTATTTTACCAGGTGGTACCGAGAGTTAAATGAGCCATAATGTATGTCCCTAGCACTTAACAGGCAATTAGCAGATAGCAAATTATGGCTGCTCAAAAAAAGACTGTTTTTGTTTGTTTTTATTCTTATTCCTCTTCTGTGAAGTCTGTCTTCTTGATCTTTCCCTATTTTCTATTGGATTATTGTTCTAAAACAGACTGTTTAATTGAATTAAAAGGCAGTGATAAAAGAAAACTATTTACAAAGGACAGAGGAGGAAAACACCATAATAGATTTTGTTCCAAAGGATAACAATGTGTGTGTTTGTTTAAGGCAGCATTTATTTATCTGTTCACTTACTCAACAGACATCTAATGAGCATCTACTATGTGCTAAATACTGAACAAACTCCTAGGGATAAGACAGTCTTGGCCCTTAAAGAGATTCATAATTTAGAAGAATAATTATTACAAGATTAAAAAAAAACTTACCTAACACAAGAGAGAAGTAAACATTTTGCTTCTAAAACGTTGAATTTCTCAGGAGACCAGTTTTATTTTAATTCATACAGTTACGGTGATCACTATTTCCACATTAAATCCCCAGATATTTTTTCTTTTGGTTGGGCCTCATTATGAAAACATTAGGCATTTTCTCTTAAGATAGCAAAGCACTTTTGATTTTTCATTTGTTTTTAATTAAATAATTTGGAGGTATTATATAATATGTAACATGAATGTATCAAAATGCTATGACTTTAAATTAAATCCCATACTCCAGTATAAACATTTCATCATTTTGAGGTGACTAAACCAATAGTTACTGTATGATTCAGTTAAGTCAACTTGGTTCTTGACAGCAGACAGGGAGCCAGAAGAAAGACAATGTAGGACTCTCATCTATTATTATATGGTATTCCACCACCACCACCATTATGTTTTATTCTAATAGAAGATCCAATCCTTTCTAGGATTTGACCTCTCTGTACTGCCATGTATTTTATTTTATTTATTTAATTTTTAAATAAATTTATTTATTTTATTTTTGGCTGCGTTGGGTCTTCATTGCTGCGAGCAGGCTTTCTCTAGCTGCGGTGAGCAGGGGCCACTCTTCGTTGTGGTGTGGCGGGCTTCTCATTGTGGTGGCTTCTCTTGTTGCGGAGCACAGGCTCTAGGTGCACAGGCTTCAGTAGTTGTAGCTCGCGGGTTCTAGAGCGCAGGCTCAGTAGTTGTGGCGCACGGGCTTAGTTGCTCCGTGGCATGTGGGATCTTCCTGGACCAGGGCTCGAACCCGTTTCCCCTGTGTTGGCAGGTGGATTCTCAACCACTGCGTCACAAGGGAAGCCCGGCCATATATTTTAAAACCTATACACATTTCAGGAATGGCCAGAGAAGAATGTGATTCTATCACATGTGCTAGTGGATTTCTGTCAATGTGACCTTTCACATAATTACAAGATAAAAATACCATTCGGAAACTATGCAGAACTAGCTTCAGGCAGAAGGCCCTGACACCTTTCATGGCATACTTTTTTGGACTGCACACGGAGGCTTGCCTTGCATACCTATCTCTTGAAGTTTGTATAGCAGGCAATATCTGACACACATAATCTACATTTCTTATTTTCTTCCAAAATGCAAATATATTTTCTTCTTGCTTGGGGGGAAAAAAAAGGTTCTTCTTAGATTCTGGTTCAGGTTCTGATCCTCCAACATATATTTCTTTTTTTTTTTTTAGTTTATTTATTTTATTAATGTATTACTTTTGGCTACAAGTCTTCGTTGTTGTGCACAGACTTTCTCTAGTTGTGGCGAGCAGGGGCTACTCTTTGTTGCGGTGCGCAGGCTTCTCATTGCGGTGGCTCCTCTTGTTGCGGAGCATGGGCTTTGGACACGTGGGCTTCAGTAGTTGTGGCATGCAGGCTTCAGTAGTTGTGGCTCGCGGGCTCTAGAGTGCAGGCTCAGTAGTTGTGGCACATGGGCTTAGTTGCTCCATGGCATGTGGGATCTTCCCGGACCAGGGCTCGAACCCGTGTCCCCTGCATTGGCAGGTGGATTCTTAACCACTGCACCACCAGGGAAGCCCCAACATATATTTCTTACCAATTGTTGATTCTAAAATGCAACCTAAGCACTTACTTTTTATGCATTCATTATGATGAACGTCAAATTAGAACCCAGTTGCAGTGACATAAATCCTTGACTTCAGCTTTCTCCTTGTTAGACATAAAACCCAATAGTAAAGATTGAACTAACATCATATACTATTATTCTAAACTTAATTATTTGTTTCATTACCACTTTTGGTGTATTCAGCTGTGGTAAATTGTTCTTGACAGCTGAAAATTGCCTGGTAACCAGATATGTTTAGAAACTATGTGGTCTACCTAGGTAGCAAATCATTACTGGAGTAATTATTACCACTACCCCCCAAAAGAAAATTTGCCCTAGGCTGCTCTCACATAATCATAATGGCAAAGCAAAATTATTAAAAATGTCATTTTAATTCCTCACTATTGTCACAAGAGTTCTTTAATAATGAAAACATCTTATTTTAAACAATATGTTCTATATTGGTATGTCCTGTTATAAGAAAACATGACATAGTAATACAAAACTTCCAGAAGAGATGAGATAGAGGAAATGGGTACTTTACAAAAGATTTCACAACAATCTTCCTTCAAATAATGAATTTAGATAATTGCTAAATGTTGTACAAATTTTACAAATATATATTACAGATATATATTTGTAATTACATCTATTTTGTGAAGTATTGTCCCTCCATAGAGCATGCACAGAAAAGAGGACATGAGCTGCTTTTCTCCTAGGAAACATAACTATTAATGAAACAATGGATGAACACGTTTTTAAATAACCTTGTGTATCTGTAAGGCTCTAAACTAATAATTGTTTCAATCGCAAAGGCTGACAATAAATACAGCTGTCTGGAAAGTACCTGTAATATCTCAGGAAGACATAAAATAAAACAAAGGCAATGAAATAGAGTTGGTAAGGGCACAAACTTAGGAGTCAGACTAGAAGAGTTCAAATTCTGGTTATGAGGCTTACTCCTTATATGACTGTGAAATTAACCCCCTCAAGTCTCAGTTTTCTCATTCATGAAGGAAGAGTAAAAATACCTAGGCTATAGAGTTGTTTGTGTGAGGACTAAATGAGATAGTGTATATGTGTAGCAATGTTTCAGGCATTTAGTGGTACCATATGCTTAGATAATAACTATTATTGTTATCTGGATGAAACATATTGGTTTTAAAATGTCCATCATTCATTCATTCATTATACCTTTACCAAAGAGTTCTTGAGCTTTAGTGTTAACGTGAATTATGCTAGGGGCTGAAGATACAAAGACAAATACAGTCATATCTCTTCAGAGAGGGAAGAGAGATATGCAAATAAATAATTACAGGGCAGTAAATGTTAAAACAGAGGTAGACCAGGGTGCATGGAAACACAGAGGAAAGAATAATAACTGCCTCATTATAGATATGGGTTGTTTTTTAAGGAAATTAATGATCTAACTGACTTTCAAAATAGGCTGAAATTCCTTGCTTTGCACCTGTGAGGAACTGGTGGCAAACAGATTTCTTGACTAATCTAAATCGTATAGAATTAGGTTACTCTCTTGTTACATGTTCCTTTCTTTGCTTAAAAGAAAAATTAATCAGCTATTAGTCTCATTTTTTGGATCACAGTATGTTGAGAAAAAGTAGGGTATTATCTATGATCCTGCTGCTTATAGGGAGATACCCTGCATTGGATTGTAGGACAAAAGTCACAGCTGTCAATCTACATGAACGTAATAAGCATGTAAACATGGGTACAAAATGGCCAGGAACATAATGGAAGAGTTATGGCTTCCTTTATTTTGATGGGGTTGCTAAAGCATTTGGTGGTAGAGTCGCAGGAGACCACTGCTGCCTTTTCATCTTTATTCCCACCTTCACTTGAGCTCTATGAGTCTTCACATCTTTCACTCAGAGAGTGAGCCACAGTGCCAAGTGTGCAGCAGAAACAGCCTGCTGCGTTTAGCGTCTCACCTTTTTGAAATTGCCCGAACTCCTTAGTATTACCTGATGGCTCTAGCTTTTGCCATTGTATTAGTAAAAGCTACACTTGGAGCAAAATACCCTGAAAGTATTTGCTCCTGATTTAGCTTTTCTAAAAACAGAACTCAAAGTTCAAGGCCCTCAGCTGGGAAAGAAACTGCTCGTCAAGCCCTTTCACCACTGCTCAGTGGCCAGTTCTTCAGCTGCGCCTCCCAGCCTCCCAACATTGTTTTCTCCTGCAAAGGCCAAGGCCCTACAGAATTTCTGATGGAGAATTTTTAATATCAAAGCCATTTTGAAAGCTGTCCAGCTTCCTGCTGAGGTTCTTAGAAGGAACAGAAGATGACTTTGAGATGTAGCTCCAAACAGAAGGAGACAGTATGAACTGTCATTACTATATTAAGTGTGAAGTTAAATGTTAGAGAAAATGAAGTCTTCTACATTTTTTTGGCATTATTTTCTCCTTCTACTATCAACTGTTCTTTGGGGTTTTTTTTGCTAGTGGATGGATAGCTACAAATAATAAAGAAAAAACTAAATGAACTTTACTCAAAGACAATATGGTTTACCCCTTTACTCTCCTAAGGAGCGTCTTTCTATTCATCCTTTAAATGTTATATACATTGTATTCAAAGATAGCTAGTTCCGCAATATTCAAGGTATATGTTAATTTCAAAAAAAAAAGAAAAGAAAAATTACACTAGAATAAATTTAATAAGAAAATAATCTAAATTAGGATTTGCCTATCAGTTACTGAAATGCAATGTCTCCTGAACTGTACATCCCACACAAAAGAAAGAGATCCATTTATGCATGAGATCTATTCATTCTTGCCTCTATTAAATGCTTTTTAAAAATAAATATAAGGTATTTAAGTGTATTTCCTATCTGTCTTCTATAAGCTTTTAAATGGGCAATGCAAATAAATACAAAAGTCATGCCCTTTAAAAATTTTTTTTTAATTCAATTGTTTGAATATATTCCCACTGAATTTTTATTTTATTTATTTACTTACTTTTGGCCACACCAGGCAGCATGCAGAATCTTAGTTCCCCTACCAGGGATGAAACCGTACCCTCTGCAGTGGAAGCACACAGTCTTAAGCACTGGACAGCCAGGGAAGTCCCAATGCCCTTTATTTTTAATGCTTTACTATGTGACCACTGCTCAGACCCTCAGTTTGATTTCTGTATCATTCCTTTCCTGTTTACTAGTTGTAACTGAGCCAGTTCCTATTTATTTCTGAGTATATCTAAGAGATCTTAGCAAGCTAAATAGCCGATTTTATATTCCTGGGTTGCTACTTTAGTTAAAATTGAAGAAAGTACTTTTGAGTGTACAGACAAATTTTACTATGGGAAAACTTTTAGTATAATTTTGGACAATGTATTTTGCTTTGGAGAATTTGGTTTGATCATACGCCATTATCTTTTTTGTTGAAGACAGTCTTCTATATTCCCAGGCCACTCAGGTACCACTCAGGTGCCTAGTTCCTAGCTAGGCATCTAGTGAGAAACTGGGGTCATCTCTAACTCCTTTTTCCTTTGGAGAAAGAATCCCTATTGACTCCATTTATCACCATGGAACTGATGGGTTAGCCTCTGCTAGATTCTGTCATGGTACCCTTTTCTTCTTAATACTTAATGCAGTTTTTAATTTTCATATTCACTTGGGTAAATTTATTTATAGTTTGTTCCCATGGGGTTAGGGACTGTTTTGTTGTATATACCATGAATAGGATAGGGCTGCCACATGATAGGCACTGAGTAAATCCTTGTTGAGTTTTTAAAAAATGGATTAATTATAGCCAGTTAATAGATATTTCTTAATGACTGATGGTCTTCTGGCCTCCAATGTAATTTTGTTATGATTTTTCGCCTCATTGCTGTCTCCATAGTACATTGTGAAGGTCTAGAAGGTAGGGGCTGTGTCTTTTCATCTCTGTATCCCCAAAACCTAGGACCATGACTGACCCATTTTAAGAACTAATCTCTGTTGAATGAATGTGCCTCTCAATGAGCAACAACCAGGAAATGATTTTATGTTTTTTTTTTTTTTTTCTTTTTTTTGCGGTACGCGGGCCTCTCACTGTTGTGGCCTCTCCCGTTGCGGAGCACAGGCTCCGGACGCGCAGGCTCAGCGGCCATGGCTCACGGGCCCAGCCGCTCCGCGGCATGTGGGATCTTCCCGGACCGGGGCATGAACCCGTGTCCCCTGCATCGGCAGGCGGACTCTCAACCACTGCGCCACCAGGGAAGCCCTGATTTTATGTTTTGATGAACCTTCTAAAAGGCTCATACTATTTCTTTTACAGGTTTTTAGTATCTTAGCATCATAGCATTGCAACACTAAGATATTAGAAACAGAACAAACACAGCAAATTCATAAAGAACTGAGATGGTCAAACAGAACAGAATATTCTGAATCTTCCCAGTGCAAGACTGTTCCCTGCATGAGTGCAAGACTGCTTCCTACATTTAATGCTACACTCAGTCAAGTATTATTATTTATTATTTGTAAGAAAAGTTCTTTATTCTAACTCTGTGGGAGACATTCCCCACGCATAAATGCCTCTCACTGGCAGCAAAACATTTTTTTTTCACATTAATCAATCTGAAATTCCTTTCCTCACTTTCATCCAATTATATCTAATTATGACTCTTTGTTCTAGGTAAGTTAAATTATTCTTTGCCCCTCCCTATGTCCCCTTATACCATTCAAGTATATGTAAAAAGTTGTTGTATTCTCCCTGAGCAGTTTACTAGTTGATCTGAGAATATTTATCTTCTTTCATATTTATTCATTAGTATCTCTCTTTTCCTGATTGTTTTGTTGGTCTATTTGAAGCACTCTCCATTTACCTCTACCTTTCTTATACTAAGATTCCTTAAGATAAATACAGCTCTTAAGATTCAAGAATGCAAGTGTGTGTGTGTATATATATATATATATATATATATAAATAAATTTTCCGATTATTTCTGCCTTTGTTTACTCATTTTGTTTTCATCAGTTAGGTCACAGTATGGAATCAAGTTCTTTGGATCTTTATAGGTCTTTGGATCAAAGTCTTTAGGGTCAGACAAATCTGGGTTCAAATCTCTGCCTCTGACCAGCTGTGTGAACTTGGACAAATTATGTAATCAATTTAAGCCTTGGTGTCCTCATTTATAAAATACAAAAGATACCACCTAACTCGTAAAGATTGCTAAATGAGAAAACTTATGTAAATTGCCCAGCACAGTGTCTGACCTATAATAGCCACTCAACAAATGCTAGTTCTCTTCTTTATACCCCATCTAGTTTTGTCTAGGCTTTCTGAGAGTTTAGATATTTTATAATTATTTGCTTGATTGTTTAATGCTTCTTCTCATCAAATGCAGAATAGCATATTATTTATTTATTCAGTGAACTGTTCTGGAGACATTTTAGAGAATTCCATGACCTCTCCCACTTCTCTTCCAAAACTTGACTGACTTTTATTATTCATCAGTTCATAAAATGTCTCCTTTTTGTGGTGAATTTTAATGTTATTTAATCTTTTTAAAGGATAGTCCTAGTATGATTATTACATAATGATATATGTATTTTACCTAGCTCTTTCACTTCTTAACCTTCTGGTTTTACATCCTAGATTTTTTTAAAACTGAGATTAAAGTTTCCCAACTCTTATTGCCAAGTCACTGTTCTATTTAAAGTTTGCTTTTCAAAAACAGTTACTTCATATTTGTTCTATGCTGGAATCATTCACAGTTGCTTCCAAAATAAAACAAAGATGTCTATGTTGTTTATATGACATAAGATGACTTCATGTGGATTTGCTAAAACTACAATTTGAAAGAAAAAGCCCACTGAGCTACTACTGGAAGAAATGTGAATGACCCTTGGGGAACAATTCTTTTCTGAGATGGACTGGAATACAGGCACAAAAATGAAAAATGGAAGGTGATATTGTGATAAAGTATTCTGGATTTGATTAATTTAACAATTATACTTCAAAGACAATTTGAAGGTAAAGAATAACCATGCTAAAGGTAGAATGAAATTATTGTTAAATAGAGGTACAAGCAGAGAGAGACAGTGATTCTTCTTGGGACCATGTTGAGAAGGTGATATCTGAGTAGACTGTGAAGGATGGAAAGATGGTCTGCAGCAAGATAGTCACCCACTCAAGGCACTTGTATTTCCATCAGTTGAACAGTTTTCATCTAAGCCAGAAAGAAGAAAGAAGAAATAAAAAGCAAGAAGGAACACAAGAGAGATTTGAATGGATGATAGAACTCATTATTTACAGAGATAGCTTGCTACTTAGGGTAATGGTAACCAAGTAACCACACAGTATCTTGGTAAACATTTGGTTTAGGTTTTAGGGCAGAGGGACTAAGTTTATTTTTATTCACTCTCTGCTAAAAGGCAGTTGAATACATTTATTTTGTCCCACCAGGGAAGAAGGAAGGGCATGTCAGTTCTTCAAGAGGTTGTTTACTCTGACAGAGAATGAATGATACTTTCTTTTCCATTTGCTGATTTTTCTTTAGATGTAGAAAGAGACTATGCAATAGTCAAAAATATGTCTTGACAAAAAAGTCAATTCATTTGTTGTAAAGTAACTAACTGGCTATTTCCCAAAAAGAGAACTAATTCTGTTCTATAAAGCATTTCTTCTGTTCTATAAAACATCTGTTTCAATCCACGTGTCCCACTAAAGGAAGGGAAATTTTCTATAGAAAAATGTCATGGACTAGCTGTCAATATTCCATACCCAATCAATTTCCCACCCGTTGAACATTTAACATATCCTTTGGTGTTAAAAGAATAGGGAAGCGGGGGAGGATGGGACTTCATGAAGTACTGGCTTCAATATTTATTTCAATACCAACATAACATACTTATACTAGTTTAATGCTATGTTCTGGAATATGTAAACATGGAAGTAAAAGTAAATTGTCAATGTAGTGATAAGCTAATTTTATTATAAATTCCAGTCTCATTATAATAATTCACTTTAAAGTATGAGGTATCTTTGGTAAATAAACCTGTACACTATGAGTAAGGGAGTCCTGTGAATGGAATTGCTTGGTATTTATTTTGAAACTGTTACATGAAAAACAGACATCCTAGAATTCTTCCAGAAATTTTCTTGGAGAAAGGCAGAGGTTCTGAGTTAGACAGTCTTATGTGGGAGAAGATAATTGAATGAATGCTTACCAGCATTTATATCTATCATTGAGTCAGGAAAAACATGTCTAGCCAGAGTTTTAGTAATCCTTTAGGATTTTCCACCAGAGATATGGCTAATTCAGGGAGTGGATTAAGTTATAGACGATAATTAGCTCAAAATCTTTGATCCAAGAATGAAAGTGAACAGAGTTCACACTAGAAACAGGAATAGTATGTGTAGTGGTTCTCACATGCTAGCCTGGAGACCAAAAGGCTGACTCAGAATCACCAATGATGCTTTTTAAAATAAAATACAAATTTCTGTCTCCATCCCTGTTGGAGATTCTGATTCAGCAGATCTAGGGCAGGGCTCTGAAATTTCATATTTCAGCAACTTTTCCCAAGCGATTCTGGTCCACATACAGGTTTGGGAACCAGTTACTAGATAGCAACAGTGCTTGAGATCAGATAAGGGGGCTGTGAAAGTGGAAGCCAGACTTTGTTCAAAGGAGAGAAACCATCCCACTTTTGGTTTAGAGTCTGAGTTCCTGATATTAAAAATATATATATGGTAGCTTGAAATAGGCCATGGTGGGAATATTTATTTATAATATTTATTTATTATTTATTTATTTGGCTGCGCCGGGTCTTAGTTGCGGCACATGGGATCTTCATTGCCACGTGTGGGGTCTTTGTTGCGGCATGCAGGATCTTTTAGTTGTGGCACGCGGGATCTTTAGTTGCAGCCTGCGAACTCTTAGTTGTGACATGCATGTAGGACCTAGTTCCCTGACCAGGGATCGAACCTGGGTCCCCTGCATTGGGAGTGTGGAGTCTTAACCATGGACCACCAGGGAAATCCCCATGGTGGGAATATTTAAACCATAGAAATTGACCAGTGCTACAAATCAGGGCTTTCTCCCCGCTAGAAAGCCAGCATGCCACTCTCCAGTAGGATTATTCTATTTTTAATATGCTTGCCATAGGAAAATCTACTTAGGTTATAGGCTACTAAAGGCACATAAGTGACTTTAAAGGTTTCAAGTGAGCTACTCTAGAAGAAGCTTCTCTTTATTTATTTTTTTACACAGTAGGTTCTTATTAGTTTTCCATTTTATACACATTAGTGTATATATGTCGATCCCAATCTCCCAGTTCATCACACACACACACACACACACATACACACACACACACACACACACTTTCCCCCCTTGGTGTCCCTACTTTTGTCTCTACATCTGTGTAGAAGAGACTTCTCTTTTAGAACAAAGAGACAGTATTCCTCCAAGTGTCTCAGTACACAGTGATAGTTATATTTCTCATGTATCTTAACAACCAGTTTGCGCCTCCATTCTGCTCTCAGCCCTAGATTCAGCTGGAGAGATTCACGTTGTCTCCTGTTTTATAGACGTTAAACGCACTGTCTTTAAAAAAAATTTTTTTTTTTTGAGTTGTAGAAATAAATTCAGTTTCAGTGATCTCCACTAGTCTTAAAAAAGAACAAACAACATGTCTAAAATCCTCAGAAGTAATTTCTTGACTATGAAAATGTGTAGTTGATTGTTTGGGTCCCACAGTTGACTCTAGTTAAGGTTAAAATAAAGAGGAATTGAGAACAAAGATGATTTAATTTCTCACAGGAATAAATCTATTGGCTAGTAGATTTGGTTCAGGGCCCTGTTTATTCAGCTTTGGTGAACTTATGGCCATTAACTACAAGTGTACACGTAAGGACCATAGTATTTAGCATGATGTTTGTCAGGAGGAAAAAAATAGCCTAGAACAGCCATGGGGCCAGTAAGTCCTGAGTATTCTATGCAATGTATAGTATATAGATTCTGTGAGGAAGAATAAACATCAATTCATTCTCTTTTCTAGATTATCTCGTTAAAGGCAACAAAGGCAATCATCGATTAGAAAGTAGGACAAACTTTGTATTTCAGCACTTTAAAAGGAAAAAATAAAAACAGCCACCAAGGAAGTATGGAAGGCATCTTTTTAAGGAAGCCTCCCCTTAATTGCCCTCACACCACCCCCAAACTCTCCTTGAGGCACTTCATATATCACTTTCATTGCATTTTCCTCATATGATGGGGGGACGTTAATACTTTTGTGCTTCTGTGAAAGTTAAGTGAGTTACTAAATATACAGCCCTTTGAACAGTGAACAGAAAAGAGTAGGCACTCAATAAATGTCAGCTATTACTATTATATCATTACCATCACCACAGTGTATTGAAATGATCCGTTGCTATAAATTTCTCCCCATCTAGAATATAAGATCCTTTAGGAAAGACCTTTTCATCTTTTTCAGAGCTAGTGCTTACTGCAGTGCCTGCCATAGAGGAGATGTTTTTCCAATAAGTGCTTCTTTGGCTAAATTGAGCTATGATTTATAAACTTTGACCTGCTGTTTCAGGTTTTCAATAGTTCCAACTCCTGAGAAGACATAAACTAGGAAATAAGGGTGAGAAGAGTTTTGATGCATCGTCACTGATATTCCAGTAGTAAACTTTGACCTGCTGTTTCAGGTTTTCAATAGTTCCAACTCCTGAGAAGACATAAACTAGGAAATAAGGGTGAGCAGGGTTTTGATACATCGTCACTGATAGTCCAAAAGACGGTAATTGTCCAGGCCTATTTAACATTATGTTTGTAATTATTTCACTAATAGAAATATAAATTTTATTATTTCCTTGATATACAGTTGTAGGCTCTAGCACTTGGAAATGAGGAACAAACATACAGAAGGAATCTTCTAGGATATGTCTTTGTAAGTGACCCTTCATATAGATATGGCCACAAGACAATAGCAGTATTTCCCGTGCATTCTGTAGAATGCTGGTCCTAAAAGATGCTCTGTAAGAAAAGCATTCTCTGATTAGATTTGGGAGACAGACTTCAGAGCTCTATAGGAGGTTTATCATGAACACTAGCATATTAAAAGCTCTGAGAAATCCTGAAGAAAAGAAACCTTTGACTAATTCACCACTTCCTGAATTTGAAGGCTGTAGAAAAATTTCCCCGAATCTAGTTCCTATTAACACCTTTCGGAGTTAGTGTTCCACGAATCAAACTTTGGAAAATGCTATATCATAGAAACACATTTATCCAGATTTCCATTTATTTCCTCAATAAAACTCTATGTAATTCATAAAAAAAATCTAAGTCTATGTGCATACAAACAGAGATGCAAACTCTGGTTAATTTGGATGGTAAGGGAATAGTGGGATATTCTGTCTGGCTAACTAATTTTTAAAAATTAACTGTAGAGTAAATGCTAACTGCATTTAACCCTTGATGAAAAGTACTCTGCAGCATTCTCAAACTTGAATATAACACAACCACCTGAGAATTTTGGTAAAGCGCAGGTTTGATTCAGTAGGTCTGCGCTGGGATCAGAGGTTCTGCAGCTTCTAATCAGCAGCCGCGTGATGCCAGTGCAGCTGGCCTTTGGACCACGCACTGAGTATCAGGTTACTTTTCTGCCTTGGTAAGCACAGCAGAGTAAATATAATAAAATTGTTACTTTGAATAACATTGTACATGCTGTTGATGGAGCCACACACTGAGATAGTTTAAATTTTTAGAGATATCCACTTGTTTTCTTGATACTACCTTCCTCATAAAAGTAAAGTGGGACCCAATGGGCAGAAAAGTTGTAGCTCTAGCGATATTTCTATCAGCACTTAGCGTGAAATGTGGTGTACTGTAGGTACTTAATAACTGTTAAGTACCTTAACCTATTTGTCATAAACTTTATTATCAGCCTTGGTAACTCTAAAGGTGATATAGAGACACATCTGCTAAGGAGGGAGTTAATGATAAGAAAATATTACTAAACAAAAATGAAAATGTTGCCAAACATTGCCAATCAAACAGTATAGTATGGAAAATACTTGAAAGAGAAAAAAATTGAATGTGCTAATAAGTGGTGGAATTTACCCCTGGCTCAGAAAAGGGAAGGGAAGAACCAGAATAATGTTCTGGAAGAAGATGCCAGTAAGAAAACCCATGCTAGGGAAGTGGACACAGGCATCTCTGCCCCAAACATATGCTGGAATAGTCATAAAGTGAATGGAGATACGCCTTCCTCAGGCAGCCTACCCAGGATCAAGGGTATGTCTAGAAAACGAAAAAAGGAAATACAGATCTTCCCTACTAATCCATCCTCCACCTACAAATTATGCTAAAAGGACTAAATTGGTACCAGTTATTTTCATAATCCCCCTACCTGGTTCAAGTATTGTGTAAATATTTTTAATTAGGAGTGATTAGCAATATGAATTATTGGTAGTAGTTTCTAGCTTGAAGTCTTTCAGTACCCCAGATGCAGGGGAATTCTATGATAATTTAAGGGGTTGAGAAACTAATCCAGACAAGTATGTTACAATTGTCTTATAATGTTTTCTTTCTTCCTTCCCTTCCTTCCTCCCTCCCTCCCTTCCCTTCTCTTTCTTTCTTCTTTCTTTCTTTCTTTCTTTCTTTCTTTCTTTCTTTCTTTCTTTCTCTCTTTCTTTCTTTCCTTCTTTCTTTTAAATATATTAATGTGCTCTTCATGCAGTTTTCATTAAAATAGCTTTGATACCTTTGGTCTTCTGACACTTGGATATTGCCTATAAATATCAATTGGCAGGGTCCAGGTAATTATACTAAAGGTACCTATTAACTGATTATCATCTACTTGTGGATAGTTCAATCCACACCATCTCACTGACTGAGGCGTCCAAGATGAGGGCACCTCTAGCCAACCACCCATCTTCTCTATTTCTCTCATCCTCATACTCCTTTATTGTCTTCCCCCTCTTTTTTTGCCTCTATAACCATTCTGAAATTTTTTCAGTTCTTTGAACATGCTATAGTCTTTCTTCCTTCTGCTCCTTTTTAGCACTGGTTGTTCTCTCTGCTGGGAATATTCCTACCCATGTTATGTTGATTCCTATTAAACTTCAGGTCTCCTTAATCAAAAAATTAACTCTTGTTCATTGCCCCTCCTATGAGCTGCCCTGTACACTCTCTAAACAACACTGGTCATACTTGTGTGATCTAACACACACACGTATATACCACTAGTTGCCTATACACACACACACACACAAACACATATGTGTGTATATATATATATATATATATATATATATACACATTTATATGCACATACACACACACTCATAAGCTCTTTAAAAAGACTGTGTCTCTTGCTCACTGTTATAATTCCCAAGAATTAGCACACAGTAGTGTTCAATAAGAATTTGTAGAATGAAAGAATAAGTTTTTTAAATGTCCTAATTTTGCTCAAGTCTATTGACCTTGGAAATCAAACACTATAATATGGAAAATATTGTCTCTATTGACATTTTCACAGGCTAAAAAATAATAAAAAGTTATGTGTTTTGTTAGTTTTAGCTACCTTCTCAAATTTTGCTTATGTTTTTATAGAACTGTAGTTTGGGGACCAAAAACCTATAAAGCCTTTTCGGCACAAGTCCCTAGAAGAGCTATATAAGTAGTGGGGTAACTTTTAAAATAATCTCCTCCTTCATGCTCTTTTTATAAAACTCTGAAGGCATGAGCCCTCTAGGATTTACACAGTTAGAGCTGGCAACCTTTTTACGTTTTGTAAGAATATGAGCAGTAGCTTGAACATAGAACAGTAACAAAACAAAACAAAACACAAGGTATTTATCTTGGCTCCAAGTCTGCCAATAAACCTTTCTATTTCTCTTTTTATTGGTAAGACACAGACATTTTTTAAAAAAGTCACTGTTTTAATATTTTGTACATTTACTCATCTTACAATTTTATAAAGCTGCAGAATTTAAAGTTTGATTAGTAAAGTAAAATGCAGTGCATAATATGCAATGCTTTCAAATTAATCTGAACATTATGTCAGTAAAATATATTGGAAATATATGAAACGTTCCTAATTAAATCACTACAATGGCCCCCAGTACCCTAGGGAATAAATACTAAAATTTTTAGGATAGCATACAAGACTCTCTAAAATCTAGCCCTAAACAATGTTTCAAAGTTTTCTTTCACTATTCTTGTAGATCTTCTACTTGTTACTCTAATGAAAGTGACCAGCCATTTGCTATACCAGAACATAGGAGATACTTGAATGTTAGTTAGATATTAGAAACTGAGTTTGTTTTAACCAATGTAAGTAAAATTTGGGGACCTTCAACTAGACCAGTGTTTCTCAAACTTTAGCTTGCATCAGAAACACCTGGAGGGCTTGGAAAACTCAGATTTCTGGGCTCCACCCAAAGAATTTTTGATTCAGTTGGTCTGGGCTGGAGTCTGAGAATTTGTATTTCTAACACATTTCCCACGTGATGCTGTTGCTGATGGCCCTGCAACCACACTTTGAGAATCACTGGTTTGCTTGTTAACTTCAACTAAGTTAAAAAAAACAGAAACCCCCACAAACTTCCAGTTACAAGATAAATAAGTTTTGGGGTTGTAATGTACAACATGATAACTATAGTTAATACCGTACTGTATATGTGAAAATTGCTAAGAGAGTACATCATAAAAGTTCTCATCACAAGGAAAAAAACTGTAACTATGTGAGGTGATGGATGTTAATCAACCTTACTGTGGTGATCATTTCACCATTATACATATACTAAATGATTATGTTGTACACCTTAAACTTATACAATGCTATATGCCAATTATTTCTCAATAAAACTGGGGGAAAATAAAAAAAAATACTGCATCTTGTCACTCCTCATTCCAAATCTCTGGCACCTTGGATCCTTCTTAACTTGTTTTGGTGATAAAAGCACTTATCACCTTCTAACATACTATATATTTCACTTATTACTTATATTTATTGTGTGTCTTCTCTGCTAGAATATAAGCTCCTTGAGTGCAGGGGTCTTTGTTTTGTTCCTGAACACATCCTAAGCCCTTGGCACATAGTAGGCACTCAATGTATATCCATTGAATGAATGAATGAAGGAAGGAAGGAAGGAATACGTTAGGTACATTGTACAACATACTGTTTCAAGTTAGTGCTATATAACAGTATCTTTTTGAAAATGTTGCCTGTTGCTATACAAGACAGTTACAAGTATCTAAGTTACTCAATGACAAATTAATTTCCTTTCTTGTTTCATCTGCTTGTTAGTCCATACATTCTTATTTTTAGACATTTCTACTAGTGGTCTGAGGATGTGGAATACACACATACACATATCTATTTAAATATATCCTGTACAAATGGTGTTAGGGCTGAATATATTCTAGATTGAAACAATTTCATAAGCAGACCCTTCAATCAGCACATGGAGTTAAGGAAACTACATTTTAGTCCCTAAGGTACTGTGGATTTTAAAGAAGTAATTATCTTTGACATAAGGTATATTTAGTCAATAAAGAGTGGAAACTCTATAGTATTATTTCCCACTGTCTATCTTATAGGACAACAGTTATTACAATACTAGTTTTCATTTCTTGGGGGCTTACTATATGACAAGCAACGTGCTAAACACTCCACATACTTTAGCTTATGTAGTTCTCATTACAACCCTGTTGGGAGAAGGAAATCGAAGTGCAAAGAGCTTCAACAGCTGGCGTAGGATGACACGGCCATAAGGGGCAGGGAAAGCTTCTACTCTAGTTCTGTTTGAAACCTATTAAAATGAAAGTCTGAGTACAACAAGGAGCAGGAGTAAAACAGAATTCTTGGAGAAATATTATGACGTAAATCCAAATTTGGGGCTCAAGGTTGAAAGGGAACTGTTGCACATTCTATCTTCCACAGTCTAAGAGAGAAAGCTTGTAACAAGGAAGACCACTCATATTTCATGTAGGTATCTCCTGCCTGAGGTTAAAACTGTATTTTCAAGAGGAATAGAATTTTTCCTTTAAATTAAAAATGAACCCAAGATTTTAAATGATGGTTTCCCATTGTACTGCTCCTTTCCTGTCACTGTTTTTGATCTAGAACGTGGAGTCCTTGGCGGGGAAAGGAAGAGCGTGATCATTCATCTCCATTAACAGTCTTGAGTGGTTTCTGTTATCTAATAATTTCTGAGTTGAGAGACGTGGAAATGCTCATGTAGTTAAATGACTATTCATCCACACTGGACTTCTACTTAAGCTCTGCATATATCTTTCACAGTCGTGTTTCAGGTGATGTCTCATTAATTGAGCAGATCTTTGAAGATTCTACTCTTTTTTCAAATAAACCTCTTCTTGGAGTTATACCAACAAAAAAGCAGAACCATTCTGTAACAGTTTAGTATTTGGGGGGAGAGTAGGGAATTATTGTTATGTTCTAAATTCATTGCTACATTAGAGCAGAGTCAACCAAACTGCGTTCACAATGAAACCAAAACCTGTCACTTTTCAGGTGTTCAAATTCACCGCAGAGATGAACACTAGAATGACCCAAGTGCAGTAACCACTCTTTCTTTCATCTATTTGAGTCCATTATTGTCTGCATCCTACTCATATGTTTGGTCTTAAGATGATCTTAAATATATCTCCCTCTTCATCATTCTTTTTTCTCTTTTATTAGACATCTTGTTTTCCAAAATGTGGTGCTATAGGAAACAATTGAATATTATACTGTTTCCACCTAACAGATTGAAAATTCTTACCCCTGATCAATGAAGTTAACTGATGTGTGTGAGTGGATTGTCTGAGAATTTCATGACCTCTCTCCCATGCGTGAGCAAATGAAGGATGGAGAGTCATCTCTTTTGTACAAATCGACCTTTTTTTTTTTTCCAGTAACCATTAATTCACTTACATTTGCAAGCATCTGGGGCAGAGAAAGGTCTTCGGAGGTCCCGGTAGAAGCCTGGCTTACATCGTTGGCAATGCTGACCTTCTGTGTTGTGCTGACAGTCATTGCAGACGCCACCACTACGATTCCCTGATGCCTCCCACACATTAATGTCAAAGTGACAGGCATCAGCATGTCCATTGCACTTGCAAGCTGAGAAAAAGAAGCATGGGAGGAAAACAAAGAATTAAAAATAAAATGACAGGTTCTCTAATATTCAAGCAGTTAAAAGTAGGGTAAGCTGATTCCTAATTTTTAAAAATTTAGTTTTTTCACACTCAGAGACATAGAGACAGACTTGTGGTTGCCAAGGCGGGGGGAGATGGGGAAGGGATGGAGTGGCAGTTCGGGGTTAGCAGATGCAAACAATTATATATAGAATGGATAAACAACAAGGTCTTACTGTACAGCACAGGGAACTATATTCAATATCCTGTGATAAACCGTAATGGAAAAGATTTTTAAAAGAATGTATATATATGTACATACATCTATCTGTATGTATAACTGAATCACTTTGCTGTACAGCAGAAATTAACACAACATTGTAAATCAACTATACTTCCATTAAAATTAATTTAGTTTTTTGAATAGTATACATTTTCACAGTACAATATTCAAAACAGTATAAAAACATTTATACATTAAGAACTCTTTCACCCTGTTTCCTCTGGCCTTCAGTAGCTGCTTTCCTTCCTTCCTTCCTTCCTTCTCTTTCTCCCCTCCTTCCCTCCCTCCTTCCTCCGAGCCTAGAAGGAACCTTCTGGTGGACAGGGGTTAGTAACTTGGCAGATAGATTGATTTACCTTTCATGAAGTACTATTCCTCAGCTATTGCTGTATTGGTGAGTACGAGGTAGTCTCCTATAGAAGCCTTAATTTTCTTATAGAAGAGGCTTGCAGAGTTTCTCATATAACAATTTCTCAAAGGCATTTCTAAGGTTATCAGTCAATAGTGCCAAGTGACAAGTCTCTGTGTTCTATATGTATTTAGATATGCAGCTGGTTTCGGTGGAAAGGGCCAGAATGGCACTCTAGGAATTTAGGAGAAATTCTTTAGATTCTCTTGATGAGTGATTTGAATAAGGATCCAGACTTTTTTCTGGAGGTCAACTGCATTTGAAAATGTTTGTGCTATTGTTTTTCATTGTTTCCTTGATGTGTTATGATATTTTGACCAGACTCATAGTCTTTAAAAAGCATATTGTAAGATAATTTAAGAGTTATGCTTAGAGGAAATCCTTTACATTTCCTAGAAACTAAAATAAATCAGTTATGATTCCAAATTGTGTAAGGGAAGAAACTTCTCACAATTTTACCCACTGTACTTGCCTTTAAATCCTAGTAAAACTGAAGTCTGTGAGTGTAAACGTTGTTACGGGCATGTGTATTTCTCTGTGTATGTGTATTTCTATTTCAGGTATATTTCATTTTGAATTGCAAAGAAAAAAAATGATTCATGTTCCCATATTTTTTACCCTTCTATCTAATCTCCAACCTCAAACCCGAAGTTAGCCATGGCAATGTTAATCTCATTCTTGACGAACTGGCTTAGTTTTAAATCTAATTTGTCACTACAAGTATCATAAGTGAAAAGAAAGGCATATGGTATTACAGAAAAAAAGCATTTAATTTGGAGTCTGAAGAGCAGGGATCAAGTCCTGACTCTATCATTTACTAACTTTGGCAAGTTACTTAATCTTATTGAGCCTCAGTTTCCTGATCTCTAAAATGGGATTAACACCACCTACTTTTTAGGGTTGTTTTGAGAACTGAATTCAAGATAGCTATTTTCATGATTATAATTCAATATCTCAGCTATGATGGTAACTGCACATTCTAATCCTCAGTTGCTCTTGCATCTAGCCATGTTTTATTATGTCAAAGTCTCAGGGAGGGTGCTTAGGTCCCACATAGTGTCCCAGCAAATGGCTAATACATTATTGGCAAAATAGTATATTGGTGATTTTGCAAGCAGTAATTGTTTCCAAATGGCTGAAGTTACAGTGGGCAGTGATATGGTTTATGTTTGATATGGGCTACTACTTTATATTGTGTTTCTAGAGACAACAAGGGGTCCATAGATGTTTACTTTACAAAGAAGGCTTTGAGCCTGTGGTTTGGTACTTACTTCTGCACTCTTTTGGAGACCCTGTTTTGCCATCAGCTGCCTCCCAGGGGCGGTCATTGTATAAAGGTGCACAGTGTTGGCAGTGGGTGCCTGCTGTGTTGTGCTTACACATACACTTTCCATGGACCTGCAAACAAAAATAAATAAGTGCTATGAGCACAAATAGTGCTAGGAAAGAACACTCTTCCCACAACCTCATCTCATTGGTTGGCTTTAGCCATATGACATTCATTCATTTTTGCTAAGAAGTTAGTCATCAAGATGAAAGATCCTTTCTTTAGTTTGTCTTGTTGTTAATTCATATCCTTGGCTGTAGGATATGTGACCCTAGTGAGCAATTCTGAGATACTGGCTAGGCATTTACTTAAATTTTTGTTTTGTTTTGTTTTTTGTATTTTGTTTTTGGTTATTTATTATTTATTTATTTTTGGCTGCGTTGGGTCTTTGTTGTGGTGTGTGGGCTTCTCATTGTGGTGGCTCCTCTTGTTTTGGAGCACGGGCTCTAGGCGCACAGGCTTCAGTAGTTGTGGCACACGGGCTCAGTAGTTGTAGCTTGCAGGCTCTAGAGCGCAGGCTTAGTAGTTGTGGTGCATGGGCTTAGTTGCTCCGTGGCACGTGGGATATTCCCGGTCCAGGGCTCAAACCTGTGTCCCCTGCATTGGCAGGCGGATTCTTAACCACTGCACCACCAGGGAAGCCCTACTTAAATTTTTAATACCTTTAAATTATTTTATTCTTTACACAGAAGTAATACATCTTCAATATAGAAAACTTAGAAATCTGTAATCCCATCACAAAGTGACATCATTATCAACATTTGAAGCATATATTTGAGGTACTTTAAAAATAAAATTATATTTAATAAAATTTAAAAAAACACAATTATATTAAAAAACCACAATTATATTTAAAACTTCTTTTTTGGATTGAGATCATCATTTCATGTCATTAAATATTCTTGTACAACACACATTTTAATGGCTCCCCTGTATGATGTAAAATTTATTTGACCAATCACCTATTTTTTGTCATTTAGGCTTTAAAATATTTTTACATACTATATTTTAATTCTATAATGAATATCCTTGTAGCTAACAATTTGTGTACATCTTTATTAGGAATGTGTTTTCTAGAGGTAAAATTGAACAGTCAACATTTGTATATTTTTAAGGCTTTGAACACATTTTGTCATAATGACTGGGCATTTTCTTTTAATCCCACAATTCAGAGTAGTTGAGGGTTTTTAAAATAGTATTTCTCACAGGGAGGAATACTTTAGTGGAATTATCTGGGATCTGAGAGTTTTATGAGAATTTTAATATTTTTTGTATTATCTCACCAATAATTTCTTTTTTAAAAATTTTATTTATTTATTTATTTGGCTGCGTTGGGTCTTCATTGCTGCACACGGGCTTTCTCTAGTTGCGGCGAGTGGGGGCTACTCTTCATTACAGTACTCAGGCTTCTCATTGTAGTGGCTTCTCTTGTTGCAGAACACAGGCTCTAGGTGCGCGGGCTTCAGTAGTTGTGGCTCGCGGGCTCAGTAGTTGTGGCTCGCCAGTTCTAGAGCGCAGGCTCAGTAGCTGTGGTGCACGGGCTTAGTTGCTCTGCGGCATGTGGGATCCTCCCAGACCAGGGATAGAACCCGTGTCCCCTGCATTGGCAGGCGGATTCTTAACCACTGCGCCACCAGGGAAGCCCCCACACATTCACAGATTTCCCCTAGCCTCCTAGCACCGCAGCTTGGTTAATTTTGTTTCCTCTTCCTGGGAAGTCTCTTCCCTTCTGCCTGTCAGAAATACTGCCCAACTTCAAGAACCATCTCAAAACCCAGTCCCTCTCATTGTCCTCAACAACTGCTAATCTATGGTGATTTCTGCATTCTTTGAATCCAACATCATTTTGTTTCTTAGGTATTTATTTATTGTCTTGTTTATCTGTAATTTTTTTCTATGTAAATTTTTTTTTTCTCCAGCTACATCATACTTTGCTTAGACAGAAAAAATGTTTTGTAATGCTTTGTGTACCAAACATTGCCTAACATAGCAACTCTCTCTTGTAGATATTCATTAAATAATTGTTGACGGGTTGATATAATTTATTACCTTTATGCTGATTTACCTCTTATACTGTTTCTCAAGAAAACAACAACAATACCTCATAGATCCAAATTTGGGAATCCCATTCTGAGCTGCTTTAAAAAACGTTCATTTGTACAGTCATGACATCATGTGTCAATAAATGCATTTTGCTACTGGAATTCAGGGCAATACTTAGTTATTAGGAAGTATTCCAGATGATCCCAAATATTAATTTTTAGAAATTTATTCTATCAAATAAATAGTTATTCTATAAAATAACTTCTGCATGGTAAGATTCTTTTTTAATTGAAATATAGTTGATTTACAATGTTGTGTTAATTTCTACTGTACAGCAAAGTGATTCAGTCGTGTGTGTGTATATATATATATATATATATATATATATATATATTCTTTTTCATATTTTCCATTATGGGTTTTTTTTTTTGCGGTACGCAGGCCTCTCACTGTTGTGGCCTCTCCCGTTGCGGAGCACAGGCTCCGGACGCACAGGGTCAGCAGCCATGGCTCACGGGCCCAGCCGCTCTGCGGCATGTGGGATCTTCCCAGACGAGGGCACGAACCCGTGTCCCCTGCATCAGCAGGCAGACTCTCAACCACTGCACCACCAGGGAAGCCCTTCATTATGATTTATCACAGGATATTGAATATAGTTCACTGTGCTATACAGTAAGACCTTGTTTATCCATTCTATATCTAATAGTTTGCATCTGCTAACCCCAAACTCCAACTTCTTCCCTCTTCAACCCCCTCCCCCTTGCTAATCACAAGTCTGTTCTCTATGTCTGTGAGGCTGTTTCTGTTTCGTAGATAAGTTCATTTGTGTCATATTCTAGATTTGAATGGTAAGATTCTTTAAAGGCTCTAAAAAGATGGATGATCCTTTGTTTACTTGTACTAGATCCTGATTTCAAACAAAATGGAGTCTTTTGAAAAAATGAACAAGAAAAATCTTCCAAAGTTGAAGAATTTAGTGAAGCGAAGGCATACTTATGTAGCTGGCACAAGTGAGTAGCATAATGAAGATTAGCAGAAAAAGCAGTTTTGTAACTGTCTAAATTCTATAATAACCTGTGAAAAAACAAACCACTACATACAAAACACCCAGGATACAAATATTTGATAGAATTAGAGTCCAAATTCCTAGAATAAACCATCCCTAATTCATCATTGCTGTTAAGGAGATTATATGGAATACTATCTGAGGAGGGCATTTGAAACAATGTTAAGAAGTCCAAAGTAAATATAGTAGAGACCAAGGTCAATAATTGCTATCTGTATAAAACTCTAAGTGCGGTCCCTGAGGTTGTGTCTTGAAGAGTACATAGGATTTTCCTTAGGGAGCAAAGACAAGAAGATAACCCCAAAGGAATATTCTGAATAGTCAGTAAGTAAACCAGAGGACATGTGTTGAATAAGTAGGTTCTATCTAGACCACGGAATACATTATAGAGCTTAAGAATGATGAATTTATCCTGTAATACTGAAGATCCCTTGAAGATTTTTGAGTAGGAAGTGATTGAAAGGTATATCAAATATACTTTATTTTCCTCTCTTTTAAAAGATTTCCTTTTATCTCCTATCTTGTCTGTTATGTTGTTTCTTCCCCCTCCTTTATTATTTCTTTTCCAAAATTTTTACCCCAGCTTATACCTTCCAACAGCCAATGGCAGTCAAATGTATTTTCTGATAATGTTTGGAATTTTAAAAGGTTGTTAATTTTTATTTTATTGCTTTTTTGTATCCTTCCTACTTTTAAAACAACCATTTATTGAATACTATATAAACATAGATGCTGCAAATTATTGCTACTTTTCTTTAGAGGAACTAAACTATCATCATAAGTCAGTTTATCTGGTGTGGTCTTGGAATGCCCAAGGCCTATATGTAATTTCACCCAACTCATAGGTTAGTCCTGACCCACAAATTCCAGACCTCAGGAGGCCACAGACATTTAGGGAAACCTCATCAAACATTCACATGTATCACAAGATAATGTGGATAGGTCAGTTCCCTCTGGAGTAAAGATTTCAGAGCATTCCCTCATTCCTGCATGCCAAGGATTGGGATGAACCTCCCAGGGTCTGAAAGATGCCAGCCCAGCAAATATTTCTGCTCACAGAAAAATTCAAGGAGCTGTCATTTTGAGAATTACCAAAAATAGCTGTAAATCATTACCTAGACCATTTGAAACAAGAAATCCTTCCTCAGCAATACAACTGTTACAGTTCAAGCTTGAAAGAGCACCCACTATTTGATGCTCGTGAAAAATGTGCAAGTAAAACTAGGTCTTCACTGAAAAAAACAAAACAAAACAGAAAAAGGAAAATTTAGTAACAAGTTAAACATAGCTCTTATTTGGTACACAAACATAAGCTAGACAAAGAGCAGGAAAATGGGATTATGTATGTAAGGCTTAGTTGAAGAGTGGTGTCTGGCTTTATAATTGGAAAATGAGAAATCTATTTCAACAAAAAAATCTACAACTCCTAATTATCTAAGAGGTATACCTCTTAGATAATACCTTGGCATTTTGGATATTCTATGAATTTCATAAACTCCTTTGCTATGCTGAGAGTATATTTTTTCTGTTGATGTCAAAAGTTTTCCTACCTATATCTGAAACCAAGCAAGACCCTGTGGGACTCCTGGGCATGAAAGCCTTTCTGTGTCCCCTGTTTTTTGTTTGCAGGGAATAGTCTTCAGGCTCCATGACCTTCCCTGAGTTCCAAAGGGCAGGTCCAAACAGTTGCTAATCAAGGAATGGAGGCGGTGCAAAGATAAGGGAGGAGCAGCCAAGAAACAGTAGTGCAGCCTTGGGGCAGGGTCCTGCTTCTGCCTCAAGGGACACACATAACAATATCTTTAAGCTCTTTACAGAACTAAAATTCCCAACAAATGGAAGATGTTAGCATTCTTCATTCCAGAGAAGACCACCTGAGGCCAGATTAAAGGAGTGCAGGCCCTGCACACACCCTGACCCTTATCAACAATTCCGCCCTTGAACCATTGCTATAAAACTCCTCACCAAATCCTCCCAGGTTGGGACACACACTTTTGAGAGGCACGAGCCCGCTGTGTCCCCCTTTGCCTGGCAAAGCAATAAAGCTATTCTTTTCTACTTCACCCAAAACTCTGTCTCCAAGATTTGATTCAGCACCGGTGCACAGAGGCCAAGTTTTCAGCCTCATGTCTAATAGTATTTATTTGTTACTAATATTAACCTACTTGCAAGTCATTTTTAGCATATTTATCGTACAGGGAGGGAATCATACAAACTTTGAACCAGTAATTTAAGGAATTACTGGAACAGCTTGCTCATTAATATCTGTGCACTTTGACAAATATTATATATTAGAGGCAAATAGACATGGAAGAGAAAATACCACTCCTTCATATGTAAGGCTATAGAAGTAAGAATCTAGGTGGGTGCAAAATGAGGAAATGATTCTTTCAAATCCGTCATTGGAAGATACACATCTTGCTTAGAAAAGCTGCTTTCTTCTTTATTTTTATTTATTTATTTATTTATTTATTCCTGGCTGTGTTGGGTCTTTGTTGCTGCGCACAAGCTTTCTCTAGTTGTGGGAGCAGGGGCTACTCTTCGTTGAGGTGTGAAGACTTCTCATTGCGGTGGCTTCTCTTGTTGCGTAGCACAGGCTCTAGGCACGTGGTCTTCAGTAGTTGTGGCTCATGGGTTCTAGAGTGCAGGCTCAGTAGTTGTGGCACACAGGCTTAGTTGCTCCGCAGTATGTGGGATCTTCCTGGACCAGGACTCAAACCCGTGTCCCCTGCATTGGCAGGCAGATTCTTAACCACTGTGCCACCAGGGAAGCCCGAAAAGCTGCTTTTTAATTGTTCTCTTTGGGGCAGTAGGCCTTCTAGTAGTCAGCAAACACAGAGTTGAGGAAATTGGCCATGGCAGGAGGTTGTGAGAATCTGGTTGTTTGCCATGTCAAGCATATGGGTTGGACAATCACTTATCAAGATGTTGTAGAATATTTAAACATTAGATGGAAGATTGGCTTTGACAACTTGTAAGGTCCTTCTAGTCTTAAGGTTCTATGATTCTAAGCCCTGCTGTTCTGTATTGTGAATACTGCCTGGTTGTAGGCAACTACCCATAATCCTTTCTGAGCTACGAGATAAGACTTAAATGTCATATGGCTGGGTCCTGTTGGCATCTCTCCAATGCAGCATGTTTCCAAATGATGTGAAAGTCAAACAAGGGAGAGCTAGGAGAATATCTCTTCTTTTTTGCAGGTACTACCTGATGTGGCACAAATGAAAAATAAATGTTAATAGTCTCTGAAGATGGATTTGCATTTGTCAATAATGACTATACCTAAACTAAATTGTATTCTTTCTGATTTTTCTTCTACTGTTTTCCTCCTTCTGAGCTGCATTTTCCCCATTGCTTGTGACTAAAGTAATTGTAGACTGTCATTCTAGCACCTGCCTTCCAAATAAAGGTATATTTCATCATCTAGTGATGCTCACCACAGACATTCACCATAATGGAATTACCAAAGCGAATAATCAATCTGGTTAAAGCTTTGAAGGGCTCAAATTAACTGAATTGTTTTGTGAATGTCTGATAAAATTTACTTCCCAACTGCTTTCCAAGAAAGAAAGGACCAACTATTGTTCATGTCCTACTAAACTTTATAATGAAAGCTAGTGGGAAAAAAAGATTTTACAGCTAAATATTCAGAAATTCCTGAATTTCATCAATTGACTAATTTCCCTGAGCTCTTGTGCCATTATTGTTTACATATACATGATTTTATTTTCATTCTTCGAATTCCAATGGGAAATGAATATTCTTTCATACCATCATTGGAACTTTAAAAAATGTTTGTGAAGAAAGGATACAAACAGTGCCTATTCTATGAACCTAAGAAAAATGCCCACTTAAAGGCAGCTGTGGCAATTCATGGACCTCCATTTAGCTCTGACAAATGATTTAGAAAGTGGAACAATGCTTTGTAGCACCTTAAGACAAAATGTAAAGGCAAAAAAATGATTTAATTTCTAAAGAGATAGTATGTCCCTTTTAGAGAAAAGGATTAACTTCTAAAAGAATGAACTTCTTATGCATGAAAAGAGATAAATTCTAATAACGGCCAGCCTGTTAGAACCTGCTTCTCTTAAGCAGGGCAAAAACAGGCACAACAATGCTACAGCATAAACCTTTGAATAGAAAGCATTGTGAGGAAAACACGTCTTTTCATTAACAAATAAAATATTCCTCTACCCCTATTAAAGGTTTGCATGTTTTAATTTAACAGAAGAAGTGGGAGTTCTATGGTGAATATAAAGCATAGTAATTGAGTTTGGTAAAAGGGGGCTTGAAACATACTGTCAGAATAGGATAAAATAGGCTGAAGCCCGAGTATTCCAAACCCTTGCCCAGTAATATATATAGCAAGAATGTAAGAAGTTGAAAAGCTCTACAGTCTATTCCTTGGTCTATACTTTAACACTAGAGAAAACGGGTCTTGTAAGAAAGCATGGGCAAAAAAATAGAGGTATAGAGCAGAAACAATTATGAGTAAAGAATGAAAATCAGCCATGAGAGGCTTCCCTGTCAGCCTGTTGCCTGAAATTCTTCCTATTGGGACTCATTCCTGTAGCTTCTGAATGGTGCTTTAAGTTCAAGAGCTCCCTACAAAAATGTACTTAAGCTCAGAAGGCGTAAATCCTTAAATTATTAGCAACAAACATATCAGCAGGGATTATAACCATCTGTTTTCAATCCTAAAACTGTACTCAGAGTTGCTTAAAGGAGAAAGAAGTTTCCTGGTGGAAGGAAAGGGAATGTCTAAAGGGGAGAGGGAAGGAGCCAAAGACAAACTGTGCCTACTTCACTATTTTGCCAAGAACCTTGCTCTGGCTGACAAACCTGGAAAAAAAGAACAAAAACAAAAAACATGCATGGAGCCAATACAAATTTCATAGGAAAACTGCATGTAAGTACACTGTATGGTAATCGTGTTTATATACCTCTCTCCACTAAACTCTTGCAGGGAAGAAACTGTGGCTTAAATTTCTTTGAATCCCCAGTAACTGGCATATAATAGGTTTTCAATCAATATGTGTTAATTTTTTTTTTTTTATTCAGCCAATGTATATTCAAATGAGCATTGAGAACCTTAGTTATTGAGTTTAGTTCCATTTTTAAAACTTCCCAAGAAAGCAGGGTGCTAATTATTCATTTGAAGTGGGAGTAGGATACTTTTGTTTGTCACAGAGCAGGATTTCCGGCAGACTAGGATTGAAGGACATTCAGCTTTGTCCAGAGTGCTTCTGGTCAAGGAATATTGGTAAATATGATGTTACATAGAGTGGTCGTCTATAGTTGATCTGGGAGAACTACTGTAGGCCCAAGGAACATGGATTAGTCAGGGAGGGAAATGGGAACAGTAAAGATGAAGAAGAAGATGATGATAATGATGATAAATAATAACAATTAACAGTAGTAGTTAATATTGATTAGCATTTACTATGTACCAGGCACTGTTCTAGGCATTGTATAAATATTCATTGGATTTACACAAGAATAAGGTAGGTATATTACTTCCATTTCATAAATGAGGAAACTGAAGCCCAAAGAGTTTAAGTAATTTGCCCAAGGTCACAAAGCCAGTAAGTGGTGGAGCTATTTGAATTCTAGCAGTCTGACTCCAGAGCCACCATCTTAACCCTTAAACTATACTATTTTGAAGACGCTGGGGAGTAGGATTTTTGAGGGATCTACTTTGGCCAGATCTCTTCAGTGTGTTACTTAAATAATATTGGTATGTTTCAAACCAGTTTGTCCTTGGAGAGCTCCTTGGGACAAAGGCTGGTTTGGACTCAAAGTCAGCCATTTCAAGGGTATTAAGTTCTTGAATGGATTATTTTTCCTATTCCTCTGGGAGGAACCTAGCAGTTTTCAAGATGGGTGAATATAGGAAGATTGGCCCCCATTTCCCATACCTGGCATGAATAAGTTCAGGGCATGTAGTGGTAGAGAATACTTTTAGATTTTCGTTGGTTCAGTGTAAAATCTGTCTGTACACTGAAAATTCTGATGCCTCCTAGGGGCATTTCTGGGCCACTGCAAGTATTAACAACTCTTTAACTTATCAGAAACTCCCCTGAATAAATTTGCAAATGGAGATAATAGGGATGTAAATGAATTCTAATTAAAGATTTGCTCTTTGTGAATAGCCTCCCTTTTGTTATGTGCTCTCCCTATTAGATATGATTTGGTAGGGATAGATAGTAATATTATGTAGTGTGATGGCTTTTAAACAGTTTTAATTTATAAAGAATGGCAAGTGAGAACACTGTGCACAGCCTAATGATTCAGGTTAATTTTTAGATTCAGGTTGCTGGCTTATTTCCATTTTTTCATGTACAAAACTTTGTATGCCCCAAAGCTTTTATTTATATATCTAAATGGCAGTTTTTCTGTGCCATTGTGCATGCTATTTATCATATGAAATCAGGAGTTGAAGTAGTATTCAGAAGCGTGAATCCACACACACAAAATTTCAAAATGCTACTAAATCTGTGTACTCCAAATTGTGGACATTAATTTTAAGATTTCGTAAAGATGTGTTTCAGCAGACCTCTGTTTTGTAGTATTACAGCTAGAACTAAGAACTAAAATCAAGTTTTGTGGTTTATCTTTCAACATGCATCATGGCGCTTTCTGTGAAATTAGATGATTGGTCAAAACCAAAAACAAAACAAAGCCCAAACAAACTTTCCAAACCAACTTCCCTGCAGAAAGGAAGGCAGAAACTGCTCCAGGACAGAGAAAAGCATTTTGGGCTTTCCAAATAAATTTCAAAACACTTTTGAGTTAAAAAATATGGTTAATAACGTAACCTTATTTAAAAGCCACATGAAAGAAGGTTTTAAAATATTCCCATTGTTTTAAAATGTACTATTAGCTCAACAATGGTTTTAAAGTGAGCACTTTAGTTTAAATTTTGGGTTCTTCAGTAAATTTTAGGTAGGATTCTCTCTTACCCTTCAGAGTGATGATTTCCTAGAATAAAGAAAATCTCTCTCTCTTTGTGAGTCCAGGTATAGGGACTACTTTTATTCATAACAATGGGCTTAAAAGGTTCAAATGTAGCAAGTTTTGGAAACCACATTATCAACATTATCAGAATAATTTTCTTTGCATATTTCCCTAATTAACAAATAATGTTCTTTTCGTTTGGTAAAATTCAGATAAACTTTGAAATGCTGCCCTCCCCCCCACCGGCCCCCCACCCCAACCCCACGCCAAAAAAAAAGACTAAGTGTTCTGGCTAGCATACTTTTGTGGGTTATCTCTGCCTTTTTTTTTTTAACATCTTTATTGGAGTATAATTGCTTTACAGTGGTGTGTTAGTTTCTGCTTTATACCAAAGTGAATCAGTTATACATATACAGAGATATGTTCCCATATCTCTTCCCTCCTGTGTCTCCCTCCCTCCCACCCCTCTAGGTGGTCACAAAGCACCGGGCAATCTCCCTGTGCTATGCGGCTGCTTCCCACTAGCTATCTGTTTTACATTTGGTAGTGTATATATGTCCATGCCACTCTCTCACCTCGTCACAGCCTACCCCTGCCCCTCCCCATATCCTCAAGTCCATGCTCTAGTAGGTCTGTGTCTTTATTCCCATCTTACCCCTAGGTTCTTCATGATCTTTTTTTTTTTTTCTTAGATTTCATATATATGTGTTAGCATACGGTATTTGTTTTTCTCTTTCTGACTTACTTCACTCTCTATGACAGACTCTAGGTCCATCCACCTCACCACAAATAACTCAATTTCTTTTCTTTTTATGGCTGAGTAATATTCCATTGTGTATATGTGCCACATCTTCTTTATCCATTCATCTGTTGATGGACACTTAGGTTGCTTCCATGTCCTGGCTATTGTAAATAGAGCTGCAATGAACATTGTGGTACATGACTCTTTGAATTATGGTTTTCTCAGGGTATATGCCCAGTAGTGGGATTGCTGGGTCATATGGTAGTTCTGTTTTTAGTTTTTTAAGGAGCCGTCATACTGTTCTCCATAGTGGCTGTATCAATTTACATTCCCACCAACAGTGCAAGAGGGTTCCCTTTTCTCCACACCCTCTCCAGCATTTATTATTTGTAGAATTTTTAATGATGGCCATTCTGACTGGTGTGAGGTGATAACTCATTGTAGTTTTGATTTGCATTTCTCTAATAATTAGTGATGCTGAGCATCTTTTCACATGCCTGTTGGTCACCTGTATGTCTTCTTTGGAGAATGTCTACTTAGGTCTTCTGCCCATCTCTGAATTTTATTATCATATCACTGAACCATTTTACAACTCTGTAAGTTGTAGAAAATGAATAATAATTCAAATAACTCTTGTCCATAGAAATGCAAATCAGTTGTGTCTGACAATGCAATTGATCATCGCCCTTCATATTGACTTATTTTGCACCTCCTTGTATATTTCTTCACTTACCAGTGTATGTGTGGTTCTTCGAATTTTCCTTTGAAGCAGTTATAAGGTCTTACTGGTACCTCATTAATTACTGGGTTAAGTAAAATGGTTGATACATGTTTATTTTATATCTGTGTGACAGTCATGGCTTTACTCTTTAAAAATGTATCCTTGGGGGCTTCCCTGGTGGCGCAGTGGTTGGGAGTCCGCCTGCCGATGCAGGGGACGCAGGTTCGTGCCCCGGGCCGGTAAGATCCCACGTGCCGGAGCAGCTGGGCCCATGAGCCATGGCTGCTGAGCCTGCGCGTCCGGAGCCTGTGCTCCGCAACGGGAGAGGCCACAACAGTGAGAGGCCCGCGTACTGCAAAAAAAAAAAAAAAAAAAAAAAAAAATGTATCCTTGGGACTTCTCTGGTGGTGCAGTGGTTAAGAATCCGCCTGCCAATGCAGGGGACATGGGTTCAAGTCCTGGTCTGGGAAGATCCCATGTGTTGCAGAGCGGCTGGGCCCGTGAGCCATGGCCGCTGAGCCTGCGCGTCCGGAGCCTGTGCTCCGCAACAGGAGAGGCCACAACAGTGAGAGGCCCGTGTACCACAAAAAAAAAAAAAAAAAAAGTGAAAATAGCATTAAACTAAAAATTGTGATGCTCAGGAAGCTTATGGAGATTACATTTAGATAAGATCATACTATTACCAATTTATGTGATGTTTTTTCTATCATTACTTCCTTACATAAAACTATTTCATATTTGCTTTTTGTTTCCAGTGGGTTTTAAAAATTATTTCTGACTACTGGGCTTTTAAAAATGATGTCTGTCCAACAGGTATATTTATTTGGATAAATCCTACAAATGAATAGTTAGGTTACACGCATAATTTGGTTTCAGATTTGCATGTGTACAATGGCAATAAAGTAGGTACTCTGATTTTAAGACATTTATTTCAGTGTATCTAAGGAATTGCCTCATACTATCAAATTAGCTCCTTTTCTCCTCTATAACAGCTACAATTTCTTCAAGATACAGAACAAGAGAAAATTGACAAATATCATTAGAGTCTTGCTGCAGTTCTTTTTTTTTTTTTTTTTTTTCCGGTACGCGGGCTTCTCACTGTTGTGGCCTCTCCCGTTGCGGAGCACAGGCTCCGGATGCGCAGGCCCAGCCAACGGCCATGGCTCACGGGCCCAGCCGCTCCGCGGCATGTGGGATCCTCCCGGACCAGGGCACGAACCCATGTCCCCTGCATCGGCAGGCGGACTCTCAACCACTGCGCCACCAGGGAAGCCCTGCAGTTCTTTTTTATAGGCAGACTTTGACTTTCCTAAAATACTATATAAGAAACTATCTTAGTATACAGCTAAGGCATCTGAAATTTCTTTCAAGCCCGATTACTGCCTGCGTTACTGTGTTGAGTCACTGGGACAGTTGCTATCATACATAGCTGTGTGACCCATTCCATCTCTGCTCTTCGTTTGATCTCAGTTAAGTCTTGTTTTCATAAGTTCACTTTGCACTTGTCTTTTTATATTTAAACTTTTCCAAGGTCACAACACAAATCAGTGGCAAAACAGGGAACAGAACTCCCAAGAGAGTTCTAAAATATTAGAGGCTTCCATCTTAGAACAGTGATGTCATCAGGAAGATTTTTTTTTTTTTCCTTCCCACAAACACCTAAAATAACTTCTTATGATAAAATCTCTGGAGGGAAAAAGGGATCATATCAATTTCAATTTTTTAGTATCTATTTAATTTGAATAATCTTAGAAAGAAATAGCAAAAGTAGAATTAACAATATATAACTTCTCCTACGCTGTTAAAACTATCAGACAAGAACTTAAGAAACTACGTGAAGGGAAAAACTAGAACTCATTTTGTAAGCAACTTATCTGTCAAGCAGCATTTGATGCAAGAAAGAAGGAAGGTCTTGTGGGGTTTTGTTCAATGTCTTTGAGGATTTAGATGGGTTTTTATAATTAGTTGGGGACCAGGTAAATTCTATTAGAAATGCTGTGGGGGATTATTAAGTACGTTTCACCACATTGACATTCACTTGCTCAATGTATTCACATAGCTTTCAGTTATTTTAAAGGAAAATTCCTTGTCACGGACTATTTTGCATTCATATACAAAGTTTTTTCTTTCTTTTTCTTTTTTTTTTTTAAATTCATTCTAGTTCACATTTCCCACTGTTTTCCTTTTTTCTTGACAGTTCTGTTTAACTGTCACTCAGTATTCTATACAATGCAGAGGGTGTTACAAAAGTTGACTTAAGATAAATGAGCCCCTGATTATAGTACAAGAAGCCAGTTGCTAGGGCATGGTTTCTTCCATAGTCTTTTGTTGTTGAATTAATTCATTCAGGTGCTTCTTTTCATATTGGAAAATTGCTTGTTTCCAGGTGAATCTTGTAAAATATAGTCTTCATTATTGAGTATGCTTATATGAAAGATTAAGGTGGAAGTACTGATATTAAAAACTTATGCTTGTTTGGCAACTCTATCAGAAAGCAGTCATTACCACATCTGTGATCATTTGAATATGTCCAGAAACAACAACCATAGATACTGAAAGAATTGGTTTTCTTCAATACCCATCCATCCAAAGCTACTGCTTTGGATGGACAGTCGGCTTAATGACTGGGACTTGAAAAGAAATATATTCATTTTGTAAAGTTCCTTTATAACCAGCCATGGGTTGGTTGGTTTGTTTCTTAGCTTTTGATTTTTTCTTATTGAGATTATATTCACATAGCATAAAATTCATCATTTTAACAATTGTAAAGCATGCAATTCGGTGGTTTTTAGAATATCCAAAAAATTGTGCAATCATTGCCATCACCTAATTCCAGAGAATTTCCATCACCCCAAAAAGAAAACTTGTGCCCATTAAGCAGTCACTCCCCATTCCTCCCTGAGCTCCAACTCCTGGCAACCACTAACCCACTTTGTCTTTATGGATTTGCTTTTTCTGGACATTTCATAGAAAAGGAATAATACAATATGTGGCCTTTTGTGTCTGGCTTCTCTCACTTAGCATACTGTTTTCAAGGTTCATTTTCGTTGTAGCATGTATCAGTACTGCATTCCTTTTTATGGTTGGATAATACTCCATTATATGGATATACCACATTTTGTTTATTCATTCATCAGTTGATGGACACTGGGTTGTTTCCACTTTTTGGCTCCTATGAATAATGCTGGTGTGAACATTCATGTAAAAGGTTTTGTGTAGACATATGTTTTCAATTCACTTGGGCAGATACTGAGGAGTAGAATCGCTGGATCATATAATAACTCTATGTTAAACTTTTTGAGGACCTTCCATACAGCAGCAGCACCATTTTACATTCCTGCCAGCAATGTATGAGGGTTCCAATTTCTCTACATCCTCATTAACACTTGTTATTATCTGTCTTTTTGGTTATAGTCATTCTAGTGGATGTGAAGCAGTATCTCATTGTGGTTTTGATTTGCATTTCCCTAATGCCTACGAATGTCAAGCATCTTTTCATGGGCTTATTGGACATTTGCATGTCTTCTTTGGAAAAATACCTATTTAAACCTTTGCCCATTTTTAAATTGGGTTCTTTTCTTAGCATTATGTGGATAAATGTGACATAAAGAGAATAAATTTTGGAATTAGATACATGGGGTTTCCAATCCCTGCTCTCAATAATCTTGGGTAAATTCCTTAATAACAAGACATAGTTTCCTACCTATAAAATAAGGATAATAGTACTGGCTCCATGTATTTGAGGATTAAAAGAGAAAATATATGTAGATGTGTGACACAATCAAGAACAGTCATTATGGGCTTCCCCATAATGACATAATGGCGCAGTGGTTGAGAGTCCGCCTGCCGATACAGGGGACACGGGTTCGTGCCCCGGTCCGGGAGGATCCCACATGTCATGGAGCGGCTGGGCCCGTGAGCCATGGCTGCTGAGCCTGCGCGTACGGAGCCTGTGCTCCGCAACGGGGGAGGCCACAACAGTGAGAGGCCCGCGTACCACAAAAAAAAAAAAAAAAAAAAAAGAACAGTCATTATTATTGATATTTTTAACATTATTATCTGAAATGAATCTCTTATTTTTTCAATGCCATTGATTAATTCATTCATATATTGACTGGGGATTTTTCAAACCCACTATATGCTAGACATTGTGACTATCCCAGTATCTGCCATTAAAAAATCAGATAGTTTAGCAGATAGGGAAAGCTGGATATGTAAGCAAATAACAGAGTGAAGTAAATATTTTAATCGTGATAAGTACAGCGGACTCTTGGAGGTCTGAGGAATGATTGGGGCTTTGTGTCAAGGCCACTAATAACCTACTTGTTTGATAAAATAGACTGTCATTCTTTGCTTTGCCTGTTAGTGAAGTTAGGTGCCTAAGTGTAATTCTCTTTTTATTACATATGAGAATTGAAGTAAATTACAAATGAGAATTAGAAGATAAATATACTACAATTATGATCTTTAGCCTCTATTCAGCATATGGAAATACTACAATTCCATGTTTCCTTTAATTTTAATGCCTGCTAGGGGCTTATCTGGGAAACAATGAAACCATTGCCCTTCAGGAATTCTGAGAGCTGACTGAGCCAGCTAAGTTACATGCCTGGTACTGGTGCCCTTAGAGATGCAAAAATTGAAGGACAAAGACACTTGATCAGTGTTTACTTTTACAAATTTCATAATTGTTTGTATATATAACATTTAATAGTAGGAAAAAGTAATCATTTTCCATTTCCATATACAATATACGGTAGTTTTTGAAACCATAATTTTCTCTGCTTTTTCTATCTAAAGAGCTCGAGAGTTAAAAAAGTATCAGAATTCCATATGATTAAAAAAATCTTATTAAGAATTAACAAATACCATACTACTTCTGTATCCCCACACATGTACTATTTTATTCCATTAAATATTTACATTGCTAAGATGACTCTAGCTCCAATTATAGCATTAAGGTTTTGAATGCCAAGATTAAGAGACCTTGTCTTCCTCACTATTTGAAATGGCGGTGAGGTTCCTCCATCTTGTGGAATAATTATTATATATATCTATATACTTGTCTGTATGTGTGTGCGTGTGTGTATTTTAACCTTTAACTAAAATTCGCCTCATAAGAGGGAACAGGACTTAAATTACAACTTATCTTCTACTGAATGTAATTGTTTTAAGACAAATTGAAGTACATTTCCAGCTCTTACAAAATTGGCAAGACACAAATGAAATACCACAGAGATATGAGACCTGGGGTTGTGAACCAGAAGTCAGATATCTGTAACCTCAGCTTTTCTCTTTCCATGTAGCTTCACCCTCCACTCACTCCATTATCTTAGCAATTAAACAGGGAGACTAGGCTTTCCAGATCCAGAGATCTGACTCTAGGCCCCCAGCTATCCACAGGATGGACCCCCAAATGCTACTGGACTGAAAAGGAAATATTCATAAGAAAATTGGCAAAGTGAGATATGCCTTGAGTATCTGAGGAGTATTTTACAGTAGGAAAAGTGTCAAATTTAAGTTGTTGTTTCCCAATCTATAGAACTAGCAGCTTAAACCTGTTAAAGAAACTCATTTTGTATCCTTACTGTGCCCAAATTTTGACCTAAAAATACACGTGATTCACTTTCTGTAAAGTATGTTCATGAAAAGTTGAATGTACAAATATTATACTATTTGGAGAATCAACCTTACTTTCCTATTGGCTTATATTTTACTTTCAGAGATGTCAGCTCTCACACTAACATTTTAGCTTTCTGGTATTTTTATCCTTCAACCTCTCTGTGAAGTAGTCAAAAGCCTATAAACAAATACTTAAATGTTCTGGGGGAACCCTTGAAAGGAACCCCACAGGGAATTCCTTTCCTGAGTGCAAAAATTATTTTGTAATGCCTCTAGGTTTAAAGTCTTCTGGTTTCCTAATCATCAAATAAAAAGAGTAATCTCAGGCAACTTTTGCCATTAAAAGAGAGTGTGTCTTACTGTTTAGAGGGAAAATAAGGCTAGATTCATTTGCAATCTTATAGTCAAAACACTAACAATTTGCAGCCATGAACATGTTTTACTGACTTGCCCTGCTACTAGGAAACACGAGGTAGTAAATGAAGTATAAAGAACACTCTGTACACCTTCTATGTAGTTATTCACTGCCAAGGGACGACTGGCAAAGTTATACTATACTAACGTAGGGATATTGAAAGAAGAACTCTGAGACCTTGAAATGAATTGAGAATAGTCTCACACTAACTGCATCAAGCTGACAGTTTCTCTTTTGTTCATATTAGGAATACAACATTGCACGCCCCTTGGTGATAGGATTACCCATTCCTCCTGGTCTAATGTGACAAGTGAACTGCTTGGGATTGCTGCTGCCTTTCATTAGCAGTGAAAATGATTTATGGCTAGAGATGGGAGTAAAGAATGGTAGATCCCGAAATCCCTCTTCCTAATAAAACCAAATATACTGATCAAAGATGATTCATACCCCCCAAAAGATAGTCACTTCTGAATTATTTTCTTTGTAGATTTTCCAAACTTATTGTTTTTACTCTTTCTTTTTTCCCTTTGGGCCATTTCTGTAATGAATAGAAGAGAAGAGAGAATCAATGATAATTTCTGGTTCAACAGAAATTAGATGACTTGGATAGATTACCTATTCCTATAAAAATAGTCTTTTTAATGAGAGTTTTTTTCTTGGTACCATATTGGTGGTGGAGGTAGGGTATGGTAGTAAGAACTCTGAATGTGAGAAATTGCTCTGTATCACTGTGACTACAAGCAGGTAAATTAATCTCTCTGTACCTCAGTTCCCCTTATCTGCAGAATAGAAACAAAAATGCTTATCTTCTAGGATTGTAGTAAGGATCAAGTGAAATAATGCATGGGAAAGGGCTTTATAAAATATAAAACAAGGAAACTTTGGTTGTGGGACTAGTGTTTGCTCTCTTGTGTCCTCACTTCCCTCTTTGCTCAGTTTATTATTTATTTATTTTTTGGCTGGGCCACACAGACCCATGCCCTCGGCAGTGAAAGCTAACCACTGGACCACCAGGAATTCCCTTTGCTCAGTGTAGATTCCATGATCCGTGATGATAATCAATCGCTTAAACCCTCCCCTACCACACTTGCCCTCCTGTGCTTTCTCCCCTCTTTTTTACTCTGTTCTTGGCATAATATCAAGTACAGATTAAGTTTTTAGCAGCACAACAACAAAAAGAGAATGGGTGGTGAATTTAACCTGAGCTCTACTTTTTATTAACTTTTGGGAAATCAGTTAGCATTCCCAAGCCTCAGGCCTCAGTTCCTCATCTATGAAAGAAAGTGATGATGATACTTCATGCAGTTGTTGTGAAGATTAAATTCAATAACATTTGTAACATGACAGCACGAGACCTGGCACACTATAAGCATTTAAAAAGTTGTAACTATTATCAGCAGTATTTATAATCCATGATAATTATTTTTTCTCTGCTGAGAAGACCTGACACTAATTTATAGATGTTCATTTCCAAATATACATGCATGTTTGCTCTATGAAAATATTTTAAAATTCTGATTTAATATTCTCATTTAATAACTTTACTGATTGTTTTTAAACCCTCTGCTCTTTTCCTTAATACCTTGAAGAGCCAAGAGCTTTCTAATTATTATTGTCCATTTGGCTTATTCACAGTACAATAAAGAATTTTTAAAAAGAAAACTATGGTCTTAAATCTGTCCTGAATTTATAAAACATGACATATAAGATGTGCAAATATAAATACATGAATAAATGTATTCAGATTCAGATGAGGAAAATTTTTGTAATGAAACTATGTGAATGATTCTGAAACTTGCCTTACACAGCTAGGTAGGCTAAGTAATATTTTCCTCAAAACCCACATTATGGTTCCATAGGTTTTAATGTTTTCTTTTAGATTTAGAACACATTAGTCAAAATGTTGACACTCTTTTATAAATGAGTTTCTGGTTACAAAAGAAAAATCCACTTTAACCTTAGTGTAACTCAAGGCATTTAAACAATTCTCCACGGCATTCTATGGCCTCTTGTTATCCAATGAACGATATTTTAGTAAAACAATGAGACGTTCCATGTTCCTTTTTATTACCATCCATCATCCAACAGCTGTACAATCACCAGCTGCTGGGAAAAAGAGAACCACATCAGTTCTCCCCAGCTGCAAGGAGAAAAAGCTTAAGATCTTCTCTTCACATAATTTCTGGGATCCCAGCAGGCTGGAATCAAAGTACAGTTTTCCTTGACACAAAAACTCTAGCCTTGTAAACATGTCAAAAAGCACATACACTATGATTTATTCCTATCGCTACTGGGGAGAAAGTGTCTGTGAGAAATGTGGTAGAAAAGGCTGAGATAATATAAGATAACAACAGCAATGTAGATAGAGGCTACCATACGCCAGGCACTGGCTATCATATTTTTAAGCCTCACAATAACTATATAAGGTAGACATTGTTCTCATTTTCTTAGGGAACTGAGGTTCAGTGAGACATTAATTTAGTAAATGCTGTGGGGAGTCAAATCCAGATCTATTTGACTCCAATGCTAGGGTCTTAAACACTGTGCTGTTCTGCCTTCCAGTGACATGAACAGATAAGGAAAAACTGAACTGGTGAAGGCTAAATGGAATGGATTGGGAAGAAGGGGAAACATGGAAAATGTGGTACTACTTTAAAAGACACAGGAGGAGTGTTTAAAGGTAAATGAGGCTGCGAACTGGTACCCCACTTCATGCCTTTTCCTACCCCCCTCTTCCAAAGAGGGAAAATGGCCCTAAAATCTTATATAGCTTAAGAAACAGACTAAGTATCATTTCCATTAACTTCCCTAGTTCTCTGTCATCAGCCATCAAAAATTCTAGCCCGTAAAACCAGATTTCATTAACTAATTACTCATCCTCACAACATTGGCTGCAGGGGATTTGGCATCGCCTATAAAGCAGCAGCTCTCAAACTTTAGCAAGCACTGGAATCACCTGAGGGCTTGTTAAACACAGATTCCTGAGCCCCATTTTTAGAATTTCTGATTCAGTAGGACTGGATATATATTTGCAATTATAACAAGTTCTCAGGTAATCCTGCTGCTGCTGGTGCAGAGACCACACGTTGAGAATGACTGATATAAAGAAAAACTGTGCTAAAGAAAGTCAGATTTATACACACATACCTATGACAAGCTGACTAGTAAAAGAATGCTCTCTTAAGAGGCTACTTTCTGTTCTGCAGGCACAGTTTATGAATCTGGTTATTTACAGCTGCATATGTATAATGAATGGTGTCCACAGATACACAAATATGGGAGGACAATTGACCTTATGACCATGCTCTTAATAAAGCAAAAGACTATGCTTTTAATGTGCAATTTGCTCAGCTAAGCAATCATAGGGATAAGAATATCACATTCAAACCAGGCAACTATGTCCCAATTTAATACCAGCTCTTTATAATCCAGAAAAAATATATACATGAAAATAAAATGCACCTAAGCTTAGGGATGGGAAAAATCTGAAACCAGAACCATTCACATTTCCAGTCATAAGCCTCTGCTGGTCCAATTGCTTATGGCTTTTTTTTTTTTTTTTTTTTTTAAAGAGAGTCGAGACAGCAGGAATTCTTCTGGAACCAGATCCCTGCAAGCCATCATGGCCTTGGCCACTTACCTGTTTCTAACCCCTTACCTGGCCCTAGCTCCACGTGTGACTTGGTCTTGCCTGGTTTTGGTACATACTGTAGTTACAGCACTGGGGGCTACCAGCATTGTTGCAGAAGTTGAAATCAGTACGTAAGCTGGGGAGTAGGATGTCACAAGATGAGTATTATTTTAAGAAGATATGGCTTCCAATTTCAAAGGAGCCTGAGATGAGTAAGGAAATGAGGTTTCCATCCCATAGGGTCTTCTAGGATGGAGACTTCCCATTCTAATATCCTTTTGAAATGGAAAAAACCACTTACTATTCAATCCCCTTTTCTTGGTTATCCAGATCCTCTTTTTAGGTTGATAGTTATCTATTTGGGTGGCGGGGGGCAGGGTCTACAGTAACTTTAGTGTAGCAGAGAAACCAAGCTGCAATAAGTCTACATGATTAGAGCAGATGAAGGTTACCTTTCCAAAGGGTAAAGCCTAAGCCTAGCTGGCAGCACACAAAGATTAACACCAAAGCCCAGGGAATTCTCTTGTCTGGTACAACACTGCATTGGCCTATTCATGATATGAAATGAGTGACTGCACAACCACGTTGAATGAAAGTATGAGGTCCAACTGGCCAGAGGCAACATCCCGACAGGAGATAATCACTGAAGAGGTTGCTGAAATAAAGTGCAGTTACCTACTCTCCACTACTTCTTGCTGAGAGAGGTGAGGGTATGGGATGAGCAGTAAATGATGTTCTTCATTCTTCAAGTAAGTAAATCCTGATAGGATGGGGTTGATGGTCAATCAAGTAGTAGAACAGGATGAAAATCTAGGCTAGTTCTAGATCTTTCTAAGGAAAAGAACAGCAGTGATAAGGGAAAAGAGACGAACATTAAAAATGCCTGCAAGTATTAAAAAGGAGAGCCTTCTTTCTTTTCACTTATATAAGACAGGAGACGGCATCTTTTCTTTTTCTTGTGGCAGTGGCAGCAGACTTGCTGGTTTTCACAGAATACGATTTCTGTAATATGGTCTGTTGACAAGGCTCCTCAACCACTGGAGAACAAACAGGCTGACCATTAATGTCAGAGCTAGGTCTTCTCACGAGGCCTTGGACAGGGGCTATTTCACATGCTGGATCCACAGAGGAACTGTGGCTGCAGGGCGCTTCAGTTAAAGCTTCTGAAATATTACAATGGAGTGATTGGCAGGTTTGGGGGGGCTCTGACTTCCTTGCACATGTAAATTCTTACAGAAAAGCTGGAAATATAAGGATGGGGGAGATTTCGTTTAGAGCCACAAAGTTCCAGACACCAGCCATGGATGTTTCTGCCCCATTTCACTACATGTTCTTTTCTGAGAAACACATTGCTGAGTGTTAAGCACTGTGGTTGAAAAAAATGATTCACCCTCCCTCATCCTCCGTGTGAATCTCACAACTGCAGAGGCTGAAGACAGGAAGGTTGTCTCTGTTCCCTCTCATCAGGGAACTCACTTGGTGACCTGGTGGATGTCATGAGCAAGGTAGCCCAGTTGTCTGTGTCCCCTGCCACAGAGATGTGGCTGACCTTTGTCATGCAGATGGAGAATTCCTTGGTCAGCCACTCCGCCTGTTCAGGCATTAGCCCTGTGAAATAAAACATGCCAATTTGGTTAGCGATGTGCTGCCCATTGTGGGAGAAGCCCTCTTTCTTGAGGCTGGAGACAAGCTGAATCCGAATCTAATGACACAGTCGGCCATGCCTTTCACTTCTTGCAACCGTTGTTTTTGCAAATCCAGGCTGGTCACAATGGTTAAGGCAGTCAGGGCTCCATTGAGAATACATGGGATGGATCGAGATCTTCAAATGTGACTCCACCCTTTTGGCTTCATCAGCATCTTTGTAGGACCACAGTGAAGGCTCCCACATACTCACCATGTAAGCCCGTGTTCTTGGCATAGGATCGGCAGAGACAAACACTAATGCCCTCTTGAATGAAGTGGTGCACAGCCCAGACATCCGTTTTACCATCACCACTGTCCAAGCCTTGGTAGGCTGACAGATGATTGTAGAGAACAGTTGTATTTTAAGACTTTTGCCATCAGCAGACCAGGTCAGAGAGGTGTACTGGGTGGCTCTGCTTTGCTGCTGGTACTGATAACTTCTTGCTTCAGTTCATTTACAATGACCTTGCCCTCCAAGTCCCAGAGCTGGGTGTTGGGGCCCATGGTGGCACAGAGCCAGCAGTGGTTGAGGCTGAAGCACAGGGAATTGATGATGTCCCCACCATCTGGCATATAAAGGTGCTTGCTTTTACTGAGGTGCCACAGCATGACCTGGCCACCCTTGCCTTCAGAAGCACAGAGGGATCCATCTGGAGAGACAGTCACAGTGTTCAGGTGGCCCGGGGGGCTGATATGGTTGGATTTCAGTTTGCAGTATTCCAGGTTCCATACGTTGACCAGCTTGTCCCAGGCACAGGAGATGATGATGGAATTGCTGCTATTGGGTGAGAAGCAAATGCAAGATACCCACTCCCAGTGGCTCTCACCCTGGACAGTCTCTTTGCATATACCCAGAGTATATAATAAAAACTTCCAGAATTTTCTCTTCAGCCTAAGAAAGTGTTGCTAACTCTTTGAAAGTTTACATTCAGAGGATTTACTTTAAAAAAAGAAACCACTGCTTTTTTTTTTTTTTTTTTGGCCATGTGGCATGCAGGATCTTATTTCCCCAACCAGGGATCGAAACCATGCCCCCTGCAGTGGAAGCGTGGAGTCTTAACCACTGGACTACCAGGGAAGTCTCAAAACTATTGCTTTTAAATGCATACTCATGAATGCTTTATAAGGCTCTTGAGAACTCTGGTAATTTAGTTTGGTTGACCAGAGCCATTCAGGTTGTCTCATAGGTCATGAGACAAATCAGATATGGCCTATCCTGGGCCATGTTTTGGGGGCCTCTAAGCTTGTATCTGTCCTTTTGCTCAGGACTCTACCCTGAAATAATCCTATAAGGCTTGGATTACAAAGATAGTTGAGGAAACAAAAGGCCAGTGTCATGGTCCGTTTGGGCTGCTAGAACAAAGTTCCATAGACTGGGCGGATGATAAATAACAGAAATGTATTTCTCACAGTTTTGGAGGCTAGAAGTCTGAGATCAGGGTGTCAGCATGGTCAGGTACTGGTAAAAGCATTCTTCCAGGTTGTAGACTGCAGACTTCTCACTGTGTCCTCACATGGCAGAAACAGAGTTAGCTAGCTGTCTGGCCTCTTCTTTTAAGAGCACTGATCCCATTCATGAGGGCTCCCCTCTCATGACCTAATTACTTCCCAAAGGCTCCACCTCCATATACCATCGCATTGGGATTAGGGTCTCAACATACAAATTTGGGGGTGGGGACAAAAACATTCAGAACATTGCAGCCAGCCGGCTCTCCTTCGCTAATGCACTTAAATATAATAGCAGAAATTTATTAGCATCTTACCTCATGCAAATTTTCCTGTTTCAGTCTAGTTGGTTGACATGTATCTAGAATATCTAGGTTATTTTCTATTTGAATAATACCTGAACCCAATTAACTTAGGTATAACAAATTATTCCATCCTTTATTTGAAACAATATTGGTTCAAAAGTCCATTAATGAGTAGAAACTAGTAGATGTTTGTTGAATGAGTATTGCACTCCCTTCAACTTGGAAGCCCCAGCTTCACTTCTAGAAGTAACAGCATTGTTTCTATTTTTGTAACTTCCTGGCTACTGTCCTAGTCATTTCAGTTACCCCAATGCTATTCTGCACCCCAGCAACTCAGCCCAGCTAACACAGACTGTCCTGCTGGCTAACTGGTTCATGGTCCCTCACGGCTGTACCTATATCAGGGCTGGGAGAAAGAAGACAAATGTGTAAGTCTACTCTTTAGGTAATGAAGTAAGGATATTCTGAGGCCTTTTAAGTTTTATTTATTTATTTTTGGTTTGGTTTGATTAGAAGTATCAGAGCAAAACATAAAAAGAAAGAATTAGAGTGCTCTCCTACTTGCCTAATCCTCATTCACAGCTCTGGATGCATCCCAACAAGGTACTTGCTGTCTGAGCCACTCTGTATCTTTTTTGGAAGAAGATGAGGTGAAGACAATGACAGTAATTTTCATCATCTCCCTGTTCCTATGTTGCTATCATTCAACCAAACACCTACTGAACACCTTCTTCTGGCTCAGGTAATACACTCGGTCCTGAGGATATGAAGATCACACAGTCCCTGTCCTCAGGAAGTTCGTGATCTCCTGGGAGATGCAAACAAGTAAAAGTTCAGAGGAAAGTGCAATGAGAAGTGTGAGCCTAGAGGAGAGAGCATTTAAGTCTGCCTTGGGGTGAGAGGCTACTCTTTACAGAGGAAAATTACTGTTCATTCTACTGGCTGGCCAGCAAAAGATACTGGGCATTAAATTGAAGTTCTTATTTTTTACACTCTAAAAATCTCCTTAACAATGGCACCCATTTACTGTCAAAGCTGGTTTCTATGTGATAATGCCACAAATATGATCATGCCAACCTCTCCTACTGCTCGCCTTACACTTTATATCTGGAAGTCATGGTACTAAAAACTGGCATGGATGTTATCCAAGGAATCTGGTTATCATACTTGACTATTTATAATTCTAAAATGGAAGATTAAAAAACAAGTTAATAGGCACTTTATAGGATGGGCATGGAGTCAGAGGAGTGAATCAGCAGAGGAAGAAAGAAGAAGAACCATGTAAGCACAGACGCACTCTAAGGGAACTTAGACTACCAAATGATTTTTTTCGTAAGTGAGGACTTGTTTTACATACCACGTGGAATGCTCCAGGGGCCTTGACAGGTCTGAAGCCATCAACAGGTATACACTGATCAGCGTGGCCATTACAGAAGCAGCTGCCCTTGACAATGAAATCATAGATTGCATAGTGCGTAAAATGTTGAGGCTTTGCATTCAGGTTGTTTCTCTGACAGGGACAAGACTGTCGTTTTAGCAGCTGCACACGGAGGTTGGTGATCTTTAGCTGCTCCTGCACTTTGGCACTGTAAGGGTTCTCCACATCATACGGTGGTGACAAAGCTCTGAAAATAACCTGTAAAGAAAAAGAAAATGCTGTGCATATACAGGACTGTGTGCAAACCCTGAACTATTTGCCCCGTGTAGTCCTGGTTTGATTTATACCTTTTATTATCTGCAAGTGATAAGATAACAAGAGGTTTTCAGACCTTGATCACCCCTGGGGAAGAGCTGCCCTGTTATTCTAAGGAACAGATGTGCTGCCTGTTGGGATGCAGAAGAAGTATAAATTGAGTAATCAGCAGAAATCTGACTCTTGGGATGAAGGTAGCCATACAAAGATCTCGGGGGAAGAGCATTCTGGGCAGAAGGAACAGCCAGTTTGAAGGCCTTGAAGTGGAATCAAGCTTGGCTTATCCAAGGAAGAACAAGACCAGTGTGACTAGAGTTCAGGGGACAAGGGGGCAGTGGAGAGGAGGACAGAGGCCACGTATGACAGATCATGAATAGAGAGCCCTTTACAGGCCGTGGTGGAGTTATCCTAACTGTAGTGGGAAGCCACTGGAAGGTAATAGGCAGAGAAGTGATCTGATTTGCATTTTTAAAAAAGGTAACTCTCTCTTGTTTCTGCGAGGAGAATGGATTATAAAGGGTAAAGGATAGAAGCAGGAAGACCAGTTAGGAAGTGACTGCAAAATAAAGATCCAGGCACTTATATTTCTAAATGAGGTATGACCCTTTCAAAGACTCATCATTTATTAATTGGGACCACTTTAGCTGTGGGTATTTTTGATTCTCCTTTTCTGGATCTGCCTTGCAACTTGTGGCATATATTTGGAATATTTTTACTGGAAGTAAATATACAACCCTTTGAGGGTGGATTTGATTTCTAAAATGAGTCAGAAGTCACTTGAATCCAAGGCAGTGAGTAATGTACCTGATCAAGTTAGTTAACAGCACTTTTGGTTAAATGCAAGGTGTAACTAAGTAATGAGACTTTTTATTGTGCAGGTTATAGACAGACTCCACAGGCAACTTAAGGCTTTAGTTCTGAGGAGGAAACCAGAGGGAGGAAGGCTCAGAAGGGACAGACTTTGGACATGTCTGTGAGTCTATACATTATACAGGGGCAATAAAGTGGGCCTTGGGGTGGGGTGGTGCAAATTCTCTAGTGGATCTGTTACTTTGGAGGAGTAGAGGTTAGTGGAAAGGGAAATCACTGCCCATGGAAACCAATGAATATAAATATAATGTAACATGAAGCATTATTATAAGGAGGGCAACACTGTTACACCTCATTATGCAGTTAAAAAAAACACCTCAATCAATCTTGTTGATTTATATAGTAAGAAATACAAAGCTCCTCTGAAAAATTCTTAAGCATCTCTTGACTTTTTAAAAATATGTCAAAAAAACCCTATTTACAAAAAAACAGAAATATTTTGATAACCACATAACGGTCGTCCCTTGGTATCCGTGGGGAATCGGTTCCAGGCCCCCCGGATACCAAATTTTGCGAATGCTCAAGTCCCTTAGTTGGCCCTCCATATGTGGAGCCTGTGGATACAGAGGGCTGACTGTAGTATGAAAGTAAAGTAATTATTAAAAAGTAAGCTTTGGATAAACTTCCATTTAGAGAGAATGTACCTAAAAGTAACTTTCCAGAAAAAAATTTTTTTTCTTTAAGGAATACTTTGGATAGAAAAATTTCATTTTATAAATTGCTTTTGCACAGAAAGTATGAAAAGGCAAGAATCTACTCTGTACAGAACTGTCCTCAATGAAATATAACTTAAGGGAAGGTGATAATCAGCACTAGGCCTCCTATAGCCAATTCTCCATCCAGCAGCCAGAGTGATTCTCTATTAACAGAAATTGGACCATGTCCTTGCTTAGATCTACATGCACCTAAAGACCTCCCATGTCTCTCAGAATAAAATACAAAGTCCTTATAATGGCCCTGCTTTATTTTTTTTTCTTAGTGCTATTACCACCTGCACATTTTAGTTGTAGTTGCTTAATGTTTTACTGTCTTCCCCGTCTAGAATGTAAACTTGTTTTTTTTTTTTTTTGGCCACGTGGCATGCAGAATTTTAGTTTCCAGACCACGGATAGAACCGGTGCCCCCTGCAATGGAAGCACAGTTTTAACCACTGCACCACCAGGGAAGTCCCTAGAATGTAAACTTCTTGAGCGGAGTCACTGGTGTATCCCAGAACAGTGCCTGGCACAGAATAGGTATTCAATAAATTTTTGGTAAATGAATTGATTAACTATAACATTGTTCTTGGCACTCAAATAATAGGTGAGAATTTCAGATAACTTCCTTTTACAGGGTCCTAAACAGATTGACATACTGAATTCATGTCATAGCACCAGAAGGGGACAGGTAAGAAGTTGTATTAAAGCAATAGTTACCAATAATGAATTATTAACCAGTATCTGCATATGTAGCTAATTTTGAACTTGCAAACCTAAAAGTATCTTAAACCATATTCTGCACCATTTATTCACGTGGAAAGTGGTAGAAAGCAACATAGTATGGAATAAAATTTTCCAATAAACAATATGTCACCTATTTGAAAGTCAATATAGAATTAATGTCTTTTTCTTTTAACAACAGCCTAAATCAGAACATGATTTCATATTTTGAATCATTAAAAAATTTTTTTAAAAAGCATTGAATCCATTGTGAGCTTTACATGGGGTTTATTTTCCATATGACTCCCAAACACTGGCATTATGTTAGACATTTGTGAAGAACTCTTGCTCTAAATAAGATCAGTGATGTGGCTGCCTCCCAATTTATCAACCACAGTGGTGCAAGGACATGCAAAAAGGTACCCAGTGCTAACTAAATAAGTATTCCACTGAAAAGTCTATTGCATACTACACTGTCACCCACCCATCCTTTTCCTGAACATTGGTGGCAACTGTTTGCTGTCTCTGCTCCTGGCACATATTTACCCTTGACATTTACCCTAGTTCCCTCTGTCTCCCTCCCCGTGAGAATTGTTCAGCACATGCAGGACTACAGGAAGATCTGTCAAGGTCTGTAGGAACTTAGAAGCTCTTTTGCTTCCTGGACCCAGACTGTGGAAGCTGAATGGCGGCTCTGTGCTTGGTGTGCATGACACCACAGTTGGCACGCTGATATCAGCAGGGAACGGACATCGTGACCCCTGAGGCTGCGTGCTGGAAAGGAGACAGCGGAGTGCCACAGACACAAAAGTGGATGGGAATTTAAACCATGAAATCTTTTTTCCAGAAAGGAGACGCCTTAATCTGATACCCTGGGAAATGGATCTACCCTGTGTCAGGAAACAAAGAGTGTGCCAATCCAGATGCTTCAAACTTCTGGCAGGTCGCCTTTTGGGTCCCACCCAGTTTTTCTTCAAATATCCCCAGAAGAAGCCTGTATGGCACTACTTAAATGAAGGAAGAAAAAGTGTAGAAGCCCTCCATATAATATCAGCCTCTTCTGTTTTTGTCCCCATCAGGAACTGGATGTACCTATGGGCCCATCACTGTTCCTCTGCCTGTGATTGCTTCTGAGGATGCACTCCTAACAAGACATAGTTAAAAAGCCAGAGGGGGATTAGGATCAAGCCCACTTTGATGCTTCCAGCTTGTTAGTGCCATTGGCCAGGATTTCATGATCTTATTTTTTTAACTAAGAAATTTGATTATGTTTTAGTGATTAATACTATGCTCATTACAGAAAAATCTGTCACTCAAAATGTAGAAGACATTAAAAAACTACAATTCAGTCCATCCTAAAGGCAACCAGGGATACCAGCTTGATAATATTTTTCCATCTAAACTTCTATATGTATAAATACAGAATATAATGTAAACAACTTTGTTTCAACTTAGCAATACTTTGTGAATATTCTTCCAAATCGTTAAAAATAACTCTACATACATCAGTAGTTCTCAAAGTGTGGCCCCCAGACTAATATCATCAGTATCAACCTGGAAACTTGTTAGATATGTAAATTCTTGGGCCATACACCAGACTGACAAATCAAAAATTCTGGAGGTGGGGCCCAGAAATCTGTGCTTCAACAAGCCTTCCAAGTGATTCTGATGCACAATAAATTTTGAGAAACACTGCTACATAATTTAAAACCTGGTTAGAATTCCGTTGTGTGGATATGACATAGTTTATTCAGCCAGACTGCTACTGTGAGTCATCTAAGTTGTTTCCAACTTTTCAGTATAACATTACAATGTACAGTCTTGTAGCTAGAATATGGAAGTTTATAATAATATCCTGACACATTTCCAAATGAGAAAATCAAGAGTTAAAGGAATGCATAGTTGTTGTTATTTTAATTTTTTTAAAAATATTAATTGATTAATTTTTTTTTTTTTTTTTTTTTGTGGTACACGGGCCTCTCACTGTTGTGGCCTCTCCTGTTGCGGAGCACAGGCTCCGGACGCGCAGGCTCAGCGGCCATGGCTCACGGGCCCAGCCGCTCCGCGGCATGTGGGATCTTCCCGGACCGGGGCACGAACCCGCGTCCCCTGCATCGGCAGGCGGACTCTCAACCACTGCGCCACCAGGGAAGCCCTTAATTTACTTTTTGGCTGTGTTGGGTCTTCGTTTCTGTGCGAGGGCTTTCTCTAGTTGCAGCAAGCGGGGGCCACTCTTCATCACGGTGTGCGGGCCCCTCACTATCGCGGCCTCTCTTGTTGCGGAGCACAGGCTCCAGACGCGCAGGCTCAGTGGTTTGTGGCTCACGGGCCTAGTTGCTCCGTGGCATGTGGGGTCTTCCCAGACCAGGGCTCGAACCCGTGTCCCCTGCATTGGCAGGCAGATTCTCAACCACTGCGCCACCAGGGAAGCCCCGGAAGGCATAGTTTTAAAAGCTATCTGAGTTTCTTGAATGAATCATGGACCCTTTCCTACATAATCTTTGGAATCTTCACATTTCTCTGGTCTTGCCTCACTTCTCTAATCCTGGAATCCCTCAAACTTTGCCTAAGGATCTGGATTCTTGGCTTAGGTTCTGCCATTTCTTATGCCCCACTAAAACAAAGAGATCTTTAAGAAGTTCTGAACAGGTTAGAATCACCTATATGTTCTTTCTTTTCTAGAATACTTACAAAAAACTCTCAATAATACTGATAGTAAAAATTGTATTCTTTATGTCTTATTTATACTCTGAGATAGAAATTTCAACAGAGTATTAACACAGTGTGAACAGAATAAGAAGTCGAGGAAGTATTTGGTACATAATAATCAAGGAATTCTTTCAGTATTGAACTCATACCTGACATATTGCTTTGTACCTAAAGTTTTATTGCCTGTGTTGAATCATAATAATTTGAGAAACTTAGTTATCACATTAAAAAAAGCTTTTCAGCTGCTAGCTTGAGGAATATTTCAGGTCCAAGTTGATTACCCATCCCACAGACTCCTCTGGCACTTGCTTTCCATGACAGCATTTTTACACTAGTACATTGTTATTGCCTATTTACTTGTCTGTATCTCACATTAGACTCTGCTCAGTGGGCAGGCATCTTGTTTGTCTGGTTAACAGCTGTGTCCCCCAGCATGTCCCACAGTCTTTGGCATATTGTAGCATTTCCTAATTATGTTGAACGAATAAATGAATGAATGATTTCTCCAAATAGCATTTTTTAAAAGGAGAAGCCAAATAGGGAATAGGGTTTAGAAAAATAAAGAATGCAAGATGGTCTTACCACCAGTTCTGCACTCTTGATGAGGAGCGTGTGAACACACACATTTGCATAAATACCTATGTAAAAATAGGTAGGGGCTTCCCTGGTGGCGCAGTGGTTGAGAGTCCGCCTGCCGATGCAGGGGACACGGGTTCGTGCCCCGGTCTGGGAAGATCCCACATGCCGCGGAGCGGCTGGGCCCGTGAGCCATGGCCGCTGAGCCTGCGCGTCCGGAGCCTGTGCTCCGCAACGGGAGAGGCCACAACAGTGAGAGGCCCGCGTAACGCATAAAAAAAAAAAAAAAAAAAAAAAATAGGTAATACATTTCAAACGGCTTTATGGATTCTTTCTCTTCAGTAGCACACAAGATCTTTCATGTTCTTCAGAAAGCAAATCAGGCAGGCATGAGCAAGCACCCAAACACATACAAATACTAGATATTTCCCATGGTTTCTGGTCTAGTTACCAAAAATAGAAGCTTCAGGATCATAACTGCAACTGTTATTTAATGGTTTTTGAAACCCTAGACATCTTCATATTCTCAAAAGAGCAGCTTTTGGTTTCATTGATTTTCTCTATTTTTCTATTTCATTTTTGCTTTTATCTTTATTACTTTCTTCTGCTTCCTTTGGGTTTAATTTTCTTTTCTTTTACTAGTTTCTTAAAATGGAACTGTAGATCATTGATTTGAGACCTTCTTTTCCCCTAAGTGCTTCTTTAGCTGCAGCTCATAAATTTTTCTATGTTGTGTTTTCATTTTTAATTCAGTTCAAATGCTTTCTAATTTTCCTTTTGATGTCTTCTTTGACCCATGGGTTATCCAACAATATGTCATTTAACTTCCAAATATTTGGGGATTTCCCAGATACCTTCCTATTATTGATTTCTAAGTAATTCCTTTGTGGTCAGGGAATATACTTTGTATGATTTGAATCCTTTTACATCTATTGGTACTTGTTTTATGGCCCAGAATATGGTCTATCTTGATAAATGCTCCCGTGCCCTTGAAAAGATTGTATATACCACTGTTGCTGGTGAAGTGTTATATAAATGTTAATCAGATCAAGCTGGTTGACAGTGTTATTCAAATCATCTGTGTCCTCACTGATTTTCTCTACTTGTTCTGTCAACTTCAGAGAGAAAGTTGTTGAAATCTCCAACTATAATTATCAATTTATCTATTCCTTCTTGCAGTTCTTGCTTCATGCAATTTGAAGCCTTGTTATTAGGTGCATAAACATGTAAGGTTGTTATATTCTCTTGATTAATTGGCTCTTGATCAGTATGAAATGTCCCTCTTTATCCCTGGTAATATTCTCTTATCCGAAATCTACTTTGTCTGATAATAATATAGCCACTATCAAAAGCTTTTGATTAGTGTTAGCATGGTATATCTTTTTCCATTCTTCTCCTTTTAACTTACTTATGTCTTAATATTTAAAGTGGATTTCTTATAAGCATCATAACTGTGTCTTTTAAAATTTTTTATTCAATTTGATAATCTCTGCCTTTAATTGGAGTGTTTAGACCTTTTAAATTTAATGTGATTGTTGATATGGTTGTGTTTAATCTACCATCTTGCTTTTTGCTTTATATTCTGTCCCCTTCTTTTTCTCTCTTCTGTTGGATTGAACATTTAGGGTCCTTTTTACTTCTGTTTTTGTTTATTAGTCATAACTCTTTTAGAAAAAATAGTGATTGCTTTAGGGTTTATAGTATACATCTTTAACTTAGCACAGTCTATCTTTAACTGATATTTATCACTTCACATATACTTTAAGACACTTACAGCAGTGTACTCCCATTTCCTCCCCTCAATCTGTGTTGTTTTCATGCATTTGACTTCTATATGTATTACAAAGTCCATAACACATTGTTAATATTTTTTCTCTAAAAAGTCAATTATCTTTTAAAGAGATTTTAAAAATAAGAAAACAATTATTTTACATATAGCCACCTATTTTCCCTTTTTGATGATCTTCATGCCTTTGCACAGATCTAGATATCCATCTGGTATCATTTTTCTTCTGCCTAAAGGACTTTTTTTTTAACATTTCCTGTAGTGCAGCTCTGCTGGTTTTTTGTTTTTTGCTTTTTATGCCTGAAAAATTCTTTATTTCTTCATTTAAAAAATATTTATGCATTTATTTATTTTTGGCTGCATTGGGTCTTTGTTGCTGTGCGCGGGCTTTCTCTAGTCGCGGTGAGCGGGGGCTACTCTTTGTTGCAGTGCACGGGCTTCTCATTGCAGTGGCTTCTCTTGTTGCGGAGCACAGGCTCTAGGCGCACGGGCTTCAGTAGTGGTGGCGTGTGGGCTCAGTAGCTGTGGCGCATGGCCTTAGTTGCTCCATGGCATGTGGGATCTTCCCAGACCAGGACTCGAACCCGTGTTCCCTGCATTGGCAGGCAGATTCTCAACCACTGTGCCACCAGGGAAGTCCCTTCTTCTTCATTTTTGAAAGCTATTTTTGCCAGGTATAGAAGTCTAGGTTAACAATTTTTTTTGCTTTCAGGATTCTGCCCCACTGTCTTTTGGCTTGCATTGTTTTTGTACAAAAGCTGCCATTCTTATATTTGTTCTTTTGTACATAATGTGTTATTTTTTCCCCCCTCTTGCTGCCTCAAGGTTTTCTCTTCACTATTGGTTGTTAAACTATTTGATTATGATGTGCCTTGGGGTATTTTTCTTCCTGTTTCATGTGTTTAAGGTTTGTTGTACTTCTTGGATCTGTGGATTTATAGTTACAGTCAAATTTAGAAAAATTTCAGCCATTATTTCTTAAATTTTCTGTTCCCCTCCTCTCTCTTCTCTCCTTCATGGACTCCAACTACACATATATTAGATTGCTTGAAGGTGTTCCACAGTTCACTGATTTATTTATTTAAATTGCTGATTTATTTATTTATTTTTCTGCATTTTTTTCTCCCTGTGTTTCATATTGGATCATATTTCTATTGCTCTATATGGAACTTCACAAATCTTCGCTTCTGTAGTGTCTAACCTACTAATCCCATTCCATGTTTTTGTTTTTTTTTTTCTCTGTGCCACGCAGCTTGTGGGATCTTAGTTCCCTGACCAGGGATCAGACCCAGGCCACCACCAGGGAAGCCTGTGAATTTTACCTTGTTGATTGCTGGGATATTTTTGTATTCTTGAGTTCTTTTCTGGGGTGCAGTTACTTGGAGATAGCTCGCTCCTTTTGAGGCTTGCTTTTAAGTTTTGTTAGGTGGGGCCGATGCATTCATTAGTATTGGGCTGGCGCTGCACTTTTACTCAGGCAGTACCCTTCTAATTACTCTACTGATGCATCACAAGGTTGAATTATAAGGTTTTCCACTCTGGCTGACTAGTCCTGGTCCTATATAACCTCTGAGGATTTTCTCCCTCTGTCCTTTAGGGTGGTTCTTTCTCTGGCCTCAGGTAGTTTCCTTAAACACATGTGTTGATCAGTACTCAGTTGCAGACTTGAGGGGGACCATCTGTAGATCTCTGGAAGCCTCTTCCAGTGCAGCTGTTTCTTCTCTGGTACTCTGCCCTGCAAACTCTAGCTACCTTGGCCTTCCCAGACTCTCAGCTCTTTAATTCAGGAAATCCATTAGGCTCCTCCTAGGTTCCTCCTCCCTGTACTCCAGCCTGGAAACTCCAGGCAATAAGCTGGGGCAATCATAGGGTTCACCTCATTTGCTTTTGCTCTCCCAGGGATCACTGTCCTCTGCTGCCTGATGTGCAACACCTGAAAACATGGTTCATATATATTTTGTCCATTTTTTTTTTTCAAGTTGTTTCAGGCAGTAGGGTTAGTCTGGTTCTCGTTATTGCGTCTTGGCTGAGAGCTGAAGTCTAAAGAACCAAGAGAGCTTAATTGTATAAAATACAATTTATAAAACTGTAATTGGACTAAGCCCTTATTTTTGTATAAAAATATCATAGAAATGACATATTGAAAATTTCATAATAAAGCTAGAAGTGTGGTTCCATTCCGCAGATAAAAAGGCTTGAAGAACAAATGAGTTTTCTTATGGGGCTTATCAAACTAAGAAATAGGAAAAATAATTGAAAACATAAGCATTTAAACTTTATAAGTTTATTCGATAATTCAATTTTGGTAATTTGTATATTTTAATAGACAGGTAAACCTTCACTATAACTTTCTTTATAATTTATGATACTTATTATAATCTTCTACTTTATATTTTTATGTTTATGCTATGCTGTGATTCATCTTTGTATTCCCATGTACTACTGTCTGATAGATTCTCAACAATACATATTTTTTTTTTTTTTTTTAACAATACATATTGAAAGACTGAGTCAATATAGAATCATGTTAAGACAGATTTATTTTTATTTTCTGATACAAGAATAATAATATGAGAATTCCCTTGCGGTCTGGTGTAGGAATCTGCGCTTCCACTGCAGAGGGCACGGGTTTGATCTCTGGCCAGGGAACTGAAATCCCACACGCTGCATGGTGTGGCCACCCCCCAAAATAATAATAATATAAATATAATAAAATTTTATTTATATAATGTGAATTTTATTCATAAGAGAATATACTAGGCACATAGTACTTCACAAGAAACTTTATCATCTTAAAGGTATCTTAGTTGTTTGCTAATCTTATACCACTTAAAAGTTTTACTTAAAAATTTTACTTTATTGAAAAAAATGGATTTACTATTAGTCAATATTAAAATACTTTTTGAGTACCAAATCTGAATAATGTATTTTCAGTAATAAATTTACACCAACTGCCAGGATGACAACCCATTTAGAGAGGAATCCCTGGTACTTTTGCCTAATATAATCTACAGTAATAACTAACTCTAAATTAGAAAAATAATCATACTTCTTCCCTACTCTACTTAAGCCTGGTTAGAGTAACATCTGTATTAAGAAATATTTCCTTTACAGATGCCTTTTTTCTTCTTGATTTCATTTTTTTAAAATATGTAAAACATTTTTGCTTCCATAGGCAAAACTATAATATAGAGTCTATCTAGAAAAGTCTTATATTATTGATGGCCTCTCCCTCCTCTGAAGGCAGTGCCTTTTATTTGTTCTTAGTTTTCCTTCCAGTGTTTCTTTTGGAAATATATATATGTTTTATTCCCTTTTAAAAATTATGTTAAATATAAAAATATATTTACCTCTTTTTCAATGGAAAAAGAAAAAAAAAGAAATATTTCCAATTACATTATAAAGCCATCATTTGTTTTATGTGGTTGTTCACTAGTTGTTTACAAATAGCATCTGATAAATTCATTTGAATCTCATAACTACTACACATTGACAACTGTTCTGTATATTGTTAGGTTGATGACACACCTAAGACCTAAACATAGAAACTGATATATTTGTCTTCATTTCTGCTGTTTATCAAGCTATCTCAAAACTGCAAATTCCCATACTTAAAAAGTTCCTAAAATTTAGTGTGATTCACACACTCTAGTTTTATATTGTCACCACGCAAACAAGGATGGCTTTATGTCCCTTGACTTCTGAAGTTAGTTGCTGGCACCATTTAAGTTGAGGTTTTAGGAATTTGAGACGAAAAGCTCAAAGAGCACAGATTCTTTGAGTACATGTACCCTAATATGTTTTTGAAACCAGCTTTCTGCTTTCCTGGGTAGGTAACCTTTGGGAAAGTATGTGAAGTTTCAGGCTTTTTAAGGGTTGCTGTGAGTGGAGAGTTCCGGTTTCATGGAGAGAGAAGGCTGGACAAGGAAAAGATAGCATAATTAACAGGTGGGCATCTGTGGCGGAGCAGCTGGTTGGTTTAATTTTAGAACATTTGTCCTTGTCTGTGCCACTTTAAGTGGAGCACCTACTTGTCTTAGAGAAGTGTGTCTGTCTTTGGGCAGTGCCAAAATCCTTTTGCTTACACTCTAGAGCATTAAGCACCCTTTTTCATCAGATAGCCCACCTTTTAAAGTGGGAGAGTCTTATCTACTCAACTAGTTCTTCTAAGATAGGACAATATAAGCTAATAAAGCTCTCAATGGAGCAAGCTGAGGAATGCAGTGCACTCAAGTGACTTACTTGTACTATAATAACCTCGATTTGTAAGTACACAAAAGCCTCTTTGCATGTTTCAAGGGCATATTTACAGTTTTAAAATGATGAAAAGGCAGCTTCTTAAATATCTTCAGGGGGAAGGGAAACGACAGAACTGCAAGGAGGAACAAGAAACAAGACAGAAGACCAAAATAAAAATAAAGATTGGGGCTAAAAATAAATTTTAAAACAGTTTTCAATACATTTGGAATCCTAGCTTTTCCTTTGCCCTCAGTACTTGGAGTCATAGGATTTGAGTGTCAACAGAGTCCTTAGCAATTGATGATCTAGTCCGACTAGTGGAAACTGAGACGCAGAGCGCTCAAAGTGATTTGCCAAAGGTCAATCCATAGGCTTGTGACAGAGCTAAGACTAGTACCCAGTTTCCTGACCTCCAATCTAATGATTTTTCCATTATATCCCACTTTATACTTGTTTGGCAGCTAGCCATTCCTGAATTAAAGTTACATTTAAAGTGGAGGATTAAGGAAAATATTATATATGATTTATCCCATTTCCACTTGTCATGTTAATAATGGATGGGACTAACTGTGCCTGCCACCTTTATTTTATTAATGGATGTGAATAACTGTACCCTTCATAAAAGTAACGATACCTACTCTTGTTTGGCTCACAGGGATACAGTGAAGATTTTTAAAAAGATATCAGATATAGAAACACCTTGAAAAATTACTGCTCTTTATAAATAAAATTGATTGGTGAATAGCTTTTTACTAGGGACCTGCCTTGTTTTTGCCAGTCTCTCTCCTTTGGGACTGAGCCCTATCAGTAAATGCAGCCCAGTGGCTAGGATTCATTGACGGGCCCTTCAGATGTGGATTGTATGTCAACCTGAGTAACTTCTCAGCATTTACCTTCTGTTTCCTAGAACCATGTTCAGCCTACAGTCTGTAATACACTCTGCTTCATCTTGGATCCCTGATACCTTCTGTTTGCCTCACCAATGCTGGAAATTGCATGCATGATCTCTCTGCTTTTGCTGCCTGTGAAAATTCCAATTCTTGCTCCCTCTCTGCGTACTCAACTTTATATACTCCAAGTCATACTGAACACTTTCTGTTCCTAGAAAGCGCCATGGTCTCTCTCCCTTCCCTTCCCAGCCTATGCCCATAAAATTCTACTGCCTGGAATACTTTTCACACCTCTTTGCCACTGTCACCCACTGCTTGACCCCCTTACTTGGCCAACTCATTACCTATCTTTTAGGTGTCATCCTAGATGTCACTTTCTTCACCATTTCTCTCCACTGCACGCCTAGACAAGATGTTCTTTCAACGTGCTACTTCAAGCACCTGTTATTTCTTTCAGACTTAAAACTTAACCATGTCTATTTTAATTGCTTATATTCCTCTCTAGACTGTGAGCCCCATTAGTGCAGAGGGCCTTGTTTGCTTGCCTACCAGTGTACAGCGAACGCTTGGCACATAGAAGAGTTAACACATATTTGTGGAAATATGATACTCATGCTTGATAAGGATTTACATGTCACAAACTGCGTTCACCTTTATTTATCTCATTTCATCCTTACAGTAAACCTATGGTGTGGTTATTATTCATTTCCATTTTTCAGATATAGAAACCCTGAGAAGGTGTTAGTTGACATGTCCAAACTTACCTACCTAGTAAGTGACAGAGCTAGTACTTGAACCCAGGTTGTTGGAGTCCAAGTTCAGTGTTATTACCATTACATCACAACTAATTTTGTTTGGTTATAGAATAATTAAAAGTCTAAAGCAAGTGATCAGGGGATATAAATAATTGGAGCAGGAGAATAAATCTGGCAAAGAGAAGAGCTTGAACCATGGTGGAGGCAGTGGGGGAAGGGTGGGGCAGAACACCCATAGGTGAGAGGCAAAAAAAAATGAATATTAGAACAAAAACTAAGAACTAAAGGCTAAGTTTTAGGGGCCACTCATAGTTAGAGGCCAGAAGAAAGGAGATGAGCCAGAAATAATACAAAAGAAGGATCAGTGAGCAATGTAGGAAAATAGTGAAAATTCATTTTCCTAAAAGCCAAAGGAAGTGAGAATGCAAAGAAAGAAAATGTAGTTATTAATGGCAAATTCAATTCAGGAGGCAAGGAAGAAGATTGAGAAAAAAAATGGGGGAGGGGTTGGCTGGCTCACAGAAGACTTTTGAGAGCCTAGATGGAATAAGGAACGGTTTGTAAAGGTTTCAAGAAAGAATAAGGGACAAAGTAAAGGAAGCAAGAAAGAAGCAATTGAAGAATTTTGGCAGTTTGTTTATTCATTCATCCATTGATAGACATTTGGGTTGTTTACAGATTTTGGCTATTATGAATAAAAGTGCTAAGGTCATTCACATAGAAGTCATTGTGAGAACCTAAGTTATTTTTCATGGGTACTTAGAGGAATTTCTAGGTGGTTTGATAAGAGCGTGTTTAACTTTATTGGGAATTGCAAGTCTGTTTTCTAAGGTAATTGTACTATTTTGCATTTCTCCTAGCAATGTATGGTGAAAATTTTAGTTGCTACACGTTCTCACCAGCACTTGGTATTGTCAGTCTTCTTAATTTTAGCCTTGATAGTGAATGTGAACAGTCTCTCATTGTGGTTTTAATGTGCATTTCCCTGTTGACTAATGGTGTTGAGCATCTTTTCATGTGTTTATTTGATATACGTCTTCTTTGGTAAAGTATCTGTTCATATCTTTTGCCATTTTTATTCTTGTTGTTTTTCTTCTTGTTGAGTTATGAGTTGTGATATGTAAATATATATTCAGATATGTGATTGGCAAATACTTTCCTCCAGTCTGAGGTTTGTCTTTTTCATTTTCTTAATGGTGTCTTAAAAGCAAAAGTTTTTAAATTTTATGAAATTCAATTATAAATATTTTCCTTTTATGATTTGTGCTGTTTGTGTCCCAGATAAGAAATTTTTGCCTAACTCAAGGTTATAAATATTTTCTCCTAGAAGTTTTATTGTTTTACCTCTTACATTTAGATATACAGTCCATTTCAAGTTAATTTTTCTATATGGTGTGAACTAAGTGCTGAGAACTAAGTTCTTTTTTTTCTTTCTTCTTCTTCTTCTTTTTTCTTTTTTTGCATGTGGATATCCAATTATTCCAGCACTGTTTGTTGGAAAGACTAGCTTTTCTTCATTGAATTACCTTGACGGCTTTGTTTGGTATAGTTTTCTTCATGTTTCTTTTGTTTGAAGTTTATTGATCTTATTAGATCTGTGGATTTATACTTTCCATCAAGTTTAGAAAAGATTTGCCTGTCGTTTCTTAAAAAAAATTTTTTTTGTCCTCTGCTTCTCCTTTTAGATTCCAACTACATGAATGTCAGATCACTCAATATTGTCCCACAGTTCACTAATACTCTTTTCATTTAATTCTCTTTTCTCTATGTACTTCATTAATGTATAGTTTTCATTGTTATGTTGTCGGGTTCACCAGTTTTTTCTTCTGCACTATCTAATCTGCTGTTAATCCCTTGCAGTATATTTTCATTTCAGATATTGATTTTTTCATCTTTAGAAGCTCCATTTGGATCTTTTTTTATATCTTCTATTTCTATCTTCAATGTGTTTGTGTTTTCTTCAACATATGGAGCATATTTATAATAGCTGCTTTAATTGCCTTTGTTTGCCCATTCTATCAGCTGTGTCATTTCTGATTATGTTTCTATTAATTGATTTTTCTTCTGATCAGGAGTCATATTCTCATGGTTGTTGTTTTTTTTTTTTTTGATCTTTTATGTTATTTTATTTTTATTGGAGTACAGTTGATTTACAGTGTTGTGTTAGTTTCTGCTGTACAGCAAAGTGAATCAGTTATACACATACATATATCCAATTTTTTTTAGATTGTTTTCCCATTTGGTCATTACAGAGTATTGAGAAGAGTTCCCTGTGCTATACAGTAGGTCCTTATTAGTTACCTATTTTGTATAGAGTAGTGTGTCATGGTTGTTAATTTTGATTAAACATTAAACATTTGTAAATATTATGTTGCTGGTTGCTGGATTTTGATGCATTTCTCTAAGTAGGGTTAGACTTTGTTCTGCAGTTAATTTACTTGGGGTCAAATTGTTTTGAGCATTGTTTTTAATTTTCGTTAGGGTGAATCCAGTTTAGTCTTTATTCTAGAGCTAATTTAACCCCACTAGTAAGGCCATCTGAGGACCCTTCTGAGAACCCTTCCCAGTGCCTGTGAATTATGAGGTCTCTCCACTTTGGGTGGTAGGAACATGAACTATTCTCAGCCTTCTGGGAATACTAGGAATTGTTCAGCTAGCCTCTGCATTCTATCAGTTCTTTTCCCCCTCTCATAGAGTTTTAGCTCACACATAAGCAGCTCAGTATTCAGCCAAAGATTTGAGGGGACCTTTGGACAGATCTTTGGACTTCTCTCTTTCTGCAGCTTCCTCTTTTCCAGTATTCTTCCCCACAAATTCTAGCTGCCTTGGCCTCCTTGAGCACTGATCTCCTCAAGTCAGTGAGATCACTGGACTCTGGGTTCCCCTTCCTATGCCATGCCTTAGAAATGCCCCATCAATAAGCTGGACAGTCACAGGGCTTGTCATATTTGTTTCCCCTCTCAGAGATCAGTCTTGTGCTGCCTGTTGGCCAGCCTGAAATAATTGTATCACATATTTTTTCCTCGTCTTCTAGTTTTTTAATGTGGAAAGGTAATTCCTACAGCAGTTAATCCTTCACAAGCAGAAGCAGAAATCCCATTTCAAATTGCTAACTTTTAATATGTTGCAACTTCTTGAGTGTCAGAAATGAGACAAAAGGGAAAACCTAACTGATTTTAAGGAGATCACTTTGAATACTTAAATGTAATTATTCTTTCTTTCTTATTCCTTCCCTATCCATCTCCCTTTCCTCCCTAAAGGGTAGAGGATTCTACCTGAGATCTTTCCCTTGAGCAAATGAAACTTGCAAATGAAACTGCTTTCTATAATTTGTTGTATTTTGAGGTGTACTCAGTATTTAAGGAGCAGAAACCACAGTGTTGCAGATATCCCCCCCTTTTTTTTTTCAAAGTAGATGATATTACAATAGCTCTGAGTAGCTATTTCATTTACTGAATTAAAAGTTCCTAGGGTTTCACTTTGGCCCTGCTGTCATTCAACACGATCAGAACAAAGCTCTTTACCCTCTTCTATGCCTCAGCTGCTTAACTGTAGTATCAAGGTACTTTAATGCGGAATGTGTAAAATTGTGCACATGGAAAAGTGAATTTTCCTGAAGCACAGCATTGAGATATTCCTTTAAATGATGTGCACTAAAAGCGTCAGCCTTGGATCTCCAGTTTACTTACAAAACCTACCCACACTGAAAAAAGATAAACCATGAACACTCAGTTGTTAAGACCCAGAAGAATTCTCTAAGTCTACTATATCTACATTTCCATAAATACGTAGTTCTTTTCTTTTATCCTCCTCTTTAAGAGTAAGACAACTCAAAAAAAAAAAAAAAAAAAAAGAGTAAGACAACTCTTAAACGCTAACAAGACTGAATGCCAGGAAAATTGTCCATTGTGGCAAAAATTTTCAGCCATTTTTTCATGTTAAAGGCTTTAAAATTTTTATTCCCCTCTGTTTATCTCCTCCATTAATCTTCCTTATAAAAATGCATATATACATATAAGTTAAAAACAAACACTTTCCCTAACTATGTACCATAGAAAACCACAGATGGCAATTAGCTTGACTTTATTTTATTTTATTATTTTTTACTATAAATTTATTTACTTATTTATTTATCTGTCTGCGTTGGGTCTTTGTTGCTGCACGCAGGCTTTCCTCTAGTTGCGGCATGCAGGGGCTACTCTTCATTGCAGTGCATAGGCTTTTCATTGCAGTGCATAGGCTTCTCATTGCAGTGGCTTCTCTTGTTGCAGAGCACAGGCTCTAGGCACCCGGGCTTCAGTAGTTGTGGCATGTGGGCTCAGCAGTTGTGGCTCTTGGGTTCTAGAGTGCAGGTTCAGTAGTTGTGGCGCATGGGCTTAGCTGCTCCACAGCATGTGGGATCTTCCTGGACTAGGGCTCGAACCCGTGTCCCCTGCATTGGCAGGAGGATTCTTAACCACTGTGCCACCAGGGAAGTCCCAATTAGTTTGACTTTAAAACTAGCTTTCTTATTGAACATTTGTGTGCCTATTGGAGGATTTCCATAATGCAAACCTCCACTAGAATGTGCTTTCAACTTTTCATTCAGGAGACTTAATCAGGAGCAACCAAAATGTACTGCTTAAGGTTTAAAAAATATATCAAACTTTAAACACTGTTACCCTGGAGGGGAGATCCTGGCTACAAAACAAATAGACTTCAAAGGGACCTCCTGACTTTCTCTAAACCACAGATAAATATTTGCTATTACTATGGTAATAGGTAGCATAGGGCCACTTTGTCCTTCACTTGTAGGAGACCTTGAAGATAGGTGTTGATCGCCACCATGAAAAGTTTTCCCAGTAGAGATAAATCTCATACACCTTTTCCCATTAAGTTCTAGTCTGACATACAAGGATTAATTGCAAGAGATTAATTAAAGAAGAGAGCTGAAAGCTAATTAGAAGGAGAAACTTGCAGAAATAAAAGCCAATAAACTGGCTTAAAAGATAAAAAGTAGATATTATTTTCTCTACTTTGACCTACATGTAATGAAGTACAATCAGTTCAACTGAAAGACTGGTATCCCTAATTTATATGTTTGTAGAGATAGAAAACAAGGGACTTCCCTGGTGGCGCAGTGGTTAAGAATCCGCCTGCCAGGCTTCCCTGGTGGCTCAGTGGTAGAGAATCCGCCTGCCAATGCAGGGGACACAGGTTCGAGCCCTGGTCTGGGAGGATCCCACATGCCGCGGAGCGGCTGGGCCCGTGAGCTACAACTACTGAGCCTGCGCATCTGGAGCCTGTGCTCCGCAACAAGAGAGGCCGCGATAGTGAGAGGCCCGCGCACCGCGATGTAGAGTGGCCCCTGCTCGCCACAACTAGAGAAAGCCCTCACACAGAAACGAAGACCCAACACAGCAAAAATAAATAAATTAATTAAACTCCTACCCCAAACATCTGAAAAAAAAAAAAAAAAAACCATGTTCCTTCAATGAGCCAAGTTCTTTCACAATATTATTATTTATAAAAAAAAAAAAAAAAAAGAATCCGCCTGCCAATGCAGGGAACACGGGTTCGAGCCCTGGTCTGGGAAGATCCCACATGCTGCAGAGCAACTAAACCCGTACGCCACAACTACTGAGCCTGCGAGCCACAACTACTGAAGCCCGCATGCCTAGAACCCGTGCTCCACAAGAGAAGCCACTGCAATGAGAAGCCCGTGCACCGAAACGAAGAGTAGCCTCCACTCGCCACAACTAGAGAAAGCCCGTGCAACAAAGACCTAACGCAGCCAAAAATAAATAAATAAAATAAATTTATTTAAAAAAAAAAAAAATCCGCCTGCAAATCCAGGGGACACGGGTTCAAGCCCTGGTCCGGGAAGATCCCACATGCCGCAGAGCAACTAAGCCCATGCGCCACAACAACTGAGCCTGTGCTCTAGAGCCCACGAGCCACAACTACTGAGTCTGCACGCCTAGAGCCCATGCTCCACAACAAGAGAAGCCACTGCAATGAGAAGCCCACACACTGCAAGGAAGAGTAGCCCCCACTCGCCACAACTAGAGAAAGTCCGCACAGAGCAATGAAGACTCAACATAGCCAAAAATAAATAAATAAAAAATTTTTAAAAAGATGGAAAACAATAAATACTATAAAATTAGTCTATGTTTCCTTCCACTCCAGAGTAGAGATTTATAGAGAAGAACTGGAAGTACAGAATTTTCAGGATGTTTAAGCCATTGAGCTTACAGAGCATGAAAGCCCATAACAAAAATCCTGACCTCCAAAGAGAAACAAATTAAATCTCACTTCAGTTTCTAAAAATGTTTTTTTCTCATACTTTAGATAAGAAAAAGACATTTCCAACCTGGATAGATTGCAAGCTTGGCTAATATAAATCCTAATTGTGTCTCTTATCAGCAGTGTCATTTCTGAGTGATGACAGAGCTGTGATTAAAGATAAAATTCCAGGTCTATGTGACATTAAGCCTTTTAATCAAAGAAGCATTTATTCATTCAACCATTATTTATTGAGGAGATACTTTGTATCAGGCACTGTGCTAGGTACTCTGGATACAAAACTGAATAAGAAAAATCAGTCATGTGTAGGATTTCAGTTGTTCCCTAATTCTTGAAAATTGAGCGAGCTCTGTTAAAAGTGGTGTAAGAAAACAGCCCAAAATATTATTTTTTTAAATCAGAAGAGCACGTAAGGCCGTTTAACCAAATTTCTCAATGCTGGAAGTTCCTCTAGAATGGCTGATACCCATCTGTTCTCTATTAGATCCCACACCCTCATCAGGCAGCATATTTCATTTTTTGATGATTCTAATTATCAAAAAGTTCCTCTGTGTTAAGCTAGATCTGTCCTCTGTAACTCTAATACTGATCTTGAAGCTACACAAAATAAGTCTATTTTACTTTCAACAAGCAAGTCCTTCAAACATTTAATGGCAGCCACCAACTTCACTTTCATTTTCCAGGTTAAATATCTACAGTGTCTCATATCATGTAGTTTTTAGGCCATTTACCACTCTGGCTAGGTAGCAAGTGACCTCTGTTTTATTTATATATGTAAGCAACCGATGACACTATTTTCCTCACATTTCCCCCTCTAAGATGTCAAACAAATTCTAAACTCTACTGCTGAACATTTTTTTCTAATTCTTTTTCAATCCAAATGCATTTCAAAGGTTTTTCTGTAACCTAAGGAATATTCAGATTTTAAAACACCTATAGTATTTCAATACAGCTATTTGGGAAGAAATGGAGTTGATGAGTAGGGACAGTGGTATGAAAGTAAAAAAAAAAAAATGAATTCACCATGAGAATATTATTTATGTAGCCTACTGAACACTCACCTACAATCACGGTAAAACAGGGAGGCAAGATTGCCATTCCAGTGTCATTATTTTGGGAGGTAGGGAAGGGAAGAGTCACTTCTATATCTGAATAGAATGTCGTAACATTATCTGCATATTTCCATAGTATCTGTCATTGTATTATTTAGTTCATGAGAAAATAATATTCCTGGTTACACACCAACTAAACTGACAGGCAAACTGGCAGGTAAGGCTGATGTAACGCAGCGGGGTTGGGGGTGGCCACAGCAGTCTAAATATTCAGTAGGTACATATGAACAGAATTGGTTCCCCCTGTCTCCATAAGCAGCTGAAGAGATGAAGGTGACTGGTTGAAACTGACCAGGAGATTAAAATGGCCTCTGAGGATGAAAGTACCAGCAGCCAGCTCCACAAGTAACATATCCTTCTGGTTACACTTAAGGCACCTGCTAGAACGTCCATAAGTAGCTAAATGCTTTCTCAAGTGGGCTTTTTAAAAAGGAGAACTAAAAAGGAACAGCAATAATACATCACTGAACTCTTGGCCCATGAATTTCCACGTGCGCCTGGTGCATATTTTATAAAGTTCTTGGAAAACAGGTGTTTCCCACCTGTTCTGGTTACAGTATTTCAAACTGATAATCTTTTAAACATGTTATAACTCCCTGACTAACTTGAACAGGACTTCAAGAGAGACTTTTTCAAGCATATTGTTTTAAAAGACCATTTATTTTAACAACAAACCTACCATACAAAGTCATGAAGAGTATCTATTCTTAACAAAAGAATAAAGACAAGTCCAAATAGGGAATCCAGACCAGGGTCAGGAACTGAACTTTGCTCACTCACTCTGAGTTCCCTACAGAGCAACCTCTTACTAGGATCACTTGGAGATTCCTCCTTGAGTCCGAAATACCAACAAGGTGTAGATGGATACATTTTTTTTCAGTTTTGATAAGAAGTTTTACTTTAAGCTCATACTTATCTCTTAACATAACTTTGCCATCTAAAAATATCTTTTAAAACTTAGTTCTTTATCTTGTACTTGACATTCATAATATAGTTTTAAAAGAATTTGTAGAGTCACAATAGATATGAAGAGACATGAATTGTTCTTTGTACATCTGATTTGTTCATTTTTCTCTAAATCTAACTCCTTCTAGTCTATTTTTGCCTGTTTGTGAAGATGACTGGGCTACTGCTTTAATAAACAAAGTATATAATTCTTTATATTCACTCTACTATGAAATGACCGAGACTGATGTGTTCTCTAATTAAACATCTGTCCAAAAGCACTAAGCAAAAATGTAGACCCTTGATGCTCTTGAAAAACATTGACAGTTAACCAATGTTAGTACAGGATGTCCCTAACTTACAAGTGGTTTGTGTTCTAAAAATTTATTTGTAAGTCAGTTGCCTGGCCTTTAGAATGCATTTTATGTCTATTTTTGTTTACTACTGTATCCCCAGAGCCTGAGATAGTGCTAGACACATAGTGGGCATCCAAATATTTGCTGATTGACTGGATGAAGTGACCTAGAAGTGCACTTCACTAATAACGTAATTGAACTATATTATTGTTAATAATAATTAGCATTTATAGAGCACTTAGCCATTTATAAAACACATTTATATGTGCCTTATTTTGTCCTTTCTCACATTGATTCAATTTACAAATGAAGAGTCTAAGACCCCTAAATTAAAGAGAGAGCCACTGAAACTACTTGAGAGGATTGGGTGTGAGATGCGGAACTTGAATTAAAGTGGTAACAGTGGAGGTGAGAACCAATTAGAGATAGAACCACCAGAACCTGGTGATGGACCTGATATGGGCCTCCAACTCCTACACTTATGCTATCACATTGCATGTAGAAATACAAGCTATAGATAAAATATCATCTATACATACAAAATAGAGACTCAGAGAGAGTAGGGACTCATTTCTTTTTCTGCTGACACCCTTTTCTTTAGCAGTTAAGTGATTTCCTTATGTTCAGTGGTTAAGAAGAAGGACCCATTCACCTTGCAAGAAATGAGATCTCCCCAAAAAGATTACACCAAAATTGAGGGCTCCTGCCTAGCTAGCAGGAAGACTGATGTGACTAGCTAAGCAGTATCCAGCCCAAGACCCCTGCTATTGGAGTAGTTTGGATGTAAAGAATTTTCTTAAGTCATTTACTCACTCTATGGCATAACCTATGTATTCAGAGGTGGATGAGACATTAAGGGGTCCTGAGACAAATCCTCAAATCTGTACACAAATCCTTTCTGTAACATCTCTCATAGAGGCTCACTCAGCCTTTGCTGAAACATTTCATGGGATGAGAAACTCAACGGATCTCACTTTTGTCTTTTGGATACATCCGTTTTTTAAAAAAGTCTTTCTTTGGTCAAACTCTTGCTTTCTGAAAGCATCAGAGTCCATTTAATCCCTCTTCAAACATCTGAAGAATGCTAGCAATTCCTGAACATCCATAAATCCTCTCTCACAGGCGAAATATCCCAAGTTAATTGTTCATGATATAATGAGGTTTCTAACTGATCTCACCAATTCTGCTCAGCTTTCTCTAAATAGGAATATCTTGACCTGAACATAATATTCTAGCTGTGTTTTGACTAGAGAACACAACAAAAGAACTGTTCTCTTTTTGTTTGGAGCATTATTTTTCTATTAATGCAGCCTAAGACTGCATTAGCTTTTTTGGCAGTCATGATGTATTGTTGACTCACATTGAGATTACAGTCAAACGAAACCCTCAGGTCTTTTTCACATGAATGGCTGATAAGTCACACCTCTTTGGTGGTATTACAGCTGATTTTTGAAAAGAGGAATTTATCACTATTAAGTTTAATCTCATAAGTTTTGCTCAAGAATCTTTCACAACGTTCCCTGAGTTGTCTTTCTTAAACAGTTCTGATTATGTTATCCTTACCCAGAGCTACTGATTGATCTCCACTACCCACGGGACCCAAGTCCAAAATACTTTGCACACTAGACCCTGCATAATCTGAACTGAGCCTTCAGGGTTAGCCTCCTCTTCCCTTATCCCTCTCTCTTCTCCATTCCCCACCATTCCATACTCTTCAACCATTCTGAGCATTGACTTCTTCACACATGTGCACTTTTCCATGGAATTTCCTTCTCCACCTTTCAATTATTTTTTTATACTTTAAGAGACAGCAATTTAAAAGTCCCGATCAGACTGTGAGCTCCCTGAAGGCAGGAATATACTACAGTGATGTTCAGATAATAAGAAAGAGACATAACTTACAAGTTTTATATTTTTAAGTTTTTTTGGTTCGATTTTTCAAAGAAAAGAATATTTAAACCTCTTTCTTCAAAGCTAGTTTCTCCTCCCAGCTCTAGAAATGCAGGTGAGTGGGGTTTGGCTTACTTGAAATAACATTTCTTAGGGATAGGGAGTAACAACTTTGGCAGTTTATCTGAGTGAACCAGATAGCTGCACAGGTTTGTCCAGAGGCCATGTCATAAGGTGATTGTTTTCCAGAAGCACAAAAAAACCCCACCTTTGCACCCAACACAGCACTGTGAAAAGAAGCCCAGCTGGAAGCACTGCAGGAGCAGAAGCATGAGGCCCTCTATTCAATCATTTCCAATGATTTCAATGAAAAACTAAACAAAATCCCCCAGTTAACCTTTACATGCACCTTCTGCTGTTTTCCAACAGGTGTTGATAGATTTGTACCTTTCCATCTAAACTGCAACCCTTTGTACCAGGCCTTTGCAGATTAGAAATAGAGCCTATGGTTTGGGTTTGCAAAGGGATGGAGGCTACGACATTGTTCTTGTTGAGAAATTGTACTAATTAACTATCTGCCTTAGGATCTGTCATCCTAAATGGCTAACTTAACAGACATTTAGCAAGTCATCTCTCAAACAGACTGTTTAGCGTGCCTGCAGACCAGGTGCTCTGCCATAGAGATGAACAACAAAAGGTAACAAATAGTTATTATAGATAATCTTAACAATAATAATGCCTCAGAGTTCATATATTTGATAAACAGCTATTTAGCAGGCAACATGTTAGATGCAAGTCTAGTGTTTCTCGAAGTGTGGTCTGGACTGCCTTAAGGAGCTCACAGAACAATGTGATAAACGCCATGACAGAGGTGAGCGTGTGATAAGGGTGCACAGGTGTAAGGCACATACATAGTGCACCTAACCCAGGATTTTGGAAAGAGGTGAAGTTTTAAGGAAAGTCCTTAAGGGTCAATAGCAATTATCTATCCTTTCATCCATCCATCCAAAAATATCTGAGTGACAACTTAGCTAAGTGGATGAGAGGTAGGACTTGGGGAGAGGAGCATCTCAGGAAAAGAAAGCATGTGTGCAAGGGTCAGAGGATAAGAAAGAGCATGGCACCTTGGGGTAATATGATGGTTCAATAGATAGAGCTGGAGGCTGGGGTATAAGCGGCAGTGAAGCGGCTGAGGCAGCAGGTATTAGAAAGGACCTAGCGTGCCCCATTAAACAACGTGGACTACGTTATGAGGAAACTGGAGAGTCAGTGAAGGGTTTTAAGCAGAGAAGTGACATTTTAGATTTCATAAAGATCCTTCAGAGTGTGGTATAGAGAATAGATTGGGAAGCAAGCAAGACAGAGTAGAGAGAACCTTCAGGAGAACATTGCAATAATACATAGAAATGATTTGCACCACCATTTGTAGCTGTGGGGATGGAGAGAAGCATACGTACTCAAGAGACACTGCAGTAGCAGAATGGGACAGGCCCTGGGGACTGACTGAGGCTGGGTGAAGGAGAGAAAAGAATCGAGAATGAATCTCAGTTTTCGCCTTGATGGGTCTTTCTGGGTTAGACAGTGATGCTATTTGTTTAGGTTTTTATTTTCTCAGTGAGGTAAGAGGCAAACTCTTTGGCTGAGAGCAAGCAATGGGTGTGAGAAGGGGTTTTAGGGAGAGGAGAAGACACTTTGAAAGAGTCATTGCCGGAATGAAAGGGAGCTGACGGAAAAAGGATTTCCAGGGAAGTTTGAGGGCCAAATTCAGGCTGGAAAACAAATCTGTAGAGGTATCTCTCAGCACAATTGTGCTATTATTTTTCCCATTAGAGTTCAGCTATTTAGCTGAAGGAGCGAGAAGGTGAACAGTAGAATTGATCTAGAATGGGGATGTGATGGACAGACAAGGGGGCAATGGAGTTGAGAGAACTGACAGAAGATCCCAGAGAGAAAATCATGGGAGCAGGCTAGGTACCATGTCCATTTTTGCAGACAAATAGATATTTGGGGGCTAAAGAAGAGATAAAAGAAGTGGTCTAATGTGACATAACTAAATTGTTAAAGAGAAGAAATAAAAATTAGAAAGAAAAATGGCCAAAAGTAACAAACAGGATTGATAGAGCGTGTGGGCAGGAGTTGACGATTACCTTTCTGTTGTTGCAAACTATACCTCTTCACTACGTCCCCTGCCCCAGAAAGGATTCCCCAGTGGGCCTATGTTCTTCTGAACTTTGGTAATCATCAGAGAGAGAGCTATTGTTACAACAGGCTGAGTGTAGTGTCCTACCCCTTTGGGTGTGTTGGGATGGTGAACATGGGTTGTTGGAGAGTGAGGTGCCTAGTTCTTCTGACAGAGAAGTGGTTGATGTGGCCTCCATTTACTTTTGCTTTTTATTTGGAGGTGGGAGTGGAGTCAGAGGGTTATTCATTGGGACACAGAATATGAGAAAAATGTAGGCATCAATTACAAAAGGAACTGATGGAAAGCCTCAAAGACCTCAGCAAGGTCAGGTTGGCTGAAATAAAAAGAAACACAAATTCTTAATGGAGATTAAACAGTATAAGGGAGTGATTACATTTTCTCTCTTTGATTTAATTTGAAAACACTGAAACCTTTTTCAGTAGCTGCCGAAAGACAGAGTGTTAGCACAAATGATGTCACGCAGAAGGCATTTGAATGTTTTTCATACTTTTTTTGTTTTGTTTTAGGAACTGTGATTATGAAGTGTAAAGTAACATCGGCAAACATAGCTGATGCCTTGAAAGACTTCTGCTCCTGTCAGTGACAGGAAAGTTAGGAAGACAAGTGAAATAGGACATAGAAAGGGGGTTGGTGTTGTGTTTTTGTTTGTTTGTTAACAAGACAAACTATCCAGGAAAAGAGCTTGTTTCTTAGAGATAAAGTGAGATGTATACAAAATGCCCAACATAATAGAAACTGGCACATTATACTGTGATCTCTAAATGATGCTTTTCTCTTCTCCTCCTTAATAGAACAACTAAACATTAATACATAAGCATTAATAAAAACATTAATATTTTTCAAGATTGTGAAAATGTAAATACTTCTACATAAATGGGATTAACTGCACAGCACCCTTGCCTTAGGTAGATGTTCTCCATCACATTTTGCAAATTAAATTTCACAACCCACTAAGCAGAAAAAATGTGTACAATGCTATATTTTAATTTCATTTCCAATACTGTAATAGCTCAGGGGCATTTAAAAAATGCCTTTAAAAAAAAGTCATTCCAAAAAATTGCTCCTATAGCTGGAATTGTGGGTCAAAAAAAGATTAAAAGTTGGATGAGTCAAGATAAAATGGAATGTGAGGCCCTTAAAATCTGAAAGCACCTAAAATCAACATTTCTCTTTCAGCATGATATTTTCAAGGGTTATCATTCTCCTTCAATACTGTTCCCTCTCCCTTTTCTATCATCATTCATTACCTGCTCAGTGCTTTCCCTTCTCCTTATTTGTTTCGATTCATCTTTTGAAAACCTAAAGTTGCAGTTCTCAGGCCTTCCCTCTGACTTTTCATTTTAGATTTGTACCCTCTGTTTCGACTGTAGCAAGTCAATGTTATTCGAATTCATGTTGTTGCTTAATTAAACAACCATTTAATTACCAACCCGCAGATTGGTAAGACTGGTTCTTGTATAAGCCTGGGCAGTTCCAAGCGTTTATGGTAATGGCAGCGTCAGTGGACTAACTTTGATCCTCTCCTGGGCTCAGTTCTTGGACTTTCCTCTTTTCTATCCACACCCACTCCCTTGATGATCTCATCCAGTTTCGTGGCTTTAAACATCATCTCTGCACTGATGACTCCCAAGTTTATATATTTAGTCCAGGACCCTCCTCTGAACTTTAAACTCACAGATCCAACTGCCTACTCGGTATTTCCACTTGGATGTCTCACAGGCAACTCATACCTAACGTGTCCGCATATAAGCTCCTGGCATTCCTCTCCAAATCTGTCCCCTCTAGAGTCTTCTTCATCTCAGTAATTGGCTATCCCATTCTTCCAGGTGCTCAGGCTAAAAACATGCTTACTTCTCTCTTTCTCTCATACCCTGCATCCAGCCTGTCAGCAAATGCTGTTGGCTTTTATCCATAAAACCGATCCAGAACTCAACAGCTTTTTACCATTTCCACTGCTACCTTCTGTCCAGGCACCATCAGATCTAGCCTGAATTACTGCAACAGCGTTCTAGCTGGTCTCCCTGCTTCCCCCTTTGGCCTTTCCTTAACACACAAACCAGAGAAATCCTATTAAAAATAAATTGATCATATTGCCCCTCTGCTCAAGACTCCACTGGTTTCCAGTATCATTCAGAGTAAAACTCAATGACTATAATAACTTATTGTCCAAACTGGGATCTCTTTGAGAGTGAAAGGGGATGCTACAAATAATGAACAGGATTTAAGTGATCTAGGTGTAAATTTGGGCCATCCTGGGCACCTATTTATCAGGCTCCACATAATCTCCCACACCTCCCCGTTATCCCTCTGACCTCTGACCTCACCTGTTATACTACACCTCAACCCCTCTGCTTCAGCACCAGCATCTTCACAGTCCTATCAGTAGGAGGCAGACTTCCTCAGGGCCTTTGCTCTTCCCCTAGACATGCCCATGACTCATTTCTGCTTCCCTTCAGGTCCTAATTTAAAAGTCACAGTGAGGCTTTCCCTGGGAGCTCTGTCTAAACATTTAAAACCCCCTTCCTACTTCCTAGCCCCCTTCCCTGCTTTTTTTTTTCTTTCTTAATTTACACTGATTATTGATACTATCTAACATTCCATATATTTTACTTACTTAACTTGTTTAGCACCTTCCATTTAGAATGTAATCTCAGGGGCGGCAGTTTTTGACTTTTTGCTGTGTGTCCGCAACTCCTAAAATAGTTGGCACATAGGAGACACTATATAAATATTTGTAAGAAGAATGAACGAATCATGACTAGTTTGAAAGGATACTTAGGAGTTGTGTAACATCCAACACAATTAGTAAACAGTATTATCATTTTACAGTTATTTTCATATAATTCAATTCAGCACCAGCCCCCTCACTGTCCTGAAGTATTCTCCAAATGTACTCTGGACATTCATGCCTTGTGGGGATCTGTGCTAGGTTCAGAGGTTGGGGGCCTGGGAGCCACAGAGTGAATACAAGGAGAGAGGAGACAAAGTTCCTCACGAAGTGACCACTGTAGGAATAGAAGAGATGGGGGACATGATGTTATAGTTACATGTGAGTAACCAGAGTGCATGGGAGTGCAGACCAGAGAGAGATTGCGTTCAGTGACTTTTCAGACAATTCTGATTACTGATCAGAAGCAACAACTTCCATATTCTCTGGCATGATTCATTTTCCTCATCTTCCAGAGCCCCCAACCTCTAATACTCCCATCCTGGTTTGTGTTCTCCGCTCCTTGGTAGGAAGTTACCTTGTATGCCCAGATATACCTGACCTCCAGGTGTCTGTTCCTCATTGGCCTTAATTTTTCAATATGAATCATCAGTTACTAACTCAGCATTTTGCAATCTGATCTCTCAAAGTTTCCAGAAAATTACAACCAAATACTGGCAAAGTTAAACCATCAAGTAGAACAGATACGAAGCAAGCAGATGCTAAACAGATTTTTTTAATAGCTAGAAAGAAGGTATTTGGTGGGGGGGTATTCACCCATTGAAATCAATAAGTCAGAGTTTATTGATTTAATTTCTGGGTTTGTTCGAATTTTTAATGTAGCTCTTTTGAATAATTTTATTTGATAACCATCCTGTGGGTTTTCCTTAAACTAAAGCCATTTTTTAAAATGTGCTGTTGTAAGTCTCTAGCCTCACCCCTACAGGAAGGGAGTAGCCCCAGGGTGTGGATAATTGAAACACTCTAAACAAATATAGACAACATTTTATTTTCAAAAAAGTTCAACAAAATTGTAGCTGAGAATATGCTTCAAAGCATAACATTAATAACTTAGAAGAATTACTTAAAGCGGTTACCAACTAGATAAAAAGTATTCCCCTTCCACCCAACACACAAATCAATCAAATAAAAAGTATGCTAAATGGTACTGAAGAATTGTAATACTCATTCCCATATAGTTTATTTTAAATGATCTTGGGTTACATTAAGTGCAAAGAATCTTTACTTGTTATTTTTCTATCTAATGTAAAAAAAATTAACTTTATTATGCAAAGTTCACAAACCCATATTACAAATTACCAATTAAACTGTAAGTTTTACAGTTTCATAATTACCAGAGCAATGTAGTTTTAGTTTTGTTTTGTTTTTAATTTTGGAGTTATAATAAAACCTAATCATATAAATAATTTTAAAGCAAGCTAATCATCCCAGCTCTGGCACAGCTTAGCTCATTACTTACTTACTCTGACCAAGTTACTCTGACTCACTAAGTCTCAGGTACTTTGTCTGTAAAATGGGGTCAATACTTGTACCCAACTAACAGGGTTCTTGTGAAAATAAGGGATGCAGAGGACTCTACAGAGTGCCTGGCAGATGGGAAAGCTTCAGTAGATAAGAGCTGCCACTATGACTCATGACTGATGCTGCTGAAAAAATAGGCATGAGCACATTCCAATGATTGAAGAAAACAAGTAGCTAACCAAAGAGTAGTGTTTAGAAAGCATTTCTACTCATGTATTACTTTGTTTTATCTTTTCAGTTTAAAAATCCTAAATATTGTCTAGGACATTATACATATAAATACCTGTAAAAACCTGATTAATTTATCATTTTCTGCACATCTGTGCCATACTGACTTTATCACAAGGTATTGAAATATAATCCTTTTCAATGGCCTAAAGAGACAAACAGATACTCAGATCTTGCAAAGTACATTATTTTCACAACATACTTGGGGAATTAATCATGCACTACCTCATATTATTTAATCAATCAGTCCATAAATTATCACATTTAATCTCTTACCCACTGGACTGTAAGGATTACGAAGGAAAGGGATGTATATCGTTTTTGTATCTTTCACACTGCACAGCTTGGTACAAAGGAATTTCAAACTAGTATAATGGAAACAGCACTGGGCTAGAAGTCAGGAAATACGAATTTCAGTTGAGTAATTGTAGACAAGTCACTTAACTCTCTTCAGGCTTCAGATTACTCATCAGTCATGTGCTTTTCCATCAATGACATTCAGGTTCCTTTTCAAATGCTCTCATTTTAAGAAACACTAGCAAGAGGGATTTTTACCAATGTTTGTCATTTTAATACACAACTTCATTTTTCCATATCAACAGCTTGAAAGAATGGGACCCTTAAGTACAGATTTTGTTCACTCATGAAAACTTGCCAGGAACTCAGAGTTCTTGTCACCGTCTGTTCCATCAAACACAAATCCTTCAACCTGTTTTAAAAACAGCAAGCCCTCCCCTGCCAGCATTCCCTATCCCCTACCCTGTTTTATTTTCTCCTTACTACCTATCACACTCTGGCATACTGTATATTTTACTTAGTTATTTGTTCTCTATTTCCCCCTTCCCCACCCCCATTCCCAGTACAATGCCAAGCACTACATCTGCCTGTGCCTTTTTAAAAAAAAAAAAATGGAGGTATATTTGAAAATTAAGAATTGCATGTATTTAAGGTGTACAATTTGATGATTTGATATACATAAATATTGTGAAATAACCACCACTTTCAGGTTAACATTTCCATCACCTCAGATAGTCACCACTTTTCGGTATGTGTGGTGAGAATACTCCAGATCCACCCTCCTAGCAAATTTCAAGTACACAATAAAGTATTGTTAACTATAGTCATACTGTTGTACATTAGATCTCCAGAACTTGTTCATCTTGCATAACTGAAACTTCGTACCCCTTGAACAACACCTTCCCCATCTGTGCCTTTTACCAGGATTTTGGGAGCACTTAATACCTCCACCCCAGCATTTCCCAAGTTGTGCTCTGAGGATCTCTAGAGTTCTGAAAGATAGTCATCGGAGTTCTGCAAAAAGAGGGTTGCATGGGCAAATAAGTTTGGGAATGTCCCATCCTATACTTCCCACTTGGAGACAGACGACACATAATGAGAATATTTATATACTTATAAATGTCTAATTTTGTTAAACCCAGTCAGGGTTTCCCAGTCTGGTTTTGCCATGGAAACTTTCATTCCCAGAACACCACTGACATCTCAGAGGACATTCCTCCTCAGGAGAAAGCCATCTGGCAAATTCTTTTTTACCTTCATGTCACATCCAAATGAATAGCAAATGTGAGAGAGTGAGCGAGGAGAAAGGCAGATATAGCTCTTTGCTAGCAATTCTTAGAGGTAATGGAGAGAGAACATGCTTTTATGAAACAAATACTACACTAAAAGTCAGAAGACTTGTGATTTAGTCCTAGCGCTGCCACATAACTAACTAACTGTATGTCGCTGGGCAAATCGCCCTACCTCTGAGCCTATCTCCTCTCCTGTAAAGGAGACACATTTTAGGATAACCATATCCTATTCTTTGAAACTGCTGACCAGTTTAGAAAGTTTCTGTGTAGTAGATTTGACTTGGATTTTAAAAGTATTTAAATTTAAAAATTATTCTTGGATTTAAAAAGTATTCTTCTGGGTGGATTTTTCGGGCCTATATTTTTAAAGTCCTTTTTCAGATGACTGGTGCCTTCCACTCTGAAGATGGACATATCTGATTTCTTAGACATGAAACTACAGGACTCTCTAGGGCCCTAAAAGCCCAAAGAAATATTTTAGAATGAATAATGGAAACAAATTAAGTCTGGGATATATTTATGTTAGTCTGAGTAGTAGGATAATACCTAGAGAAAGCCTGAGAAGTCTTATATAGAACGGAGGAAGATACAGGTCTATAGTATTATAAATAAGGAGTAAATGAAATTTGAGACTACTTATTTGATGCTAGATTAATTGGCTTATTTTTCTGATCACTCAGTTTTCAAAGAGAGTGATTGAGGATACAGGGTTGTACTGAAAAATTAATTTGTAGCTCAGCACTAATTTATATTCCAAAGCAACATGCGAGAGGTAGATAATAATCATTTCCTAGGGGGCTTCTCTGGTCCTTACCTTCGAGGAAGACTCTCTTCTACTCTCTAACTCAGGAGGGGAAGATTCATTCTCAAACCTGTCTCTGAAGGGAAGAAATTCTATGACGGTTTAATGTACACTTGCAAATAATGCTCTAGAGAGAACTAGGTGGCCCTTGATGTTTTTCTTGCCGTTGAGATATGTCTGCTGAAATAACAACTACAGTAAAAAAAGATTTTTTTAACTGGATATAAAAGGTGACTGCACATTGAAAGATCTACCTAACGTAAATTTTAGTCTATGCTTGAAATTTGATGTCAGCATTAATGACAATAAGTAGTCTGGCTTTAAAGAAGACAAGATTTTGCTCTGCTATAGGTTAAATAAATGTTCCTTTAGTCATCTCTAAGTAATTGCTGGGCCATTGTAATACATTCAATATGATATTTGCTAAGCAAGCATGCCTGCCATCTGGTTACTGAAACTCTATTTTTGCTACTTCATAGGTACACATGGCCCAGTAGCACTGAGATGCAGGGAACTGATAGGAGCCTGTGGATGATTCCAAAGCAATTTGAGAGTTCAAGCCATTCACTTGTTTGCAACACAAAGTGTTCTCCACGGAAGAAAACAATGAGTCTAACTTATCTGTCTCTTTCCTGTCCTGGTATCTTTAAAAATGTCCATCGTGACAGGGTGCATGCAGGTTTACAATATTAAGCCAACTTTAGAGAAGAATGGAAAGAAGACTAAGAATGGAAAATAGTCTGTGTGCTGCTTGTACCACATCCTGCTCGGCTCTGGTGCCAGCAACTCTGTTCCTGGTCTGGGGAGTGTCCACAGAAGAAGAAGTAGCTGGGTAACATGGCAAAAGTCCATATGGGTCTGTGGTAGGAGGGAGAAGAAGTTTCCAAACCAGTCCTTCCATCAAGTCCCTGGCAAGCACCCCTGTCCCCCAAACCAAAGACAGAATTAGCAGCACTGAGTACAATGCCTGACACATATAGTAGGGGCTCAATGAATGTTTACTAAATATAATCATCTGGGAAGCCTGTGAATAGTAATATAAATGACTGCTAGAAGAATGATTATGTTAGTCTCTGAAGCCATTGTAATACATGCACTGGATATATGCTTAACACCTGGTCCAGGCTTTCTCGACTTTGACACTATTGACATTCTGAGCTAGTAATTCTTTGTTGGGAACAGGAGTGGGAGGGATGCTATCTTGCCCACTGTAGGAGGCTTAGTGGCATCCCCGGCCTCCATCCACTAGATGCCAACAGTGTCCCTCTCCCCAGCAAAAATGTCCCCCTCGTGATGGGGGGTAACAAAATCACTCCTTGTTGAGAACCACTTATCTACTCTGTGTGTTTGTGTCATGTACTAGAATTAGAAATATTGTACTCTCTCTTCTCTTTTTTTCTGCATTGATATTTCTTGATCTACACGTTGAAGGTATTTTATTCTTTTAAGCTGCTTTCTCTCAATTGCCTCTAAATTCCATGTTTTCACATATCTCAGTGGGGGAGGGCTTTCTAGGTACATCTGTACAAGTTAAAAAAGACATGTTTCCCCCTTAGGAGAGGGGAAATATGAAACAAAGGGTAAACATCCCATACAGAAATTGGACTAGTAGCTAAGGAGGCTGTTTTGCAGAATGATATTGAGATGGTCTTGCGCCCAGGATAGACCCCAGACTCTAAGCTGCACTGATGTGTGTGTGTGTCCAAAAAGAGTTTCTGCATCTTAAAAGAAACTACCTTCATTTGTTTGCAATGCACTCTTGCAATCTTACCAGTAAAACTCCTCTGTTATATAAAAGTATCCTGACAAACATATATTTTTCTCCCTTGGTTTTGTTTTTATTTACTTCCTATTTATGCTAACAGTTGCAGGAAGATACCAGCGTGGGCTCCAGGAACAGGCTGTCTCAGTAACTCTTGCCTCTTCAGAAGCACAGTAATCAGTCCTGCTAACTGAAGGAATCAGTAGCCTTTTAAACCTCTAAGGTAAAATGATAATGTTGCATATTTCCTCTTTCTTAAAATGAAAAATATTAAAATCTTAGAAATCTGACTTAAACCTAGCCAGTGGGCAACCTGCTTGAAAATGACTACACATCCATGTCTAAGGGTGAGAAATAATTTATGACAAATAAAGCTCATGAAAAATTCTAATTTCACTCAAGTTGCTACAAGTATACCTTCATGCTTTAAAAAAAATGTGGGCTGGTAACATTTTTCTACCTTACTTACAGTGTAGAGTTAAACATGGGCCCTTACCTCTCCTCCAGTGCACGGGAAAGGATTGGAGTATCTAGAAGTGCAAATAGCTCCCTTCTTGACAACATCATCTTCCAGGCCAAATGTAGCCGGGCAGTTAGTTGCAAAGTACTTGTAAGGCTTCCATGTTTTCCCAAAGTCCTGGGACCGGTCCAGCACCATGGCTGCCGGCCTAGGGGACTTGAACACCATAATCAGATGAGTGAAGTAGAATTCAGCTTCCAGGTCTAACTGGATCTTTTCTCTGTGCACATCCTCAGCAGACTGCCACCACGTGCGAGGAAACCTGAAGGATGAGTCTGCCATGGCAGCTGGCAGGTGAGCCAGGTGAGGCTGGGCAGCACTGCATTTGTCACATTTGGGCTGCTGACAAGTCAGATCAGTGTTCTCACTATAGAAGCAGTACAGTTCAGTGGCGTTCTGACCACAGGTGGTGTCTGCCCAGAGTTTTCTTCCTAAAGCCAAATTTCCCATGCGAGGGTTACAGGCTTTTTCACAGCGGGAACTCAGTCCAGCCACTCCACTCAGTCCTAGAGATGGGAGAGCATATGTTATTCAAGACAAACCCATCTGGAAACCTCTTTTGTCCACCTAGTCCATCTTCAACAGTCGAGTTATCCCCATATTGCCCCAAGGCTTTCGGTAAAGAGGAAATGCTACCGAATTTCAGCATGAATACTGCTCTGCATTTATACTGTTTGCATATGCAAGTGTGTGAATGTGCATGTGTGTGTGTGAGTGTGTGCCTGCGTGCCCGTTTCATGTAAAATTCCCATAGAAGAAAATAAAATTACTTTGGGTAAAGGGCAAGAGGAAGGAAAGTGGAAACATTGGATAAAGATAATGGGACTGCTTTCTAACAGTCTCTATTTTTGAAATACACTCATTTGCTTTTGAAGTCATGACATAAATAATACCCAAAAACCAACAATGTTTTTAAGATCACTCAATTTAGTCTTTCAAATATAATTTGAGTCTTTAGCATTATCTAACATGTTTATGAGAATGCATTAAGGAGGAAATGTAGAATTCTACTATATTTTTAAGACGAAAACATGAAAGGACCAATTCCCTAAGAAAATCAATATGAGGTATTGGTATACAATGGGATCTCATTTAGGGATACAAAGCTAGAGACCACTGGAGCCAAGATGTGCAATATCTATTTTTAATATTAAGTAAATGTAAGTAAGAAAAAACCCTCTAAACTGCCAAATGACAGAAGAGCTTATTTGACACACTCTCTGCCTCTTGAGTGCTTCTACCTGTGACAGGTTCTACAGTAGTTACCTGTTTGCTTAACAGGAGAATGTTTACAGTCTGGCAGCCACTAACAGGACCTTTAAACATAATCTGTGAACTAAAACACCTTCCTAAAGAAACATGCGCTTCCACCCAAACAAAGGTCCAACAGACTTTAATGTTTCAAAATTACTTAAAATGATAAACATTATACACCTACTAACATCCTGACTACATAATATAATCCTTAATTTGGGCTTGTCATTTTAATTATGAATACCTGAAGCAAAATTATCTATTTTAAAAGTTAAAACAGAGAGGGAAAAAAAAGGAAAAAGAAGTCAAACCGCAAATTCCGGCTAATTGAACGTTTCTGCTTCTTAAGAGGGAGCATCTCTGAATTGTTATCACTATACTGTTGGAGAAGCCAAATGACAGCTTAGACCAAAAGAGAGACATTTCACACGCTCAACTGACGATCACGAGCCTCACGAGCCTTATGGTTCTTTGCAACCATAAGAAAGGGCTTCCTTAGGCATATTTTTTAAATGTCAAATTCAAGTGTGCATTATGCCTGGACTCTGTTTGCCACTTTTCTGATTAGCTGGGGCAACAGTTGCTTGTGGCCAGGATCACCCAAACACACAGTGTGCTATGACTCACCTGTAAAGCATTTCAGGGAAAATCATATACTGCCCGTACAAGTGTTTTTGACTTGAAACACTTGCCTTGTGATATTTATTTACAACCTCTTGATTGCTTGCATGTTTTTGCCATAACACGGTTTGAAAAAGAAAAGGTTTATTAAAGTTCACCTTGTGGCTGGGGGAGCATGCATAACAGCATGCAGGGGTGCATAAGTAGCAAGAATTAAAGTAAAAGCTTAGAATTTAAAGGCTCCTTGGGAAAAGTACTGAATAATTTTAGATGTCCCCACCCCAAACTAGGAAGAAATCCAGAAAAGACTGGAGCCAGATAAATAATCGGTGGACACAATACTTAGAGATCCCTAAAGAAGTGACCATCCAAGTATAGCAAGGATGCTCCTAAGAGTCCGACGCGTATGGGATGCAGACTCTAAAGCCTGGCTTTTACTTCATGCTAGCGTCTCTGGGGGCTGAGTGGATGAAACCGAAGGGAAGGGAGAAGTGTGCCAATGCTCTCTCTCCACCAGTCCGTCCCTCCAGCCCACACTCCCCTTTCTGGAGCAAGCGAGATGCGTTTGAGAGACCAAGTGGCCAAAGAGTCCCTCACTTTCTTTCCCCCTTACACCGTGAACCGCACTTACGCCTAGCCGGAAACCAGGTGACCTGCAAGAGGAGGGAGAGGAGCAAAAGGGGTTCCCAAATTTAGAAACGGCAAGCTAGGAACGGGTGGCCAAGGGCAACCCAAGGCAGCCGGGATGGGAGTGGGAGGGAGAGCGCATCTGACGACGCCTCTACCGGTCGTCCAGTTACCGAGACAGGAAGCAGACCCGCCTCCGACCTCCCGCGGAGTCTCGGCCAGGGTACCAATTCCCCAAGGGCGGCAGGCCCGCTCCGTGCAACCCGGGGCGATCACTACCTATCGTCCCAGCCCGGGGTCTCACTGAGTTCTAGCCACTGCCCAGGGAGAGGCCACTCACCCCGCCCCAGGTGTCCCTACCTGGCTCCCTAGTACCCAGCATGAGGTCGGGGACAACGGCGATCGCTCTCAACAAGAGAGCGGCCCCGGCCCACGCGCGCCCAGGGTCGCCGGGCCACCCCTCCCCATCATTCCTCAGGCCATGAAGTGCCGGGGGATGGCGAGCTTGGTCCTTTGTTCCCTCACAAAATGGAAAGGCAGTTTTTTACAAGTCCAAACCGAGAAAAAAACCAAGGTCGCGCTGTTTCCGGCAGGGCGCACCCAGGATATCGGGTTATCCAAAGGCATGTGTATCGCCGTTGCAAAAAAAAAAAAAAAAAAAAAAAAAATCAGTAGTATTTTAAACTGCTGAGACCCGGGGAAAGGAGGCGGAACATGGCCACTCATTTCATCCTTGGGAGCTGAGCTCTGCGCTCTCAACCTGCACTCGCCTGCACCCCCGAGTTCCGAGGTGGGGCACACAAGGGGCGAAGGAAGGAGGTTGGGGGCCCGGCAGCGTCACCACCCACCTGCGGCCACCGCGGAGCAGCCCCAGAGCAGCAGCAGCCGCGCGCAGCTCCCCATGGCCGGGAGGAGCCGGGAGGACCCGGGCCGGGCGGGTGCGGGAGGGAGTCGAGCCCTCGCGGCCGCGGGATGAAGCGCCAGCAGTCCTCGGGAGGAACCGGGCTCTTTATTTCTTCCTCCTCCTAGGGCGCCAGGCTCGGTCAGTGGGCGCCGGGGGCGGGGAGCTGCGGGCTGGGGCCGCGCCGGGCGGTGGGGTGACCCTCGCGCACCGGCCTGGAGGGGCGCGGGCACCTCGGGGGCGGCGGGAGCCCCGGCACCATAGCCCGCCTGGCCACGCTGCCCCGCGGAGCGGTCCTGCGGGCTCCTCCGCCGCTAGCCCGGGGCTCGGCGCCCGCAGCAGACGCTGAACTTTGCGAGACCTTTCACTTCCCGGCCGCCGCCGCCGCCGCCGCCACCGCCTCCTGGGCGTCCTCCTCCGCTTTTACCACGTCCTCTTGCTGTTGGGTCTCGGTCCCGTCCTTCTCCATGGGCAGTTCCATGGGATGCATTTTTATTGCACCGACACCGCGGCGCTCCGGTGCCAGCCCTCCTCCCCTCGCACCTCCACCCCTTCCTCCCGCCCGCCCCCCGCGCTCGCTTGACAGCCCGGGCGCAGTAGCCCTCGCGGTCGGGTCGCCGCCGCCGCACGGGGAGGGATCCTCTCGCCCGACCAGCCGCCCCCGCTGCCTCGCTGCCAGCTCCACCCGCCCGCCTCAGCCCCCGCGCGCGTCCGTCACCTCGCACCCCAGCTTCTCTCGTGCCCCTCCCGTCTCTTGCCCTGCATCTCCCTGTGTGACCCCCCTGGTGCCCTCCAGCACCCACAGGCCTCCTCTGGAAGCAGTCTCCCACCTTCTCCCGGAACATTCCAGAGAGCAGTTGACTCCCTCTTGATCAGGTCAGGGCATGCCAAGGGGCTTAAAAAACCGCGAAACAGGCTAGCTCCTACTTCCTACATCCCCCAACAAAAACAAGCCCTCCTCTTCTCCCGCCACCCCTTCTCCCAGAGTCTAACGAGCCAGGGATGGAACCCCTGATCCAGTCCGGGGTCAAGGGCAAGGGAGAGCTCATTAACTGCTAAGTGGCATTCGCCGCTTCTCTGCTGACTTTCGGGGGGTGGGGGAGGGCATCTTGGCTAAACAATCAATGCTTACTTTATCCGAGGTGTATCCGTTTTGATGTAAAACGTGTTCCCAAATTCAAACTCAAGGTGCTAAAAGAAAAGGGTCATAGGATTAGCTAGTACCCAGTTTAAGAACATCCTTGTCTAGGGGCAGGGGCACGACAAAGACAACCTCTTTGGTCCTTCCAAGCACTCTCTCTCCAGTTGTGCTGCGAAACAATAATGTTGTGTAATAACGTATGGGGAACAATTTAGTAGCGACGGCAAGCAGCTAATTGTGGATAGGATTGCTCAGGGCTGCTGCTTATGGAAGACGATTACACAGCCCTTGAGTCTGGGACTTTTGCAAGTTCTGTGAAGATATAATTCTACGTACACATCCAGGGAAATTGGTTAAAGTAGAAAGCAATTTTTTATTGCAGTGTTCATTTTGTGCCTTTATATATTTTTCAGAAAAGTATCTACTTTACAGATACCATTCAGTTGTGTGTGTTACTGATGACGACAGTTCAGAGCTCTGGGGCATATGTGGATATTATTTATGACTCAGCTGGGGACACGTAAGAAGTTTATATCTCCCAGGAGGGACTGGGGGCAAGGTCAGCATCATCTATTTGGGAGACATTAAAATTATTCTGGCCAACGCTGGGAAGTGGCAAAAGGTGTGGAACAGCAATTTATGTAACACTTTAGAAAATAAACCCTTTGAATTTTTCAAATATTGGTAGTGTTAGGGCTTTCTTCATATCTTATAGACATGTTCCCGATGAAGTCAGTGAAACACATCCCCAAATTATTCTTCTTACCAAATAAATGATAGGAAATTATAACAACCAAAGGCTCTAAGCACCAATATTAACCTAATTAACAAAGCAAATCTTAAAAAAAAAGAAAGAAAATGCACTTTTATGATTAACTTCTGATTCTACTATATTGAGGCAGAACTACTCCATTTCTCATTACAAGTGTTAGGGGCATAATATCTGCACCAATCCTGCCTTGATAATATACTTCCTTTATTGCTCTGTAACTGGTTCCTGTTTCCTTTAACAAGAGAGTAAATGCCTTAATGGTCAAGCAGTCTTTTATACTTAGTCTATATAAAACATTATTATGTTTTTCTTTTATTCTTAACTGAGAACACCTGCTAGATATATAGTAAATTTTCATTAAATGTTTTTGACTGAGTAATGTTAAAACTATTACTATATACTAAGAGCAGGGATTAAGAAGAAAACCAGTGAAATCAGAATGATTCTCCATATTCTAAAGAAATCTGTATGTTTATACCAAGATGAAGCAGCTCAGGAGAGAAGTAATTAGCATTCTAATAAAGTTCATTTGGTTGTATAGTCTAATTTAGTTATAAATTTTATTTTCATTTAAAATTTTGTTTTTCTTTTTTTCTATTTTCATTTTGAAGAAACTATACAGGAAAAGTTTACCTACCTAAGGAAAATCTTGCTCAGTGATCAGAGTATATTGCCTATGATTAAGTGTTTTTGAAAATTTTAGTAATGAGTTTAGAATTTTTTTAAAAAATTATGAATTAGTAGGAAGCTTAGCATGGAATTTTGATAACCAGTTTTCAGAAGCCACATAATTGACAAATCTAGACTACTCCTGAGAACTTGAAAGAAAGATAAAAGGGCCTTTAAGAACTAAAATAGATGGCAAAAAGTCCATGCACCAAAGACCTTATTCACAGGAGAGCTCTTTAGGTCTTCACTTAATTATTCATGCAATGTTAATAAGTTTGGTTATGCTGTTATCCTAGACCATAGCATATTAGAAGTAACAAAGTAGAATGAAGCGGAATCCTGTTAAAACAAGGAATAAGTTGCAAAGTGGTAAGAAAAAAGTAGCCATAAGGACCAAAAACCCCACGGCCATCTGAAGACTTTTAGTTTAGAGGCAAAGCACCAAAAGGCTGCAAAGGTATCACTCGAGTATAACTTAGTACAGTAAATGAGGTTTCTAATGGATCATGGGATTATTTTAGCATCAAAAGGAACCTTAGGGTCTTTGAGGCCAACTTCTTACCCCATCATGAATTCTCTCCACAAAATCTCTGTCCAATGGTCATCCAGTTTCTGTTCTAGAAATCTCAGTAAACAAAAGCAGCCCTTTTCATTTTTGGTACTATTTTGTTTAACTGTGACGTCTTTCTTCTTAAAATTCTACCTATGTTTATAGTTTAGTTGTCTGCAACAATACAGAATAGGTCCAATCTCTTTTCTAATAGGTATTTGAAAATTTGAAGTCAAGTTTTATTTCTCCTCCTAACTATTCTCTTCTTCAAGTGTTTAATTGCCCATGTAGCATGATTTCCAAACCTTTAACTATCTTATCCACCCCTTTTCAGATATACTACAGTTTGTCAATGTTGCTTTTATACTGTGCATCTAGAACTCAACTCCAGGTTTGTCTGAATCGGTGTAGAATAAAACTGAACTAGTAGTTCCTTTAACTTAGGTCTAGGGCTTATATTTCATTAGCCTAAAAATGTATTAGAAGCTTTATGATGTCAGCTGATATTATGCTTGACGCAAACTAAAATCCCCTTTTTATATACTGCTGTCTTAAAGAGTCATTAATAAAACATAAAACATGTTTTGTTTAACCAGAAGGAAAGAGTTCCACTAAAATACACTGCAGATAGCAAGCATTCAATAAATATTAAGGAAAAAAAGCAACAAATTCAAATTGCTAAATTTGAAAAATGGTTAAATTCTTAAAAGGAAACTGTTACTCCTGAATAGGATAAGTATCTATTTTCTGAAAAAATCATCACTTCTATGGAAAATTTGATTCAATAACACAGTATACATTGGTATTACTATACATTTCCAAGGAAAGGAGGGACTTTGAAATAGTGATATTTTTAGTATACCTACTATCTTTCCTCCATGGAACTATAAACAGTATCTCATTTATCCTGGAAGCATCAATGTGTGGGAAGGAGCAGGTATAATTTTGCACATTTTCAGAGAGAGAAAATGATGTGAAAGATATAAATGCCAAATTAAGATCATCCAGTAAATATACACCAGAGATAGGACATGGGTTTCCAGATTTGTTTGTTTGTTTCAATCATTGCTTATCCATCAATTTTCCATGAGTACAATCTTCTCTTTTTGAACTAGAAGACTTTTAGGAGACAATTGTTTCCATTGAAATAATCCTATATTTTGTTTTCTACCTGGTCTATGCCCTTCAAATGCCCTTTAAAAACACCGTCCTGGGAATTTCCTTAAGCTTTAATCTAAGCCTTCTGCCACTGGCACTGTGTTTCTTATTTCATCTGCTTCCTGGCTACAGCTGCTCATTCCTAGGAAGGGAGTAAGAGCCTTTCAAAACACATGTGCTCTTCCAGGAAGGTAAGCAGTACTTTCCTTAAAAAAAAAAAAAAAAAATGCACACATGTTCTCTCATGTTCAAATTAATTATATGGAGTCTAGAAAGTTCAAATAAACAAGAACAGTTCTGTTGTTGTTACAGAGATAACTACTCTGGACAACACTGTATTGGCACAAATTTTAAACATTTTCTCTTCAAAATAGCTCTTAGCTAAAACTTTCTATACATATTTCTGTTTCTGACATTAATGAAAAGATGCTCAGAGACAAATAACTACTTTTTTAAACGTAGGGAAATAGATAAAGAAACAGCTACCAAAGGCCTCATGAGGATGAAAGAACAGTAAGCAATATGGGTAATTTCTCTTATTTATATCTTTTATATAGCAGTATAGTAATTAGGAGCATGGACAATGGGGTCTGACTCCCCAGATTTTAAGCCTGTCTCTGCCACCTGCTAGCTGTGTGAGTGTGGGCAAGTTATTTAACCTCTTGGTGCAACCATTTCCTTATTTGCTGTATGGAAATAATAACAGTATCTAATTAATAAGGTTATTATGAATATTAAATGAGTTTATATTTATGAAATGGTAGAAAAGAGCAAGACACATTGGAAGCACTTTAAGTTTTGTTAAATACATAATATAGTAAACTACAAATCCATCAAGTACATACAATCCCTTTTGACCTGCCCTAGAATTCCATCTTCAAGTTATATATGGATATTTAATAGGCAGAAATGAAATTGTTGCCCTGGCTTAATTTTTTTTTTTTTTTTTTTTGCAGTACGTGGGCCTCTCACTGTCGTGGCCTCTCCCGTTGCGGAGCACAGGCTCCGGACGCGCAGGCTCAACGGCCATGGCTCACGGGGCCAGCCGCTCCGTGGCATGTGGGATCTTCCCAGACCGGGTCACGAACCCGTGTGCCCTGCATCGGCAGGCGGACTCTCAACCACTGCGCCACCAGGGAAGCCCGCCCTGGCTTAATTTTAAGTGCTGTTTTAGCTGTGTAAAAGGCATTGCACAGGAGATGAAAGTATGAAGCAACAAATCTTTTTTAACTAGAGGGAAAGAGGGATTGGCACTGATGGAGCAGCTGCAGTTTACCAGGCACAATGTTGAATACTTCGTAATTCTCACAGCAACTTTATATGGTTAGGTTGTCAACCACTTGATGAGAAAACTGAAGCTCAGAGAAGTTAAATATCTGAGCCAAGTTCAAACAGCTAAGTAAACTGACAATGCAGGATTTGAACCCCCAGTGTGTCTGACTTTAAGCACAGTATTCTTTCCGTTTCCTCTTTCAAGAGAGGTGGCATAACAAGGCAGTTAAAGTGTGTGAGACTAGATTGCCAATTTCCTCATTGGTAAAAACACTCATAGAATATTTTCTACCTTAACAATTACCGTTGAACCCACTGAGCCATGGATTTAACTACCACCTACCTTGTTTACTCCCTAACGTCACTCGTGGGCCTCAGCACTGTCAATGGACACCTCCACTTAGACATCTCAAATTCAACACATTTAAAACTAAACTCACTATCTTTCTCCCCTAGCAGGTTACTCCTCCTGTGTTTCCTATCTTAGTAGAAGGTCACAACTATCCATCTACTGGATCAACACAAATGAGTAGTATTTTCCAAACTTCTGCAGAATACTCATGCACCGTGAGATACACTAAGTGTTCTGAGGAAAAACAGTTCTGTTGTCAAATGATATCAATATTAGGTTAAACAAAATTAAATAGGACTTAGCACCTTTCGTATGCTAAGTTCATTGCCAATCTTTAAGAAATGGACATAACATTATATTACATAGGATTGCATTCAGTTGCGTGGACTCAACTCACTAGCTTAACCAAATTGAGACTGATTTTCTTCCCATGACAGGAAGTCAGGAGGTAGACAGTCCAGAACAAGTGCAGCTGCTCAAGGAAGTCATCAGGACTTGCGTGGCTTTCTTCCTCATGGTTGCAAGATGGCTATTCCACCTCCAGGACTTGTATCCCCCTTCTAGGCAAGAGAAATGGAACAGAGAAAAGGAAAAAGGATGTACGCCATCTGAGTCTTAAAAAGCTTCCCCAGCAGCCCCACCCACCTGCTTATATCTAATTTCCTGAACTGGGTTATGTGGCCTTTCCAGACCCTGAGGAAGTCTGAAGAGGTGAATATTTTAACTGGGCACATTGCCACCCTTAAAAAATCAGGCTTCTTCTATTAGAAGGAAGAGGAGATTGAATGTCAAGTAGACATACTGTGTATGTCATCAAATTGTTAGTAATATTTCACTAGTGTATCTGGCCCAAGCACCTATTAACATATTTCATGGCTCCACATCGTTGACAGATGGAATTCATGCTGCTTGGCACCCAAACCTGCTGTGATGTACCAGTTCCTGCCACAGGGTCTCTGGCTCCACCCAGAGTGAACTTCCTGCAGTCTCTGAGTGGGTAATGGGCTTCATGCCTCTTGTTCTGCGTGCTCTCTCCCTTCCTTTGCCTCCTCTTCTCCTGGCTAATTCTGGCAGGTCCTCGGAAATTCAGTTCAGACAATAACTACTATGACACATTTCTCTCTTGCTCTCTCATCTTCCAACAGGGTTAGTTGCCCCCTCTATCATCCCATGGATCACTTCATTATCCTCAATTATAGTTTTTTTCTTATATATTAAGTGGGGGAAAACAGGAAGCAAAATTATATTTATGCCTTAGTTAGAACTATGGGAAACATACATATGAAAAAGGCATGGAATGTATCAAAAATACTAGAGATGCATGTTTCTCTAGCTTCGAAACTTTCAGCAATACCATATAGTTGTTATGATCACATTTGTTTTTGTTTTCGTTTTTTTTGCGGTATGCGGGCCTCTCACTGCTGTGGCCTCTCCCGTTGTGGAGCACAGGCTCTGGACGCGCAGGCTCAGTGGCCATGGCTCACGGGCCCAGCCTCTCCACGGCACGTGCGTTCCTCCCGGACCGGGGCATGAACCCGCGTCCCCTGCATCGGCAGGTGGACTCTCAACCACTGCGCCACCAGGGAAGCCCTGGATATTTTTTAGTACTATACTTGGGCTGCGATTTCAAACACAAGTACTTTTCTGTATGTTTTTATTTCAAATCTCACAAGATTACAATGCAATTTAGAGGACAAAATGGTGACATAATTTGCTTTAACCCTAAATTCAGTATAATGGACCTCACTGTAGAAGAGAGATTCAGTTACCAGGAACATCAGAGAACCTCATTAAATAATGTCGAACCATAACACCATCCTCAGAGCTCAAGGTAACAGCTTCAGGGTATTAATACATTTCGAAAGCCTATAAACTGAGCAGTAAAAGAAATGGGAAGGCCATAGCCACTCAAGGTTACAATAAAAATAATTTCATTTATGTTCCTGCAAAATTCAAAATAGCACCTCCAATGTTCTACTTTAAACCTTCTCTACTTATAAATGCTATCTACTCACAGAAATAGTGCCTATTAAACTTGAGGAATAAAGGCCTTAAAGCCAAAGTTAATACAAAATTAATATGAAAATAGTCATTGCTCTGGTGAAGTCTAAGCAGTTTTTCATGTATGCAGTTAGTCTCTCTAACATAACTGTAGAAGATTCCTTCATCATAAAGGAATAGTACATCATTTTCCCACCTTCTTCCTTCCTTCAAGAATGTTTGAGTGGACTTCCCTGGTGGCGCAGTGGTTAAGAATCCGTCTGCCAATGCTGGGGACATGGTTTCGAGCCCTGGTCTGGGAAGATCCCACATGCTGCAGAGCAACTAAGCCCATGCGCCACAACTACTGAGGCTGCTCTCTAGAGCCCGTAAGCCACAACTACTGAGCCTGCGTACTGCAACTACTGAAGCCCGTGTGCCTAGAGCCTGTGCTCCACAGCAAGAGAAGCCACTGCAAGGAGAAGCCTGCACGCCGCAACCAAGAGTAGCCCCTGCTCGCCACAATGAAAAAAAAGCCTGCGCCCAGCAATGAAGACCCAACGCAGCCAAAAATAAATAAATTAAACAAATTATATAAAAAAAAAGGAATGTTTGAATGAAGGCAGGTTTTATTACAAACAGAAAAGAAGGAATCCTCTTTTAAAATGATTGATTATTGTTAGAATACATGATATCCCTATTATGGACAGAACTCTGCTTTTGGTAATGAAAGCATATAGAATTATATTAACACTTTTAAAGCAGTATTAGAATTTATATTAAAAAGAATCCTGAAGCAGTAGGAGATTTCTCAGTCTACTAATGACCCTATAGGAAGTTTGCTCTGAAATTATCATATTCTCTGTCTTCCTACCGACCCAACGGGGGAAAAGAAAGAGGTACAGATTACTATCTCTTACTCTGGAAAAAAAAAAATCAAAACCTGCAGAATTGAAGTAATATGTAGCTAAACAGTAGCTTTGAATTCTTTTCTCAGTCTCACTGGTGTGGTCCTGGGTATATAGTACTTTTTCTTTTTCCCATGCTGCTTTGATGCTTCTTTTGTTTATTTATTATTTATTTTTTAAACATCTTTATTGGAGTATAATTGCTTTACAAGGTTGTGTTAGTTTCTGCTGTATAACAAAGTGAGTCAGCTATATGCATACTTTTAAATACGTGAAGAGAGTCAAATACATTTGTGGTTTTCTAGTATGTACTTTTTTTGTATACAAAAGGATATTTAATGGCCCCTCTATGGACTCAAAATATCCTGCAATCAGTAAACAAATATCTTGAATATGCATGTAATCCAAAGGGATCAGTAAATAGAAAAAAAAATTCCCTATGCAAATTTGGATGAACCTGTCCTAATGTGCTTACTGTCAATGGGACATAGTTTTTTAAACTGTTATAACCGGTAACAATAGCTAGTGTTTACTGGGGACTTAAAGCACAGCAGGCCCTGTGCTAAACGCGTGACATACATTATCACCTTCAGTCCTCACAGTCACACTAGAGAGAGACCTTCAATCATCATCCTCACTTTACAAATGAGAACTGAGACTCGCACAGCAGAGCTGAGACGGTAATCCAAACCACTGTTCTCCAAAGCCACTATGTCCATCATGGGTCTTTGGAAAATATGGAAAAGCGGCAAAAAGAGCAAACCCATCATACCAAGAAACCAGTTTTCATTTTGGTATATTTCTTCCTGATTGTATTTCTATCCATACAATTTTTGTTCCATACTCTTTCACTTATTATTATTAATTTATTAGAAATTATTTCAAAATATCAATTTTCATGGCCATTAACTATTCCAGTGATTGGATATTCCTTGTTCAGCTTAATGCCACACTTATTTGGACACTTGGGCTATTTTCAATTTTTTGCTATAAATAATACTTTTATAGCTAGTTATGTGAATTAAATATTTTCTTAATCTGGGATTATTTGTTTATAATCATTAAAATGGAAACACCAGGTCAAATACATACATTTAAAGGCCACATTAAATACATTTAAGATCACATTGCCAAATTTATTTTCCAAAAAGGTTACATCAATCTGTACAGCTACCACCAATGTGGTGCCTATTTCACCTCACCCACACCAGCATTGGGTATTATACTTTAGAAATACAAATTTCCTAGTTCAGTATGTGAAAGTGATTTTTTTTATTTGCTTTTCTTTTACTGGATTATGTGCAAAATTGAACATTTTTTTTCTATGCTTGCTATTCAGTTTTATTTTACCCTTTTCACTGGATTCCTATGGTGGAAGCTTAGATTATTGTTTTTAGTTCGCTTTTTCTGATATACACATTTAATGCTATAAATTTTCCTCTAAGCAAGTTGATTTTGCTGTGTCCCACAAATTTTGATAAGTTGTACTTTTATTTTTCTTTAATTCAAAATATCTTAAAATTTCTCTTGAGATTTCTTCTTTGGCTCATGAGTTACTTAGAGGTATGCTGTTTAATTTCCAGATATTTGGGAATTTTCCAGTTATCTTTCTGTTATTTGTTTCTACTTTAATTCATTGTGGTCTGAGAACATACCACGTTTGATTTCTATGCTTTCAAGTTTATTAACGTGTGTCTTACGGCCCAGAATATGGTCTATCTTGGTGTATACTTCTTGTGAGTCTGCTGTTGTTGGATGGAGTATTCTGTAAATGTCAACTCGATCAAATTGACTGATCTGTTCAGGTCATATATACCCTTACTGTTTTCATCTTTTTCAAATTATACTCACTTAAAAAATTTTATTTATTTTTTTTTTATTTTTGGCTGCGTTGGGTCTTCATTGCTGTGCACGGGATTTCTCTAATTGCGGTGAGCAGGGGCTACTCTTCATTGCGGTGTGCGGGCTTCTCATTGCAGTGGCTTCTCTTGTTTCGGAGCACGGGCTCTAGGCACACAGGCTTCAGTACTTGTAGCACATGGGCTCAGTAGTTGTGGCTCACGGGCTCTAGAGTGCAGACTCAGTAGTTGTGCCACACGGGCTTAGTTGTCCTGCAGCATGTGGGATCTTCGCAGACCAGGGCTCAAATCCATGTCCCCTGCATTGGCAGGCGGATTCTTAACCACTGCGCCACCAGGGAAGTCCTATACTCACTTTTTACAACTAGTGAACAAAACAACAGAAGAGAAAAGTAAATTTAAAAACTTAATTACACTTAAAGTTTATAATGGAGGAAACAGATTTCCATGCATGCTTTTCATGAAGTTTTTCATTTTTGCCTATTACCTCTTTCTAACAATGAAGAGGATGTATGAGAGGAAAAGCTGGGTGAGAGGGTAAGCCAGAAACACAGAAGAAAATGTTGAAAGGAAACACCAATCACGTCACTAGTCTGAGATTTTTCCATATTCTAAATGATGGTTTCACGCCTATTGAAAAAAAAAAAAAAGCTTATTTTATCTTTGTCTCCTTGAGAATTCATAATTTTTAATTAAAAAGTAATAACTCTTAAAAACAACATCTATAATCTCATATTTTGAACTGACCCTGTTTTCACTGTAAAATACCAGAAAATCACAGTTATAGAGTCGTAAAGGTAACTGTAGTACAGAAAGTTTGACTGATTACATAGTGTTATAGTTTTAAGAGCTCCTTCAAAAGCAATCAGACTATTTGGAAAACCTCTTTCATAATATATGTGTTCTTCCTTTAAAATGTGAACACTGGGCTTCCCTGGTGGCGCAGTGGTTGAGAGTCCGCCTGCCGATGCAGGGGACACGGGTTCGTTCCCCGGTCCGGGAAGATCCCACGTGCCGCGGAGCAGCTGGGCCCGTGAGCTATGGCCGCTGAGCCTGCGCGTCCGGAGCCTGTTCTCCGCAATGGGATAGGCCACAAGAGTGAGAGGCCCGCGTACCGCAAAAAAAAAAAAAAAAAAAAAAGTAAACACTGAGCCAATCTTAGAAGCAAACACTGACCGCATACTTATATCAAGTCAGTTGTTGCATTTTAGTTATAGCAATCCAAAAACGTGAACCATAGGTTTACTTTTTAACTCCAACCCTGTTCAAAGATCACTTATTGGCCTCTGAAGGAACAGGTGGCATGTCTGTTATAGTTTAACAAGTGGCCTTTGGGTGAGGTATAGTCATTCAGATACCTCTGGATGCTTTGGATGCTCTCATGTGTGGCAGGGTACACTTGCTAAAACATTCTCCTCTCTAGATCTGGAAACCTAGAGTCTGTATCTTAGGCACTGGGCTGGTATTCCAGACTTCCCTTCTGAGTCATAGATGAAAAATGCCATCTTGCAACTGAGATAGCACTTCCTTTGCCAAGAAATCACATTCCTAATTTCCTAATGTTGACATTACGATCCAGTTCTTGGTATATAAGACAGCTTTTCTCTTTGCAGTATACATATATCTGAGCATTTATCTTTCTGATAACAAACTTTACAGGGATTTTTTTTTCTATCAGAGGTACCGTTAATTATATTAGGCTCCCCAGAGAATTCCAGATTCACTTCAAATACCAGCAACTCGATTCTATTCCACTACTCACATCTGTTGAGTTGGGTTGAATTGGAATTGTATTACATTAAAAGTTAATTTTAGGAGTATTTATGTTTTTAGGAAATTGAATTTACATTTTTATGGGTATGGTATAACTCTCCATGTATTTAATCCTCTTTAAGGCATTTCAATAGAGTTTTATACTTTTCTTCATAAAAATCTTGTCAATCTTTAATCAGACATTCCTAGACACTATTTTTGGTTATTTTTATAAATACCTTTTTAAAAATAATTTTTTTTTTTTTTTTTTGCGGTACGCGGGCCTCTCACTGTTGTGGCCTCTCCCGTTGCGCAGCACAGGCTCCGGATGCACAGGCTCAGCGGCCATGGCTCACGGGCCCAGCCGCTCCACGGCATGTGGGATCTTCCCGGACCGGGGCACGAACCCGTGTCCCCTGCATCGGCAGGCGGACTCTCAACCACTGCGCCACCAGGGAAGCCCTAAAAATAATATTTTAAAAATCGTTGTTGGTATATTGGTACATAACTGATTTTTTGTGTATTGATCTTATATCTAGCAACCTTACTAAATTCATAGTTCTGATATTTTTACTTTTTGGATTTTTCTGTATAAACAATCATATCGTATGTGTATACACATGGTTTACTTCCAATCCTTAAAACTTTTGTTTTTCTTTGCTAACTACGCTGGCTAGAACACTTAGTACATTTTGAATAGTCACAATACTGGAAGACTGGTGATTTCCCTTATTATTTTGTGAGGTAAGCAATGTGTTTAAAAGATTTTTTTTTAACCCAGCACTAGGTGTTTTGTACAGAGAGAAATCAAGTTGTCTAATCTGCCCTATTGCTAGAGTCATACCCTACCTTAGTCATTTCCCATACCCTTACCTTCTTTTTCTACTAGGTGAATTGCTCTTTATACACTTTCTAAGTCCATGTTTTAAAATCACTTTTCTCATTTCCAATGGTGTATTTTTTTGAAATTGAATATTGATTGTGAAATCAATACCCTATTGAGAAATTATCTTTCTCTTTACATTCAAATTACCTCTTAATATTCATGGCTTCCAGGAAAAGCTTAATTAAAAAATGAAAGTACTTTCAATGGCAATGAGATGACCATGGGTCTGCCTAGCACATTAATGAAGCATTCTTTATATCTTCCTACAATATTTCCAGTACTTCCAAATGTGCAGCTTGCTTTGTTGCACAACATCAGAGGCACCATTCACATCATTGTCTCTGTGAATGGCGTTTCCTGAAATTTTCAGTGCACAACCTGCAAGGCTGATGTAGTGGCCTTGCCTGTGTGTTTCATTTTTCTGTCTAATTAGGACTGTGGGTTCTCTCTCAAGCAAGTAGTGATAATCTGCAAATGTCTGGCTCCAAAAATAACCCTAAATGTGTTTCAGAAAGATTCTTTGGCTGCAAGCAGAAAAATAGTATGTCTAGGAGATGGGTTACTATAATACAGTTTTAGTAGGGTAGCCTCTTCTTCCACCCCAAATCAGTATTGATTCAGTGTTCTTTAACTTTAGTATTATGTAATTAAGTAAATTGTCACTTCCGTTTATATAAACACACAATTAGGATGAGGTAAAAAAATGGAAAGTCGGGACTTCCCTGGTGGCGCAGTGGTTGAGAGTCCGCCTGCCGATGCAGGGGACACGGGTTCGTGCCCCGGTCCGCGAAGATCCCACATGCCGCGGAGCGGCTGGGCCCGTGAGCCATGGCCGCTGAGCCTGCGCGTCTGGAGCCTGTGCTCCGCAACGGGAGAGGCCACAACAGTGAGAGGCCCGCGTACCGCACACACACACACGAAAAAACAAGGAAAGTTGGGTGAATTGCTTGGGGGAAGAGTCAACATAAAACTAATAAATTACAAATCTCACTAGTAGTAATAATAATATTTGTGATTAGATAATGGTAAGGTGGTAATGATAATAATGAATCGTAGTTGTTTGGCTTAGTTCCCTTTTATTTATTGAAGTTATAGTTGACTTACAATGCTGTGCCAATCTCTGCTGTACAGCAAAGTGACTCAGTCATGCACATATAGATACTTATTTTCATATTCTTATCCATTATGGTTGATCACAGGATATTGAATATAGTTCCCTGTGCTATACAGTAGGACCTTGTTGTTTATCCATCCTATATATAATAGTTTACATCTGCTAATCCCAAACTCCCAGTCTTTCCCTCTCCCAACCCCCAGCCCCCTTGGCAACCACACATCTGTTCTCTGTGTCTGTGAGTCTGTTCCTTTTTTGTAGGTAGGTTCATTTGTGCCATATTTTAGATTCCACATATAAGTGATATTATATGGTATTTGTCTTTCTCTTTCTGACTTACTTCACTTAGTATGATAATCTCTAGTTGCATCCATGTTGCTGCAAATGGCATTATTTTGTTCTTTTTCATGACTGAGTAGTATTCCATTGTATATATGTACCACATCTTCTTTATCCATTTATCTGTCGATGGACATTTAGGTTGTTCCCATGTTGTGGCTATTGTGAATAGTGCTGATATGAACATGGGGTGCATGTATCTTTTTGAATTATAGTTTTTTTCAGGTCTGTGCCTAGGAGTGGGATTGCTAGATCATATGGTAATTCTATTTTTAGTTTTCTGGGGAACATCCACACTGTTTTCCATAGTGGCTGCACCGACTTACATTCCCACCAACAGTGTAGGAGGGTTCCCTTTTCTCCACACCCTCTCCAGCATTTGTTATTTGTAGACTTTGGCTTAGTTCCAAATTTAAACTGCATTGTGGCTTAGTTTCTGCCATAAAATGTTCTTGAGAGACAGAGAAAGAGAGAGGATTATATATAGCATAGCTGCTACTTTCTCACTAAGAAATGTCAGTGTTAATGATGTATGCCAAACATACAATGATACCAGATTCTCAACTGTTTGAACTATCATCTCATGCCCAAGCAATGTCAAAGTTAATTTTATCTGACTGAACCCATAAAGTTCTCTTTAGAAAGGCAGGTCTTTAGTTATAGACTAAAAAGGGCAAAGATTATAGCCAATTCATCTTTATAGCTGTACATCCGCAGTTTTAAGTTATATATATATTTCACTCGCTCATTCATTCAGTATTGGATAGCACAGTTTTAGACCTCACAGGGGGTAATACCACAAAGGGAATAACATGTACTGGGTGCAAAGTAAGCGCATGCAACCAGCTTGCGCTATCAGAAAAAAAGCACTGGATGGAGCCAAAAGAGGAGTGTAGATCAATCATGACCTTGATAGAAAAGGATAAAGTTTGGATGCTTGGACACATTTGCAAATAATGATGCTACCATAGAAGCTAAGCAGAAGGCTAAAATAGAGACCACAGGTTATACGAGAAAGTTATGAATAGTCAAGAGTTCGAAAGCAACTTAAATGAAAAAAATAAAAACAGTCTGCCCTGGCAATGTGTAAGGTATATTAGGCTTGTCACTAATATGAGGTGGCTAGAGACATCAACTGTATTACTTCATCCTTATATCACCAGTGCCAGGCACAGAATAAGTTCTCAATAAATACTTGTTGAAAATGGAAGAAGGATGATCAATTAGATACCTATGTGACCTAATTTAAAATATTCTGGGACTTCCCTGGTGGTGCAGTGGTTAAGAATCTGCCTGCCAATCCAGGGGACACAGGTTCAAGCCCTAGTCCGGGAAGATCCCACATGCTGCAGAGCACGCACCACAACTACCGAGACTGTGCTCTAGAGCCCTCAAGCCACAACTACTGAGCCTGCATACCACAACTACTAAAGCCTGTGCGCCTAGAGCCCGTGCTCTACAACAAGAGAAGCCACCATAATGAGAAGCCAGGGCACCGCAACAAAGAGCAGCCCCTGCTCGCCACAACTAGAGAAAGCCCACGCCCAGCAACAAAGGCCAATGCAGCCAAAAATTAATAAATTAATAAAATAAAATAAAATATCCCAACTCACAAATGTCACATGTGGCTAAAGAAAATCTGTTTCTGAGTTGTTTTTATAGGTGTGGTTCAGCCAGCATTGGTGACACATCAGGAAAGATGGCAAACAGACTGAGAACAAGCTGCAAAAAAGTGATCTCACTGTAAGCAGCATGGGTGGGCCTGGTAGGTCAGTTCTCATACAAGCACATTCATTCTAGAAAGTTCTCATATGACTAAGAAGACGCTAACAGAAATTGAACAGATTTCATCATTAAATAAATAGGAAACATCAAATAGGTAATGGAAAATGTTGAATGATGATGGGAGGAGACATTTCTAGATAATTTATAACCTCCTTCCTTTCATTCCCTTTCACATGTTGACTTCTATTCCCCTTGACCTCTTCCATCCCTACCCTATGAGGCAGGGATGTTTCCCTGTAATCCACTCAAGAGCACTATCTTTGGAAGTTAAGTAACTTGCCCAAGATCACCTAAGAAGAGACAGAGCCAGGATTTGAAAAATTGGACTCCAGAGCCTGTGGCTATTACCATTCTGCTAAACTAGATTATGCAGTAGTTACATGGCAGGTAGAAAGCAAAATGCCTTAAAGTTCTCATGGGTTTTTTCCCTATTCTGCCATTAAGCAGCATTATCCTTCAACTCAATCAATGATTCCAACCTTCCTCACCAGAAAAAGCCACCTAAACATTTCTAATTACCTAACAATATAAAACAAGAGAACACCAAAGATCCAGAAATCTCCAGGAATAAAGAATAGAGGTGGGAGGGGACAGTGAGCATTTTACTGCCCACTTAACCTCATTCATAACATGGGAGTAATAATAACATGTATTTTGTAGGTTTCCATAGGATTGAATAAGTGACTTAAAGCACTGAGAATAATGCTTGGCACATAGGAAGCATTTAATAAGAGTTAACTATTATTTATTTTTTTCCTATCAGGGGCAGTGGATTGTTTTTTCTACAAAAAAATTACAATAAAAAAAATTACAATATCACTACATATTTTCAGTTCCTGTAGCCCAAGAATATGATTTCTAGCATGTACTCATATTTCTTAAAATCCTATAGAACTTATTTGGATATTCCATGTTGTAATACAACATACCTTAACTTACTAGTTTAACCAGGAATTCATATTGCTTTAACAAAAATGAATTAAAAGATTATTGATCATGTTGCAAAGGCAGAATAGTGAGATGCTTAGAGACCAGACTCTGGCATTCTAACTCTAGAAGAATCCCAGATCTTCCACTCATTAGCAGAGTGACTTTGGGCAAATTATCTACGCTATGTATACCTCAGTTTCCTCATCTGTAAATTAGGATAGTAATAGTATCTACGTCATAGACTTGTTATGAGGATTAAATGAGTCATTACAAGTAAAGTTCTAGGAATATGCCTTGCACATAGTCTGCACTTACATGAGTTATTATTTCTTTTATACTTTTTCCATATAGTTGAAAAATGTATTTTGTCAATTGATTTTTAAAAATTTATCAGCAAAATGTCCATAGGAAAACATTCAAATTCCCCTACTCTAAATGCCTAAAATTTATTTAATATGTGGTTGAAATTCAAGCTTTCTATCTGTCTAATTTTAGTATATTGTAATTATTGTTTTAATTCTATTTTAATCCTCAGATACTTAATTCGGAGTAGTTGCCTTTTACTGTCTCAGCCTGTTACTTTTCCTAAAATCCATGCGTAGGTTTAAACTTGTTTATATAATTTTTTTTAACATCCTTATTGGAGTATAATTGCTTTACAATGGTGTGTTAGTTTCTGCTTTATAACAAAGTGAATCAGCTATACATATACATATATCCCCATATCTCCTCCCTCTTGCATCTCCCTCCCACCCTCCCTATCCCACCCCTCTAGGTGGTCACAAAGCACTGAGCTGATCTCCCTGTGCTATGCGGCTGCTTCTCACTAGCTATCTATTTTACGTTTGGTAGTATATATAAGTCCATGCCACTCTCTCACTTCGTCCCAGCTTACCCTTCCCCCTCCCCGTGTCCTCAAGTCCATTCTCTACGTCTGCATCTTTATTCCTGTCCTGCCCCTATGTTCTTCAGAACCATTTTTTTTTAGATTCCATATATACGTGTTAGCATACGGTATTTGTTTTCCTCTTTCTGACTTACTTCACTCTGTATGACAGATTCTAGGTCCATCCACCTCACTACAAATAACTCAATTTCATTTCTTTTTATGGCTGAGTAATATTCCATTGTATACATGTACCACATCTTCTTTATCCATTCATCTGTCAATGGACACTTAGGTTGCTTCCATGTCCTGACTATTGTAAATAGAGCTGCAATGAACATTGTGGACATGACTATTTTTTTTTTTTTCATGACTATTTTTGAATTATGGTTTTCTCAGGCTATATGCCCAGTAGTGGGATTGCTGGGTCACATGGTAGTTTCTATTTTTAGTTTTTTAAGGAACCTCCATACTGTTCTCCATAGTGGCTGTATCAATTTACATTCCCACCAACAGTGCAAGAGGGTTCCCTTTTCTCCACACCCTCTCCAGCATTTATCGTTTGTAGATTTTTTTGATGATGGCCATTCTGACTGATGTGAGGTGATACCTCATTGTAGTTTTGATTTGCATTTCTCTAATGATTAGTGATGTTGAGCGTCCTTTCATGTGTTTGTTGGCAATCTGTATATCTTCTTTGGAGAAAAGTCTATTTAGGTCTTCTGCCCATTTTTGGATCAGGTTGTTTGTTTTTTTGATACTGAGCTGCATGAGCTGCTTGTAAATTTTGGAGATTAATCCTTTGTCAGTTACATCATTTGCAAATATTTTCTCCCATTCTGAGGGTTGTCTTTTTGCCTTGTTTATGGTTTCCTTTGCTGTGCAAAAGCTTTTAAGTTTCATTAGGCCCCATTTGTTTATTTTTTATTTTATTTCCATTACACTAGGAGGTGGGTCAAAAAGGATCTTGCTGTGATTTATGTCATAGAGTGTTCTGCCTATGTTTTCCTCTAAGAGTTTTATAGTGTCTGGCCTTACATTTAGGTCTTTAATCCATTTTGAGTTTATTTTTGTGTATGGTGTTAGGGAGTATTCTAATTTCATTCTTTTACATGTAGCTGTCCAATTTTCCCAGCACCACTTATTGAAGAGGCTGTCTTCTCTCCATTGTATATTCTTTCCTCCTTTATCAAAAATAAGGGGACCATATGTGCATGGGTTCATCTCTGGGCTTTCTCTCCTGTTCCATTGATCTATATTCTGTTTTTGTGCCAGTACCATAATGTCTTGATTACTGTAGCTTTGTAGTATAGTCTGAAGTCAGGGAGCCTGATTCCTCCAGCTCCGTTTTTCTTTCTCAAGATTGCTTTGGCTATTCGGGGTCTTTTGTGTTTCCATATAAATTGTGAAATTTTTTGTTCTAGCTCTGTGAAAAATGCCAGTGGTAGTTTGATAGGGATTGCATTGAATCTGTAGATAGCTTTGGGTAGTAGAGTCATTTTCAGAATGTTGATTCTTCCAGTCCAAGAATATGGTATATCTCTCCATTGTTTGTATCATCTTAATTTCTTTCATCAGTGTCTTATAGTTTTCTGCCTACAGATCTTTTGTCTCCTCAGGTAGTTTTATTGCTAGGTATTTTATTTTTTTTGCTGCAATGGTAAATGGGAGTGTTTCTTTAATTTCTCTTTCAGATTTTTCATCATCAGTGTATAGATATGCAAGAGGTTTCTGTGCATTAATTTTGTATCCTGCTACTTTACCAAATTCATTGATTAGCTCTAGTAGTTTTCTGGTAGCATCTTTAGGATGCTTTATGTATAGTATCATATCAGCTGCAAACAGTGACAACTTTACTTCTTCCTTTCCGATTTGGATTCCTTTTATTTCCTTTTCTTCTCTGATGCTGTGGCTAAAACTTACAAAACTATGTTGAATAATAGCGGTGAGAGTGGGCATCATTGTCTTGTTCCTGATCTTAGTGGAAATGGTTTCAGTTTTTCACCATTGAGGATGATGTTGGCCTTGGGTTTGTCATATACGGCCTTTATTATGTTGAGATAAGTTTCCTCTATGCCTACTTTCTGCAGGGTTTTTATCATAAATGGGTGTTGAATTTTGTCAAAAGCTTTTTCTGCATCTATTCAGATGATTATATGGTTTTTATCCTTCAATTTGTTAATATTATTTATCACATTGATTGATTTGCATATATTGAAGAATCCTTTCCTTCCTGGGATAAACCCCACTTGATGTGCTGTTGGATTCTGTTTGCTAGTATTTTGTTGAGGATTTCTGCATCTATGTTCATCAGTGATATTGGCCTATAGTTTTCTTTCTTTGTGACATCTTTGTCTGGTTTTGGTATCGGGGTGTTGGTGGCCTCATAGAATGAGTTGGGGAGTGTTCCTCCCTCTGCTCTATTTTGGAAGAGTTTGAGAAGAATTGGTATTAGTTCTCCTCTAAATGTTTGATAGAATTCGCCTGTGAAGCCATCTGGTCCTGGGCTTTTGTTTGTTGGAAGATTTTTAATCACAGTTTCAATTTCAGTGCTTCTGATTGGCCTGTTCATATTTTCTATTTCTTCCTGGTTCCATCTCGGAAGGTTGTGCTTTTCTAAGAATTTGTCCATTTCTTCCAGGTTGTCCATTTTATTGGCATATAGGTGCTTGTAGTAATCTCTCATGATCCTTTGTATTTCTTCATTGTCAGTTGTTACTTCTCCTTTTTCATTTCTAATTCTATTGATTTGAGTCTTCTCCCTTTTTTTCTTGATGAGTCTGGCTGATGGTTTATAAATTTCGTTTATCTTCTCAAAGAACCAGCTTTTAGTTTTATTGATCTTTGTTATTGTTTCCTTTATTTCTTTTCCATTTATTTATGATCTGATCTTTATGATCTCTTTCCTTCTGCTAACTTTGGGTTTTTTTAATTCTTCTTTCTCTAATTGCTTTAAGTGTAAGGTTAGGTTGTTTATTTGAGATTAAACTTGTTCATATAATTTTATAACAATTTCCCTTACTAACAAAGCAAACTGTTAAGATATAGTGAATGTGATAAGTACTTAGAATATTTTATATTTTGTACAGACTCTGCTAAACGTCGTAAGTCTTAGAGCTCAAAAATTAAGCAAAATAGGGCTTCCCTGGTGGCGCAGTGGTTGAGAGTCTGCCTGCCAGTGCAGCGGACACGGGTTCAAGCCCTGGTCTGGGAAGATCCCACATGCCACGGAGCAACTAGGTCTGTGAGCCACAACTACTGAGCCTGCACGTCTGGAGCTTGTACTCTGCAACAAGAGAGGCCGCGACAGTGAGAGGCCCGTGCACCGCGATGAAGAGTGGCCCCCGCTCGCCGCAACTAGAGAAAGCCCACGCACAGAAATGAAGACCCAACACAGCCAATAAATAAATAAAATTAAAAAAAAAAAAAATTAAGCAAAATACATGTACTTTTTTGTACATATTTTAAAATTTTATGCTTAAGTACTGTTTATGAGTATTGAAATTAACAACAGGCTCAAATCAAGAAGAGAAATATGCCAGTGACATCACATTTTTTAAAAAATAAATAAATTTATTTATTTTTGGCTGCGTTGTGTTTTTGTTGCTGCGTGCAGGCTTTCTCTAGTTGCGGAGAGTGAGGGCTACTCTGCCTTGCGGTGTGTGGTCTTCTCATTGCGGTCCCTTCTCTTGTTGCAGAGCTCGGGCTCCAGTAGTTGTGGTGCACAGGCTTAGTTGCTCCGCGGCATGTGGGATCTTCCCGCACCAGGGCTGAAACCCGTGTCCCCTGCATTAGCAGGTGGATTCTTAACCACTGCGCCACCAGGGAAGCCCCGCATCCCACTTTAATGCTGCTTAATTTTTAGGCTCCCTGTGTGAATTAGCTAAGAGATACAGCAATTTAAATAATAATGATGAAAACCTTTTCTATTTCCTGCTTAATTTCTTTCTAAAGGAAAGTATTGTTTTGAAATATTTCTCAGGCATTCTCTATAAAAAGAAAACCAGGAAATTAGAATTCTCTTAACAGGCATATCTTCTAGAGCTAAGAATTTCGGATGAAGGAGAAAGTGAATAGAGGAAAAGTATTTTTATGAGTTTAGAAAGGATAGGTCTATGTAGATCTAGAGTTTAAAAAGTCAGTCTAGTGTTGTCTGTGTCATGTTAATAGAATATTATTTTGTGAATTCTCCAGTCTTGTCCCAATGTCTGGCATCATTCACATACCTGCATACCAGGTATAGGTGGCATGAAGGGAGCACACACTGATAATCTCCCCTTGGAAAAAAGATGAATAAAGAATATTTGCCATTTGGTTCACTCCTCAGAAAATATCAGAGGCATAATAGGAAAAAGAATTAAAACTACAAAAAAAATTAAAAGAAAATTAACTTATAAAGATGTCAGAGTGATCAGCTTTCATATTTATAATTATGGAAAACAATTTACTCACATTACTAACGGTATAGATAAGACTTTCTTTAACTACAGATATGTCCTTTCATAGAACTGAAGATTTTAAAATATAATTACAAAATTTAAAACCTCTACTTATCCAAAATCAATTGAGTATTCAAAAACTTGTGTCTTCCTCTGCTTCCATTTCATGATTAACAAGGAATTAGTTTCAGCACTCTTTTTAGAGCATAGGTTGAAAAGGCATTTTAATTTCCATCTCAGGGTAATTTTAAAACCACATCAATTATTTTTCATGTGCAGCTGTTTTTTATCCACAAATTATTGCTCTAGGCATTTTTACTTTACCACACATTTCAGAAGAGAAGGAATGAAGGGAAACCAGCTAATCTACAAATGTTTCACCAACAGTAGATCAGACCACAAAAAAGTGAAGGAGGAGTTATGAACCAACATTTCTTTAGGAATAAGAACTGCTTATTGGATATATATTATATATATATAATATATAATATAAACACTGGATATATAATCCACTTTAATTGCATTTAATTATCACTAAAGAATTGATTTCTGATTTGCTTTCCCCCTACCATTTATTCATTTAATGCATATTTATTTATGTGCTGGGAAACATAAGTGAAGCGTAAGACTGTTCTCAAGAGGCTTACATCTGATTAAGAATACAATAATTGCACGTAAAACAAACAGAGAATGATATAAAGCAATAAAACACACCAGAGACTGGTATGCCAAGAAGAGGAAGGAGAAGGGTGAAGGAAGAAGGGAGAAGGGGAAGAGGAGGAAGAGGAAGGGGAAGGAGAAGGAGATGGAGAAGAAGGAGAAGGAGAAGAAGAAGAAGAAGAAGAAGAAGAAGAAGAAGAAGAAGAAGGGCAGCTAAGATTTGGATAAGCTAAAGAAGGGCAGGGAAGACATTCTCCAAAGGCAGGAGTGAAGGTTTAAAGTGAATAAGGAATGTTTGGGATACACTGGGTAGGCATGTCATAGGAGCAGGGTACACAGAGGTGAGTAGAATAATAGAATTTAGCCTAGAAGGGAGCTTAGATGTCATCTTTCTGAACGTGCAAAAATCTCTTTTATAACATCTCTGAATGATAGCCATTTAACATCTACTGTTACACGTTTCTTGTTTGTTTAGCAAAACACTAATTATGCTCCAGGTACTGCTCTGAAGAGTTCACAGACATTAACTAAAGTGGTCTCATAACAGCCCTATGACCAAGGTATGTTCATCATCCCTGCTTTACAGATGAGGAAGTGAGGCAAGGAGAAGATAGGTGATTTGCCTCAGGTCACGTTGCTGGTAAGTGGCTTGATCCAGGATCCTCATACAGATGGTCTGGCTGCAGAGTCCACACTCTAGCCAGGTGTTTACCCTTTTCCAGGGTAGATGACCCTTCCACTGTTGGCCAGCTCAAATGATTAGACATGAGATTGAGAAGCTTCTAAAATTTTTCTTATATTTCAGCATTATTTGTGATATAGATTCGCCTCATAAAAATTCAGATTTCAAGCAAAGAACACTGTGGAACTCTAAGGATTTGAGTGCAGATCTTCCTTGACTTACGATGGGATTGTAGTCTTATAAACCCATTGTAAATTGAAGGTATCATAAGTTGAAAATGCATTTAACCTACCGAACATCATAGTATAGCCCAGCCTACATTAAACGTGCTCAGGACTTCCCTGGTGGCGCAGTGGTTGAGAGTCCGCCTGCCGATGATGTGGGTCCGTGCCCCGGTCCAGGAAGATCCCACATGCCGTGGAGTGGCTGGGCCCGTGAGCCATGGCCTCTGAGCCTGTGCTCCGCAACGGGAGAGGTCACAACAGTGAGAGGCCCGCGTACCACACAGAAAAAAAGTGCTCAGAACACTTCCATTAGCCTACAGTTAGGCAAAATCATCTAACACAAAGCCTATTTTATAATTAAGTGTTGAATATTTCATGTACTTTACTGAATACTTGCTGAAAGTGAAAAACAGGATGGTTGTAAGTGTGTCAGTTGTTTACCCGCATTATTGTGTGGCTGACTGGGAACTGCAGCTCACTGCCACTGCTCAGCATCATGAGAAATTGTACCACATGTCACTAGCCCAGGAAAAGATCAAAATTCAAAGTACAGTTTCTACTGTATGTGAATCGCTTTTGCACTGTTGTAATGTCAAAAAATCGTAGGTCCAGCCATCATAAACCGGGGACCTTCCATACATGTGAGTTAAAGTGGTCACAAACGTTACCTAGTATTTGTTTGATACCAAAACCAATGGTGTCTATGATTTTAAAAAAGTTCTCTTAAAATATATAAAATGAATCTAATTTGACAAAATCTAGTGATTCTGTATGCAAAAATAAATGTAGTTGATTTATTAACTTGTGAAAGTCTTTAAACAACCTAGTGACTCAGGATACCAGAAAATATAAAAAGACTGTTTTATCATGATCACTTCAGAGGTAGAACTTTCTCTGTGAATGGGTGTTTTTTGTTTTTGTTTTTTTTTTTTGCAGAACGCGGGCCTCTCACTGTTGTGGCCTCTCCCGTTGCAGAGCACAGGCTCCGGACACGCAGGTTCAGCGGCCATGGTTCACAGGCCCAGCCGCTCTGCGGCATGTGGGATCTTCCCGGACCGGGACACGAACCCGTGTCCCCTGCAGCGGCAGGCGGACTCCCAACCACTGCGCCACCAGGGAAGCCCTTTCTCTGTGAATTTAAAGAATGTTTAAAATTAAGAATTCTTCTTGGTAATCTTTAAAAATCATGATGGTACTTGGCGAGTGGAGACTGTGAGAACTGAGACAGGCTTCTTCTCCCAAAGCCAGAGTCACACAATCCTGAACACTGGATTCGCTCACTCATTCATTCAGTCAATACTGACAGTCCTCTCGATGTGCCAGGCATTCTTTCAGGCACTGGGGATTCTGTGGGAAATGACACAGACCAGGTTTCTGCTCTTGTGACGTTTAACATTCTTTGGGGGTGAGGGATACAGGTGGGATTTAATCAGGAGTGTAACATATTTTCTGTTTGGCCAAAATTATACTTTATTGGATTCCCATCTGCCCCCAATTACTTCTATTATGTTAATAAGAAGGAGAAAAGACTGTAAGACCTTGAGATACACTTACAATGCAAGGAAAAGGAGACATAACTTGAAACAGAAAGAAAGTCTATTTTTCCAAGGAGCAGCATGAGGAAGGAGGTGGAGCCAGCTTTTAGGAACGCCTGGGTCTGATGCTATCTCCCAACAGTCCTCACTGAACTCCCCAAACTGAGAAATTCTAAACCTTAAAACATGCTAATAATTTTTAAAGTGTCAATAATGATGGTAAACACTTAAATTTAGCACATGGTATTATCATATAAAAGCAAAATATTTTATCACAGAACCAGAAATTGACAGAATTATCAAATGTTATTCCAAGATTTTGGCTATAGAACTGGAAATACGAGTCTATTGATTAAGCCATGGCTCATATAGATGATTTCCTCCAAGGAAAATGTTGGTCTTTCAATTAAGCACTTATGCTAATAGTTTTTATGAAGATCAAATGTTTCTAAATTCTAAGGCCAGAGAGAAATAGTTAAATCAATAACTGAAAATTTAGAGATTTTATTGGGTAAATGATTAAATATTTAGCTGTGAAAATATGTTTTTCTCCATAGAGTTAAAAAGTTTATATTGATCATTTTCTTTAAGAAAACATCCTAGGGGCATTGTCAATTATAAATAAGGATCAGAATACAGGTCTTTGCTTTAAGGAAACAGAGCTCTTAATTTTTAATTGCCCAAATAAAACAGCTGCAATGCAGCCTTTTATACCTCTGATAAAGGCCATATGTTCTTTTCTATCTATTAGGATTGTGAAAGTTTTTGGTGGACAAATAATGAGAACCCAAGACAGATTCTGTTCTCTTATAGCAGGTTCCATTTTCTACATGTAATTTCACAATGGGTGCTATAACTGGATAGTTCTATACAGAGTCATTGCACCAAATCAGGACTCTAAAATACTCTTAGTTTATTTTACCATGGCCTTACACATGTAGTAGGGTTGCATAATAGGAGAAAAATAAAGTCTGGTGCAATTCTCACAGCATTAACATAATCTATTGAGTAAAACTACAATTTAAAAAAACTGGCCCAATATATCTACTGTTAACTATGGCCTAAGTTGTTTAAATAAAAAGAATTGTCATGTTAAAGAAGAATCCTGTTTGTCTTTCAACACCTGCTATTGGTAGATTGAGAATGACTAACAGAACTGAGAGTTTCTAGAAAGAGGAGAGGCCTTTTGAATAAGGGAAGAATTTGAAACAAAGAAGATAAAGAGGTTTCAGACTTATTTGAGTATCTTTACACTATATAGTGAAATTTCATTAACTTGAATTCATAAAATCAACTACTATCACCTAGTTTGGTGCTAAAGATTACTTTTGAACTATTTATTATGCAAGAAAATTAATAATAAAAAATTAAAATAGTTCATTCCATTTAGAATGCATAAAATGAAAAGAGTTGGACAAGGGGGCACAGGAAATATTTTTAATTTGTGGAGCAATTCCTGGGATTTAGTTTGCTCCGCAGGGAAGAATAATCTTTCAATAAATATCTTAGCAAATAAATATATTATTACATTTTTTTCTTTTCTTAAATATTTTGATAGGAAAAAACATATATATATGTAAATACTTTGATTTGTATCTATAAGCCAGATATTTCCAAAGTAGATATTGCCCATGATTGGTTAATACCTGAATTTACGGGGTTTGTTTCTATGCCTTTCATTCACACGATCAAATCGTTAAGCCCCCATCATGTGTGCAGGCCTCAGACGCACATTCTGGTTATTGCCAGAGTGAAAGCAGCGTTTAAGAGGCTCGGGAAGAGCACCTAGGCAAGTGCTTTTGCCTATCTCAAGCAGGGGATCTCAGTCTGGGGCCCCTGCATGAGCTTTAATGAGCCGAGGTCTTCAAATCTGCAGAAACTGCATGAAAAATTTTTATGTGTTTATATGAAATTTTTCAGAGAGTGCCTTTTTTGTTTTGTTTTGTTTTGTTTGCGGTACACGGGCCTCTCACTGTTGTGGCCTCTCCCGTTGCGGAGCACAGGCTCCGGACGCGCAGGCTCAGTGGCCATGGCCCACGGGCCCAGCCGCTCCGTGGCATGCGGGATCTTCCCGGACCGGGGCACGAACCCGTGTCCCCTGCAGCGGCAGGCGGACTCCCAACCACTGCGCCACCAGGGAAGCCCCTCCATGTTTTTCATGATTATCAAAGGTCATTATCCCCCTAAAAAGGTAACAATTATTGATTTAGGGAGTCTTTGTTCATGGAAGATCCAGTGCTCCAATAAAATGCAATACAAGATTGGGATTGACATATAATCATTACTATGTATAAATAGATAACTAATGAGAACCTACTGTATAGCACAGGGAACTCTTCTCAGTGCTCTGTGGTGACCTAAATGGGAAGGAAATCTAAAAAAGAGGGATATATGTATATGTATAACTGATTCACTTTGCTGTACAGCAGAAAGTAACACAACATTGTAAAGCCATTATACTCCAATAAAAATTAATTTTAAAAAACCAAACAACAACAAAAAAACAAAACAAAATTGCAATACAACTTCATATTAAAAGATCTGAAATGAGAATTCCCTGATGGTCCAGTGGTTAGGGCTCGGCGCTTCCACTGCCAGGGCCCAGGTTCAATCCCTGGTCAGGGAACTATGATCCTGCAAGCCTCAGGACATGGCTAAAAAAAAAGAGAAAGATTTGAAATGATGTCCCATCCCCGCTGACCACAAACTTTCCCTGGAAAACCCTTCAAATACCTAGCTACCATTTGCAAGAAAAACTGTTCTAAATGTAATGTTATAGATTTTGGTAATATTAAACATTTCTTCTGTTTAAGTCTCATATCCTTTATTCAGTTAACAATATTTTTGCAAATGTATTATGTGCAGATGTTGAGGATAAAAACGATGAACCAAAGCAGACATATCCCTCACCTTCCAGGATGGATATATAGCAGAAGACACTCTCAGTTTTCCTTGTTCTTTATATCAACTGGAGGAAAAAAATGTATAAGACATACTCAAGTTCATCTAATTTCAGCTAAAAGCGCTCACATTAAACTAAATGAATGAAGTAAAGTGACATCTAGTGTTGGTTAAGTGGCAGTGAAATATGTATAAAGACACTGTAGCTTTAACTTATTCTTTGGAAATAATGTTAAACTTGGCTTGACCAACACTTAAAAGCATAGTTTGTTTTCATTCTTTTTTACATTTTAGAGTAATTTTGAAATAATCTGAATTTAAATGTCGATAACCTTGTTTTTACTTTCATAAAAAAAATCTCAAAGCACAGAGAGAAGTATTGCATAGAGAATAAAATAACACTCATGGATCTATCACCCAGTTTTGGCATTTTGCTGTATTTGCTTCAGATAGCTTAAAAGTAAGACATAATAAACACATTTGATGCCCTGTGAACTCTCTCCTGGTTCATTTTCATCTTTTTCTCCTCAGAAGTAACCACTATCTGGTTTACGATTTCTGTGACTTTTTAAATATTTTTTATTACATATTTATGTACCTGTAAAATTTATAATATTGCACTTTTTATGCTTGATATAAATAACACCATACTGTATAAGTCCTTGCAGCTTGCTCTTTCTGTTTCAATATTATGCTTTTCAGATTTAGTCATATGGATCATTAGCTCTAGTCATTTATTTTAACTGCTGTGTGGCAGTAATCCATTGACTAAATTATAGCACAATTTATGTTACAATTGATGGACATTTGGGTTGTTTCCAGTGTCTTGCTCTTTTAAACCATGCTACAGTGAACACTCATCTTCACTCACAACACCCTTGTGCACACGTTTGAGAGTTTCTGTAGTCTGAATGCCAAGGAAGTAGTGCTTACATATATATAGATATATATATATATATATATATTTTTTTTTTTTTTTGCAGTACGCGGGCCTCTCACTGTTGTGGCCTCTCCCATTGTGGAGCACAGGCTCCGGACGCGCAGGCTCAGTGGCCATGGCTCACGGGCCCAGCCGCTCCACAGCATGTGGGATCCTCCCGGACCGGGGCACGAACCCGTGTCCCCTGCATCGGCAGGCGGACTCTCAACCACTGCGCCACCAGGGAAGCCCTCAGGTATATACTTTTATATTCAATTTGCATCTCCCTGATTAGTAGTAAAACTGAGCTTCTTAAAAAATATGTTTTTACCACCCAAGTTTCTACTGTGAATTGCCTATACCTCACATGTGTCTATTGGATTGCTAGCACTTTCCTTACCAAATTCTTGGGGTTCTTTACATACTCTTGATATGAGTACTTTGTAGGTTTAATGCACTGCAAATATTGTTCCCCAGTTTATGGTTCGGCTTTTCACTATGTTCATAGGATCCTTTCTTTTTAATGTAATCAACTTTATCTTTCCCTTTTTATAGCTTAAGAAATCCTTTCGCAAGCTTTTCTCCTTTATTTTCTTCTCGAATGTTTAAAGTTTTGATTTACATATTTAGGCTTCCACGTTGCTAACTTTTGTGTATTGTGTGAGGTTGCGAATTTGTTTTCTTTTTTCTTATAGATAATAATTGTTCCAGCATTATTCATCGAAGAGACTATCTCTTCTTTATTGTTCACTGTAGAAATTAGTTGTGTTAAATTTCTCTTGTATGGCGCTACTTGAATAGGACCTTGAGTTTCCCTCAATTGAGTCAAGTGTATCTACTGACACATTCCACCTGTGGGCTTTTCCCTACTCACATGCTGAGCCTGATTTGCCATCTGCCTGAGAAATATTGGTCAATCTCAGCACCATTCTTCCTAATGTTCCCAGACTGTGTCTGTGTTCTCACCACTGTTTCTTTTCTTGCAGTCCATACCCTTGCCGTTTGCACTCCTATTCTGGATTCTGAGTTAGGGTGACCAACCATGCCAGTTTGCCCAGGACTGAAGGGTTTTCCCAAAACAGGACTTTAAGTGCAAAAACTGGGACAGTTCTTGGCAAACTGGAATGGGACAGTAGGTCACTTTTGTTTTTACCTCCAGTTTCATCTTCCTCCTATATTGACCCCTTGACTCTTTAATTTGGCGTTATCTCTGTGCTCACCAATCATCTTTACATTGAACTTATATTTGTTGAGCACCTACTATATCAGAGGCTGTATGAAGCATTTTCACATACAGTATCTCACTGAACACTTACAACAGCTCTGTATGTCTTCCTTTTATACACGAGGAGAGTTGCATATAACTGGCAAGGATCACAAAATTAGTGACACAAAAGATTGAAACCCAAGTCTCTTGACTAAAAGTATTTTATTTCTACTAAACTTGCTATCATTCTAGCCTGAGGAAAGCACAGTTGTAGTTGCATGCATGGGGTCCACCTCTGTACTAACTGAACTTCTGGGTGGAACCTCATTACGCCTAGCCTCTTGCTGTTCATACCTTTTTGGTTGAATGTTATTCCTGGTACATTTGACAGTGTATGAAGTCAACTTCATATATTATAAAGCAAAAGTCACAATTCCATTTGTTTTGCAACAGTACAAACATCTCAAATGTTTCATTAGGATAAAAACTAAGAATAAAGAGAAACATGAATATTATAGCATGGCACATCACACTGCCACATCAGATTGTATCCCTCCAGTCAAAACATCACTGCATGGATGTGGGATCTTTTCATTTTATTGCATCTACTTTATCAATTGTTCCCTTTTTATAGCTTATTTAAGAAATCTTTCATTAAGTTTTCTCCTTTACTTTCTCCAAATCCCAACTTTTATTTGTAGATTATTAATACAAAATATTGTTTGTGTAAATATTAGTTCCCCAAATATCAACAGGAGTTAGGTAGGGGAAAAAATAATCCAATTAGTGTGGGAAACAAATTTCTTTATTATAGAACTTCTCAGTCTTTATTTTGTTAGTTTGCATTGTTATTTCCCCATACAGAGATAGTATAGTATCTTCCAAATGATTTGACCATGAAACCTTTTTGTTTTCTTTTTTCATAACTTTTACCATTCTTTGGAATATACATAGGGAAATTCTGTTTTCATCTGTCACAGAAGAATACCCTCTAGAGGGCAGCAGATTCCCTTGGCATATGGCCAATCACCTGGTTGACAAGGGTCCTGGGACATGTTCTATTATTATTCAGTTCATGGATGTAAAATTTCTAGTTCCTATAGCGGGAATACGCATTGAAATTTAGCTTAAGCCTGTTAATAAAATAAGTGTGTGGCACTAAGATAAATACTCAGAAATCAACTGAGTCTCTGATTGATCACAATTACATCATTGTATTATAAAGTTCAGATAACAGATCATATCTTTTCCTTCTTCCTTTTTATCTTCAATCAAACTACAAATATTAACCAAATGTTCTATAAGGAATAAAATGAAGTATTACAAACAGTTCCTTTCCCAAGGAGCTACTAAAAGATTGGGGAGATGTTTAGATAAAGCAACACATTACCTCAGTGACTGTCACACCTGCCTGTAATTTTGAATCACCTAGAGGCACTTTTAAACAATAACAATGCCCAGGTCCCACCTCAGAACAATTAAATTTGAATCCCTATGTTTGGTCTCAGGCATGTCATTAAAATAAATATTTTCAGATGACCTGATGAGCAGCCAGGGTTGAGGACCACTGTTTTATAATGATCAAATAATGTTTTAGGGAAGTAGTGTCTGACCTTTTCAAAGAGGAGCAGACATTTAGGCTTCTTATCCTAGAGGAAGTGTTTTAAATGTGGAAGAAACGAAAAGAAAATAGTCATTCTTACATCCTCCGTCCAAAGTTAACATGTGTCAACATCTTTATTCTTTCTTAGCCATCAGGATTGCATACAACAGAATCAAACAAAAACCCCACATCTTAGAGTTCCTAAACTTAAATTCAGAAAACATTTCCTAGTCTTACAGCAAAAGACATCATGTTTTTGCCTCCAAAATTTCATTATAGCTCACCTTAGTTAACAAATAGCCTGGCACATTCCAAGTAGATCCACTGGACCCATGAGGGCCTCATCTGACAAAAATAAATTCTCTTCAGTTGCTACTTGAATAGAGCTAAGAGGTTTATTTGTACAAAAACTAACTGGTGAGACAGAGGAGGAGAGAGCAAGAGATCAAGAAAATATGAATGACTATATATCTTTCAGTTGCAAAGAGATATGGAACAAGAACCTGCCTGGATGGCTGGAATGAGAAGTGTAGGCTGTAATTATGGATTGGAAGTTTTCTTTATGCAAAATTAACTGGTTTACAGTGGGAAGTGAATGCATGGAAACGTGTCTCATTAACATCACATTCTTTTATAAAATTAATTAATTTTATTTTATTTTGGCTGTGCCGGGTTTTAGTTGCGACACGCAGGATCTTCATTGCGGGGCATGTGGGATTTTTTTTTTGGTTGCGGCATGCGGACTCTTATTTGTGGCACGTATGCAGGATCTAGTTCCCTGACCAGGGATCGAACCCGGGCCCCCTGCATTGGGAACGCAGAACCTTATCCACTGGACCGCCAGGGAAGTCCCAAAATCATGCATTTACCACGAGCTCAGTTAGTGTCAATAACCTGATAGGACAGCTGTTTTTAGGGCATCATAGAACTGGAGACCTCCTGAAGACAATGACAAGTCTTTGAACTAAAAGATAGTATTTGAAAATAAAATACAGGCAGAAATAATGGGTGCAGTTCTTCTGAGAGCTGATAGATATTTTAAGCTAAGAACCAGATCCATCTTTTGCAAAAGGCTTTAGAAATCAAACTAAAAATGCTTAGCTAGGTCTAATGAAGTGTGCTTTGAATGATCCAGGGGAAATATTATTATCCCTATTTTATCGATGAAGTATCTAAAATCAGAGAAATTAAATAACTTTCCCAGGCCTGCAAGCAAAGAAGAAGCTGACTGGCTTCAAAGTCTTCATGCTTGACTACTACACTGTATTGCCTCAGAACTTACAGAAAAAACTTCACGTTGCAATAAACACATGTATGTACGCATCACACAAATTACCTGTTCTAAGGCACATCTTTCAACATCTCTAAAATTGGGATATTACCAACCCTCAGTAGGGTCTACAATTATAATTGACACCTATATTGATACATAAATGATACCTATAATTATAACTGAAACATAACTGGTACATAAAACAAAGGTATGTCTTTGAAGTATAGTAAAATAAATCTCACAGGCACTTGCAGTTGTTCCTGCCCATAGGAAGGTGTTCGTAAAATCAGAAATCCTTTTCTTTTTTAAGAAAAGTGATGAAATAAATACAAATTTCTGTGAATGAAAGTTCATTCACTCTTTTAACTAATTTCTTGAGTTTGGTGATCAAAGTAGCAAAAACTCTGGAATCAGATGGACCTGTGTCAAATTCTGCCCAAACTATTTCCAAGTTATGTGACCTTGAATAAGGTACCTAATCTCTCTAAACCTCAGTCAAATGAAGATGTTAACAGTAACTCACAGAGTTATCATGAGGATTCAATGTAATAATTCACTGAAGGGACCAGCACAATGTTTGGCACATTTGATACATATTATCCACTATTATCACTATTAGTTTAAAAAAGTCTGTTACATACCTCCATTGTGTCACACAGAGGTCTAAGGTTTGGTAATGACCTTAAAACAATGAAATAAGGAAAAGATTTTGCTCTCATAACGCTTATATACATCCTAGGAGAAAAGGACACAATTATTATTGTATTTACTATGTGCCCAGCACCAGGCCAATCACTTTGAGTTAAAAGGGGAGTTAAGATGACTCGCCTCTCCTTGAGTGATTTACAGTGTAGCAGCCTAGTTAACTAATATTTAAAATCTAATTGTAGAAAGCCTCTTTGAAAGTAGTTATGTCCCTAACAAGGTAATTAAGACATTTCTATTGGAGGTCTAGTAAGAGATTCAAACTAGATAATCCAAAAATATTTGTCGAATCAGATTGGGATGCATATCTCTTCTTTCTAGTTCGCTGTGAGTTGGGAAACCAAATGGGGCCTTCTCCCAGACAGTTTTTTAAAAACCAGTTTTCCTTTAAAACTCTTACTATAGAATCACAGGAAATTCAAAAACATTAAATAAATAGCATCCACCTTGCAATTACACATTCAGATGTTTCGCTCATTGCCACATGTATTATCCTCACATATTAACTAAGTTGTCCTTTATCACTACAGTGATGATCTTCTATGATAACGATGTGCTGAGTCACCAGAAAATTCAATCCACCACACAAGGTGAGTCAGGCCCCAGCGATAATTCTTCGTGATATTTTACCCACCTCTAACAAACTTCACATTTATATAAGATGAGAACAAGAGGAAGTGAGATGGTTTCGTGGCTCATCTTCTTTATATCAGATGAGAACTAGAGAAACCATGGTGGTTTCATGACTCTTATCTCATGGCTCAGGAAAAAGTAGCTGAGCCAGCAGCAATCTAAGACCATGTTCCACTTAAGTGATATTCCTGGTCTCAGTTTTCTTATTTGGAAATACAGGAATTGAAAGAGTTTTTTTCTTTAAGTATTTTTTGCAAATATGTAAGTAACATATATACGGATTTCTGAATATTTGGAAAAAACAGAAAAATATAAAAACAACCTATAATATCACCCAGAGAGAGCCAAATATTAACATTTTGACATATTTCTCTCTAGAAAGAGGAAAAGACAGGTGAGCACATATATATACAAATTAGGAATGGGATATGACCAAATGCATAGGTGAAATCAACAGACTACTTATTACGTTATGAAAGTAAATAAAAACAAGATATGAATGATTCTCAGGAAAATATAAATTACATTAATTGACTCAAGAATAGTAGAAAACCCGAATAGATCTATAACTATGAAGAAAACTGAAAACACTTGCAGAACCATACTTCCACGAGGTAGGTACCATTACAACCCCCATTTTATAGAATGAAGAGGCTACATGTCAAAGAATTAGCAGAGCTGGGACTTGTCAGTGGTTTCCATGATCGCAATCACCATACTCTAAGTAGGTCTGGACCACAATGAGAAAAGACTCATCCTATGGTAGGCAAGTTATTTAACAATCAGTAACCCAGCACCTTCTCTGTGCATTGTTCTGGGTGCTAGGGATGCAAAGATGAATAAGTATGCCATGGTCCCTGTGTTCAAGAAGCTTCTGGTTGACTCAAGACAGACAAAGAATTATACAGACTATATTGCAACATGTTAATTGCTATAACAGAGGTAGAAAAAAGAAGCATTGCCAGATCCCAGAGGAAGGAGTGATGCCATGGGGGACAGGGAAGGGATCATACTGAATGTACCATTTGGGCTGGCTCTGGAAAGGTCAGCAGAGAAGGGAGAGAAAGGCATTCCATGAAGAGGGATGTGAGGGATGTGCTGAGGCAAAATGCTATAGATAATCGATACGTTGATGTGTCATTAAATCTCTCTTTAAAAACAGTGCAAAGAGACATTATGCTGCTTTTGACAGAAGGCAGCAGTTGTCAGCAGCATCTTTTCCTTCTTCCATCATGACAAAAACTGCTGTTAGTTCACATTAAAATGGTAGTGATATTTGGCAGAAATCTACTGTATTCTTCCTTAATGAGTTGTCTGAGATTCTGCCATGCCATTTGTCTTCTAAACAAGTTATTATGAAGGCTGTCAGTAAAGAGTAAAGATGAGGATAAGCAATATATTCACCAGTCAGCAGGGGGTTGAGAGTCTGTTCAGTCAGAATCAGCAGGGGGCTGTGGGAAAATGTCTGTTCTTTAAGCAAGCCTATGAAGGACTACCATTCAAAAGAGAGGGTAGGTTTGTAAGAAGCTAAGAAAGTCTTCCTCTAATTTAAACTCCCAGGAGCTTTCTGTGGGCACTCTATCTGCTTACGGACAGAGAATGAAATAAAGAATAGCAGACATTCGGATATAAGAGTGATCTTAATTTTGACCACTCACCAAAACCTAATTTGGAGGCTGACAGATGAATCTGATACTATACAGAAGGTCATGTGTATGGGTAATTAAGTGGACGATCACATATGTCAAAATAATTCACACTCAGTCTGCAGTATAGAAATTTCGCTCTTACTTAGGCTATTAATTACATGCGGAATTCAGGATTAAGATTGATTGTGTGTGTTTGTTTTCCCTGAGTTTCTTACACTTTGGATTAGAAGTGCTAAGGAGCAAAGTTAGGAGAAAGATCCTGGCTCTGAGGCTTATTCCTTGTGGGACTTTGTGCAAATTATTTAGCAACTCTAGCTAATAATAACTGCTTAACAGAATTGCTGTAAGGATTAAATGAGATAATATATGTAAAGTGTAGGCACATAAGTGCTCAATAAATGGCAGTCATAATGATGCTGCTGCTGGCTTAAATATTATTATTATACAGATCCAAGAACAGTCTAGGATTTCCTCCAAGCATAATAAGTTCCTGTAAGGAGAAGAAAATTTTTATTGTCTAAATAATTATGGATAAGTAAATTATATTATGAATAAAAATATTTTCTGCTGACAAATTTAATATTTTGTCAGTAATAAAATCTAATTTGTTATCTATGATTGGATAGAAACAGAATCAGTTTCAGTTCCCTTTCTTAAATTATTACATTTCTGATTGCTCTATTATACGTTGAGAATCAAGATACAGATGTTAACAGCATCACTGCAAAATCTCACTTTACAGTGTATGGCTTTAAAAGAATTATATTTTACTGCCTAACATTCTCAACATACATGGAAAACTGAAAGATTTAAGCTATGAGACACTTACTGAAAAGCTATTCTTTCTTTGGGAGAATGAAGGGTTAATCTCCTGTAATTGAAGCCATAGTTACAACTCAAGGGATATTCTTTATTTTACTCTTCAGTTCATTCCAGCTATTAATTTAAACTATCAGAGAATAATAGTATATTAAAGGTGGAAAAGTCCTTAAGATGATCTATTTCAATCCCTTAATTTGACTAATGCAAAACTAAGGCCTACAGAAGTCAAGGGACTTCACGAAATATCAATGGGACCAAGGGTAATATTAAAAATTTTTTTGTTTTCAGAATTGCAGCAGCTATAAATAATATAACCTGATAATTGCTAGAAGTAAATAATAGAACTAACTTGGTATGGAATAAATCTGACTTTTTAAATCTTAACTGGTTCTCACACCTGGGGTTAAATATCAGCTATTTGGGACACTGTGAATAACATTAGGTGCTTCATTTCTACAGCTCCTTGAATAACAGCCAACACATGGACATGTTTTTCAGGGCCTTAGAAGTTAAAGTGCTAGGGCTTCCCTGGTGGCGCAGTGGTTGAGAGTCTGCTTGCCGATTTAGAGGACACGGGTTCGTGCCCCAGTCCAGGAAAATCCCACATGCTGCGGAGCGGCTGGGCCCATAAGCCGTGGCCGTTGAGCTTCCGCGTCCGGAGCCTGTGCTCCGCAACGGGAGAGGCCACAGCAGTGAGAGGCCTGCGTACCGCAAAAAACAAAACAAAAAAAAAGTTAAAGTGCTACTCAAAGTCCATCATTTTAGACATTGGATAGAAAAGGATATAGAATCATATTTGGCTTTGGGAGATTTCACAGTTCTTGGGATATATTAATATATCACTCAAATATTTGTCTGTATTGTCTTGTTCACTGTAACTCTACTATATATTGGCTAACAAGATCAAATAAAATAATTTTTTAACAAAGGATATTCTTTGTGTTTGAGAATAACACAGAATGGCTATTTTCCTGTAAGCCAGTTGATGTCACTCTATAAAATAGGCAGTAATTATGATAAAAAACTAAAATAGACTTCTTAACCTTACACTTCAACAATTTCACTCATGCATGTTCAGTCATGCATGTAAAGCTGTCATTTCAAATCTAGACTATTGCTGATTAGTCTTAGCTATTCTGAAGCAATGCCAATCAGAGTGATTATGTTATCACTCTTGTGGCAATTAAATGCTCTATTTGTTTACTACTGAAAGCATGACTGATCTGATACATAGTCAAGTTACAAATAGTTCTGTGTCTGATATTAATGAATGCCCATAATGCATTTTTCCAAAGTTATTTCTTCACAGTTAAAATGACACAATTTACAATGAAAATTTTTCCTCTTTAAATCAGTGGTTCTCAACTAGGGGCAACTTTGCCTCCTGGGGACATTTGGCAATGTCTAGGGACATTTTTGATTGTCAAGACTCAGGGGGAGGAGGGATGCTACTGGCATCTAATGGGTAGAGGCCAAGGATGCTACTAAACATCCTGCAATATATAGGACAGACACCCCCCTTCAACCCCAACAAAGACTTATTTGATCCAGAATGTCAGTAGTGAAAAAGTTCTGGAGATTGATGGTGGTGATGGTTGTACAACAATGTGACTGTACTTAGTGCCAATAAACTATACACTTAAAAATAGTTAATGTGGTAAATTCTATGTTATGTATATTTTACCACAATAAAAAGAAATCAGTAGTGCTGAGACTGAGAGCTTTAAATCACTGAGAGTCCTTTTGTAAGGAATGTATTTCAGTACTTCTAGGAAGGCTACAAGACTCTGCATCTGATAAAGTGACATGAATAAAGCAAACAACTTTACTTTCTTCTATTAAATCATATTTTGTTCTCTCTTGACTTGCTTCCAAGTTTCTTTCATCCACTAGTGAATGATTCCAAACAATTAGTTTCCTCACCAACATGCATACTGCTGCAACAAAAATGAAAACAGAAACTATAATTAGGGTTTTTGTTTGTTTGTTTGTTTTTGCTTAGGCTAGTTTGACTCAGGTTTCAGTTACATGCAACCAAAAGTCTTGACAAATATAATGGGCAGCAAAGAAACTTGGACACAGAAACACAGAAAATAAGAAAATTTGACACATGGGCTGTATGGAGAAGAAAGAACAAAACAATATGGAGCAACATGCTCCAAAAAACACTAAAGATAGAAGTGAAGATTTATTTTCTTTTTCTGGTGTTAGTCACAAAGGAAGCTAAATGCAGGCGTCCATTCAATAGTGTCCCATTAAGCAAGTTTATCAAGTGTAGGCTCCAGCCTCAACCTATGCTTCTTCAAATCTACCTTCCCACTACTTTAAATATCTTCCCTGTGTTCAGAGTTGAACCCAGTAGTAATTAGTCATTTCACTTTATACTATTTCAGCTCTGCAAATATTTTATCAGTATTCCCTCTTCCCCAATTTAGTCAATGGTAATTAAAACATTTCTTATTGGGACAATACATATTTTTTGGGGGGGGGGGCATTACACAGGCCTCTCACTGTTGTGGCCTCTCCCATTGTGGAGCACAGGCTCCGGACACGCAGGCTCAGCGGCCATGGCTCACGGGCCCAGCCGCTCTGCGGCATGTGAGATCTTCCCGGACCGGGGCACGAACCGGCGTCCCCTGCATCGGCAGGCGGACTCTCAACCACTGCGCCACCAGGGAAGCCCAATACATATTATTAATAGCTCTTGCTGAAGCTGGATTAGAGTATATCAGCAAAGCCATAGCCCTTCAAAAGTTTTGATATTAACACAAATGAAAATGAAGCTCTAAAACTGAAACACAACGATTAGAATCAAAAGTTTTCTCACCTATAACATAGCCACATCATAAAAATAAATATCTTACGCAACTTTTACTAAAATTACTCTTAGTTCCATAACAGCACATTAGAAAAAAGATGCTGATAATCTGTCAAAATAACAATTTTAGTCATATATGTAGAGAAATTCTTGTCACAAAATTTTAATTTACGAAAGAGATGGGGAGAAGAAAATATAGGGAAATATTTTAGTGACTTTGGGTAAAGAAAAAAAGTAAACCAAATGAAAAGCAGAAACTATAAAGAAAATGATTAGTGAACTGAAAACATTAAAATCAAAATTTTCTGTGTGGCAGAAGATACCATAGGCAAAATCAAAGTTCAGGCGACAGTCTGGGACAGTGTTTCTCAGAAGCACATAGTCACCACCTGGGGAGCTTTTAAAAGTACTGATTCATAGGTCCCATTCCCAGAGATTCTGATTTTATGTGGATGAAGATACAGCTGAGGTGCCTAGGGTTTTAAAAGCTCCCCAAGTGACTAAAATCTATAGCCAAGATGAAGAAAGTTGCAATGCATATAACCTATAAGGTATTTCTAACCAGAATTATAAAAGAATCTTATACGTCAATGAGAAAAAGTCAAAGAACCAGTGTAAAATTGGACAAGGGATTTAAACAGGCAAATAATGAAAGAGAAAACTCAGATCAGTAAACGTACAAAAGACGCTCAGTTTTCTAGTAGTCGGGGAAATCCAAATTAATACGAGATGCCTGTTCACACTAGGCAGGTTGGCAAAATTAGAAGGGTTTGTAATGCTGTGAAGCAACAAGAACTCTCAAACAGTGCTGGTAGGAGTGTAAATTGGTACAACCCTGTGATCGTTAATTTGATGTGTCATCTTGGCTAGGTTATGGTGTCTGGTTGCTTGGTCAGACAGCAGTCCAGATGTTGCTATGAAGGTATATTTTTAGATGTGATTAACCTTTAAATCAGTAGAGCTTGAGTAAAGCAGATTGCCCTCCATGATGTGGGTGGGCTTCACCCAATCAGTTGAAGGACTTAAGAGCAAAGACTGAGGTTTCTTGAAAAAAACAATTCTGCCCCAAGACTGCCCAGCCTAAAATTTCAGTTGCTGAGCTGCCCTGCAGATTTCAGGCTCAAGCCTGTAACATCAACTCTTACCTGAATCTCTAGCCTGCTGGCCTGCCCCACAAATTTTGGACTTGTCTGCCCTCACAATCTTGTGAGCCAATTCAGTAAAATCTGTCTGTCTCTGTCTGTCTCTCTCTCCACGTTATACGTATATGATATAATCTGTGTGTGTGTGTGTCTGTGTTTTTGTGTGTCTTGTGTCCGTGCGTGTATGCACAGAACCTCCTGATCCTGTTTCTCTGAAGAACCCTAAATAATACAAATTCACTTTGAAGAACAGTTTGGCAATTTCTGGAAAAGCTGAAGTTGAACAATAGAAAAGCTAAAGATGGGCGTGGTCAATTTCAGATCTAGGTACGCAGCCTGCAGTCCCTCTCAAAGGGGCAGTACTGGCATTGTGGTCGGGAGCTGTAAAATGAGATGAAGGGATGGAACTTCTCTACGTTAAAGAGTGTGGGGTGGCGTGGGAGACAAATATGGCAAAATGTTAGAATGTGCTAAATCAGAGATGGAGTGTGTTTCATGTTGCCACGTTATTTTCTGCACTTTTTCTGTATGTTTGACATAGTCTGAAACTTTAATAAAAACAATTTTAAAGCAACTTCTGTTAAGCATGATGGCAATGGAAGTGGCCCTGACTGGTAGGCCAAATGCACTTAATCAAGCTCAAAGTAGAAAAGACAGTCTCAGCAGAGAGTAGGGATGGATGAGGAGAGGGTTGAAGGAGAAAGCAAATAACTCAAGGACCCCAAAACTTTCAGAAGTCCCTTCGCACACAGAACTTCCTTTGGTTTCAAAGATGGTTCATTCATTGTTAACCGGCAAAGGAGAGCATACACATTTGGCAGATTAAATGAGATCCACAGACATCACTGGTCATGTTGACCTTCATTACTTAGTTAAGGCAGTGTTTGCCCAGTTTCCCTGCTGTAAAGGTACAATTTTCTCTTTTCCTAGAAGTTTTTGAGGATCATCTTGGAAAATATGATAAAATAAATGGTTAACTTGCTGTAATATCAGTAGAACCCTTTGATGATTATTGCAACTGGGATTTATGAGAAGCTGGGAGAAGACAGCACACACCAAGGAAAAACTGTATAAGGATTTGAGTAGGATCGAGGTAGGAAAAAATAAAAGATGTTGCTTAGTCCCTTGTAGTTCACTATTTTTCTACTCTGCCTTCCTTTCCTTGCCTTGAAAGTGTTTTTTCTTCTTCCTTTTGTTAACTGGGTCCAGTTAGTTCCACATGGGCAGGAACCAAGCCTCTATTTGTTAATCTTTGTATCCCCAGAGCCTGTAATAGAGTCAGTGATAAATAGATGCTTACTGAAGAAAAGGAATGAAAGGGGAGAGAAGAAAAGGGAAGAGAAAAGATGGGAATAAAAGAGGAAATAACTGACCATAACAGATTATCAATGTATTCTTTAATATTTATTTTATGTTCCATACACAATTAATTTATTATAGGTGGAAGCAAAAGAAAAAAGAAAAAAGAAAAACAAAGCCACATACCATTGGCGAGGTTTTCCTTCTCTGAAAGCATCAACCTAAATTAAGACTAGAAAGAGCAGCGATACCTTATGCTTAACAAATGTAGCATCTTCAGCGGAGCTCCCTGTTTGGGAGAAGAGAAACAAGCATTAAGACTGCAGTTTCAAGGCTTTATTGCTTTCCTCACCTATACTTATACTGTAGTATGCCTGTGGGATCATCTAGATCAGAGCTGAGTCTGGTCATCATTTTCTTCCATGTGTTCATTCATTCACTCAGTATCGGCAAAGTGAAACACTGCCTTGGGTGTTATCCAATTGAGTGAAGGCCAAGGTCAAACACTGCAGGCAGGAATCTGCAGGCAGAAGGGTCAGCAGCCTGTTTGGCATCCCATGGACAGATATGTGTGGGCTTGGCATGGCTAGATACTTCAAGGGTTGTGCTCCAGAAAAGCAAACTTGCCTGCCCCCTCCTTGTGAGAACAGCCTTGCATGTAGAGGAAAACTGGTCTTCGAGCTTGGTTGCCAGCTGCTCAGGGTTGTTCCATACCAGTGCTGGGAACACTAGTGGCCTAGCAGTGCTAGCACCTGGAACCCTTGCAGAGAGAGGGCAAGGAGCCACCAAGCCCAGCAGGCTTACTACCAGGCAACCCAGAGGCAGCCACAGGGATGGCCCAGCAGACACTTTTGTTTGTCTCACCACACTCAGTCCTCATTTAGCAGTAACCAAACACTGAATTTTTGTTTACCTTGCACTTAAGGAACTTATGGTAGGATGTCAAATACATGTACACGAATACCACAATACAGAACGATCTATAATATGTACTATGTGAGTAGTCCAATTATTACAAATAGAGGAGTTTTTATGCCTTCTCATATTTTTGGCCTCAGGTTAAATATCACCTCCTCAGAAAAGCCTTCTCTGACTTCCAGAAGGAAGTCAATTCACTAAACGCACAGTTGCTGAATTACTGATTGCTTTTGAAATTTTCATTACATGCAGTCATTTTGCTACAGCTGTTTTCCTCCAAGGATTTATGGGTTCAGCTCAGTTGATTATCAATTTTGCGTGCATTTCATCTGAGGATGCCTAGCACTCTTTGAGGGTAAACTTTCCATCAGAAAGGTTTTGCTGTCTTCTCTATTTTTGTAAACCGGAGCTTTGCCTCTACCCTGGCCACTCACTGACAGTGAAACCATTGCAGGGAACATTCTGAACAACCTGTTTTAGATATTTAGCAATTTTTGGCATATTCGTCATTTGGCAGACTGGTCTTTAGACAAATTTAGGCAAAATAGAACTTCCTTATCTGAGTTGGTTTCACTTTCCACCATACCGTTTCTCTATCTCCCCGCCCAGTTCACTTCCTTTCAGCACATAAGAGTTGTAATTATTTCTTTGCTTTCTGGTTGAGTTTCTCCCACAGATTGTTCCTTCCTTTTGGAACAGTTGCATCCACAGCCCCTAGAATAATGATCAGCACGTTGTGACACAATATATATTTGCTGAATAAATGAATGAAAGTTTCAAGAAGGAAAGGATCTCTTTTAATTATTAACTAATTTAGTCATCCCAAACCTCAGGAGGTAGAGACTACCGTTGGCCCCACTATACAAATGAAGAACTCAAAGTCAGAAGGCCCATGAAGGAACTTGAACTCAAGCAGTGCCTATTCCAGAGTCCACACACTTTGCGCTAAACTACCTCTAGTAGCACAGAGGCACCCATGTTACGGAAAGACTTGTACAGAGATACATGGACATAAAGGAAAGAAATATACATACAGGGCTTCCCTGGTGGCGCAGTGGTTGAGAGTCTGCCTGCCAATGCAGGGGACGTGGGTTCGTGCCCCGGCCCGGGAGGATCCCACATGCCGCGGAGAGGCTGGGCCCGTGAGCCATGGCCGCTGGGCCTACGCGTCCGGAGCCTGTGCTCCGCACGGGAGAGGCCACAGCAGTGAGAGGCCTGCGTACCGCAAAAAAAAAAAAAAAAAAGAAATATACATACATAAATAGAATATTCCTAGATTGATATTTTATATAGTAACAAATCAAGAAACAACTTAAATCCCAACAATTAGGGTATATCTATATAGATGATAAATATTATGCAGCCATTAAAAATATTGACACTAAAACATTCCTAAGAAAGAGAAATTATTTTTACTATAATGTTAAGTAAAATAGGATAAAAATTTATATATTATTCCAACTATATCAAAATACATACACTTATACATAGAGAAAAGAGATGATAACAAAATTTAACAGTAGTTATTTCAGCATTGGAATTATAGTTGATAAATACCCCAGGACAATGAAAGGTGATAATGAAGCTGGATAACATATTGATATACAGCCTAAAATGGAATGAGTGTAAACAGGTGGCATATAAGAGGTTAGGTAAAATTGTAAAAAGTAACCTAACTGTTAGAGTAGAATTTCTGAGGGTGGCAGAGACCACTCTGTGTTCACGTTGCCTTTTTCCTCCTGTGCACTGACAAAGCACATTTCCCAGCCTCCATTGGACTTAGGTGAGGTCATGTGACTGTGTTCTAGCCAACAGAATGTGGAAAATGATGTGCATTGCATTAGGGAACGAAATGTAACAGCAACAAATGAGTTAATGGACAAAATCTTTTTTTCTCTAAAATAGAGGGTAGCTGGTGTTAAAACAGGATAGATGGTGTAGAACCATGTGACAGAATAACTAATGGCCTGGGGAAGTTTAAGAGAAGTCTTCAGACCTAAAGTGCCCATTTGAATTGGATCATGGAGATAAGAATTTTCCAGGCAAAGCAAACAGGAGAAAGGATTTCTAGATGGAGAGAGTATCATGTGTAAGTACATGGAGTTGTAAAAAAAAAACAACAAAAAAAAAACATGGCCTGTGATTCAAAGGCCAGGCTTGTGGTTTGTGGGACAGAACGGAAAGACATAAAGCTGGAAAGAAACTTTGGGAAGGAACTTGTTTTAGGCCGCTGGTACATGGGAACCAAAAAAAGGTAGCAGAGTAGTATGTCCAGATTTTCATTTTATTTTGGAGGAGGGGAGGTTAGAGATACTTCTAGCAACAAGGTGGGTAACAGATGAAAAGTAGAATAACAAGCTTATTTTTAAAAATTTGATTCACTGGAAACATTTGACGGATGAGGGGGATGGGGACTATACAGCACAGGAGACTGTGGGAGAAGTTCTATGTGGTTTTGTTCTGTTTCGTTTCTGTGGTTTTTTTTTTTTACATCTTTATTGGAATATAATTGCTTTACAATGGTGTGTTAGTTTCTGCTTTATAACAAAGTGAATCAGTAATACATATACATATGTTCCCATATCTCTTCCCTCTTGCGTCTCTCTCCCTCCCACCCTCCCTATCCCACCCCTCTAGGTGGCCACAAAGCACCAAGCTGATCTCCCTGTGCTATGCGGCTGCTTCCCACTAGCTATCTATTTTACGTTTGGTAGTGTATATATGTCCATGCCACTCTCTCACTTTGTCACAGCTTACCCTTCCCCCTCCCCATATCCCCAAGTCCATTCTCTAGTAGGTCTGTGTCTTTATTCCTGTCTTACCCCTAGGTTCTTCATGACATTTTTTTTTCTTAAATTCCATATATATGTGTTAGCATACGGTATTTGTCTTTCTCTTTCTGACTTACTTCACTCTGTATGACAGACTCTAGGTCCATCCACCTCATTACAAATAACGCAATTTCGTTTCTTTTTATGGCTGAGTAATATTCCATTGTACATATGTGCCACACATCTTCTTTATCCATTCATCCAATGATGGACACTTAGGTTGTTTCCATCTCCGGGCTATTGTAAATAGAGCTGCAATGAACATTTTGGTACATGACTCTTTTTGAATTATGGTTTTCTCAAGGTATATGCCCAGTAGTGGGTCGTTTGTGTTTTGAGAACAGTGAAGTCCCCTTTTGAACAGATTAACTTCCAAGTGCCTGTATGATTAGAAATTTTACTCAAAACTCACCACTGCCACCTTGTGGAAGTACGGCAAAGAACCGAACTGTGTTTAAAGTCAGTATTTAACACTGGTCAGCTAGCTGAGGGGTTCCCAGCTTTTTACCCGCAAAGGGTTTTATTATCTACCCTCCCCCCAAACTGAATCTATGATTTATGAAACTAAAAAACATCATTTATTGCCAATTTGCTTTCCCATTTTTATAAATGTCAATCAGAGCTTCTGATCCATGATTATCAACTAGTATTTGTATTTCGAGTTGATTTCATTCTAATCAAAAGCAGAGAAGCATCAGGTTTTCATCATTCTTATACAGTCCCTGTTAAATAAATGTACGATGTGTTAGTTGTTTTGTTTATTTTTTAATAATACAAATAGTTTGCAAAGCCTCAATACTACCTGCAAAGTGATCCAAGTCTGTGGCCTGTGTTTACAAATCATGGATCTAATCCAGTGGTTTTCAACAGGGGACGACTGTGCCCTCCAGAAGACACTGGGCAATGTCTGGAGACATTTTGGTTGTCACAACTTGGAGGGAGGGCGTCGCAACTGGCATCTACTTGGTAAAGTCTGGGGATACTGCTACAATACATCCGTTCTACAATACAAAGGGCAGTCCCCACAACAAGAATTGTCTGGCCCCAAATATCACTAGTATTGAGGTTGAAAACCCCGATCGAGTCCAATCCCTTCATTGTTATCAGCGAAGAAACTGAGACCCAGAATGGTCACATGACTTTTCAAATTAGGCAATACATTCAAGGGTTCCAGAAATAGAACATATAAAAAGGCATACAGGACTTGAACAGACATTTCTCCAAAGATATACAAATGGCCAATAAGCACATGAAAAGTTGTTCCACATCATTAGTCATTAGGGAAATACAAATCAAACCCACAATGAGACGGCTTATTATTATTAGGATTACTAGGATGACTATGATAATATTTTTTAATGGTAAATAAGTGTTGGTGAGAATGTGGGGAAATTAGAAATCTCATACATTGCTAGTGGGAATGTAAAATGGTGCAGGCATTGTGGAAAGCAGTTTGGTAGCTCCTCAAAAAGTCAAGTACAGAATTACTGTATGACCCAACAATTCCACTCTTATATTAGAAGGATCAATCCGTGATAGCGTAAACATCCTCCACCTTCTGCTATAAGTGCAGTATAAAGATTGTAGCGGGCCTCTGCTCACAACGCAAAAGAAACAGATGGAGTGGGAGCCCACCACACCATGTTCTAGACTCCATGTAACCTCATCTGAAATATATTCTGTACTTGACTTACTTCGGTGCGTTTCACGTCCCTTAGCCTATCTAGTCTTGCTTCTCCCACTTCCCCTGAAGTGGGTTGACATGAGCATTGAGCATTACAGAACAGAGAGAAGGGGACCGTGTCAGAGGAGACCTCCCAGCACAGATTCTGTGGGAAAGTGAGGAGGAAACCCGAGAGCCCCAAATTCGTTCTCCCAGGTGTACGAGGACAAAGGAACCCCCCACTAGCCAAGTTGGCAAGACATCACGTCCACTCTACAGGGTACACAGTGCATCCTCGAGTTAGGTGAGCAAACGAGAAACCAGAGCCGCCTCACGGCATTTGCAGCCTCGCACGTATCCTCCCGTTGGCTTGGAGCAGCCGGTTTCCCAGAGGCCCGCGCACTGCCATGGACGCGCGCACTCACTCGGCGCAGCTGGTTGCTAGGAGACATGCCCAGCCACCTCCTCCAATCAGCACGCACCTCTTTGCGTCCAATCACAGAAGCCAGAAGAGTGGTAGTCGGAGGTGAAAGGTCACGCTGCTATTTGGCGGCCATTTCTCTGGAAGCTACGCGGCTGGCGTCCCTGCTGTGGCTACTCCAGTCACGAGGGTCGGACGACAGCTGGGTCGGCGGCGAGTAGCCTGCAGCATTTGCCCACTACTGCAGCAGTAGTCGCGATGGTAAGGAGAAAGAGAGCGGCAAGTGTCCCGTGAGAGAGAGAGGGCGGGTGACCAGCCTTGCCGGGCCTGGTGGTTGGTTCGCGCGTTTCCCATTCATCCGCGTGAGGCGCGGCGCGCCGGGTGGCCAGCCCCTTTCTCCCTGCTCTGGGTGTCTGAGGCGCGCCCTCCTTCCGAAGCACTCCCCTTCCCAGGAGTGCCCCTGACCCCTTCCCCGTCTTCGTTTTGTTTCCGAGTCTGAGGTGTCCTTGCTGCCTGGGGCCACAGGGCTGGGGTAAAAATGCAGCGGTTTTTCACGTCCCACTTATCACACTCCACAATCCGCTTTCGTCCCGTGATGTTGGGGGGCCCTGCAGCCCTTTGGAATACAGAGCCCAGGCTTTGAGCATTTTCCTGTTCGTTTAGCAAAGCTTTACTGAGCGCCTGCCACCTGCCAGGGCCCGGTAACGTTCTAGGTGCTAAGAATATAGGATAAAAAATACTGATGCGAACCCTGCTCTAGGTTAACTCAGACATTAATCAAACAACGATAAATACATAATTTTGAATAACGTTAACTGCTAAGAAGGGAGCAAACGGTGCTGTGAGGGGGCGCCGTGGTACGTTAGAAGAGTGGTTACAGGTGGCATCCCTTGGAGGAGGTATTGAACCTGAAATCTAAGAGCTATGGAATGCAGCCCCGTGAAGAGCAGGAGGAAGCGTGTGTACCTCAAGCTCAGGGAACAGGAGCACAGGCTGTGAGGCCGGAAGGAACACCTGACTAGCTGGAGGAATTGAGAGAAAGCCACAGCCGCCTGCAAGGATAGTGGTCATGAGATAGGGTCGGGCAAGACCTCTTAGGCCGTTTTAGGAGGTCTGGGTTCCACTCCAAGTGCAGTTGGAAGCCATCGAAGCATTTTAAGCAGAGACATGGTATGATAAAAATAATACTTGCCATGTGGCTAATAAGTTGGAGAAAGATGAGTGAAAACTGGAGATCCATTTGAGATCACTGTGAATGTGCTTATTCTAGAGGGTTTAGTAGCCAAGTTTCTTGGTTTTCTTTGGCCGATGAGTGAGCAGATGAGGAAAGGAAGAAAAGTCTGAATTCTCTGGGGGTACTACCGGTTAGCTGAATAAACAAACATTAAGTGACTGCCCATATGTAGGAGGCACTGCAAAGTCAAAGAAGACCTAGTCCTAGCTCCTGGAATTCAGTTGAAGATCGTGGAGCATGATCTGTCCCTGCCTCCTTCTGTAGCCTCATACAAAACTAATTTGTGTGTCCCTGAGATCCCTTGTTCATTCACTCTTCCCTCCTTTTACATAGGTACCCCCACCCCCACCCCACCAGATCAGCCCTTTTCCCTCTGGAAATACCTCTCATTCTTTAAAACAGAGGCATTACTTATTTCAGGCAACTCTTCCTTTTCTTTTAACCTGGATTGTTTGGTACCCTTGTACACAGCATATCTCCTCTTACTACATTGCAAAATAATTGTCTATTTGCATGTGTTTTGGCCCTCCCCCCTCCCACTGTGGGCCTGAGGACAGGGACTGTTATCTGCTTTTTTTTTTTTTCTTTTTTCTGCCTTTACCTTTGTTTCTTTATGGCCTTGGAACAGTGAGTGATGCATATTAGGTGTTCAGTGTTTCTTAAGTGAACAATGAATACTTCTACAAGTCTTGATGGATTGAAGGTGAAATTGGCTAACTGGGTATTTAAGTTTCTCTGATGTTCTTCAACAAAAGTGAAAATTATGTAATAATGTGAGGAAACAAGAGTTTTGCTTCATTTGGATACTATAAAATATTGGTGATTTGATAGAGAAGAGAGTAGGTAATGGAAGCCAAACTAAGGAAAAATAATCAATTGGGTTCTTTTTTTGTTCTTTGTGCAGAGTTTGCCCCTCAATCCCAAACCTTTCCTCAATGGATTAACAGGAAAGCCAGTAATGGTGAAGCTTAAGTGGGGAATGGAGTACAAAGGCTACCTGGTGTCTGTAGATGGCTATATGAACATGCAGGTAAGCTGAAGAGTTACAAAGATCATTAAATTGTATTTATTTTTCTTCACCTGACTCCTCAAAGGTTTAGTGTGACTTACAAAGATGTAATTAATTTAATTGACAAACACAGAGCAAAATTCAGGAATAAAGTCAAGGCCAAGGAGGGTGTTGTAACTGTGATAACTATGTATGAGACATATTAAACCAAAATTCAAGCACGGATTTGACTCCTAGCGGTTAAAAGTAAGAAGAGCTCAGACATTTGATTTACAATGCCATAAGACAAATACATTAGAGTTCGCAGAAAAAGCAAAACTTTTCCCAGCACTTAGCTCTGAGAGAAACTTTTCCAGTGAAACTCTTAAGTCTTTTGATGAATGCTAAATGTACAACATCAAAGTAATTTGATAAAAGCAATTCTTTTTTTTTTTTTTTTTTTTTTTTTTCGGTACACGGGCCTCTCACTGTTGTGGCCTCTTCCATTGTGGAGCACAGGCTCCGGACGCGCAGGCTTAGCGGCCATGGCTCACAGGCCCAGCCGCTCCGCGGCATGTGGGATCTTCCTGGACCGGGGCACGAACCCGTGTCCCCTGCATCGGCAGGCAGACCCTCAACCACTGCACCACTAGGGAAGCCCGATAAAAGCAATTCTTGAGGGAGAAGACAGACTGACCAAAAGAATTAATGAACTGGCTACTTGTCTATTAAACTAGCTTCTGTAAATGTTTCAGCCACGTTTTGTTTTTTGTTTTTAATTGAGGTAAAATATATATAGCACAAAATTTACCACTTTAACCATTTTCAAGTGTGCAACTCAGTGGCATTAACTGCATTCACATGGTTGTGCATCCATCACCATTATCCATTTCAAGAACTTTTTCATCATCCCGAAGGGAAACTCTGTACCCATTAAACAATAACTCCCCATTCCCTTTGCCTCCTGGTAAACAATGTTCTTTTTGTCTTTATTCTAGGAACCTCATATAAGTGGAATCCTACAATATTTGTCCTTGTGTGTCTGACTTATTTCATTCAGCATGGTGTTTTCAGGGTTCATCCATGTTGTAGCATGTATCAGAATTTCATTCCTTTTTATGGTTGAAATATTCCATTGTGTGAGCGGTCCCTCAGTATCCTTGGGGGATTGGTTCCAGGACCTGCCTGGTATACTGAAATCCACAGATGCTTGAGTCCATACTTGGCCCTCCGTATCCGTGGTTCTGCATCAGCTTGTTCATGCGGTCTCAAACCTGTGTTGTTCAAGGGTCAACTCCACCTCATTTTAATCGTTCTTCTGTTGGTGAATATTTGAATTGTTTCCACCTTTTGACTGTTGTGAATAGTTCAGTGAACATAGGTGTACAAATATCAGTTAGAGTCTCTACTTTCAGTTCTTTTGAGTCTGTATTCAGAAGTGGAATTGCTGTATCATACAGTAATTCTTTGTTTAATTTTTTGAGGAAGTGCCAGACTGTTTTCCACAGCAGCTGCACCATTTTACATTTCACCAACAATGTACAAGGGATCCAGTTTCTTAACATCCTCACCAACACTTGTTATTTTCTGGTTTTTTTTTTTAATAGTCATCCTAATGAGTGTGAAGTGGTGGTATCTCATTGTTTCGATTTGCATTTACTTAATGATTAGTGATGTTAAGATCTTTTTATGTGCTTATTGGTCATTTACATATCTTTGGAGAAATGTCTGTTCATGTCCTTCGTGTCCTTTGTACATTTTTAAATTGGGGTGTTTGGTTTTTTTGTTGTTTAATTCAATAGTTTTCAGCCAGGTTTTTGAAGAAAGAGTTTGAGGTTATATTTTCCTGAAGCGCAGGTATTTATGTGACTGATTAATGGCTGATGAGTGAACTTTAAAGGGTACCTAGATAGGTGGTCAAACCAATCATGACTCCAAGTATTCCAAACTGATAGTGCAGTAGACACAGTACTAATAGGAGCACTTGTAGGCCCAAAGCTGACATTTTCCTTAATTTAAGAGTTTACCACCTGAACAGACAATGCTTAGGTCCCCAAAGTTCTTATAGAGCATGGTTTTGGCCTGGAAAATTCCCTAAGCAGGAATCATTTACCAAGGCCATAGAGAAATTTGAAGACTATATCCATTGTGCTGAAAATGTTCCAGACTTAGATAGTGGTGATAATTACATAACTTTATGAATATACTAAAAACCACTGACTTGTATACTTTAAAAGAGAATTTTATAAAGAACTATATCTCATTAAAAGAAAGGAATAAAGAATACCCACCAAATATTTGATTTTAGAAGTAATATGGCTTCCTAGTGAACCTGCCAGAGTTATGAAATGTATCTCTGAGTAACTAACCGCATTGGTGATGCTTTTGAGTTTGTTCACTCAGTGAATATTTACTGCGAGCCCCTATGTGCCTGGCACTGTGAATACACCAGTGAACAAAAACAAAGTCCCTATCCTCAAGAAGTTTGTGTTTTAGTGATGGGAGATGGTAATATAATGTGATATGGTATCAGGTAATGATAGATGCTATGGAGAAAAAGAAAGCAGAAATGGAAGAGGGTGACAAGAGTGTACAGTATTAGATAGGATAGCCAGGGAAAGCCTCTCTGAGGAAGTAAATTTAGACAGAGACCAGAATTGAGTGAGCAGCTGAAGAGAGTGTTTGGGGAAGGAGCATCCCAATCTGAGGGAACAGCAAGTTGCAAAGGCTTTGCGGCAGAAACATGCTTTTTCTTTTCAAGGCACAACAAGAAGGTGAGGGCAGAGTGAGTTACAGGAAGTATGATAGAAAGATTGGAATGGTAGTCATGGAAGACCTTTTAAGGGATTGTAAGAATTTTGGATTTTATTTAAAATGTGATAATATACAAACAGCTCATACAACTCAATATCAAAAAAACAAAACAAAACCAAACAACCCAATCAAGAAATGGGCAGAAGACCTAAATAGACATTTCTCCAAAGAAGACATACAGATGGCCAAAAGTCACATGAAAAGATGCTTAACATCACTAATTATTAGAAAAATGCAAACCAAAACTACAATGAGGTATCACCTCACACTGGTCAGAATGGCCATCATCAAAAAATATACACACAATAAATGCTGGAGAGGGTGTGGAGAAAAGGGAACCCTCCTACACTGTTGGTGGGAATGTAAATTGGTGGAGCCACTATGGAGAACAGTATGGGGGGAGTTCCTTAAAAAACTAAAAAATAGGGCTTCCCTGGTGGCGCAGTGGTTGAGAGTCCGCCTGCTGATGCAGGGGACACGGGTTCGTTACCTGGTCTGGGAAGATCCCACGTGCCGCGGAGCAGCTGGGCCCGTGAGCCATGGCTGCTGAGCCTGCGCGTCCGGAGCCACGGCCACTGAGCCTGCGCGTCCGGAGCCTGCGCGTCCAGAGCCTGTGCTCCGCAACGCGAGAGGCCACAACAGTGAGAGGCCCGCGTACCGCAAAAACACACAAACAAAAAATAGAGTTACCATATGACCCAGCAATCCCACTCCTGGGCATATATCTGGAGAAAACACTAATTCAAAAAGATACATGCACCCCAGTGTTCATAGCAGTACTGTTTATAATAGCCAAGACGTGGATGGAAGTAACCTAAATGTCCATCGACAGATGAGTGAATAAAGAAGATGTGGTACATATGTATCACACACACACAATGGAATATTACTCAGCCATAAAAAGAATGCAGTAATGCCATTTGCAGCAACATGGATGGACCTAAAGATGATCATACTAAGTGAAGGAAGTCAGACAGAAAATGGCAAATATCATATGATATCACTTAAATGTGAAATCTAAAAAATGATACAAATGAACTTATTTATGAAACAGAAACAGACTCGGAGACAGAAAACAAACCTGTGGTTACCAAAGGGGAAGGAGTGAGGGGAGAGATAAATTAGGAGCTTGGGATTAACAGATACACACTGCTGTGTATAAAATAGATAAACAACAAGGACCCACTGTATAAAACAGGGAACTATATATTCAATATCTTATAATAACCTATAATGGAAAAGAATCTGAAAAATGGGGTAACTGAATTACTTTGCTGTGCACCTGAAACTAACACAGTATTGTAAATCAGCTATAGTTCAATTTTTTTAAAGTGTGGTAGAAGGCCTTTGGAGCATTATTATAATTTAGAAACGAGTTTAAATGTTGGTGAACATCTGCTGGAAATAATCGCTTTAAAAAAAAATTAGTTGATGTTAATACATTATTTCTGAGAGCTATTGCATACAAAACTAATTGTTGGCAACAATTTCAGACAAAACCATATCCCCTGAGTATAAGAGGTTATTTTTTGTTCTCTATAGGAGAAGGAATAATATCCAGTAGCATTATTAATTCATTAACATGTTTTAAATGCCTTACGTTATATCCTCTCTAAGACCTATTTTTCTTTCCCTTTGCCCACTTGCCTAGTTAATGAAGGAAACTTCCCTGTTTCCTTTCTATCTTGTTCATTTCTTTTGTGAGTCCCAGTAGCACTGATTGTAATTTTTTTAATTATAAGTAAAGTTTATCTTTATGTAAAAGGAAAGCTAAACATTTTGATGTAAAATTAGAAATAATAGAGTTCTCTAAAGTAACGATAAAGGTCACTCTTAATTAAACCTCCTCTTAAGAACTTATTTTTTTCCTGTTTATTAGCACATAATTTAAAAAAATTCTTATTCAGTTCTTTAGTTTGGTTGTTGACTAATATAAGAGTACTTGGTATTTTAGCCATAGCTTTTGTACCCATTGGGTTCCTCAATATGATATAATGCTATTACTCTGAGAAAAGTTAACGTCTGTTTCTTTAGACCTGAATTATTCACAGCTTATTCATAAATTGGAGACTGTCTTCCTTGACATGTTGTTTTAATGTTTAATAGAAAGAAATAGTACATTATTGAGATATTTAAAAAATTGTGTTGAAACGAGCTTTATTATATATCAGTTCTATATCCATCAATGTTAACTTTACTGAATGTTTATATGAAACCAAAAAGTACTACAGTAGTAATAGAAAGCTAATCTTCTAATTATTGTAGGTAAATGTGAGTCATTGGTACCGAAAGGTCTCTGTTAATAAGTTCCCTCACCAATATTAGGTGTATAATACTATTTTCCTCTTGTGTGATTATACTAATATATTTTCTTTTTATTTAAAGCTTGCAAACACAGAAGAATACATAGATGGAGCATTATCTGGACATCTGGGTGAAGTTTTAATAAGGTAACAAAACATCAGTAGTTTATATTAGGAGTTACTGGTGAGCAGTAAAAATACCTGTTTAAATAAACTATTAGTGCCCCAATCTCAGAAATCCTTTTTTTTAATCACTATTAATTTTAACATAACATTCTACAACTAGACTTCAAGATTCTTGAAATTGTTAAACTTGTCAAAGCAGATTTAAATATTTGGGAATTGTTCATTCTTAAGGTTTTTCTAGTGTTGATATTAAACTTTCTAGCTCTTAACTGTACCTTTTTCAGTGGTTTTAGTTGCAAGAGCTTGGTTTTGAATTTTAGGTGGGTCTGGCTGCTGTTAGGGATTCGTATTACACTTATTTTCTAGAACTAGCTTCACATCTCCAAATTCTAGTCATTATTCCCTTTGGAAGATCATAAAGATACCATTTTTTAACAACCGCATGGTATAAAAATGAGTGTCATGTGCTCTTTAACAAACCAAAGGTAAATTTTTTTAAAAAAGAGAAAGAAATGATGTATTATAATTTTAGCATTAATATTTTTGTAATGAAAAAATCTAATAAACGTAGTAATTCAGATCTTATATGGTTTCTTGTTGGAACAACAAAATGGACTGTTTTTCTGTTTACAGGTGTAATAATGTCCTTTATATCAGGGGTGTTGAAGAAGAAGAAGAAGATGGGGAAATGAGAGAATAGCATCTTTTGGGGGGAATTTTTTTATATATATTTGTAGACAATAAAGATTTGTTTGTTTTTCAACTTGACTGTGAGCTATTCATATTCAGATATTTACATGCAGAGCTCAAATGTTGAAACAGTTGAAAAATTATTCACAGAACTAATGCTTTAAAAGCCACCCAACTTTATTCAAGTTGGTTTTCATGTAAGCCCAATGCTGTATTTTTTTTTCTATAAGGGAAATTTATTTATATGCTCTATAAGTGTTTATGAAAGTCAATTTTAGCCCTCGTAATTGTATATTAACTGAGACCTTTTAAAAGCAACTGTTTCTTTTAGAGTTATTTTTGAGCCACTTTGGACACATATAAAGTTAAATATTTTCTTAGAGTTAATATAGACTGTATTATTTTACTTAGTAGTCAATAAATTACATGTTAATTCTATATCAATGTGAGCTAAATGATATGCACATTACAGCTAAAATTGAAACGTCACCTGAAAATTAAGATGGTTTTGAGTATAGAACACAACAGAAATTGTGAACTGACATGTAGGCTGAAGACATATGGTTTGTTCACTTAAGAGAATTAAGTTTTCTGAACAGAACCCCTTAATGTGAATTAAAAATCAGTCTCATGGTTGGTTATGTCTCATTATGTTCTCATGAGAACATAATCTAGTAGTTTTCATTTAAGTTTTAAACTCCTCAAATCAGTATTTTAGAGTTGCACATTGTTAAAATGTATACTACACAGTGATAAAATTTACACTATGAACTTTCCTGTGGACTGGTTGAAAAAAAAAAGATTATTTAAAGTCTTAGGTTGTCAGAATGCCATTATTGCACTTAAATGGTCATTCACCATACAGTTACATCAGTAAGGTCACTTTGGATGTGTATCCCCACCTGGGACAACAGAAAGTATAAATGTTTAGCTGTATGGAATAATGGTTAGGATGTGGATAATAAAGGTCTTCAACAAAAGAAAATAACTCCCATTTCCAATCCTAAGAGCCTTTTAGAGTAAGGACCTGTCTTCCTGAAATTGGTTAGGCCTGTGTGTGGGGCAGAATATTGCCATTACTGAAAAGCAAAAATCTACAAAATATGCCTAAAGCATTCTGGTTATAAATGTCTTACTGCTCCTATTCAAGTGAAAAAATATTCTTGCTCCAGTGATTTTGTTCTTGTATCCTTGACTAAAAGTAGTTCACGTTTGTTACCAGATGGAGGTTTTGAGCGGTAGATAAGTTGTCTTCCCAGCTGAAACAAAAGAAAAAGTACTTAATATTTTCATATAACCATTTTCTATTGAAGTGTAACTAAAATACTAATATTAACTTGATTTTTCTGTAGAATAATATAGTTTAAAATAGTAAATAATAATCCCAATTACAAAGGGATTGATAACCTAATGGATGTCCAAATGCAGGCAAAGTTAAGTAACGAATGGAGCACCATGGTATGCAGAAGACAGGGCAGTTAGGTTTTATGGGCAAGTGGGAGGATTTAGATAAAGTCATCAGATAGCTTGTGTTTCAGGTATGCTAAGCTTAGAGAAACTCCATGTTTGAGGCCAACACTTCATTTCTCACTAATTGCCATAGCTAATTTCTACTCCATTGGTTCGAAGAGACCCCTTTCCTCTGCTAAGCAACAGCTGACTGGCATTTAAAAATCCTGTTAAACAAAACCTTGAGAAAACCATGTACTATTTTCTTAGGCACTAGAAATCCTGTTGGCTCTTGGTCCCACCAGGAGAGGCTTAGGGATACCCCAGTTCATACCTATTTATTCTCTCTGGAGCATATACTCAAGTATATCATACTAATCTTTCTCTTTGAGTCTTTTCTTCTCCTTCTTATTCATTCATTTATTTTTTGTTTTGCCTTTATATCTGAATTTGTATAAATTAAATGGATAAGAAAACTGTTCTGTTAGACATGAAATTTGATGGGACATTTCCATTGTGCCTCAAAAGGGGCACCAACCCTGTGTGTGACTGTCCCCTGCATTGTAGAATGTTTGACATTCCTGACTCCAGAGAACTAAATAGCACTAGCAGTCCTCCCCTCATTATAACAACAAAAATATCCTTAGAGGACTGGAATCCTTGAATTCCTTTCCTAATGTCATATTTTTTCCCTCACTGGTGATGATCTCCTTTGATAACCTTTGTTATTAATTTCTGTCTGAGAAAATTGCCAGTGATGAAATGTCCTCTGAAAGAGTAAAATCTTCTTTCAGAGGTCTTCATACATTGTTGACTTATCAACATTCTTTCTCCAATTTTCTTCCAGATTTAGTTTTCATTCTCATTTTTAGTCTGTTAATTCAGTAAGCATTTATTGAGTGTCCACTATGTGCCAGGCATTGGGGATACAAAGGTCATAAAACTCATTCATGGTCTAAAAGGAAAGATGGATATATTAAAAAATAATCACTTTAATTTGGTGAGTTTAGTAAATAATAGTATATACATGTAGCAGGGTGATGAATGATTAATTCTCTCTTAGAAGAAGAGAAGTTAGAGTTGAACTTCTCAAGAGAAGCAGAGTTGAACTAGATAAGTACAGACCCTTTTAAAGATGAAATGCTTATTTAAATAAAATTAATTATCACTTTTTGACATAGTACATATTAACAGTTACCATACTTCAGAACTTTAAGTACTTACCTCAAAGGCTGGTTGTGAGGCACGGAAGCATTCACTATAGGTTAGCTGTGACTATGGTGAGAATCAATGTCCATATTAGCTTTGCAGTTAACTATGAGATTGCCTTCCTGGAATATACTTCAGACTCTAGCTCAGAGGAGGGAGAGTGGCATATAGAAACAAAAGGCCCTTCACACCTAGGGGGAGTCATAGACCACATGCACTCTGTGACTGCCCAATTCTAAACTTATTGAACAGGTAGTCTTGAAATATGAAGAACCTTGGCTTCTGGTCAGATTCTGCTGCTAAATCTGAAGTGACTCTGGGTAAATTATTTTAACTTCAACTATAAGTCTCATTATTTTTACAGTGTGAGGATTAAAAGACCCTTCCAGTAATATGTAATTCACTTACTATTATTTTTTTAATTCTCTAGTTTCATGGCACCTGAAGCTAAAGAAAAAGAGGAGAGGGGAGAGGTTTCTTTTACCAAAAAGTTAGTCTAATGGAGAACTGTAGAACCAGTAATTTGAATCATTCTAAAAGTAGCAAGGAACCAGAGAGAGATCAATTTAAGCTGTTAGCAATCTTACTGAAGTTTAACCTGGATAAATTAGATGAGTTAGGTATTTTGTTTTTGCACCACAGAAGCCCTCACACATTGATGTAGTGGAACCTATCAATAACAAAACACAAACCTTTTTCTTTGGTTGTGCTCCTGCTCTTTCCAGAGCAGTTTTTAGCCTTTCCTCCTGGTGTTTTTGTTTTTCTTTCACTTTCTCTTCACGCAACCTGTCAAGAGGGGAAGACATTGTTCTAACTATAAATCACAGAAAGTAAAAAAGACCTACATCATTACTATTTGGTAAAGAATTATCTAAATATTATAAAGTTTCCTTTAAGGTTAAATGAAAATAATACTTCATCTTCACCCAAATCTATGGGTTTTGAATATTCAGGTGAAATTTCAACAACAAATCCTGTTTGTGTTGAAATAGGAAGAAAATGCATGTCACCATTTTGGAAGAAGTAAAATCTATCCAAATCTTGGTCTAAAACAAGCACCTCAGCAAAGCTTTCTCATCACTCCATTTACAGTTCGGTACTTCGCAGTTAATCCGTATGGCAGCCACTTGAATTAATTTCCAGCTATTTCCCCCTCTTTTTAAACCTTTTTACTGAAGTATAATGTGGAGAAAAGTACACAGATCACAAGTGTATATAGTTCAATGGATAACCACAAAAACATACTTTCCAGTAAATCTTTTTGAATGTTATCCTCAAATTAAGGCCAAGAAATAGTATTTGTCTTTGTTCTCTTTAGGGTTGTTATGAAGATAAAATTAAATGAGCTGACTTATGCAAACTGTCTAGTCCAATGCCTGGTACAGAATAACCACTGGACAAGTGATAGCTTTTGTATGGATGTATATAATTATCAATGTAACATTCACTGAACATTTTTATGCAAAATTAGGTGTTATGTTAGGTGCCTCCAAACTATGGGAAAAATCCAGTAAAATTCTCCTTTTGATAAGAATGATAAGTAATTGGAATTAGGTTCATGTATCACTACTGGAAATAGTAGTAATTACAAGATGCAAATGCTCTTAGTATAATTAGTCAAAGGTCATCTTCTGGAAGGAGTGATTTTCATTTATGATTTCTTAAAAAAATTGCTTCATATTCAATAAAATCCCATCAGGATCACCTTAATATATTCTGGACTTTGTTTTTATATGGAGGAAACCATATCCCCCCCACCCCAGTAATGTAAGCAGTAACAAAGTATCTAATATTAATGGCTACTCTTTGAGTACTTACTATATGCCAAGCATGCTTTAGCGCTTTTACATAGCTTATTTAATTTAATCCTCACAACAACCCTGTGAGATAAGTTCCATTATTACTGCCATTTTACAGATAAGGAAACTGAAACTTAAGAGAGGTTGTGTGGCCTGCCTAAGGTCACAAAAGTTGTAAATGGCAGAACCTGGATTGAACCCAGGCAGGTCAGCTCTAATGCCCATGCTCATAGCCATAGTTCTAGTATGCCTGCCAACATGTTTTTTTGCTATAACAAGAACATTATTCCACCTATAAGCATTCTCTATATGCTACATTATACTAGGGATCATATTATATTTATAATAATCATTGCCTCAAAGGTAGTATGTACATAAAATCCTTATTTAACTTGGTATGGAAATTTCTAAATCAGTGGATTCTCCGGGAAAGGCCCCAAGCTAGGCAAAGATGTGGGGACATGGGGGCTGGGCAGGGGTGGAGGTGAGGGTGGTGGTATGTGTTCCAGGGATGACAATCTTCATGAGATTATCTTGAGGAATAAATGAGTTAATGAGTAAATGTGATGTATTTAAGTGTTGGCAGTTAGGAACTGAGGAAAACCCTCATTACATGGCTCTAACTTTCAAACAATTCCTTCATTGATTGAGTCTCCCTGTAGTTTTCCAATGAAAGGCTCCTAATTCTAGTCTTGGGCCCTTCACCACAAGTATAGTTCTCCTTCTACATTTATAGCCCTTTGAAAATTTTCATGTAAGTAGTGAATATTCACTCTGAAAATTCACTTTTTCAGGCTAGAAGGACCCCTTGCCCATCCGAAACTATGTCATTTGCCCCTGATGAACTCTTTCCTTCACAGTGCTCGTTTTACCATTGATAACGAGATATTTATTTCGTAAGAATATGGATGTTATATGTCTCTACACTAAATAATAGCTCCATGAGGAGGGCAGGGCTGGGTTTGATTCCACTGTGTCTCTATATGGCGTATAATAGAGACTTGCCATATAATAGACTTCCTTAATGTGTGTGAAATCCAAGCAACAACAGCTTCTCATTAAGTCTTTCACTACATTTACATCATAAGACAGTGACTGTACTTTTGCCGTCGTTCTTTCTGTTTCATCCTTTCAATTGCCTCCACGTTTTCTTTGGGAATGGATTCAATGAGATCACTCAGTTCCACCAGGCGAGACTCTACTCTTACCAGCTTTTGAACTGAGTTGAGGCTGCCAACCTCAGCATCTCCAATGCAGACTTTGTATACTTGATTAATTTTTTTACTAAGAGAGTCTATCAGTTTTTCCTGAGGTTGAGAAGAAAAGGAGAGCAGAAAACATAAAATTTCATTACTATTTTATTGTTCATTCAATAAACGTAAAATTCCCTTTTACTATATTATAATGAAAAAGGCTTTTATGTTCTTCTGAGTATTTCCTTTTTTAAAAGAAAAACTTTAAAACAACATAGAACAGTAAGAAAATGCAGCATTGAATTTATGTTATAATTTATAGTCAGATCATTACTATAGTAACACCTTGGATTATTTTCTTTAAAAATATTTCAGTCTAGGTATAAAAAGTAACTTAATAGGACAGATTGTCTTTTTGCTTGAATGTTTTCTGTATCATTCCCATTCAAGTAGACACTACATAAACATTTTAAATCCTTTTTTTCCCCACTCTAACGCATTTCCTAGCAGCACAGTGTGTGAGCTCCCTTTTTTGCCCTTACTATTCTAATTTGCTAAAACTATAATCCTGTATGGTAGTTATTTGCATACATGCCTTATCTCCCCTCCTAGACTGTAAGCACCTGGAAGGCAGGAGCTATTTCTTATTTTTACACTTATATCTAAAGCAGCACCTTGCACATAACTGTGCACTTAATAAATGTTTGCTGAATAAATGAATGCATTCTCTAAGGAAAAAAAAAGTTACAAGCAAACAGATTCCTAAGCTGGCCTATAAAATCTTTTGAGGAGTTTTTTCATTCTCTCCACTGGGAAGCCATTCTAGTACTCCAGTCTAAGCAGAGGCTTAGGCCAAACCTTGCTGATCCCTGTACCTGGCCACTGTGCCATTTTAACTGTTGGTAGAGATGCTCGAGCTTGTAGGTAACATGTTTCGGGACCGTAAGGAAACTTTTTGTCTCTCCACTGTGTACCCGGCATTCGCAGATAAAAGGATCTCAATAAACTGGGCAAAGTAAATCGTTCTCCAGGTAGCATCCTGCCCCCATTCCTGCTTCTGCTCAGGAAGATGAGAATCACCATAAAGCCAAGGACAAATAATCCTCAAGACAGGTGTAGCTCCAGGAGCCATGGGAGACCCCTCCTGAAACCACAGACTCATTACAGAGCCACCAACACTTAATTACAAGTCAAGATCTGTTACCAATAGTTTACTTCAAACAGCTTGTCTGTCCCACCTAGTTTAACAAGCTTTCTGATGGTCCTGTTTGCCATAAAGTCCCCCGTTTTTCTTCTAAAGTAACACTTACTGTATTCCCTATTTATATTTAAAACATGCTTCTTCTAGGAAATTTGGAGAAATACAAAATAATGTAAAAGGAAAAAGTAAAAAAAAACAAAAGTCCTATTTGCCATAAAGCTTCTTTTTTCTTTCCCTTTCTAAATAACATTTATTGTATTCCTATTTATATTAACACATTCCTTTTAGAAACTTTAGATATATAGAAAAATATAAAAGGAAAAAAGTATAACTCATCAAGGGGCTAAAATATTGTACTTGGATATGGAAAAAAATGTATATTCTGAGAAAACATCTTTAATATGAGAATGATTAGTAAGTTGATGGAAGTTTTGTGGGGAAACCTCTTGAACGCTTAGAGCTTTAGAGATGGATGGGCAGCGACCTTTCAGCATATCTTGTTTTCTTTTTAAGTTCTGCCTGTCAAACAGGAGAGGAAAAGACAAGGAGAGATATTTTATTAAGATAACAAGTTAAGAACAGTGTAAGAAGTAGGATTGGGGAATGAGGTTAAAGAAAATACTCATGTATGAAAAAGATTGAGGGTCTGGCCCAACAGAGCAGAAGGACAAGGAAAAAGGGAGCTCAAGGCACAGGCCTACAGATGAGCCTGTAAAGCATCAGTCCCATCCCTGGAGCTGCCACCAGATGGCGGGCCCAGCCCAGAGCACCTCGGAGGAGGGGCAGCCAAGAGAGGCTACAAGAAGTGGGAGGAGATGCTGCTTCCTGCTGTGTAGCGGGACAGGACCGTGAAAGGCTCAGAATACTGGATACGAACTCTGGATGCCTTCAGCAGTGAATGGGAAGTGATCTGACCAGAGCAATGATCAGGAGAAATAGTTGTATCAAAACTGGATAGGCGAGGGGGTAGTGTCTAGATGACCTTTAAAGTCCTTTCCAACTCAAGGATTCTGTAATTCTAATCCATGTTATGTTCTGCTGAGTTTTGACTATAAACAACTTTTGCAGTTGAACTTGATTAGCTCCCTGTGCCCAAGAACAATAAAATGAGAGATGAGGACGTTCTGCAAATTGAACAACGGAATAGCTTACATTCCATTTCATGTTCAATAAACAAACAACTGCACAAAACAACATGTATGAATCTCACAAACAATGTTGAGAGGAAGAAACCAGACAAGCCAGACATATTACATGATTCCATTTATATAAAGTTCAAAAACATGAAAGCTAATCGATGGTGAGAGAAGTCAAGATAGTGGTCATCTTGGGTGTATGGTAGAGACTGGAACGGGGCATGTGGGAGGCTTCTGGGGGTGGTAATGGTGTGTTCACCTTGAGGAAATTCCTTGAGAGATAAACTTAGGATCTGTGCATTTTTCAGTATTACATTATAGTTGAGTTTAAAATTTTATTTTAAAAGTAAAATATTGAATCAAGGAAAAATGTTTTTAGGGGATTAAGTACAGTTAAAGAGTGTGGAAATTTTGAAAGAATAAAATACTCATAGCTCCAAAATACCTATGATAATTTATGAATATTAAAATTAGACACAGCTATGCTTATTCACTCATAAAGGATTATGTTTTGCACATTTCAACATATGAAAAGAATGGGAGTGGGGAAGCTGGAAAATTCTTAGAAAAGAATACTTTCCCCTGCCAATTGTCCTGCTCTGCCTCTGCTTCTCTGCCCCAACATTTCACATTTTTGGGAGACACTGTGAATTATTAGCTCCATTTTCCCAGAGTATATAATACATGGATGCCAAAATTACACTTGTGACCCAAATGTCATAGTCTTTAAAAAAGTAATTTTCAGATCAATTCTATCTTCTCCATTTAGGGCTCTGGTTGCTTCAAAGTTTGAGTATTGAAATGCCACTTTTTTTCATAGCCACCCTAAATTTGGATGAAAGGGGCTTGGTGGAGGGCACGGGGAGATACCACTGATATTTACCTGACATTTTTCATGTTAATCAGTTTCAGAATTATTTAAAACAGAATTGAAGGGTGGAAACAACCCAAGTGGCTGTCAACAGATGAATGGATAGACAAACTGTGGTATAAAAATACAGCGGAATATTATTTGGCTGTAAAAAGGAATGAAATTCTGACGCATGCTACAACATGGATGAACCTTGAAAACATGCTAAGTGAAATAAGCCATAAACAGAAGTCCAGATACTGTATGCTTCCATATATATAAGGCAACTTTATAGAGACAGAAAGTAGAACAGAGGTTACCAGAAGCTGGAAGGTGGGGGAATGGGGAATTATTGTTTCATGGGTACAGAGTTTCTGTTTGGGATGATGAAAAATTCTGTAAATAGATAATGGTGATGCTTATATTGCGAATATACTTAATGCCACTGAATTGTACGCTTAAAATGGTTAACTTGTAAATTTTATGTTATGTATATTTTACCACAATTTAAAAAAAGGTTTAAAAAAAAACCCAGCATTGAAGAACTGAGAGGTGGCTGTCATCACACTTCCTGCTCTGGCAGTGCACAGTCCTATCCCCTCCTATCTCGGGGTGTTATGCCACCCTAGGAAATGTGGGCTGTGAAGGAGCCATAAACAGGTTTGTCTTTTATAACCCTGCCCACCTATGGGCAGGGGAGCATAGTCATCTTCTGATAGAGTCCCCTTAAATCTACCTCTGTTTGAAAATCAAGTTCATAACTATAATTGTGATATTAGTCTCACATATGAGTTTTGAATTTTATTCATTTGAGATTTTTACAAGAAAACCAATGTTAGCTGGAGTTTGTTATGGGTCTTAAAACTAACCTAATCATTCATTCAACAAACATTTATTGAGCACTTACTTTATGAGGACACTAAACTTAGCAGACTAGATAGGGTAAGACAATCCCTACCCTGGGGTTTGCATGGAGCTGGGAGAAACCAGCACGCAAACAGATAAGCACACGTGGATCTATGCAGACCCGAAAGAGGCCACAATCTATTACAAGCTCACTGTTGGGAAGATAATTCCTTTCAGTGCTGGTTCAGTGATTCCTCTGTTAATTATTTGCCCCTCAAATTAATACCAAAATGATCACAGGTAGTGAACTACTGCATATGTATGGTAATATGTATACTGACTAAAAGAAATGTATTTATAGGCGGGGAAATCTCGGCATCATACTTTGTAATATTTTAAGAGAACTCCAATGCCAATTTGAATGCTTTCTATCTACTGTGTAAATTAGCTATTACATATTGACAAGGTAATTATTTCCAAGCTGCTTTGTGGGCTCTATCATCAACCTGGGACTTGTGGTTTGCTTTAATTCCCCTATTCCAATGCTTAATACACAGGGAATGCAGATTATTAATATCATGAGCCAAAATAAACTTACTACAGGCAAAGAATGATTACCTGAGCATCTGAATTACATTCTCCAAAACTAAATAGCCTGGACCTTAATTCCAGTTCTGCTGCTTTTTCCTCTTCTCTTACACAGTTAGCCTTAAGCATTTCCTTGTGTTCCAAAAGAAACTCTATGTTGGTATTTCTATTGCAAAAGAAGAAAGAGACCCTTGTCTGTAATTTGTGGTTTAGTGAAATAAGCCATCAGTCAGGAGCTTCAGCACTCCCTCCAGATCGTGTGTCAACATCCTATGTCTAGCAAGCCAAATACAAGTTTATATTTTAAGACATTGACAAAGTACATGCAACTTTTCAGGTTAAAGTGAGAAAAACAAATGCACAGATGCTTTTTAACTTCCATCAGGAAGCATTTTTCTCACCCCACCCCCACTTCTGTGGTTCCCCCGAGTCCCCCAAATAGAAAGCAGCAGAGCTGAGGTATCGGGAGCCCAAGCTGTGTGACCTAGTATGTCAGCGTTCTCAAACCTGGCTGATAATCAGAATATCTGAGGAGCCACTGGGTAAAGTACAGACTCCTGACTACTCACTTAGAGATTCTGATATAGATCCCCTTCTCCTGCCCAACCATACCCACCCCATCCCCTCAAATCATATTGTCAGGGCGGGGGCCCCATACACTGAGGACTGGGAGAGAGGAGACAAGGATTAAAAGGATACAGTAGTCTACTGGGTGGTTATGAGATTATGGTTTTAGGTTCTTAACTTATGAACAAGTTAATATGTTCCAAAGTTCAATGTAGTTTGACTTAACTATTTAAAATGATTGCTGTCTTCTGATCCAGAAGACTCTTCCCAAAAAAGGTTCTACACATTTTTAGAATGAGTAGATATAAAGATCTATTCTCTGCAACTTGAAGCTATTTTCCAAAATTGTAATCATATAAAATTTTAGAGTAGAAAGAAATTTTGTGAGTCATCAAATCCAGCCTCCTTCCCAACAGAAATCCTTTTTTATAGTAGCCCTGATATATCAATATGTACATTATAAAATGATATATTTAAGTCACACACACAAAAAACTTTTGCTGAGAGTCACAGCCAAGTAAAATGCATTAATTAGCATTATCCAAAGCACGAATTGATTAGCCAGATGATAGCATGAAACTGTATTGAACAAAAATTAAGGCAGTAGGTGACATTTCAATTCTTTTTAATCTTTTAAATTGTCTTTTATTATTGCTAGCTAGGAAAATATTTTGACAAGTGAAAGTAGGGACTAAAACTAAAGCTAGTCTATTCTGTGTAAATACAGCTTCTACCTTTTCCACTCTTCAGTGTAAACTATTATTAACAAAAATCCCATCCTAAATCCAGAGAGACCACAAGGAAGGGCCATACATAAATGAGTTGGACTTTATCTCTGGTTAGAAATCGGTTAATAGAATAAGTCTACTTGTTTTTAATGACTTACATTTTATCCTGTATAAGTTTTTCTCTTTTATTTACATCTTCAAGATTTTCATCTACATCTTGGGAGTATTGTACCAAAGTAAGATTCTGCTCTTCCAGCTCTGTGAGGACCTGAAGTAACTCTTCGGGTTCTTTGAAATAAAGTTCTGGCTCCTAATCAATCAATAATGAAGAATATAATTCGCTTAAAAACGTGCTACCTGTGTACATGTGACATCTAGGAAAAAAACAGTGGGGTAAAGGAATACCGTTCTGATTATGAGGGAGACATGGGCAGAGGGTGACAAAGGAACCTATTTCCACGTGAGAGCTGGCCTTCAGGAAGAGAGCACTTTGGGTGTTGCGGGGAGATGAAGGTTATTAGAGAAGGGGAAAAGGAAGAGGGTGAGGAAAAGAGAAGGAAGAAGGGATGGAGCAGAGGAGGAGGCAAGGGCAGGAAAAAGGGAAAAGGCAAGTCTACGGAAAGGTAAGGGGAGAGGAACAGAAGAACGAGAAAGACAGGAGGCTAAGTGAAGGTCATTTTCTCCCCACATTTTAATGATTTTCTATTTTCCAAAATTTTAAGTATAAGTTTATATTACTTTAAGTAAATTTAATTATTAGCAAGATGACTTGGATATTTGCACACCCATGTTCATCATATTTACTATAGCCAAGAGGTGGAAGTAACCTAAATGTCCATAGACGGATGGATGGGTAAAGAAAATGTGGTATATCCATTCAGCCTTAAAAAAGAAGGAAATCCTGTCATTTGCTAGAATATGGATAAACCTGGAAGACATGAGGACATGAGACTAAGCGAAATAAGCCAGTCATGAAAAGACAAATACTGCATGATTCCACTTTTACGAGGTATATAAAGTAATCAAACTCTTAGAAATGTAAAGCAGAACATGGTTGCTAGAGGGAGTGGGCATAGGGGAGTTGTTCAATTGGTGTATAGTTTCAGTTTTGCAAGGTGAAAAAGTTCTAGAGGTCTGTTACACATCAGTGTGCTTATAGCTAACGCTACAGTACCGTACACTTAAAAATGGTTAAGATGGTAAGTTATGTTTTCTCTACAATTGAAAAAAAAAAGACTTGGATAAGGTATGTTATACATAATACATGGATGGTGTTTTCAAGTGTTTTTCATTCGTTTTGAGTTTCTGTGGTTGTATTTAGGATGGGATTAGCTCAAAGTCAGGGTTGTAGCCATACAGGGCTGTTTTGTTGAAGGTCAGTTTATCTCACAGTCCAGCTACCCAGTATACCTCAAGCCCCAATAAAATGATAAACAGTTAGAAGGTGGTTATTTTTACAGGAAGACTGTAGATAATGTATATCTCCTAAATTGTTACCTTCTTACAGACCTTTATTTATTTATTTTTAATTTTTTTTTTATCTTTTGGCCACACCGTGTAGCATGCGGGATCTTAGTTCCCCGACCAGGGATGGAACCCATGCCCCCTGCAGTGGAAGCACGGAGTCTTAACCACTGGACCACCAGGGAAGTCCTGACATTTATTTTTCATTAAATGTCTGATGACAAAGATGAACTGTATATAACTGGAGAACAGTATCAAAATCATATTTCCTTCTGGAAAGTTGTGGAATATTTGGAATAGGACGTTTTAATTTCAAAAGAAGAAATGAGCATTTATACTTTTCACCAAACACAATTTTTAAATGAAGAAAGATAATCTGGTTACCAGATCATAGTCCATATCATCATCTAAAAAGAATTCCAAACTGTCTTCTGAACTAATACTTTCAGCTCGGCTGTAAAAGAAAAAGAAAATGCCTGATTTCTGAGCCACTTTCTGTCAACAGATTTGCTTTCATTTCTAAATTGTCTTTGGAACCTAACTGTGACATAGTTCTTTTCAATAGCCTGTTTAGCCTTTTAGGGAATTGCTGATTGCAGGAATCCATGGTTTCCATGAGTATGCAAAAGAAAATCAGATTCAGTCCCAGACAAGGGTGACACATGCAAACAGACCACAAGGAAGGGCCATGCCACGTGATACCAATTATTTGAGGTGCATCTATAAAATTTCAAATTTTAAAAAAATTTAGAAAAAGAAACACATGACAATCCACATTGCTACATCTGCTTTGTCCTTTTTAAGGCAGTCTTCTTGAGAAACTAAACATGTGCTCTAGTGCTCAAAACAAAACGTGTGTTCCAAGTAACACAATATTTGTCTTTTTAAGAGTAGATTTTACCTTTTAAAATATCTCTGATCAGGCTGAGGAAATGTTGGTTGGGGGTGGGTGGGTGATGAGGTACATCCTTAAAGAATAATTATATGGCTTGCAAGGTGGCTCTGGAAAAATCCTTTAAGAAGGATAAATTGAAAATGATTGGAATATTAAAAGGGGCAGGGACTAAGGAGAGAGTAAGGCGGCTGTTGGTGTGATCTAGGTAAGTAACACTTTCAAGTAGAGGGTAGTGAAGATGGGAAAAGTGAGTAAATGGGTGGGGCTTGGGAGGAGAATCTAGAGATGCATGAAAGAAAGAATTCATGGGAACCAAGAATAGAAAGAGCTACTGGGGCCAGAATAGAAGAGACAAAGATGACTCCAACGCTTGTAGTTTGTGAGCCTGGAATAATGGAGGTTGCACTAACAGGAAGGAAAACGGTTAAAGGATGGGGTAAGAACGAGATTAAGATCTGCTTTGTTCATGTTGAGTTTGAGGGGACAAAATAACCTACGTGGAGCTGCCCGTTAGGCAATCGGAAATAAGTTGTAGGAAAACTGAGAAAGGGCCATAGAAGTAAATGAATATTTGGGAAACATCCCCTGAGAAAGCATTTGGTACTGCTGTCCATGCCACTCTTCTTGGACTCAGTGATAGCATTTTCTAATCAATCTTCTCCCACCTCTCTGATACTCTTTTACCTTTTGGGGTTCCTTTTCTTTGGGTCTGTGGTTCCTCAGCCTTCTTGCCTCTCATTCTAACCATTCTTTTGGGCTGATCTTATCCTCTGTCACAGATTCAGCCACTGCTAATATACTGACTCTCACATCTCTCTCTCCTTCTCTTGAGCTCTGGACTTCAATGGCCAGCCTCTAACTGGACACCAATATCCACTTGGGTGTCCCCTGGGGAGCTCAAACACAAAATCCAAAATCACACTCCCTATCCTCCTGCCAGGCTTGCTCCCCTTACTGTGTTCGCAATATCATTGAATGACAATGTCATACACGCGGTTGCCACACTAGAAATTTGGGAGTTATCTGTGCACTTTCTTTTCCTCACACTTCCCCCAAAGTGTAGGGGACGCCTGTCAATACCACTTCCCTGATGTGTCCCACAGCCTTTCCTTCTTCGTTCCCGCTGCCACTGTCTGGTTGAGGCAGTCCATTATCTCCCACCTGATGAACTGTGACAACAGGCTCCTAACTGGCCTGTCAATTTAGGAGTTTCATCTCTGTCCATTTTATTCTTTAAAATACCACCGTATCCAATTTTCTAAAATGCAGATCTGATAGGGTCTCTGTCACACACTTGCTAAAACCTTCAGTGGCTCCCCAGGGCACTTGGAACAAAACATAGACTCCTTTGGATGGCACCACTGCTTCCCTGTTCATGATACAATACCTATTTACCCCTCGAGCCTCGCCCACTTGCACCCTGCGGCCCAGCCATTCTGAACAGAGCCAAACACCGTCACCCCTGTCCCAGAAGGTCCCTCCCTCTTCCAGAGCATGTCCTCACTGACACCTCCTCCTCACCAGGAGCAGCTTAGATGCCACCTGATCTGGAGGGTGTTCACTGATTCCGCCCTTGCTTTCCGAGTCTCTCACCTCTCATCTGGGCTGAGAGTCCTTCCTTTGCATGCCTGTGGCACCCTGAGCTTATCCTTCCAATGGCCTTACCACATTATAGTGTAACTGACGAATTCCTTCTCTGTCTCCCTCACTAGTTGGTAAGCCCCTGGAGGGCAGAGACTGTCTTTTATTTATTGCTGGCCCTGCAGGGCACTCAATAAATATGTGCTGAGTAAATGAAAGAAACTAGGAGAGTGGTGAGCTTTCTGAGAGAATGAATGTGATGTCTGAGTATTACTGTGTGCATCAACATGAAGAATCCTTATGATATTCTGTATTTGATTGTATCTTGACTCTGTTGATGTCAATATCCTGGTTGTGATATCATATTACAATTTTGTAAGATGTTACTATTGGGGGAAACTGGGTGAGCCGTAGTGGGACCTCTCTGTATTTTTTTCTTACAACTGCGTGTGAATCTACAATTATCTCAAAATGAAAATTTAATTAAAAACACAGCAAAACAGTGACTCCTAAATGCCACAGAAGTGCAGTCACCCCAGGGCCCCTGGAATTCAGAGCACAGTGTCTGTGTGGCTTTTGTCGTGGATAATACAGTGCTGGCCCAGATCCTTCCTTTGGGGCTGGTGTACCCATCCTAGACATCACTATATTTTCTTAAAAGCTCCCCTGGTGTAGCTAGGGTTGAGAACTACCAATTTATGAAATAATGAGTATAAATGAGTCAATAATCAAATAAGGGAAGAAACAAAAAATGCTTTATAGTCTCATTGCAGCAATTTTGAATGACATGGTAAAATTGCAAACACACAAGTCAGCAGTGGATTCAAACAACTGGGCAGTGAATTCTGAGAGGCAAAGACCCAAGATGCAGGGCGCAGGCGGTTTCTGCAGATAGCAGTTGTAGGCCCTCATCAAAGGATGCAGGGAGGCCTATGAGAGCTTGGTCACCTCAGGAGCACATGGAACCACTACCTCCGGCATCTGTTAACGGTGAGTGTGGATACATGGTACGTATGTTAAAGAGAGGCTAAAAGAAATATTTGCTTAAAAAAAAAATTCACAGTTTTCAAGAGAGTTAATCAATATGTACTGTACTTTGATAAGGATGGTTTCTTTTGCTCTAGGGTGGGAGTGGTCGTCTTGCACGGTTTTGCTGTTCAAAATGTCCAGGCAAAGTCCATGTCATTGGTGATGGTGGAAGTGAAAAAAAAAACGTAATTAGAAGTGAGTCCTTGCTATTTGGTACAAGATATTCATTTTTTCTGCACTGATATGCCCATTACTTTTTAAAAATTATTATTAGAATAATAATCGTATAGGAAATAGAGCTCTTTTATTCTACTACTTTTGGTTCCAAGCATAAAGTCAAAGGCACTGTTTGGGGTGGGGGGGGTGCATTTTGTCAAAAACGTGGCACAACTATTAAAGGTCACAAATCAGGGACATAGATGGTGAAATATAAACCATGGTTCTATCTTTACCTAATCATACATATTTCTAATCACAGATTTTAAAAGATCAATATATAAAATAAAAATGATGGACTTCAATTATTACATCTTGTGGAGAGACCTACCACAGGCCCATACAAGTCGCCCATGCACTCATTCCCCTGACACCAGTGTCTGGGCCTGACCCTGGTCTGAAACTGAGAAGTGGGCAAAACTGGTCTTGGGTCTCTGCATCCACTGACCCCCAGGTCCCCCCCACAGCCAGGCCACACTTCCTCATGCCTGTGCTCTCGTGACTTCCAATCACCCTTTCTGCTATTCTGTCTTAAAACCACAGCAGGTCCCAGTCTCCCACCCTCTACTTGGGAAGTTCCTACTTATTCTTCAAAATCCAGCTCAAACATCACCTCCTCTTAAAGTCTCTTCTGGGACTTCCCTGGTGGCACAGTGGTTAAGAATCCGCCTGCCAATGCAGGGGGGTCCGGGAAGATCCCACACGCCATGGAGCAACTAAGCCCATGCGCCACAACTACTGAGCCCATGCACCACAACTACTGAGCCCGCACGCCACAACTACTGAAGGCCGCATGCCTAGAGCCCGAGCTCCGCAACAAGAGAAGCCCCCGCTCACTGCAACTAGAGAAAGCCCATGTGCAGCAATGAAGACCCAACACAGCCAAAAATAAATAAATAAATTTATATATATATAAAAAAAGACTGTTCTAAATGCCTCAGGCATAGATCACATTTTTTGCTTTTGCTCCCAGACCCCTCACTATCACTGCTGTATCGTTTGCCCTATTGTATTGTATTGTATAGTATAGGTCCAGGGTGCAGAACTATGTCCTGTTGGTCTTTGTGTACTCAGAGTCTTAAAAAGAACCCGTTACATTGTATGCCTCCAATATATACATGGTGAGTGGGGGAAGAAAAGAAAATGGATGAAGAACCAGTGGGTTCTACCACCGCCATAAATTACCATCTTAAGCTTTTAAACTGATACTGGAACACATATTACTAAAACGTCTTGTTGAGGGATGTTATTTAAACTGAGTGACTTCTATATTCAAGATTTTAAAGAGAAGAAGACATTGACCCCACCACCTACTTCCTCCACCCCCCTCCCCTACACTCTACTCCAGATCCTCTAAAAGGCACTCTACTCCAGATCCTCTAACCTTAATTGTGTGACCAGGAGATTTGACAAATGAGAAATGTGTCATGTTTTTAGATAGGAAGGTTGATTTTGTAAAGCTGCCCATTTTTCTGAAATTAATTATGTTTTATGGAATTATAATAAAAATGTTACAAAAAAATTGGTCAGGGAGTTGGGTGTTGGGTTAGGTAGAACTTTGCATAATGATTCTGAGGTTCATCTAGAAAGATAAACAAATACTTTTTTTTTTTTTTTTTGCGGTACGCGGGCCTCTAATTGCTGTGGCCTCTCCCATTGCGGAGCACAGGCTCCAGACGCGCAGTCTCAGCGGCCATGGCTCACGGGCCCAGCCGCTCCGTGGCATGTGGGATCTTCCCGGACCGGGGCACGAACCCACGTCCCCTGCATCGGCAGGCAGACTCTCAACCACTGCGCCACCAGGGAAGCCCTCCATGTATATATTTTTATTGCTTCATATCTGAAATTAACCTGAATTTCCAAATTAATAATTTATAATATCAGAGATAGTGGGATTGTTCAGGTTCTGCTTAAAATAAAAATTCTGACTATTTAATAACAAACATTGAGGCAGAATATTTTAGAATTAGGGATATTTACTTAATTGAATTTAAGAATATGGGACTTACTTGTCATTATACTTGGAAGCTTGACATTCACATTTTCTTTATTCTTTGACACCCTTTTCATTGCTTGCTGGATTTGCCATTGTTTTGGAGACAATTTCAGCAGAAAAAATCCATAGTTCATGTACTCTTTAAGGAGGAATTCTGTTTTTGCTATTTCACTACTCAAAAGAAATAAAGATATGATTAGATATACCTGTGTGAAAGCATGTTCATTTTTTAAAAAACGTTTTACAAAAGTCATTTTCTTGGTCATGTATTTGAATAATAATTTGCTTAACAAATATTGTAAATATGGCCATAAAAATATGGGCTTCGGGCTTCCCTGGTGGCGCAGTGGTTGAGCGTCCACCTGCCGATGCAGGGAACATGGGTTCGTGCCCCGGTCTGGGAAGATCCCACATGCCGCGGAGCGGCTGGGCCCGTGAGCCATGGCCGCTAAGCCTGCGCGTCCGGAGCCTGTGCTCCACAACGGGAGAGGCCACAACAGTGAGAGGCCCGCGTACCGCAAAAAAAATAAAAATAAAAAAAATTTTAAAATATGGGCTTCAATAAGATATGAGACAAGAGGCAAGAAACCTGTAGGACGGCTTCCCTCGTGACACAGTGGTTAAGAATCCGCTTGCCAATGCAGGGGACATGGGTTCAAGCCCTGGTCCGGGCAGATCCCACGTGCCGCGGAGCAACTAAACCCGTGCGCCACAACTACTGAGCCCGCACTCTAGAGCCTGCGAGCCACAACTACTGAGCCCATGTGCCACGTCCACTGAAGCCCACGTGCCTAGAGCCCATGCTCTGCAACAAAAGAAGCCACCGCAATGAGAAGGCTGCATATTGCAACGAAGAGTAGCCCCCGCTCACCACAACTAGAGAAAGCCCCTAAGAAGCAACCAATGCAGCCATAAATAAATAAATTTATAAAAAGAAACCTGTAGGAATGTTACTTGAATAAAACATGCCTGAGGATATGCACACATAGAATAGACTGATGATCGTGTTACTGGGCAAGGGCTCACTGCCCAGTGTGCATAGATGCCAATACTATGGCACCGGCTTTTGAGAAAAGAAAGAGCTTTACTGAGAGGTTGAGCGGCAAGACGACAGGAGGCAAGGCTCTCAAATCTGTCTCCTTGCCTGTCAACCTCTCAATAAAGCTCTTTCTTTTCTCAAAAGCCGGTGCCATAGTATTGGCTTCTATGCGCATCGGGCAGCGAGCCCTTGCCTGGAACAATTTTGGCGACCACAAAGGGACATAGGTCTTCTGAGTGCCTGCCAGAGGCACTGTGGCCCTTAGTGGAGTGTGTGCCTTGCCACCAATCCAGAGTGGTTACCTAGACTGAATCTGTCTGGAGGGTCACCTGTCAGGTTCCTGCTTCCCCAGCCTGGAACTCCAGCTTCCTTGGTGCTACTTTCACTTTTGAGAAAAGAAGCAACTCCTGGATCAGAGGTCTTTTGGGTGAGTAAGCTCATTAAAATGCACCTGTGCCTGTCTAATAACCTTGTTGGGATTATAGTTTAGAGCTCCAACCTGGGGAGATTTTTGTTGGGTTAGATTCCCGAACCTTGGGTTAGAGTCCCATACTAAGGGAGACAATATAAAAGGTTCTAGCCACTGAGGTACTCAAAGGATGGGGTTAGAGTCCCAAACCCTGGGTTAGAGTCCCAGGCCTTTGGTTTCATTGTTTATCTATGTTTGTCTATGTCTGACTGTTTTATTTGTTAGGATTGGCTGATAGCGGTTGGCTCTTGTATGACTGTACCAAAACTTTATTAAACCAGATATGAATGAGGGCCCTCTGACTCAGGAGACCAAAGACATTGCTCCCTGACTAGAAACCTTGCCTTATGGAGGTGTGGGTTTTTTTTTCTCACTTGTCCCTAATATGATTGCCCAAAGGTATTGATACAGGGGTGTATTCTTAATGGAACCAGCCCTGATTACCTTGTTGGGGTGAGAGGGTAAAGGAGAAATGAGGGTGTGTAAAGCAGGAAAATCCTCCATCCCAGAGGAACATACCCTGTTCTTGGGTTAAAGGAATTCTATATAATTGGACACATTTTGGTTTTCCCTTACTGAGAATTTTAACCCTATTTTGCATGAGCCAAACTAACAGGGAGTTAGCATTGAACTACTTTTAAGTCTCTATGTAAAAGGAAAGTTTGCTTGGAGGAACAAACATTGGTGGTGGTGCTTAAGGCCATGGACTACATACGTGGAGGCCTTGGGCTGAATGCATTCCACCTAGAAATAGCCCAGACGTCTAGATTAGCTCGTCTGTGATCTCTGCTTGGGAGGTAAAATGTTTTGGTCATCTACCAGGAAGATTAAACACCAACATGCTCAGAAGGGAAGTGAGGGCTTGGGTATTTCAGCCTGTATCTTCCTGAATTCCTCTCTCAAATTCAGCTCTAACTGAGTCTAAGACAGCCTCCTCACTTCACTTTCTTCAAGGTGGTCCAGTCACCTCTTTCACCCTCCTCCTCATCGGGTAAGTTTTCTGAGCTGGCGAGGGAGACAGTCTGGACTTTCACAGGCCCCTCTGCAATAGGCAAGCCTGCCCTTAGCACACAGGGGAAAATTATTAGGAGCCTCTGGCCAAATTGACTACAGTCTTGGAGCTGCCAGGCAGCTTCCTCAGCAGCTGGTAGCATGCGTGACTTTCAAGCCACAGGTCTTAGCAATCACCTCTAATGGAAAGTTTCCAGTGTTCCCTAAGTGAACCCTCACATCCATGCTGGCCATCTTTGACTCCTCATTGGATTCTTGGGGGAATTCATACAGCCAAGTTGTGAATAGTCACTACTTCATATGCTTGCTTCTTTCCAGAAACCAACTAGGAGATGAAATTGGTTCCCAAATTGTACAGTTCTTGCTTTCTCCCTCACACCTCTTGAGGCTGTCTGCTGTTCTGGGAGGGGTGGGGTCGGTAGGAGTCAGGGAAGGCCATTTTCTAGAGGTTTGCAATCCGTAGACTGTTCTCAGCTCTTGGGTTTGAAACCCGGGGCACTGGCTAACTGTTGACTTATGAGTTGCTTGTTTGCACACTCTCTCCAAACGTCCATTCTCAGGGGGGCCAGCTAACCCCTCAGAATCAGCACTAAGGTAGAATCATTGAGGGGGCAAGCCCTGAGTGTGCCCAGGTGCTTCCTACAAAGGAACAAAGTATGCCCTGAGCCCCAGAGTGGCAAACCCTGGTGCTTTCCTTCATCTCCCATGAACGCAAGGGTTTTCCAGGTGCAGCCAGCATTGCATCCCACGGACGTCGAGTCTCTGATAAGACTGACGTCGGGCCCAATCCATGGAGGCTGGGAAGAGGCAGCAGGCATTTGCTAACGGCAGTTGTTCCAGGCTCTTCCGTGTTTTTGCTGGCCAAGAAGTAAAGTACTTGGAGCACAACGATGGAGGCAGCCCGGTCAGCCAACAACAGAGCTCCTGCTTCACAAAGGGGCTTTTTTTTCCTCCAGAGGATGGACTTCCACATGGAGAAATCTTGGCTGTCCTACCATCAGCTCTGCTTTGCACTGTGAATATCAACTTTCCTCAGATCAAGAGGAAGCAGGTACAAGTCATTTGACTGTTTTTTTCTAACTTATTTTGCAATTTTTTCAGCAGCGTAACCAAATTAGGTCTTTATATCAGAATAAGAATTTTCAGAATAGATGTAAAATCATGGTTCAGAGGCAAGACCCTCAGGAAAAGCCTGTCTTGCCTGCAGTCAGAGCCTAATGATGATCTCGACTTACTGCATTTGGCTTCGCCTTGGGCGCCCTGTGGCCCTCCCGCCATACGAAGGGGGAAGTCCTGCGTGGCGTGCCAAGACTTCTACCAGCGATCCTCCTACAGCCACAGCCAGCCCTACCCTCATACCCTCCTTACCAGAGAGTCAGAAGGGATCGACTCCCCTCCCAGTACCTGCCAGCGTATTCGATTCAGTCCACGTGGTCCTCTGCCTCAGGCAGGGCAATATCCCTTAAGACAAGTTCCTGCCCATCTAGATGACCAAGGTCAACCCAGAGGGTTGGTATCTGTGCACTCCCCCCTTTTCTACCTCTGATCTATATCACTGGAAAAAAACCATATTTAAAGCCCAGCTTTCTGTACATGCCTGATGCCCCCGTTCCCTTGTTGGGGCAAGATCTACTAACAAAATTAAATGATTTTCTCACCAGACATTAAAGTACTCCCAGATCAAACCTGTGCCCTCTGAGCTGCACTATTACAACTGGGAGACACGTCCTTGAGGAAATTCCACAAAAGGTAAGAGCAGATGTTTGGGCTGCAGGAAGGCCAGGGGGAGTCAAGATGTCTGACTCAATAGTAGTAAAACTCCATCCAGGCACCAAGGCTCCCAATTTAAAGCAATACACTTTAAACAGGCATTCAAAGAAAGGTATAAACCCTCTGATAACCACCTTTCTTAAATGCCAATTAAGCGGACCCCGTCAATCCCCGTATAACACTCCAATCCTGCTGGTACAAAAACCCGGGGCCAGAGATTATCATTTTGTACAGAATTTGAAAGCCATTAACCAAACTGTAGGAGATATACATCCCGTGATGCCAAATCCTTATACTTTGCTTCTAGTAAAACTAAGGAAGCTTCAGACCAAAATGCAACCCTCACTTTAAACTTTCTGGCAGACTGGGGACAAAGTCTCCAGGGGAAAAGCGCAAATTTCTCAACCAACTGTAAAATACCTAGGATTTGAGTTATCAAAAGGAAAAGATCCCTTATTGCTGGATCGAAGGGAAGCGTTAGCTAGGGTAGCTGTACCCACTACCAGAAGGTGATTGCTAGGATTCTTAGGAATGGCTGGGTTTTGTAATATTTGGATTCCTAACTTTGGACTCATGGCCAAACCCCTATATGAGGCTCTTAAAGGAAATGACAATGAGCCATTAAGTGCACTGTGGAATGCCATAAGGCATCTCACACCATACAAATGACTGAAGAAGTCTGTTCTAGCAGTCCTAACCTAACCGATCAGCCTTTAGAAAGTGCAGATATGGATATGTTTATGATCGGGAGCAGCTTCGTGGACTGGGGACTCCAGAAGGCGGGGTACACAGTAGTAACTCCTCAGGAATCTTAGAAGCAGAAGCCCTCCCTCCAGGTACGTCTGCCCAGAAGGCAGAGCTCATGGCCCTCGTAAGAGCCCTGTGCCTCAGAGCTAAGAAAAAGGTAACCATTTATACTGAGTATGGCTTCTCTGTCATGCATGCCCACGGGGCCATGTGGAAAGAGAGACAGCTACTAACATCAGGAAGGGAAGAAATTAAACACACATACATTGCCCGGGCCACCAAAAGACTGATATTAATACAGCTAAAGGAAATATTCTGGCTGATCAGGCTACAAAATGGGCAGCCAGAACCCCAAACCCAGGTCCTAAGGCCCTAGCACTCATTCTACTTACTCCTGTTTAAGCTCAGTATTTAGAAATGGATTCAGAGAGAACAGAGTAAGGGGGATTTCATGCTGATTCTCAAGACTTAGAGGGTGATCAGTACCAAACAACCAAACAAGGCTGGATTTATACTGAATAGGGACTAGTGCTCATTTAATGGAAAGAATTACTACTCATCTACATCAAGGAATGCATCATAGGGAGGCAACCTATCATTGTCTGCGACAGTTTATTGTTGGTCCACAGATGCAAAGGACCATTTAAAAGGTAATACAGAATTGCAGGATCTGCGCCAGAAAAATACTAAACCGGGCCACCCACAGTAATAAAAGGGGTGCAAACCCGACAGACAGAACCAGGAAATGACTGGCAAATAGACTTTAATATATGCTGGTATTTGTGGACACCTTCACAGGATGGGTCGAAGCTTTTCCACGTTGGACAGACAAAGCGTCCAAGGTAACAGAGGCCTTACTGAAAGAAATTATCCCTCGTTTGGGGTTGCTTCATTCAATTAAATGACAACAGAGGAGCTTTCATAGCCAAGGTAACTCAAGGGGTGTCTGCGACCCTCGGAATACCATGGAAGTTACATGCTTCACGGAGACCTCAGTCTACGGGAAAGACTGAAAAGATGAATCGTACCTTTAAAGACAATTGCCGAAATATGTAAGGAAATCCACTTAACTTGGGATAAGGTCTTATACCAGTTTCCCTGCTTACGGTAAGGGTAGCCCCTAGAAGTAAGTTCCAGTTGAGCCCTTATGAAATGTTATATGGGAGACACTTCCTGAAGACTAAGTATTATTGTAGTCTTGAAAATGATCATACTATAAAAGAATTAGATACTATAGAATGTGTACAGTCTCTAGGTGTTACTTTATCTGCTATATATAAATATGTTTCTAGTCCATAAATGTTTCCCACAGACATTCCCCTGCACTGCATAATCTCAGGGGATTGGGCCCTCCTTAAAACTTGGAAAAATCAACACCCTGAGAATCAGCTGCAACCTGAGTGGAATGGACAATTCCCAAACAGGGCACACTCTCCATGGACTGAGGAAACAGGAGGACCCAACCATCCTAACACAGGAGGGAAACCCACTACTGATTTTCCCATGCTCATTACACTTGTGAACCCTTAACTGACCTTAAATTACTTCTCCAAAAGAAACAGGAGAGCTAAGGCTCCACCTGGCCAGGAAAAGAAATGCAGACATCTTCAATCTGAGTCCAGATCAGGCCTATATAAATCCAAATTCAATCACTAAAAATGTTAAAAAATAACATATTTTCTTGCATTCCCAAAGACATAAGGTCCATTTTTGAAGGACTGTTAAAATTAGGAGCTATAGTTCTGTGTATCTTAGAGTTAATCCTTTTACTCATCAAATTTTGTACTTGTCTGCATTTTGTTTTAAAAAGGCCTCCCCAGCTCGCATGATGATTGCCAAGACGTAAGAGTTCAAGGTGGGACTCATAAATAGTTACATTTAAGTGCAAAACAATTTCATTCCTCTTATAAAAATCCAAGCCCTTTAATCAGCAGGGAGCAGGTAGGGCGGTCTTGCCCTCTTTCCCTCAAGACTGAGGAGATGTACAAAGAAAAAGGAAACTGAAACAGCATGTAAAACATTGACCAGGCGCTTCCCTGGTGACGCAGTGGTTAAAAACCCGCCTGCCAATGCAGGGGACACGGGTTCGAGCCCTGGTCCGGGAAGATCCCACATGCCGCGGAGCAACTAAGCCCGTGCACCACAACTACTGAGCCTGCGCTCTAGAGCCTGTGAGCCACAACTACTGAGCCCGCGTGCCACAACTACTGAAGCCCACCCACCTAGAGCCCATGCTCCGCCACAAGAGAAGCCACCGCAATGAGAAGCCCATGCACCGCAATGAAGAGTAGCCCCCGCTCAACCCAACTAGAGAAAGCAGCAAAGACCCAACGCAGCCAAAAATAAATAAACAAATGTTAAAAAAAACAACAACAACAACATTGACCAACTTAAACTGGTTTGCCTCAAATAGGTTGTTGATTCATCAGACTTTGAGTTATTTTAAAGACGGCACCGCACATGAGCTAGACAGGAACCCATGTCTACAGGATGACCCCAGAACAAAGAATCTTCAGTCTACAAACTTAAAGAATAGAAATGTTGCCACCAGAGCCCTTTACAAAGAGAAGAGTCCTTAAATGAGGAAAATCTGGCTTCTAGCAGCTCGAGTAGCTTATGTGGACTGACTTAAGACTAGCCAATCAGCTTATTCCCCCAACCCCTCACATTTCTCCCCAAACCCTGGATCAGGGAGACAGATTTTAGCCCTGCCTCCTGCCTCCTTGTTAGTCAACCTCGAAGTAAAGCTCTTTCATTTCTCAAAAGCCCGTGCCATAGTATTGGGTGCCATGTGCATCAGGCAGTGAGCCCTTGCTTGGTAACAATAGATTTACTCTCCTTATTTCTGAGGGAAATATTGTATTAAGTTTCAGACATAGGGAGAAATTAGAAGACAGCAAAAGATGGCACTTATGTAAGAAGAAGAAGGGAAACTAACACCCAGCGAGCATCAGGTAATATGCAAGGCACATTGCATGTATGATTTCATCCTCAGTACAGGGTAATACTGATGATAATAATACATATTGTTATTCCTATCTTTTGGAAAAAGAAATAAATGACTTGCAAAGTCATCTGTGTGGTAAATGAGCAAAGTCAGCACACAAACCTGGGTCTGACTCAGATGCTCACACTCTCAACAATACCCGGTGACTTGGACAGAAAGCCTTCCCCCAGCCTCACATTGCTTTCCCATAAAATCATGTTACAAAACGGACCCAGAAGGAATGTTGAAAATAACAATGGCAGTCCTTGTGAAAGGGAGCTCCACGCTTATCCTTCAGAGCCTGCCTTATCCATACCCTTGTCAATACCCTTATCAATATTACTCCTCTATCTTCAGCCTCAGTACTTCTTTTGCTCAGAACCTCCCTTAAGCCCTGCTGGGAGTGATATTGAAGAGTCAATAAATGGCGGGCTCATGTATCAGCCATCAAAAGATGTTGGGAACCCCTCATTCTACCACCACAGTATTTTTAGACTGAAAGCCTCTCTGATGTTCTACAAAGAACAGGATTAAAATGGCTACAACTGCACAGCTTCCAAGCAAAAGCTTCAGAATAAGCTCCCTTTCTCTGTGTAAACAGATGTCCAGCCCTCCCTTCAGCAAAGGACCTTTGTGGGTCATCCTGAGCCCAAAAGAGACGAGGAAATAAATAGCAGATGCTTGCAGCCCTTTGCTCTGTTAGTAGCCTGTTTTTCATGACGCTTTGCACCTTTTTAGGGTGACAAGACACATAAACGACAAGCAAGTTCTCTATGGCCAGGCTGTTTGGAAGGTTTAACTGGGTGGCAATTGTGTATAGTTTACTGTACTTTATGCAAACATAGAGGCTGGTACTCTAGTTCTATAAAGAGAATCTTCTAATTACATCATGGAGGGAAGGAAGGTCAGACAGGATTCTTCAACTTGGAGCACTTTCAACCTTAGGCTCCTGACGAAAGAGGCTGCTGAAGCCAGAATGCGTTTGAAACACACATTTTGTTAGTAGCAATAGTTTCCAAGAAACTGTCATCCAGTTCATTTGCTGTGTTTCAGACAAGCTATTGTCTTCCTCCCAAAAAAGTCTGGGATGTAAGTCTAGGACTTAGTTTTAGAAAAGAGAGAAACACTGAGTCCTCAAAAAGAAAAAACAAGTTTTAGCATGACTCGATACCAAGACCAAGTGTCTCCTGGATCGTGAAATTTCTGTTTAAGGATGTGACAGAAGGAAGCTTCTTGAGATATTTAAAATTAGATCAAGTTGACACCCACTTGACCATAGAAGAAAATATCCAGGTTTTAAAAAGAGTAGCTGGTATTAGAATAATTTTATCCCAACTCCTGCTCCTGTAATTTTTGTCATTATAAATCCCAGTTTTTTACTCTTTTTTGAAAAATTTTATTTTATTGAAGTATAGTTTACAATTTGTTAATTTCTACTGTACAGCAAAGTGATTTGATTATATATATACAGATACATTCTTTTTCATATTCTTTTCCATTATGTTTTATCACAGGATATTGAATATAGTTCCCTGTACTATACAGTAGGACCTTGTTGTTTATCCATTCTATACAGAATAGTTTGCATCTGCTAATCCCAAATTTCCAATCCTTCCCTCCTCCTCCCCCTCCCCCTTGGCAACCACAAACCTGTTCTCTATGTCTGTTAGTCTGTTTCTGTTTTGTAGATAAGTTCATTCATGTCATATTTTAGATTCCACATATAAGTGATATGTGGTATTTGTCTTTCTCGTTCTGACTTGCTCCACTTAGTATGATAATCTCTAGGTCCATCCATGCCGCCGCAAATGGCATTATTTCATTCCTTTTTATGGCTGAGTGGTATTCCATTGTGTATATGTACCACAGCTTCTTTATCCAGTCATCTGTCAATGGACATTTAGGTTGTTGCCATGTCTTGGCTACTGTCAATAGTGCTGCAATGAACATTGGGTGTGTGTATCTTTTCGAATTATGGTTTTCTCTGGATTTATGCCCAGGAGTAGGATTACTGTATCATATGGTAACTCTATTTTTAGTTTTTTGAGGAACCTCCATACTGTTTTCCATTGTGGCTACACCAATTTACCTTCCTATCAACCGTGTTGGAGGGTTCCTTTTTCTCCTCATCCTCTTCAGCATTTGTTACTTGTAGGCTGTTTTTTTTTTTTTTTTTTTTTTTTGCAGTACGCGGGCCTCTCAGTGTTGTGGCCTCTCCTGTTGTGGAGCACAGGCTCCAGACGCGCAGGCTCAGCGGCCATGGCTCACGGGCCCAGCCACTCCGCGGCATGTGGGATCTTCCCGGACCGGGGCACGAACTCATGTCCCCTGCATCGGCAGGCGGACTCTCAACCACTGCGCCACCAGGGAAGCCTTACTTGTAGACTTTTTTTTTTTTTTTTTTTTTTACTTGTAGACTTTTTAATGATGGCCATTATGACCATTGTGAGATGGTACCTCACTGTAGTTTTGATTTGCATTTCTCTAAGAATTAGAGATGTTGAGCATCTTTTCATATGCCTGTTGGCCATCTGTATGTTTTGTTTTGTTTTGTTTTTAGGCTATGCAGGGCAGCATGTGGGATCTTAGCTCCCCAACCAGGGATCAAACCCACGCCCCCTGCATTGGGAAACGCAGAGTCTTAACCACTGGACCGCCAGGGAAGTCCCCATCTGTATGTCTTTTTTGGAGAAATGTCTCTTTAGATCTTCAGCCCATTTTTCGATTGGGTTGTTTTTTGGTTATTGTCTTATTCGAGCTGTTTGTATTTTTTGGAAATTTAGCCCTTGTCAGTTGCATCATTTGCAAATATTTTCTCCCAGTCTGTAGGCTGTCTTTTCATCTTGTCTATTGTTTCCTTTGGCTGTACAAAAGCTTGTAAGTTTGCCTATGTCCAATTTGTTTATTGTTTGCTTTTATTTCTACTGCCTTGGGAGACTGACTTAAGAAAAATTGGTACATAAATCCAGTTTTTAATATCAACCAAGTTAGTTTCAACCAAGTGTAAGTATAAATATAAAAAATACTCCCAATTATAATTGTAAGATGACTGTAAAAATATAAAAGCACCCCAATTTCAGAGATGTTAAAATGGGGGAAGAACAGTGCCTTAGAATGAAGATAAAAGGACACTTAGAAAATAATTTATCGTTCACCCCTAACATTGCTTTACTTCTTTCCAACTAATTTCTAGGTTTCTGTAACGACAAGTTAGAGAAATGTTTCAGCCAGAGGTCACTGTCCTGGCACCCAGGTAGAGATAATCCTTGATCGACAGATTACTTATTTTTAAAATGTGATAAAACTTATGAAGTCATCAACTGATCAGGATTAGTCCCACTGAGGTCTTGCCAGGCACAAGTAGGTTTCAGTGGGGCAAGGACACTTGATGAGGAGAAGACAGTGCCCGGCCTCACCTTTTCATCAACTGTATCTCCATACTCGCCTTCTTCAGCTCTGCTGTCATTTGGAGTTTGCTTATAGTTTCTTGCGCTGCACTGAAAAGAAAGATTTGTTAGTTTGCTTTGTATTGGGCTGTGATCTGAGAAACTAAAAAGAAGAAAGAAGGAGGGAAAAAGGCAATCTGGCCAGAGTGAAAAAACGAACATTTTAAGAGCATCTACAGATCTCTGGTCGTTTTCTCGAAGGAACTCTTCAAAGGCCATTGCGTCTTCTTCAAGCTTTTTTTCTGCTTTCATGAGTTGTCTTTCCTTCATTGTTGTGTGTTTTTCAAACTTTTGAATTGTGTTTCTTTTGGTTGACAGAGCATACTAGGGATATTGAAAACAGAAGTGCATCAAGAACATGATTCCACATTTCTAGCACATTTCAATGGTCTCACAACAAAGGGAAAAATAACTGGCCTGGTCTGTGATCACTTGTATTAGAAATAACAGTATGCCCAGTCTTGGGGCTACAGCCTTCATTGCATGTAGGGGTTTTATTTTCAGGATAGTTAGAACGGAGACTCATGCCTTTCTTTCACTTTTATAAAGAGGTTCAATGTTGTTCCAAAATGGTTCTGCAGATCAAAATAGCTACGTATCCCCTCAGGCTCTATCCTAAAAAAAGGCGGGGGTGGGGTTCCATATCCCTCCAAAGAGCAAGTCTACTTAGTATTATTCAGTGTCCCTCCAATACTTTCTGGGCCTTGGGAAATTGGGCTGTCTGTAGCCACAAAAGCTTTCCTGTAGGAAGTACCATGGGAGAGTCAGGTTCCAGTGATTCCTCCAAGGGGGTAGGGGGGTGGGGGGGTGTTTAACCAGCCTCAGAGCATCCTGTTTAGATCCCCAAATACAACTTTGATAGCTAGCTGCTTTTTTTTTTTTAGTACATAATATAAGAATCCACTTGGGTTTTTAATGCCATGCATGAAAAATAAAGTATAAACAAAGCCACATATATTATAATATAAATGGATTAGAATATGGAAATGAGATAACTTTAAAGAAACAACAACCAAAAATTAGGTACTCCAAGTTTACAACCCCAAAATATTTTATTTATTACTTTGTTTGCCAAGTAGTTACTGAGTGCCTAGTGTGTGCCAGGTCTGTTTTTTTTTTTGCGGTACGCGGGCCTCTCACTGTTGTGGAGCACAGGCTCAGCAGCCATGGCTCATGGGCGCAGCCACTCCGCGGCATGTGGGATCTTCCCGGACCAGGGCACGAACCCGTGTGCCCTGCATCGGCAGGTGGATTCTCAACCACTGCGCCACCAGGGAAGCCCCCTAGGTCTGTTTTAAGTGGTACTGATAGAGCAGTGACCAAAATAAACAGCATTGCTTTTACGAAGTATTCATTCTAGTAGAGCAAGCATGTTGATTAAAGGAGAACAAGTGGTCCAGTGGGCAAGGGCAGGGGGTTAGCCCAGGAAAGCCTCACTGATATGGTGAACGTTAAACAGAGACTGGAAGGAAGTAGGACGCAAAGCATGCAGGTATGTGAGGGAGAAGTGTTCCTCCCAGAAGGAAAAGCCTCCTGTGCAAAAGTCCTGAGGCAAGAGCATGATTGGTGTGTCCCAGGAACAGCAAGGAGGCCAGTGTGGCTGGAGCAGAGTGACAGAGTAGAGAGTGGTAGGAATGAGGTCAGAGAGCGAGTGAGCTGGGGACCAGAAAAGTCACCAGAGGTTTTCAGCAAAGGAGGGGCAGGTGTGGAGGACAGGCTGAGTTCAGAGAGCAAACGTGTGAGACCTGTGTTCAGAAGGTCTAACGTAATTCATGCGAGAGCTACTGGCAACATGGACCACAGTGGCAGCAGAGGAGGTCGTGAAAAGTAGTGTGATTACAGATATAGTTGGAAAAAAATATATTCCAAAGGATATTTGGGTGTGGGCTGTAAGAAGGAGGAGTTGAGGATAACTCCAATATTTTGGGCATAAACAACTGGAAAAATGGAATTGCTGTTTACAGAGATAGGGAGCACTGCCTGAGATTCCAATCTGCAGGGGCAGGAAGGGTATAGCAGGGGCAGCTTTGGCAATGCAAAGTTTGAGATGCCTATGGAGCATCTAAGTAGAGATGTTAAGAACTACGATTACAGTTGTTGAGTCTGGAGTTGCGTTTGTGAGTCTGGAGTTCGGGAAAGAAGATCAGGCTAGAGAAGTAAACTTGGAAGCTGTTAACAGGGCAGTAGAATTTAAAGCCTCCAGCCTGGAGAAGGGTAGATAGAGCATGGGGTGAGGTGTGAGCCCTGGGCATTCCAGCATTTGGAGATCAGGGTGAAGAGGAACAAGAAAATTATGAAGGAGTGAGCTGCCAGTGCCGTGGAAGAACCAAGACATAGAGAGGCCCAGAAACCAGCTGAAGAAAGTGTTTCAAGGGAGGGTGATCACCTGGGCCAATACCTGCTGGAAGTGAGTAGAGGGAAGACTGTGAAACGACCATTTGAATTTGGCAATGGAAGTGGTGTTGATGGAATGATGAGAACAAAAGCCCTGAATGAAGTGGGTTTAGAAGAGGCTAGATCTTCAAGGTAGGAAAGGCAATGTATCTGGGGCATGAAATAGAAAAATAAAATGTCCAGGTGAAAATTTGGCAGGTATGTGCAGGAAGTCTTCTATTTGGCTAATGGGAGAAAGAAATTATTTTAACTACCTCGAGCATAAATCTGTCTCTCTGGTCATTAATAAATTCATGGACAGTCCTTTTTGTGTCTGCACCTTTAAAGAAAATTGAAATAGACTTAGGTTTGATTCATTATCCCTCAAAGATATTGTATAAAATAAAAGGTATGTAATTAAATTATTGCATACAGTATGTATCTGACTTAAAAAAAAAATACCTTCAGAGAAACCTTTTCCTAACCACTGAAAAATTACTTTAATAATATTAGCTACCATTTATTTTATGCCCATATTCCAGGAACTTCACTCGACTTTTAAAATATATAATTTAATTCTATTAATAACCCCAGTAAGGTTCTTATTACTATCCCCATTCTGTATGTGAGGTCCTGAAGCTCAGAGATGTCAAGATGCTTGCCCAAGACTGCACAGCTAACAAGTGGCAGAAAGGTATCGTCCCTGGCATCACCGTGTTGCCCAGCATTTGCCTGTTTTTCATACAAGTACAGTGCAGAATATGCACCTCCAAGAGCTTCTAAATAAGTTAACATGGCTTCCTTCTTCTACATTAATTATTGAATTCAAAGTCCTTTCCTAAGTGATTTTCTTGTTCTCCGAAGATTTTTTTGTTTTCCACAATTTGGGAAAGTACATGGATTCTGGGAGCCAAAGAAATTTTTTTTTTTAGTTACCACAGCAAATGCTGGGCACTCCATGTGTGTTCATCCTTCCTTCCTTTTAATTTTCAATTTAAAAATTTGGACAAGACACATTTTGGGGAAGATTTTGTGACTCCATCATCGTACCATTAACCACTTTAACCTCATTAGCTTCAAACTGCTATCAATCTCATTTATAGACACTTCTTGATCTGATGAGTAAGAAACGCCCATGACATTTTGATGACCAGATTGCCCTCATTCATAGAGCAATAATGAATAGCTTGTACTATTTTAACAGGTTGACTTCAAAGAACATTAAAACAGGTTATGGTTTTTTCAACAACAGGCAAACTTGCTTAATTCTATGAGCTTCCCGATTCTGGATGTAAGAGTTTCACGGCCTGAACAGTCAAGGCTCCACTTTAGAAAGTTTCTGTATTTCTACATCTGAAATGAGATGAGTGTAAAAGGTAGAACTGAGTGTAGAAGGCAGAGCTAATAGCTCTAATACTGTATCATTTTGGCCATGACCTTCTTCCTTAGAGCCACGAAAATGAGTCATAGTCTATTTCTTTTTGCAGCTGCTGAACTTCCCTGACCAGGGATGGAACCCGCGTCCCCTGCAGTGGAAGCATGGAGTCTTAACCACTGGACCACCAGGGAAGCCCAAGTCTACTTCTTGGAAAAGGTATGTTTTCTTATTTAAAATAGATTTTCTCCCAACTCTCAACCCCCATTTACAAAGACCCCCTACCATATTATGAGACTGCATAGTTTGTTTTTCTCACCTCCAGAAAAGCCCCCAAACCTAACATTAACAGTAAATATTCAAAACAATATTCTTAATCAAACAGTAATTTAACCTTACCTTCTGTTAATCTGAGAATAAGAGTGAGATCTAGCCCCAGTTTTTCAGTTGAGGTAACACCTGTGTCAGCGAAGATTCCTATTTTGCCCAGGTATGAATGATTCTTCATCCGGGATGAAAAAGTAGACTTTTGGTACATTTTCATGCTGCGGTTCATAAATTTTTCCTGCCCAAGCGAAAAATTTTAACAGAATTTCTAATATACGAAAATAATGTTGTGTTAAAATAGTGATCGTATATAAAATTATCATCTGCAGCAAGCCCTTTTCTCATTACTAATTCGTTAAACAAGCAACTTCAAGTTCTTTTGTCTGAAGGATTGTGCCAGTTTTCAATTCCTTCTCATATGAAGCTGAGCACAAAGATAGGAACATTCAACCTTGATTAAACATAAACTTCACAAACAGGAGACTGGAAAGTGTTCTGGTTTTATTTTCACCATCTCGTCTTGCTCAAAATGCAGGTCTCTTGGAGATTCCACCGATTTGAAAGGATTGGTTCTGTGGAACTGAAAACTTGAGAGCAAATGGATCTCCCCAGTAGACATTAAAAAAAATATCAGGCTTCCCACTTCTTGAATCTTTTCTCAATATCGGATACTTTCAAACTATAGAACACGTGCAGAAATCCATGACCTCACAGCTGAATTGGTTAGTAAGCATTTCTAGATTTTTTCCCCTCATTCTAATTAGGATTTAAAAAATTTTTTGTAATCAACCTTTACTTCTAGTGATAAGCAAAGCAAACCTCATGAAATCCGAACCATGGATCTGCTTCTGTACTTGTATGACCCTGAGAGTGAGTGCCTTACTTGCCACACCTTCGTCCCAGCCCACTGATCTTGTCTTTATTTAAAATTTTGATATTTTATTCATCATGGATTTTTTTGCATTAATTTTAATTTCTTACAATAGTGAATTAAAATGTTGCTTATTCTGATTGCTGAGTTTTTGCCTCCCCCTTAAATTTTGCACCCAAGGCAAGTACCTCACTTGCCTCACGCTAATCCTTGTCCAGACTTTTATATATATTTTTTGTATCATTCAAATTTCTCAATGAGCTTATGTAATTTTTACAATGAAAAAAATAGCAATGATGTTTTCATTTGAGGGAAAAAGGGTATTCAGGAGTTTATATAAAAGGGTGTGCTCACAACAGGAACAATGGGACAAAACATCCTATCTCAGGCTGCCCGTTTAAATATTTTTGTTTTAATTAATTAATTAATTTTTGGCTGTGTTGTGTCTTCGTTGCTGCACGCGGGCTTTCTCTAATTGCAGTGAGTGGGGGCTACTCTTCGTTTCGGTGCGCGGGCTTCTCGTTGCGGTGGCTTCTCTTGTTGTGGGGCATGGGCTCTAGGTGAGCGGGCTTAAGTAGTTGTGGCACATGGGCTCAGTAGTTGTGGCTCCGGGGCTCCAGAGCACAGGCTCAGTAGTTGTGGCACACGGGCTTAATTGCTCCGTGGCATGTGGGATCTTCCTGGACCAGGGCTTGAACCCGTGTCCCCTGCATTGGCAGGCGGATTCTTAACCACTGTGCCACCAGGGAAGTCCTGCCTATTTAAATATTGACATAAGCCTCCGTAATCTCAACGAGTCACATTTAAGACCAAATGTCCCAGCAGCACTGTAGCAGATGATCAGGAATGCAGACTTTGGAGTGGACAAATCTGATTTTGAATCTTGATTTGGTACTTACAGATATGTAAGCAAGTTCATTTAACATTCAAAATATATTTCTGCCTACTGTGTGTCATTCACGGTTCTAGGTGCTGGAGAGAGGGCAATTTTTTTTAAAAAGAACAACAACAAAAAAAGACAAAAACCATTGTTTTCATGGAGCCTACATTTTAATCCCTTAGCATCTCTGAGCCTCAGTGTCCTTCCATAAAATGGGAATAACAGTTCCACCTCTTAAGGCTTTCATGAGGATTCAATGAGGTTGTACATAAACAACCAAGCAGGATGCCTAGAATACGGGATGAATTCAGTAAATGGGAGCTACCAGGTGCAAATCATTACTTATTAGCCTGTGATTTTACTTCTAGTGACTATAAACACAAAGATGAGCAGGAGAAAAAAAAATATGTTAAAGCGTATAAAAGAGAAAATATTAATAAAAACCTACAACATTGATACTATACTTTTCCAGATTACTGAAGTTTTTTCACAGGCATTAGGTTCATTCTGACAGGTAGAAAAGCAAGCTTGGTGAAAAATTGATAACACTCTGTTGGGTTGATGTATTTGGAATTTGGATGGCTAATACTAAAGATTTGCAGGAGATTTTCTTAAATTTATGCTCAGCACTCATCCCCACCCTTAAGATTCTGCTCACCTCTTTCTTGTCACATTTCCCCCTCTTCAATCCTTCTATTTAAATTCACTCCCTTCCTCATCCCTACTCTCATTCCCTTTATCCTCAAAGTCTGTCTGCAATAAACACCTTTATCCATAGGTTCTGGCACTTTTTCACTCATAGAAAAACTGGAAGTTCTCATTCCTCTAAGCCAACTGCTAATAGCAGATGTCTGCTCTTACTTCATCTCTTGAGTAATTCATAGCACACGTAAAGAGAATCAGTGGTCTCTAGAAGTTGTTATACTTCTATATTTCCATATGTATTAATCCCCCTATTGATTAATGAAGGGCTGGTGATGACCATAAAGGAGAAGAAGAGAACCAGCTATGCTTAGGAAGGGATTATAAAGTTCCCGAACTAAACCAATATGGTGTACCAACAAGGAAAAATAAGTAGAAGCTGATGAATGTCTTCGTTGTGCAAAATAAAAATAGCAGAATGACTAAACAAAGGCTCTGTACCCAAATGAGAGGGAAACTGTTGTTGGATTGCAAAGAAAATGCGTGCAAATTCACATCTAAAATACATGTACAAATCCAACTTCTGATGGATGAAAAAGATAAAGAGCTCAGAAAACCAGGGATTGAAAATGGTGGTGTGTGATTGCAAGCCATCAGTTTTATAGGCTTGTGATTAGAGAGCATGGACTCTCTTTATGCTCCTTCATCCTCACCCCTCAATTTCCCCATCTTTCAAAAGAGATGGTAAGAACAGTACCTACCTTGTGGGATTGTTAGGGGAGTTAGTTAGCATATGTCCCACCCTTTGGACAGCGTCAGGAGCACAGTAAGTGTTATGTAAGTGTAAGCTCATGGAGAAAGCGCTCTAAGGAGGGAAGATACTTGGTGTGTTTGAGAAACAGCAAAGAAACTAGTGGAGCTTAAGCACAGTGAACGGAGGGGAGTGACAGCCAAGGTCAAAGAGACAACAAGGGCCCTGTAGGTCATTTACTCAGTGGAATAAAGATCATTAAATGAATCACTCTGACTGCTGAGCTGAGAAGAGACTATAGAAGAGGTTGAGGGTCAAGTCGGGAGACCTGTTGGGAGGTTACAGCCATTGAGAGGCAAGAGCTTATGGGGTCTTGGGATAGTAGTGGAAGTGGTGAGAGGTGCTCAAATTCTAGATATATCTGGAAAGTAGAGACTACATGACTGGCTGATGGTTTGGATGTGGGGTATGAGATAAAGAGCCCAGGAAATAAAGAATGGAGGTGCCATCAACAGAGACAGAGAAGGCTGTCTGTGGGGAAAGGGGTGGGTGGGAAGAGCAAAGTTTCAGTTTAGAACATGGTAAGTTTGAGATATCTATCAATATTAGACATCTAAGGGGATGTGGGTATAAAATATACTGTTCAAAAAAAAAATACTGTTCTTCCAAGTGAACACCATGCTGGTTGGTTTAATTCTCGCATTATTCTAACATTATGCAATCACACGTGGTCACCACATTATATAAAAGACTGAGTCGGGGTCCTTTGATGTGTGTCATCGTAGGGGCAGCACGAATGGCACTGTGGAAAGACCCTGGCCTTTGGAAACAGGCAAGTTTGAATCCTGCCTCTGACTCCACCCAGCTCTTTCTCTTAGGCCTACCCAAGTAAACTCAGCGCACCTTAGCTGCTGTTTCTATCAAGTATGGATACTCATACCTTTCTTACAGCCTTGTTGCAATTTCCAAGCACAGCTAATGTATGGGAAGTGCCTACTGATGATAGACTGATAGGGAAATAATTGCTTATACTTTCTTCAGAGTAGATATCCAGATCTGTCCTCTTTCTGGTCCATTTTGTCTTGTGAATAACCACAGCACTTGAAAAGAATAGGAGAGGTAAGTGACAACTAGCTTTCCTAAGGAACCCTGAATTAAAGTTATTGAAACCCAGTCGTTTGAGAGGAATTGACCACCAATATCCATACAAATTTGGGGAATCTGACTCACCTTAGGGCTGATTCTTATTATTCCAATCTTTGTGGAAGTGGAGAAAGAGGAATTTTTTTTTTTTTTTTTGCGGTACACGGGCCTCTCACTGCTGTGGCCTCTCCTGTTGCGGAGCACAGGCTCCAGACGCGCAGGCTCAGCGGCCATGGCTCACGGGCCTAGCCGCTCTGGGGCACGTGGGATCTTCCCAGACCGGGGCACGAACCCGTGTCCCCTGCATCGGCAGGCGGACTCTCAACCACTGCGCCACCAGGGAAGCCCTAGGAATGGGGTTTTATAATGTCCAAACCTAAAGTCCTAGACCAATTCTAAATGAATTCACAATAACAATATCTAGCACATGTTATCTGAAGCAGTTTGTGTTTGATTTTCTCAACAACTCTCTCTACAATTCAATGAAAATGGATTTGCAGATTCTCTTATTAGGAGAGAGAAAGCTCTGTTTGTCCCCCACATGCAAATGAAGATTTAGACAGATTCTCTCAGACTCAATGCCTTTCAAGTTTTTCCCACCTCATTCCGGCCCAGTTGGACAAATACTAGGAGAAAGGGCTGTGAACTGTGTCCTGGGACACAGTTTGTGGAGACCAGCACTAGCAATTTTTTATTTACAGGAAAGCCGGGAGCCACTAGGTCCTTGGCCTGCTCTGGGACCCGCCTCTTTTCATTAGGTCAGAAGCAGAGCGTGATAGTGAGGAAATTACCTTCAGCTTGACCTTTAAGGACCTGCTGGCGTCAAGCTAGCTATTTGGTATGGGCTTTTCTGTTGACATTTCTGACTGCACCTTTTGCAAACTAAAAATATTACTGGAGTTCAAGAGGAAGGAAGAGTAGGGGAAAGAAATCAGCCAATTTGAGTCCCATGATGTGAAAAGTACTTTGTGAACCAAAAAGTGCTACAGGGATGCTGGTTATTTCTGAGGAAAAATGTGTTATCCTCACCCCTCCCTCTATAATTATTTAACCATGACCGGAAGAGAGAAGTCCACTCTTAACCTTTGTGCTTCTGCAAACTTCTTGTTTGCAGGAGCTTTTTGGGGAATGCTGTCTATCTGGACTGTAATTGGATACACTCAGTTCACCCACAGATATAAATTCCCATGAAGAAAAAGTATGATTTCTTTTAGACTTACCAAGAGCTTGTAAGCTTTAAGAACATGGTATATTCTTTGAAGGACTGTTGGTTGAAATCAGATCTTTAACTTAATTGACCAGCAAGACAAATAGCAGGATTAAAATAAACTAACAGTAATAATAATACTTCTTTAGAGCTAGGCACTGGGCCGAGTGATTTACACTTCATCTTATTTAAAGCTCAAACAAGTCCATAAAGTAGAATCAATTATTCCCATGATATGGATGAGGAAAATGAGGCTTAGAGAAATTAAGTAAATTGCCCAAGGTCAAATAGCTCATAAGTTACAGAAGTGGGATTACGACAAGTTTACTGAACCCCACAGCCTTCTATGTGCCTATAATTTCACCCCGTGCTTAGTTTATACCTCTAATTGCAACATCTGCAAATATGCCTATAATTGCAAAATGTAGCAGATTCAAGTCTTTAGCATAAATTTTATAAACAAAATGTTAATATTTCTCTATGAATTAGTGACTTTATGTGTTTCTATTTTCCACTGTTTCTATGGTTGTTCAAGAAATTCCGTTTGGATTTTATACTTCTTTTTTTTTTTTTTTTTTTTTTTTTTTTTTGCGGCACGCAGGCCTCTCACTGTTGTGGCCTCTCCCGTTGCGGAGCACAGGCTCCGGACGCGCAGGCTCAGCGGCCATAGCTCACGGGCTCAGCCGCTCTGCGGCATGTGGGATCTTCCTGGATCGGGGCACAAACCTGTGTCCCCGGCACTGGCAGGCAGACTCTCAACCAGTGCGCCACCAGGGAAACCCCTATACTTCTTATAGTATTATTTCTCTGTATATATTATACCTTTTTTTTAAAACTGTGAAAGACACACATCTGTTTCTGATTGTGTGTCTGAGCTGAGTAATCTATGAATTTTTTTCCCCTTTAGGGTCTCTTTTATTCACATTATCTATTTAATTCTTCCTCCCTCTTCTTTTTCTCTCTTTCCTGTCTGATCTGTCTCTTTCATGGCCGTAATATGAAGCTTAAGTATATTCGTATTTATTGTGTTCATTTAAAGGCGTTTTTGCTTTCTCTTCTTCGTTTTTAAATGGCTTTATAGTGACAAAAAATGGACTTTTAGATTTTGTGGTAGGTTTGCTGGCCGCAGCTTTCTTTTATCGTATGTTATTTGCGTCCATAAAGTGTCTTCCTTTTGATTGTAAAGTTTTTGTTTTCCTATCTTTGAATGTCCTGCAAGGCCTAACAAAGAGCTTCTAATAAAAGTGTATAAACAAAATAAAATATTTGAGAAACTCAAAACCCAGTGCCTGCCAGTGTATTCACAGCAACTGACAGGCAGGAAGAGATGTGGCTAAGAATTACAGACCATCTTCCTTAAACAAACTTAATTCGGTCTCCAACCTCGGTGAGGACAGGCCCCACCGGATACAGTTGCGGTGGGCGACACTGAGCTGAAATCAATCTTACCTCGACGAGTTTGCATTCAGGAGCCGTTCCAACCTATCCTTCAGGAAGGCGAAGGATAGGGAAAGATGGGCGAAGGCGCCAATCGATTTTTTAGTCTCGGCTCTATCCTCCCCTGCCCTGCTCCCCCTTCATCTCGGGGACCGTGTAGTAGTGGATCCGGGGGCGGAGCGGGCCAACCGCAAAGTGCGCGGCACCCGCGGTACTCGCGGTCGCGCGGACCCTGGAGCGACCCCCCCACCGACTCCCTCTCCTTCCCATCCCCGGGTTCCCTCTGCGGGCGGCCCCCCGAGTCCCAGGCTGCCGCGAGTTTCCGGTCAGAGGTTTCTCCCCACTCTGTCCCCTCCCGGGACTCTGTCTCAGGTTCCGGTCCCTGCCCCTACCCAGGTCCCCCTCCTCCCCCATTCTGCGCACTCCGGGCCCCCTCGCCCTCGGTGACTCCTTTCCGCCAGGTCACGTGATCGTCGCAGCCCGCCTTTCTCTCTCCCCTACGCAGAGAAGCAGTTTCCTTACCTGTAAAGTAGGGACAGGACTCTCTACCACATTTACCCAGAGCATGACAAAGCGAACAGGAAAGAGAAGATTCCACTATAACGTTTATTACTAATCATCATTCTCGTTGCTGGTACTCTTATTGCCGGTTCGTAGTGGGGGGAGGCGCGCATCCCCGGCGGTCTGGACTGGCAGCTGCTACGAGCGCCCGCCCCCGCCCCGCCCCTCCTTGCTGGCCCCGGGCGGCACCGCCTGCGGACCTGTCCTCTCTAACGCTGGCAGCCAGCGGCGGGAGCCGCACAGCTTCTGCTAGACCTGCGGTGCGCAGCGACATGGCGGACGGCCACCGCCTCCTGCTGGAGAACGCGCGGCAAGTGGTGCTGGTGTGCGCCCGCGGCGAGCGCTTCCTGGCGCGGGACGCGCTGCGCAGCCTGGCGGTGCTGGAGGGCGCCAGCCTGGTGGTGGGCACGTAAGTGGCCGCGCGCTCTGGAGCTGCGGGCGCCCCGGGTCGTGTGCTGGGGGGCACCGGTCAGCCAAGGCCCAGCTTGGTGCTCTTTCTGTAACTTGTGCGCTGTGGAGGGGAACGCGGTAACAGCCTTTTCGCACCCAGGGAGTCATTGGCACGCCTGCCTTTTAGGCGCCTGTTGCTAATGTATTTGGCCGCCTCCGGTTGTCATTCAGTTGAAGAAACCTCTCTCAAGCTGCACATCCCACTGGGGAGCGTCAAGATCCCGCTTCTGCTGATAAAATATAATTGCAGCAATCTGAAGGCGTAGGGGTTCTCTCCAATGCTTCTTGAAGTGCGGACGGGGGACCACCTGACTCAGACGGCCTGAGATTTTTCTTTTTAAAGACAGACTTCTGATGCCGCCCCCCCATCCCCAGATCTTTTTTCTTTTTTTCAAGTTTTATTGAGATATAATTGGCATACAGCACTGTATAGATTTAAGGTGAACAGCACGATTTGACTTACATACATCATGAAATGATTACCAGTAAGTATAGTGAACATCCATCCTCTCATATAGATACAAATTCAAAGAAGTAGAAAAAAATTTTTTCCTTGTGACCAGAACTCCTAGGACGTATTCTTTGAACAACTTTCATAAGTAACATACAGCAGTGTTCATCATATTTATCATGCTGTACAGTACATCCCTAGTACTTATTTATCTTATAATTGGAAGTTTGTACATTTTGACTACCTTCATCCAATCCCCTCCACCCAGTCCCCACCTATCCCCAGGTCTTTTGAATCAGGATCTCTATGGGTGGAGTTCTGAGATCTGAATTTTTACAAAGCACGTCTCCCACCCACTTCGTCTGCACCCCAAAGCTTGAGAACCACAGAAAATGTTCAGATGGCGATGGTTTGGGGTGATAGATAATTAGGATTCAGCCACCAGAAAGAGAGGACATTTTCCGTTACTTTCATTTACACTTCTGAGAATAAAAGAACAGCCAGAGTTTGGAAGGGTGGACTTGGAGTGGTAATGAGGGTTGGGTGCCCATCTGAATTGGAGAGCCCATGGCACTGCGATTACACAAGTCTCATCCCTTATCTGAATCTGCTTAGGGTTGTGTAAGAGCCCAGCTTTTAGGGACTCTGTGTGTGTTTGTTTTTAATTAACAAAGAAATAAAAACATTCCCAGTGTTACTGTCAAAAACTTGTTAAAATGAGTTAACAGAATTGCATGGATGTAGGAACCTAGGGCTAGTTGATGGCCGTACTCCACGGAGGATCCAGACCCGATGCCTACTGTCTTGCTCAGCTGAGCACTGCCCTCTTGCTCACAGGCACTCCAACATCCAGGATTGCTGTGCCATCTCTCATTATGGTGTCTACATTCCAGCCAGTAGGAAGTAGGCAGAGAAAACGATCCTATTGGCTAGAACTTAGTCACATGGCCACACCTGGCTGATGGGAGACACGGAAAGGTGGTCTTTATTCTGGGTGGTCATGCCTCCAGCTAAAATTTAGGAATCTAGCACTGTGGGAAAAGGGAACATTGATCTTGGGGAACAATTAGCAATCTCTGCTACACCTGATTTGACTTTTTGCCTTGCATGTGGCTAGAGTCAATTTCCAAAGACACACACTCAAGAAGGAAATACAATAAATATTGACTGACACCAAAAGGCATCAATAATGTGATCATTGGTCAAAATTTTCACAATATTTCCCCCAAAGTTAGTAATAATTTCTTAATTTTTTTTTTTTCAGAGATGGGTTCATAAAAGCCATCGGTCCTGCTGATGCTATCCAAAAACAGTTTTCAGAAGAAACATTTCAAGAAAGAATTGACTGTTCCGGGAAATGCATCTTGCCAGGTATTAACCTCTTTTTCAGTAAAGCCCTGAAAGCAGTTTTAGTAGTGTAAAGAGGAAGAGTAGTAGCTTGTTTTAAACAAGGTTTCACAATATTATGAAAATATAATAGCTACCATTTATTGAATTTCTACTAGTAAATGTCTAGCTGCTTTACAAACACACTTTCATGTTGAATGAAACCGAACTGCCCTGGAAGGTAAGTATCATTATCTACACATTGCAGATTAGAACACTGATGTTTAGGGGTGAAATATCTTACCAAAGATCTCTAAACAGGTGAAGGGCAAACTGGGAGTCCCACCCATTCATTCACTCCACTTCTTCCCACTCATATGTTGAAGAGAACCAGCTGTGCTGGGCTTGGGTTCAAAAGCTGTTGGAAGAATTTTATTAATCCATGGCATAGGGGAGGCAAAGACAGCAAATTGCTCTCTGTAATTCCAGAATATACTCTAAATTTGTATAGAGTATGAAACAAAGGACCCATCTCCAGGCGAAAAAACATAAACCAAGAAACCCTAGAGGTTTCATTGAAGTTCATTTGTATCTTCAGTGATTGATAACAGAATCAATTTATTAACCATTATCTCCTACATTTTCTATGTTCTATGTAATCCTCTGAAACAAATTTCACAAATTTTGAGTTCTGCGCAAACACAGAGGCTAGGATTTATACTTGTGTGCTGTGTGTGTGTGACAGAGCTTCTGCTATCTGGTCCTTGGGGGTCAGGAGAGAAAGTCAGGGTGAAACCTCATGAGAAAGAGCAGAATATGGTAGAGAATATATGGTGGGGACTTTTGATTTTACTCCGATCGGAACCACTAATGAGCCATTTAATCTATGAGGCACTTTGAATGTTCTGGAAGGACGGACTTTACCAAATTGTACTGGGATAAACAAAAGTTTCAAGTGACCATTTTATAGTTTCTCTTTAATTAAAATATTTTTCTTTCTTAAAGAAAGATTCATCTTTCTGATTTTATACTTTTCCTGCTCAAAGTTGAGGGTAGGGATAGTATTATTCTTTTTCACACCCAGATTCTTCCTTGGTCATATAGTCCTTGGTTTTGCTCAGCTAATAGATTTGACATCCTGTTCTAAAAGGTTGCTTGGTGAGCATGGATTTATTGGGCAAAAGGAGCTGTATTTCTTTAGGGGATATTTTCATCATGTTAAGTCACCCTCCTCCATTAGAGCCTTCTAGACCAACCATGCAGGGAGTCTTCTTGGAACCATGCAGACAAATTCTCCCTTCTCCCCCCTCCTCCAAGATGGCTGACCACCATCCTGCTTTCCTAAGAACTGTATAGTAGAGTCTGCCTGCTAAGTGCTTTCTGTTTCTTAACTTTAAACGTGATTTGATTTATTGATTACAGGTTTAGTGGATGCACACACACATCCAGTATGGGCTGGTGAAAGAGTTCATGAGTTTGCGATGAAGGTAACTGCAATAAACAATAGCAAATCAAAATAAAGCACAAATATAGACATGGTTTTCTAGAGTTTGTAGGCTGTTAGGCTTTACAACAAATGTTTACATGTCTTTTTAACGGATATTTTTACTGGCTTGGACTATGGAAATCAATTACAACAAAATTAACCAATTTATAACTTGGTACCAAACCTTTATACTGTGCCCAGGGCTGTCAGTCATTTCAAGTATAATAGTTTTCAAGCTGTTTTAGCTGCCGAATCCTCCTTTTAAAATAGAGCTGACCTGCTTTGCTCACTAATTTCTCCTCTCTTTTCTTTTCCTCATTCCATCCCTTGGTAGCCTTTGAAGGGACTCCAGGAAACAGTTTGAAAATCACCATTCATTGGGGTCAAACTTGGAAAAACATATTATTAATCACAAAAATAAAATGTCTTATATTGTTCCCACTTTTTTTCCAGAAAAATGAAACTTATTAAGAAACATAAATTGTAGTCTTTGTCAGTCATTAATTAGCTGCAGTCAACCCTCAAATCCCTGGTTTGAGTCATTTTCACATTGTTTATTTCCTGGTTTTTAGTAGACTTTATTTTTTAGAGTAGTTTTAGGTTCACAGAACAATTGAATGAAAGGTACAGAGATTTCCCATATACCACTGCTCCCTGCCCCCTGCCCAAAGCACAGCCTTTTCCATTTTCAACATCCCTGACCAGAGTGGTACATTTGTTACCATGGATGAACCTACATTGACACATCATCATCACCCAGAGTTCATAGCTTTCATGACTGTTGACTCTTGTTGTGCATCCTTTAGGTTTGGGCAAATGTGTAATGACATGCCCCCACCACTGTAGTATCATACAGAGTAATTTTACTGCCCCCAAAATCTTCTCTGCTCTGCCGCTTCATCCCTGTCTCCCCCCAGTCCCTGGCAACCACTGATCTTTCTACTGTCTCCATAGTTTTGCCTTTTCCAGAATGTCATAGACTTGGAATCCTACAGTACGTAGCCTTTTCAGGTTGTTCCCTCCGTGTCTTTTCTTCACACTGTTTTTTAAAAACCTGTGCAGCCTAACAGCTAAATTGGATTATTTCAGAAAAAGAAAAAATTTCTTCAAAAATGGTCTACCTTTCTCAACAATCTAGAACTGTTTTTAAGACTTTCGTAAATCATTGAATTTCAGAGCCGAAAATCAACCTTAGATTTACGGTCTAATTCTCTCATTCAATGATGCAGAAAGTGATGCAAAAAGGGCCAAACCCATCAGGTGTTGGTTTTTTTTTTTAACACGAAATGAACGAAGATCATTTATTATAAAACCATTGAAACTTTCCTTAAAAGCTTGAGTTTGCAATAACTTGAACGTGACAGAATTAAGAACAGAAGGGAAGGGTGTGACTAAGGGAGCCCCGCAGGCGGGGACACTTTGTTTGCACCACACTCCCTGCTGCCCAGAGTAACAGGGGTCCAGTGGGATCCCAGAAAGAGCCTCTTTATTTGCTTGAGTGACAGAGGTCAGGCCCGAAACTCTAGGTGGCCAAATACTGAGGGGTGGAAATGCTCTGGGTCTCTTAGTGGGGACTTGAATAAACCACAGTGAGGTCCCTAATCGCCTAAGCTTTGCTTTCTCATAGGTACCGAGACTAGCTGGTACACACCGAGACTGACTGGCTTGTTAAAATACCAAAATACTTTTGTACCTGTTGGTAAACTGTCGCTAGCCTGAGGCCCCAAGTCCTCCCCACATCTCCCATTTCTGCCATCCCAGTCCCTTCCTGAAACACCTCTGACCCCTGCAACTCCCCACCACCCTGGCAGAGTAGGGACTTCCAGAAGGATGGTGCCCCACCATCCTTCCTGATCGGTTGGTGCCTGTGCCATATCAATTGTCAGTCATGTCGAATATCACCCCTGTACGTAGGTTCTGTAGAGCTGCCTGCAACCTCCCTGCATTTTGCAGACCTAAGGGTGAACCGTGTGTTCAGTTGGCAGGAGCCACATACATGGATATCCACCAGGCTGGAGGAGGGATCAACTTCACGGTGGAGCGCACGCGCCAGGCCTCGGAGGAGGAGCTGTTCAGTTCCTTCCAGCAGCGGCTTGGGTGCATGATGAGGGCGGGGACAACGCTGGTGGAGTGCAAGAGCGGATACGGCCTCAGCCTAGAGACGGAGCTCAAGATGCTACGCGTGATTGAGCGCGCCCGGCGGGAGCTGGACATCAGCATCTCAGCCACTTACTGCGGGGCTCACTCGGTGCCAAAGTAACCTCAGCCGAAGGGACCGGGGTTTAACTCAGGGTACTGAGAACGCAGAAGGGCTCATGTGGTGCCTAAGTGGGGCTGCGTTCTCCAGGGAGTGAAGGTGCACCAGCACATTAGCTCTTGCAGAGGGACCAGTGGAACCTTTGGAAAGGTGTTCTGATTCCAACCTTCAGGCGTCTCACACACATGGGTTTAGGAAGGCGGGCCCCACCAGACCCATTCGTTTGCAAGTCCCTTAATAGTGAAGGAAGAGGAGATGTTCAAAACTCTTGGTTAACAAAAAGAAATTCCCCTGATAGGTCCTTTAAAATGACAGATATTAATTTAAATAGTTTCCCATGACAGTGAGCCCTGAGCCCAAAGGCACTTCAGGAATTGAGTAACACCCCGTGGGAGGTAGATCAAATCTTGACGTCAAGATGACGTAGGGAGGTTTTTATTTTTGTTCATCTGTTTGCTTGTTTAGCAGCAAACATTTTTGTTTTAATGCTGTAAATGTTTTTTTCAACTTTCCTCTTTACCTAGAAAGTTCCTACTGTATGGATTTGCTGTAGAGAATTCTCTCCCCTTCTGCATCTGCATCTCATCCATCCCGGAATTACTAGATCAGAAGGCCTGCAGTCCTAGAACCAAACGATCAGACGTCTCCAAAGTCTTAGTGCAGTTTTAAGTGGTGATAACTAACTTAGATAATAAATGCTGCAGGCTTACAAAAATGGTTTAATCACATAAATAGCCCATTTAATTAAGTCATATTCATAAGTTAATTAAATCTTTTAAGGTTAATCATTAAAAAATGTGTACATTTCTTTAGTTCTGTGAACTTTGACAAAGAAAATTTTAATGTTAATATTTCATTTACCATCTTTAATCAAAGGAACTAAAAAAATTAACATTGAAATTATTATGAAAAATTTACAGAACTAAGTAGAAAAGAAATAGAAATACTTAATATTTCCAATGATGTCTGTTGTATGTTTTTAGCATTTATACTTCTGAAATTATTATGGCTTGAAACTGCACTAAGACTTTGGGGATATCCTGTCTATTATAGTCTGTTTTTTTTTGTTTTTTTTTTTTTTTAGTAGGAAAGACAATGTGACATGGCAGAAAAGTCTCAGGCTTTGGAGGGACACCAGACCTGGGTTTGAGTCTAGCTTAGCTACTTCCAGCTGGGTGATTTTGAGTTAAGTTTTGATCACTTAACTTTTCTGAACATGAATTGCTTATCTGTAAACCAGCTAAATAACACGCTTATCCTGTATGGTTGTCTCGAGAATTAGAAACAGCATATATAAGTACGTGTCTCCTCAGAGCCCACCTCTATCTACCCACCCAGATGGTTTTTGCTGAGAGCCTTCTGTGTGCCAAACACAAGGCTAAAGTTTTACAGAAAATTTCTCCATCTGCCAGTGAGCCTCTGAGGTCTGATCTTGATCCCCGAAGATAAAGCCTGAGGCCCAGAGGATGCCAAATGACGTCTACATTATGTGTCCAAAGTTATACGGCTAGCAAGTGGCGCAGCTCTGTGTCTGACTTCAAAAGCCCAGACCTTTCTCATGTATAACTACCCCAGAATCTTAGAAAGAATTTCAGGGCCTCCTACTGTCTTCTTCCCCTATGTCTGATGAGACAGAAAGCCTTAGGCAGATGCTCCTAGAAACAGTGTGGAGGAAGAAAAAGTCAGGGAAACAGCTTGGCCCAGGTAAGGGGCTCACGGTTGGGTTGTCAGGGAAGCATCCAGGATGTCCTCTACGTGTCCTTGACAAGAAGATTCAGTTTTTCAGCCAGGCATTCCCAAAGGCAACCCAGATGTGCCAGAATGGATGAACCATCTGAGTCTCTGCCTATAGGGTCAGTGTATACAGAAGTCTTATCAATACCTCTGCTATGTAGGCTCATCCCGATTGCTAAGAGTCCTGAGTTATAGCTTTGATCTTCTCTTTACCTTTCTGGGGCTTGGGGTCATTCACCTACAATTTCTCAGGTTCTCCAAGTGCCAAAAAAACCCTTTCTCCAATTAAAAAAAAAAAAACTTGCCCACGGTAATCTCACTTTCTTCTTCCCTCAGAGGAAAAACTGCTACTGAAGCCGCTGATGACATCATCAATAACCACCTCCCAAAGCTGAAGGAACTTGGCAGAAATGGGGAAATACACGTTGACAATATAGATGTGTTCTGTGAGAAGGGCGTCTTTGATCTCGATTCCACCAGAAGGATTCTTCAAAGTGGGAAAAATATAGGGTTACAGATTAACTTCCATGGGGATGAACTCCACCCAATGAAGGCTGCTGAGGTATGGGTGACCTTTTGCTTTTCCTTTGTCGACACTCGTGCTGTGGAAAACTTAATGAGTTTGTTCCAAGGAAGGAGTAACCATCTGAAAAGATAGAGAACGGGGAAATTGGTTTGAAATATGTGCAGGTTGGTGTGGTTGAGCCTTGGAATCCCAGACTTTTTTGCTGATCATTTACTTTTATTATTTCCTCCTGGTGATACTAGTAGAAAAAAGAAGTACCTCTGTGATCTCATTCACTAAATTCACAACCTATTTTGACTGGCACGCAAAGCCACCCTAGCTCAGTCTGTTAATGTCACAGGTAGCTTCTAGGGCCTTTCTGTGACAGCATCCAGAGGGCTTTTAGTGGAGCATACCATTAATAACCACAGGATGACTTTAAAATCTATGTGTCTTCTCCAGATTAATGTATTCATGCTTTCTACAAATAGTTGAGTATCTGCCGTGTGCCGGGCATTGTTCTAGGCACTGAGAATTCAGCAGTAAGACGCACCAAACCCCTGCAGTTGGGGGTCTAGCTCTTTCCTCTAAGCCCTGGAGCTACATAAACAACTGCCCCTGGGGCATAAATACAGATGTAGATAGTCTACATGTGTCTCGACCACCACGCGTTCAATATGATCTCTTAATATCACGTCCAAATCTTGTCCTGTGTTTCCTGCCCCAGTGAATGACATCATTATCCATCTGTTGCCTAAATCGAGACCCTGGATGTCATTCTGACTCCTCCCTCCCCCTCACCTACTGCATTTCAGCCAACCAGCAAGTCCTCCCAATTCTCCTCCTAAATATCTCTGGATCCACTTCACCACACTGCCCACTTCAGATCACCGAGCTTGTGCTCGTGAGAGGTAGTTGGCAAGAAATCTTAATAATAGAGTGCTGTTTATTTTTGCAGGAAAAAACATTTGCTGGCACGTTATTGATTTGTTGTTGCTGTTGGTGAAACTTCTCTCTGTCTCTCTGCCCATTTTGTTTAGCTCGGGGTGGAACTGGGAGCCCAGGCAATCAGTCACCTGGAAGAAGTGAGTGATGAAGGCATTGCTGCCATGGCAGCGGCCAGGTGCTCTGCTGTCCTCCTGCCCACCACGGCCTACATGCTGAGGTGAGGTTGTTTCTCCCCTCAACATGAGAGCTGCAAGTATAAGCTGTGGACACACAGACTTCCAAGATGCCCCAAATATTCATCACCCTTACAAATCCCTTAAAAATGCAGATCAAGGGCTTCCCTGGTGGCGCAGTGGTTGCGAGTCTGCCTACCGATGAAGGGGACACGGGTTCGTGCCCCGGTCCGGGAAGATCCCACATGCCACCGAGCGGCTGGACCCGTGAGCCATGGCTGCTAAGCCTGCACGTCCGGAGCCTGTGCTCCGCAACGGGAGAGGCCACAACAGTGAGAGGCCCGCGTACCGCCAAAAAAAAAAAAAAAAAAAAAAAATGCAGATCAGGAAAACTTAGCTCATGGAAGATGCTAATACTGGTATGATATTTGTAATGAATTACCCCGAGGAAGGAGCTTAGACCCAAATTGTGTTTGAGTGGTGGGATTACTGGGGAGAGTGGCGCTTTCTTTTTCTTTCTTCCTCATTTTTGGAATTTTCCAATTAAAAATCAATATGCATTACTTTTATAATTAGAAAATAGTGATATAGGCTTTATACTTTAAAAAAACATGCATAAGATATTAGGGATATTTCACAGTATTCTGAATCTGAATGAGCTGCTTTCTAAGAGGATACAAGTGGGGACCATAATCCTCATAAATCCTGGGAGTGGGAGGAAAGAGGAGATGTCTAAGTATATTTTGTGGCACCTCCCCGGGGATTTGGCTGTGTGCCCTCAATGGATTGAGTCCGTGTAGTCCATCTTTTATCACGGCCATTGCTCCAGTTCAAATATGAGACCTGAGGTCTCCTGACTCATTGAACCACTTCCATGACAGCCACCGAATTTGTGGTCAGAAGGTCCAGCATTCAAGAGGCAGTTGATTTCCTCTTAGGACTGGGTGCCTTCTCTGCGGCTGTGATACATGTTTTTTTGTGGGGAGGGGCGTGATTCCGCAGTTACGGCCTTAGGACAGAGGTTCTCAAACGTGGAGTGATTTTGCTCCTCGGGATATTTGACAGTATCTGGAGACATTTTTGGTTGTCACAACTAGGGGGTGTCACTGGCATCTAGTGGGTAGAGGCCAGAGATGTTGCTAAACATCCTACAGTGCACGGAAAAACCTTCTACAACAAAGAATCATCCAGTCCAAGACATTAATTGTGCTGTGATTGAGAAACTCTGCCTGAGGGATTGGAAAAACAGGTTCAAGTAACTTTTTTTTTTTTTTTTTCTATGGTGCGCGGGCCTCTCACTGTTGTGGCCTCTTCCGTTGCGGAGCAGAGGCTCCGGACGCGCAGGCTCAGCGGCCATGGCTCACGGGCCCAGCCACTCCACGGCATGTGGGATCCTCCCAGACCGGGGCACGAACCCGTGTCCCCTGCATCAGCAGGCGGACTCTCAACCACTGCGCCACCAGGGAAGCCCATCAAGTAACTTTTATAAGGGAGAAGAAAGGAATATTGCAGTGCTTTTTTCAAATTTATTATGATTTTATACACACATATATATATAAAATATTATACATTTCTCTTATTACTATTCTCTTAAAGAGTAGACATAAGGTAGGTTACCGTCAGGAAATATCCATCAATAACTATTCTCAGTATGATCAGCTGCTTTTCTTGCAAATCTCAATAGTCATCAGAGTCATCAATCAAGACTTAATCTGGTTAATTTTCCACCACCCAAGGAATAAGTTTTTACAACAGAAAAGGATTCCTTTAACTCACCTTGAATCTCTTAAGACAGAGCAAAAATCTGAGACCTGCGGTGCTGGAGGGCAGTTCAGCATTAAAAGTCTGCACTTTGTCCCTATGCCAGTGGCAGCTGCCACGTGCCATCACCACAAGATGGGTTTAACATTCTGTTTGGATGACAGGGGCAACCAAAGGGAAAGCCACGCTCTTCTCTGGCTTCTCTGTTTCTGTATTTCTCTGATCTCTCCATCAGGAGGAACCTGCAGGTTTCCTCGCTGCGCCCTGAACTCTCTTGACTCTCATTTCCGGAATAACCATTGCCTTATGCCACTCAAGGGCTTCTTTTAATCATTATTTTATGCATCTTTGTATATAATATTTAAATTTATTCAGGACACATTCACCTTAGCTTATCTGGAGCCCCCTTTATAATTTTACTGCCTTGTACATACATATATTTTTCCTCCTTAAGTAGTTCGGGAAAGGGAGAGGAGGCCGTCAGAGTGACCAGCAGGGAAATTTTAACGTCTACCCTTTCCTCACTCTGTATCTCTCCTTCACTCACCTCTCTCACGCATTGTCCTAGCAGAGAAACACTATTTTAAGTGGTCCTGGAAACTGCCTGTTGTAGACTGGGAATGCTTCAAGGGCAAGTGTCACCTTTGTACCCCCAATCCTTGATTAATTTCTGTATTCAACATGCGTGTTGGGGGCCCATTACTTGTCAGGCACTGTTCTAGGCACTGTGGATCCAGCCACAAGTAAAACAGAGTCTTGTCCTCAAGGAGCTTACATTCTAATGGGGAGAGACAGACAATGTGCAAACCGACCAACGAACATAGAAAATGTCAGGTGATGCTTGGTGCTGTGAAGACAATCCAGGTGAGGCGAGAGGATAGAGAGTGTTTGAGGGGAGGGTGCTGTGTTTTTAGGATGGTCAGGGCAGGCTTTTGGAGGAGGGGACATTTGGGCAGAGACCTCCAGGAAGTGAGGGAGCAAGCCATATCTGGGGGAAGGAGCCGGGATAACTAGAAGAGTCTTCTGAGTGGAGATGGATGGTGAGTGCAGCGGTAGAAATGCACTGAGAGTATTTGAGGAACAGCAAGAGTGAGGCCAGAGAGGCACAAGCCAGGCAGGGAGAGATAGGCGACGAGGCCAGAAAGAGGGGCAGTTCTTGAAGGGCTGAGTTCATGGTGCAGACAGCAAGCCCACGGGAAGCCACTGAGAGTGGTTCAAAGCACGGCGACATGATCTAACTTATTTTTCTAAAAAATCCCTCTGGCTGCTAGGAAGAGAATATATTTTAAGGCCTTGAGGGTAGAAGCAGGAAAGCCAGTTAGGATGGTCTTAACAAATATCCTAGCAAGCAATGATGGTGACTTGGATGCAGGGTGGTAGCACAGGGATATAAAAATGAGTTGGATTCTGGATATAGTTTTAAGGGGGAGCCAACAAGATTTTCCGATGGGTTGGATGTGGACTGTGAGAAATGACTCAAGGATGACTCTGAGGCTTTAGTACCTGGCACAGAGTTTTCACTAATGGGATGGTTTTAGAATGACTGGCTGAGTTAATGACCAGGCAAGTTTTATTGGTCTCCATGTGTTAGATACCATATGCTTTTCATTGAAGCTGCTAAGAAGTCCCTGTATTTTGGGGAGAAAATAAAACTGAGGTGCAATGAAAACACAATAATAAAAAATTAAAGAATTCCTTTAACAAAAGATAATCAATCAGCTATTAATACCAGGCACTGTACTGGTACTAGAGACACAACGGTGAATAAGACACACATGGTCCTTCACGGAATTTGCAGTCTAAGCGTATGAAACATGATAAATGAATAGACAGTAATACCTATAGAGGTAATGAAAAGGATAATCACTTCTGGCTGAGTGACCAGGGAAAGTGAGCATGGGTGGGTGAGAGGTGAGCTGGGCCTGGGAATATGAATGCATTTCAGGGAGGGGTGGATATTCTAGGCAAGGAGAACGGCAGACTCAGAAATGTACAAATAGAAAACCCCAGTGGTTCGAGTGCAGTATTGGGTAGGACAGGGATGAGAAAGGAGGCCCTGAAAGAAGTGTGGGCTCAGTTTGTGGGGAGCCTCGAATGCCAAACTTAGGTGGACTTTGTATAAAACATAAATAGAACCTATTCTGAGCACAGAATTATTATTAATTATTAATAATTGATATATTAATTATTAATAATAAAGTTATTCTATTTTTTGCCATATTTAGTACACTCCTAGAATATAACAGTATCATTCATTCATTCAATCAAAAATATTCATTAGCCAGAGACAGGACTGGGTGCTGGGACAAATTATAAGAAAAAGAAATAATCCTTTCAATGATCCTTAGCCCCTGCTGGACTTGCCAGCAGAGGGGCAGGTGTAATAGTCTCAATACTTTACAACCAACCGATCAATCAAATTGAACTTAAGGCTAGAGTAGGGTCTCAAAGGAGGGGTCAGGGTTACCCTCAGCAGCTTTATTTAAAGACAGCTCCTGGGCAGTACAGGTTCATAATGGCTGAGTACCAGTCCACTATCATTGTCACGAAACAATAGCTATTGTTTCTAAAATGGAGGGGTGTGGGGCGCTGGGGAAGCCAGAGGAAATGAGGGCCAACAAGGTGACTGGGAAGGCTTTCCAGCGGAGGTCTCTCCTTGACCAAACTTCATTCAGGCTCCTCTGAGCCCCTCTCTCCACTAAACCTCAATCTTGCCTATAAACCTACAGGCTCTTAGCACAAATGATTTTATTCACCCACCCTCCCCAACATTATGAGACTTGAACAAACACTGGAATAGTTTCTAACAGCTCCAGGATGCCTCCCTAGAATGAGCCCAGGCCCCCTTAGAATACCTGTCTGAGAAAGCCCAACCTGCCAGGAAAATTAACTGTTTTTTCCAGTAAAACCTGGTGATAGGCAGATAGGCCTCTGAACTTCCTCTTAGAGCAGTTACTTTAAAAAGCTTGCAAGGGCTTCCCTGGTGGCGCAGTGGTTGAGAGTCCGCCTACCGTTGCAGGGGACACGGTTCATGCCCCGGTCCGGAAAGATCCCACATACCACAGAGCGGCTGGGCCTGTGAGCCGTGGCCGCTGAGCCTGTGCGTCCGGAGCCTGTGCTCCGCAGCGGGAGAGGCCACAACAGTGAGAGGCCCACGTACCGCAAAAACAGAAAAAAAAAGCTTGCAAGGAGGTCAGGGAGATACCCAATCCAGGAAGAAGCACAGATATGTTACATATTAGTTTCTTGGGCCTTCAAAAATTTAAAGGACCTATAATAATGTTTGAGACCCTCTCTCCCTCCCTCCCAAAAAAAGGAGAGGGAGAGATATGAACAAAAAATTGTAAAATATTAATTTAAAAAGCATTATTTAAACCTCATTGTTTATATTTGGGAGTCAAAAAAAGTTTATTACATTTGAAAACAATTTTAAGTTTTCTTCCTTTGCAAGAATCTCTGAATATATATAAAGATTGTCATGATAATCCCAAATTTAAAAGGTTAGCCATAGCCAAGTGATTTCAAAAGCAGGCTGATACAAATCAGGAGTCCTGCTGGACGCCACCACTAATCACTTAAGCTTGAGTTTCTGTTTCTTCTTCCAGAACACGAAAGGGTTGGATATCTTTAAGTCTGCTTCAACTCTGAACATCTGTTCTTCAAAAGTTCCACTTCTAGAGACTGACATCATTTTTTTCCCTCTCCTTAGACTGAAGCAACCTCGAGCCAGGAAAATGTTAGATGAAGGGGTAATAGTCGCTCTGGGCAGCGATTTCAACCCTAATGCGTATTGTTTTTCAATGGTAATTATTTTTAATGTGCCTTTCATAGTCTATGAAACTTCTACCAAGCATATAAATAATTTAAAAATATTTCACTAACTGTTAAAATGTTTCAAAGATCTGAAAAGATTTTCCTGTGAAACAAGAAAAGAGTGTGGACAGCAGTGTAATTGGGTATTTCTGTGCCACTTGAATGCCTCCAGGCTGAGAGAGAAGAGAGAAGGTTCTATTGATACTATGCTTTGATGCAGCCTCTGGGCACTGTGGTTTTACAGTAACCTATTTCCCCTCTCAGAATTGCATAAGCTCAAGGAAGTTTAGTAAGTTTTAGTAAGTAAATATGGAGGTGAGCTTCATCTTACACAGTAAGTGGCCTTGAAAAGTAATAAATAAATATTAAATACATATAGGGGGTGGGTGGGTAAGTAATCTCTATAATAAACGAATCTTTCCCAAAGCATAAGGAGCTTTACGAGTAAATGTAAATTTAACTTTTCTCATACTAATTTAGCCAGCTCCACTTATACATTTAACTATCATTATTTGTTGTGCTGTGTTGAGAAATGTCCTAGGTGGCAGCTGCCGTTTTGTTGCTTTTCTCCAATGCTTTTCTTTTCCCGTCTTAGCCGATGGTCATGCATCTGGCCTGTGTGAACATGAGAATGTCCATGCCCGAGGCCTTGGCCGCTGCCACCATCAATGCCGCTTATGCCCTGGGAAAATCTCACACTCATGGATCTTTGGAAGTAGGCAAACGGGGAGACCTCATTATCATCAATTCATCCAGGTGAGTGTTCTCCCAGCTGAGCCATTTTATTGTATGCCCACTGTAATATGGAGACTTGGTTTAAATCCCTTTTCCACTGATTATTAGTGTCAGGCTCTGTATAAGCTCAGCAGCTACCCAGTCTTCTTAGTGTCACCCCTTTCTAAGCAAAAACTCTCCCTCCAGGTCCTAAACTGCAGGGTAGACCAACTTTTCTGGTCTCTTCATCCATCTTACATCTTTCATGGATCTCCAGGTTTCTGTTCTGTTTACCTGGACTTTGGACTTGTGCCCCCTGGCCTGTGTTTGTTTTTCTTCTTGGGTTCTGACCTTTTCTGCTTGTGTTGGGCCACGCAGGTCCCAGCTCTGGCTTGTCATCCTGGTTCTGATTCATTACCTCTCTGACTTCTCATTCCTGCTGGATCCCAAAAGCCTTGCTTCAGTTTTCCTGCCTCATGTTTTGTATTACTCACTCACAGCCTGCTGCCTCCTGGGCCTCCAGTGTAACAAGCTGAGCTTTATTGTTCTAAATCTTAAAGTTGTGAATCCTATGGTGTCTGGACCCTAGCAAGCCTCTGCCAGGCCTTGGACCTCATGTTCAACAGAAGAGAGTGGCTCCACCATAATTCTACTCTCAAGGGTCATAAGCCATTGTCTCTATCGAGAGTGATGCTGGTGTTACCACTCATGCATCATTTAACTGAAGCAAATTTTTTTTTTTTTTACTGTTCCAATAACACTTTATGGACATTGAAATTTGAATTTTATATAATTTTTATGTCACAGAATATTATTGTCTTTGTTTTCCATTTTAAGTCCTAATTTAGAAAACCCCAAACAAGACTATCTTAGCTCAAGAGCAATAAAAAGCAAGCAGCAGGCCAGATTTGGCCCACAGACCACAGTTTGCCAACTGCTAGTCCAGAACAGTGGTTCTCAAAGTGCAGTCCCAGCAGCAAGGGCATCCTCTGAGAATTTGTTGGAAATGCAACTTCTCAGGCCTCTTGGACAGTCTACCAAACCAGAAACTCCAGGAGTGGGCCTAGCATCTCTGTCTTAAAAAGTCTTCTAGGTGAAAAAGATACATGCTAAAGTTTGAGAAGCACTGATCTAGAGTCATTGTTCTAATGTGAATCAAATATTTTAAGATCAAATACTTAATATCATTAAACAATATTGGATTTATCATAGACTAATTATCATAGTACTCTACCATTTTTTAAAAAGCCCAAATATTAACTACTAAGTGTAAAAAAATTTTTAGAGAATGTATTTTGACATTAGCATTTATTGACAGAGTGATGATTTTGACTTGTATCCATTTATGTTTGATTTCTTTCTAGATGGGAGCATTTGATTTACCAGTTTGGAGGCCATCACGAATTAATTGATTATGTTATAGCTAAAGGAAAAGTCATCTATAAAAAATGATTGATCTGTAAGGAAAGAGCACACTGTCCTACTGTTTAAGTCAATACAGTTATATTAAAAGTTAAAATACCTTAGTAGGTTACCAGAATGATGTCACTTAAATCTATTTCTGTATTTTGTTTATCCACTTGAAAAACCCAGGGGATTCACTTATTTTAACATGTGCACCTGGACGTATAAGCAAGTAAACCATTGGTGATGATAATCTCAAAGGATTAAATTACTTCACAAAGATTTTCTATACATATTCTGCAGGTTAATATGGTGGAGTATCACAGAAATGCCTTTGTGGGGAAATGCAGATTGGCAAATAGGTAGACATGGCTTAAAATTCCCATTTTGCTTCTACTTTTCAAATTTCAATTCTTAAACTATATTTACTGAAAATTGCGGGGGGTGGGGGAGTGGGAAATCCAAGTCAAATGCCACAGACTAAGCTAAAATGTAGCCATCTGTAATAAGCAAATAGTTTTTCTTTTCCCCACACAGTGTGTCTTTCTAGGTGCTCTTCGAATGCATTACGGTCCTCTGAGGGAGGGTGTTCTTCTGTTTTCTTCTCAACCCTTGCAATAGAGCTTCACAGCAGAGCTCAGGACTTGTCATTTTGTACACAAGTATAGGGACCTTCTTGTAATGGATGCATTTTGACCAAATCCAATAATGTAATTTTTTAAAAAGTTTTAGATTCTTCACATTACAAATGTATAAAAAAATCTATAGCTTTCAATAAATATTTGCTGTCACTATTATTGTTGTTGTTTACAGCCCTGGAAGCCAGTCAGTGGTGTCTATTAGAACCTTTTAGGAAATGAACAAATTACAGAAGAAAGTGGATTACATAAAGAAAAAGTGGATGATTATATAAACGAGTGTTTCTAAAGCCATGTGTTTACTTGAAATGTTTTTAAACGCTTTGATCATTCTTACAATCACAGCTGCATGATAAAACTTTGTCCTATTTATGAAGAAATGACTAGAGAAGTAAACATTAAGTACCCAAATTATCACCTATTTGAAGTTAATAGAGCCTGAACCAATGAGGCTTTACTGTATTCAACATAGATCAACTCAAGATACCCCTTGTCAGAAGGTTAAGGGTAACAGGACACATCGCTATCATGGGCTAGTAGCGTGGGGGTACCTGGAGCTCTGCCCCTCACATGCTTGGCAAAGAAGCCGTGAGGGGGTGTGGGAAGCACGAGTTGCTGTGGGAGACGCCTCCCCTATGATCAGTTTCCTAGTCGATGGTGGGAGTTTGGGATGCAGGAGATACATATAAAGGCCCAAACTAAAGATTAGGTCTGTCCTGGAACCCAAGCCACGTAGAAGTATATCCTTATAACTACGGAATAAAAAGGTGAAGCACTTCCTATTTTCTTTCTAGGAGATATTCACTCTACACAAGGAGTGTTCATGTCTTTTTTGAATGAAAGCAGAAGATACCCACCTGGAACTGCTTTAGTCCTCCCAGGCCAGTGTCCCGTAAGCTCTTGCAACTCATAGGAGCTGGCTGGAAATGCAGAACTTCAGTTCTACTCCAGACCTGCTGAAACAGAATCTGGTCTTGACAAGCCCACAGGTATTTGTATGCCCGTTCAAGTCTGAGAAGGGCTGTGGTCTAGACCCTAGCCACACGGACTTTCACACTGTGCCTCAAAATCGCCATTTGTTTTTGCTGCTCCAGGCCTTGCAGCACTGTTCCCTCTGCCTGGAGTGCTTGCCCTCTCTTCTCTAAGTGGGAAGTCAGAGCTAGCCACTGCCCCCCACACCAAGCTCCCATCCCTCTATGATAGCCTCTATAGCATTGCAATCAAACTGTCTTTCCCTTTAGATTGTGTGTTAGTAGAGGGCAGTGGCCTGGTCACGTCCCCAGGATCTAGTGTAGTGACTGGTTCATAGTAGGCGATCAGTGAATGAATTAATGAATGGCTGCACAAGCATACAGACGGTCCTAGGGAAAACTGCTTATTAAAACACACTCAGCAGGCCAACCCAGGAATGCAGTGTTAAGGAAAATACTTGTTATGTATATTGGAAAAAGCATATGAATTCCGGAATATAATGGATGATGCTTACGGGGGGAGTAAAGTGGAAAAGTGAAACCCAGTGAGAAACAATTCCATGGCTGGTGGAAAAGGGCATGGCCATCCTCAGCTTGAGAGATTGGAAAGATTTTGATGTGAGGGAAAGGCTCCGGAGATGGAGCATCATGGGGTGTACAGAAGGGGGGGGTGCCTGAGTCTTCCTAGAGTGGAGGGTTCAGCGGGGGTGGGGAAGGTCAGATCAACTCAGGTTGGGTCTTAGTTGCTGCACGAGGGCTTTCTCTAGTTGCGGCGAGCGGGGACTACTCTTTGTTGTGGTGCACGGGCTTCTCATTGCGGTGGCTTCTTTTGTTGTAGAGCACGGTCTGTAGGCACGCGGGCTTCAGTAGTTGTGGCTCGCGGGCTCCAGAGCACAGGCTCAGTAGTTGTGGCGCATGGGCTTAGTTGCTCTGCGGCATGTGGGATCTTCCCAGACCAGGGCTTGAACCCGTGTCCCCCGCACTAGCAGGCGAATTCTTAACCACTGTGCCACCAGGGAAGTCCTGGAACTTCATTCTTAAAGTCAGGGGAAGCCACTGCAAGTTTCTGAACAGGTTAGGCCCAGTACAAGAGTGTTGTGGCAGAAAGATTAATCTGGTTTTAGTGAACAGAGTAGGCACTCAGGTATGTGCTGTGTGAGTGGACTCTGGCAAGACACCTTAACCAAGTCCTCTGGTGGAGACAGTAGGAGGTATCAGGTGCTAGAAATCTGGGTGGAAAGCTCTGGAAATGGCACAGTGAGATGTGAACGCACTGACTAAATTTGGTTTGAAAAATAAGGAAGTTCCTCTATGACATACATCACAGCAAGACCCTTTTTGACCCGCCTCCTAGAGTAATGGAAACAAAAACAAAGACAAACAAATGGGACCTAATGAAACTTAAAAGCTTTTGCACAGCAAAGGAAAACATAAACAAGATGAAAAGACAGCCCTCAAAATCCGAGAAAATATTTGCAAACAAAGCAAGTGACAAAGGATTAGTCTCCAGAATTTATAAGCAGCTCATGCAGCTCAATATCAAAAAAACAAACAACCCAGTCCAAAAATGGGCAGAAGACCTAAACAGACATTTCTCCAAAGAAGATATACAGATTGCCAACAAACACATGAAAGGATGCTCAACATCACTAATCATTAGAGAAATGCAAATCAGAACTACAATGAGTTATCATCTCACACTGGTCAGAATGGCCATCATCAAAAAGTCTACAAACAATAAATGCTGGAGAGGGTGTGGAGAAAAGGGAACCCTCTTGCACTGTTGGTCGGAATGTAAATTGATACAGCCACTGTGGAGAACAGTATGGAGGTTCCTTAAAAAACTACAAATAGAACTACCATATGACCCAGCAATCCCACTACTGGGCATATACCCTGAGAAAATCATAAATCAAAAAGAGTCATGTACCACAGTGTTCATTGCAGCTCTATTTACAATAGACAGGACATGGAAGCAACCTAAGTGTCCATCGACAGATGAATGGATAAAGAAGATGTGGCACATATATACAATGGAATATTACTCAGCCATAAAACAGAACGAAACTGAGTTATTTGTAGTGAGGTGGATGGACCTAGAGTCTGTCATACAGAGTGAAGTAAATATTCTCAGAAAGAGAAGAACAAATACATATGCTAACGCGTATATATGGAATCTAAAAAAAAAAGATGGTTCTGAAGAACCTAGGGGCAGGACAGGAATAAAGATGCAGACGTAGAGAATGGACTTGAGGACATGGGGAGGGGGAAGGGTAAGATGGGACGAAGTGAGAGAGAGGCATGGACATATATACACTACCAAATGTAAACTAGATGGCTAGTGGGAAGCAGCCGCATAGCACAGGGAGATCAGCTCCGTGCTTTGGTGCTTTGTGACCACCTAGAGGGGTGGGATAGGGAGGGTGGGAGGGAGACGCAAGAGGGAGGGGATATGAGGATATATGTGTACGTATAGCTGATTCACTTTGTTATACAGCAGAAACTAACACACCATTGTAAAGCAATTATACTCCAATAAAGATGTTAAAAAAAAAAATAAGGAAGCTCATTAGCTCCCCCTCGGAATTTCACAGGAAGGACAGGCTTCAGGAGTGGTTTACCCAGCCGCTCAGTAATCCTGAAGACCCAGATCCCCTCCCTCCCTCTGTTCTGTCCTCCAGTGTTGGTGGCGCCCCAAGGCCAGGTTCCCCCAGGTGTGGCTGACTCGCAGCAGCCAGAGGGGCTTTGTGCTTTCTCACTGGGGTCAAGCAGAAGAGGGAGAAAGCCTGGCTGTCACGGCTCTCAGGAGAGAAAGCGTTTTCTCAAGCCTGCAGTAAAATTCTTCTGTCTCATTGGCCCAAATTTCAACCTCCGCTGTCTCTTGAACTAATCACCCAGTAAAGGGAATGCGACCCCCTTGAGACGAACCAGGCCTGTGCCCTGAGCTGAAACGAATTTCCTCCAACTCTTTTTGTGGTTTTGTTTTTTGGTATAATTTCAGTGTTTCCATTTCATAAGTTAATACCTTCAACCAAAGTAAACCCCCAAATGCAAAATGATCATGCTATTCATGAGATAATTAGAAGGTTTAATAAAAAAGCTAATCATCCAGGGACCAGATTCAGAAAGGAGACGCAAGTTTAAAGTAGTAATGAAAAGTAGCTTCCTGGGAAGTTTTCAGGTTATGTGTGGAATTTCACGTATGCGGCAGACCGTGACAGCTACAGCCCCCAAACCACACGCCCACGCCCTTGTGTGTTACTCTCCCAAACTCACTTGGGCTCGATGCGTGACTTGCTTTGGGCAACAGGACATTAGCAAATGTGGCACAAAAGAAGCTTGAAAATCCCTTGCGCTTTGGGGTTTGCTCTGTGGCTGCCCCGAGAGAACAGGTGAAGAAGCCCAGGTGAGCTCACTGGGGCAGAAATCGTGATGCCTCCAGCTCTTCTGGGCTGCTCAAGGGGGAAGAGAGAGAATGTATACCGAATCAATCACATTTTCTAAAGACACTTTGTACCGTGTGAACATTCACTGACGAAATCTTTCAGAAATGTAATTAACTGCAGTTAGAATAACCTTTCCCTGACAAGGTGTTAAACTTTGTTATAAAAAAATCTAAGAATACAGCAATGACATAAGACAATTGAGACTTAGTTTATTCCACATTTACCTTGAAACTCCCTTGATGGCACAGTACAGAGCTGTGTAGAAAACTCAATGACAGAGGGCCCCGGAGGACCGCGCGGGCCTGTGGGAAACCAACCCGTCCCGTACCAGTGACGAACAGCCATCAGACCACTGGGTTTACTGACTCCACTGCAGCTCGTGGATAAGAATGAACAAACTTCATTTGTGTGTTTACATTTCAGCAAAGAACAGCATCAAGAACCACCTTTCGGCGAACAGTTTCCTCAGCACATTTTGCTTCACTGAATTTTGGTTTGCACTCCTGTCTCTACCTTTCCTGTGGACAGGCTGCAACCTAAGAGGAGACTCTACCGTGAAAAGGCTGTAATCAGGTAGGCAAGCTGGCAGGTGTGCCTGTCCTTTCCTTGACCAGCTGCCGTTGTTAGAGGCCTGGGGTCACATTCCGGCACTTGGAAAGCGCCTTGCTTATGTTTGCACAGAAGGGTGCAAAGTCACAGCTTCGGGAAGCCAAGAAGTCACATGACCCATCCTTCATTGGGACAATCACACTTAAGCCTTTCCAGCAGGTTCTTTATCTTCTTTGGGGGGAGGGGAGGGAACAGATTGGGTAACATCCTAGGGCGCATCTGACCTTTGTCAACGGGGCCTTGTTTTAATGATTACTCTTATAGAGAGGGGGTTGGTTAACTTCTGAACATCAGATTCCTTAGCTGTGAAATGAGGAGGCGCCTTAAGCTGGGTTATTACAAGAATGTGAATAGAGTACTAACACATGGTAAATTTAATAGCAATAACACTAACCTCCTACTCCAGTTTAAGCATCTGAATCCTTTTTCTGATATGTGTGGTGACATCTGATAAATATGAAATGCACGATTCATTGAGAACCACTCCCACAGCAATCTTTATATTCATTCCTTAACTCCTTTACACGGAACCTCTTCTTGACCTATTGACTATTCTTTAGTATGATTCCATGAGTGAAAGAAAAAGCAGCTTAAGAACTAATTATGACTTAAAAAGTGTTGTTTACAAAGACATATTAAGGAACATTCATCATAGCATGGTACAATCAGCCAAAGTTAACTAGCGGAGAGTTTGACAAAGCAAAAAAAAAAACCCAAACAAACCCAAAACAAAACAAAAAGATTCACAAAAGTCTAACGTTTCTGGAAAACAATGCCCTCAATCTGTCTCAAGATTTGAGTTCATCTAATATTGAGTCAAAGGTCCATGCAGTTGTGGTCAGTCTTCTCACCCTTAGAGTGAGTGGCCTGTAGATTTCATTAAGAAACAAGAAAACTCCTATAATCTGGAAACACCAGCTGCATCTGTAACCAGTGCTAGATTTAGTAAATGTGATACTGTCACCAGCCTAACCAGAGCAGGTATTAGAACCGAACTAGATAATTGATTGATCCACCTGAGAAAGTTCTCAGGCCTCTCCTTCAGCATAATACTGTTTGCTGTTAAACTAAGTACCATCTGATCTGCTAATGCGTGACAAAGAGCATTAAACATCCTCAGACTCTGGGATTTTGGTCGATTTCTTGTGCAGAAATTCCAGTGAAAATGCTGTTGGAGAAACAGGTCTTGATTCTGGAACATGCTCCATTCTGTATTTTTCGATGTATGGTGCAGCCACTTCCCAAACCTGAAAGTCAAAGCGTTGACAACGTTGTTTTCACATGCCATTAAACATCAACTTCACGTGAGGTCAAAACATTATCTCTGACTGGATAACACAGCAGCTGCTTGCTTGCTTTTATTATAAGCCATTTGACACATGATCTGTCAATGAGTCTTTGGTGGCTTTAACAGCTTTAAAAATACAAAGTCCAAAATGTTTCTAAAGTTACCATGAAGGTTTTCAGCTGCTTTACTCTTCTAAAGCAAAACAAGCCAGGAAACAAACGAAGCCTAGGGAATTCAGTGTGGATGGAATTAAGGAAAGTCGCTCAAGGATGGGACTGTGTGTTTTCTAAGGCAAGCCTTAAATGATAAGAGGCAGTGGATTTTCTCTTTGCTCTCTTTCCATGCCACACGCCCTCTGTTCTTTGGACCCTTGCTACTCAGAACGTGGCCCCTGGACCAGCAGCGTCAGCATCGCTTGGGACAAGTCAGAATGTCAGCCCCACTGCAGACCTACTGAGTCCGAGCCTGCACTTTAACAAGATCCCCTAGAAATTCATGTGCACTTAACAGTTTGAAAAGCACTGTTTCACAGCCTTGTTTAGTGTTTACCTCCACCCACGAACCTATTTCCTTTCAAGCATAACATCTTCTCAAACTAAAGTCCAGCTTTTCGTTTATATTATAGCTGCTTTTTATCTGGTTGGCCGCTGACAGGGAAGGAGCATTTCCTATTCTTTTGTATTACCTTAGAAAAGGTATTCTTTCAAAAGCTAGCCTCCTTGAAAAGATATCTGCCCCCCCAGGTTCACTGCACTATTTACAATAGCCAAGGCACGGAAGAAACCTAAGTGTCCATCAATGGATGAATGATACAGAAATTGTGAGACACACACACACACACACACACACACACACACACACACTGGAATTTTATTCAGCCCTAAAAAAAGAAGGAACTCTTGCCATTTGCAACAACACGGATGGATCCTGAGGGCATCATGTTAAGTGAAATAAGTCAGACAGAGAAAGACAAATATCGTACGATCTTACTTATATGTGGAATCTAAAAAAAAAAAAAAAAATGAGCTCATAGATGCAGAGAACAGATCGGTGGTTGCCAGAGTGGGGGTTTGGGGGAGTGGGTGGAGGGGGTCAAAAGGTACAAAATTCCACTTATAACGTAGACAAATCCTGGAGATGTCATGTACAGCTTGGTGACTATAGTTAATAATACTGCACTGTATATTTGAAAGTTGCTAAGAGAATAGGTCTTAAAAGTTCTTACCACGAGAAGAAAACGGTAACTATGTGTGGTAGTGCATGGTAACTAGACGTACTGTGGTGACCATTTTGCAATATATGCAAATGTCAAATCATTATATTGCAAACTAATATAATGATACATGTCAATGATATTTCAATTAAAAAAAAGGCTGAGCTCTCACACACCTCTCTTCTAGCACCAAAGTTGGCAGCAAGCAAGGGAATTCCCCTCAAAGGGTACAGGGAACACTTTGAAATGACAGGGGTGAAGGTCAAAGGAAAACAATTGTTCCCCAAGAGCAGCGCAATGGTTCCAGGGGAAAATCAAGCAATTCTAGGGAACATGATACCTACAAATGAAAGGCTTAAAGAACTTTAAAACTACATTTTAAAAATGAGTCCGCATTCTAGGCATCTGTCCCTATCAGATGCGTCTGCAGTCAGTGTAGCCAGAGGGAAGAAGCAATAAAGAGACCCTGTATCTCACCCAGTGTGATGGGGCAGGACACACCAGTACACTAGACACATCCAGATCCCTTTGAATAAAAACTCGGGAAATTTGTTTTCTCTTCAGGTCTATGCAGTCACTGAACCAGGTGGTGGTGGTGGCAATAGCATTACAGAAAGAGAATGTACTTTTTTTTTTTTTTCTTCTGTACGCGGGCCTCTCACTGCTGTGGCCTCTCCCATTGCGGAGCACAGGCTCCGGACGTGCAGGCTCAGCGGCCATGGCTCACGGGCCCAGCCGCTCCGCGGCATGTGGGATCCTCCCGGACCGGGGCACGAACCCATGTCCCCTGCATCGGCAGGCGGACTCTCAACCACTGCGCCACCAGGGAAGCCCGAGAATGTACTTTTAATAAGAGAGAACCTTCTTGATAGGGAGGAATCCATGAACCTTTCATCTCATTTTCTCCCCACAAATACTTGTCCCCAAATTCCATTTAAAATTCATTCCAGCTTCTAATCCTTAGATAGTCCATGTTTGGGTGCAACATGGGACACTTAAGAGTGTATCGAATAGTTTCTTAGTGACCTTGAAAGTTGCATGAGTACCTTTTGGTTCACTTCCAAGGAACAGCCAGAAAGCAAAAGAATATGAATGTTTTTCCACTCTCCACTCCCACTTTGCTTTCCCATAACGACCCCAAACTAAGAACTAAGCCAAGTAGCCAATTTACCTTCTGCTCTATGAGCAGTCTGTGCGCTGCCTCAATGTCTGGGGCCATGAAGCGATCTTTTATCCAGGGCCTGTAGAGGCAGCACATCAAACCATGAGCCAGGGTTCAAAGTTCTAAAACTGTCACTTTCCAGGAATCTGTTCTGACTTTACCTTACAACTGAGCGCACCAGGTCATAGACCTTCTCCAGTGGAGTGGTAGTTTTCAAAGGGCGTAGAAACTCTATCCCTTGGCAGGCTGCAAGAAGCTCGATGGCCAGCACTGAAACAAGGAAGGACGAGGGGACGGCTGATTAGAGTCTGACTTCATGCTTGAGGGATATAAATCCCATGCAAGCTGACGGCCATCGCCAGCCAACTAACAGATGGTTGGTTCTCCCAGTCTATGGGTAGAATGAAGATCCCTTGGTATTTGGTTACCATCTTAAATGTGCTTTTCTAACCCCTTGGCTGCACCTTTAATGGTGAGAAAGGTAGGACTATCCAGGTAAATCAGCTTTCCCCTTCTCCCCTCAGCTAATCAAGATGGATGACCTGTTTCCTATTTCCACCTTTGTGTAAATTTTAATTTGTTTTCAGTCTTACTGTTCCCTACGGCCTGAAATACCTGGCAGATAGACTTTCATCAAAGGATTGAAGGAGCCAGTGAATGAGCAGATGAGTCTTTGGTTGCCCTGGAACTAATTCTCCAATGTCTGTTTCAAACCTTCAAACTTAAAGGCTCCCAAATCCACTAAAACTGAAATTCTAGCCATTGGCATCTTGCCAACTTTAAGTTTCTTGATAAAACAATCTCTACACTGTCTTTTCCTAGCTATGAACGCTTATGGGATGTACCATACCTTGAGATCCACTCTGAATATTGAAATCTAAATCCCTCTACATTTGATAGAGTCTAATGAAGAATTTTTTATAGAAATATAATTCAAAATTAAACCACTTTGGGTTCTGTTATTTGCCAAGAAGTTAATTTAGAAGCTTAGAGGCCACTTAAGTGGTCTCTTGATCAGGCCACTTAAGTGGTTAACCAAAATGGAGTATTAAAAACATTTGACTTCTTGTCTTAAAATTTATAAAGCACATTCCAAACGCTGGTGAGTACAGACAGGTCACGATGGGAGAGGATGAAGTTACAGAAGCCATTAGGACCTGGAAGAAACTTCACATCTTCTAGTGCAGTCCCCTCACTTTACACGTAAGGAACTGGAAACTTTGAGAAGTAAAGCATCTAATTAAATAAGTGCTTATGCTTATTTCATAGAGCTGGAGCTCAAGATCAGAACTGGCTAACCTTCCTGATTCGCCCTCACCCACATGACACAAACCTGGCCTCTTGGTTGGAGACATGTGAGTAGGAAAATGGCAGATTTTGCTAGTGCATATAACAGACAGCTTCTTAGATGGGTTTGCAAGATAAACGTGATTACATGGCAGGAAAACCTTGAGTAACCGTCTCTCAGCATTCTGTTAACTGCTCTTCGTTGCTATTCACAACCATAAGCTCTCCCTGATGCCATCAGATGGGATTTAAAAACCACACACTTCATGGATACAGATGCAGAGGGTTCAGTGTATCTTGATTTACCTGGATTTTAAAAAATACGTTTCTCGTTTTTTTTGAAATAAGCTGATATTCAGTGGCCTAATAACCACCTTCGCCCTTCCCTTCCAAAAATTTAAATACACTTAATCTATCCTAAGAATCATGGAGATACCTTCTAGTTTCCCATGAATAGTTTCTTCACCTTAACAGAGTATGGGTCACATGAACTAAGACCAGCCTGAGCAAATAAGTAATAGTTCTACTTAGATATATTGCAAGGATGTTCTTAAAGTTTTCAAAACTGACGCTATTCATTTTATCGACATCTGAGGCTAACTTATACCTGTGTCCCTTCCACTAAGAAAAGACTGCTTCTCCTGACCTTACATCCCCTTCCTTCCCACCTCCCCACCATCCCCTGGCCTTGACTGATGTCCGTGCTTGGGCTTCAGACTCTCTCTCACTCCTGATCTTTTTTGGACCGCCGCAGGGCATGCGGATCTTAGCTCCCCAGCCAGGGGGATGAACCCACGCCCCCTGCAGTGGAAGCGCCCAGTCTTAACCCCTGGACCGCCAGGGAAGTCCCCACACTGGGCTTTTTAAGCTCCTCCCTTTGAAAAGTTTTCCCTCCTTCCTCCAGTGGGCTGGTAACATTTCAGGTCTTCTTTTCCCCTGAGTGCAACCGCCTCTCTGTTCCTGGTATTCTTCTCACCTGACCTCCTGCAGCCGTCAGCTGCCTCCACGTAGAGAACTGCCCTTCATCATCCATCCCAGTTCTTTCCTGAGTGTGGGCATCTGTACATCATTGTGATGCATCCCAGAACAATTTATTTTGTGCACACACATCCCCTTTCCTTATTAAATACTGCTCGCCTCTTCCCAGTTTGCTGGCCCTATTCGTTTCAGGTCTTAATCTTAAATACTCCTTTGGAAATGCCTTTTCTCATCCCTTCAAACTAGGTCAGTTTCAGTTACAGTAACTCAATTCTTTAGTCAGAATTTTGTTAAGTGCTACAAAGAGTTGCCAAGTTGTTGTTCAATGTCTTCCTCTTTAGGTAGACTCTAATTCCCAAGAGGGCAGAGAATACCTCATTCACCACTTAATCCACCGTGCTCAGTGATACATGCCTTTCCACCTGAACCAGGCCAGACAGGGAGGAGAAGGGAGTGATAGTAAAGGGTACAAGGTTTCTTTCTGGGTTGATGAACATGTTCTAGGGTTGATTGTGGTGTTGACTCACAACTCTGATATATTCACAACTCTACTAAAACCCACTGAATTGTACAATTTAGACGGGTGAATTGTATGGTATATGAATTATATGTCAACAGAGCTGTTACCAAAAAAAGAATACTCACCTCTCTCACATTTATCTTAAAATAGTGGTATTCTTTTGTTAGCCAATTGCCTCCAATACAGTTGCAAAAATTTAGAAATTTAGAGAATAGTGCCTAAAGGAAGGCAGTTTCTCTTTAAGAAACCAAACAAGCAGTGATTAAGAAGGCTGGAAGGGGTTGACTTAACAGGGCTCCACCTATGAACTCTCTTTGCTGAGAAGGCTCAGCGGCCATGGCTCACGGGCCCAGCCGCTCCGCGGCATGTGGGATCTTCCCGGAGTGCGGCACAAACCCATGTGCCCTGTATCGGCAGGTGGACTCTCAGCCACTGCGCCACCAGGGAAGCCCTCGTCAAGTCTTTAGGACCAACTGCAACACACAAGAAATGATGGGACAGAGAACGAAAGTACCACCACGAAGAAGCTCACAGGTAAATCCAGAATGTCAGTCTCTGTCAGAAAACTGACGTGGTTTTTTAACCAGTCAATGGCATGAATTTAAAAAAAAAAGGGAGAGGGGACTGTTGTAAATGAAAAGAAGCTTAAAACCTTGGCCACCAAATTTAAAAGGTGGGTCTTGAATCCTGATTTGAACAAACTGTAAAGACGTTGAGGTAATTTGGGAAAATTTGATACCAAGACTTATTGTTGATTTTTGTCGGATGTGATAATGGCATAATGGTGGATAAGGAAGTTTGTATTTGAGAGAGAAAGTATGTAGGAAGAAAACATGACAACAGGGATTTGCTTGAAAATAATTTGGGAAAAGTAAAAAAAAAGAAAAAAAAATGAAGCAAATGTGTTAATTGTTGAATTAGAGTGAGGCATATGAAGGTTCCTGGTACTAATCTCTCCACTTCTGAATATGTTTTAAAATTTTCATATTAAATAAAAAAGCCAGCTGATGAACTGGCTTCGCCAGCAGGTGTGGTTCTTAATCTTCACCGAGCATCAGAACCACCTGGAGGGCTTGCTGAACCCAGCTTGTTCTGCTGTCTTTCCTAGGGTCTCTGATTCAGCAGGCCTGGGACAGGCCCTGAGTTCCCAGGTGATGCTGATCCTGCCAGTGGGGATCCCACTCTGAGGACCACTGGCGTATAGTTTATCAGGGAGGCCTGCGTCCCGGCCTGGCTGGGGTTACCTTGCTCCACGTGCTCAATGACCCTGAGGGCTTTCCTTGCTGCCCATCCTCCCATGGAGACATGGTCCTCCGTGGCGGCACTGGTGGAGAGAGAGTCCACGGACGAGGGGTGGCATAGGGCCTTGTTCTCAGAAACTGCAAGAGGCCAGAGAAGTTAAGTTAGGGACATACTTACGTATGTTCCTAATAGAAAAATTGCCAAAATGACACATGGCTTCCCAAAGTGCTCCTCTGCGTGGGATACCCTCTCCAGGAGCTCTTGGTCGTTAGCAAAGCACCAGGTGGTCCAAAGTTACTTTGGGAAAAGGAAGAAGGTTGGGTTTTTTGGGTTTTTTTTCCCCAAAGTGAGAAGGACTCTAAAACTCTAGTGAGTTCTGAGATAAGACCGGGATGGGAACCCTCATATTACAAAGCCAAGTTGAAAACACTAGAAGCATTTAGCATGACAGGGAGACTCGGGATAAAAAAGGTGATGGTCATTTCCAGGTATTGGAGGACAATCTGATTATGTCACCAGAGGAGGTGGGATCAGAATTTGGGCGTGGCGTTTGGGGATTGAGGCTGGACCCACAGATCTTGAGTGAGAAGATTTACAGTCGAGGCTGTTCAATGATGACATAAGTGGATGTACTGGGTTTAAGCAAGGGCTTGATGACTGCAGGGATGTCTTGGGGAGGTGGGGGGAAGTCTAGAGTTGGCCTAGGTTGCTGTCTCTCAAACTTTATCGTGCAAATGAATCACTGGGTCTTGTTAAAAGTGCAAATGTTGAGTTTTAGATGGGGGCTGATATTCTGCTGTTCTAACAGATTGCAGGTGATGGCTGTATTTTGGGCCAGAGGACCACACCTTAAGTAGCAAGAACCTAAATCACAGAGTTCCTTCTCCCCAGCTTCAGAAGCTGGGAAAGGTCAAACGCACAGTCTTTTCCCCTCTTTTTTTGAACTTTGAGAGCAGCTCTGAGTGAAGCTGCAGTTCTTTTCTATGCTATAGGGGATCCTGAGATAATATACTGTAAACTATGGTGATCCACTCATCCTGGTTTGCCCAGAACTTTCAGGTTTCAGCACTGCAAGTCCTGGGCCCCTGAACCTGCTATGTGGATCACCTGGTTTGGTGGGGCTTGTTCAGAAACGTAACTTACAAGTGGCCAATAAAAGAAAACCACCAGTTTTATTACAATGAAAGCAAGCCGAGCAACTTCAGATGACAGCTAGGGCAGCTAAACACATCCAGACGAGGCTTCCCAAATTCATAATGCTTCTCTGAAAATCAATTACCACCCCCCATGTTAATGTGAGAAGTTGCTGCCCCTTAGAGGGATCTTTTAGTAAGGAGGTGAGTAAATAGAAAATACTGGACAGAAAATGAACTCAGTGGCTCTTTGTTGGCTGTGTTGAGTCTTAGTGTGAGACTTAACTGAGGAAGGGGTGAGTAGTAATAGTAACAACAACTAATATTAATTTAGTGCTCATGACACTCTAGGCACAGTTCTAAGGTATTCCACACATTCATTAATTTAATCCTCAAAACAGCCCCGTTGGGTAAACTTATCACCCCCATTTTACACAGGAGTAAACTGAGGGTCAACAGGATTAAAAGACTTGCTCCATATCACGCTGCTGGTAAATGGGCAGAGCTGGGATTCGGACCCAGAGTCTATGCTCTTATGAGCCACTATGCTATCTGGCCTCTTGGGTATGTTTGCTAGAAAAAATACCGGATGCCCAGTTAAATTCGAATTTCAGATTAAAAAAACAAATAATTTTTTAGTACCAGATAATATGCTGAATAATTCAAATTTAACTGGGCAGCCTGCATTTCTATTTGTTAAATTTGGCAACCATATTTTAGGATTACATATCGATTAAAAAGAGATGCTCATTAAGTGAAGTGAGAGCACAGATTTGCAAGCCAAAATGCCTGGGTCTGAATTCTGCTTCTTACTAGCTGTGCAGTATTGAGTAGGTCACTTAACTTCTTGTATCTTCAAGTATTCATCTTTGAAATGGCGGAAATAATAGTACCTGCCTCTTGGTATTGTTTGACGATTGAGTAAATATAAGTGAAGCCCTTTGCACTTCCTTTGTGCCAGTCTTTATTCCGATGTTACTTCTCTGTCCCTTACAGTCTCGAGTCAGAAATCTGCTACATTAAAGCTCAATTTTCATCGAGGGCATCTTGCTTCTTATAAGCATTTTTGCATGTTGTAATCACATCCTTACGTTTTTAGTGGTTGGTATGTCTTACGGAATGTATCCAAACTTTAATCATTTGGATCAGTTCAAGTTTCACCAGTAGCTATAAACATCTTTTGCTTTTTTCCTTCTGATAATCTTCAAATTGAGATTAGTGAAAAAACTACATAGATGAAGTTCACATGTGAAGTCACATTGCTTCCTACAGAGAAATCACGGAAACCTCCTTATTTACAACCTCATTAGCGTGTTATTATGTTTCAGTATAATGTTGCCTAGGTTTTATTTTATATTTTTTTTCTCTAAACCTGCTGCATTTGTATTGAGGACGCACATGATGAAGGTGGTGAAAACGTTAGATCTCAAAGACAAAATGTGACACTTGTAGGTGAAATGGAAAGGCCTTTAGGTGGATAGGCTTGCATTCTGGGCAAAGTGCAGTGTCCTTACCCAGGGCTGCAGCTGTGCAGTGGGCTATCATGAATCCAGAGTTCAGACCACCTTCAGCCACCAGGAAGGCAGGCAGCTCGCTGAGGGAGGGGTTGCAGAGCCTTTCAATTCTTCTTTCACTAATTGCAGCAAGTTCATGGACGCCAATGGCCAAATAGTCCAGGGCCTGAAAGAGTGTCTCGATTCAGTCGGCCTGTATTAGAATATGCTTTCGGGGTCAGGAGCAATTCTAAATAGCTTACTTTGGCTGGATATTCACCGTGGAAGTTTCCTCCAGAAACAGTCTCTCCCCTGCTGGCAAAGACCATCTTTCAAAATAAGTTAAGGCTTTCACATAACACTTGGTGATCACTTCAAGTATAACTCTTTCCCCAGTTGCTCATTTCTAACATTGAGGTGGTAGCCCTTGTACAAAGGTAGGGTGGAGAGAAGGAGAGTCTTTCCACAGGCAGGTGTTGACATGAAGGGGTACAAAGGTAAACAGAACAAAAGAAAAACCTTAAAGATGATTGTGTCCACCCAACTGGGGGTCAAAGAAACATGAAGCATGAAATGATGTTTTCTCTTGGGATGAGAGATCCTCAAGCACCATAATATTACTAATCTGGTGGTCTGTACTTGCCCTCAAAAAGTTTATAACCTGAAACTAAGAACAGAGATCAGGACACCAGTTTAAAAGCAAATTCTGGGGCTTCCCTGGTGGTGCAGTGGTTGAGAGTCCGCCTGCCGATGCAGGGGACACGGGTTCGTGCCCCGGTCCGGGAAGATCCCACATGCCGCGGAGCGGCTGGGCCCGTGAGCCATGGCCGCTGAGCCTGCGCGTCCGGAGCCTGTGCTCCGCAATGGGAGAGGCCACAACAGTGAGAGGCCCGTGTACCGCAAAAAAAAAAAAAAAAAAAAAGCAAATTCTGTTTCTTCAATGGGCACTGCGAGCTTGTACTCCATCGAAGAACCTGCTGAACAGAAGATTTTGCTGAAGAGCAACCACCAAACTGTTGGAACAATCAGTTCTGAGAAAACTTTCAAACCTTCTCCTCACTGATCCTGGGGCAGTGTTCACAGCAAATGGCGGCCAGGAGGTCATTGCAAACCCACTTAAGTCAGTGGCAACTTTGGACTCACCGAACATTAAGACTCTCAGGGATCTTTCCACTCCATCATGTATTTTACTTAAGTCAACAGGAACCCTGACAGAGGCAGCGAAAGACTTTCCAAAGAGCTAATTTTCACCTACTGGACTAAAGACTATTCACAACCTATTAACTAGGAACTCAATCTGTGTAGGAAAGGTTCTGACTTCCAAAGAGGTAGAGGTGCATGTGTTACTTAAGTTTGGAATTGCCCTTTTCTGTGCATATAACTGTGAGCCTCTTAGACCTAGCTCCTGCCCTTTTCCATGGACCCGCCCCCAACGACAGGCCTTGGTTTTCTCTGAATCCTCAGAGCAAGTGATCTCTGCACCAATTTACAACTTAAGCAACATCTATTGTTCTCTAGTTGTTCCAAATTTGTTTGTTGGCTACTAGGTTATAGCAATTAGAAGTTTACTCCTATAAACTATGTAATAGATGGTCTACATATGCAACAGAAGATTGAGAAAAATATTCTTTTGGGTAACACCAGTATTGCTGGAGAACTGCCAAATATTAGCCCACTGGAAATTCATCCACAATTAAGAATCTTTCACTGAGAAAGTAAAGGACTTTCGGCTGAAATTTTTGCTGAGGCACGTGGTGGGGGAAGAATTTAGCAGGGAATGATCCTCCCTCCCTTGGCCAGTAATTTAATGGTCTTTTTGTTTATTTGTTTTGCTTTTTATTACTCTGTAAGATACCCTTTCAAGTCTAAATTATGTAAGTGTAGAATGGATACCTCTGCTCTACAGTGTAAGAAATAAGAGATGAGAGAAGAATGCACAGAGTTCATGAGAACTACTTCTCCATTTGGGGGTGGATGGTGTTGAGGAGGGTTAGTGAGTTGAGGGGTGTTTAGCTTGGGTCTGACTTAACTGTAAAACAACCTGAGAGGACATAAAATGCACATCCTGAAGTAAGCTTGTCAGAGAAGCCACATTGAAAAGGTCTAGTGAGAAACCTTATACAGCTGCTCTCTGCTAGCCCGGGCTGTGCAAGGCTTTTAGGGCTTACTTTCTCCAATGTTAAGAACTGAGGCAGATGTGGGGTAGGAGAAATAGATTCCTAAGGGGTTGGATGGTCTTCAAAGGCAGTATTGTCTCTGTGAAGACTCTGCCTGTGTGCCTCCTGCCCGATCACATTGACTTCTGGGGGAACTAAGCCATCACAGAACCTTCCATAACAAAAACGAGATGACGCTGAGATACCCACACCGTGAAGGGAAAGAAGGGCTCCATCCTTGAGAGACGGAAGCATTGTTACTCTTTGTACAAATATGGGAACACTGATTTGAATAAACTCCATGTCAGAAATAAACTCAGGATGAGGAAAGCCATAACTCTTTGATCAATTCTTAGGTAAGTGTTAAAAGGTTGCCTCTGTTTAGTGCACCATGGTATCACTAGCCCTAGGAAGGCTCACATAAATGCCATCCTACCCAGGGTCTCTACAATCACACTTGTGATGTAGATCTTCATCCTTCTACCAACAACCTCAGCAGTGGGTTTTAGGGAAGAGGTCTTCGTGAAACTCTGCACCCAATGTTGGAAATACCCCCTTTAATCTTTCATCTGTCAGTTTTGGAAGCACAGCACGTTAGACTCTGAACCTGAGACTAGGTTCACAGATCTGCCTCTGACACTTACCAGCTTGGCTCTAGAGCAAGGCATTTAACCTCGGAGCCCAAGTACGTAGTCTATGAAACGGAGCAACAGAGAGGCTACACAAAACGATCACTTAGATCTTATAAAGATCTTAAAATGACCAGCTGGAATTCTATAATCACAGCTTAGTAAACCATCAAAAGATACAGGATTATCTGTAGCACTGTTAATTTCTGTGGTAATGATGTTCTTCACAAATGCTATTGTGTCGTTCACCACACCGTGGATCTAAAAGACAAGATCAAATGAGCTAATACATGGAAGACACTGATAATGGTCCCTGTCACATAGTCTGATATTCTTATTAGAATAGCAAGAACATTTAAACTGGGATTTATTCTTACTGTGGAGCTAATTTGGCAATTCTTCCCCATAGATATTTTCAGTCTAGCTAAGCTAGAACAGAACTTGCTGAGAACAAGGAAAAGAGGGTATTTATGCTAGGGAGGACTCTTTAGTACCCTACAGATTAGAACTTGGTACAACCTGAAATTTTTTTTTTTTTTTTTTTTTTCGATACGCGGGCCTCTCACCGTTGTGGCCTCTCCCACTGCGGAGCACAGGCTCCGGCCGCACAGGCTCAGCGGCCATGGCTCACGGGCCCAGGCGCTCCGCGGCATGTGGGATCCTCCCGGACCGGGGCACGAACCCGCCTCCCCTGCATCGGCAGGCGGACTCTCAACCACTGCGCCACCAGGGAAGTCCCCAACCTGAAATATTGTCTCACTCTTGAGATGCACGTTAGTCCGTCACTTAACTGCCATTTGCAGATGAGTTGGAATGTCTGCAGTGTAGGTTGCCTCATGCCAACCCAGGTCATCTGCATTTTATACTTAAAGTTATGACTCACAGATTCATTTATAATGGTTTATGTCTGCCTAGTAAATGCAGATAAGATCTAACCATGGATATGCCCTTGAACTGTGGTTAGATTTTCCCATGAACGTTCCTGGCAGACTGGTTCTAGTTCTGTCTAACAGGCAGAGCCAGTAAAACTCCATTAACTGGTTAGGATGATACTATTACTAAGAAGTTTTTAAAGTTAGGGCACTAAACCAAAACAACAAGCTGCCCGTCGGACTTCTCTACACGGGGGTTGAGCAAAGTAATTCAAAGGGAAACAAGCAGCTTACCATATAGAACAGAAACTTTACGATAATTGGAAAGTGGAATTATTACATAGATATCATTTTTAATAGAGGCAGTAATGAAATCTGGACTACCATTGACCATTACATGATTTTCTAACACCTTCCTCTCTTTCTATTCCCCACCCCGACAAACTGGGGGAAAGAATAGAAACTTGTTAGCTTTTTTGTTTACCTGTGGACAGCAGCGCAAGGTGTAAGCGTCCTGAACACGATCACAGAACCTGTGACTTTCTGTGGAAAAGATACAGGGATGGCAGGGGGCATGTTAGCAGTTCTTTCCAATAATTTCCAAAGGCAAATAAGCTCACTCACATAGGCACGCCCAGACCTGCTATTTCAGATGGGTGGTGATCTGAGTCCAAGAGGGACCGAAACCGAAAAGCGACTTCAACTTGCCCACGATGAGGGCGAACAGCGTGAATGTCTAGAATTGATGAAAGAGGAAAAGTCTGAGCAATTCTTATATTGAATGAACTACCATCGCTGGAACAGAACCATCCACTGTGCTGACACAGCCCTCAAAAGTCCAGGGGTCCTTAACCATAACTCAGGATTAGAAACTTAACTCCAAAGCAAGATTTTCCTTATGGACTTTATTCTTTCTACTTTAAATATCTGAGTGCAAACTATGTGTTGAGATCTCTGGGAATTCAACTCAAGACACTGGGCCTACCCTAAAAAGATTTAGGCCCATAATGGAAGGGAGCTCAATAGTGGCCTAATTTAACTAAGTCATTTTTAGATAGTTTTTTTGGTCCTACTACATATAAGAGTAGGGAGTCTTTCCAAGTCATTATTTTCTAGAAAAGCTACCACGTCTACAGTTTTTCTCTCCCGATTTTCAAGTGGGGATCAGTGCTAATCCTACTCTAGCTCTCAAATCCTGCCCATAGATTCTTAAGACAACATGTAGTTTTTTTTTTTTTGCGTTATGCGGGCCTCTCACTGTTGTGGCCTCTCCCATTGCGGAGCACTGGCTCCAGATATGCAGGCTCAGCGGCCCAGCCGCTCCACATGTGGGATCCTCCCGGACCGGGGCACGAACCCGCGTCCCCTGCATCGGCAGGCAGACTCTCAACCACCGCGCCACCAGGGAAGCCCAACAACATGTAGTTTGATGGGAGTCAGAGCTGGTGATCTGGGGCAGGTCACTTAACCCTCTGGGTCAGCATTTGTCTGTGAAACACGGTCGTTTCAAGGGTCAAGTGTGACGTAACTTAGATGAAGCTGCAGCAGTCCTACGAAGGCACAGGCACTTGGATTTTCTTCTTCCCTACCATCTACCCCCACCACTCCTGCGTCTGAACACCTTGACCAGCCTCCCCTCCCCCCCTGCACCCGAGCTCTGCCTGAATGAATAGCAAACCAACGGAAGAGCCATGCTGACCAGTATCGAAGGCTTTGGTGGTGCCCTTCAACACCTCGAGGGTCAAGGACGCCACTATGTCAGCCTGCCGAGCAATGGCACTGGCTCTCTCCACAGCTTCACAGCCCAGGGAGGTGATCATCTGCGTCCCGTTGATGAGCGCCAGACCCTTTGTGGAAGGGGAGAGAAGTTTCCAAACGCTGTTTGTTGTAACAAGTGTATGTGCAAGTTGATTTCATATCTTTTGCTTTCATAAGAGAAAAGTTAGCCTGTCAGTTGAATGACGTTGATCCATGGTTTCTAAAGTGCAGGGCAGTAATGCTTATTTAAGTATGCAAGGATGAAGTGCCATCACATGTGAGATCATTAGTATAAATCTAGCAAATGGAATCGCTGTTAAGTATCCCTGTCATTAAGGCAGCAGTGGTGCTCCAATGTAGATGGCATATCAAATCTTTAGCTCTTAATTATGCTGCATTTCTTCTTCAACTTCTCATCATTATAGACAAGACACCTTGAAAAATTTCTGGTCCGAGACTCTTGGCTTAGAGCATCCCAAGGGATGTTGGCTTACAGCATCTCTTAGGGGGCCTTAGAGATCCTGATTTGAAGTTTAAGTTCTTCTGTAAAAGAACCCCTAGGCATCTGTGGCCTGAAGAGTCTCTTCAGTGCTTATGGCAGAGCCCTTTCTTCAGTGCCCAACTTAAGCAAACATGGGAGCTAGGTTTATTTTAAGAAACCAGTGAGGCTGATATTAAGACTGAAAATAGCTATTAAGTAAAGATTTGTTAAAGCGAACAAATTTTCCTTAGTCTCCTTACCTCTTTTGGCTTCAAAACAATTGGTTTCAATCCGTGAGCTGCCAGGACCTGTAGAATGATTTAAAAGGTAAAAATGGGTATCAAATGAAATACCAGCATATCTCTAATTTCATGTGGAATCCAATAAAAGGCTTTTTAAGTCCAAAGGTCTGTCTTATAAAAGATTAGACCTACGTGAATTGGTTCTGTTTATCTTCGCTGGTCTATCCTCTAGTTCCGTTCTTTAGTCTGCAAGCAGACTTAGCTTTCGAGTAATTTTTGTACCTACATCAGGGGCTAGTGTCTACAAAATCAGCCCTGAATGTTGGTTTCTAGGTCCTTTGCATTCAGTTTCCACTTTAGTGATTCACTTTTTTTTTTTTTTTTTTTACTGCTGCTTCCTGAGCAGAGGCACATCCAGATGCACGTGTGCTAAGGCTGAGCTCCAAACTCTGTCCACATTCCCTGGCCTCCAGAGCTTGACCTAAAAAGTCCTCCACCCTTGTCCTACTTGTCTGAACACTAGCAGAGCCTCAGAGCAGGGCTTCTCACTTGTATGGCAAATGTGTGAGCACCGGTGAAGAGGGACTTATGGGCCCGAGAGATGGACACAGAATCCTGAGGGGAAATGGGCAGAATGATCTTCCCCTGAAATAAAAGAAGTGAAAGCAATCACTAGGTTAAGGTCCCTCTAGGGGAGAAGGAAGACACAGAGGCAGGACCACTGACTCCATCAGTTTCACAAGCTTATTAGAATATCTATCACATGATTAACTCTGTCCCAGGAGTGGGGCTGAGGGTAGGAAAAATGGAGACAGACAAGCTCAAGGGCAAGCACAGTCATAGTATGTTAAGTGTAACAGGAGGTAGGAAGTGGGTAGGGTTCCGTGGAAAATAATCACATAAGATGCTGGGAGGGCACAAAGGAAGGGCAAAAGGGACTTGACGGGGTGGGCCTATAGGGAAAAGAACCAGAAGAGCAGAGAGGGAAGTTTCTCACAGGACTTATCAGAAGCAGGAAGAGAAGAAGGGACATGGCTGGTCCCTCTGCCTAGGACACAGGGCACTCCAGCCGCAGGCCACCTCTCGCTTCTGTGATGTACAGTGTTGCTGGGAAGGATTTGGCTGGGGCGTGTGGATATGACAAGCAAGACTCTTGTAAGCCACTTTAATTTAGACATCACCCTGAGGGCAGTGAGAAGCATTGCACGTTTTGGCCAGGACACGCCTGGATTTGCTCAGTGAAGGTGGTTGTGGAACACTGTACATAGAGAAGTAATGAAGATCAGTCCTGCATAGAAGGAAGGTGATGTAGAACCCAAACTCCCGAAGGACTATCTGTTCCCTTAACTTCTTCCTCCTTGGTCCTCTGCCCCTTCAGTTACTGTTAGGGGACCTCCCAGCAAGAGATCAGAGACGACACTTCAAACAGTTCTTGGGGCAGCTCTGATGAATTTGGAGATGAATGAAGAAAAGATTAAAGCTTTATCAAAAACAAGCCTTTCTGATTGGCCACCAGATGAGCGCTTGCGGGGGGAGGGGGGAGTGGAGCCTCCTTTCCAGAGGTTATAAGTCAGTGCTATGATCCGCAGCTCTGTACCTATTAGACCAGCAAGTAAATAAACCTGCAACAACATGTGACCTCCTGGACAGGCACTGGAAATGTTTTAGATGCAGAATAAATTCCCGCAATTAACACTGGCTGCTGTACCTTTTTACCAAGGTGATCACCAAGTCCAGAAGGTTGACAGTTGCACATGGAAGCAAAGAGCCTTACCTAGTTTGACATCTGTACTGCGCTAAGGCTGAGCTCCTGACGCTGTTCACGCTTCTAAGCTTCGGTTGTCACAGCCATAGTATAGGGATAACATTGGCTCCCTTGTTGGGCTGCTGTAAGGATGGAGTGCTAGAAAGCATGCAAGTACACCTGGTGTCCAGCCTCGGGAAATTACTGCAGGTGGAAGCTGTTATTAAAATCTTACGTATTTAGCGTCAGCCCAGCCACTCTTCGGAGACCACATCTTCCCTTCCCCAATTAGCCCGAGAGCAAGATGAGAGAGTGGGGCCAGGTCTCCACTGGCACCAACAGTTCCTTTCTCTGGAACATAGGGCAGGCAGGAGGCTGGGAGAGAAGGAGGCACCGGTTACTTCAAGAGTACTTCATTCTGGCCATCCTCGCTTTAGGGAAAGACAATTCCTCAAGCACAACTAATGCTTAAGGGACCTGGCTGAACTGCTATAGAAAGAAAAAGGAGAGGGGGAGAAAGAGAGAAAGAAAGGCAGGGAAGAGAGAAAGGAGGGAAGGAAGGAGGACCCTCCCTGGAGCAAAGCTTTCTCTGTAAGCCACTTTAAGTTTAGACTTTATCCTAAGGACGACGGGAAGCGTTACAGGTTTTAGCCAGGACATGCTCGGATATGCTGTGTGGAGAGGTTGGGAGAACACTGTACATAAAGAATTAAGATCAGACTGCATGGAAGAAAGGTGATCTGGAACCCGTACCCCCATAATGACTACCTCTTCCCTTAACTTCTTCCTTCTCCTTGGTCCTCTGCCCCTTTGTTTACTGTTATGTACATGTTCTAATCTGACCTAGAAATTTCTAGAAATTCTAGCAATGTATCTTAAAGATGTATCAGGAGCTAGCTGTTATTCTTTGCTGCCTTATTTCTAAGAACATAAAGTTGAAAATGATCCAAATAGGAATTAAGAGACTTTCATAGGACTGATTGGTGTATGTAGCCATTAAAAACTATTGGAGGGCTTCCCTGGTGGCACAGTGGTTGAGAGTCCGCCTGCTGATGCGGGGGACACGGGTTCATGCCCCGGTCTGGGAAGATCCCACACGCCGCGGAGCGGCTGGGCCTGTGAGCCATGGCCGCTGAGCCTGCGCGTCCGGAGCCTGTGCTCCACAACAGGAGAGGCCACAACAGTGAGAGGCCCATGTACCTCAAAAAAACCACAAAAAACCAAAAACTGTTGGAGAATGTTTGAAAACATGTAAAGGTTTACATTAGGAAAGTAATACAGGGACTTCCCCGGCGGTCCAGTGGTTAAGACTTCACCTTCCAATGCAGGGAGTGCGGGTTCGGTCCCTGGTCGGGGAACTAAGATTCCCCCATGCCTCGCGGCCAAAAAACCAAAACATAAAACAGAAGCAATATTGTAACAAATTCAATAGAGACTTAAAAAAATACATTAAAAAAAAGTAATACAAATTGTTCTAGAAAGATAAGGTGCACCAGGTTTTTAACCGGGGTTCTCTGGGGAGGTAAAGTCATAGTCAATTTGCTCTCTTCTCTTCTGCCCAATTCCTGGTCACCCAGTCTGCCACCTCACCAGCACTTATACATGGACGTGTACTGTTTTGGAGGAAATTCCCATTAAGTTACTCAAAAAGGAGGCGACATTTCCAAGGTAAACTCAGACTACTGATAGCAGTTTTTTTTCCAACTGCTATGTAATGTCAGTAAGATAAAGCAGTGCCACCCACAGGTCAGCTTCCAGGTCATAGTTCACCCTGGGGAATTCTCGGAACTCACCCATAAAGCACAGGTGGGTTCACGGCGAAGGTGCCCTGTCTGGGATTTTAGGCTTATGGTTGGCAGACTGGGTGGAGTAGAAGTAGGTGTTGATCACTGCTGGTTGGTTCAGCACAGCCTTGTATACTACATATTGTTCATTCAATTGCTATTCACTGATTGGCATATCACATTTATAGGTCACTTGTAGCCTATAGCACAGAAAATCTAGCATGTGCTTTGCTCTATGTGACTGCCCAGCCCTGCTTTTCCTCCCTCTCCTTCACCCCAAAGAGTCCTCGAGTTTCCACTGACCTAGAATGTTTATCCTTATTTGTGGGAAGGGACAATGGCCTCCCACGCATGTCAAATCTCATCTCCACACTAGAATTATCCCAAGAAGCGAGCTCCAAAGAGTTGAACTGCCTCCTATCTTGGCACTAGACAGCTTCCTGATCACAAGCAAGTCTTTCATCTCCATATTTCTGTTCTACCTTTGTAAGAGACGGAATTTCAGTTATTCAAGTCTGGCTATCCCACCCCCTGGGGAGCATGAAGATTTCAGATTCCCAGGCACCAACCAGAACTACTGAATCCATCTTTGGGTGGACATCCAGGAATCATTATGTTTCCCAGATGATTTGATGCAACTTCCTCTAACCACATTCAAACACCACTGAATCCAAGGTTGTCTCAGCCCTGAACTTAAGGCCAGACTTAAGGGGCTTATTCTAGTCTTAAAGATGCCAAATGCTAAGTGAAGGCTGATAGAGAATGGGTGAAAGTCCACAGGAGAAAGAGTCTCTGCCTCACTCCTACCTTGCACCCCCATCTAGCTAACCTCCTTCTTGCCAAGCTCATTTTCCACTCATCTCCATTAGTTTATGTCTTCTTTTCTCACCAGTTTCTCACCACCCCATCAATCAAGTCTACCTGTGGTACACACACAGCCTCATCGGAGGGTCAGTTGGGTATCTGTTGCATTACCATTAAATACTTCGATAACTTGTTTGAGAGTCCTCCAGGGAAAATGCCACTGTATCCTTTGGCTAAGACATTGATCCTTAAAGCCAAGAGCATCCGACATCTCTCCAGGGATTAGTGGCTTCCCAACACCTACAAAACAGAATTGATGTTTTCTCCAAGAAAAACAAAATTTTTTCCTTCTCCCAGCCGTCTCCATCTCAAATTTCTCGCCACATCTTGGCTTAGATACTTGCATTACTTTCTCTCCTGATTCTCTTGCTTCTTCAAGTCTCATCTTCCAGACAGATATGAGAATCCAGTTTTGCTTCTCACTTGCCCTTCTTGGAAGCGTCAGTGAACGCCCCGCCCTCCCTCAATACCCTTAGAATAGCGTCTGGACTCCTCAGCACAAGCTCTCTTGCAGTCTGATGGGATTCTTGACAGACTTTCCCGTCTCACCTCGTCCCGAACAACTCCTCCCTCAGTTCCAGCCTTAATTTCGTCCCCTGACTGCATCACTCTCTTGGCACGACGGTATTCACGCTCCCATGCCAACCCCATCCTTTCACCTGGCCCATTCCTGTTTCTGAGATTCAGTTGAAAGGCGGTCTTGTGTGATGCTTTCTGCTCCCCACCCCCCCGCCCCACCCCGGTAGCAGAATTGGCACCTACTCCTTGGAATCCGCTAGCTTCTGGACGCTGTTAAAGGATGCCTGACACTGTGCTACGCGGTCGTCCGGGTACTGGTTCCAGGGCCCCCAACCCAACCCCCCTGCAGATACCAAAATCCCTGGATGTTCAAGTCCCTTATATAAAGTGAGGTAGTACAGTCGGCCCTCAGGATCTCCGGGTTCCTCATCTGTGGATTCAGCCAACATTCCAGGCTGCTTGAATCTGGGAATGCAGAACCCGGAGATACCGAGGACCGACTGCACTTCATTCAAATCCAACAAGATCTAGGAGGCACTGAATGTTTGGAGTGAGTTACCTGAAGAATGTGAACGTACTAGGTTGACCTGGAGCTCCCTGGAAGAGAAAGAGAAAAAAACCCTCTTAGATACCTCACCGTGAAAGTGTTCCCTCAGCTGGGAACATAGTTAAGTCTTTGGAGGGACAGAATAGGCATGATGGGGCACTGGAAGAAACCAGCAAGTCTGTGTTTTCTATATCAACTCATGTGTGAGTTAATCCGAGCCTCACCCTCCTTATCTGTAAATTGGGGCAAATGTTAATTATTTCTGTTGTTGAACGAAATCTCCAAAATGAGAATAAGTGGCATGTGACTGTGTGTGTGTTTGGTGGGGAGGAATCAACTTACTCTAGTTTACTGACAGGAATTACAGTTTCTGCAAATTTCCCAAAACCTGTAGTAATGCCGTAAACAACTAGAATAAAAACCAGACGTTATACAGTTAGACACAGGCGGCATCTTTAAGCCTATAAAAAGAACTGCGTAATACAAAGAGAAAAGGATACCAGTTTTTCTTTCACGATGCTTTCTATGACTTCCCTGGAGTTTTGCACCTTCTTTTCAGCAGTGGGGGTGAGCTAGGAAAACATTGGTCAGAGCTGAACACGTCAAAGATTTACACGTGCCGCAGAAAAGGTCAGAGGATGTCCTTCCCCTCCCTCCAGCATACCTTGATTTTGTAGTGTCCCTTGCCCAAGTTGACCAGATCCTCTGTGGTCAGGCTGTCCCCATCTAAGGCAATGTACTGCACAAAAGAAGGGAATCTCCGTGAGTACAAACAGCTTAGTCGCTCAAACAAAAGAGTAGGGAATCTTGAAGCAGAATTAAGCTCTGACCCGTCAGAGATTTTATCACTGCTATCAAACACTCATGTGCTAGTTACAAAGACAGCTTGCTGAAGAGGAGGTTGAGGAAGGAAAATTAGAAGTGGAAAAGCATAATGCCTTTCCCTATTACACAGAGCTGGATAAAGCCCTGTCCTCACTGATGGTGCCTGGTCATATATTTTGCTAGCCCTCCCCCTCCTTAAATGAGGGGTGGGGGGACTTAATTTTCTTAAAAAAAAGGAAGTGGTTTGAAACTTACCTTTTCGGGTTCCCGGTATTTGCTGTATCTGTAGCCAGGTAAAGGAAAATGCTGGGTAGTGTGGAAAAGCCCCAGCCCCATCATTGGTAACAGTAGCCCCCAGAGCAGACCAACAAGCCTGCAGGAAAGGATACAGGTAAACTCCTTCTGGTTGCGATGGAATGAAGTCGGAAGACATGGCATCCCCTTCTATAACTGAAACAAGGATGCAAGAGAGACCCCTTAGGGATCACAGTGGAGAGCCACTTTTGGTGTTACTGGTAAACCAAGCAAAGGGCTCTTCAACTGCCTTCGGAATTCTACAGAAATGGCTGCTTTAAAATGACTTCTCATGCTTTAAAATTTACAAAGGAGGAGAGCAAAAGGCAGAGATGTAGGCGCCAGGCATGCACGAAAGGGTTTAAATGAAAGTTCAAGATCCACCCCCACCTCCATCCCCATCACCGGCTTTATTTTGTTTTAAATCTATTGTTTTAATATTTAAAATATATTTAAAATTTAAATCTATGGGATTTTTTTTGTTTTTGTTTTGCGGCATGCGGGCCTCTCACTGTTGTGGCCTCTCCCGTTGCGGAGCACAGGCTCCGGACGCGCAGGCCCAGCAGCCATGGCTCACGGGCCCAGCCGCTCCACGGCATGTGGGATCCTCCCAGACCGGGGCACGAAGCCGTGTCCCCTGCATCGGCAGGCGGACCCTCAACCACTGCGCCACCATGGAAGCTATCAAACTTTTGTTTGATAGTTTCATTAAACAAAATAGATTTAATTTTGTTTTAAATCTATGCTACTGGTCTCCAGTCTGGTGAGGTTCTTTTGAAGGGCAAAGGGATTTTCAAAATGATTCGGTAACTGCAAAAGGCTTCAGCCCTGCGGTCTTGAGTTCAAATCTAGTCTTTGCTACTAGTAAGAAGTCTCCTCCTTTCCGAGTCGGCTGCCTCGTTGTAAAAGGTGGATAAGACTCCTGCCTTCCCCGCAGGGGTGTGCGAGAATCCTTTCCCCGTCCCCGCCCCCCCACAACTGGGGAGGACAAGGGACCGTCCCTCCCGGCCGAGTGATTCGCACCCCTTCCCTCCGGCCACTCACCCACTTCCACGAACTCGTTGTCCTCCAGGGCCACCTCCAGCGGGTCCTCGTGGTCCAGCAGGCCCAGGCCCTTGCAGCGGCGCACGAGGAAGCTCACATTGTCCACCGAGGCGAAGCCACCATTGTCTGGCTTGTTCTTGATGTACCTCCGCACGGCCTCCCGGCCCAGCCAGCCCACCGTGAGCTGCGCATCCTGGCAGGGCACCGCCAGCCACTCTCCGCGCACGTGCACCGTATACCTGGGCATGGTCGTCCGCTGGCGACAGTCACCGGGAGGGGAGAGTTTTATCCGGGAATGACTACCGAGGTGTGGTTGATAGGGAGAAGTGGGATGGGCTTTCAAAACACGCCCCCTCCTTTGCCTTTACTCATTCACGCATTGGACAAATATTTATTGAGCGCCCCACGGTGTCCCTTTGATTTTTTGGCAGCTGAGCGAGGGGCAGGAGAGTGGGATGCAGGCCGCCTTTCCACCTGCCCTCCAGGTCTGCTGCCAGCAAGGCCTGGGTTCTCCCGCCCTCGGGTCCTAGAGCCTGCCGACCCTGCTGCTGGCCCTGTCTCCGAAGGGGCCCTGATTCCTCCCTCCCCTGGTCTCTGTCTGCGTTCTCCTCCATGAAGGGCAGCTTATAAACACCATGTTCCTGTCTTTATCTGGAATTACTCAACTGTAAAATGCTCTTCACTGGCCAACTGTGACACCAGGGAGTGTGGCAATCTTCATGCATTTGTTTATTCCCAAATACGTGTTGAGCAACTCCGCCCTTACCACTATGAAGGTTTTCTGAAGCTGTCCCTCCACAAAGGGAGAGGGCAAGGCCAGAGATCATTTTCACAACTAAAGGTCACCATTTTGGTGACAGCCACTGCGCTTGGACTCCAGCTCCACTGCTTATTAGCCTGGAGCAGTAAGTTATTGATTAGCCTCTGTTTCCTCATCAAAAGGCAAAGGGGCTAATTTCCTCACTGCAGTGTTTGCAGTATCTACCTGGGATCAGATCCTGGTCCTGCCTTTTCCCAGCTGTGTGACATTTGGGCAAGTTACTTGACTTCTCTGGGCCTCTGTTTCTTCACCTACAAAATGGGGATGATAATAGTACCTATTTCAAAGGGCTTTGGGGAGGATTAAGTGAGTTCGTATATGTAAAGCCCTTAGAGCAGCACCTGGTGCAATGGAAATGCTATGGAGGTGTTTGTGATGACTGTTGTTTGGACTTTAATATATACCTATATTGCTTTATAAATGTTCTTTCATCATGGTATCCTGAATGGATATCCCTAATCCAAGTAAGCTTCTTCAACACAGATTACTGCTCCCTGCACCCGATTCATTATAGTAGTATTAAGGAACTCTGAAAAGCATGAAAAGGGAATCAAGGAAGTGTTGGCACTGTTTTAACTAGGCAGCATTTTGGCAGTAAGCCAGTGTCTAGAGATTGGATTATTCCAGTGGAAAAATCCTGAAAAGTCTGTTTCCACTAAAACAGACTTCTGTTGGGAATAGAGACACAGTTGTGATATCACAGAAAACACCCACACCCAGAACGTCCTTCTCCGAAACCCTCCCGGGGAAGTGTACAAAGAAAGAGCTGCCCCTCCTTGAGCTTCATTAAAACTTGCACTTCAGCCACCTATACCCTGACCGCACTCTGGAATTCATCATCACCTGAATTTCATCCACATAAGAAATCTTAAATTCCGGTACCCCACCTTCTGACCACAGCCTCCTCGCCTTCCCGTTCTCCCCTTACATTAGTCATCTCTGACCTTGAACCTGGCTTCCGGTCAGTGCCTTCTTCTCTGCACTTGCCACTGGCTTTCTCCCTTACTTTCCTTGGAAGCTGGTCCCCTAGTTACTCACCTGGACCACTTTCTTCAGCACTTTGAAATTCCTTTATAACCCTAACCCTATTCCTATACTCTGAATAAACCGCCACCCATCCCCCACCCCCGGGGTTATCACAACAAACTTCCATCTGTGTTCACCCGGAGAGGCAGGCTCTGCTACAGAAAGTCTTGTGATGGGTAGATGGTGGCCCTGCCTCCTAATGCCCCTCCCCCTTAGAGAGTTCCCCAAACAGTCATCCCCCTCCTCAAGGACCTTCTCAATAGCTACCTCCTCTAATTCTCAGAGGAAGCCCTTACCAACTACGTCTCCGAAAACTGAGGCCCTTAGATGTGAAGCATCTTAACTTTCTGTCCTCCTCCATTACCTCATCCAACACATAATTCTTGAATGCCTGTTACGTCCCAAGCACTATGCTAGGTGCCGGGAATGAAACAAATAAGATACATCTTCCACCTTCATGGTGCTTAACTCTCTGGTGATGAATGCAGATGTATAAAGATTAGTAAGAAGTCCAACTATCCCCTGTGCTATGAGAAAACCCAATCTACTTGAGCACTCCAGTTGCTGGCCCCAGCTGAGCCCAGTTTGAGTAATCCCAGGCCAGACATCAGACATGTGAGGGAAGAAGCCACCTGGTCATACCAGCTCCCAGCAATCTGAGTCATGCCCAGCTGTTTGAGGATTCCCAGCTCCGGCCCTAGACACCGTAGAGCAGAGACAAGCTATTTCCACTGGCTCTGTCCAAATTCATGACACAAAAAACCCATAAGTCAATACCTTTACTTATGTTATTCTTTCTTCGTCCAGATGGAACACACTTCCAACTTTCTTTGCTTGGCTAGATATTTCTTATTCCTTAAGACTCAGTTTAGGCCTTCTCTTCTCCAGGAAGCATTCCCTAAATGCTTCAATTGGGGTAAGTGGCCCTTCTCTGGGGTGCTTTTTCTTTAGCGTTATGCATAAATTACTTATTTTTGTTCACCCAGAAATTATGTGTATATCCAGCTTGGTACAAAGACATTCAACATATGCTCATTAGCTGAAGTAAGTGTAGACTCTACCGAGTGGCCCCCAGGTGAATCCCTACAAACATTTGTCTGTAGCACCTCTTCCTCCTTCATAGCGTCCTTCAAGACCACCCTCAAGCATCCCTTGCCCCAATTCACTTTCAGTATCACTAATCAGTGTAACTGAAAAATGACATTAGCTTAGAGTATGGGGTACACTTATGGGGGGGGGAGCCTCCAAAAGCATCATCTGGGTCCATGGATTTGCTAAAGTCTAGTCACTTCGACTGTGATTATATACCAGGGATTTGAGCTGAACTCTCTCCTCTGATATACCTGGCGTGGAGACAAGTGAGAGAGCAGAGCCTGAGAAATAGAAGCACATTGCAGTGTAGAAACATGTCCAAAAGGAGAGAACCATTTGGGAGAGTGAGAACAGGGGAGAAGTCAGGATTACAGGAAGGCCAGAGTGTTTCCTCCTATTTAAGACTTTTTAAAAAAAATACTACATTAGCACTTCTGGAGGGTATTTAGCGATGATATGCCCCCACCCACATTTATGCTCTAAGACACTATTTCTCTTTGCTAGAGTTTATTTGGCCAGGGGTGGACCAAAGCTAGGTCAGAGCCTCACCTTTGGGAGTTTGGAATTGAGACAGTCTCTCCATGTGGTAAGAACTATTGGCAACAGTAAAGCTGGGGTAGCCAGACTATACAATGTAGACCAGAGAGACAGAAATGGGAGGTAAGAGTATGGACGTCTCTGCTGTCCTGGTGTCAGTTCCCTTCTGTCTGTCCTCAGATTCTGGTAACCTCCCCCTCCCCTGTATCCTTAGTATAAATCCTCCTTTTTCCCATTTCTGACTTCTAGTCATTGGGGTTGCTGTCACTTACAATCCAAAGAATCCTAAACTAATACAAACAGTGGTTCCCAAACTGTGTGCTGAGGCACCCTGGGGCACTACATTACATTCATAGGGGTTCTTTGTTACTCTCTCACTTGGATAAAGTTATTGTTATTTTTAACTCTTTCTTTCTCTGTGCTGTATGCTGTTTATGGATGGAGAAAGTTTGCTGACCACTAAGGAGATGAGGCTGGTTGAATAGACTGTCAGGTATAACTGAGGGGAGAAGCAGTGGTATTCAGGTTGGCCATCTGACCCTAACGGTCAGGAAAACAGGACAGCAGGTGGATCCGGTTATGAGAAGCAGAGTGCTCCCACTAGTTTATACATTTGGGTAAGGGAATTCATCCTATGTCCACCAGCTGGGTGATGAGCAAATCTAACCAACTATTTATCTTTAAGGTTATTTAAAAAGCAAAATCCTAATTATGTTGAATTTTTGGTGTGCAATGGATGCAAATTAAAGAGCTTAAAATAAGAGGTAAATAACATGTTGACATATCTTGTGACCATAGTGGGAGAAAATGAATATGAAATTAATGAAAAAATCAACATTTATAATCAAAAGGTTAAACTTTGCTAAAATTCTCTTTACAAAGAACATGCCACCAGGGGTGGGAAGGGAGATAGATCAGCTTTATTTATGAAAAAAAAAAAAAAAAAAATCACTGACCAAACAATAAAAAGACATTTTTAGTTACAATGTGAGCTGAAATTTTGTATTTCTTTATGAATTCAATTTTAAAAAGAGAAATGTCTGAAATCAGCAATGGACAGGTCCTTAATCCACTTTTAAATCTTTCCCCACAAGCATGGCAGTTCACGGGGGTGCATACACGCCTTGTGCTCTTGGTAGGTACGGATGGCTTGATCGTGGGATTTGTCAAAGGCAGCAAGGTCCCTGCATTAAAAAAAAAAAAAAAGAAAGAAAGATGGTTAATGACTTGACTTATTTCGGCAAATTTTATTATACTTGCAAACAGATTAATAATAGATATTTATGTCTTGGTTATATTTTTTCAGTATTCCTGCCAAATTCATAGTCAAAACAACTTCACTGAGATAGTCTTAAATTGTATCTTGTTGCCAAGATACAACTTTTTTCACTTTTATCAAGCATTCCTTTAATATACGTCAAGCAACCTAGTCTACCTTATTGCAACATTTGAATCAAAAAGGTTTGGCTTTACCTGTTTGATCCTTCTTGCATTTAACTTCAGACACTTTTTTTCTTGTCTTTCCCTACTCATCTTCTACTTGCTTTTAAAGATCTTTTTGTGTATATAAGATTATCTTCGATTTATTTCCTTTTCACCAGGGTCTAACCCTATTTGGCCCATAATAGGTAATCCATATAATAGGTAATCCATATATAATCCTTCTAAAAAACTAATGAAATCATCTCAAACTTTAAATATTTAGAAGTGTTAATTCCTATTCCAAAATTGTATCTATAATCCTTAACAAATTTAAAAATATTATTTTTAGATTGCATTTTTTCAAAGTATTTTAGCAACATCAAAAACATCTGTTTAAGATTTTCCTTCCCCATTCCTTATATGAAGTCAAAGCATAGTGAGACTTGGTTCTTACTTGAATAAGGGTCGTGTAAACTTCATTCTTCCTTGTTCAGTCGCCATTTTTAGAGCCAAAGGAATTGCTTCCTCCCATTTCGATTGAATGCAGAGTCGTAACCATCTAAAAGGAGGGTTTTTAGGGGGTATGGGGTAGGAAATGAGGAGAAAGAAGCAGGATATGACAGGTATACCTGAAAATTACTTTTGTAATGATGAATAATCCCATTATACTTACACTGTACACCACTTTATGTTATGTCTTTATTCTGAGAATCTCAAATCCTTATACATACCATTCAATAATTGGAGAAGAGAAAGAAGAAAAGTTTGTTCTTGAAAAAGATCATACGTTTTAAAGGGTTTGGATTATGTAGGTGCCTATAGACCTTACATATGCAATTTCGGAAGGAATAAAACTTTGATTTAAGCTCACGCTACAAAGTTGAATTAAAAAAGATGAACAGAATCAAAGATTTCTAACTATTCCCATTTCAGAGCCCAAGAGGAAGAATGCCTATTTACCAATGAATCTTTAATTCTAATTTTTTTAAAGGCAAGAGAAGCTTAGAATAAATTCTAACAAAAAAATTAGTACTATCATCTTACAGATATTGCAACTACTCCTTAAAGACCATTATAATTATGTATATAGATGCAGTAAATTTGAAAAGGATTTTTCAAGACTCATGTATGTATGTCTCATACGCTGCTTTCCCTTTCTCCACTTTTTAAACTAGTTTTCCACTTTCTTCCACAGAGACAAGTTAAAATGATGTACCTGAATCGTATTTCAGAATTGTTAATGGCATTGAAGTTGTACACCTCTTGCATTCGCTTTATGTGCCCCAATGGAAGAGGTGCCTAGAGCAAAATAAAGAAGTATAATGTATCATTTCAACAGGATTCCTTGGAAGAAAGGAGCTGGAGAGAAATTCTTAGCCAGATTAAAATCCTCAATATTTTATAAAATAGAAATAAGTTAGATAAAAGAAACAAATGCACACTAAAATAAATTTTGTGCAAATTTATTCTGAATAAGGATATTCTACTAGGAGCCAAGGGACAATTTAATTTGCGAGGTACATGGAGAGGTAAATGAGCAGTACTCTCTGGTATATGTAAACACTCACTTTCCGAACCTCTCCAGAGTCTTTCAGGTTCTTCCTTATACCTTAAATATCTTAAATTTATCCTGTTCTCCAGATTCAATCACAGTTAATTTTTTTCCTCACTGATTCCCCCAGCTTTATCTTTGTATGTTTCCTCCGAAATCCCTTTTGAATGATCTATGCCCCTACAAAATAGCAGTTTTTAAACTTTTATATTACAGACCCTTTTCAGAATCTGATGCCTAATACGGACCCTTTCCTGAGGCGGGTGGGATACATTTACCGTATAAACACCAAGTTGTATGTACAGTTTCAGGGGGTTCATAAACTCCCGTGCCCAGGTTAACCCGCGCTAAAGGGAGCACAAGCTTGGGTGAAGGAGAGAAAGCAGCGCTCAGTTTGGGCAGGCGGAGCCCGCGGGACGCAGGCGGAGGAATCACGTGGTAGATGGAAACCTCCCGCTCCAGCCGCTTCCGCGTCTTACAGGACGGTCACCCACACTCGGCTCTCACTGACTGCTTGGACCCTTCCCAGATTGTTTCGTTTCAACCAATCTCCAAGTCCAGCCGGGTAGGAGGGGCTGGTTAAGGTCACCTCCTAGGTCACCTCGTTACTTTCCCACGTTTGCTGTGCCTGCTGGCAAGTCGGCGCATCATGCTTTCTCTCATGCTTTCTCTCTTCGTGGCTCCAGGAATGTGTGAAACCGCGGTGACGGCTTCATGCACTAATGGGTTCTCTAAGACTCCGGTTGCTTTAAATTCCTGATCCTCATTTTGCATCAGTTCCATAGGAAATTCTGTTCAAAGTCTTCTTCCATCCCTCCCAAGGTCTTTAGACCTAAGAGCTCCCTGTCATGTAATAGTAAAGACCCCATCACTACCTCCCTCTCAACATACAGCATCTCCTCTCAGCTTCGCATATTCGTTTAGTCACCTGGCTTTGAAACCTGCAAATCTGCTTGGACTCCTTCCTGTTAACCCCCAACCCAGTCAGTCCCCAAACCCGATGCTCCATCCCGTGTGTTCTCCCTCTCACTGTCCTGCTCTTTCCCTTCCCGCCAGCTCCCTCCAGCCTGTCCTGTACTCCTCTGAGTCTCCCAACTAACTTCACCCCCAGCGTTCCTCATGTCAATCCAGCCTCCCCAACACCAGAGGAATGGTCTTCATAATCCACCATTTCATCAGATGACTCTCCTGTTAAAAATGTTAAATCCTCTGCGACTGCCTGGAATCAAATCTAACATTCTTAGCTTGGCATTCAAGACACAGCACATCAGATCCCAGCAGTGTTTCTAGCGTTCTCTTCATTAACCTCTTTCCCAGGGCCACGACTTCCTCCTCGGGCCACGCTCTGTCACTTGCTGCTCCTTCTATCTCCCTGCTGACCCTGCTCTTCTCAAATCAAGCCGCACTCCTCCGAAATCCTTCCTGATTACCCCAGTTGGAAGGGAGTCCTTCTTCGCTTTTTTCTCAAATGACACCTAAAATCCCTCCTTTTATTGCTAAATTTTGCACTTGAGACCTTTCCTACTAGATTATAAACTTTTTGAGGACCCGGCATATTTCTTTCTTACGTATTTTTATATTCAGTACAATACTAAACATAGCAGGCATTCAACAAATGTTTTTAAGTAAACGAATGGATTTTACCAAACCATTTTTTCTGTTAGTTTCCACATGGATATTTTTTCCAAGTGGGGTTCAACCATAAATGCTGTGCCTTTATGCCCATTTACATTTCTAATATTTTGAGCTAGTACTTACTTTCTGGAGCATCTGTGCTAAAAATTCATTCACCTGATGAGAAGAGAAGTCTTTTAGGTCTGCTGAGCTGAACAAATTTAAGTCATCTTCTTTGCCCTGAAATAAATGTTGCCTGATTACTCTGCCATTCGTGTACGATTCAATAATATGTATTGGTTTATCTGACATAAAAGTAAAAGTTAAGAAAGAGAAATACAAGGATGTATAAGATTATAAAAAATAAATTTGAACGTTAGCTATTTTAATCATTCTGAGATGGCATAACTATAACTTAAAGAGCTGATATGACTCCTAAATCTATATTACTTAAGACAAGTTAGACTATTAATAGTAACGGTGGAGGAAACTTTTGACAACGTCTGTACAATTCACGATATATAGATTTCCAAAGCAAAGAAATGCTACAAAAAAAGCATGTCAACTGTTTATAGGCCAATTTGAAAATGTGGGTAAATAATCAAATTGCATATTCTTTTAAATATCACACTAATGAACTCGTAAGGCCACAAACAGATCTTTCCCTTCATCTTCACACATTCTGTTTTCCCCACTTAATCTTGGAAATCATTTAAGGAAAAAGAAAAGTGGGTCTGTACTTTTCAATTTAGGATTCACTGCAGATTATCTTTGAGGAAATGATTGAGGAACATTAAAAAAAGCTTATCAAAATAAGTATTTTAAAAATCTTTAAAAAATTTTAAAAATCTTTTAAAATAGTTTTAAACTAGGGTTTCTTTTAACTTTAAAAGAAATATATGCAAAGGTTAAAAAAAAAATCAAATAGGACCAAATGAAAAATTCCTTTGCTTTTGCTCCCTGTCTCCAAGTCCCACTCCTCAGGAACCTATATTAATATGTATATCCTTCCAGAAAATTTAATGTATGCATATACATCCTTGTAAAGAATCATTATTTTACATCTTCCTCCCCCTTCAAAACACCCTTAAGGACGCGGGTTCGTGCCCCGGTCCGGGAGGATCCCACATGCCGCGGAGCGGCTGGGCCCGTGGGCCATGGCCCCTGGGGCTGCGCGTCTGGAGCCTGTGCTCCGCGATGGGGGAGGCGGCAATGGTGAGAGGCCTGTGTACTGCAAAAAAAAACAAAAAAACAAACAAAAAAAACCACCCTTAATATCAGAACTTCCTCCCTCTTAAGAACCTCACCTAAATATTAAAACTTACAGATCTCATTCTCTGCTCAAAAACATGCAAATTTAAACTACCTATTGAGGATATATTTATTAGTGGTAAAAACAAAGAGCAGGGGAATGATAAACCAAAGTTCATGGTCATGGTTACATGGCAGGGCAAGGTGGGTAGAGAGAAGGCTGAGATGGGGAGGGCAAAGTATTGACAGAGGAGGTACATATGTGTACAACCAGCCTACTGCTCTGATAAGAAGTTGTTAGAATTTTTTTTTTTTTAGATGTTGGGGGTAGGAGTTTATTAATTTATTTTTGCTGTGTTGGGTCTTTGTTTCTGTGCGAGGGCTTTCTCTAGTTGTGGCAGGCGGGGGCCACTCTTCATCGCGGTGCGCGGGCCTCTCACTATCGCGGACTCGCTTGTTGCTGAGCACAGGCTCCAGACATGCAGGCTCAGTAGTTGTGGCTCACGGGCCTAGTTGCTCCGCGGCATGTGGGATCCTCCCAGACCAGGGTTCGAACCCGTGTCCCCTGCATTAGCAGGCAGATTCTCAACCGCTGCTCCACCAGGGAAGCCCAGAAGTTGTTAGATTTTATATTTGCTTACAAAAAAATCTTGAACTTAGATCTAAAAAGTCAGTAATGCTCTAACTTTGTTATGATGTTATGAGAATCTCCAAAAAGATGTTTATATTTTATTTAAAATTAGGGTCTCTTTTGCCATGGTTTCTTGTTCCATTTTCCCAATTTGCCTTACTCCTGAGTTGGTTTCTCTTCCTTCCTCTGACCCTTAATGGGTCTCCCAATACCTGGAGCTTTCTACTCCTCTCTTATTCTCCACACCCAGACAAAATTTGGTGCAAACTATCATACCTCCCTATCTATTCTTCTAAGAGCCCGTTCATCTTTCCTAAAAATCACTTACTCTCCTCTAAGAGGCCTATATTCCCCCACCCCTTTCCCTTTTAAGAGCAAGAAAAATCAGAACTAATACCATCAACATCCATTTGTTTCCCCCCTCAAACTTAACTTTACACATTGAGGGCTGGTATAATATCATTTTGGATAAACTTGACTTAGGAATAGTAACTCCAAATACATGAGTTCATAAGTAAAGCACCACTCCCCCACTTCATTGAGTAGAGACACATTTGTACAATTCAAAAAGGAGTCAAAAATCATACATTACTACTCACAGTAATCCATCTTTGACTTAAGGCAATACAAGCATTTGTCAGAGTCATATCATAGCTGCAAAGATTCAGAATATTAGAGATTACATTTTATAAAAAGACACATGCTTTTGCATCAATGCCATTTTGAAGTTACAGAACGTACTTAAATTTCAAAGTTCTTTGAAAATAAAGATAAACAACTCCAGAGTGATGGAAATAGGAAATCTTCTACCTGACTTAAAGATTACTGGTCTCCTCTAAGAACACGGAAATCCAACTGGATACCAAATTAATGAAACCCTGGATTATTCTTTGGAGAGAATGCCAGAACATCTCAGCAGAGACCGTCACATGCTTCTGCAGTACGCTGAAGGGGCTGGGGCTGAGTTGAGCGTATTGTTTCCCGGCTGGTAGGAACAGTTCCAGGCACTCAGGACAACGTGGTAAACACCACAAAGTCCTTGCTCTCGTGCCTTTTCCTTTCTGTCGTTCCAACCGTCTAAACATCCAACAGATCTGCGAGCAACTGCTATGTGACAGGCACTGTTCTAGACAATGGGGAAATAACGGTGACACCCTTGGGAGACTCCGAAATCATGTGATCTTGATCCTCTCTTTTCAGAAGAAAGCAGAATTCACGAACTCTGACCATTAAGCAAAGCAAGCTGTGCTAAGGTTTATGTGTTCTCAACTTGGAAAACAAGTCATACATTTTGCAGCAATGCAGGAGACCATGTAATGTGTGCAAAATTCTTGTAAAACATCCTTCTTTGTCCATAAGTCATGCTTACTTGCTGTGAAATGTTACTGGTAGAGAACAGAGGGGTACCTGCCCTGCAGGGCCTAAATGAGGGAAGTTTTGATTAGAAGTGACCACTGAACTTGCTTTCAGAGAGTTTGTGCCCTGGGGGAGATAATAAAGGGGTCAAAGCAGTGACCTTCTTTGAGTCAGCTTCCAGTTTATCTTCATGAAGTGGGCTGTGGACAGTAGGCAAGCCCTTCTGTTTGCCCTCAAGACCAAGTGGGACCAGAGGTCCTTGACTGTGCAGGCAGTTCCTCACCTTCAATTAGAACATGACAGCACTGATCTCATAAGGAACACCAGGAGAGTAAAAAAAAGACCTTTGGCTGGTCTGTTTCTTGGTGCCTGAAACTTCCTTCTCATTGTAATGAAAAAAATTAAATAAGGACTAGCCCAGGGAAGGGGAAGCAACCCTTACTTAGGGCAGGGTCCTAAGAAAAGTTATGAGTGAATCAGGTATGAGCCCTGTTTCTCATAGTGCTTCAATGTAGTGGAGGAGAAAGACTTAATACTCACTCACACAAATCTAAGATTACGACTGTGGAGCTGTGAAGAGGCGACACACAGCATCGAGAAACCCGAAACGGGAGACTTGGCCTAGTTAGAGAGGTCAAGGAACGCTTTCGTGAGGAAGTGGTTCTTGAGTTGTGATTGGAATTAAGTGGGTAAAGGGTGGAGGGAGCAGCAAGTTCCTGGCTGCAACATGGGGTAGTTAGCATCTCCCAATATGATTCTTGGAAGACCAGGGTTCAGGTCCCTGATTTGAGGAAGGTGTTTAGTTTAAAAGACAGCGTAATGGAGCGTTTACGATGACGAGGATTTGAATCTCAACTCTCATGACTTGCTGTGCAGCATTCAGCAAGACACGTTACCCTAGCTGAGCCTCATGTCCTCCTCTGGAAGTGAGGGTGGTAACTTATGACACTGTTGTAATGAGGGACATGATGCTTCTATGTTATTTTTCTTACTGCAAACGTTTTCAAGGAAAGGGCAATATCTTTTCCTTTTCTGTATCTCTCACCATCCTTGTGCAGAAAGGGGGCACTCAATAATTACCTGCAATGAACTGAACTAATTTATATTTATAATATCATGGAAATGACTTTTTGGACCTCAGCGTTAAGGTTCTAACTCCTATGAACTCAACTCTCATCACAAACTAGTAATAGCTTAAGGAAGGCATAAAACCCTTTCAGATATTTTCAGGAGCTCTAGGATTTAGGAGAATGAGAAGGAAGAGCGTTAGTAGGTAAGTACTGACTTGGGCTTCACAGGGGGCAGTCCAGGAGAGTACAGCCAGGCGTTCCAATCAACTTGATTTAGAATATCAACCTGAGAACAGAAGGAACACCCAGTTTGCTACAGAACAATCTTTTCTCTTGAAAAAAAAAAAAAAAAAATCTAAAACTGACTTTTAGGACCTCAAATCTATAATTTTGTCTACACCGACATGTCAAGATAATTTCTAAGTCTCTTTTCTAAAATAAATTTATGTTAATCAGTAATGTTCTTTTAAATAAAATAGGAAAATTAAGTACACACAAATTTCTGAAACATACCACTGTAGATTGCTCTGAAATAGGAAAATTCTACACATTAGTTCATACTGTTGAGATCACATTTTAAACAGGAAAACACTGAATGAAAGATTGAATCTTAAATTCTAAACTAATACTACTATTAAGTAATTCAAATCAACCTAACAAATAGCCATTAAATAAAGACATATTGAACATGCACAATAAGAAAGGTTTCAGAATCCAACCTTATCCTTAAAGTGGGAATACAGGAAATCCTTCCAGTCATCAGTGGTTATGCTCTTGTAGGAAAATTTCTCAACATAAGCCTTTAAGAATCCTAGGAAAACCTCTAGGAGTTTTTCAAAAAGAAGAAAAGAAGTCAATTAATAGAAAGGTAATTAGTTAACACATTCTTTGGTGCCTTGCATTGTACCAAACCACGGAGAACAGAGAACATTCAGAAAATAGGGAAACCAATGAGGACTTTAAGAGTAAAAGAATGTTCAAAAACAGAGGTAGGACTTAAGTTGTACCTTGAAGAACATACGTAATTTGTTGGAAGGCAGAAGAGAAATCCTAATTAGAGGTAAGGGGATGACACAAGACACAAAAAAGGAATACACGACACAAGTTCCAAGACCAACGATCTTTGTATAACTTGAAAAGAGGAAAATAAGATTGGACAGACAGAATGGATCCATTCAAAGTCCATTGACTAAGGAGAGTACTTTTAAATGCCCATCAATGGGGAAGGATACGTAAACTCAGCACACATATATAATGAGATACTACGATGGCATTAAAAAGCACAAGATAGATTTGTAAGTTCTGACATGGAAGGATGTATGTAAAATATTGTTGAATTAAAAAATAAATGTAGAAGAAATATATAGTATGATCCATTTTCTGTAATTAAAGTAACTGTATATATATGTATATATGTCTGTCCACTTAACTTTGAAAAAGATCTGGAGCCATACACACCAAACTGAAGGACTCTCACTTATGACTCTTACAAATTTCTGTACCACACAAAATTTTTTTCAATGAGCACATACTAGTTTCCTAATTTTTAAAATACTGATGAGCTTTTTATAAGTCAAGCAGCATAATTTAGAATGCAGAGGTTAGTCAAGGTTTTAAGTAGAGAGGAAACATTAGAAAACGATACAGATTTCTTTAGCAGCTACATAAAAAATGAACTGGAAGAATAAAATGGAGCAAAAGCAACAGTTAAAAATTCTTTCTGTTACCCTCAAAACAAAAAAATCAGAAAATGCCAACTGCTTGCCTGGTCCTCCAAGAAGCTGTTCAAGGTAAAAGAGTAAAGCAAAGCCCTTCTCATAGGGAACTGAAGAATAAGCCACATCAGGGTCTACGTTCGTCAGATCAACCACAAGTTTGGTGAAAGGATGTGTCTCTCCAAAAGTCTTTATCTGTGAGACGCAAAATTAGAGGAATGTTCAAATATGAAGTCTGGTTACCACCATGTACACAAGCTACTAAGAAGTGTTACTACACTCCGTGGCATAACTTTAGGGGAATTTAGAACTTAAACTAGAGACTGGAAACTGTAGGATATGTTAGTATACATTTCTGGAAGTCTATTAATGGAATGTCTACTAGCACAAGGTTCTGTGATATTTCTTGCTCAATAAAAGACTAGAAAAATGTTTTAATGCCTGGTTAGCAAATTCAGCTCTCAGGAGAGAGCATTTAAAAATGACATAAATAAAATTCAAACAGTCACCAACTATATTATTGCAAAGCCCCAGTGAGGTCCTACTGGTCATGAACATGACCTTACACAGGATAATGACTAACAGGTAACAACAGAACATCATACCGGTATCTGCTTGATTTCCCACACTGGTAAAAATGACTTTCTTACTGCTACTTAGTAAAGCTGCTTTACAAACTGAATTTTTGAACATCTACACAACTTGGGATGAATGCTTTTAAAAGTATGACTCATTTACCGAGTTCTGGAGTTCTCCCCATCCTCCCAGAGCATGAAAATGTCTGAACTTTTCACCGAACAACCGTCCACAAATGTGGCGTTCCAAGTATACAGTATGTCCTTCATTTAACCTGAAAATAATTGAAAAATAAAAACACTGATACAGCTGAGAGAAAAAGGCACTGCAATCAACAAGGTATTTTCTTTTTGGTGTTTCGACAGAGCAAAGCAATTGTAAAGTATGAATACTCAAGTCTAAGCAGACTGCTCTGCGTGGCTTCCTTGCATTCAGTTCAGAACAATGGGAAGCCCAGCCCAGAAGATGGAAGCAGGGGAAATGAAGCCAGGGCTCTGGTTTTATGTGTCCATGTATTAAAATGTGACCATACCAGGAACTAAACAGCATCAAACCGAAAACCTCTATTCTACCTGACATTGTGATAAGTATTACGGAATTCTTAAAAAATCCCTGTCTACCAAAGAGATGATAACAAAGGTATACACACAAACCAATTCAAGGTGGTGGAAGGCAGGGAAAGAAATCAGTAACCAGAACCAATAAAGAAATAATAATAATAAATCTTACCAAAAGTGATCCCAAGTTTTGTTGGTCACTAGGTTTCCTGTCCAACTATGAGATATTTCATGTGCAATAACCTAAAGGAAATAGTAGAAGTGCTTAATGGTGAAACTGATGATCTTAACCTAAAATAACTCCTTACGTAAGCATTCTAGTTCTTCCAGTTCCACGTTGTTCAATTTATTTTTTTCCACATTGTTCAAGTTTTTTTAACATCAGCTGAGATATTCAAGGAATTATTCAATTAAGCAAAAAAAAAAAAAAATCACAGTTTAGCCAAAGATTAAAAAAAAGTATCGTATAGTTTACAAAATTAGAAACAAAATATTATTTAGAAAATAATAAATGGATACATCCCTCCATTAAAAAATATTTCATAAACATAAGAGATCAAACCCTAAAATGTTCTTAAATCTGTTAAATCCTACTGATTATGTAGTAATGTCTTGCAACTAGAATCCCCAAGTTATCTTTTATAATCATGTCTTCAATATAATGACACAATGGATATTTTAAAATCACTTAATACTTCTTGAGGATAAGACCATGATAATAAATTTTAACTTACGTTGGAGAGTGACTTGTCACCTGCCTAAAAAAGAAGAAGATTACCTTCATATTTCAGAAATCAAATTACAGACTATATCTAAAAGACTGCCTATGTCAAGACATAGTATTCCAGCATTTATGGTCCACTGTACTTCTGCTGTGGCACTCCAAAGAGTTCAAAAGCAACATGTACTGAAGAAATTTTTTAAAATATAGGATTAAAACATAGCATTACTCTTTCTCTCCCTAATCTTGGGAATTTTTCCAATACCACAGGAGCCAGTATACCTGTCTCTAACTTGCGGGAAACATTTTTTCTCTTCTATTTTTTTTTTTTTTTTTGCAGTACACGGGTCTCTCACTGTTGTGGCCTCTCCCGTAGCGGAGCACAGGCTCCGGACGCGCAGGCTCAGCGGCCATGGCTCACGGGCCCAGCCGCTCCGCGGCATGTGGGATCTTCCCGGACCGGGGCACGAACCCGTGTCCCCTGCATCGGCAGGCGGACTCTCAACCACTGCGCCACCAGGGAAGCCCTCCTCTTCTATTTTTTTATATCTGCGCTTATTCACTCTTAGGTACCTTCATTCACTCCTTATTACCTGCAGTATATTTAAGAAAAGTCTGTAGTGTCCTATAGTGTGTGTTACTTATTTAGTTGCTAATCCATTACTCACTTGGTTCTAGGAAGGGTTTAAAGTAGCAAACAAAGGCATATAAAATATAGCTATATACTGTGGGCTAATTCTTTCCTAGTTATGGTAAACTGAGTTGTGCTTTGTTTTTTAACCAGTACCTATATGCCAAGTGTAAATGGTATAGTTTCTTTGGACACACAATTCATCGATAGACTGTTGTTACATAGCCCTCCTCCCCCAGCATCCTAAAGCACCTTGAACACTATGTTCTTTTCTCCCAAATGGCCAAATTGTTTTCTTCAGAAAGTTGAGGTGATGATAATAACCACAATAAGCGTCAAATAAGAAACAAGGGTTACATAAATAAAAGACTTTTATTATTTAAAAAAGTCTTTTTATTATTAGGAGTCTAAGGCTCTTCATATCTAGGTTTATGTTTGAGGAAAAGTCAACTTCAAACGAAGAAAAATTTACACTTACCAGCAGAGTAGGAGTTACAAAAGTGAGGCAAGGATGTTCCATGCCGCCATAAGGGAAGGATGGCGGCAGGACCAATAGGTCATACTGCCCCCAAATATATGGGCCTCCCAGATCTTCTGCAATTTTAAGCATAGATTCAGTCTGGAAAATTAATGTATATATATTTGTATGTCTTACAAATTGCCATAATAAATTTCTTTAAATGTACATTGCTTTCTGTGAAGGCTATGAATTAATGATGCTTATTTTAAATGAAAATGATACCCCAAAATGCATCAACTGCAAACACCTAAAATAAGATATACTATTTGATTCTTTTACTACATTACTTAAAAGCACCGCATTTCATACTCAAAATCTTAAATCTACCACCTACCACAGTTGTTAAAAAGGGTAACTTTATGACGAACCTCAGAAAATTCGTAAGCAGACTTTTCCACCTGCTCTTTCTCAGACCACACCAATGTCCTTGGGCCAATCTGCCTGCAAAATGGAAAAGCTTAATAAAAATGAAATTCGAAGCAAATTACTCACCTGGTTCTAGGAACGATTTAAACTGTTGTACACGAATCCTTACAGAAGCAGTGTGACGTACTACGTGCATATGGGGAGGAGGTGAGGCTAAGCGGCTTCTCTGAGGTACAAACCTCCTGTTGTAAACGCGGCAATAAGTCTGCACGTCTATAAGGGGGTGCAGTCTGGGCCACATGAAAACTTGACGTGAAGCGCCCCCAAAGGTTAGCTTACTGGCTCTGGTAAGACCTTTAGGGATCTAGTTTCTTCCCTCAATCTTACAACTATAGAAACCCAGTCACGGCTCAGTAAGAGATTATTCCAGAAGGGGGTGGATGTAAACTCTGTTATGTACTTAAGGGTTGAACACTTTTAAATAAGAAAAAACAAACAGAGAGAGACGGAAATCCTGTCACATGCTGTAACATGGAAGAAACTTAAGGACATTATGCTAAGTGAAATAAGGCAGTTACAGAAGAACAAGTACTCTGCGATTCCACTTACGAGGTATATAAAGTAGTCAAACCCAGAGAGACAGAAAATAGAACAATGGTTACCAGGGACTGGAGGGAGGTGGAAAGGGGAGTTGCTGTTTAAAGGGTACAGAGTTTCAGTTTTCCAAGATGAAAAAGTTCTGGAAATCTGTTTCATAACAACATGAATATACTTAACACTAGTGACTACTGAACTGTACATTTAAAACTGGTTGAGACAGTAAATTTTGTGGAGTTTTTTTAACCACAATAAAAAAAAGAAACAAATAGAACTATATATGACTTATATAGGACTAGAACTCAAAAATATTTTTTTCATGTAAATTTCATCTTAAAACTGTTATGCAGTGCCAAACCCCAAACAATAAGTCTTTGCCTTGATATCCTGGCCCAGAGAGGCAGTGGATTCTAGGGCAGGGCCTCTCAGACTTCAGTGTGCATACAAACTATCTGGGGGGGTTGTTCAGATACAAATTATGATTCAGTAGGTCCGGGGTAGGACCCAAGGACTTTCATTTCTAACCAGCTCCCAGGTGATGCCAAAGCTATTGGTTTGTAGACCACAGTGAGTAGCAGTGGTAGCCAGTGCTAGCCAATATAAGTGAATGAATGCCACAAAGGTGAGCCACGTGTGTAATTATAAATTGTCCAGTAGCCACATTTTTTAAAGAAGGCAAAGTGCAGCAGATGAAATTAATTTTAATAATATATTTTGTTTAAACCAATATATCCAAAATAGTATCATTTTGACATGTAATCAGCATGAAAGATTATTAATGCAATATTTTGCATTCTTTTTTTTCATATGAAGTCTTTAGAAATCCGGTGTGTATTTTACACTTCCAACACATCTCAAGCCTCATGTGGTTAGTGGCTGCCACTCCAGAGAGCAGAGTTCTATGCCGCATGGGCTCTAAAGTCAGATGGTCTAGGACGGGTCCCGGCTCTGACATTTCCTAGCTCTGTGACTCTGAGCCAGTTATTTAAACTCACCGAACATCAGTTTCTTTATTGGTAAAATGAGAAAGAGTAATTGTATCCATTCCACAGAGTTGTGAGAATTAAAGGGCATAATGCCTTGGAGTTGGTACCTAATGAGACCTGATAACCGTCAGCTGCTGTGACAATTATTATAATTATCATTTGTGAGTGCCTTCTATAGGCCAGGACCTTTACATATGTTAGGTCTGTTAATCCTCACAAAAATCCCTTGAAGCAAACATGATTATTTCCAGTTTTTAGGCGAAGAAGGTTAAACTCAGAGAGGTGAGTTGCCCAAGGATGTAGATAGTTAACTGCTACAGCTGGAACTGGTATCTATATCTATATCTATCTATCTATCTATCTACATATATATATATATATATATATATATATATTTTTTTTTTTTTTTTTTTTTTTTTTGCGGTACACGGGCCTCTCACTGTTGTGGCCTCTCCCATTGCGGAGCATAGGCTCCGGACGCGCAGGCTCAGCGGCCATGGCTCACGGGCCCAGCCGCTCCACGGCATGTGGGATCTTCCCGGACCGGGGCACGAACCCGTGTCCCCTGCATTGGCAGGCGGACTCTCAACCACTGCGCCACCAGGGAAGCCCTGGAATCTATATTTGCCTGATTTGTCCACTGTGTCCACATCCCTGGCAATTTAAAGAATGTGATTACTATAGCCATTCTTAATTTTCAGTTGTTTAGAAATAAGAACAAACAAGAAATTAAGAAAGAAGGGCACTCTAGCTGCTGGTAAAATTTTAACAAAATATCTTATATTTCTGTAATATTTATAGGTTTCCAAGTGCTTTAAAATAATTTATGTGATTTGTTGCACATAACCACCCAATGAAGTAGGAAAGGGGATATTATTATTTTAAGGATGAGGAAATGGAGGTTATGAGAAGTGACTTGTTCAAACTTAGATTCCAGATCTATAAAGGTAGGTAAGACCGTGCTCATTCTATAATACTTGGAAAGTCTAAGGGGTGAGTGGTAAAGGTTTTTTTAATTTAAAATTAATTTGTTGCTTACATTTCATGATTGGATTTGAATGTTTCCAGAGCTGTTGGCTTGATATCTTGAGAAATACAAAAATGATCTACCAATTAATCCTGACAGAGGTTCAAGACACCTAAGGTTTAATCTTTTCATAAACTTCAAAATGTGTTCAAAGGCTCACCTGCTTTCTAAAGCTCCAACAACCAAAGCAATCAAGTAGCAGGGGATCGGAACCTAAAGGTGGCAAAAAAAAACACCAAATGCTCGAATTAGTGTTTAAAAATATTACAGAATAAGACAGTTCGTATTCAGAAGTAAGTAAATTTCCTTTCAAATCTCCAGACATTAGTGTGGATTACTTTCCTTTTGTACTTCTCAAATGGTTCTCATTTTTGAGGGGGTCAAATAGTTCAAAACTGCGATATAAAGACATTTCAAAACGTCTATTTCCCTTTTATCCCATTAGCAAGGGAAGATTCTGAAATGTGAAAAACATGATTGCACATAGTATTACAAGGTACATTTAAAGCATTTCACAAAAATTAACATATAAAAAGGCAACTGTGCTTTTAAGTTTCTTGTCATTTTCTCTTGAATTAAAAAACTTTGTTTTAAATTCCTTCTTTTTTTTTTTTTTTTTTTTTTTTTTTTTTTTTTTTTATGCGTTACGCGGGCCTCTCACTGTTGTGGCCTCTCCCGCTGCGGAGGACAGGCTCCGGACGCGCAGGCTCAGCGGCCATGGCTCACGGGCCCAGCCGCTCCGCGGCATGTGGGATCCTCCCAGACCGGGGCACGAACCCGTGTCCCCCGCACCGGCAGGCGGACTCCCAACCACTGCGCCACCAGGGAAGCCCTAAATTCCTTCTTAAAACCACTCCTGGTATATTTGAGAGACATACAAAGCAATCCAGCAACGAGAGGGTGCTGAAGGTTTTGGAATCCCAGAAGCTGGGGTAGGGGCAAAATTGTCCACTCTGGCTTAGTTACCTGTTCTGCTAAGGAGGACGAAAGAAAACCATAATTCAAGAAGAGTCATGCACCCCAATGTTCACCGCAGCTCTATTTACAATAGCCAGGACATGGAAGCAACCTAGATGTCCATCGACAGATGAATGGATAAAGAAGATGTGGCACATATATACAATGGAATATTACTCAGCCATAAAAAGGAACGAAATTAAGTTATTTGTAGTGAGGTGGATGGACCTAGAGTCTGTCATACAGAGTAAAGTAAGTCAGAAAGGGAAAAACAAATACGGTGTGCTAACACATATATGTGGAATCTAAAAAAAAAAAAAAAAAAGGTCCTGAAGAACCTAGGGGCAAGATGGGAATAAAGATGCAGACCTACTAGAGAATGGACTTGAGGACATGGGGAGGGGGAAGGGTAAGCTGGGACGAAGTGAGAGAGTAGCACTGACATATAAACACTACCAAATGTCAAATAGATAGTGGGAAGCAGCTACATCGCACAGGGAGATCAGCTCGATGCTTTGTGACGACCTAGAGGGGTGGAATATGGAGGGTGTGAGGAATGCTCAAGAGGGAGGTGATATGGGGATATATGTATACATATAGCTGATTCACTTTGTTGTACAGTAGAAACTAACACACCATTGTAAAGCAATTACACTCCAATAAAAATATATAAAAAAATAAAAAGCATCAGTAAACACACACACACACACACACACAATTCATTACAGGTCAAAGATACAAGTCAAACTACCAGCTACTTAGGAATTTTAACTTAAAAGTACTGTAACAGAGTGCTCTCTGGTCTAGGACAGCTCTTCCATCTGTAAACAATACACCACCACACGCCCGAGCTCTGGTACCAGGGCAGGTCAAAGTGTAACTTAGAAACAGGAAACCTGCTACTGACTGGGATGTAGGGAAATGGGACCAGGCACGCCCCCTGCCATGCCTATCCAGCACCCTCCTACTTCAGTACAACACTGCGAGCAGAACCGAATATTTTAAAAGCGCAAAAGAAAAAGAAATGAAGAAAACAAAAAGCAGGAGCTGCTTTCTAAATTCTGAAATATTTCAAAAGCCATTTTGCTCTCTGGATGGGTAAGAGCTATTTGTAGTTCACCACCAACTAAAACAAAACCTAGACCCTAAGATCTTACTTTTTGGCTGAATCTGTATATCTTCCTGCTCGCGTCTTCTGGGTCAGGTGCTTCTCCATCACGAATGGCACTCATGAGTGCAACCAGTTCTTTAGGGACAGACACCTAATTGAGAAGGAAAAGATATAAATAAAGATATAAATGAAAAGTTCTATGTAAAATAACCTTTCCCCCGCTTTTTGACTATCGACACAGTAGACTATGAACCCAATACATTCCTCTGTATCACTTTTATAAATAGAATTGGCAATATGTGAAACCGGCTTCTTTAAAAATGATGGTGACATATCTACCTATCCATTCATCCATCCATATTAAGAGCATTTGGTAGAAACTAGGTTAAAATCCCAGCTCTGCACTTACTAACTTCATGTACTTGGGCAAATAACTTCCCCGAGCCTCAGTTTCCCCCATCAAATGAGGGTAATACTTCATAGGACTGTTGCAAGGAATAAATAATATAAATGAAGAGCTCAGCGCCATGCCTGGCAATGGTAGCCACCGGCCCTGCTCCCCTCCACACCCTCAGAAGAGATTCAAAAGGATGCTATACTCACTTTAGATCGGAGAATACAATTCTGAAAAATTTAGTATTTAAAACATAAACTTGGAGTTACAAATTCTACTTTTTAAGGGTCATGAGTGTGAGAAACTTTTAAACTTATTGCTGAGAAATGTGAAATAATTTTCTCTGGAAGTTTGTATGGAAAAGGTCCTTACGGGACAAACTGTATGGTCACTTAAGTGTGTACCGTATCTCCATGATTCTCCAAGTCTTACTTCTAATGAATGCCAGAATAAAGGACCATCACCTGAATATTAATGATCTAGCAAACATCCATTCCAACAGTGCTAGGCTTTCATGTTCTTCCTGCATGGCCCAGTCCTCAAAGCTATTACTGAGGCAGGCACAGAATCAGGACCTCCAGAATCAGTGCTGCAACAACCATAGATCCTAGAGCTAAAAACTATTCAGGAAGTACCTTGGTTCTGCTTCCTCCCTTCATTTAGGCAGTGATAGGTTATACAGATGAGACAACTGAGGTTGTGAGGTCATAAGACTTGCCCAAGGTCATGCAGTTATTAAGTGGTGGAGAAGAGTCCAGCGATTCTTTTTAAAAAAAAATTTTTTTTTAACATCTTTATTGGCGTATAATTGCTTTACAATGGTGTGTTAGTTTCTGCTCTATAACAAAGTGAATCAGCTATACATATACATATATCCCCATATCCCCTCCCTCTTGCGTCTCCCTCCCACCCTCCCTATCCCACCCCTCTAGGTGGTCACAAAGCACCAGAGTCCAGGGATTCTTGGCCTCCAAGTAAAGTTTTCTGCAGCACTATGCTAGGGGTGGTTTGGTTGTGGAACGATATGGGAATCAAGAAGGCCCCATAAATACAGGTTGGTCCTCAATTCTATTTGCCTGGTCTAAGTTAGTCTAGCCTCTGGGATAGTATTTATTTATTAATTATAGTCTACCTTTTCCTAAAAGGATTAGCAGTACCTACAACAATAAGTTGGAAATGTATACAGATAAGTCTGCAATATATGCCCATTAGGATACCTAGATAGATATTTACAAGGCTGTAAAGTACATTTATAGAAACTTTAATCCTACAAATGTCAATTTTTTTAAGTTAAAAAGAGCTGCTCCCAAATTCTTGTTTTTAGGTCCAGAATTCTAAATTCCTTTTAAAATCAGAATGATTTATTTTATTTCATTTCATTTTTTCGCTGTTCCATACACCATGTGGGATCTCAGTTCCTCGACCAGGGATCAAACCTGCACCCCCGGCTGCGGAGTCCTAACCATTGGACCGCCAGGGAAGTCCCTGACACCTCTTTTTTTTATACTTATGTTTGCAACTGCCTTTAAAACAGAGATTCAAAATGGGATCCATAGCCTTTTTCTAACATATTTCAGGTAGGTAGAATTTAATTAAAGTATTTCTAGCTATAAAAATTCAATTCTGGGCTTCCCTGGTGGTGCAGTGGTTGAGAGTCCGCCTGCCGATGCAGGGGACACGGGTTCGTGCCCCAGTCTGGGAAGATCCCACATGCCGCAGAGCGGCTGGGCCCGTGAGCCATGGCTGCTGAGCCTGCACATCCGAAGCCTGTGTTCCGCACGGGAGAGGCCACAACAGTGAGAGGCCCGCGTACCGCAAAAAAAAAAATTCAATTCTTATCTCTGCTCATCATTTATACCACATTTACTTATATGGATCATTTTGGAAAGATATCCCGTGTTCATGGATTGGGAGAATTAATATTGTTAAAATGTCCATACTACCCAAAGAAATCCACAGATTTAATGTAATCCCTATTAAAATAATTGTATGGATCATTTAATTCAGTGAATAATTTCAGTGATGTTTACCTCTGAACTGTAGGTTAATTTCACAGAAGGAGTGTCCTGGCAGGGAAGAACTGCTCTACAATGGATTGCCTGGGAGAGGGAGGAAAAAAAAAGAAACAGCTATTTCCCTGTCTCATAAATCAAGTCATTAAGAAATCATTACAATTGCAGCATTGTTCTTAGACACATTCTTTTTAAAGATCAAAATGTCTCACATTTCTTCAGCTCTTTTAAAGTAGCAAAAGTAGATCTGTGGATTAAGAAAATCTGGTTTTCCCTTTTAATGTAACGGTCAACCTTCACATTTCAGCTGACGCATGAAGCAATGTTAGGCAGTGATTCCTGAGTAATAGTAGTGCCCAGTGAGAAGCTGTTAGGAACCCGGACAAAAAAGAGCTCTTTGGTGAAGTAAACTTGAGAACCATGGCATATTGCATGCCTGGGAGAGTCACTAGGAACATTAGCCTCCTGAAGGCTCTGAAAAGACCGATAATAAAGAAACCTGTTCGAATTCTCATACTTATTTCAACACAAAACCCATTTTCCTCTGGTTAGTTATTAACGTCTAACGGGGCGCCAGTGTTCTAAGGAGCTCTGCTTGGGAAATGTGGTTAGAGTCTTGACGTTTGGATCTTGCAGCAAACTTTGAAAGTAAACACTAGGAAGACGAGGAAGGAGAAAGAAAAGTCTCTTTCAATACCATCTAGACATTCATTCACATAATATGTAGAGTGTTTCTTTGCTTCCGTATCAATCTGTCATAAAGATCAGTTCCATTAAGAATGACCAGAGTACCTATGATTTTATACCCTGGCCTGTTTACAGATAAGTCTGCATCTATTGCTGGTGAGCAAAGGAATCCCAGCCTCACTGAGATGGTCTACTGAGCTTAAAGGAACACTGATACTAACATTTCTCTCTGAAGTTGTTATAAATCCCAGACCTGCTTCATGCCTCTGCAAACTTCCTTTTGTCCTCAAACTCCAGCCCTTTTCACTTCAAATCTAATAGATTCTCCATAGATAGGAAATCCCAAGTGACCTCTAGATGGATTAAGTAGAACTAGAAGAACCACCTGGTTCTCTCTCCCAAAATAAGTTTCCAAGACCATATGCCTTTAGGGTTCCTTAAAGGTCCCTGGTTATGTGGCTCAGCAATGCCAGGGGTGGGGTTTATACATATTTCACTCGATAAGACCAAACCCAGAAAAATATGCATAGAGAACGGCCGTATGCAAACTCATCACACAAAATCATGTCTACCCGCTTCCTATCAACTATAGTAACTTCTTCATTTAACTGAAATCTCTTTTCTCTGTTTCAAAAACTGTGTCCAACAAGAAATGGAATAGTATGTTCAAAATTCACATTCTTCTGACTCACAAATCTTGCATTTCTTGCCAACGGACATTCCATATGAATTACTGATGAAAATCAGATAAGAGACAGAGACTACATAATTGGTACATTCTTGCCTAGAACATGATATCTCTTCCAGATTAGTGAACTATGAGTTTCTTAGAAAAAAAAAAATTTCAATTGGCAATATAAAGTAAACACGTCTATACAGGTGTCAACATTGCTTCCTTTTTGATAGACTTGTTTTCAAATGTGAGCCTACCATAGTATCTATCACAGAGGAATATTAAAAGGATTAAATATGTGAAGTACCTTACACAGTGCTTGGAAATACAGTCAACGTTTAATGAAGCGAGTTCCTTTAATTGTAAACTATTTGATTATTAAAAGAATTAGTCTTTTTTTTCAGAAGAAAGTTTGATACTTATTATCCTTGTGACAGATTGTCTCTATGTGGTTCTTTATTCTTAGTTGTTAAACAGAAAACAGATGTAGTCTAAATCATATCATATTTTAAAGGTACATTCAATATATTTACATAATATGTACACTTGTAAATGTATAAGAAAAATCTGGAAAGGCTACACGCCAACTCAATGGTTACCTCTGGGCAATGGTGTCTGGAGAGGAATGGGAAATCTGATCTTTCCCTTTCCCCTTCTTTATTGTTAGCAATTTTCATAACCAGTACCTACTTTGTTTAACAGTGTTTTCCTTTCATTTTATGACCATTTATTGAGTTCTCACTCTATGCCAAGTTCTATGCTAGGTGCTGAGGATGTGAATATAAATATGACCTAGATGGTCCAATCTAGGTAGACATGTTTTCAAATTTGAAGGAAGTTTCTTTTTAAAAGTAATATATGAATGTGTCAATAATGACAGGTATAAATGAAAATATATGTAGTTTTAATAATATAAGATAAAATAAAGTACTATCTTAGGTAAGACCCATGTATCCATAAGACCACTGTCTACTTTGCTTCATTCAACTGCATGAACTGGGGATAATAAATCATTCCAAGTCCTTTTTACCTGGCACTGACTAAAGAGATAGGGGTGCTCCTTCCCAGAAGTTTGTTCAGGAGTGAGCCACTGAAGAGCAGAAGATTTTGGAGATGTCTCAAAAGAAATTTCTATAACAATTTCTTGATTTCTGTATGAAAGGAACAAATACATTAGTAGAGTACAATTCAATCTAACTAAAATTTGAATTCATAGTACATAAATAACACAAATAATATAAATAATATTTTATGAGGTCTCATCACTGATTGAGAGTAAGTTTTAGGAATGTTTGCCTCACATATTCCTACCTGAATGCCAGCCTGTGGGTTCTTTTCTCTACATGGTAACTACTTATGAAGATGTAACAGGAACGAATATTAGTTGAATACCCCAACTTTTTTTCTGTGATATCATGTAATCTTTTATAGTGGTGGGAAGGTAGAAGGAATAATTTTGGAACTTCAACTACCACCGTGGTGGGTGCCAGAGCATAACATAGGGCAGTGCTAGTCTGAAAACTGTTACTGGACAAGTTAAGTCAAGAACTTGAGAATAAATTCTTATGTCTGTTGAACCTATAATAAGATGTATGTGTTTGTATTTAATCTCTTCTTCCTAGGAATTCATTCTTATTGCATTTCACAGAAGTATCAGCCTGTGGCGGACTGGAACTAACAAAAACTGGTCCTCCACCCCAGATAGATTGGGCAGCACTGTTAATGAGGAAACAGCAAGAGCCCTGGAGACCAGTGGCTGTGCCTGTGCTTGAATCTACCACTAACTGGTGCCGTGAATTTAGACAAATTATTTGACCTCCCTATGCGGTAGTTGCTTCATCTGTACAATATGGTTAATGATAGAGCTCACAAATTATGTGTGAGAGTTTCCTTTCTTCTTCTTAAATGGGAAGAGAATGCATGAAAACACTGACCGCTGAAAGATGGGGTAGATTGACCTTGTTCTAGGCCAATGGTTTCCCACCCTTTTTTCCCTCCCCAGTATATCTTGGAGTGGGATATACTCCCAATATGACAGCTCTGGCTACCACTTTCTTAAATAAGTTACCTTCTCTCTCTGAGGTTCCCTTTCCCCGTCTATAAAATGCAGATCATACCACAAAGGGTTACTATAAGGATTAGATGAAAGAATACATTTCCAGCACTTTTTAAGTACATAGAAATGGTTCTATGTTTGCCACTGTTGTTATTCCACTAATAAAAGTGGCTGGCCTCTGGGAGAAGGTGAAAAGTGTGCAGCTTGTAGAGCTTCCCGGGTGATCCTGAAATGCCTCCTTAAGTGGCATGCTCCCACCATCACTCTAGGTATTACTAAAATGATGAGTAAAGAAGTTAACAGTTATCAAAAGTCCTATTCTGGAGTATCTTATACGATGAATTTCTTTAATAGCTTAAGAACATAATTTTCACTATAAGCTTCAATCGGAACAGTAGATTGGTAGGAGTGGTGTATCAGTTACTACATACACACAAACTGAAAATAGGAAATGAAAAAAAATCTAAATTAAATAAAAATACGTATCCCCCTTATTTAGCTATAAAAGAGAAAGATGAGAACATTCGTACTTGCACAGAGCAATAGGGAGAGAGATTTCCATTGGTGATCCTTTGTAACTTTGTCTTTCTCCAAGAGCATATTTGACTTCTTGTCCATGGATGACCACTTTTTCTATTGTAAGGTCCTTTGTATCCAGAATCTAGAATTAAATTAATATTTTTATATGATAAGAATATAGTTTTAGGCACCAGAGAAAACTAATATAGCATATAGGCTAACTACAATGACTACAGAGTAGAACTAGTTTGCTTAGGGAGAGTAAGATAGTGAAAGACAGGAATTAAAGGAGTTGAAAGTTAGCATAGGTCCCAATTCATGGGACTTTAAACTTCCCTAAATTTTTGGGAGGCTCTAAGATTTGCATATATATCGTTAGGTAATTCTGGGACACTCACACATTTCCAGCTTTAAGTAAAAGTCAGATTTAAATTAAAACGCCTTTGCTTCTGTCTCCTAAAACTTAACTTCTCTACTAGGAAAAAATCCATCTATAACTTGTTTCTTTCATCATGACTCCTCAATATATCTTACCATATACTTCTACCTGGAATTCATATAGTCCTACTGCTCTGTACTACTTTCATATATCCCCAAATTAAAACAAACCTTGGAACCTGTTAGGCAAATAAGTAGACTGTACCTCACTGCTGTTGTGTATCTAGAAAAAGCCCAACTTGGTATGGCAACTCTAACCAAATGACCCTATAGAGGAGTGGGAGAGCATTTCTACTTGCTATGGCCGATTAAAGACAACTGCTCTGGGCAGGAAGGGAGGGTCAGCAAGTGTCTGAGGATTTTCCATCCCAATAATCCTCTATCTGTGCCCTAGAAACCATACCCTTTCATTACCTCTCAACTACTTTTCTAGAATCTTCAATCTTCCTACACCACAAGACTGTTTCCAATCAACCTAAACCAGCCTTCCATATTATTTTTAAAACTTCACTCAATCCTTCTGTCACTCTAATTATTCTATTTTTCTCCTTCCTTTCTTAATCTTCAAGGGCAATCTATGGCTGCTATTTCCAATTCCTCATCAATCTCTCCTCCCTTCCCCCTCTTTAATCTGTCTTTCTAGCTCCTCTGCCACAGAAAGGGAAGTCCTCCTGAACAACAGGTCTTTTCTGTTCAGTAACCTTGACCTCTGCCGCTCATAGCCCTAATGGACCGCAGCATCTGTTTGAAGCACTCTCCTTGGCTGCTTTACACATCAATGGTTCTCCTCCTTGTCTAATGCTTTTTTCCTCCCCCTCCTTTCTAACTCCTAAATATGGATATGTCCCTATGCGCTAGCCTTGGCCTTTTGGTTTTCTTACCGTATTCTTCATTCCATAGTTCTCACTCATGCCCACATCTTCACCTAGAACCTCTGTGCAGATGACTACCCGTCTATTTCATAGCTTCATCCCCTGCCCAGGACTTCAGCAGATATCTCTAACTGCCTGCTTGACATTTCCATGGAAATGTCATCTCATATTCAATAGGCTTCTAGAAATTCTAAAAACAAAGCCACCGCTGTGTCCCCTAAGTTTGCTCTCTCTGCTGATTTCTCTATTTCGTTGATGGAACTCCTCAACTTACCTGAGGTTTGAAACATTCAACTAATCCACAACTGATCCCACTTCCCGATCTCGCATAGCCAGTTAACAAGTTTTTTACACTGTCTGTCCCTCATACTTTTCCTTTTCTTCTACCACCACCCTAGGTCAGGCCCGGACTATTAGAACTGCTCACTAACCTTCCTACCTCTGGCATCTTTCCTTGAAATCTGGCCTGGAATAGCATGAGGAGTTAGACTGCCAAGAAACAGCCATTTTCCAGTCACCTTTCTTTTGTATCAGTTAACTGTGGTGATAAGCTCAGGAAATTTTTAACCATTTTATTATCTCTCTAGAGTCAACAAGTTTTGGTTGGGAAGAAATTTCCATCCTGCTTGTATTATTCTTTCCCTTTCTTTTTTTTTAAGAGCAGCCAAATTTGTTATGAGTATCATCTGTTTCCCTCCCGATGGGCAATTATTTCTTTTGCGGTACTCTCTTTTTTTGGGGGTCCCTCAACTGTTGCCCTTACTCTACATTAGACTGATATATCTTCTTGCATTTGCATATTCAGAAATATTAGATTTTATAGCTTAAGGATAAGTTACTCCTTTGTTACATTTTGGCACCTATTTCTGAATATCTGATTTGTTGTAAAAACTTGGAGTATCTTATGTATATAAACTACTTACGTTTATACTACTCATCACCATGAGGGTGAATTATTTGGGTCATTTCCCAGTGGAACACATTCTATTTTCTGTATTTCCTAAACTTTTAAAATCTGTTCTGAATCAGAAGACCACTATACCTATTTTTTGTGAAACCATTTTCATAGTCTCTGTGTTTGTTATAGCAGTTTGGCCCGACCCTCTCCAGTAGCACTTACTGTACCACATTATAATGATTTATTTCTCCATTAGACTGAGGGTTCTTAAAAAGAAAAAGTTACTTAGGCTTTGCATTCCCAGGGTTTAACACGGTGCCGGAGAAACAGCACGTGCCAAGTAAGGCACGAAGCAAGTCCTGGACCAAGAGAAAATAGAAAATGCAATGTTTAAGCTGTATATCTCAAGTCCTGACCTCAGCTATCACTCCCAAATTACTTAGAAATTTCCCTTCAAATTTCACCGATAAATGTTATTAAGCAATTGATCGATAATAGTAAAAAGAAAGAAAAACAAAGGAAACTGGATAGTCGACAAGTTGGAATTAGTAATTTAAAAATCTTCTCTTGAGATTTGGGGAATGCAAAAACAGGCAGGTTTTTAGACTGGGACACTGAAGGGACATTCTTTTCAAAATTGAAGCGCCCTGACTCTTGCTTACTCATGGAACAGAGGTAAAGGTTTTACTTTTATAAATAAGTGAGAGGGCAAGGTCATATTAAGCAGTGATAAACTATCAAAATTCACTTTCTTGTAATAAAAAGAATATTGCATTGAAACAGGACTTCAGTTCAGCTGATCCTGCCTGGGCAAAGCTGTCTGCAATAAACGGTAGCCTGGCACTTGAAGCAGACCAAAGTACAGCCTATAGGGAAATAGTTATCATCTTGCTTATAATGCTTTAGTTATTTATTTTCCTTATAGTACTTGTGGTGACTGCAAATCAATACATAGAGGAGTCAACCTATTTTTCGAATCATAATTAGTCTAGCAAATTGCTAAATCACAAAGTAAGAAAGTTACATGCTATATTAGTTCATATTAATGAACTCAAAATACAGGCCTATTACTCAAGCAGGAATAAATCATGAAAACCACCAACTCTTATCTAAACTTATTACACCCAATTAACTGACCCTATTCATTTCCCTCCATCAAGTCTACAACATACCTTATCTGATTGCTTATTGCTGGGCTTTGGTAGCTATCGCCATACTACTCTATGCAAAATACACTGTGACTGGCCTTTTCTTGTTCCTCTTATTTCTAAAATACTTATCTATGAAATTCTTCAGGTGATAGGTACAATCCAAATACTATCAGACAATTTGAGTAAGAACACTGAAAACAGGTTACGTTGTACAGATAAAATAATTTAATAACATTCCACAAATCTAAACAAGTTTTTCGTCATTCAAGTGGCTAGAGAGCTTGTAGAAGTCATTTTCTAAGAAGCGCAATATTAATTGCTTCTGGGAACCAACTATTAATAAATTGTATTGAGACATCCTTAGGAAGCTTGAAGAGCTTAAATTATTAGAAGAGAAGAGTGATAAGAATCAAAGGTAGGAAGGACCATGAACCCGGAGAGAGGTGCATCTGGAGTTAGAAAGTAGAGACTGCAAGTATCAAAGCAGGGCTGGGAATTCTCTAGGGCGGTTGAGAACTGGCAGGGAGACGGTGATCGGTCGTATCCGGCAGACCTGAGGTTGAAATAAAGGGGCCTGGGAGGGAAAGGTGGGACTGAGAATCGGCAGGATATAGGGCCCGAGACTTAGCTGAGACTGTGGACTGAGGAAGGTGCACTGGGGACTGGAAGAATTCTGGGGGCCTGAGGAGGGAGTTCTGGGCTGCAGGCCGAGGATATGGGGAGACCACAGGGGGCATTAGCGCTGGGAACTAGGATTAGCGGGGAAGAGGGATTCGTGCTAAAATGAAACTTGAGCGCTGGGTGAGAAGCGGGGCGTGGAATGGGCCCTGGGATGTGTCCAGGGACTGGGAAGGAGGCTTTGGGGAAGGGGTGGAGGAGAAGGCAGGTATACGTAGTGGGTGAGGAAGGACTGCAGAGACTCAAGTTGGGTTGGGAGGGATCGATATGGGGTGCGTGGGGGCTGAAGAAGGGACGCTGAGAAATGAGTGTGGGCTGAAGAGGAGGTGCAGACACGGGTTGCGGGCTGCGGAGGAGCACCGAGGGATGTGCAAAGCAGGCGGGGGGTGTGGGACCGGAAGGGGCCGAAGCGGGGTGAGAGACGAGAGCAGGTGGCCGGGGAGAGGCGGGCACTGGGAGCCTGTCCCACCGTACCAGGCTGCGCAGATTGTCCTCCTGGGACTGGACGGTGAGTGCGGCGGTCCCGGTCAGTACCCGGCGCGTAAAATCGACGCTGCAGCGCAGGTGCAGGTGCTTGGTCCGGCAGACGGACGCAGGGGAGGCCAAGGAGCACGTATCCACTACCTCGGGCATGGCTGTGCGGAGTCCCACTGCACGCGATCAGCACCCCAACACTCCGCTGCCAGACTGACTACTCGACTGAGAGCGAGAGAAGGCGGGAGGGAGGTAAAGCGGAGGAGGAAGGGTTCGCGGCGCCCGCCGGGAAAGGAAGTTCCTTAAAGTCGGAGGAGCGTGCGGTACGGCATGGATGGAACTACAAGTCCCGTGGTGCAGCGCGACAAGGCGTGCGCTTTGCTCTCTGGGAGTGTGTGTTGAGGGGTGCAGAGGTGGGTTGATGTTGCTTCCGAAGGGGGAGGATGAGGAGGGGGAGGAAAAGGAAGGGAGTAGAAGTTAGAGGAAGGGTAAGCCGATGGAATTAAGTGCGGCGGGGAGATCAAACTGAACGCTTCCATTTTAGTTCCATTCAACTTCTCTGGAAATTGCAATAGCAGTAGAAGAATATCAGGCCTCCTGGTAGTTGCAAATGGCAAGGAAGGGGCGGGGTAAAAAGGGATAAGAGGCCTCCCAGAAAGCCAGCGTTTGTGCAGTTCCTCGTTAGTATAGTGGTGAGTATCCCCGCCTGTCACGCGGGAGACCGGGGTTCGATTCCCCGACGGGGAGGCACAGAAGTGTTTTTTTTTTTTTTTCCCCTCGCTAATAAAATGAAAATGTTCATACAAACATTTCAAAAGCAATTGTGAAAGAAAGAGTCAACGTCAAGATTTAGATTTTAAAGCTGTTTTGTTACTGCTTCCATGTTGGCAACCCAGTACAAGTGAGCTCAGTTCTGTCATTCAACAAGTATTTATTTAGTGCTCATTATGTACCTTTCCAGGCCCTGGAGATCTAAAATGGAAATCAGCCACATTCCCGCCTTAGAAACTTAGAAGGATTACCTCAGTATACTGTAATGAGAGAATTCTATGATATGAGTGTGCAGTGGCCGCAAGGGGAGTGCAGAGCTGGGACATCCTGGAAGTGAGGAAGGGTTGAAGGACGACTTGCCTAAAAAATGGGACCTCAGAGTTGAAACTGGCAAAATTGGAAAAGCACGCGTGTCAAAGGACCTTAAACCGCTGGACCTTTAATCTTGAATGCATGAATGGGGGACTCATTGAAGAATTCTAAGCAGGGGAGTGACATGGTCAGATTCATGTTATCAAAGGAACAGTGGTAGTGTTCAGAGAATGGGTATGAGGTATCAAAACCAGAGTCAGGAGAGTTGGGAAACCACTGTTAAAATAGTCCAGGAAGAAGATGCTGGGGCCTGACATAGGTGATATGTAATATGTAATAAGTACAGATAGAGAGGAAGGAATGGAGGAAATACTTAAGAGATGAGTGATTTCACATAAGAAGGAGCCTAAGATGATTTCTCAGATTCTTGCTTTCAGTGGCTGATAATCATTAAACAAAGGAAGAGACTACGTGAAGAGGACAGATTTAGGTGGGAAAGCTCTAAGTTTAATTTGGGACAAATGGGAGTTTGAGAATGTATGGGAGTCAGAGTGGAGATGTCCTTGAGACACTTGGGTATTTAAGTCAGTAGCTCTGGGGAAGTTTCAGGTAGAATATGAGAGTATCACATAATGTGGTGGGTGAAACTATGACAGTGGGTAAACTCAGCCCTAGGACAGTGTGTAAAAAGAGCAGGTGAAAACAGGTGGGAAGCTGGGAGAACACCAGAATTTAAGAAAAAAAGGCTAGAGGATGGGAAAAAATCCTTTCACAATGTATAACGTATAACAAGTCACCACGACGCACACTTTAAATACCTTAACATTTTATTTGTCATTTATACCGCAATAAAGCTGAATTTTATTTAAAAGGGGGGTGGGTGGTGCTAGAGTAAGAGGAACTCGTGAAATAAACTAGAAAGAACCAAGCAGCAATGTCAAATACAGCCTAGAGGGCTATTACAATAAGAAGTAAAAAGTCTTCCTTGGATTTGGCAGTGGGATGGAGGTGGGAAGATGGTGGTTTTGTTGACTTTTGTGGTTTAGTTGAAGGTGGGCGCCACAGAACAGTGACTGAGCAATAAAAGAGCAGAGAGGAAATAGGGCAGAGGCTGTTCTCTCAAGACGTGTGGCCAGTGTGAGAAGGGAAGGAAAAAGAGGAATAGGGAGGAGTATGGTGCTGAGAAAGCATTTTTTATGTTTTCAGGGAGAGGGAAACTTCAACATGTTTAGAGGTGAAAGATTTCTAGAGAAGATGAATTGAGCAGTTGGAAAGTGCTGCGTCACTCCATTCTGTATCAAAGTGATCTAACAATTAAACTTGACCTCAGCAACAGAAAGAGAGGCTATATATACGTTTGAGTATCCTTGCGTTGGCCCCTGTAAGCCAGAGGGAAACAAAATAAAAACATCCTAAATTATGACATGGAATACCTTACACGTGCATAAATCCTAATTCCATAGGGCCTAAGAATCCGTGGCATGATTGATGTTAGCAAACACTTTTTGAGGCCTAAAAGTGTTCCTGGTGTCACCAAACCTAGGGTGACAAATATGATACAGTAGAATTGATTTAGTAGAAGAATACACAATCAAATTATCTTCCTACTGGAGAGAGTATAGTTCGTTTGTTTTAATAAAAGAATGTCAACATCATCATCTTCCATTATTGATTACCAGTAACCCACGGAGTTTACGCCTCTGTGTTCCAGAAGAGATATCCACAGACAACCACAAATGAATTCCTCAAATTGATTAATAGATGAACCAAAAGATAGATATGCAATAGGAATTGTTTTCTAAGATGCCACTGACTCCCAAATACAGAGTGTACAAAATTGACAATTCACACACAATAGAGGGTTATTCATATCCAATGGTGGGTTGAGTTTTTAAAATGAAGCTTTCCATGCTTCTGTAAAATAAAGATAATATCAGGGTGTATATACAAAAGGAGATTTTAATTTTATAGAAGTATAGTTGATTGACAATGTTGTGTTAATTTCTTCTGTACAGCAAAGTGACTTGGTTTTATATATATATTCTTTTTCACATTCTTTTCCATTACGGTTTGTCACAGGATACTGAATATAGTTCCCTGTGCTGTATAGTAGGACCTTGTTGTTTATCCATCCTGTATATAATAGTTTGCCTCTGCTAATCCCAGACTCCCATCAAAAGGAGATTTTATTAAGGATGAAAAAGATGAGTTACATAAAGTTTTATGAAAAGAAATGCACATGTATTTACAGAGCCATATGAGCAGGAGGTATTTCAGCTCTATTGCCCTGCGACTCTACCTTGAAAAGTTACTTAATCCCTCTAGGCCTCAGTCCCCTCAGGACAATTGAGGTACCTCTGCCTTATGGGGTTGTTGAAAGGATGAAATGAGATCATGTCTGTGAAACGCTCAGCACTGCGCTTGGCCTAGAATGATACTTTGTTATGTGTTAGCTAGTACCATTATTTCAACTGGCTTTTATTTTGTCTATTTTGATAATTTTAATACATATTTTCCCCTTGTTTTGTTAGCATGAGTTTTTAGGAAGACCTGGGAAATGGGAAGCAAATCACGCTAAATTAGGCCTCTAAAAAGAGTCTGCAACATTAGCAATGATCATATGTTTTGAAATGCATTTACATTCAGGAAATTCAGGGAATTGCAATTGGTGCATTAACGCTTTCCTTAAAAGAGTATAAAGACTTCTCATTTCTTTTCCCCCTTACTTCACATAGACCTTTCCCTTCTTTAAATAGTCAGTACAGTTTGCAGATATTAAGTGTGTTCTACTACACTGTGCTACTGAGAATAGAGTGAGGGGAGTTTCTGTCCTAGGGGCTGGATAATTTACACTCTGTTATAAGCTATGCCAATGACCTAAGATAGCATGATGTTGAGATGAAGGCCAAGGCCCAAGGAGAACTATAAATGAAGTTCTAGAGGGACAGGTTCTTTCCCTTTAGGGAAGGTCAAGAATAACAACATGGATGGTGTCGCATTTGAGATGAGGCTTGAAGGACAAGCAGGATTTTAATAGGAAAAGTGGTAAAGGCTGTAAGATTGAGCATGGGGAATGGGAGGTGGGCAGCTTTCCAGGTAGGAAATAGTACCAAGAATCAAGGCATGGCCCTCGCGCCTCAACTACCGAAGCCCACACGCTTAGAGCCCGTGGTCCGCAACAAGAGGAGACACGGCAATGAGAAGCCCGCGCACCGCAACGAAGAATAGCCCCCGCTCGCCGCAACTAGAGAAAGCCCGCACGCAACAACGAAGATCCAATGCAGCCAAAAATTAACTAATTAATTAAAAAAAACGAATCAAGTCATGGGGCAAAAAGCAGAGATGTGTTTGGGAAAGAACAATTCGGGGGGTAGAGAATCTAAAATCCAGGTAATACATCTGACATGGTAGAGACCATTAGCTGTTCCCCAATAGATATATTTCTTTTCATTTTTAGTAGTAAAACCTTCGATGTTTAGCTGGATATGTGGCCTCCCAGAGGACTACGTTTCCCAGACTTCTTTGAAGTTATGGCCATATAACTAAGTTCTGGCCAACGGAAGGTAAGCAGAATTGTCAGTTATGACTTTTAGGAAGTGTCCTTAACAGGGATTTCTTTAATAAACGCTTTGCCTATTCTGCTATCTGGAATGCAGACTTTATGGCTAAAGCTCTAACTATCACATTGTATCACGAGGTTGGAACCATGGCGAGGATGGTGAAGTAGCAGCATAGAAGGAGCTATGGGCTGGAGCTAGCCAGGTCTCTGGTGATCGTGGAAGGCCCCTGTGAACTGGATTTCCTCTCCTTAAGAGAGAAATAACTTCCACTTGGTTTAAGACAGTTATTTTGGGTTTTCTATCATCTCCTGGGAACTCAGTCTTTACCAAGACACCTGGTCTCTGTTGGATGGGTTTATCAGTTTTGCCCCAGATACTTACTTTTGTCCATACATTTGTCACCACTTTATTGTGGACTATCGCATAAGTTTGAAAAAAGTTATCAGATCGGCTTTCTTCCCCCTGTCTTGTGTTTTCTGCTAGAGCATTCTTTCTAATCTACTCTGCACTAGATATTCTCTACCTTTTGGGTAGACGTGGCTGCCTAGGGGTGGTTTAGTGAAGCATGGCAAGGTGCAGACACCAGAGGTGTGAGAGACCTTGAAGAGGTAGAGGCAGCGGGTTAGGGTTCCTGGCGGGCCAGAGGACGGCTGGAATCAGGGTCCTTAACTGGAAAGATAAGGGCTTGTGTGTGGTCAGGGAGTCCGACAGAATAAGATTATGGATGACTGCCTATTTTTATATAAAAGGGAGAAGGAGAATATATGTAAAGTTTGCTCATACCTATGTAAAATATTCCGGAAGGAATCTCAAAAAACTCTTGGTATGGTTTGCCTGTGGGGAGGAGAAGTGGACGTGGCTAAGAAGCAGAGGTGAGAGGGAGATATTTCAACCAAGTAACCTGTTAAGCCTTTTGAATTTTGATGTATGCGAACATATTACCTATTCAAAAAAAAGTGATTTGTGGATATTTAAAAAAAATAATGTCACCAGACCCAAAACCTGCAAGCAGAACCCAAAACAGCCATCTGTGACTTCTTATTTACGTGAAGCTCCCTGGCTCTGGAGCCCTGCAGTCAGCTCCACCTGCCGCGCTTCAGCACGTGCTGAACACAACTTGCCCGAGATCTCCGCTCTCCCTTGCTCTCCCTTGATCTGGAAGCCTCTTCACGCTGCCCGGCGCCCCGCTGCTCCACGGCGGGCCCTCCTCTGCCCTCTCAGGACGCTTCTCCCTTCCCTCCAGCCTGGGTCTGGGTGGGGAGTCTAGTAGGATCTCTTTCCCTATGGAACAAGGTATATGTGATGCCCTTCACATCCTCCTTCCAGTGGGTGAGAAAACAGAAGGTTTCAGCCACCTCTTTTATATTTAGCTCCCCAAAGGGTTGAGGCAGCCCTGACTCGTTTCTGCATTTTTCTGTCAAATCTGGTTTTGCTTGCGCAGCCTTCTATAAGAGATTTTAGATTTACATTCACTCTCCAGTCTCTTCTTCCTGTCAGAAAAGGTTTGGGCAGCTGGGGAGCCAGAAATGAAAGGGAACACGAGACAAAGTCCTTCCAGTTTCGTAAAACAACCGGCCCTCCACCTGCCCCCTCTCCTTGCACCGCCTCTCTCTCTCCCTCCCTCACAAGGTTGGAAGCAGGCAGAGTCAAGAGAGCCTCATCCGTTACCTGGTCTCCCACCACGGCCTGTCTTGTTTCTCTGCCTGTGCCCTCGGGAGAGACCAGCCTGAACAAGAGAGATTGTCAAGCTGTCCTGGGTTCGAGCCCCCCCAAAAAAAAAAAAAAAAAAAAAAATCACTCTGGTCACGTGACAGTCTCTGGTAACCCACACAGAGTGGTTCCAGCACCAGCAGCTGTCAGCCCCGCCCCCATCCCGGACCTGGGGGACCACAATCGGCATTCCCATGTGATTCTGTGTACATTAAATTAAACCACTGCCTTATAGGCTCAAAGGATACTTTGGAAGTTGGAGGAAATTCAGTTCCAGAGTTAATCAGACTTGGCAGGACTCCTTCTCTTGGAGTTCACAGCCCTGGACCCTCAAATCAGCACTCCATAACACCTTAATGCCATCCCCAGCACAGCACTCGACTGCACTGTGCATGACTGTCAGTAAATATAAGTCCCAGACGTATATCTTCTCTCTCAAAGCATGTTTGGTAGTATGAATGAACGAATGTGTAAATGAACGAATGAGATTTCATATGAGGTTCCAGGCTTCCTTGTACTCGGTGCGTTGCTCTGTGTTGACTATGGGGCAGAGAGAAAACTACCCTCTGAGAGCACTTCCTTGTCCTCTGATGTCACCAGGCAATATGTTTGCTTGCAACAGGGAATGCGCTTACCACCCTCTTGCTAATGGTATACACTTTAAAAACATTTTTCTTGAAGCCAACTATCATTCATAAAATTGCACCTCACATAAGTGTATAACTCTCTGAACTTTATGAATTGAACACACCGGTGCAGAGCAGTAGCCAGATGAGACACAGAACATGACCAACCACCCCACTAGATGCCCCGTCAAATTCCTTCCAGTCCTATAAATCTCACTCCCCTAGGGGTAACTACTGCCTGACTTGCAGTACTTTTTACTTCAACCTGTTCTGCTCTTTATATTCCTTTATATAAGTGGAAACGTGCAGGAGGTCCACTCGGTGCCTGACTTCTTTAGCTCGTGACGTTGTGGACCCTCCATATTGTTGTGTGCAGTTCCAGGTTGTGCATTCTCATGGCTGTGTAGTATGACACGTGTGGGACAGACCACAATTTATCCATTCTACTGTGGATGGACATCAGAGTGATTTTCAGTTCTGGGAATAACACTGCTATGGACATTCCAGAACATGTCTTTGGTGAACATATTGTAGCCAGGTTTTGATGTGCTGCTTTGAAGTTTGGAACAGCGTTTCTCCAGGAAAATTTCCCGTGGGACCCCTGCACCAAGCGAAAAATCAGTCATGGGGCAACACAGGATCTCTAGTCATGGACACAAACCCAACAACCCTCCAACTTGTGAAGGTGGATCAGGCAGGGGAGGGAAGTTGTTTTCAAGTTATAAGAATAAATTCTTCGCAAGTACTGGTTTAGATCATACTTTATTTCCCCCTCGGTCCACTTCTGTTTCTTTTCTAGGTGTGACTGATTGCAAGGTTTTAGCTCTACCGGGTTTTTTCCTGACTCAGAGATTCCAGCTCTACTTACATTTTTCCTACAAAGAGGCCAGTGGTATTTCATCAGAACAGGTACTTCTACCTTTTGTTCTAAAGCATGAGTTGGATTTGACAAGTGTCTACCGGGTTGCGTTTTCAAAAGCAAAATTTCTGTCTGACATTGGATGGCTTTGAGCCCAATTTCTCTTGTTTTGCCAACAGAGCCTGTTATTACTACTTGCTGGTGAAATATGGTTTTCAGCAAAGACCCCCCACCCCCATGGCTTTCCTCCTAAACAGTCTTCTCAATCTACAAATCCGTGTTTGAGGAACTAACTATTATTCTGTCATTTCTTATCAAAGGCCCCTCTTACTTAGTATTTGGAGTTGAGCACTCGTGTAAGAAGCTCACAGTTTTGACAGTCTTCACCTTCTCCCGCAGACGTGTCTCGGTATTTCTCAAGCTGAGGCACATTCTTCCTCTTCCACCTGGTTCCCACCGCCCTTCCAAGCTGCTTCCTCTTGGCTCCCAAGCGCAGCCAACTTCTCCAGTCAAACCCCACTTCCTTTCCCACAGACACACCTCACCGTGCTCAGCTGTACTCGTCCAGGTCCCTGCTAGAAGACCCCCTTCTCTCACCTCTGTTCACCGCCCCCTTTCTCCATGAATATTTTTCTAATGTATTTTCCTTTCCCTTTGGTCCTTAAATTTTCTCAGTGCAAATGTTACAACACACACACACACACACACACACACACACACACACACACACACACGTCAACCCTCATTGGTCGCAGACTTCGTATTTGTGAGTTTGCCTACTTGCTAAAATTTATTTCTGCCCCCAAATCAATACTTGCGGTCATCTGTGCACACAAACAGAGCTGTTAAAATTTCGACTTGCGCAGCTGAGGTTGAGCTCAGCTTTCTTGTTTCTGCTTCTTATACTGTGAATACTTGTCATTTTTGTGGTTTATTTAGTCTCACGTTTTTCACATTTTTGCGCTTATTGTTGGTGATTTCGCTGTTTAAAATATCCTCCAAGCCAATGCTGGAGTGCTGTCTCGTGTTCCTAAGCGCGAGAAGGCTGCGATGTGCCCCATGGGGAACCCACGTGTGTTATAGATGAACTTTGTACAGGTGTGAGTTCAAGTGCTGTTGGCCGTGAGTTCAATGTTGATGAATCAACTGTATAGTAGTGACTTTAGACAGAAACACACATGAAACACGGTTATATATTCACTGGCTGATGAAAATGTGATGATCAGAGGCTCTCAGAAACCTGCTGTGTTTCCCCAGGGAGCCATGGTTCAGGATTCACTAATCCAGTGTTTCAAGGTGGCTTTATGAAACATAACTGCTACGGATAAGGACCATCAATCAACTGTATATACTGCTCGTAGTTCAGTTAGTTTGTATTTGTTTTGTTTTGTTTTTTGCGGTACGCGGGGCCTCTCACTGCTGTGGCCTCTCCCGTTGCGGAGCAACAGGCTCCGGACGCGCAGCTCAGCGGCCATGGCTCACGGGCCCAGTCGCTCTGCGGCATGTGGGATCTTCCCGGACCGGGGCACGAACCCCGTGTCCCTCGCATCGGCAGGTTGACTCTCAACCACTGCGCCACCAGGGAAGCTCTTGTTTGTTTCAACTTCTCTCACCTCTGTTCTCAGAGGGGTTAGCTGGTACGCTTCTTCCAAGCCTCCCTTAACTGTCTCACAGCACCCAGCTCAGTACAAACAACGTGGTGGGTCCTCAGTGATGTGGAAAGGAGAAACAGAAGGGAGGGGAGGGGGGGAGGAACAAAGGAAGGAGAAGGACAGAAAGAAAAGCCCTAATCAAGGAAGCTGAAGTTATTGCTTTGTCTAAGACGCTTTGGGTCCCCAGAATTTCTCATCTCTCAGTCCTCAAATGCCTCCTCTTTATTTCTGAGCAGAGTCATTAAACTAGAATAATATAAAATTGGAAATTAAGTGATATTTTGTGATAGATTTGACTTTTATTTCTGTTCTTGGAAGGAATCAAACAGAGCAAATCTTCCAGATTCTTTTGAGTTTTTCTATTTTTCCTTCTCCTCACCCTCCCTGCCGCCGCCCCGCGCCACCCCCCCCAACCTTGGTCTTCACTTGGAGAGAGAGAGACCACAGAACTTCCAAACTTAGGTACTCACAGCAGGCATAACCATAACTTGGCAGCAACATAAGACACCTTTCGTGGGCACCAAGCAGCATGGATGCCTGCTTGTCCCTGGGAAGTTCATAAACCTATTGGGAAAAGGGAGACCATAAAGTGAAATCGCTAAGATCAGTGTGGGAGACTGAATAATTAACGGGCATTCAGGTGGGCCAGTCTGCAAATGCTGTAGGAATTCAATAGAGAGATCAGTGGGCATCTTCCTGGAAGCAGTGAGGCTTGCATTGAACCATAACGCAGGGGTCTCTAAATTTTTAAATTGCTAACTATATCAGTAAAATTTGGGGCACACCCTCAATACATGTTTGCTCATTTATAACTTCTCTACATGTGTTAATATAATTAATGACTAAGGCACAGAATACACTGAGGGCAAAGTTCATTGTCAGGGATCGTGAATATAAACATTTATTTTAAATAACCATCTTGATAATATTGATTTGGCACGGGGGGGGTTGCATACCTTCTTGTCAGATCTGATTTTGATCATCATTGTTTTGTTTTGTTCCTTAAGTCATGTGCCTACTTCATCTTGGAGTAGGAGAATCTTTAGTTCTGTCGTTTTCCTCTTGTGGCTCATTTATGCTAACATTCTACCTTCTGCTTTGAGTCTGCAGTTTGTGAAACGTGACCTTAGAACTCTGAGTGACCTGAGTGTCCAGAAGAGTCAGGAGTCTACAGAGGTTTCAACCAGGGGCAGGGGAGACATTACCCACTGAGAGAAGTTAAAGAAACAGTAGAAGGAACGAATGTTGTTGCATGTGATTACGTCCTCAGAATTCATGCTTATGAAACAGAGCAAGGCATAAATAGTATTAGAAGATTTAATATTTCCTGCCCACAACCCAAACGATTGCTGTGTGTATGTGTTCAGCCCACTCTGGAAACCCTTTCTGGATGAATGTGTAAACTTTGGATGGGTAATTGAAAGGGAAGGGTACTCCCAGTGAGGTTGATGGTTAGAGGAAAGTCAGACACCAAAGGCAAATTCAGAAAAATAACACACTTCTTGAACCTCCAGATGTATTTCCAAAGGATAGCTCCACTGCAGTTTACACGAGATGACTATGTGCCCTGGGACTGTCCACTCCATCCTGTCTTGGTGATCAGGGCAGGGATTCATTGAGGTTTCCTGTCCCTAGAACAGGAGAAGTTAGCGGCCACTGGAAAGCTATCTTTCCCGCTTTAAGCTAGCATCGTTGAGCCTTGAAAGTGTCCATACCACCACTCTGCAATGTTCTGTTGGTCACATAAAAAAACCCCTGATACAATAGGAAGGAAATACAGAAAGCCACAAATACCTAGGAGTGGGGATCGTTGCGGGCCTTTTTGGGGGCTGGCTACTACCATGAGGTTGGCATTATTATTCACCCTCAGTTTATAAAGGAGGAAACCGAGGCTCTGATAAATAATTTGCTCGAGTCACTCAGTTTGCAACAGGCAGAGCTGGGGTTCAAACCCAGGCAGTGTGACCCCAGAGCACATCGTTTTTTGAGCACAACCCAATACTCTGGCCTCACCACAAGCCTTTTTCTAACTTCCTTTCTTTCCCCCACTGCATCAAACCTTGGGAATAAGGTATATTTCCTTTTGCTTAGACCATTTTGAAAGTCATTGTTTCTTCAGGGTGGAGGTTGGAGGGTTTCCAAAGAATGAAATATAATGAAAACATCTGGCCAAAGTCACTAATGTGTACACATTTATTAATTAATTAAGAAGATGTAACACACAGATGACAAATAACAAGATCATTGGCCCAATTTCAGAGCCTATCATTTACAAAATGTATACAGGCAGAAAGTCGGTTGTGTGTACATTCTGTTAAACTCCTTTTCTTCATGGTTGTTTGGGTTAGATTGTTGTCTCATGTGGCTGGGTGGGCTCAACTGAGCAACATTTCGCTAAAAAAAAGTCTGCAAGATCAGACCTTAGGAAACAAAAGCCGGAAAGAGAAACTACATTTCCTATAAAATGCGGAACCGTGGATAACAGCTTTGACAAACAGTATGACTGGATAGAGGCCAATTCTTATATGAGAAGGAATGGGATTATATACAATATATAATGTCACCTGTATAAATGATCACGTGAAAGATAAAGTTTTGTCGTTCTTTTGTTGTGATCTTTTTTAACCAAATTTGTGCTGCATTACACATTCCACCGTAAGCCTGAGGCTGCTGGCTGCCTTCTTGTCATCATGCTGTGCTTGAGAATGACACCAAAATAAAGAGAGCGAGAAAGAAATGAGAGAGTGGGAGTCTACTGGTGACATTGTTAGAACCTCTGGATCACACCCCACCTAAATCCAATATATACTCTTGGACTTTATGAGCCAATGAATTCCCCTTTTCAGCTTATGCCAGTTGGAGTTTTCTATCATTTGCAACCAAAGGAATACTAACCAACAGATATATTCCACTATATATCTATATGTCCATATCTATTTCATTATATCAATATGTCTCCCTACCTGACCATAATTCTTTGAGGGCAGTAGATGCTCAATGAGTATTTGTTGGATGAATTTAGTTGAGGAGTGTTTTGAAGGGGACTGAGCCTAGAGCAGGGACATCTTTTTTTCTTTTAAGTGAAGTGTAGTTGATTTACAATGTCTCAGGTGTACAGCAAAGTGATTCAATTATATACAGATAACTGAATATATATATATATATATTCTTTTTCAGATTCCTTTCTGTTATAGGCTCTTACAAGATATTGAAATATAGTTCTAGAGCAGGGACATAGTTTTTTAAAATAATTAATTAATTAATTAATCTATTTCTGGCTACATTGGGTCTTTGTTGCTGCGTGCGGGCTTTCTCTAGTTGCGGCGAGCGGGAGCTAATCTTCACTGCAGCGCGCAGAGCTTCTCATTGCGTTGGCTTCTCTTGTTGTGGAGTGCGGGCTTAGTTGCTCCATGCCATGTGGGATCTTCCCGCCCATGGCTCTAACCCGTGTCCCCTGCATTGGCAGGCATATTCTTAACCACCGCGCCACCAGGGAAGCCCAAGAGCACACACATCTTTAGGGAGGATAAGGAAACTTGGTGCAAGATGTGATCAAGGGAGTCAATTAGATTGGAGTGGGATTGAAAGGGAAGGGACAGCATACTAGATAAGGAATTCTCAAGGCAATGATACAGAGTGGGGTGGAACAATAGTTAGCTTAGGTGCTACCCCATGTTGTGTGTTTGTGTCTGTGTTGTTTTAGTAAGCTTTCTTCTGGCCTAAATTAAACATTGAGTTTTACTAGCCTGTCTAAAGCACGCATCTCTGCCAGTTTTATCGCAAGTGGAAAAATAAATGTTGGAGAATCAGAGGCTCGCTTATGAGCAAATAAGCCTGATGGTCACAAAAAAAAGAGCTTTACTAAACAGACACCTTCAGGTCTTCATAAAGGCAGGGCCAGGAGCGCAGAGGCCTGCAGAACTCAGTTTGCAGTGACAGGCAGCTCCTGGACAATTTAATGGAGCATCAACTACAAGCAAAGGCCATGAGTGAAATGGAGATTGGGAGGTGAGGTTGTCCTTGCTTTCTCTATCCACCAGCCAAGAAGGAGACCCATGAAAGCTATGAATAACAACACCCTCCAACCACCTCCAGGATCCAGTGGAAAGGAGGAACAGGCCCCTCTTTCTTCCATCCCATCACCTTAAAAAGGAGCTGAACATACCCTGAGAAAACTATAATTCAAAAAAGATACATGTACCGCAATGTTCATTGCAGCACTATTTACAATAGGCCAGGACATGGAAGCAACCTAAATGTCCATCAACAGATGAATGGATAAAGAAGATGTGGTACATATATACAATGGAATATTACTCAGCCATAAAAAGGAATGAAACTGAGTTACTTGTAATGAGGTGGATGGACCTAGAGTCTGTCATACAGAGTGAAGTAAGCCAGAAAGAGAAAAACATACCGTATGCTAATGTACATATATGGAATCTAAAAAAGCAGTACTGATAAACGTAGCGGCAGGGCAGGAATAAAGACGCAGACATAGAGAACGGACTTGAGGACGCAGGGGTTGGGGGAGAGGAAGCTGGGATGAAGGGAGAGAGTAGCATGGACATATATACACTACCAAATGTAAAATGGATGGCTAGTGGGAAGAAGCTGCAGAGCACCGGGAGATCAGCCCGGTGCTTTGTGACCACCTAGAGGGGTGGGATAGGGAGGGTGGGAGGGAGGCTCAAGAGGGAGGGGATATGGGGATATATGTATACATATAGCTGATTCACTTTGCTATACAGCAGAAACGAATACACCATTGTGAAGCAATTATACTCCAATAAAGATATTGGGAAAAAAAAGGGAGCTGAATCCTATTGAGACTCAACATGTTCACTTTCAGTCCAACCCTAGGACAGGTCAGCAGGATGCAGAGGCACTGTCTATTTTGCTCTGGGATTATTGCACTTCTGCTCTCCGACTTTGTCACTGATCTGCAGACTCCCAGCTGTGAGGTCTTTTTGTGACCCATGCATGGATCGGCCATGGGGAAGACCCCACTCTCCAGGACAAGGGAGCTACAGCAGAATTGTCCAATGGGAACTTCCTGTGATGATGGAAATGCTCTATGTTTATGCAGTTCACTATGGCAGCGTCGGCCACAGGTGTCTACTGAGCACCTGAGACGTGATTAGTGCAGGTGAAGAACTGAAGTTTTAATTCAGTCTAATTTAATTAGTTAAAATTTAAGCAGTGACTAGTGGCTGCCCTGTTGGGATAATTCAGCTCTCTAGTTTCTTTCTCTCTCTCTCTCCCTTCTACTTATATTCCGGCCCCCTCCGTCTCCCTCTTGCTAAAATAGCTCCTGTGGAATGTGGACTTTCTATTTTTTAAAACCCTTCCAGTCTGGGCCAGTGCCCTAGACCAGTGGATGTACAATGAGTCAGTTAAGTGTGACCTCTTTTAGTGAAGAGGATTCCTGATGGTGAATCAAAACCAGAATCTGTAATAAAAAAATATGCTGACATTTTAAATTATTAGTATATTACACAACTCCTTTAAACTGGTTGTTTATCTCTCATTAAGAAGAAACTGTACGGGCAGAGAACATGTCTGTAAAGAGTTCTGGAGCCAGACTCCCTTGTTCAAGATGACTGTCTCACTTATTAGCTGTAGGTTCTTGGGCAAGTTACCGAATTTCTCAGTACTTCAGTTTCCTCCTCTGTGAAACAGAGATAACAATACCCTGAGGGTTGTAATGAAGTTTAAATCATTTTTCTGTGTAAATCAATGAGACAGAGCTTGGCACATAGTAGGTGTTAATCAGTACTTACTAATATTCCCTATGCTTATCACCCTTCCTTGCACGGAGCAGGTGTTCAATAGATATTTGCTGAGTGAATGAACGACCGGATTAAGTATGTTGCCACCAGGTGGCAGTAGTGCCTCACTAATAGAGATTGAACCGAAACCCAGGGACTGTGCTTGGAGAGATTCATTTTAACTCCCTCCGGAAGTCCCAGATGCACAGTATGAAGAAAAGAACTGAACTTCTTCTTTCTCCTGCCCCTCCTTTTTCTCTAATCTCTGCTCTCTCTCTACTGTGATGACCCTTTTCTCTTTTTCCTACTGTATTACTCCGCTTGGGCTACCATAACAAAAGACTAGGTAGCTTAAGTGACAGACATCTATTTTCTCATAGTTCTAGAGGATACAAGTTCAAGATCAAGGTGTCTACAGGGTTGGTTTCCAGTGGGTCCTCTCTCTTGGCTTGTAGATGGTCTCTTCTCTGTGCCTGCACACAGGGAGAGATCCTTGGTATCTTTCCTCTTCTTATAAAGTCACCAGTCATATTAGATTTGGCCCCTACCTTTATGACCTGATTTAACTTTAATTACCTCCCTAAGGGCCATATCTCCTTATGTCCCCAAATACAGTCAACATGTGAATTTGGGGGGGAACACAGTTCAGTCCATAACATCATGTTTATTTCTAATCTCTATTTTTGTACTTCTTACCAATGTGACTTTTCTTTCTTATTTCCTATCCTCATCCCCATCCCTCAACGTTTGTATGGCTTTTCTAGGACTGGTTGTACAGGTTGTAAACTGAACAACTCTGGGGGGCACCATTCATATCATACTCAGCATATATTCGTATATTATGACCGTGCTGAGACAAATGGCAGTAACATGTCTTGACGAAGGGAAGTCTTTTTCTTTTTTCTTCTTCTTTTTTTTTTTTTGTGGTACGCGGGCCTCTCACTGTTGTGGCCTCTCCCATTGCAGAGCACAGGCTCCGGACGTGCAGGCTCAGCCGCCATGGCTCACGGGCCCAGCCGCTCCGCGGCATGTGGGATCTTCCCGGACCGGGACACGAACCCGCATCCCCTGCATCGGCAGGCGGACTTTCAACCACTGAGCCACCAGGGAAGCCCGGGAAGTCTTTTTCTAATTCACATGAAGTGTTGGCCTCCCTCATTTCCCTGCATTGTCTTCCTTCCCTTCCTCCCCATCACTTTCTTTCTTTGGCTTCTCTCCTGCTTTACTCTCCTCTTCAGGCTGAACCTGCTCCGTGTTCATAAAGAGATGATGTAATTCATGACACCATATGTTGGCTCGGTACCTTGGGGGAGCCAGGCTCTGTGTGAGCGCCAGAGGGTGCACCCTATCCTTGCATCTTTGAACCAGCCAGTCCTTCCACATCCAAGAGACCGATACCCAATGGAATGAGCCTCCAACATTCTTGGATCATTCATGGTCTACACTTATCTTGGAGCAGACATTAGAAGCCAAGCATGGAGGGGGAGAAGGGAGGTGTATAGTATTATGATATAAGCTAGCATTACTAAACACCTACTATGTGCTGCACACAGTTCTAGACCCTCTCTGTGTATTACATTTACTCATTAAAACCACGCTCTCATTTTGTAGTTGAGAAAACTAAGCTGCAGAGAATGTGGGAGAGACTCCTAACTGTTACCTAATTTTCATTTTCTCTTCCTTTCTTTAAATAATAGAAGCCCATGAATTTCGACCAGGTCCAGGGCTGCCCGAGAATAGTCACATTTCTCAGCCTCCCTTGCAGTTTGATGTGGCCATGTGACTAAATTCTGGCCAATTGGATGTGAGTAGAAATGACATTTACGAGTTTAGGGTTCCATTCTTCAAAGAAGGTGGTTGCTCTCTGCGTCCTCTTTTCTTTGTCCCCGGGCTTGGACAAGGATGGGGCAGTAGTGAGCCAGCTTTGCCCATGAGAGCAAGGCTGGGAAGAGCATAAAAGGAACCTGGTCCCTGGGTGAGTTTATGGGACAAAGCCACATGCCTACCCTAAAGCTACCTTTAGATTATTATGTGAATGAGAAATAACCTTCTATCTTACTTGAACCAATGTATTTGGGGTGTCTTCGTTACAGCAGCTTAGCCTATATTGTAACTAACATGGAGAGGTTAAGAAACATGCCCAAGACCACAGAGCTCGTAAGTGGCAATAAAAGGATTTAAACTCAGGTAGGATTTGAATCCAGAGCCCAAACTCCTAAGCAGTAACTGGACAATAATGTCATATTCCTGCAAAAGTTCATAATCTCCAGGAAGACAGCATCCTATGTTGGGCTTTGAAGGAGAGTCAAGTGGGCTCTAAAACACCATTTGTATAATCTCCTCGCTGACTACCTGAAAGCCCCATTATTGTTCTCTTCATTGAGGCATTAAGACCTGGGACAGATAAAATTTGGTGGAATGCTGTGAGGGAGATAGGTAAAATAGAGTACGGGGGAACAGATTCCTGGGAAAGAAAACAGAGAGAACCTTTGCCTTGAAGGAAGGTGTGGTAGATAGAATCACATTGGTCCCACCCCAAAGATGGCAACGCCCTAATCCCCAGACTGTGAATCCGTTACTTGACATGACAAAAGGGACTTTGCAGATTAAGGATCTTGAGATGGGGTGACTATCCTGGGTTATTTGGACAGGCTCAACCTAATCTCAGGGAGCCTTATTCTCACCAGCAGAACGGCGATTCCTTGGTTCTTGTCCTCTCGAAGAGAAAGAATTCAGTAGAGAGACATAGAGCAGTTTTAAGTAGCAAGAGTTTTATTAAGCAGAGCAAAAGTACACTCCTGAGAAAGGATGAGAGTGAGCTGTCTGGAAACCAGCAGTAGCCCTGCGATGGGGTAGAGTTGGGTTTTTCAGAGTGGTGGTCCCTCCCTGTATTCTGCGTCATTTGACTGACAAGTTGATTGACGGCTTTAAGTTATGTAACTTTTCTCCTAGCGCACAGGCGCTCATCCATAAGCATCCAAGTGAAACCCACGGGGGTGGGAGGCACATAACTGCAATGCTAATTTATTATAATTACGGCATAATGAACCCCGGGTCACTGTGAGTCACGTTTTAGGTCTTGATGCGCCTGCACCGACCTGTGCTGGCGGTTTTACCTTCCTTGGTGCTGATACGGCTGGAAACCTAGCGGTGGTCCTTGACTACAAGAGGGAGGATCTCTGGGCATGTTCTGATCACCAGTGTCCAGGTGGGGGAGGGAAAGATGATCCCATCCAGGATGGGGCGGGCAGGACACACTCATGTCTGATTAGCTACGTAACATTATAAGGGAAAGAGGAAAGCAAAAGAATGGGAGTCAGAGAAGGCAATATGACAACAGAAGCAGACGTCAAGAGAGAGAGGGAGAGAGATTTGAAGATGCTACACTGCTGTTTGAAAAGGGAGGAATGGGCCGTGAGGTGAGGATGTGGGCAGTCTCTGGAAGCTGGAAAAGGCAAGGAAATAGATTCTCCTTTAGATCCTCCAGAGGAATAAAACACCTTGATTTTAACCCAGTCAAACCCATTTTGGACTTATGACCTCCAGAACGGTAAGATAATAAATACCACCAACTTTATGGTTGTGATATTGAGATTTACAAGAAAAATGTATATGTGGTCATTCAGATCAGCAAAATATATTTCTCACATACTTTTGGTCTTCCTCCACAGTTCCTGGCTCACAGCTCCCCAAACCCTAGGAATTTCCCAAGTGTTGCGATAAAGGTGTCTTTTGTTACGTTAATGAGCGGCTTTCTACCTGTGGATGAGCCAGTGGTGCCAATCCTGTGATCAGAGGGTGAGAACTTTCAGTCCCACCCTACCGCTGGGGAGGGGAGAGGAGCTGGAGGGTGAATGAATCACCAATAGCAAATGGTTTAATCAATCACAACTATGTAATGAAGCCTCCATAAAAATCCAAGAGGCTGTGATTCAGAGAGCTTCTGGGTTGGTGAACATGTGGGAGACTGAGGAGGGCAGTGTGCTTGCAGAGGGCATGGAAGTTCCACCCTTTCCCCATGCCTGACCCCATGCATCTCTTCCATCTAGCTGTTCCTGTGTTATATCTTTTTATAATAAACCTGTGATGTAGTAAGAAAAATGTTTCTCTGAGTTCTGTGAGCCTCTCTAGCAAATTAATCAAATCCAAGAAGGGAGCCGTTGGAATCTCTAATTTGTAGCCAGTGGGTCAGAAGCACAGGTGATAACCTGAGCTTGCCACTGGTATCTGAAGAGGCGTGGTCAGTATTGTGGGACTGAGCCCTTAACCTGTGGGACCTGATTCTATTTCTGGGTAGATAGTGTCAGAATTGAGTTGAATTGTAGGGCACCCAGCAGGTGTCTGGAGAATTCTTGTTGGTGTGGGAGAATGACCCTCCCTCCGGTATACACACATTGAAATTGGGTCCAGGAACCCAAAAGAGTGGGAATTTGTTAGAACAGCAGTAGGAAGTACTACAAGGAATGTGATTGTCAGAGTCCCTGCTGGAAACAAGTGGCATACATATAGGGCTTAAGTAACAAAAGTTTAAAGATTATATTTTATGTTGGTATGGGCAGGGGTAAGAGCACAAAAAAGGGATGAGGACGCTTTAAGGGATTAATAATAGCAGGAAGCTGGTACCATCGTGAGGCCTGAAGGACAAGGTGTCACTGGAGACCACTGAGAGCTGGGGTCACAAAGAGGCCGCCCAACAGAAGCTGTGGCCACAAAGGTGGGGCTATGGGTGGCAAATCCTCCAAAGGTTTCTGTTATATATAATAATCTCTGATGGTGAAGAATTCTTCATAAAAGACTTCTGTCCCAGAGATTCACAATGAATTCCTAACTCATCCTCTGAGGCCCAACCAGATAACAATGTTAACAGTTGACTTAATGAGGAAGGAACTCCATTAGACTTGTTTATTTGTGTAACTTTAACCCTTGATCTAGCTTTTACTTTGTTTTGAATATGTAAAAAACTCTTAGTGATTACGATTTATGCTTCTTCTTTCAACAGATCTTTTTAATGGAAAAAAAACATATAAATGGAGCATAGGGCATAAAAAAGAAATGCAGTTATTCATGCATGCAAAAACCCATCTAATTGGCAGAAGCTATAAACTGAGCACTGCCGTACACCTCGGGACAGTGACCCATATTTCAGGCAAAGTAGCAAGGGGAAAATTCAAAGTTCCTCTAGCTTTAATATAGTAGTGGTTACCCTAATCTCACAAATCATACCCAGAATCAACTGGGAGAATGTGCAAGGGGGAATGGGTGCTTTGATCTTTTCATAGTTTCCTTCTCGGTAAATAAACTTATATTTTCAAGCCAAATCTCATCTTGCAGTTTCCTGCCAACTTTAGTTCTCTGTATAGCTTACCTTTGCTTTTTCCACTTCTGGCCTTGGGCATTCAACAACACTTTACTTTTTTATTTTCCCAGATTTAAATTAAACATTTTAGAGAAACAAGGCATGTGATAATAGTCCCTGCAGCCCTCCCCTACAGCATGACATTAATTTGGGCCTCTGTTTTCTCTCAAACTTTCAATTGCCCCTTGATTTATATTAAATACAGCTACATTTGAAGATTTAGAGGTAACTTAAGTGGAAACAGCTTGATTCTCTAAAAAAAAATATATAGTAAAAGTCAGAATAACATAATTACAAGGAAATTGGGAGAACAGACTCAATTTTGTCACCAATAATTTTTAGAATTTGTTAGACTGTCATTTGTTATTACTCTGCTTCCACTTTTTCAGCCAAAACAAGTTCTAACAAATTTGACTCTGTTTTTGTAGATGAAATCAATGAATTTAACATAACTTTAAAGAAATTTAAAACACAGAAAAATTACCTAGTGGAATCCCGTTCATTTGGAGCCTACCTATATTTGCCATGATTTGGATATTAATTGGTTCAAAGTTTTCTTTTCCAGTCCATGGGGGACTGAGTTTAGTAGGAAAATAATGTAAATAAGATTTCAATCTATTTAAGAAGTCAAACGGCTTCCAAGCACTTGAAGAAACTTTGATAGTGTTAATTTGCATATAAAGCAATTATTTTGATAATGACAAATGATTATCAGTGTTCCTGACTTCACTGACATTTACATAGGATTTTGTAGTTCAAAACATTTTTGTGAGTCAGAATTTTTTTTTTTTTTGTGAGTCAGAATTTTTATTCTCACTATATAGAGACATTCATTCAACAAATATTTTATTGAGCATCTACTATGTGCCAGGCATCGATCCAAAAGCTGAAAAGAAAACTGTAGGCTTAAACCAGGACTTGTACCCAGGTTATATTCATCTTCCCACTCCCCCCCCCCCCCCACCGCACCCCAGGGCCACCCTTTTGAACTTGTCCCTTTAAGGACAGAGTGTATGTCTTAGTTATCTGACTCTCCAGAATGCCCAGTATCTAGAACTGAGCTTGGCACATAGTATATGCGCAACGAATGTTTGTTGAATGAAAAACTTCTGACTCCCTGTCCAGCGCTTTTTGCTGTAACACAGCTAACACTTATTTAGAGACAATTATGTGTTTGGTGTGTAGCTAAGGAGTATACCTCATTTAATCCTCAAAATAACCCTAAGAGGTGGATAGTATCAATAGCTTCACTTAATAGATAAGAAAAATGAAACTCAGAGGGTTGAAAGTAACTTGCCCAGGGTTACATACCTAATAAGTGGCATAACAAGAATTTGGGTCATCCCAGATTAGAGGGTGCCCACACAGTGTCTAAAACCAGTTATTTCCATTTACTTTGCTGCCACTAAAGCCTCACCCGTAGCCCGTCATTTGCACTGCCTGGACACTCCCTGAAGCCACTACGTTTATACTAACAGGTTTGCGAGGTGGGCAAACTCCTTAGATGGTATTGAAAGGAGAGCAAAGGCTGTTCCCTGGAGGGGAAGGCAAATCCCTTTGCTCCCCTCTGGACAGATGATTTAGAGAAAGGCCTCTGCTCTCTCCCCAGGAGTTCTGCTTTTCACCATCTGTGCACCAACCACTGAAGGGCAAGTGCGGAGGTGAAGTTCCATTCACTTCCTGCCAGCTGCTGGCTCCTCCTTTTGGACTCATCTCTGAATTGTTTGCCAGACCAGCCAATTAGTCTCCTCACCCTTCCTGAAACTTTTCAGGGAAGCAATGTCACAACCAGTGACCCCCTCATTATCCCACTTCTTCTAAACTCTGTGATTCTAAGTGCCCGCCTGGGGGAGAAGCTAATTTGCACATGACTCTTTAACCCTTCCTTGAAAGATTTCCATTACACACACACACACACACACACACACACACACACACTCACTCATACACACACACCCCATTTACAACCTGATCCAAGAGAGGAAACAAGGTGAGAGGATGCAGTATTCAAGAATGCACTTAAAAGTGAGACATAATTTCAGATGGATTCTAATTTAAAGGGAACACAATTCTATTTAAGTACAGCGTGAAAGGAAAAACACAGTACCTATATTTCCTGATCCTCACTGCAGGACACAATAAAGACTTTTTTATAATTTATGGATTTGTTAGGATGAAAGAAATCTCATGAGCATAAAATCAAATTGTTAAGTTAACAAATTGTTAATTTAACAAATTATCTTTATTAGAAAGGAGTATAATTACATTGTGAGATCCTTCATCCCCCAAACCCAGGATGAATGATTACCTTCCAGGCTGGGCCAGTTCTGTTTATGGAAACACAACCTTGTGATTTGTACTAGGGTTTTTCACCTTTACATCTGCCTGATGGCCGAAGTAGATGTATTTGTTCAGGATATCCATTTGAATGCTGTGTCTTCTCTGATACCTGAGCAAAATGTCCATAGCGTAGGCTGGGCCGAGTGGACAGATGCTCCAACTCCGTGGACCCTGTGGGCAATGGAGAGGTGTTTGGAGGCTGAAGGTTTCTGTGGGGCGGGCTCTGTGCACAGAGCGGTGAGCGTATTTGTGTTTCACCACTTCTCTGCTGTCACGACCACAACTTCTTTGCATTCTATGATTAGTGTTTACCGGGAAGAGTGAAGGGAGGAGGTTGAATTCCCCTTGATGATTGTGTTACCGAGCAGAGCAGCGGCTCGTGTGCCGAGGCTCAGAAAGCCAAACTCTGACAGCGGGTGTTTGCAGCAAAGTTAAGGTTTATTTGCAGGGCACCAAACGGAGAATGGGCAGCTCATGCTTAAAAGACCTGAACTTCTTGAGGGCTTTCAGGCAAGGGTTTTTAAAGACAGTTTTAGGATGAGTGATCAATTCGTGGACCTTCTTCTGATGGGTTGGTGGGAAGGTAACAGGGTGATGTTTCCGGGAATCTCAATCATCAACCTTCTGGTCCCAACCCGTCTGGGGTCTACAGGCTTGTGGTCAGCATGTCGTCACCATCCTCCACCTGAGGGGCGGTGGTGGTGAAGGGGTCTTAGTTTCTGCAGAACAACTCAGAGATGTGCGTCCAGTTGTCATCTATATCCCTGCAGGAGGAATTAGGAGTCCCGTGACTCTATTGTCCTAATCATTAACTGCTTGAACCTGCGCTTTGCAACGCAGGGAAGGCCTAGGAGACTAAAGCCTTTTTTTTCTGAAAACAAGAAATGGGGAACACGGAGGTGCTTTTGTACCCAGGAAGGCCCCATAGGGTCCTGTTGGGTTTCAAACCCCCGTTTTCTTTGATACTTCTCAATCCTGAGGGGAACAGGGGTGGGGCAAGAAAGGGAATAAAGTTTGGGATAGAGAGATTAATCATAAACTCAGTAAGGGAACTTGGTTCTGGGGGGACTCGGCTTCAGTTGGGGTGGTGGATTAGACCTGGACCCAGGATGAACCACACTGTAGACAAGTCCACCCTGAGGCAAGCCCATTTTCACACAAATAAAATCTCAGGACTGTTGTACTTCAGTGAGTTAGTAAAAGTGAGGCCATTAAAACAGTGCCTGGTACATAGGATGCGATGCCCAAAGCTCAGCAGTTACCACCTGCATTCTAGTGCAGTGCCTCCTTGCAAACACGCACTCAATGCACATTTGCTGAATGAGTGACTGTTAAACTCTGTGCCACACTGGCAGCTCCAACAGTCTCAGCAGGATCTTCCTTATTCATTCTTTTTCTTGCATCCTTTACTGTAAGAGGCATTAGCTCAACACCTGACCCCCAAATCTTGAACAAAGGGGCCAACCCTCCCACCTCTGTTCAAAGCTGGGAAGCTTCTAGTTTAGCGGTGAGCTGGGGACCCCTGTTGGCAGCAAAAGAATAAAGGAAGCGGGAACCAGCTGGAAAATAAAACTGCCGCAAGTCTCTGCAGGAAATAGCAGCTGTCTCCAAAAATGCAGTTGCACCAGATTTCCTAAACAATAAGGAGGGTCAGTCCCTCTAGAGAGGAGAGTCAAGGGTTCCTCTGAGAAGGAACTAACTCCCTCTGTAAATCAGGAAACCTCAAAGCAGTCACTGGCCAAGGGGAGGCCCAGTACCTCCCCAGAGTGATTTATTTGCTCCCACTGAACCCGGAAGGTGGGCATCTTCCTGGGAGGCCTTCCCTTCCCCTTCTCCCCAAGAAGCACGTCTACACCTTTCGCAAGACACCCTTTGGTGCCCGGTGGCTCCTTTCCCGATTGATTCACAGCCTGGCAGCTCCTGCCTCCTACCTGGCGAGCCCTGGCCTAATGTGCACCCTCCTTCATCACCTGAGACACATTCATCCTCACAGCTGTCTCCCTAGAGCCCTTTAATTGTGAAGCCTTCCATTGCGCAAGCCAATTAAAGGCGTGCGAGGAGGCTTGTAAGCCGGTTCCGTGCACGGCTCTCGCGTTTCCCTCCTTCCCCTCACCCCAGCCTCACTGGGGAAGCGCACCATTTTTGAAGAGACCAAAAGTAAGTTGCCAAGGTTGTTTAACGGGTTTGGGGTTTCCTCTGGGGGTGATGAAAATGCTTTGGAGCCAGATAGAGGTGGTGGTTGCAGAGTACCGTGAATATACTAAATACCACCGAGTTGTACACTTTAAAAAGGCTGGTTTTACGTTATGTGAATTTCACCTCAATAAAAAATTAAGTTGCTTCACCCACCAAATATTGGCCCAGATTCTCAGGCAAACAGGTTCAGGGAAATACTGTAAATGGAGGAACGGGGAGCTAGTGGGGCTTGCCCTTCTCAGGCTCCAAGGCAGAGGCTAAGAGGGCAAGGAAAGCAGAGAAAACACAGCCGGCTGCCTGCCAGGCATACGTATAACCCCGTGGTGTAGGAAGGGCTGGGCTGGGCTGGGCCGCGTGTTTCATCACTAAGGCATCAGCTTGCTGTTGAGATAATGTTACCTGAAGGTTTCATCATTATAGAATGACAACAGCATTTCTTTTTGGTGAAGAGTCCCTTTGAGTTGGTGATAACCAGCCATTAGGGTTCCCTACATTAAATCCTTCATCCCATAAACAAACACTTCCGGAGTCTGAGAACCAGCCCCTAGAAGAGTTTAAAGGCTGATTATCAAATAAAGAAGGCAGAATTCACAGAGGATTGCCTTCCACTTCTGCCTTCAGTGGAAGCTTCTGGAAGTATCCTGCATCTGGTTCAAGTTGCCAGAGAAGATACAGGGTGTCCGTCAAATTTGAATTTCAGGTCAAGAAAAAATACTTTCTAAGTGTAAGTATCTCCAGTGCGGTATTTGGGACATAATTATACTAAAAAAAAAAAAGGTGCTCATTATTTATTTGAATTTCAAATTTAATGGGACGTTCTGCAGTTTTATTTGCCAAATCTGCTAAATCCAACTGATGGGATTACAGACGACCCAGACTGTGTGTTCAGAAAATGGACAGTCTCCTCCAGGGACACGCAATCTCCCCACCGGCTCAGGCTCCCCAGTGATTATGCAGCTTCAAGTACCACAAGCCTCGAATTTGTAACAAGTGGCTGGCAGCGATAGCGCCTACGATTTGCGCCAGGTGGAAGCCGCCCGCAGCAACGAACCTTCCAAATGGAAATAAGCTGTGATCAGGTGGAACGTGAAGGGGGTCAAGCTCAACCCACTTCTAAGCAGCGACGCAGCTCTGTAAGAAGTGCTCTGTGCTAGCCCAACCAGTTTCTGGTGGAAAACTTCCCAGAAAGTTGCTGCAACTTGGGCACCCTGGATTTTGACACTCTCCTGCTTTTGTCCTCCTTGGTTATGCTTAGGCCATGAGTGCTAGGTGATGTCAGGAAGAAGTCTAACCACGCTGGAAAGTTCTTATAAATAGTTAGGAACTCAGCACAGCCTGGTGACGCTCCCCTGACTGCAAGCTGGACAGCCATTATGAAGGCCCAGTTGCCTCGGCTCAGACCTAGACCCCAGTACCAGACACTAGCAAGAGAAGAAATCTCTGTCGGCTTCTAACCCCTGCAAATGTCTGGCAAGACTGGTAATAAACAGCACCCTTCCACTTCATCAAGTCCACCATTCAGCCCCGGTGCTTCATTTGCTTGAAGATTGAAGGAGAAAGAAAAAAAAAAAAAAAAAAGGCTTGGCTCTCATGATGGAGCTCACACCCGTGCCCAGTCTCCCCTGCGAAGTTCAAGCAGCAGCCTGGGGCAGCAGTCTTGTCATGGATGTCTCCCTCATGGAGGCAGTTGGCCAGACCCCCTGAAACACACAATGCTTTGGCCCTGGCTCAAAAAAAACCCACCAACATTCGCTGCCGACAATGTCCCCACCTACCACCCGTCCCCACCCGCCCCTTCCTGGAAAGTGTGACGCAGGAGGGGTGGTGGGCGAACTCCAACACCACCTGGGCCTCAGGAGCAGACCTGGACGCTGGCCCGGAAGCGGCCCCGGCCAGGTGCACAGACAGCTCCTCCGGTCCGTGCATGGGGGCGGCCCAGCCTTACGCTCACAGCTTTCGCTTCCTGTGAGGCTGTGCAGTCATGTCTGTTGTCTGGGGTCTCTCTGACCTCAGATGATATGGAAAACGGGGGCCAGTGGGTGAAATTGGGAGGCTGAGTTGTGATATGCCACCATCTGGCTTAGGGTGGGACACTTTGTCCCCAAAGAGGGAGGGTGACTTCCCACCACACCCAGGCCCAGCACAGCATTTCCAGGGCCAACAGCCGTGCCTTCTCTCCACGTAGCTCTGAAAATACAGGCCACAGTCTGTGACCCAGTCGCCGTCATAGGTAATCCGAACCTGGCCTAGCGGTTCCTAACACTCAATGCTTTGTCTCCTGCTTCAGGAAGTCTTAACTCCCTTTAGGATAGCTGAGTTTTGGAGACTTTTGAGGGGGGTGGGTGGAAAGTATAAAAGCATACTTTCAGAGGTTTGCTCACAGAACGGTGTTATGCTGAAAACTCACAGTGATTCCAATAGCACCGACTGAAATCCTACTCTTGCATCGATTTCCACGAATCCAGAAATCTCTTCAAAACAACATGTTTTTCTCAAATGTTTCAAACTGGAAGTGACTCTATCACATCTGCCCAGTCAGACACAACACCCGTAGGCCTCAGCCAGATCCCGAGGGGAGAAGAGTGTAAGTGAAATTTGACTCACTCAACATGGTCCTTAAAACGACTACACAAAACAACCCCTTAAATAGTAGGAGAACCTGATGATAAGAAAGACCTTCCTTCTTTCAGAGGCTCCGCTGGACTAACTGAATTTCCTACTCAACACAATTCAGATTTCTGAAGTGATACAAGAGAGACTATTTCTTCTCAGGTTTTCTCTAGCCAGCCTTTGTGGAGGGTGTTTTATGTGCCTCTCGTCAAGTTTCTCCTCAGCCTGGGGCTCCCTATCTGTCATTCCCCTGCCCAGGAAGGCTCCAGGATTTTTCAGGCTTCAGTTTAAGTGTTCCTTCCTCAGAAATTTTTGTTGACCACCTCCTTCAACCTTAGCTCAGCTTCTCCTGTTAGAATTTTTTTTTTTCTTAGGAGTTGATTTCTTTCTTTTTTAAAAATTAATTTATTTATTTATTTATTTTCGGCTGCATTGAGTCTTCCTTGCTGTGCGCGGGCTTTCTCTGGTTGCGGCGAGCGGGGGTTGCTCTTCGTTGCAGTGCGGGGGCTTCTCAGTGTAGTGGCTTCTCTTGTGGAGCACGGGCTCTAGGCACGCCGGCTTCAGTAGTTGTGGCACGTGGGCTCAGTAGTTGTGGCTCACGGGCTCTAGAGCACAGGTTCAGTAGTTGTGACACACGGGCTTAGTTGCTCCACGGCATGTGGGATCTTCCCAGACCAGGGCTTGAACCTGTGTCCCCTGCATTGACAGGCGGATTCTTAACCACTGCGCCACCAGGGAAGCCCTAGAATTTCTTATTCTTCTTGTTACCATTAGAATATTTACCACAAATGGTATTTTCATACTTAATTGTATGATGATACATTTACCATACAGCTCCTTCCTAAGCGATAGTCTCCATAAAAGCAACGTTATGGGTTGAATTGTGTTGTTGTTATTATTAGGGATTGAGCGATGTCCCCCCAAATATGTTCCATCTGAATTCTTTTTTTAAGATATTTGTTTATTTATTTATTTATTTAACATCTTTATTGGAGTATAATTGCTTTACAATTGTGTATTACTTTCTGCTTTATAACAAAGTGAATCAGCTATACATATACATATATCCCCATATCTCCTCCCTCTTGTGTCTCCCTCCCACCCTCCCTATCCCACCCCTCTAGGTGGTCACAAAGCACCGGGCTGATCTCCCTGTGCTATGCGGCTGCTTCCCACTAGCTAGCTATTTTACATTTGGTAGTGTATATATGCCCATGCCACTCTCTCACTTCATCCCAGCTTACCCTTCCCCCTCCCTGTGTCCTCAAGTCCATTCTCTATGTCTGAGTCTTTATTCCTGTCCTCCCTCTAGGTTCTTCAGAACCTTTTTTTTTTTTTTTAGATTCCATATATATGTGTTAGCATACGGTATTTGTTTTTCTCTTTCTGACTTACTTCACTTTGTATGACAGACTCTAAGTCCATCCACTTCACTACAAATAACTCAGTTTTGTTTCTTGTTATGGCTGAGTAATATTCCATTGTATATATGTGCCACATCTTCTTTATCCATTCATCTGTCAGTGGACACTTAGGTTGCTTCCATGTCCTAGCTATTGTAAATAGAGCTGCAATGAACATTGTGGTACATGACTCTTTTTGAATTATGGTTTTCTCAGGGTATATGTCCAGTAATGGGATTGCTGGGTTGTATGGTAGTTCTGTTTTTAGTTTTTTAAGGAGCTGTCATACTGTTCTCCATAGTGGCTGTATCAATTTACATTCCCACCAACAGTGCAAGAGGGTTCTCTTTTCTCCACACCCTCTCCAGCATTTATTGTTTGTAGATTTTTTGATGATGGCCATTCTGACCAGTGTGAGATGATAACTCATTGTAGTTTTGATTTGCATTTCTCTAATGATTAGTGATGTTGAGCATCCTTTTATGTGTTTGTTGGCAATCTGTATATCTTCTTTGGAGAAATGTCTATTTAGGTCTTCTGGCCATTTTTGGATTGGGTTGTTTGTTTTTTGTTGTTTGTTTGTTTTTTTGACATTGAGCTGCATGAGCTGCTTGTAAATTTTGGAGATTAATCCTTTGTCAGTTGCTTCATTTGCAAATATTTTCTCCCATTGTGAGAGTTGTCTTTTCATCTTGTTTATGGTTTCCTTTGCTGTGCAAAAGCTTTTAAGTTTCGTTAGGTCCCATTTGTTTATTTTTTATTTTATTTCCATTACACTAGGAGGTGCGTCAAAAAGGATCTTGCTGTGATTTATGTCATAGAGTGTTCTGCCTATGTTTTCCTCTAAGAGTTTTATAGTGTCTGGCCTATAAAACTTTAATTTTAGGTCTTTAATCCATTTTGAGTTTATTTTTGTGTATGGTGTTAGGGAGTGTTCTAATTTCATTCTTTTATGTGTAGCTGTCCAGTTTTCCCAGCACCACTTATTGAAGAGGGTATCTTTTCTCCATTGTATATTCTTTCCTCCTTTATCAAAAATAAGGTGACCATATGTGTGTGGGTTTACCTCTGGGCTTTCTATCCTATTCCATTGATCTATATTTCTGTTTTTGTGCCAGTACCATCCTGTCTTGATTACTATAGCTTTGTAGTACAGTCTGAAGTCAGGGAGGCTGATTCCTCCAGGTCTGTTTTTCTTTCTCAAGATTGCTTTGGCTATTCGGGGTTTTTTGTGTTTCTATACAAATTGTGAAAATTTTTGTTGTAGTTCTGTGAAAAATGCCATTGGCAGTTTGATAGGGATTGCATTGAATATGTAGATTACTTTGGGTAGTATAGTCATTTTCACAATGTTGATTCTTCTAATCTAAGAGCATAGTATATCTCTCCATCTGTTTGTATTTTTAATTTCTTTCATCAGTGTCTTATAGCTTTCTGCATACTGGTCTTTTGTCTCCTTAGGTAGGTTTATTCCTAGGTATTTTATTCTTTTTGTTGCGGTGGTAAATGGGAGTGTTTCCTTAATTTCTCTTTCAGATTATTCATCATTAGTGTATAGGAATGCAAGAGATTTCTGTGCATTAATTTTGTGTCCTGCTACATTACCAAATTCATTGATTAGCTCTAGTAGTTTTCTGGTAGCATCTTTAGGATTCTCTATGTATGGTATCATGTCATCTGTAAACAGTGACTGCTTTACTTCTTCTTTTCTGATTTGGATTCCTTTTATTTCTTTTTCTTCTCTGATTGCTGTGGCTAAAACTTCCAAAACTATGTTGAATAATAGTGGTGAGAGTGGGCAACCTTGTCTTGTTCCTGATCTTAGTGGAAATGGTTTCAGTTTTTCACCATTGAGAATGATGTTGGTTGTGGGTTTGTCATATATGGTCATTATTATGTTGAGATAAGTTCCCTCTATGCCTACTTTCTGGAGGATTTTTGTCATAAATGGTTGTTGAATTTTGTCAAAAGCTTTTTCTGCATCTACTGAGATGATCATACGGCCATCTGAATTCTTGCAACATGTGAACACTACATGGCAAAAGGGACTTTGCTGGTGTGATTAAGGTCTTACAATGAGGACCTTTTCCTGGGTTATCCAGTTTGGCTCAGTGTTATCATAAGGGTTCATATAAGTGAAAGAAGGAGGCAGAGGCAGAGGCAGATGTGATGATGGAAACAGAGGTTGGAATGCCGGGATCACTGGCTTTGAAGGTGGAGAAAGGGGCCATGAGCCAGGGAATGCAGGCGACCTCTAGACACTGGAAAAGGACAGGCAAGAGATTCTCCTCTGGAGCCTCCAGAGGGAACAGAGCCCCATTAAACCTTGATTTTAGCCCAGTGAGACTCGTGTCTGATTTCTGACCTACAGTACTGCAAGAGAATAAATCTGGGTTGTTTTACACCACTAATTTGACTTATATGGTACTTTGTTATGGCTGCAATAGGAGACCAATACATTTATTATTGCTGTTTAATATTTGTATGCTGTCGATTGCAAAACTCGACCTGAGGAGGTTGCAGACTCCATCAGTCTTGTCTGCCCACCCAACTTCATCACCTGACCTTTCCCTCTCACTTACTTTGGGTCTTCTTTCTTCCTTAAACTTCTTCAGGCTTTTGATTTGCCATTCCCTCTGTCTGAAATGCTCTTTGCCCCACACTTCACATAGCCAGCTTATCTGAAGCATTCGGGTCTTGGCATAAATGTTACCTCCTTAGAGATTTTCTTGGACCATCTTTCTAAAGTCGCCCTCCTACCCTCCTCTCTCCCATTACCCTATTTTATTTACGTATAGCCTTTATTACTTTAAAAGAAAACTTTATTTTTTTAGGATAGTTTTAGATTTACAGAAAAATTCCAAAGATAGTACAGAGAGTTCCCCTTGCTCCTGTCCCCAATTTCCCATATTATTAACATCTTTCGTGTAGAACATTTGTCATGATAAATGGACCAGTATTGATACATCTTAAAACTAATGTCCTTTTTCTGTTCCAGGATTCAATCCAGGATACCACAGTACATTTAGTTCTCTTCTTGGCTGTGATAATGTTTTTGATGACCTTGACAGTTGTTTTTTTTTGTTCTGTTTTCTTACGTTGACAGTTTTGAGGAGTACACATCAGGTATTATGTAGAATGTTCCTCAATTGAGATTTGTCTGGTGTTTTTCTCACGATCATTCTGGGGTTCTGGATTTTGGGGAGAAAGACCATGGAGGTAAGTGTCATTTTCATTACATTATGACTTATGATCTGATTTGATTTATGAATGTTGATGTTGACTTTGATCACCTGCCTGAGGTAGTGCTTGTCAGGTTCTCTGTAAAATTACTCGTTTCCCCTCATTTTGATAGGAATGGAAGGAAGTCATCATGCACAGCCCACACTTAAGGAGTGGGGCGTCATGCCCTTGTTGTTTTTTAAGTTGTTGTATTTATTTATTCAATTTTGCATTTTGGATGACACCATTCTGGGCTATCCCACAGCCACTCTCAGCCTCGTTGTTACTTGCTCCTTCCAGGCAGATGCAGGAATGTCAGAGGCCTATTTTCCTGTCTCCCTCGTAGCAATGAAACAGAAGGAAGTCTGGTATGTTTGGGGGAAGGCGTTTGCTTTCCTCACAAGAGAGATAGACACTGTTGTTCTATTGTTTCCTTCTTCTTTCTACCTTGGAAGTGGAATCCTGGAGCTGCTGTGGCCTCTCATGACAATGAGTGACAAGCACAGTATTAAAAAGTCAACATGCTAAAGATGCCAGAGCAGAAGAATAGAAAGAGCTTGGGTCCTTGGTGGCAACTGATGCCAACAACTGCCTATCTTTGGACTTCCTGTCATGTGAGAAGAGTTTAAGCCATACCTAGTGGGGTTTCCAGTGCTTGTAGCTCAAAATATTCTTAACTGATAAGGTAATTCTTTCATATCTTCTTCTAAAGATGATTTTCTATAAGGACAGAGACCTTGTCTGTCTTGTTCATGATTATGTTTCCAGGGGTTGAATACTGTGTAGATACTCAGTGTGTTCTTATTGTATGAAGAGATGGAGGATAGTTTAAGGGAGAGGTAGGATCTCAGGGGGATTTTTTTAAGAATTAGGGACACTAGAGAATAGTTGTAGGATAATGAGACGGCACCAGAAGAAAGAAAGAGGGTATAAAGGGGAGAGAGAGGAGAGAGAGAAGATAATTCATGAAGGATGGTTTCAGAAAAGGGAGAGGGGATGAGATGACATGGCCTGGTGGAAGTGTGTGTTGGATTATGAAAGGTGAAAAAATCAAATAGAGGCTCTTAATCTCTTCAATCTGGGTGCGTCTGAGAATCAGCCAGGAAGCTATGGAGACTCTCCCCAGAAAAAAGCATGTAGCTACACAACCATCATTTTACATTTAGTTTCATGAGGTTCACAGATACTGACCCCCTGTATTCATCCATGGCTCCCTAACTTTTGCATTTCAGTATCAGTGCAATTAAAAATTGAATGGAAAGAATTGACATCAGGTTATCAACTTTTAATTGTCCTAACTAAAGATATTAAAAAAAGAAAGTTACTATTTATAATCTCCATCTTTTCATTAAAGAATGGTTATTTTAATCTCAAAAATGCAGGAATGAGCTGACCTCAAATAGTATAGTACTTATTATTTATATTGAATAAGTTTAGTATCACAGATAACTCACTGCATCTTCCTTCATACAACAATAATGCAGGTTTTAGGGTCAAACCATCTGAGCTTAGCTCTGCCTCTTACATGCTGTGTGATCTTGGGGAAGTTTCTAAACCTCTCTTTGGTTTCCTTAACAGCAAAAGAGGAGAACATAGAACCTAACTCATAGAGTTGTAGTGAGAATTAAATAAGGTAATATCAATGAGCCTCTCCTAACACCCAAGGATAACCAGTTAACTTTTGGGGAACATCCTTCTAAATATGGATATGAAGATTATTAACCTATAGCTAGAAACACACACACAATCACACATACAAATCAGATACTTATGTGCATCTCTTTTTACTCTGCTTTCTCCCTCTCTTAGTAATGTACCATGAACATCTTTCTGGTCACTGCGTGTTCTACTACAACATTATTCTGAGTGGTTGCATGGTAGTCCGTAAAATGACATAGCTTCATTTATTTATTTGATCTTGTTGGACATTTAATTTAGAGGGATACCTTGTTTTATTGTGCTTTGTTTTATTGAGCTTCACAGATACTTCTTTTTTTATTTTTACAAATTAAAAGTTTTTGGCAACCCTGCATCAAACAAGTTTATCAATGTCATTTTTCCATGTCATTATCAATGTCATTTGCTCATGTCTCGTCTCTGTGTCACATTTTGGTAATTCTCACAATATTTCAAACTTTTTCATTATTGTATTTGTTATGGTGATCTGTGATCAGTGATCTTTGATATTACTATTGCAAGAAGATTATAACTTGCTAAAGGCTCAGATGATGGTTAGAATTTTTTAGCAATAAAGTATTTTTTAATTAAGGTATGTACATTTTTTAAAACAGTGCTGTTGCACACATAATAGACTACAATATAGTGTAAACATAACTTTTATATGCACTGAGAAACCAAAAAAGTCATGTGACTCACTTTATTGCGATATTTGCTTTATTGTGGTGGTCTGGAACTGAACCTGCAATATCTCTGAGGTGTACTTATATTTCCAACTTTTAACAAAGATAAACAACTCTGCAATAACCCTCTTTCTAACTAAAGTTTTCTCATAGCCGTGACTGTTTCCTAGAAAAAAATTCTTAGGTGAAGAAAAGTTATGTCATAGATATGTGCTATTTAAATTCATTTGCTTTATATAGCCACATTGACCTCTAAAAATTTTGTGCTAACTTATATTTCTTCCGCAATCTATAAAAGTGCCCATTTCTGAACTCTCTCATAGTACTATATATTTTCCTCTTCTAAATTTTTTCTTTTTGAGAGGAGAAAGATCATATCTGTTATTTTAACTTTAGTATGATTACCAGTAAAGGCAATTTTTTTCAAATGTTTATTCACTAATTGTGTTAAGTGTTTTGTGAATTTGCTGTTTGTGTCTTTTACATATTTTAGGAATATTTTCATTTTCTTATTGATTAGTAGGAATTCTTTAGTAAGGCTAGTAATCTTTTGTCATTCGATTATGTTGCAAAGGACTAGGTCATTTATATTTCTGAAACCTGAACAGGAGAAGAGGGCAATGAATGACTTTGACTGTTACTTGAATTGGGAAGAGGAGTGTGGTAGGAAGTCAAAGGGTCATGATGTTTTGAAGTGGTGCTCATCTCTGACCTTGAAATCCTAACTGGAAAGGGCAGTAAATAAACCAGACCAGAGCTGATGGCTGGGTGAATTGGGAGAGGTTGTCCAAAGACCTACAGAAGGCCTTGGATGCTGACAATAATCTTGTCCTTTCGTAGAACTGGAGTCTTTAAGTTAATACCTTGGGGCTGATTATTCAAATAATTTTAGATCCACAAATAGCTGTCATTGGTTGATAAGACCACAGGACTTTAACATTGTTCTTGTTTCTTATGCCACTAGTTTCTTCCTTTTGTAATGGTTCCCTTTCCGCTTATTCACATGGTACAACATTCCTTATAGCACTTGTAAGCATATTGTATATTAAAAACAATATATTCTGTAATTATCATGACATTTTGCAGAAATGCATAAGAACAGCCATGCACATACTAGGCCCTTAATATGTAAGTATCTGTCAAACTGAATGAAATGAAACTTCTCAAAATATCACAAAGCTACAAATTCTGATATGAAATAGCAAGTTTTACCTTAAAAACTTGTTTCAGAATGTAAGCAAAATGTGTCAATAATTGACTTTCCTTTTAGAATGTGTTCAAAAAATTATAGCACGCCTTACCTTTTTTCTTAGATTGGTAAGGGACCAAACTCAGCAAGTTCAGCAGCTACAGGTAGAAATGGATTTCCATTTTCTGCTGCAGTGGCAGGCAGTATTGAAAGTGTTCACCTTTCTTTTAGTTCTATGAAGTTAAGTGCTTGAACTTACCTGGATATTTGCATAACACACATTGTCCTGGGTTTGTTTGAGGGATTCTAAAGTAAATAGTTTTTTGGCTTTCAAACTTACATGGCACTACAGGAGTGGAAATTAGGGTTGGCTCATGAGATGGGTTAGACTAGGTATTATAAATACCCGAATGTGGCCCCAGATTAGGGTCTGGCTCTTATAGACTCCAAGACTTTCTGCTTGAAGCTGGAATACTATGCTGAATTATGTTGCTTTCCATTGCTGCTGCTGCTCTTTGCCAAGCTATAGTCCATGACAAAATTTTGCCTGTTCTCAAGTGAATGAGAGTAGCCAAGACTTATATAGCATCCTTTTTCATATGTTTGGCACCAGGCACCATTTTTTTTTTTTTGCGGTACGCAGGCCTCTCACTGTTGTGGCCTCTCCCATTGCGGAGCACAGGCTCCGGATGCGCAGGCCCAGCGGCCATGGCTCACGGGCCCAGCTGCTCCGCGGCATGTGGGATCTTCCCGGACCGGGGCACGAACCCGTGTCCCCTGCGACGGCAGGCGGACTCTCAACCACTGCGCCACCAGGGAAGCCCACCATTTTTCATATTAACTCACTCAATCCTGATAACAAATCTATAAGATAAGTTGTATGAGGACAATGATAGTTTCTGTAACAAAGAAACCCTAACATTTTACTTGCTTAATCCAAGAGATGGTTATTTCTCATCCCATATAACTCCTCTGCAGGTGTTTGGTAGGAGGTTCAGGGACCCAAACTCCTTTCATCTTGTAGCTTTCCGATACCCTAGGAGCCCCAAAGTCCTTCTCTTCCAGCCAGCAACTGGAAAACAAAAAAAGGAGGATTTTCCATTTTCCGTTGGTGAGGCCAGAAAGCAGTGCGCATCTTCTGCCATGACATTTGGCAGAATTCAGACACATGGCCTCATCTAACTGCAAGTGTTTAAGAAATACGGTCTGGCTGTATTTCTAGGTAAAACAGGAAATAGTTTTGGTGAACTGTGTATCTGCCACAGTTGCCCTTCGGTTACCAAATAACCTCATTCACCTAACCCTTCTTCCCACACAGATGAAACACTCATCCCCTCCCCAAAGGAGACAACCCAATGTCCTTTACAGTTTTCACATTCAGCTAAAAATCCAGGATTTCTGGGCGATACGGGGCTTTTTCCATCAAGATTGGGGTGTTCATCTCATTGTCCACTGACCTCTGAATTGAAAGAACAAGCTGCCATCTCTACTCCATTCATACCCAATATAAGGTGTTGGGCAAGGATGGGATAAAGTGATTCACACTCCCATTTGGAAAGGGAAGAATGGAGACACACAGCACACATACCTGGCCAATGGTGGAGTCCTGATGGGACGATGTTATGTGATGACCCTGTCCTAGGAGTAGGAGTAAGTTCCTTGGCTGCACCCTTCTTATTGCGCCCTGATTTGTCCCTCCAGGAAGAGTTTCCTGTCCTTTACTGTCTGTGGTCCACCTCTGCACTCTGGAAGGCTCTTCCTTAACTGTTATCCTCCGTGACCACCTATGAGCCTGTGGGGCACTGGGGAGCCGGTTCTCTTAGAGGGCTGCACGGCTTTTGAAGCCCGCTTCCTCCTTGAGCAAGTCTGGAGACTCAAGGTTTGGTTCCAGGTTCTAACTGTCAAAGGCCTTTAAATCTAGGCTCATGTTTTCTTTGGCAATATAATTCCCTAAAAACTTAGAAAGCTCTACTCTTTGTTTCTCGGCAATTCCATGAGCAGAGGTTCATCCCCAACGCTGTTTCCTACACATAATTTTCAAGTTTCGTCTGTTTATTTGCTTTCTCACGCATGCCTCTCTCCTGATTGCCTGTCTCGAGAGCATCTGAAATAATAGGCAAATGGGAAAATCACATTCTTACTCAGATCTTTGTTAGCAGGTCTGAGTCAGAAAGGGCCTTTGCCTCTCAAATAATCTTACCATGTGGGACCCAGAAGTAGTAGTAGGCTTTTATAACCCTTGCGATCCTGTGTTTCTGGATTCTCAAGCCTCTTTTACTTCTTTTGAAAACCAGCCAGTATTTCCTGAACTCAGCTCTTCCCCGTAATTCCTTGCTGAGAGCAGAGTCGTGCAAGTAGCTGCCTCCTTAATCTTGGGCCTTAGGTGCCTCACTCACCTCACTGCAGTCCCCACCCTGGGAAGGGTCGACACACCCTATTGCTCTGACTCTTCCTAACAGCCTCCCCTGAAACTAAAGGCTCAGTGGGCATGCTGTCTGCCACTGAAGACAACAGTTTTACCAGATGTTTTGCCACTTTATAGAAACAAGTCTCCTTTTTCCCAGCAGTTTATTATCACTTTCCTCACCAATTACCACTGAACTGCTAAGCCAATGCCATATTATTTTAGGTTTTTGTTATGGCAGTATGCCACTTATAGGTGCCAATTGTGCATTGGTTGGCGTAACTAGATGCTATAACAAACCCTGGAATTTCAGTAGCTTAATCCAATGAAAGTTATTTCTTCTCACAGTCAAGCCAGTGTAGGCACCCTCTACATGACGCTTCAGGCTCTCAGGCTAATGCCACTTGGAGTCCTGCCATGCCCTGGGGGCACGCAGTCCTTTACTTCCAGTCAGTAAAGACACAGAGGATGGGAGGGTTTTAATGGCCAGTCCTGGAAGTGACACACATCACTTCTGTTCACATTCCACTGGACATAGCTCAGTCACGTGACATCTAGCAGAGGTGGCTGAGGGATATAATCTAGCCATGGGCTCAGTGAGAAGGACCGGGCTTTGGTGAACACATGACCGCCTCTTTGACGAACACATACAACACCAAGAAAACCGAGCCACAAACTAGGAAGTCCTTTGCATCTTCAAAGCATGATGGTCTCCATAAGGTACAGACGTGTCCTTACAGAGGTCTAAGCGCTTGATCACACCTGAGAGTGAGAGTAAGGTGTTTTTTTGTGGGTTGTTTTATTTTTTTAATGGTAGGTCACTGCAACCATTTCCTGGGGGCAATTTCTATAAGGATAGAGGCAAACCTAGGGTAAACTCGACATGTACCTCCTGCCTCCACTTTTCGTCTCTGCAGATAACCCAAGGATTCCTTGCTCCCACCCCCCGCCCATTGGTGTGTCTGGCGCCAGGGAGCTGGTGCTGATAGACCACAGGGAAGGAGTGTCAGGATGCGAGACGTTTCCGGCTTTGTCAGACTAAGGGGCTGGGCAGCCATTCCTTCAGAAATGTTGAGTGGTGGTGGTTTCCCCCATAGCAGGACTTGAGTGCATATGTAGCTTTGGGGGAGTGATCCAGGAGGCACACTGAAGGAAGTAGGGGAGGTAGGTCAGAGAAGAGAGAAAACCCAGAAGTAGGTTCCTGTCAGGGGCAGCTTTATCCCAGTGGGGACCTTCTGAGAAACAAGGTGGAACATGCTTCAGAACTGTCCCTCTGGAAGTCAAGGAGGCTGGGGCATCTCCCCAACAACCCCCATCTGTGTTGGTCGATGGTTGGCCCCAGGAGCATCAAGCACCCTCTCCCCAACCTATGGGCTGTATTTACAAATAGCCTAGCAAGCTCCTGTTGACAGGCATAGAAGAAGACATCCGTAGGCACTTGAGATGGGAAGCTGTCCGCTGGCCCAGGAGCTGTCCACAGCTGCCGGGGAACTTGGGTGACCCAGGGAAGCTGGGGTACCTGCTACAGGTGGGAAGAGGCACAAGGAGTGAGAAATAAGGACCCAGACATATCACAGCCTCTCAAAACCCACCTAGTGGACCTCGAATATCGTATCTCTCCTCTGGGTGGGACCAAACTCTGCCTTCCTCGTGTACAAACTAGTATTAGCAGCCAGCATTGCCTGAATATGCATCCTGTGTCAGGAACTGTAATAAGGGCTTGATGTAAATTATCTCACTGAATATTCATCGACCGTCTTCCATGTTCCATGGGAGAAGCAAGAGGCAAGTAAGGCTTACTCCCTGCCCTTAATTTAAACTCTGGCAGGAAGGATAACGTGAGTCCAAGATTTTACACAGCACAGGCTATAATGGGGGCAGAAGGGTTACAAATAATGATGAGGTCTCTGGAACATGAAACTAACTTCTGAATGGTGGAAGTTGGAAGGAAGGTGGAGCTTCCTTGAGGAAGAAGGAGGCATTTGAACCTACTCTGGAAGGACGGGCATATTAGGGGAAGTACATTTGTGGACAGAGCTATGGAGTGTTTGGGAAGGTGGAGGGGAGGGAGACAGGACAGAAGGTGAAAGGAGGACAAGATGGGCGTTGCCAGGAAGCTGTCACAATATGATCATACCCAGGAGTGAGACAAATCCGTAACCCAGATGTGATGCCAAGGTTGAAGGAAGCCAGATCAAGCATTAAACTGACGGATGGAGAAAGTACCCAGTGGAAAGCATGTGGGAGAGGAGAAGTTTGGGGGAGGAGTGAGATACAGGGGCGTGGAGGCCAGTGATTCATCCAGGAACAGTGCCGTGATTGCTAAGAGTCTGTAGCAATCCATTCAACTGCTCAATGTATACCCCTCATTCATTATTTTCATGCATTCAGCAAATATTTATTAAACACCCACGATGTTTCAGATACCCATTTATATAATGGGGATATAGTAGAGTAAAAATCTCTGACGTCATGGAGAAGACGCAGACAATATCATATAAGTAAAATACCTACTATGTCAGATGATAAGTGGTATGGAGAAAACTACGTGGCAGGGAGGGGGCGGACAGGAGTGCTGTGTGGGGAGAGAGGTTGGTATTTGAAAGAGGGTGGTCAGGGGTGGTCTTCATTGAGAGACAGACCCTTGAGCAAAGACCTGAAGGAGTGAGGGAGTGAGCCACGAGGCTCCCTGAAGAAAGAGTGCAATGGCAAAGACCTCAGATGGAAACATGGCTTGCACGGTCTGGAAGCAGTAGGGAGAACAAGCATGGCTGGAGCAGAGTGAGTGAAGTGCATGATAGTTGGTGCTGAGGTCAGAGACCAGACGGTGAAGGTCACTGGTTTTCAGTGGGGTGGTACCATCTCATAGTGAATGTTTTTTGGAATTCGCGGAGGTGTTTTTGACTTCCACTGTAGTTGTGCCTGAATGTTAAAATACATATTTTCTTACGGATTACCTTCTCTTAATTTGTACCTTATTTATTTATTTATATTGAGATATAGTTGACCTACAATATTATGTTAGTTTCAGGTGTACTACTTGGTGACTAGATATTTGCATACATTATGAAATGCTCTCTATGATAAGTCTAGTAACCATACGAAGTCTAGTAACCCCATACAAAGCTGTTACAATATTATTGACCATATTCCTTATGCTGTATATTACATTCTCAGGGCTTATTTGTTTTATAACTGGAGGTTTGTACCTCTTAATCCCCTTTACCTATTTAGCTCTCACTCCTTTCCTCTGGCAACCACCAATTTTTTCTCTGTATCTATGAGTCTGTTTTTGTTTTGTTTTGTTTTTTAGATTCCGCTTATAAGTGAGACCATATGGTATTTGTCTTTTCCTGGCTGCCTTATTTCACTTAGTGTAATACTCTCTAGTTACATCCATGTTATTGCAAATGGCAAGATTTTTTTATGTCTGAGTAATATTTCATTTTGTGTGTGTGTGTGTAAAATGTCAAGTCAAAATGGAATAAAAATTCATCCTTAGGTGTAACCATAACATTACTAGAATAACTGTTCTGATTTTAGGCAGGGGTTTCTTTTAGTCCACCCTAAATATTCTTATAAGACTGTAGCATCTCCAGGCCAAACAGTACGTGTGTTTAATCTCTGAATATACAGAGCCTGACATCTAGGAGGTATTTGTAGAATGAATATTTGTTAAATGAATACATTTTAATGTATTTGTTTAGAATATTCTTTGTTCGGTATATTTTTATGGTGGTATAATCACATTATCCATTTCATTTACTTCCTAATTTTTACTTACTATTTTATAATAATTATATATACATTCTTCATTAACTATCATTTTTATGACTGCATAATAATCGATTATATGGATGAACCATAGTTCCATTATCTATTTCCTCAGTATTCAACAGTTAAGATTCTTTCAATCTATCAAAATAATAAATAAGACATCAATGAACATTTTTTCTTAATGTGGCTCTTTAACTGTTTTAGATTATTCCAGTATGGTGGTAAGATTTCTTGATCAAAAGTTATGGTAGATATTAATAATATTTACCAATATCTGTTTCTCTTCTCCTTTTGGGCATGTGGGAAACTTCATTTCTTAGCCTCCTTGCTGTTGGGTAGGGCTGTGTGACTAGTTTTGGCCAATGAAATGTGAAGGGAAGTGACATGTAAATACTACCTCTCTCCCAATCTGGGGTAGGTTTGTTGAGTGGGCAAGATGTCAAATTTGTTATGGTAATCTACTAGGATTGCAGAGTTAATTTGCTACCACAGCTAACCTAGTTTGTCCTGACCAATACATAGACTTTGAACCTTATTATGGATTAGAGTATATATTGGAAAATTGCACAATGGTTGGATATAGTAGGTACCCAATAAATATCTTGTAAATAAATCAGTGAGGCTGGTTGCTAATAATACATGAAAATACCAGTTGCTTTATCAACAGCTGTGAATTTATTATTTGATTGTTCTTGCCAATTTAATAGGCAAAAATATTATCTTGGCCAACAAGAAACTGGCCAATTTCTTTGCTTATTGGAAAGGTTGAACATTTTTTCATCTGTTGTTAGCCGTTTCCTCTAGCCTTATTTGTTCAAAATCTTTCACTCATTTTCAGTAACTATTCATTGAATGCCTTCACTGTTCTAGATATTGGGGCTATCGTGGTGAATAACCTTGCTATCATAGAACATTTATTCTAGGAGGGGAGAAAAATGACATGTAAACATATGCTTAAATATTTTAGATAATGGTAAGAGCTATGAAAAATAAAGCAAGGTCAGTGGCTTAAAGAGAGACTAGGTATGTTTTCACACAGGGTGGTCATATAGCACCTTTCTGATAATATCACTTTTGAACAAAGGAAATGAACTAAGAAGATACTGGGAAGAGGGATGTTGCAGGCTTTGGGAATAGCACATACAAAAGCCTCCAGGCAGGGGCATACCTGTTATTTTGAGGACGCAGCAAGAAGCCAGTCTGGCTGAAGCAGAGTGAGCAAAGGGAGAGTAGTAGGAGATGAGATTGAAGAGGTAACAGGCTGGAACATGTAGGGTCACCCAGGCAATTGTTATGCCTTTTGACTTTTCTTTGGAGTGATATGGGAACCACTGGAGGGTTTTGAGCTGAGGAGTGACATGATATGACTTACTATTTAAAAAAGATTGCTGTGGCTTCTCTGTGGATGAGGTGATGGGGGCAGGGGCAAGTAAGAGGAAACCAAGTAGGAGGCCATTGCAATATTTTCATGGAAGATGATGATAACTTAGCCTGGGGTAACACCGTGGATAAAGTGAGAAGGGGTCAGATTCCAGATACATTTTGTAGTAGAGCTAATAGGGTTTGATATTTGATTGGAAATGGGTCTGGGTGAGGGAAATGAAGGAGTCAAGAATGATTCCAAGGTTCTGACTTGAGCAGATAGAAGAATGCAGTTGCCACTTACTTTATTGCTCTCATGAACCATATTTGGTATCTTTAATGACTTCAGAAAAAGTCATGTCAGAAATTAAAGGAACAGTGTCCTGGGGTGGGATGTGGTGCTTGCTTCCCAGACGCAGGGGTAGGTTGATTGAAGGCAATCATGGTCTGAGTTGGATGCCTGCAGCGGTGCAGGGGCTCTCACCTTCTCTGGCTCACCTTGCCGCGTCCTTCTCCCTTCTGGAAACATGACCTCCCACGTGGCTGTCTCTGATGGTGGCGTCAGGGATTCAGTGCCATGCAGGTGCGCAAGCTGCTAAGGTGAAGAACTGCAAGAACGTGGTGCTCTTCTGCCTGAGTGAGGACAGAAAGATCCTTGGGGAGGAGGCCCAGGGGGTCCTGGTAGGTGATGTGGGCCAGGCTGACGATGACCCCTTGCCAACTTTGTCAGGGCACCACCGGAGAAGGACTGCCGCTATGCCCTCTATGACGTAAACTAGGAGACCGAGGAGAGTGAAAGGAGGACCTGGTACTGATCTTCTGGACCCCTGAGTCTGTACTCCTTAAGAGCAGAATGAGCTATGCCAGCTCCAAGGTCCCCATCAAGAAGAAGCTGAAGGGTATCGAGCATGAATACAAGCACACTGGTAGTAGGAAGTCAAGGACCGCTGTGCCCTGGTGGAGAAGCAGTGGGGTTGGGGTTGGAGGGACGGTACTGCTTCTCCCTGGAGGACAGCCTTTGTGAGAACCCCGGCCTCCTGCCTGGAGCATCTGGCAGCCCCAGACCTACCCACTGGGGTTTCAGGCTACCCCCTTCCTGACCCAAGAGATTTGGGGGATTCCAGGAGGGGGAGGGCAGTCTCTTCACTCAGCTGCAAACAGCCCCGCACCCCATGGACCTTCCTCCTCCCTCCATCCCTGGTGGTCTGGCCTTCCTAAACCACTTCTGATCTTCTGATTCCTCTTGAGTTGAAGCAAACCAAATGCCTCCGCAGCACTGCAGTTCAGGGAGGGTCTGTATTTTTTCAGCGACACCCCCGACTCCCCACTTGTTCCTCCCCCTTCCCATACCGCAAACCTCTAACCACAGTAGTGATGCTGTGCTTGTCTGTTTAGTTCTGTGTATAAAGGGAAAGTTGAAGCGATGATCCCTCCCCCTTTCCCATGTTTGCAACCTCTCCTGGAAGCAGGACCTGCAAGGGACCTTCAACTAAAATACACACGGGTGCACAAGCGGGCGCACACACACACACACACACACACACACACACACACACACACGCAACAATTTTTTAAAAGATCACGGTCTGCTTATTGCCCATGGCCACAGTGATTGGTTCAGTGCTGGGCATATGACCTTAGATGATCCAATCAGAGGCCCAGGACTTTCATTTAATAATTTGGGACAGCTGTTCCTGCTAGAAATGAACAAGGAAGCAAGCTTGGCTCCCTGAGGCTTCCAGTAGTCCTCTTGTTCCTTTGATAGGAACCAGCCTTAGAATGAACTTGACATCATGGAAAGCAGAGGAGAGAGATAAAAAGAAAGCTAGGTTTTTTTCCTGTTACTTGTTTGAGTCACTATATCCATCCTCACCTGAAATCTTTCCAGAGACGTTCAGTTACACAAGCCAACAAACTCCCCTTTCTTGTGTACATCATTTTGGGCCACCAAGCACCTCCTGACTGATACGAGCCGCTTTCCATGTAAACGCTGTCCACAGTTCTCAGGCAGAATGCTCTCACCACCTGGGATCTCAGAACACAGGAAATAGTCACCCCAGAAAATCTGCAAACCATTTGAGGCTTAGGATCGGAGAGTTACATCATGTTCTGAGGAGGAGAGGCCACCTTCAGAGCATACGCTGTCCAAAATCCTGGAGGAATGGATCCCAGGAACTGTCAGAGCAGTCAACATCACCTGGCATCCGATGACCTCAGCTCCTCCCTGAGCAGTGGGGGCCGGGTGTTCCTCCTGAAACAGAGGGTCTTTGGCAGCTTGCTTCTGGATAGTGATGCGTTTATGGTCGTATTCACCAATTGCCGGAAGCAGTGGGTGGAAACTGATTCTGAATGGGGAGTCTCCATGAATACCAACATCCTGCTTCAACATTTGTTTCTGAAAATCTTTTACCAATTTGTGCTCCTTTCAAGACAGTTTAGGTTCACGATGAGCAGGACAGCCTGTGGAGTCAGGCTACCTGGGCTTCCCTCCTTGCTTCCCCAGGGCTGGTGAACCCAAAAGGGGTCTCAAGGCTGAGCTCAGCTGGCAGATAGGGGCCCCACTTTCCAGTCTCAGTAAATCCTCTGCACAGGGTATTAGCTTGAGATCTCAGAGGATTGCTGTATGGTGGGCTTCCTGGAATCTGTTCCCCCCAATTGTCTTGTTCGTCAACAAGTTTGAAAGGAATTCTAGTGTAGTGACCAAAAGCATCAAGAGCCTTTAGCCAGACTGCTGGAGTTTGCATCTTAAATCTACCGCTAAAGACTGCAAATTACTTAACCTCTTCATGCCTCAGCTTCCTCCTCTGTAAAATAGAGATAATAAAAAACTATCTCTGGGACTTCCCTGGCGGTCCAGTGGTTAGGGCTCTATGCTCCCAGAGCAGGGGGCACAGGTTCGATCCTTGGTCAGGGAACTAAGATCCCACATGCTGCACGGCGTGGCCTAAAAAAAACCCGAAAAACCAACAAACAAAAAACCAACTGTCTCTATCTCCTAGAGTTACTTTGAGGAGAAATTAGTTATTACAGGCAGTCTTAGAACAGTGCCTGGCATCCATGAATAATAGCTGTTAGGTTGCTTGTAACTTGCTAGTAAGTAATGATGCAGAGACACCAAAGCAAAATGAGTTGGGAGAGAAGAAACAGAAATGCATATAGGAAGCAGAGAGTACCGCTGAATGTCTGACAAAAAAGAGAATGGTTGGCGTGCCTTTCGACAAGGTTCAATCTTCTCTCTCCAGCCAGGGTGGAGTTTCTGGGCTGGAACCAACAAGACGGAAGGGGAAGCCCAGCCACCTCCTTCCTGTTGCCGCTATAGACTTTGCGGCCAGCAGCCTGTGTGGCTTTTCTTTTATGCTGCGCTAATCCTCCTCCTAGTCATAACTACATTCCTCACTTTAAAGTTTGCAGAGCCCTTCCAAAATGATGCTCAGAACAGAATCAGGTAGAGTCTATTGTTTTCCCATTTCACAGATGGGGAGAACAGGGCTTGGGCTCGCCACCCAGCTTCAATAATATTTAAAACATGCAAATATCGTGGATTCTCCCCCCATATATATATGTATAGTATATATATACCATATATATAGTCTCAGGGCCCCTTTACTGTGTGTGTGTGTGTGTGTGTGTGTGTGTGTGTGTGTATTTTTTTTTTCTTTCTAATTACTGCCCTAGAGTTTCCTAGGGCACGGTTTGCAAACTACACACCTACCTGATTTCTCTAGGGGTCAATGTAAACATATTTGGTGGATGCCCCCATTGACCTAGAATCTGGGAAATTTATGAAACTTAGTTAGAGGTATACTTTGTATCAAAGTATAAGTCAAATAAAAACAAAGTACTAAACCTCATATCTTAGACCCTAAAAATATTTATAACAGTAAACTGGATAAATGGATACCTGTTAGCTGCTCCTCAGCCAAGTTCCCAGAGCACAGACCTCTGCACACACACTTATCCTAAGTAACACAAGTATCTATTTCTGCCAGTGTTTCTTACTCTCAAGTATTCCATTGTTTTATTTTTAAAATTTTCTATAATTAAAAGCTGTATTGCTATTCTTTCCTTATGTCTTAATAATAATGGGTAACTCATACTGAACATCACATGTGCCAGGTGCTGTCTTTATATGTAGTTCTTAAGAACTTTATTAAATCATTTACTTCTCACAGCAACCCAGTTAGGTAGCTACTATTATTTTTCTCCTTTTGCAGATGACATCACTGAGGCACAGTGACCTGCCTCCATTCGGTTTAAATTCAGGTAGTTTGGTTTCAGAACGAACACACTTTACTACGCTAGTCTACATGTTTGAGGTAGAATTTTAATAACACCAGCAAAGCAAAGAGGTGAAAAAAATGTTAAAGTATAATCCTAACCCTCAGATATAACTACTTTAACATTTGGTGTATATTAGTGATTATAAATCAGGCAGAGGGTAGGGTGGAAGCGAGGGGCATATATCAGAATTATTTGGGGAGCTTTTAAAAAAACGCATATGCTTGAAGTATTCTACCCAAGGGGGAGGGGCAAGCATGAGGATCTGGTGGAAAAAATTAGGTGATACTGAAATAAACAGCCTCCCCTCTTCCCTTCCACGTTCCAAATGTTCCACCTCCATTCCAACTGAAAGCCACTACTGTGTCTTTCCGATCTTTTTTCTATGCATAGCTACATATGTATACACATAAATACACACTTAGAAATGACAAATCAAAAACAAATGGTTGTAAAAAAAAAAAAAATACCAGGGCAAGCAAGAGATGCTGGCACATAATATGATAAAATGCATAGTTACCCTGGATTCTTACTGTACCATCAGGGCACATCAGTGAGACAGTTTCCAGGTTGGAACCTGGTAGGCTTTTCAGCATCAATCGCTCTTCCTGTGAATTTGTTTCTTTGTGATTTGGCGGGTGGAAGTGGCCAAGTTATTTTTCTGCCCAGGTTCTCCCGGTGGCCTTGTACCCTGAGCTGATTTGTGCTTTACCGTCTTCCAGATGCAGCCCCGTGCCAGGGCGCTGGATGGCTGCCTGGGTTCATGGTATTCCCCGTTCAGGCGAGCTCGAGAGCCTGGGGAGAAGGGGACAGGCAAACCCAGCGGGATGCCTAGCATGGTCAGGAAGGAGTGAGAACCTGAGCCCTGGAGGGGAGAGCCAGAATGAGGCGCTTCTGGTCTCTGCTCCCATTAACAGCCCACCATGACCCTCCTCCCAGGTATTGATTTACTCTCCTGTCCCCCTCAGTGGACTGGGTGCTCCTCACGGGCAGGAGACTGGTCTGATTATTTTGTCTTTCTTCCTCTTTGTATCCTGATTGCCTGCAATGGTGCCTGGAGCAGAGTAGGAGCAGCAGTTTCTTGCTGGGATGAATTATAGGCATAACAACAGCCAACACTGAGGGGCGGCTCTGCGCCTCAAAGGCAGACGAACAAAACAGTTTCCAATCTTCACAACAACTCCTTAGGGGAGAGTCTAGATTCTATTATTCCCCCTATCGTAGAGATGAGGAAATTAGGCAGAAGGAGTTTGAGTAACTTGCCCCAGGTCACGCAGATAAGTGGTTGGCTGCAGTCAAACCCGGGAGGCTCAGCTCCAGAGTTCAAATTCTTAATCCCTGTGCTACTTCTCCCATCCCTCCCTCTCCTTCAGTTCATTGGCCAGAGTGATTGCCTAAGGTTTCACTGGACCCTGTCACTCCCCTGATCAAGAACCTTCAAGGCCAGACTCCTCAGCATGGTATACAGCCTGTCTACAGTTGTCCCCAGTCACCTGACCACTGCAGAGGCAGTAGGAGTTTGATCCCAACTCTAATGATATGCTGTGTAACCTTGGACACGCCCCTTGACCTCTCCCCATCTCCTGCTCCTCAACGAGAGCAGTAATAGTACCGACTTCATGTCGCACGTACAAGGGCTTAATAATCACCCAGCGTGGGAACTGCTTAGGACACAGGTTTGCAAACTTTTTCTACAAAGGGCCAGATGGTAAATGTTGTTGGCTTTGTGGGCCATACGGTCTCTGTCACAACTGCTCAGCTCTGCCACTCCTGTGCAAAAGCAGCCACAGACAAATTTGAATTTTAAATAATTTTCATGTGTCATGAAATATCCCTTTTTAAAAATCTCCCCCATTTAAAAATGTAAAAACTTTTCTTAGCTTAAGGATAGTATAAAAACAGGTGCTGGGCTAGCTGTGGTCTGCAGGCTGTAGTTGGCTAACTCCTAGTTTGGAACATTGTCTGGTACAGAGAAAGAGCTTAATAAATCCTAGAGAAACAGTATGAAGTAGGGGGACAAAGTAGGAGTTTGTAAGGTGTTCAGGGCTTTGACTTGGTGGGGATGTTTGGATGGAAGAGACGGGCCAAATGTCAGAGATTGAATCAAGGAGCCAGCATCTGCTAAGCACCCAGTGTGGCCAGGCACCACTTTCTACATTTCTTCCCATTCCCTCCTCACGCTGACCCTGACCTTCTGTCCTATTTACAGAGGAGGTGAGTGAGGCTCAGAGAGGTTAGGTAACATGCCCAGAGTTGCACAGCTTTTAAGTATTAGAGTCAGGATCTGAACCTAGTTTTTGAAGGATTACCAAAGACTCTGCTTTTTCTACTATACCATCATGTACTGCACACAGATTGAGAACGTACAACGTGTAAGGTGCTATGCCAGGTCTGGGAACACAGTGGTGTAAAAGATTTAGCTTTAACCGGATGGAGTGTATAGTGTTGTAGGAGACCAGACATCCAAATAAGCAATTATAACTCAGGGTGAAAACTCCGATGATGAGAACACACAGGAGGGGCTCAGAGTTAAAGACTGTAACCCACATTTGGGAAATCAGAGTGGGCTTCCTGAAGGAAGTGATGTCTAAACCGAGACTGCAGGTCAGCAAGGGAAGACCCAGGGAATAATAACACTAAGCTACAATTTCTTGCCTGCTCAACCAGATTGTCAGTGGGTAGCTCCTACCCCTGAGAAGTCTGGTTCTGAGATTCATGGCCCTTGATGGTCCCTTCCCAAGAGGGTCCCCGAGTCTTCTGTCTTCAGGTGTTCTCTGCCTTCACCTGTCTCATCCTGAAATGCTATCATAGTTTTGCCCCACAGCTCCCTGGAGACAAGACTCAGCCCCTTCTCTGTTTTCCTCATTACTTCAAGTATTCCATGGATTGGTAAATCTGACTTAAGATTTTGGTGGATGGAGGTGAGTGTCATGGGGAGGGGTCACTTCTGGAGCGAAGGGTTTCCGCCCCTCTGCCCCCCCACTTCCTCTCTGGAACTGCAAACAAAACCCTCCCTTTGTCTTGCTGGGAGCATTCCGCCCACCTCCGGCCCTAAGGATCTCAGTTTTTACTTCTGGCAAAGTATTTTCTCAACAAACACAGCTCTACCTTCCTAAGAAGAATTCTGATGAATAAACTGCTCTTCTCTTTACATATACATTGTCTCATTTCATCCTCCTAGCAAACCTCCAGCATAGCTATCATTGTCGCCATTTTACAGATGGGGAAACTGAGTAGCCCAAGTGATGGCATTGAGAGTTAAGAGCAGTACTTACGTCTGAATCCAAAATCTGCATTCTCAGCCACTCTATCCTGCTTCTCAATACCACTCTAATTGGATCTGGGGACGAGAGGGGTTGGGAGGGCAGGCAGGGAAAGTGAACAGAGTCAGAAACTGGGTCCATAAAAGAATACTGATTTCGCCAGACGTGCTAGTTTCCAGTGACTTACACCTCCACAATCTTAGGGTTAATATTTCTTACTCTCGTTTCTTCGGAGCGTGAGAATTGGACCAGACTGGCAAAGTCACATACAACCCAAACAGACAAGGCTGCTTTATAAGAGGATTAGAATTGCCCTAAAAGGTCCAGGTTATCATGCTCAGTTGGGGGAGAGAGGTGAGACCTGGCTGTGGACACCCCAAAACGCTCAGGCCTGGGGCTCATCCCACTGGCTGGGCCTGAGGACAGTCCGGAAAGTAGTGCTGTAGTTTTCTGATAAGTGAGCAAATGTGAGGGAGACAAGGAGAAGAAACAGGAAACGAGGAGAGAGGAAAGGAAGCTGAGGAGAGACAATTCTGTATTCAACAAAGCCGTTTTATATTTCAAGTGAATCCTGATACTGAAGCCAGATACTCTAGAGGCATTCACGCAGGCTGGGGTTTGGGGCCAGTTCTTGCAACAGCTTGGTTCCAAGTCTGGGAAATGAAGTTATTATGAAGCCAACATCTCAACATAGGAATCAAGGCCTCATTTTCGGCATCCAGAAGAATCTGGGGACAGAGTTACTAGCGGCATCTTGGGTGCTGCAAGCTTTGAACCTCGCCCACGTGCGGGTATGTGAGAACCGTGTACCCAGAGGAAAGCTCGACCTGCGGCAAAGAACAGGGAGCCCCGCCTTCAGGAAGCCTTGAGCAAGGAGCAGCGAAAATGTGCTTCCTCTTCCCTCCTCTCTCCAGCCCTGAAGGTCACTGTGGGCTGACAAGCACTTCCCCCACACCCTGTGACTTGAGTCCGGCTCCCCTCGCCCCACCCCTGTCCTCACTGTCCCTTCTCAGCTGAATCGGTCCAGTCTTTAGACCCATCTCTGTCCTGGCGGGGGGGTCTGGTCTTTGCACTTTTGCTCTCAAAGGGAACCAAAGGCCACTATCACGATGGCAGATGCGCGCTGGCCCCAGTAGGTCTGTGTCTGTTTCATGGGGGTAGCAGTGGGTAGTACACTGGGTGGCCTTGGAAAGTAGGAAATCCTCTTCAGCGTCCAGAGCAAAGATGGCTTAGAACAGTGTCTGGTCCGTGGTGACAGCAGTAGAACTATTAAACAGCTATCATTCTTGCCCCCAGCCCAGCTCTGAGGTGTGTGAAAGTGAGCGGGCAAATGAATGAGATAGGGATTGATGGGGCCTCGCAGGTTAAATATTGGAGAGGATGGGGCAAGTGTGTGTGCAAAGGCCCAGCAGCAGGAATTAGCAAGGTGTCTTTGTAGAAATGTGAGTGGACAAGAAGGAATAGAGTAAAGCATTCACTGTAGCAGGAGCAGGTTACAGACTCTCAGATTATTCAGGGCCATTGCTTGCCAGCCTAGGGTATTTGAATTTTATCCTGTTGGCAATGGGGAGTTGGCTGATTTGACATCATTTTGCTGTCGTAGATTAAGATTTGGTATTTAACTGAACTCCTACAGTTAAATGTAGGAATACAAAAGTACAAAGTGCAATTTGGTACAAACTTGAACTCTTACTTTGCTTTTGGGCTATGTGTTTTTTCCTTCCTTCCTTCCTTCCTTCCTTCCTTCCTTCCTTCCTTCCTTCCTTCCTTCCTTCCTTCCTCCCTCCCTCCCTCCCTCCCCCCCTCCTTCCGTCCTTCCCTCCTTCCTTCCCTCCCTCCCCATCTCCCTTCTCTTACTTTCTCTCCCTGCATTTTCTCAATTCAAAAATTCTATGCATTGTATCCTTCATGTAGTTGGTAACTAATTACCATCTCCTGGGAATCTTCACATCAGTTGGTGAGAAGTTTGGAAATGTGACAAGTCCTTTTTTTTCTTTTATAAGCAGGATTAACCAGCTAGCTGTACATTCTGTACAGAAGGGAGAGCATCTCATTTCTCACCTCTGAGGTTGTCAGATCCTGTCCTGTTCTACCAGAGACTTAATTTATGCTGTTAGGGTTATCATATGAAACTCTAACTTGGGTTACCAGTGGGTCCCACTCTCCCCAGTCCTAATAGACAAATCATTTTCAACCAGGGACCGTTTTGACCCTCAGGGGACAGTTGGCAATGTCTGGAGACATTTTTGGTTGTCACAGCCTGGGTGTGTGTGTGTGTGGAGGGGTGGTGGTGATGCGCTGCTGGCCTTTAGTGGGAGGGGGCCAGAGATGTTGCTAAACATTCTACAACGCACAGGACAGCGCCCACAATTCTTTGGATGACAAAGAATTATCCAGCCCCAAATGTCAGTAGTGCTGAAGCTGAGAGATCCTGGTTTAGATGGGAACCTCTGGCTAAGAAAGGAAAGTGAAGTGAATGGAGTGAGAATCTGTGTGGACAGGATCATGATGGAGAGGATGACTGATCTGAGGAAAAGATCCACCAGAAGCAACTGTGCTGAGAAGGATTTGGCATCAGAATGAAAACCAGAATTTTAAATATAACGCTTTTTATGAGCAAATGCAATTTGCCTATTTTAAATTAGCTCTATGGAGATATTAAAATTTATTTATTGGTTCTGAAAGGCTCCCAGCAAGAGTAGCTGCAGCTGTGTTGGACTTTGCAGTGTTGCCAGTAACAGCATTTGAAGCCCCTTGTGGCTTTGACTTTCAGGAAATATAGATAATAGTTTTGGAAGGGAGCAGGCACCAGACATCCATTTTGGTGGGGAAATGCAGCACCTAAAGCATTTTTCTATCCAAGTGGTTAGACACTGACTCTGATCCTCTTAGTAAGAAAGTGGTTAATTTTTAACTCAGTTTGGAGGAGTGGGGACTCTGACCCTGGTGGTTCCTTGGATCAATAATGTCGCTCACAGATCCGATGGTCTCGGCTCTCTCCACAGTAAGCTCTGCCCACCCCGTCCTCTCCCCTGTCCTCACTCATTGCCTGGTGCTCTCATCCGGTCCCGAGGCATTCATCCTCTCCACAGGCCAGCAGCCCTTCATGCTAACGGGCAATCCCAGTGCATTTCCCCAGTCCTTTGACTCTCCTGCTTCCCTGGAGGATCATTTCACGTCTTCCTTCTCCTCAAATCTCCAACATCCCCTTCCCCATCACTCGAGACTGATGACCTTACTTTCTGTTTCCCCGAGGAAACAAGCAATCAGGAGACACTTCCACCGATTCCATCACATATACCAGCATCTGTATCCTTTTGCCCTTCTTTCCTTCCAGTTACTAGGGTCCAACTTTAGATTCCACCCCCTCTGCCAGCACACGGACATCGTTGCTTCTTTCTCCTGGGTTCATGCTCCCCTCACTCCCTCAACTGGATTCTTTCTTTTTTTTTTTTTTTTTTTTTTTGCGGTATGCGGGCCTCTCACCGCTGTGGCCTCTCCCGTTGCGGAGCACAGGCTCTGGACGCGCAGGCTCAGCGGCCATGGCTCAAGGGTCCCGCTGCTCTGCGGTACGTGGGATCCTCCCGGACCTGGGCACGAGCCCCTGTCCCCTGCATCGGCAGGCGGACGCTCAACCACTGCGCCACCAGGGAAATCCTCAACTGGATTATTTCTATCAAACTTACTTATGACACATTCGGTATTTTTTAAAAAGTCTTCCTTGACCTTACATCTCCCTTCAACTGTTGCTCCAGTTTCCATAACAGCAAAAGAGTTGCCGCCTCCTCCTCTATCCTGAACCCTTTTATTTACACTCTCACCCATCAAACCACCAAAACCTATTCTTGTCAAGGTCATGGTGATCTTCACTTGACCAAATCCAATGGTTAATTTTCAGTCCTTATTGAGGCGTTTGGCAGCATCGATCCCAAGGCTCTTTCCCTCTTGACACACTCCCAACAGCCCGGGGGAGTATGGTTGTTTCCTTGGTGGTGTAATGTCTTCAACCCAGGGAAGGTTTGGAATTAAATACAGAGATGATGAAGTAAATCACATCCGTAGCATTAAGTTTTTTATGTTAAGTTTGGAAATAATCTGTGTGTTTGATATTTTAAGTATGTGTAACATTTAAATGAATTTGGTATATTGAAGGACAATTTGCTATATTAAGAGGCTTTTGTAAGAGTAATCAATTATGTAAGTTTATAATCAACTATGGAACATTTAAAAGAATTTTGAACCTGTTACACTACATTTATACGTTTAATTTTATTGTTTTACAAGAATGACTGAAGCAGCCAGGATTCTTTTTGTTTTTCTTTTTTAAAGTTGGTTAATTCAGAGTTAGCTAATTAACATAGAGGATAAGAGTCAAAACCTGGATTCTGAAGCCAAGCTGTATGTTTCACAAAGTAGTTCAGGTATTATTAGCTACATGACCTTTTGAAAATTACTCTCTGTACCTCAGTTTCCCTGTGTTTGAAACAAAGGTGATAATACCATGAGATATCTGCTCGAACTGCTGTGAGAATTAAATGAGTTAACAATGTAAATTGTTTAGAACAGTTTCTGAGCATAGTAAGGACTGTGTTAGCTGTCACTGAAAAGCAAATCAAATATATCAAATTTATAAATGCAGTTAAACACCTTTAAAGTTTAAGTAACTAAGTCTAAATGGGACCAACTCCTAATTAAAGCCTCCCATAAAATAAGTTGTGATTTTCCTGATAAATAACACAATAAGATTTATAAAAGTGGCTTAAAAGCTTAAAGGAAGGAGTAGGATTCAAATTTGTTACTCCAATAAGTCAAATATGGCTTACAAGGAAAAAAAAAAAAAGTAGCCCCAAAGCAATCTTTTTTGTAGAACAAAGTTGTCCTCTGGGGTACTAGAAAACTCACAAAGACAAAACTAATTTCCAAGGAGCCCTGGCATTTTCTACTTGCCGCTGGGCTTCTGAGGGGACTGTGGTGTGAGAGAGCGAGGAAGCCCACTCAGTGGGCTGGCCCGGAGCCCAGCCTCCTCCCACCCATGCTGAGCCTCAGCAGCTCCAGGTAAATCAGTGCACTTGTGGGGGGCTTCTGCCTACGATTTCAGGGTCTGAGGGTTTGGGGTCCAATGAAGTTCTAAAATATCTTGTTTTATTTGGACGATGGCCTCATTTTCTTTAAGCTTAAATTTTTGGAGCACCCTGAGGATCGTTACCCCAAAGGTAATATGTCTTCTAACCAAAGTCACAATACTGAACTCCCGACAGGACAGAAATAGGAAAGTGAGTGTATAAATTCCGGCTATGAGACTCTGTTACAGACCCAAGGGCCAGAGCTGGACGGGGCTGTCTCTTACCACACCACGGTTGTTGCAAACCAGGAAGGCACTCGCTTCTTGCAGTGGTTACGAATCAAGCATCAAGTCAAACCGCATAGTCATTGGGCAGCACTTGCCAGTGTCTGGCGCGTAGAAAGAGTGCAGTGACTATGTAACTTGATTTGATGCCGAATTCTCCTCAATTCCTAAACTTTTCATTTTTAAGAAGAGGGATCTGCCAACTTTTGGGGTAAAGGGCCAGAGAGTAAATATTTTAACCTTTGCAAGTCATATGGCCTCTCACAACTGCTCAGCTCTGCCGTTGTATCACAAAAGCTGCCACATGCAAATAAATGGGCATGACTGTGTTCCAATAAAACTTTATTTGAAAAACAGGTGGTGGGTCAGATTTGGCCTTCTTTAGAGTAGTGCTTCTCAAACTTTTTCCACTATGACTATTGGTGGTTTTTTTTGTGTGTGTGTGGTACGCGGGCTTCTCACTGTTGTGGCCTCTCCCGTTGCGGAGCACAGGCTCCGGACGCGCAGGCTCAGCGGCCATGGCTCACGGGCCCAGCTGCTCCGCGGTGTGTGGGATCCTCCCAGAACGGGGCACGAACCCGTGTCCCCCGCATTGGCAGGCGGACTCCCAACCACTGCGCCACCAGAGAAGCCCGACTATTGGGTTTTTGTTCAACAGTTTAGTTCAATAGATTATTGTTCCCTGCCTAACTGATGTTGGGCTCTGTGGTGTGGCTGGCTTTGGTCGATAGGATTGTGCATTTCACTGCATCTTGCCTTTCAGTGGAATGTTAGGAGACATGAGGCAAGCAGAGGATTCAGATGTGTTTATGGGATGAGGCTTACTCTTTTGTGCCTTTAACGTTATGATGAGAAGGACTACTCCCAGGCATCTGCTGCACCTTTCGCCTGGACCCCAAACTGAACAACAGGTGGAACAGACCTGCGTGCAGCAGTAAGGGGCCAAACTTGGCAGGGCCTGCAGCTTGAAGCAAAGCTGCCCAGATGAGCCCAACCTAAATTAGCCAATCCTCAGCTGACCCACAGGTGAGCGAGCAAGTACTTTATGTATATGAATTCACTTAATCCTACGCTAACTCTATGAAATATGCAGGTATTACTCTTCAGGTGAGGACACTGAGGCTTGGGGAAGCTAAGTAATTTGCTCAAGGCCACAGAGCTAGTAAGTGGCCACACAGTGCAGGTTCACATTCAACAGGTCTGGCTCCACAGTCCATGGCTAATTCACTTTGATATTGTCTATTCTAATACAATCTATTACATTTTTATTTTTTTTTAAGATTTTTTTTTTGATGTGGACGATTTTCATAGTCTTTATTGAATTTGTTACAATATTGCTTCTGTTTTATGTTTTCGGTTTTTTGGCCATGAGGCATGTGAGATCTTAGCTCCCTGACCAGGGATTGAACCCGCACCCCCCGCATTGGAAGGCAAAGTCTTAACCACTGGACCGCCAGGGAAGTCCCTCTATTACATTTTTTTAAAAATTTGATGGTTATAGCCCACTACATTGATTTCATAACCCTATGATTTTTTAAAATAAACTTATTTAATTAATTTATTTTTGGCTGTGTTGGGTCTTCGTTGCTGCACTTGGGCTTTCTCTGGTTGCGGCGAGTGGGGGCTGCTCTTCGTTGTGGTGTGCAAGCTTCTCATTGTGGTGGCTTCTCTTGTTGTGGAGCATGGGCTCTAAGCACGCAGGCTTCAGTAGCTGTGGCACATGGGCTCAGTAGTTGTGGCACCCAGGCTCAGTAGTTGTGGCTCGTGGGCTCAGTAGTTGTGGTGCACGGGCTTAGTTGCTCCACGGCATGTAGGATCTTCCCGGAGCAGGGCTCGAACTTGTGTCCCCTGCATTGGCAGGCAGATTCTTAACCACTGTGCCACCAGGGAAGCCCCATGACCTTATGATTTTTAAAACTTCCTCCAAGGAGTTATTCTATGAAAACAAGAACTAAAAGGCAAACTCTCAATCAAGAACCTTAAAACCAAAATTTCCATTGGATTGTTTTCCTAGAGCTTGTCATCACTGTCTTCCCCCACAGCCCCCAAGAAAAGCTCTTGGACACGCTCCTTTGTGTCTTGGTGGTGAGGAGCTCAGCAGATAGAATAACGTGGGCCAGACATCCTCTGCCCCTCACTCACCCACTTCCCTCCAACTCCCAGGTGCTGCAGGATCAACAGGAATTCACAACTTCCTGGTGAGAAAGAATGACGGTCACCAGCATTTCAGGGAAAGAGAATGGCTGCCTCCTAGTGCTCTCAGGGGCTCCTTGAGCTTTGGCCTCGTGAAGAAAGCTTAGGTCTAAACAGGGAGATAAAGTTTGATCCAAGGGATAGGAGTTTCTGAGGGGTCCAGATCCCCACCACTGGGTCAGGGCAGGGAGAACCTCTGGCAATTTTAGAATTTGATGGAAATAGAGGCTAGAATTGTAGCATTACAAATATGAGATGGAAATGGAAGTAGTTATATCGCTCAATCCATTGTGGAGAGAATGTACAAAACCAGCCTTGGGCAACAGAACAGCTCCTTGATTTTTTTTTTTTTTTTTTTTTTGGACACAATAGAAAAAAAAGCTTTTACAGTTTTATTGAGAAATAATTGACATACCCCACTGAATAAGTTTAAGGTATACAGCATGATTGTTTGATTTACATATATTATAAAATGATTGCCACAATAAGTTTCGTTCTCATCCATCATCTCATATAGATACAATAAAAAGAAAAAAAATTTTTTTCCTTAGGATGAGAACTTTTAGGACCTGCTCTCTTAACAATTTTCCTATATATTACACAGCAGTGTAAACTATCATCATTGTGTTGTACATTACATCCCTAGTACTTGTTTATCTTATAACTGGAAGTTCATAACTTTCTCCTGCCTTCATTCAGTTCTCACTTCTGGTAACCCCATGCCTCTGGTAACCACAAGTCTGATCTCTTTTTTCTCTGAGTTTGGTGGGGTTTTTGTTTGTTTGTTTGCTTGTTTTAGATTCTACATATAAGTGAGATCATCCAGTATTTGTGTTTCTCTGTTTGACTTATTCACTTAGCAACATGCCTTCAGGGTCCATCCATGAGAAAAATATTTGTACAATATATAATTAACAAGTTTCATGTGAAAAGGAAATAGAAATACAATGTTCAGGTTTAGATATATCTGAGCTAAACTCAAAACTAATATCAGAGAGTATTGATTTAGAAAAAAAACGTTAAACGAAGGCAGCTGGAAGTATGTAAAAAAACGTGGTTTATGTAATAATCTTTAAAATTTTCTCATATAATTTGAATATTTTAAGTAAAATTAGCAAATCAAATTCTGCCGCACTGCATCTTACCTCGCAGGGGTGGTTTTCAGGGATTCTTTTAACACACTGGATTAAAATCTTGCTATGGTCAAGAAATTGACAAAAAGCTTCCCTGCTGTATGTGATTCTCTTTCTCTTTCTTTTTTATTTGTCACAGGGGGCTTCCCTGGTGGCGCAGTGGTTGAGAGTCCGCCTGCCGATGCAGGGGACACGGGTTCGTCCCGCGGTCCGGGAAGATCCCACATACTGCGGAGCGGCTGGGCCCGTGAGCCATGGCCGCTGAGCCTGCGCGTCCGGAGCCTGTGCTCCCGCAACGGGAGAGGCCACAACGGTGAGAGGCTCGCGTACCAAAGAAAACAAAAAAAAAAGAACTAGCTACTCTCTCATCATGCCCTCATTTACACAAATCTGATGCACCTTTCTGGGTTTTTTTTTTTTTGTTTTTTTTTTTAGCGGTACGCGAGCCTCTCACTGCTGTGGCCTCTCCCGTTGCGGGAGCACAGGCTCCGGACGCGCAGGCTCAGCGGCCATGGCTCACGGGCCCAGCCGCTCCGCAGTATGTGGGATCTTCCCGGACCGCGGGACGAACCCGTGTCCCCTGCATCGGCAGGCGGACTCTCAACCACTGCGCCACCCAGGAAGCCCGAGTAGCTAGTTTTGTTTTATGATCTTATGAAGGAAAACGTGTGACCCTTACAAATATACACATATATACATATATATCCTGAAGCAGCAATGGGACTTTGTTTATATTGCAAATAAATATCTTTTTTTTTCTTTAAAAAACGTTTTTTAATGCAAAATAGCACCTATTCATTTTTGGTGTTAACCATACCCAGAGTCTCTAACTAACAGTATTGAATTTCAGGGTCTCATGACGTTCTCTATTCTCAGCTGTCTTTTCATTCTCCCTTACTGCAACCTCTGGGCTGTGATTCATTTTACACCAGTTGTAATAAACTCCACTAGAGGAAGGGCTGGTCTGCTGGTGGAGATCTTTCAGTTCCAGCTGACCAATTTTTGCTTCCTTATTGTTCCTTGGACAATCTTTGTCCCGGGATCAAACTTTATATGTTAAAAATTGTAGCTGCTTTTCAAAAAATCCCTTAAGACTTGAAAGAGAATGAGTAAAGCACTCTGATTGCCAATCAACAATCATCAACCCATTTTTACCAAGTAATCATAAATCTTCCATGAACTATGGAAGACAGACACCAAAGTGGAGATCCCTATATGGGATTAACGAGACGTAAGATACCCATCTTCATTTCTAGTTTTGAAATTTTTTATTTTGAAATGATTTTGGACTTATAACAGTGTTGCAAAAATACAAAGAACTCCTATATGCTCTTCATTCAGAAACCCCAATTGTTAATAATTACCTAATTGTTTTTATCATTGTATCACTGTGTGTGTGTGTATATTATTTTTTCTGAGAGTAAGTTCAGATATGATGCCCCTTCACTCCTAAATACTTCAGTGTGTATTTCCCAAGAATGTGGACATTCTCTCACAGTGTGATAACAGTATAGTTTTCACATTAGGAAGTTGAGATTGATACAATATTAGCTTTTAATTTACAGTCCGTATTCAAATTTCACCAACTGTCTCAGTAATTTCCTTTGTAGCAAAAACAATTTATTTTTCTGGTCCAGGATCCAGTCTAGGATCACAATTTGCATTTGGTTATCATGTCTCTTTAGTCTCCTTTCATCTGTAAGTGTTCCTCAGATTCTGTTTCATGACCTTGACATTTTTTAGGAGTACTGACTAGTTACTTTGTAAAATGTTCTTCAGTTTGGGTGTGTCTGAGCTTTTCTGCTGGTTCCCATTCAAGCAATGTATTTTTGGCAGGAGTACCACAGAAGTGATACTGTTTCTTTTCAGTATCATGAGATACATCATGTCTGTTTGTTCCATTCCTGGCGATATTAACTTTGATCATGAAGATGGTGTCTGCCAGGTTTCTCTACTGTAAAATAACTATTTTTCTCTTTGTAATTAATAAGTGCAGGTACTTATTAATAAGTGACAGGTACTTCCTCTTCAAACTTTTACTAATTTTAGAATCCAATTGATGATGCTTTCTGAATCAAGCATAACAGTGACCAAATGATGACCTTTCTTCCCCAGCTCTATTGAGGTTTGATTGACAACCGGAAGTTATATATATTTAGAGTGTACAACTTGATATTTTGACATACATATACATTGTGAAATGATTACCACAGTCAAGCTAATTAACATATCTGTCACCTCACATATTTACCTTTTTTTTTTTTTTGCATGTGTGGTGAGAGCATTTGAGATCTACTCTCTCAGCAAATTTCAAGTAAATATAATACATTATTATGAACTATAGTCACCATGCTGTACATTAGGTCTCCAGAACTTATTCACTCATCTTATAACTGAAAATTGTACCTTTAGATCAACATCTTTCCTTCCCTCTTCCACCCTGCTGCCCAGACCCTGGTAACCATTACTCTACTCTCTGTGCTGTGAATGCAACTTTTTTTTTTTTTTAAGATTCTTTATACAAATAAGATCATGCAGTATTTGTCTTTCTGTGACTGACTTATTTCACTTAGAATAATGTCCTCCAGTGTCATTCATGTTGTCAAAAATGACAGGCTTTCCTTCTTTTTCAAGGCTGAATAATATTCCATTGTATGTATGATATATATATATATATATATATATATATATATCACATTTTCTTTATCCACTCATTTGTCATTAAACACTTGTTTCCATATCTTGGCTATTGTGAATAAAGCTGCAATGAACATGGTAATGCAAGTATACCTTGGAGATGATGATTTTATTTCCTTTAAATATATATGTAGAAATGAATTGCTGGGTCATATGGTATTTCTATTTTTAATTTTTAAAGAAACCCCCATACTGTTTTCCATAATGGCTATACCAATTTATATCCCCACAGTGTACAAAGGATCCCTTTTCTCTACATCCTCACCAATACTTGTTATCTTTCGACTTCTTGATAATAGCCATCCTAACAGGTGTGAGGTGATATCTCACTGTGGCTTTGATTTGCATTTCCCTGATGCTTAGTGATGTTGAGCATCTTTTTATATACCTGTTGGCCATTTGTTTGCTATCTTTGGGAAAATGTCTGTTCAGGTCCTTTGCCCATTTCTTTTTTTTTAACTTTTTAAAAAAAAAATAAATTTATTTATTTATTTTTGGCTGCATTTGGTCTTTGTTGTTGCATGCGGGCTTTCTCTAGTTGTGGCGAGTGGGGGCTACTATTTGTTGCGTTGCATGGGCTTATTGCGGTGGCTTCTCTTGTTACGGAGCATGGGCTCTAGGCTCGTGGGCTTCAGTAGTTGTGGCACATGGGCTCAGTAGTTGTGGCTCCTGGGCTCTAGAGCACAGGCTCAGTAGTTGTGGCACACAGGCTTAATTGCTCCGCAGTATGTGGGGTCTTCCGGGGCCAGGGCACAAACCTGTGTCCCCTGCATTGGCAGACAGATTCTTAACCACTGTGCCACAAGGGAAGGCCCCTTTGCCCATTTTTCAGTGGGTTTTTGTTTTGTTTTGTTTTGTATTGCTATTGAGTTGTATGAGTTCCTTATATATTTTGTATATTAACCCTTTATTGGGTATATGGTGTGCAAATATGTTCTCCCGTTGCGTAGATTGCCTTTTCATCTTGTTGATTGTTTCCTTTGCTGTATAGAAACTTTATAGTTTGATGTAGTTCCACTTGTTTATTTGTGCTTATGTCGCCTGTGCTTTTGGAGTCAAATCTGAAAAATCATTGCCAAGACTAATGTGTAGGAATAGCTCCTTGATTCTGATGTTCACCCAGACTGCCCTGGAACTCACCCACTCATTTCTCACCCTCATCCACAGGTCTTCCTCTCAGTCATACCCACCCCCACCCCCCAAACACATACACACAACAGTTACATGAATCCTTTGTTTCTAAATTCAGTGTCTACTATCTACTCCTGGACTACCTTGATTTGAAAATCCATCCACTTAAAGGGTTTAAGGAACTCTACTTTATTAAAAAATTAGATATGTTCAGGCAGTGTTAAGTACTAAGAATAAAATAAAATAAGGATGGTGAGGGGCTGGGTGAGTGGGGGATGGGCTGCTATGGGCACTGTGTTCAGGGTTAGCCTTTCTGAGCTGAGACCTGCAGCATGAGAAGGAGCCAGCCAGTGAAAATCAGGGAAAGAAGGTTTCATACCAAGGAAACTAATGGTGCAAAGGCCCTGAGGCAGGAATCTGCTTGTCTGTTTGAGGAAGTAGAAAGACATGTGGCCAAGGATGCTAAGACAATTCAATGGGGGAGAGAAGAGTCTTTTCAACAAATGGAGCTGGACAACTGGATATCCACATGCAAAAGAATGAAACTGGACCCCATTCATACTGCATTTAAAAATTAAATCATAGCCCTAAATGTAAGAGCCAAAACTATAAAACTCTTTGAAGAAAGTATAGGAGTTTATTTCCATGATGTTACATTGAGCAAAGCCTTTTTAGATATGACAACAAAAACATAAGCAACAAAAGAAAAAATAGATAAATTGGACTTCATAAAAATTTAAAACGTCTGCACTTCAATGGACAAAAAGTGGAAACAACCGAAATACCCATCACTTGATGAATGGTTAAAGAAAATGTGGTCTATCCATACAATAGAATACTATTCAGCTGTAAAAAGGAGTAAAGAATTGATATATGCTACAACATGAATGAACCTTGAAAACATCGTGCTTAGTGAGAGAAGCCAGACATAAAAGACCAGATACTGTATGATACCATTTATATGAAATGTCCAGAATATGCAAATCTATAAAGATAGAAAGTAGATTAGTGGTTGCCTAGGGTCAAATGGGGAATGACTGCTCACGGTATGGTTTCTTCACAGAGTGATGAAAATGTTCTAAAATACATTGTGGTGCTGGTTGTACAACTCTGTGAATACACTAAAAGCCATTGAGTTGCATAGTTTACTTACATAGGTGAGTTATATGTATGTGAGTTATATCTTAATAAAGCTGCTTTATAGAAAGAAAGAGAAAGAGAGAGGAGGGAGGGAGGGAGAGGGGATCCAATGAGGAAGACAGAGGGCTGCAGCTCTATCTAAAATGTCATTGCTACTGTTCAAGCTTCTTTTAGAAATCAATTTACAAAAATACAATGATAGAGTAGTTCAGAGAGTACCTGAAGTGTGTGCATAAACAAAGATTGGGACTCACGAATAAGGGACTCGAGGTAAGAAGCAAACATTTTGGATCAGATGTCTTGAAGAAGACCAAGAGCGAGACATAGAAGTAGATCAAGAGCAGTGTAGAGCCATTCCCTTAGGCACATTTCTTTAACATTATCTCTGGCCGTTAGTGAAGAGGAACCAATAATTATAATAGTAGGGAGTATTTATTCAGAGCTTAGTGTGTGCCAGGCAGCGTTCTAACCACTTTTCCTGTACGATCTTGTATAATCCTCACAGCAATTACTAGCCTTTTTGTACAGATGGGGAAACCTGGACGCTCAGTGCGGTTAAGCCTGGTCGTTCAGCTGGGCTGCCTGGCCCCTGAGCATGTGCTCTTTGCCACCTCCCTAGAAGGCTCGCCATCACTTATTCTCTCTCTGTTAGTTCTTTATACAGAAAAACATAAAGCAAGTTGTACATAGCTCACATTACAGAGTGTGGGGTGAGTTCTTTACAACCAATACTCTAGTGATCTTCACGAAGTCCCTAGTTAATAATAAATCTCAAATATTCTTGTGTGTGTGTGCATGCATGTGCCTGTGTGTGTATTCTCTATCTGTCTATCTCCCTATCTCAAGCAATATATGTATTTTCTACTGAATGAAGAAATACTTGAATTACGAAAGTTAAGGTTCTGGGTAGAGCCCAGAGAGTTAGGATATTAGTTAGGATACCAGTTCGACTACTGTTATAAAAGTCAAAATAATAGTAGCTTAAACAAATAGAAGTTTATTTTTCTGTCCTGTAATAGTCAAAGCATAAATAGTCCAAGGCTAATGTAGTAGCTCCATGATAATGGAAACCCAAGTTTCTTCCATCTTGATTCTCTGTTATCCTCAACAGAGGACTTCTATCTCATGGTTGAAGGTGGCTGCTCCAGATCCTGCCATCATATCTGCCTCCCAGCCTATAGGTAGGGGAGAAGGAAGACATGGAGGGTGGTGTTATCCTTCCCCTGTAAGGTCATGGACCAGAAATGGCACACATCACTTCTGCCCACATCTCATCAGTCAAAACTTACTCCTTACCTCACCTAAGTGCAAGGAATGCTGAAAACATGTAGTTTTTAGTGAAACAGTCATGGGTTTGGCTAAAACTCAGAGGCTGTATTATTAAAGGAAGAAGGAAGGATTGGCTGTTAGGGAACAGCCGGCAATCCTGCCCCAGGGGTAAAACCAGGTCAATAGACCCTTGTATAGAATTCTGCCTTGACAAGGCTTATTTCTTATTGAATACACAGCATTTTGTATTCACATCAACGATTTAACTGCTTTTCTATACCTTTCAAGAACACCAGGGAACTACTGATTACTGGTGCCTCTAATGTGAACATTTACAGAGGAACATTTTTTAGCAGAGAAGCTAAAAACTCAGTGGATGACAAAGTCAATCTATGTTCCCGCTCCCGCTTAAGGTGTAAGCCTAAAAAGTTAAAGTATATGCACAAGAGAGTCCAAGGAAACACACTAGCTTGACGCTCATGTTACATGATGTGAGGCTTCAATAGATTGGGTACTTTTCTATCAGCAGTTTAGTAAATTCACTTGGAAATGGAATGGATTCATTTCTGTACAATGCTAGAAACAGCAGGATTGCATCTTTTTTCCCAACCCCCCACCTGCCACATTCAAACTCAGATATTGGCTTCAACGCAGATACAATAGGGAATTCCCTGGCGGTCCAGTGGTTAGTGCTCTGTGCTTTCAATGTGGAGGGCCCCGGGTTCAATCCCGGGTCGGGGAACTAAGATCCCACCAGCCACACGGTGGGGCCAGACAAAAACAAAAAAACAAACAAAACCCCCCATGAACACAATAATACACTCTGGACTCAAAGAGCACACCCTTGAAACAAACCGAAAGCCTGGGACCATTTCCTTACCTTGTTTACTCTGTTCTGAATGACTGGTTCAGTTTACATCAAAGTGTGTAACAGTATCAGCATAAACCAGCGTCTCATAAATCTGAGCTACTAAACATTATGATCAATGCAAGGCTGACCTGATGACCCACAAGCATCATATAATTTATAGGTTCATGTCCAAGTTCAAGGAGTAAAACAAATGTTATAAAATTACAAATGCTCTGTAGTTATAAAATTACAAAGGTTTTGTCAAATGACTAAAACCACCAGTCAATTTAATAATACAATCAATGAAAATCCATCAGATAGATGGGTTGTTTAGGAAATTCGCTTCTATAGGCTATCCAGTGAAACAACTGAATTTTTCTCTCATCAGCAAATTAGCTGTGCCTTGTGAAGACAGAGGCAAAATGATTAAACCAAGGGACTCAAGAAGTCATCACGTCCAGTCCCCTGTCTGTGGTCAGGTCAATACTTAACCTATTTTTAGCGAACTTGAGTAATGGGAATTGAACTGTTTTCCTCTGAAGTCTGTTCCAGTGTCCAATTAGGAAATGCTTTCGTATTCATAACCACCATTGTGCTGTAATCTCAGCCCATTTCCTATAATTTGCTCTTCCATGGAGATGGAAAACAGCTGGCCGTTTTTCTCCTTGTGATAACCTTTCTTGTTCAAATCCTTGCACATTCAGTCCTCTCCTTTCCGTGTTAAAAAACCCAAACTCCTTTTGCCTGTATTTAGAACGCTTTATTTTCCAGCTCTTATTGTTCCTTTTCTGTGGGTTTCTCCATATCTCTTTTAAAAATACAAAGCTCTGCACTGAGCAGTTTAAAATGGCCTTGCTCAGTCTCAGAAACGTTGCAGGAGTCTGTCTCAACCATAGACCATGTTTAAATTTTCGTCCTCTGTGACCTTCAGGTCATTTCCATGACCCGTGAGCCTCACTAATTTTTCCCCAATAAGGATTCCATTCTGCTTTTGGAAAACTACTAGTCTTGTTTGTCAAGGTGACTTTGGACATAATTTCCCTCCTCCAAAATATTAACACATCCTCAAACCTGGCGTCCTCTGTGACCAATAAACACAATCTAAATGAATTACTCCAGCCTCAAACAAAGATTGTTAACAGCCCTAAACTAGCACATTTGTGTCACGTGAATATTTCCCCTCACTGGCTGCTTCAGAGCACGAACCTCCACAGATGCAGTTGGGTTGACTTGGCCTATTGACTAAACACTGTGGAAGGAACAAGGAAGGCCCAGGTTTAGGCCAGGAGGCCAGCGTTCCTCGATCTTGGCACTATTGATATTTGGAGCCAGAGAATTCTTTATTCTAAGAGTCTGTCCTGTGTGTTGTAGGATGTTTAGCAGAATCCTTGGCCTCTACCCACTGGAATCCAGTAGCAATCCTCCACCCAGTTATGACAACCAAAAATGTCCGCAGACATTGCCACATGTCCCCTGGGGGCGGGGGGCAAAATCAACCCCACGCTGAGAACCACTGTTCCATTTGTATGACTTCCCTTTCCAGACAGAAAGTAAATTGGTTCAAGAAAATTTGCTCATGATAGAACCTCATTCTTTTTTTTTTTTGGCTGTGTTGGGTCTTTGTTGCTATGTGCAGGCTTTCTCTAGTTGCAGTGAGCCAGAGCTACTCTTCGTTGAAGTGCATGGGCTTCTCATTGTGGTGGCTTCTCTTGTTGCAGAGCACGGGCTCTAGGTGCATGGACTTCAGTAGTTGCAGCACACAGGCCCTAGATCGCACGGGCTTCAGTAGTTGCGGTGCATGGGCTCAGTAGTTGTGATGCATGGGCTCTAGGGTGCACGGGCTTCAGTAGTTGTGGCTTGCATGCTCTAGAGCACAGGCTCAGTAGTTGTGGCGCATGGGCTTAGTTTCTCTGCGGCATGTGGGATCTTCCTGGACCAGGGATCGAACCCGAGTCCCCTGTACTGGCAGGTGGATTCTTAACCACTGCACCACAAGGGAAGTCCCAGAGCCTCATTCTTTACTAACCCAGCATCCCAGGAATTGTTGGACTGAGCACTCATCACGTGCTGAGGTGCTTTTCCCATATTATCTAATCCCATGCTTTTAGATCAATATTATCACTTCCATTTTATAAATATTGAGTGGTTAAATTAAGAATGAAGTACCACTCAGCTAGCAAGGGGCATATTTGAACCCAGATCGGCCAGGATCCAAAGCCTCTGCTCCTTCCATCATCCATCATCTGATAAGCCTCTTCTTTACATGGTGGATGATTTGTGATTTCTGGGGTCATGCTTTCCCTTTGTATAAGGTGCAGATTTCATCTTGTAAGAACTCTGCAGTCTTCTTTAAATAAAACCCACTGTTCCACTCAGGTGGCTGAGAAGGAAAGCCCAGTGGAGAATCCCCTGCCGACGTTGACCTTGAAGGATCTGGGTTTACTTCATTAGTTGAGACGGCAGTTTCCTTGTGTGTCTTTAAAAAGCTGTTCCTTCCCCACTGCCACGCCACCCCCCCCATCCCCCTGCCCCCAGTCTTCAGAGTTTCACTTCCCCTTGCTGTTGACTCTGCTCACACCATCCTCACATCCAGACCTGTTCGGCCCCCTTCAACTGTGCAGTTGCTGTTTTAGTCTCCTTTACCAGCTTTCTCCACTGTCAGTGGGGTTGGGTTACATTTGCTTAAGACTTTGTAATTCCCAAAGCGCTTTCCCATGTGCTGTCACATTTGATTCCTGCCACATCTGTGAGGGAGCCTGGGCGGTGGGATTATCAAGATGATGAAAACGGAGGTGAAGGGAGGCTCTAGATGGCTGGGGAAGTCCTGTAAGGAGGGTTAAGCCTCCTGGCTTTCACCTCCAGAGCACATTCAAGGGGACATCCGTTTGGTTAGATGGCGGTGGAGCTCTTTTTGCAAAGGCTGTGCTTTGGTAGTTGTTCACGCTGCCCTTTGTTTCAATGTTTCTCTGAGAGGGCTCGTTCCCTGGGTCCTCTCTTTTTATCTGATAGACCGAAGGACTGGTTTTTAACTTAGTGATCACATCAACCTTTAATAATGGCATCATTTTCGGCCTTCAATTGTCCCCCCGAGGTCTACCTTAAAGATGAATTTCTTTCTTCATGCAGGCACTCCCAGGTCTAAGACATCTGTTTCAGCTGCATCCTTTCCATGCAAATGATCTCCCCCCGCCAGGAGCACCAACACTTCCCTGCTTTACCCTGTTGGCTGCAGCCACTAGGGATTTCCTTCTCCTTCTTTCTTGAGCCACTAGGGATTTCCTTCTCCTTCTTATCTGGTCCCACCCCAGCTCAGAGCCAGTACCTTCTGGACGCCCAAAGCCATTCCTCTCCCACTTGGTCTCACCCACGCCTATCGCACTGGACTGAAGTGAAAATTGGATGAAACGCTGCATGTGAGCTACATAATATACACAAGAAGGGCATTATGACGAATTTAGTATATGATGTGAAAAGGGCATCCTGTTCCCTCAAACCCTTTGTCCCTCAGATTTCGTTCCCATTAGCTTTTCTTGCCAAAACCCTGAGCTTGAAGAAATGCACCTTCCTGCAGCCTGTTTTCTTTATCTCGCTGATTTCTCTCCTTCCTTCCTTAGAACCCTGAATGTTATCATTCTGTAGTCATTTCCACCGAAGTTCCCGGGCACTTTTCTTCAAAGATGGGGCTGGGGGCTTCCCTGGTGGCGCAGCGGTTGAGAGTCCGCCTGCCGATGCAGGGGACACGGGCTCGTGCGCCGGTCCGGGAAGATCCCACGTTCCGCGGAGCGGCTGGGCTCGTGAACCATGGCCGCTGAGCCTGTGCGTCCGGAGCCTGTGCTCCGCAACGGGAGAGGCCACAGCAGTGAGAGGCCCGCGTACCGCAAAAAAATAAAAGAGATGGGGCTGAGCAGGACTCCGGAGGGAGGGAGAAATTAAAGACAGAGGACAGAAAGGATTATTGAAAGCACAGAGTCCTAGAGGAGATAAGAGAAGATGGGTCCCAAGGATAGGAGCAAGGACTCTCTGAGGTAGGAGGGACAGAAATCAGATGGGTGCAGATGTGGACAAGTTGGAGGTGGGGTAAAGGGAGCTTTTCAGGTCCTAGACTTAGCGCGGTAGAGGCTTCTTGGAGTTGGGCGTGGGGTGAGGCATTGGTTGGCTCAGCAGCACCCAGTGACCCAGCGTAGGGTGGAGAGGGGGTTATTGGTTGAGTGAAGGTTGGTGGTTTGCAGGGCAGGCGCTGGAAGAGAAAGTTGTGAAGGAACAGAGCACACACGTTCAAACTGATAACCGGTGGAATCCAGGCCTGGCAGGAAGAAAGGGAAGCAAAGAGCGTTAGTAGTCTTGGATGGAGTCCTCAACAAGAGAGCTGAAAGGTGAGATGTCGGAGGTCTGAAGCCTCGAGATTAGAGTTTAAGATTTCTGGCAGAGAACACCCCTGGGTGATGACAAGGCCCAGGATGTGGTAACACAAGCGGCTGCCCAAGGGCAGTAGAGGTGAGGTCACCCCACACAACTGCGTGGACCTTCTGCTCCCATGACCTTGCCGGCGTCCCATAAAACGGGGAAAACCTCACGAGCCCTGTCCCAGGATTAAGTCCTGACCGCCCCGAGCCATGCCTTGTCCCATCCTGTCTGTACTAACCCTCTCCGCCATCAGCTTCACCAGCTTCGCCATTGCCTTTGCCTCTCTCCTCAGGTTTCGTGCCTGCTTTTCACTCCACTTTTAAGTAATGGCTATGACTGCTCCCAGCAATGACCCCACCTTTCCCTCCTGGTGTTCGGAGCCCCTCAGTGTACCCTGTTCCCAGGGACCCTCCTTCTTAGACGCCACCCCAGAGCAGATGGCTTTCACCCAGCTGGCCTTGGCCTCAGGTGGGGTGTGGACAGGACTTTTAGACACTGAAATCGCCCAGATGACAGCTACCCTCTGGGTGGAGGGGAAGATTCTAAGGCAGGTTCTCAGTGGATGCGGGGAGCTGATAGCATACAATAGTTTTTCTCCACTTCGACTCAAATTCCTAGAGGAGCCAGGCAGGTAAATAAGTGATGCGCCCCAGTGTCTAATGATAGGAACCGGTGGGACCCACGGCCACCTGGCGGACACATGTTCTATCTATTTGGAGGAAGAGCACTCAGCTCCCAAATTGTTGCCATGCAGGAATGCGGGCTCCATGTTGCCAAAGCTTTTCATCATTCAAGAGAAACCAGAAATGTAGGTTTGTACATAAAATCTCCTGGTTTTCAAATGATGACAACTCATTCGAAAGAAAATTTTAAGCAACTCGTTGGCCAGACCATCTCTGGTGATTGAATATCACCCGAGGATTGCCAGTTTGCCTTGGTAACAGTGTGGCCACAGCAGAGAGGAGCCAGGAGAAAGCTTGTTTCCCAGCCTGGAAGTTGGGGGCCAGGAGTGGGGCTGGGGTGTGCCAGTGAAGGGATTTCCTATGAAGGGTATAATTTTTTCCCCCCGCTAAGACTCAAGAAACAGAGTTGACACTAAATTTTAAGTGTTTTTCTCTTGACATTTTATTTCTTACTTTTAATCCTTTGGAAAATTCGATTAAATACACACAACCTTGATTGGTGCTGTTTTGGAAAATTGAGAGGTAAGCAATAAAAAGAAGTAAAACTTCCCTGCCCTCCTTTAGGGTAGCTTAGCCACATTCCATTGTGGAGGGTGGGCAGTGGGCCTGGAGAACCAGGAAGGCAGCAGGTGAGTGGGCAGAGGTACCAGGCACAGCTGGGAGAGTGAGAAGAAGCAGGAAATGAGAAGAAACTGCTGAAACCGGGACTGACCCTGCTGAGACCCAGGGTAAATTGCCAAAGAGGATGACAGTGAGCCCTAAGGTGGGTGGAGGCTGACAAATGAAAAGATCTTCGCCATATGTGGCTAAGTGGAAAAGCAGAGCCTAAGAGAACATTACAGAATGATCCCTTTTGCGAGAAACAAATGCATATTTAGATGACTATGTGCATGAGGAAAGGTTGGAAGAATATATACAAAATATTAAACGCGGCTATTAGATAGTAGGGTGGTAGGTGGGTGGTAATGTTTGCATAATCCACAGGGATTGCTTTTGTGGTATAGTATAAATGGGTCTACCACCGCTTTTTAGAAGCTTTACACGTATTAATGGATTTGATTCTCACTACCGCTTTCTGAAGTCAGTACTATTATCCCCCATTTTGTTATTGAGGAGGAAAAGAAGGTGTGAGGAAATTTAATAACTTGCCTTTGGTCATACAGTTAGGAAGTGGTATTAAAAATGTTACAACTCACACCATTGTAAAGCAATTATACTCCAATAAAGATGTAAAAAAAAAATGTTACAACTGTTTTTTTTTGTTGTTTTTTTTTTTGCGGTACACGGGCCTCTCGCTGTTGTGGCCTCTCCCGTTGCGGAGCACAGGCTCCGGACGTGCAGGCTCAGCGGCCATGGCTCATGGGCCCAGCCGCTCCGCGGCATGTGGGATCTTCCTGGACCGGGGCACGAACCCGTGTCCCCTGCATCGGCAGGCGGATTCTCAACCACTGTGCCACCAAGGAAACCGATTAATTTATATTTTTGACTGCATACAGAAGAAAGCAATTTTTCCTTAGAATTTTGGAGACATTGCTTGGTCTCTTGTCTTCTAGCTTCCAAAGTTTCTCTTGAGATGTTTGATGCCATTCTGATTCGTATGTGATCTATTTTCCTGTCTTGAAACTTTTAAGATCTTTTTTTATTCCCAGTATTTTTTTTTTTTTTTTTGGCGGTACGCGGGCCTCTCGCTGCCGTGGCCTCTCCCGTTGCAGAGCACAGGCTCCGGACGCGCAGGCTCAGCGGCCATGGCTCACGGGCCCAGCCGCTCTGCGGCATGTGGGATCTTCCTAGACCGGAGCACGAACCCGTGTCCCCTGCATCGGCAGGCGGACTCTCAACCACTGCGCAACCAGGGAAGCCCAACTGTTGTTTTTATAAAGAAAGAAATTATCTCCCCATGTGACCACTTATTTGAAAATCTGTGTCACGCAGTATTTTTTTTTTCCAGGTGGTAATTTGGGGGGTTCAAAATTTCTCACCTGATCCTAACCTAATACAAACCAAAAGTTCTCTTGGTGAATGTATCCGAGACGTCTCCAGCTGCTTTCTTCTCAGTTACTGATGGTCTAGACCCTAATCTTAGTCTTCACTTCTTTCCCATTCATTCATCCTGTGCATTTTTATTATGTGTGTAGAATCTGTGTTTATCGCTCTCCTGCTTTTATCCCTTCACTGTTTACCTCAATATATACTTTATTATAAAAAAGAATAGGTTAAGATCGAGTTCTTACTACGTATCAGCCACTAGACTAAGCACCTTTTTAGAACATGTTGTATTTAATTCTCACACCACCTTATCAATAAGGCGCTCTGATTAGCCCACAGATGAAGACTGTGAGGCACAGAGAGGTTAAGTCACTTTGCCAAAGCCACACAGCAAGTAAATGGTGGAGCCAGGATTTGAACTCCAGTCTGTCTGATTCCATATTTTATACCTTTAAGGGCTACACTCTACTGCTAACTCTACTCACTGGCCAATATGGTAAGGAAATGAACAAGACTCCTTTGTCCTGGACCTCAGAGTATGCACGGACATCCTTGAGGCACAAGGCCTCCTGCTTTCCCTGCCTAGCTGTATTACTTTTGGCTAAAACTCATGGCAACCTGGAATAACCCAGGCCCCTTCAGCCCACATTCTTGGCACATTTGCCGGGCCACTGTGTCTCACTTATGCTGATTACATCATTACCCTGGTCCTGAGCTGAGAAGTCAGAAGCTCCTTCTCTTCACGTTTATGTATGACACTTTTCAGTCAGTCCGTCTGTCAACATGAGTTTTCCTTTTGCTTTCTTTTCCCTTTGCTCCATTCTGGCTCTGTTCTAACTTTCCATGTCTCTACAGGAGCTCGATTGCCTTTTGGGCTTGGAAAACCTAGGCTGTCTTTGACTTAGGCCGTCTGCTCCCTGGGTCCACCAGCCTGCTCCTGAAGACCCTCTTCCTTTCTTAAGGACACAGACCCCTGCTCTCAGATCACATTCCTATAGAGGAATCGGAAACGCTCCTCCAAACCACTTATACGGGGAGTGGTGTAGGGCATGCCCAGTCCTCTTTTCTGCTTCATAGATCTGAAGTTCCTCCTGGTGTGCTTGTCCTAGTTGAGACCCGACAGTATCATTTCGGCAAATATGGGACAGAAGGCAGTTAATACTCTGGAGAAATACATGGCGACAATGTGCAGCCGGGTGTTTAGTGAGCAACCACCTTCCAGATCCATTGAGTGGTTGGATGACCCATTTCTTTCCCCAGACCCTCTTGTTCTCTGTTTCTCTTCTCTGGTAGTAAAAGGTACGCTCTTCAAAAGGCTCCCCTTAATGGACAGGAGCATTCCTTTTTAGCCACACTATTCTAGATCCTAGAGACCCCTTCGCTAACATGAGAACAACTAGGTGCAGTGGGAAGAGTAATCATCAGAAGATCAAGGTCGTGGAACTGGTTCTGCTGGTTAACTGTGTGTTTTGAGCCGCCGCTTAAGCTCTCTGAGCCTGAATCTCTTCTCATGTGAAATGCTAGTGATCATCCACCCAGCGTTGCAAGGTAAAGTGATTAAGACAGCTTCCGTGACAATGCAGATGTAAAGTCGTGTTATTCCATCAAGTTTTCTATCTTGGAGGCCCATGCTGTAAAACCGTCAAAACCGATACCTTGACTTCCAGGAGGAAAGTTGGAATCCTTAGGCAGTTGGCCTCTCACTGTTGTGGCCTCTCCCATTGCGGAGCACAGGCTCCGGACACGCAGGCCCAGCGGCCATGGCTCACGGGCCCAGCCGCTCCGCGGCATGTGGGATCCTCCCGGAGCGGGGCACGAACCCACGTCCCCTGCATCGGCAGGCGGACTCTCAACCACTGCACCACCAGGGAAGCCCCTAATTGTCAGTTTTAAGGCCCTTCTGTATAGAAATTCTAAAATCATACCGGATTAGAGACTATTAATTTGTAATGTGAAATTGAACAAAAAATAGATTATATATGTATATATATATACACATTTATATATGAGATGTTTGTATGAATAGCCACAGTATTTGTTTAAGCAAATATTCACAATGCTCATTTTATAAGAAGTAGATATAAATAGTGAAGAGTGTTTATAACAGAACACAGGGAATTTTTAGTCTTTTCCTCAGATGTACTCTCTCATTAATGCTCAGTAGAACCCCTCTTACTAGGAAATAGAAGCATCTCTAATGTGGTAAATCCAAGGAGTAAGAGTTAAGATCAAGAAGGAGTTGTTTGTCACAGATCTATCAGGTAGGAATGCTTTTGACTGCAATTTACAGAAAAGCCCAACAAAGAATAGTTTAAGCTATATGGATACCTATTACTTACTTAAGAAATCCAGAGTTGGTTTCTGTGTTTCAAGAATGAAATCAATCAAGGACCCAGGCCTATACATTCTCCTACCCAACCATCTTCTGCATGATGCCCTTACATTTATCACCTCATATTTGCAAGATGGCTGCCATTGCTCCAAGTATCATATCCCTATATGACAGCATTCCCACCAAGAAGGAAAGAAGAAGGAAGAAAAAGTACAGAAAACCCTTCTCTTCATGTGACTCCTCAGGGAGGAAAATCTTTCCAGAAATTCCCAGCAGACTTTGCATTATTTTTCATATCCCAGATTTGGGTTATATGTCATCTTTAGTCCAATCACAGGCAAAGAAGTGAGAGGCTTCCATTGTGATTCATCCCTGGGATTGAGTGAATTTCAGCCCCAAGTGGCTGTTGGGTAAACAACAGTATTAGCCACAACAAAGTAATCCAAATGTGGGTTTACAGAAAATAAGGAATTTGAGTTAAGCAAAAGCACACACATTTTTCAAATGTAAAGTAGCTGTATGTTTTATTCATGAGCTAGAAAATAAGAAACAAATGTACAAAAAGATGTACTGGGATATGCCAGGCAGAGAGTAAATAGATCTTGTCTGCAGAGTGAGTATATCTACCTCTTTTGAGCAGGTGAGAATTTTGAGTGGATGAGACCTATTTAGGTGGAACCCATGGAGGCAAGAAAAGTGACAGTAGGCAAACAAGCTTTTCTAAAGATATCTCTAGGGAGCAGAATTGCTATATCCAATTGACAAGTCTCTAAGAAAAGTAATCACTAAGCAGTGGACGTCTGCCTGGTAGCCATTTCTTTGAGGATCTGCCCTCCTACCTTCCACGTGAGGCTCTGCAACCAACCCCAAGACTCTACAGTGGGCATGTGATTCTCATTTGAGCTGATTGAATTCTCCATTCTAGGCATGTGAACCTGGAGCAGAAACACAGAGGGACAAATACAGCTGGAGTTGAGTCATCCCATGGTAATGCCTACAAAGAAGGTTCAGAAGTTCCTGCTACTGGTTATCCCTGTTTCCTGTCATTCCCAGGGCTTAATTTTTCATCTTCTCCTTTCTACTCATTGATGCATCCCACAAATATTGGTGAGCAAACTGTGTGTGCTGGGCACTGTCCTAGGTTCTGGAGTACAAACAAGGATGACAACGTCCCTGCCTTCATGGAGTGAGCAGTCTAATAAAGAAGACTGATGACAAACAAGTAAAGAAGATCACTGCACACTAGAAAAGTCCTGTGAAAGAGAGAGGTGGGGTGGTGTGTTGGAGACCTGCTGGATAGGCCACTTCAGACAGGATGGTCAGGGAAAGCCTCCGTGAGCTACCCACGATCCTCCCAAGAATCCCCCTTTCTTGCTGTGTGCACCCAGGGTCAGTTTCTACTGCTTGCAATCAAACACTTCTGACAGACACATGAAACAAAGGGAATTCATCAGACCCTATTACAGCCAGGAAACACTAGCCTCTGGATCATGAGCCCTTTTTGCTCTGAATCCATAAGCCCAAATAATCTTTGATAACTAATTTAACTTAGTAAGAAAAAAATCTAGATAGTTTATTAATACACATACACAATTCAGGTAGGGAAAAGGTGTTCCGGGTATCAGATGGAAGTCTTGCTACTGCATATTCGTAAAGGAGCTTTCTGGGACAAATCCAGCTTGTCTGAGTCTGGGCAGTATGAGTCAGTTCTCTCAGGATCTGATCTCATCCCTGAATGAGATGGTGGCTTCAAATGGGCAGCACTGATACTTTGTTATCCAGGTTAGTATCTGGATAACTCAGCAAAGTACCACAGCCCATGAAGTCTGGTTTGGAGAGTCTGCACATCTTATCCATCATCTTTAACACTGAGAGTAGTTTTGAAGTCATCTTGGCTTTGCGGTGTTAATGAGGATACCTAGGCCTGAAGAAGCCAGGGCCGGCCAGACGTCACACAGCTAGTTAGTTTCAGGGTCCTGGCTAGGACCCAGATGGATCCCTCAGGGCAGCCATGCCTCAGCATTTACCTGGGTCAGGAGACAGTATATTTTCAGCTTGGAGCCCTGAGTATGAATCACAGCTGCTATAATCATGGAAGAAAACATCCTAAGACAAAGCATTTTTTATTCAATGCCTGGTGACGTAGGACCCCGCATGTGGTTGGTGGGAGACGCGGCTGGAAAAATAAGTCGGAGCCAGATGGTGAAGAGCCTTGCTGCCTTGCTGTAGGATGTGGATTTAGCCCTTAGGTACAGGGAGCCACTGAAAAATTTTAAGTCAGGGAAGTGATGCAATCAGGTTTGGGTTTTAGAGTCCAGTCTGATGGGAAATGGAACGAAGGTACCGGTGCAGGATTAGGAGGGATGAAAACAGTTCAGGTTTCAGAGATGATGAAGTCTTGAACTAGGGCAATGGGAACAGAGGGGAAGAATAACATTTAAAAGACCTTGCAGAGATATCAACAGGCCTTGGGGGAAGCAGGAGAGGGAGGGATCTAGTTTGAGGAGATCCAGGCAGATGAGGAAAAGAAGGACCAGAGAAGTCATAGTGGGAGTGAGAGGAATTGGGGGTGGAGGTGATGAATTTAGTTTTAGCCTACTTCAGTCTCAGATGTCAGTGGAACATTTACCTAGAAGTGTAACCCCCGCGCCAGCTAAACCACAGTTTGTAAAGTAGCCTCTGATACTACCCACAGGGAAGAGGTGCTTTTTTTTTAGAAAATCCTACTGAGAACAAATGGTAGAAATGAAAGAAGTGGGACAAATGTGGTTTAAACAGAGAGAAATTGATTTGGGAGGGATGGCCAGGGTAGAGCAGAGGAAGAGGGAGGAGGAAGGAAGCAACAAGAATTGCAGGAGGGAGCAGGTTGAAGTGAGCCAGAAATAGACAAGGGGCAGGAGTGACCACACAGGAAGGAAGGGGAAAGATGTGAACATATGGCTGGCGGGGAGCAAAAAGGTGGGAAATGGAGGATGTGAGTGTGGAAAGAACATCTCTGTTGGAAGGGTTCAGGACACAACTCTTCTCAAAGTTGCTTTCCCCCACCTCTCTCTTCCAGCTACTTGCCTTAGTTGTATCTGTACAAAAAAGGATTTTATAGCTTGCCTGGATCAGGGCTGGGGGTGTCTTCTGACTCACTTGGTGTTCATCAGTAGCTTTTAAAAAGACCACTTCTACCTTAAAAATTTTTGTTGGCAAAACATGGAAGGTATATAAGAGGCACAGATATCAGGACTCCCCCCCCCCCCGCCCCCCGCCCCCCGCCCCGCCGGTATTTTTCTTTATCGTCTTCCTCCTCACCTTCCTCTTGGTTTCCCAGGTCAAAAGGGCAGAACTTCCTGTCTGAATTTTAAAACCTCTGTCGCCTTATTTTGTTCCTGGCTCAATGGAGATGAATTCCAAGTTGAAGACAAACAATTGTGCCTTGTGAACAGTCATGGTGTGTTGAAAAGATTCCGGGTGCTTTTTTGCAAACCTGTCTCAGGGAAAATTCCCAGTGGGGGAGGGCAGGAGGGTCAAATCCATCCTAGAAAGAGGAACTCCCGATTACTCTGAGAACATAATTTTCTAAGTAAATTCATAAAAGTCAAAAATGTCTAATAAGAAAAGAGACGTGGGGTCGAGTGCAAAGAGAGAAATAGCATTCCACAGAACAAAAACTCCCTGAGCAGCAATAAGTCTTGATATTAGAAAAGTTGCTCGCATTTTCTCAGCCTGCTGGTAGGCAGTTTACACCCGTGATCGCTGGCTGCCCCAAGTTATGGTGTCTTCTGAATCACGAAAGCTGCAGCTTAAGAGCTTTCTGGGTTAACCGACACGCAGTGCTTTGCAGACATCCTGCGTGCCCAGCCTTGTACCTCTCGCCTGGGTGGAACCCACCTCGACTTTCCCTCTCCTGATTTTCAAATTACTGCAGAAAAGCAGAAGTCCTGCCTCTAGGAAAGGAGGGAAAAAAAAGTCTCTTGAATTTCCATTCTCAGGATAGAGTTTACCTCTACTAATACAAGGACTGACGCTCAACAAGAAACATTCAAACAGTATCAGTCATGTCGAGACCAGCCGTCTGAGTTCTTTTTGCCAAGTTTCTGCAGAAATTATTTTCCAGAAACTGTGATCCTATCCTGTCCTTTGTTCCTGCCCCAAACAGATACAAAATAATGCATTTCTCATCAAAAACAAATAGGTAGTGACTGCCTATTGTATGCCATCCAATTGTGCTAGCCGCTGATGTGAAATTATTTTTAAAAGCCAAAGTGATTCAAAATTAATCTTTTTCTGGGTATTTGAAATCATCTAGAAACGTTGTAAATTCAAGGTTAGATGTCACTGTCACAGGGAGATATTTTGTTTTTACTTTTTAAAGTAAAAATGCTTTAAGGGTTCCCTCTTCACGATATTATCTTTGGAATCCTCTGTTAAAATACTTATTTAGTTAATTCATCCAACAAGTAATTGAAGGATGCACTAGGTGTCAGGCATTAATCTAGATGCTGAATAATTCAGTGGTAAACAATAATAATTATAGTTTGTATATACTGAATACTTTCTATGTACTCATTGTATTAAGCATTACGTTAAAGGTGTTATGTGTATTCATTAATTTATTCCTAAAACACAATAATGTAGATGCTATTAATGTTACTATAAATTACTATATATTAATATAAAAATTTTAAGATGAGGGCACAGAGAGGTTAAGGTACTTGCCCCAAGTCACACAGCTAGCTAATGGAGGAGCTGGGATTTGAATCCGGCAGTCCAGGTCCAGATCCCCAGCTCTTAACTGCTTTGAGATCCCTTGCCATCCTGGAGTTTACATTCCTAGTAATTTGAACATGTGCTGGTATTAGATTCTTTTACAAGCATGCAATGGCCTCTGAGAGGTCCATGCTCCTCAGACTAGGGAAACCAATAGAAGAGTAAAAATGAGCACTAGATTTAGAGTCAGTCCAAAAATCTGGGTTCGACACCTCAACACATCATTTAACCTTTTTGAGACTCAATTTTCTCATCTTTAAGTTGAGACTAATACCCCTGATTTGAAGTTATGTGACATATTTTCTGACATATTTTCCTTGTGGACTCTGAAGCACTATACAGCTACAAGGGATGGTATCATTAATTGCTTCTGTCTTTGAGGTTGACCCGTAGTGCTGTCTATCAGCTTGGGTGTTGCTGGTGATTTGGAGACTCATTACAAGGGGTTAGAGTAGTGAGAACAGCCCCAGCTTTATGTAATGCCAAGCTGAGCTTTAGCCATGTGAGTATAGAAGACATATAGAAGATACAGTTTCTTGCTCACGTAGGAATGCTTTCAGTGGGAAGAGAAGTTAGGTTCAAAGATGCTCATAGTTTAAAGTAATTAGAGCTAAACAGTCAGTTTTACCCTAGTTAGCATCCATGTTAGTAATAAATGGTCCACAGATCTGTATAAGTTGAAAACATTTTTAGAAAGTATCATGTGGGACTAGGAAGTGTTTCTATCAGTATTAGCAGTGTGATATTCACCATAAATGGTAGGAATAATCCTTGTCACCTATTAATCAAGACTTAGAAGGTAGAGAATCTTTAAAATCTATAGATCTTTATTCACAAACTTTTATAAATTAATCCTTATTTTCCTTTTTCTAGTGTGTGCTTGGACAAATTACACCCTCCCTGACCCTCAGCTTCCTTGTCTGTGAAATGGGGAAATAATAACTACATTGCAAAGTTGTTAGGAGGGTTTGAGATGACACATGTTGTATTAGTCAGTTCTGGCTGCTATAACAAAATACCGTAGACTGAGTGGCTTAAACAACAGACATCTTTTTCTCACAGTTCTGGAGGCTGGGAAGTCCAAGATCAAGGTACTGGCAGATTCAATTCTTGATCAGGTTCTTCTTCGTGGCTTGTGGACAGCCACCTTCTTGCTGTGTCCTCACATGACTAAGAGAGAAAGAATGGGAGCAAGTTCTGTGGTGTCTCTTCTTATAAGGTTAATAATCCCATCATAAGGGCCCCACCCTCCTGGTGTCACCTAAACCTAATTACCTCCCAAAGGCCCCATCTCCAAATACCATCGAATTGTGGGTTAGGGGTTTAACACAGGATTTTTGGAGGGACACAGTTCAGTCCATAGCACATGTAAAGAACTCAGTACAGGGACTAATAGTTGCTCAATAAATAATAACTATTTCTAGCTTTGGGAAGGGAACATCAAGATTTTTCTTTTTTCCCAGACATCTCTAGTTAGGTCTGGGCTGCTTCCGTTGGGTTCCTGCTACAAGCAATTCATACCACAGTTTATAGCATATAGCACAAGCATTTCCTATACTTGACTAATACCCAGGCATATTTTAAAGGAAAAAACCTTTAAAGGTTGACTTAAATTGTATTTTGTCCCAAACTATATAAGCGTAAAATTATGCTTAAACTCCTATGCAACTATAAAATCAAACTGAATTTAAAAAGCCCAAACTGTTACACAATCAGTATAATTCAGAATAACAACATTAGCACGAAAGATGGTGTTTGCAGTAATGTAAGTGACTGACCATGAGGAGACGATGGCTCTGACCTCCTGGTGCCAGCTCTTTTGCATGTGCCACCCCCCACCCCATCCCCCAGCTTTTCTTGTTTGTACAGTGTTCCATGATGTCGCTTGGTTTTCATAGGTATCACTTAGGAAGTAGGTCTATCCATGTTCCTTTCTCATTAGCCCAAGATGATCACGGTGCTACTGCTTTGTGCCAATATGACAGTGAAGGCAGACACAGACTTGGGAAAACTGTCCCTGTTTATGGGATAGGTGATCCAGGATATACTAATATTAACGTTTTAAGACTATGTTTGAAATGAGTACACAAAATCACAAACGTTTTCAATTATCATGGCAAACTCTTGGACCTACAGGATCTACAGACCTTGGTTTAGGAACATTGATGTGATCCTTTTTTTTTTTTTTTTTTTGGTGCGTTGGGTCTTCATTGCCACGCACGGGCTTTCTCTAGTTATGGAGAGCGGGGGCTACTCTTCGTTGTGGTGCGCAGGCTTCTCATTGCGGAGGCTTCTCTTGTTGTGGAGCACAGGCTCTAGGTGCAAGGGCTTCAGTAGTTGCAGTACATGGGCTGAGTAGTGGTGGCTCGCGGGCTCTAGAGCGCAGGCTCAGGAGTTGTGGCGCACAGGCTTAGTTGCTCTGCAGCATGTGGGATCTTTCTGGACCAGGGCTCGAACCTGTGTCCCCTGCATTGGCAGGCGGATTCTTAACCACTGCGCCACCACCAGGAAGTCCCTGACGTGATCCTTAGACCTGTGAGCTTTGCCATCAGACAGTCTGGGTTCAGATCCTGCACTACCACATGGTACTTGTGGAATCTTGGAGGAGTTTACTCTTTTAGTCATTCAACAAACACATAATGAGCACCTACTGTACTCCAGGCACATTTTTAGGCCCTGGGGATACAATGGGATACAAGACAAACAACTTCACTGCCTTTATGGGGTTTACATTCTAGAATCTAATGAGACAAATCATTTAAACTCCTCCCCAAGCCTAAGACTCTGTATTTATAAAATGGGGATAATAATTGGGCCTAACTGGAGAATCTCTGGAGATCTAGATAAATTGGTCCATGTTTAAAAGGTGTGCTGGATTTCCCTGTTTGGCCTAGTGTCACTCTTTATCCTTCTCACCCTGCTCTGCACTTCTGGTTGGGCTTGACTCTAAGGATTCTCACAGCAGAGGTCAGAGGGTAGAAAAATTGCGTTGGGATACTTATTCCCCAGGCTCCTTGCCTGCTGGGCTTCTGGTAGACAATGGCCACAGCTCCTGCTTCTGAATCATACATAAAGCATGAATCTTATTTCGCAAACTTATATGTGCAAGAAGGGTCACCTAATCTATTTTCATTGAATAAAATTAAATTTGCCTCCAATCTCCCATTCCACTGGGTTGGCAGGAAACACAGTGGCAGTTCACTTCTCCAGGGTCTTGCTAGAGTAAGAACTGTGCTCCTTGGCCTCCAGCATCTCACTGCTGCTGATTGCCTCATCGTCCAAGCCCATCTGCTGGCCAGCGTCTCCTCTAAAGGGGTGCCCTTCACAGCAGAGACCTGTACTAAGGTTTGTGGGACTGTGAGAGTGGGCACGGGGAGCCCAGGCCTCTGGCTGCCGAGTCCTGGAGCAGCAAAGTCCGCTCAGCTCTGCACATGTTCAGTAGACCCCAGATGCACACACTCACTGGCACATGGGGCCGTGCCGTGCTACACCTCTCTCCAGCAGTTGCTCCTTCTTCCCGTCCACAGCCCTCAGAGGCCCCATTCCTATGTGTCCCTCCCTCTAAACCTGACAGGCTCTCTTCACCTCAGCACCTGTCCAGGTGTACAGCGTGTATGTGAACAGGAGTGAGCACGCAGTCAGGATGGGCTCTGCAGAGACTAAGCAGGGAGAGCTGGTCAGACTGCGCGATAAGTGTATTAGTCTCCTGGGGCCATAACAAAGTATCCCAGGCTGGGTGGCTTAAACAACAGGAATTTATTTTCTCACAGTTCTGGAGGCTGGAAGTCCAAGATCAAAGTGCTGGCAGGGCTGGTTTCCTCTGTGGTCTCTCTCTTTGGCTTGCTGCTTCTTCCCATGGTCTTTCTGTGCATGTGGGCTCCTGTGGTCTCTCTGTGTGTCCAAATTTCCTCTTCCTATAAGGACATCAGTCAGATTGGATTAGGTCCCACCCTATGGCCTCATTTTAACTTAATCACCTCTTTAAAGACTCTGTCTCCAAATACAGTCACCTTCTGAGGTACTGGGGGTTACGGCTTCAACATATGAATGGGGGTGTCACAATTCAGCCCATATCAGTAAAATACTGACTTTAAATATTTTATATGCAGAAGAAGTTTGCCTTTTTCTAATTAGCACAAAGGCACCACATGGACTAGTGTTGGCCCAGCTCGTGATCCCTTAAAGCTCAGTATTTCCAGGACTTCTGTGTCATGCTTGGGGTGTAGAAGCTTTTGCGAGGGCTGGGAGCCAAGGGCCTGAGTGCAGCCTTCCCAGGGACAGACAGTTATTCCTCTCTGGGAGTCTTACCAGCAGCCATTCCTCTCCAGGGAGTGGGGTTTTGTTTCCACTGCCAAAAGGACTTTCTGACCTTTGCCCTCTTTTCAGTCTAGGTAACTTGCTCCATCCTCCTTCTCTCCTGCTTGTTTCTCCCCTCATTCCTCTCCCCTTCCACGAGACGCAGCACAATCTCCTCCACAAGCTTAGCTTTTTGGCCAAAGAGAAGGAGAATGTTATGTTCAGTTGACTTTGACTTTTGGCTCTGCAGGACCAACCTCTCCTTACACAGGAGCTGATGGTCCCTTCTCTCTTGGATTTTGGGGTGGGGAGAGAGAAAAGGCAATGATGAAAAGAATTAACTTCTCAATGAATTAACCTGCCAGATACAGAAGGACTTTAGCACAGTGCCTGGCAGAGCCCGCCCATCATCATCATTATTATTAACATAATTATTACTCTTATCACAACATTATATGAAGTAGCACTCAGAGTCTATGGTCTGAGGAAAAAGCACCGAGAAGCCAGTGTCTAAAACAGCACTGTCCAGTAGAACTTTCTGCCACGATGGAAATGGTCTCCATCTGCACTGTCTGATGGAGTGGCCATTGGCCGCTGTGGCTACAGAGCACTTGAAATGTGGCTAACACAAGTTTAAGTTCAATTAACAATGCAGCTGGCTGCTACCCTGCTGGACATTGCAGATTCATAAGATTTTTGTAGCAGCTGACAATAGAGAATGTTTGAGCATTTTCAGTCCAAATAATAGAACAATTTCCATTTCCTTTCCTGGCCATGCCCTGAGCCCGGTTTTGCCTCTCTGCCCACTACAAAGATGAGGGCTGCCCCCCTACAGTTTCTACAAGCAACCCAGAATGCCAACAACAACATTTGGAGGCCTCGGGGGGATGTTTCCATGTTGAAACCTTGACCTTCCCCATTCACTCTTCACAGCAGGAACATCACAGAGTGATGCCATCCTCTTGTGACTCTGGTTTACGACATCCCCTTTCCCAAGTTTTATGTGGCATCTGAAAAAATAAAATCCAAGTGGAATTCAAATGAATTTCATTTTCATGCATCGGGGCCGACTTTCAGGCCACCTCTCGAGACCCTCCAAGATGCTAGGAAGCTCCACTCAGCCAGGCCTGGGAGCTGCACATTCCACAGCTGGTCCAAGATGCCAAGCTCTATGAAAATCCTCTGAGCACAATTAGGAGTTTTTACTTAATGGCCTTAACGGTGTGCCCACTGGAAATGTGTACCTTGACACAGCCGGGCCTCCAGGCTCCTGTCACCTTCTTACTGCAACTGGAATTGGCAGTGCAGCCCCTGGAAAATGGGCACCTCTCGTCTCGACATTCTGCATGAATCGCTCTGTTCTGTGGAGGAGCTGGGCTCGCCTCAGACGCTTGCAGACAAAACAGACGGGCTGCTTTTCCTGCGTCGGACCTTTCCTGGGGGCTGGAACGGGGCCGAGAATCTCTCCTTGAGCTGCTGTAGTTTTTCCTCTCTTCCTTCCCTGCCCTTTCCAAATTATATACTTTCCTTGGGGCCACATGTTTTTAAAGTCTCTCATTCACACAGCTTTGCAAATATTCTCAAATAATGTGCATGAGTCTGTGTGCATTTTAAAGGTATGCACTTGGCGAATGTGTAGAATTGAATGAAATCTGAAGGTGTCATCCCGTGTGAAACACTCCTCTGACTCCCCGGCACTTACAGAATAGAGTACAAGCTCGTTAATTATAGTAAATGAGGCCCTGTATGATCCGGGTCCTGCTTACGTTGATAGCCTCGTCTCCCTCTGTTGTTATACTGGCTCTACCAATTCCGAGCAGCCTAGGCTTCTTCACATAAACCCTGCTGTTTTGTTCCTCCGTGTATTTGCCTGTACTGTTCCCCCTGCCCTGCACCCACTCCTTGTCTACCAGGAAACTGTCCTTCCCTGTCACTTGGGCCAGCAGGCACCTCCTCTGGGAAGCTTTCTCCTCTTCCTCTCTCTCTGAGTGTTCCTTTCTCCCCCTGCATTGTTTCTGTCCTATATCTTACATATATCTGTGTTTTGCTTGTCTCCCTCTATAGTACCTTGTTTCCTTGCCCGTCTGTCTCCATTCTTGGGCTGTGAGATCGTTGAACGCTAGGTCTGTGTCTTTTTCATCTGAACGGCCAGAACCAATCCTAGTGCCTGGCTCATAACTGCCAATCACAACCCATTGCTGAAATGAACCGAAATGAGTAGAAAGAGCATCTGATGTGAGAAGGTTGTGTGTTTCCCACACTACATATTCTCTTCTCAGCAAAGTTTTGTTGAATCCATTTGAGTTGGCTTTGGATGTAATTATCATCTGTGCATTTAAAGAAAAAGATGTAAATTACTGTGGAAATACCCTTTGCCAAAGCTCAACAAATGAAATGAAGGAGATAGCAAGGGAGGAAAGGAAGAAGGGTAAACACATGTGGAAACACGCATTCAGGGTCTGTCCTGTGGGCTTCAACGCCAAAGGACAACCGGAATCTGTCTGCATCTCTCCATCCAGTTACGTCCACCCCGGTCCAGGCCTCACCATCTCTCACCTGGACCTCTGCAGCTGCCTCTTCTCACTGTTTCCACCTGCCCTGTTATGAACTGAATGTTTGTGTCTCCCCAAAAGCCACATGTTGAAGCTCTAACCCCCAATGTGATAGTATTAGGTGGGGCCTTGGGGAGGTAATTAGATTTAGGTGAGGTCATGAGAGTGGAGTCCCCATGATGGGACTAATGCCCTTAGAAGAAGAGGAAGAGAGACCAGAGCTTATTTTCTTTGTCATGTGAGGACACAGCAATAAGATGGCCATCTCTAAGCCAGGAAGTCGGTCCTCACAAAGAACCGAATCTGCTGTCTCCTTGATCTTGGACTTCCCGGAACACTGGGAAACAAATATCTGTAGTTTAAGCCACCCAATCTATGGCATTTTGTTGTAGCAGCCTAGGTTTTCTAAGACATGTTTCCCTGCACTCTACTTTCCACCCAACAGCTAGAGTCAGCTTTTCCCAACACAAGTCAGGTCAAGCCGTTCTGACTTAACCTCCCCATTCACTTCCAAACTCACACGCCTCTCTCCAGCCTGTGAAGACCTTCCATGATCTGGCTGCCCCCTCCTTTCTAGAATGCTGTCTTAGCCTCTTTCCCTTGTTTGCATTCCAGCCACGTCACCTTCTTTCATCCCTCACAGGCTCAGCCCATGACATTCCTGCAGCCATTTGGATGACTGGCCCTTAAATGAAAGACTTCTTGTCACAAGACCTCCCCTGGCTACTATATCTAAAGTCATTTCACAGTCACTTCCCACCATGTCACCTGTTTCATTTTCTTCATAGCTCTTTCTGGAACCTGATACACCTTCTTGTTTATCTCCTCATTCATTCTCTGTCTTCCCCAGCTGGGCTCCTTGAGGACAGGAGCCTCACCTGTTTTGTTTGCTCCTCTATTCCCAGCACCTAGAACAGAGCCTGGCCCAAGCGGTGCTCAGAAATGATTGGCTATCCAAAGACTAGTACATGCCTGGCACTGTGCTAGACACTTCCACAAACCGTATTTCATGTAATCATGTCCAGGAGGGTGTCTTGCAAAAATTAGCAGGGAATGGCCCGTGATTTCCAGTGTTTTGACATACCTGGGGTGGGTTCATTTATAATTCGTTTCTTTGAAGTAGAAGTGAGTCAAAGAGGGTGACTTCATATCCAAGTCTATCCACATCAAAGTGTATATGGATGAATGCCAGGGCAGCAAAATTAACGTGACCTTAAAATCGAAAGTGTGGGAAGCTGCAACCTAAGTAATGTGGTGGGTGGTGACAGCAGCCCACTGGGGTCTACAGTCCAGCTCCTGGTCACTCCAGCTCTGATGCGCCCATAAGTTGTGCTGAGGTTTGTCCACTTTAAAAGCAGGTTTAGTTCTACCTGCCCACCCCTTTAGATGCTGAAAAGATGAATGCAATTTCTGAAACACTGGGCTTCTCAGGAGCAAGCTTTAATATGATTAGGTTGTGTTTTTAGGAGAGCTCTGTCATAGGGAATCATGGTATTTTCTTCAGCTTTCAAAAGAGCACTGGACTTGGAATCAAATACCTGGGTTTGAGTCCAGATTCTATTGCTTGGACGCTCTACAACTTTGGGCAGTTCACTTAACCTCACCTCATCGATTTTCTCTTCTGTAAAAAGAAATGCTCGCCCTTCCGCCTCAGAAGTTCATTCTAAAGATCAGAATTAGAATGGTGCCCCGGAGGAAAGTGTAAAACTGCAAAGTGCCATGCATTGGAGTTTGCTACTCTAACTGTTATCAAGATCTACTCCCTATGGAATCAGAGAATGACAGAATATTAGAAATTATAAATTCAAGCCCTTTTACGTGACATATGTGTGCATGTATGTTTAAATGTTTCAGGGGTTATAGAAACAACATGCTTTTGATCGTTCCTTTTTTTTTTAAATTGGGGTATAATTGCTTTACAATGTTGTGTTAGTTTCTGCTGTACAACGAAGTGAATCAGCTTTACGTATACATGTATCCCCTCCCTCTTGGACCTCCCTCCCAACCCCCCCACCCCGATCCCACCCATCTAGGTCACCTCAGAGCACTGAGCTGAACTCCCTGCACTCTACAGCAGGTTCCCACTAGCGATCTGTTTTACACGTGGTAGTGTATATATGTCAATCCTAACCTCCAAATTCATTCCACCCCCCTTTCCACCCCCACGTCCACACATCCATTCCCTACGTCTGTGTCTCTATTCCTGCCCTTCAAATAGGTTCATCTGCACCATTTTTCTAGATTCCACATATATGTGTTAATATACGATATTTGTTTTTCTCTTTCTGACTTACTTCACTCTGTATGACACTCTCTAGGTCCATCTACTTCTCTACAAATGACCCAATTTCGTTCCTTTTTATGGCTGAGTAATATTCCACTGTATATATGTACCTATCTTCTTTACCCATTCATCTGTCGACGGACATGTAGGTTGCTTCCATGTCCTGGCTACTGTAAATAGTGCTGCAATGGATTGTTTCTTATCCACTTGAGAAAACTAATACACATAAGAAAAGCTGACAGTAGAATAAAGGACTAAATAAATACTTTGGACAAAATGTTATGCGAGTTTGGGGTGGTGGCCTGGAGGGTTGTAATAGCCTCCTAACCAGCTTTCCTGTGCCTTAAGGCTCTCTCCTCCCCGAAGCTACCCCAAGTAGTGGTACCAGAGAGATTTCTCCAGCAAAAGGTAGTAAAATAAAGTGGTTAAAGGGGCAAACATTGGACCCGGACTCCTGGGGTTCAAATCCCAGCTGTGCTACCCAACTAGCCAGTCATTTCAGCTCCCTCCCTGTAAAAATTGGAAAGTATTAGTAATTTCCTCTTAGGGTTGTTCTGAGGGTTTAATGAGTTACTCTCTGTGAAAGTATTTAACATCCTGTCTGACACTTTTAAAATATTTGCTATTATCATTCAGTTGTTCTGATTCTATCACTGCACTATTCCAAATTTTCTCGTGGGGTCTTATTTCCTCCCAAACCAAGGCCATGACCCTTAGCAGGCTGTCGAGTCCTTCCCCTCCCCATCTCTGCAGCTTTGTCTATTACTCCCCCTCACTCCAAAGAGGATGATTTGCTTTTCTTTTTTTGGGCCTCTCACTGTTGTGGCCTCTCCCGTTGCGGAGCACAGGCTCTGGACGCGCAGGCTCAGCGGCCATGGCTCACGGGCCCAGCCGCTCCACGGCATGTGGGATCCTCCCGGACCGGGGCACGAACCCGCGTCCCCTGCATCGGCAGGTGGATTCTCAACCACTGCGCCACCAGGGAAGCCCTGATTTGCTTTTCTTGATGTCCTTCTTGCCTTCAAGGCTTGCCTCTGCTTCCAGAGTTGGAAGTGTCTTCTCTTTTTGTCTGAGCGCTTACAGAATCTTGTCTCTGTCTCTTAGCATTTCCTGTTCTAGTTTCTGAGGTCACTTTATCTTCCTCTGCTCTTAAACAGCAGGAATTGTGGTTTATTTGACTTATATACTTTTCAATATTCCAAACAGACCCTTTGACCATAATAAGTATTTAGTAAATGTTTGTTGAATGAATGAATGGCCTGATGTGGTCAGACGTTGCATCACTGAAGTGAGAGTTGAACTGTGTCTTGAAGGGAGAACAGGCTTTTAAAAATTATTTGTTTGTATTGTAGTTCAGTGATTAAGAGCACACAACATGGAGCTAAACTACCTGGGTTCAAATCCTGACTCTGACGTTCACTAACTCTGGGTGAATTGCTTCACTTCTCTGTCCTTCAGTTTTCTCATCCATTGAATAAGGAGAATCAAAATACTTTCTTCGGGGCTTCCCTGGTGGCACAGTGGTTGAGAATCTGCCTGCCAATGCAGGGGACACGGGTTCGAGCCCTGGTCTGGGAAGATCCCACGTGCCGCGGAGCAACTGGGCCCGTGAGCCACAACTACTTGAGCCCGTGTGCCCGTGTGCCTAGAGCCCGTGCTCCGCAACAACAGAAGCCACTGCAAAGAGAAGCCCGTGCACCGCAATGAAGAGTAGCCCCCGCTCGCTACAACTAGAGAAGGCCCACACGCAGCAACAAAGACCCAACACAGCCAAAAATAAATGAATGAATGAATGAATTTTTTAAAAAAATGAGTGCACGGGCTTTCTTGGTGGCGCAGTGGTTGAGAGTCCACCTGCCGATGCAGGGGACACGGGTTCGTGCCCCGGTCCAGGAAGATCCCACATGCCGCGGAGCGTCTGGGCCCGTGAGCCATGGCCGCTGAGCCTGCGCGTCTGGAACTTGTGCTCCACAACGGGAGAGGCCACAACAGTGAGAGGTCCACATACCGCAAAAAAAAAAAAAAAAGAGTGCAGTCTAAACTGAGAATGTTTCTTTACTAAAGTTGTGAGACAGAAAGTCAAATTTGAGACTGAGGGGCAAAGCCAAGGAGCTGGAATCTCAAACCAGGCTGTAAGATGAATCTCATAACACAAGACGTATTTCACAAAGATTTACCTGGGGGCAGTAGTCGGGATGGCTTTTCACTATTGTAATTCACTGTTTCAGTGTACAAGTAGCTTTTGACTCTAAAGACATCTGTGTCAGTCACGGGAGATGGGGTTATGCTGCAATAACAAATATCCCCTAAATAGCTGCTTTAAACAGTAACAGTCTATTTCTCTCTCACGTTCATTGGGGATCGGTTGGAAGCGGGTGGGTGTGAGGTTGTTCTGCTCAGCATGACCGGTCACTGAGGAATGCAGGCTGATGAACAGTCCACCTCCCAAAGCTGCTGGCTTCCAAGCAAGAGGGAAGGAGAGGACTGGTAGGTCTTGCATTGGCTACTGAATGCTTCAGCCTGGAAGAGACACGCCTCACTGCTTTTCACAACTCGTGGGCCAGAACTAGCCACTTGACCCCATCCAATGCCCCAAAGGGGACCAGAAGTATAACCCCACCATGTGCCCAGCAGGAGGAGGGCTAGAAATAATTGACAAATGTCATTACTATCCATCTCCGTTCCATCATCTAAAATACCCTTTTCAGAAAATCCCATGACAACCGAGAGAGAAGGGCCAAATATTGCTGTTGTGTCCCACGTTGCTTCAAAATATTGGGCTACAAACAGGGCTTGAATATGGTGGCAAACAGTTTGGTTCTATAGGCCAGATACTATTTTGATAATGGCTTCAAATGAGGTGGAATAGCATGAAAAATCTTTTGGAATAGGTGAAAACCTGTCCAAGAAAATCTTCACAGCAGATCCACTCTCCTTCCACCTGGCATCTTTCCTTCTCCATTGTCTCTTCCCTGAGTCCTAGACCTTCTTTGGGCCCTATTTAGAGCCTATTCAGTCTCCGAAAGATTCCCTGTCCAAGGGCAGAGTACAATTATAACAAGGTTAATCATAATAATGATAGTAAACCCTTTAGTACTATTTTCCATGTACCAGTGCTTTCCATGTATTAACTCATTTTTCCTCATACCAACATTATAAGGTAGGCATTTTCACTATTCCCTTCCTACAGATGAGGAAACTGAGGCACAAAAAGGTTAAATAACTTGCCCCAAGGTCACTAAAGATGAGAAGACAAGCAGTGAGCCTCCAAAGATGGATATGATTGCTAGGGCAATTGCTAGAAGAAATGTTCTAGAACATTCCCCTCCCCCAACCACAAACTCCTAGCTACCATAATTTACCACAAAAATTTCTGCATTTTAATAAAAGCTTTTCACCCACAGCCCACACCCCCATTAATTTCAGCCAGCGATCAATGCAGAGAAAGGGCACCACAGTGAAGGTTCACAGAGCCGACAGATCTTTTAATAGACTTGATCTGAAAAATCTCACATAAAAATCAGTCATACTGTCACCTTGGTGGAGGACCTGCTTTGTTTTTGCTAACTCGTCTGCTTTCATGGTCGCTCATAATCCCTTGATGTTTGCTCCCTTTTTTTTTTTTTTTTTTTTACTCCGAATACTTTTATAATTTCACCATGAAAAATCTCCTTTCATGGTTAATGTCTTCCCCTCAGGTAGTGGTAGCCTTTGAAACACGCACCAACATTCCTATACCTTTAAAACTAGTTAATACTCACTTGACCTCAGGCTAATTGGGGTCAGTAGTGGTGCTCATTCTTGCAGTTTTATAAGAATGTTCATCTGAGACCTGTAGAACACTTTATCAACGTTAGTTAAGCCTTCGTCTCTGTGAAGCAGGGATGTGCAGGGGAACGTACAAAGATGAACGATGTGCTAAGTATGTGACATAAGCCGGAAGCGTTCCTTCTACTTTATGTTTTCCATGTTCATCTTCTTAGTGTAGACATGATCAGAGAACTCTCACATTGAAGAATTTTCTGGTTTGGCTGCACCCTTTCTTCTCTAGTTTAAAACCTCAGCTATTGACACTTTCCCGCAGGCCCATCCCGTGGCCCTCTGGACCTTACCTCTAGATTACAGGAGAAGCCTTTCCTTAGGGTCTGAAGCCACCCTACTACCCTCCCCGCTAGTGAAGAGGAGAGTATGCTTGGTCTTAGGGTGGTCTGACCACACCAGTCACATGAGAGAAACTCCATGTTGATAAGAAGGGATCCAGGCCAGCCACTGGCCCAACCTGGTTCTGTTAGTATAATACCTTGGCTCATTCCAGGTACAACCTCCACTTTCTGGTACTTATGGTGTGGCCCTGAGGACTCTGTTTTGTCTGTAACTCACTCCGTCTCAGGGAAGATGAGGTGTGGTGGAGCTGAGGGTCACAGAAGTTAGGGAACCTCTAGGTGTGCGATTGATGTGCCCGTGAGAAGGAGGGTGGCTGGGGCATTGGGACTGACACCCCAGGAAGTGGAAGAGATGAAAGCTGCGCAAACGCTGGCCTGGGAACTGGGGAGGGCAGGGTTCTAGGGTGAGGGGCATGAGAACCAGGCAGTTATCCAAGATCAAGATCAAGTTCAAGGTTAGCTCAGAGGCTTGGAATGCGAGACAGGGTAGAATCACCCAAATAGATCACTGGACCAGCTCTGTGGGAAACAGTCCAAAGTTCTTCAGCATAGAAGAGCAGTGTGGCTCCCTTTCAAAGAACTAGAATGTCATATAACCGAGAGGACTTGGGGAGCTTAACCACCATTTTTGTTCAGGGAAAATCTTGAGCTGGTTTCATTCAGCCTTCAGTTGTAGACACAAGGGACTTTTCCTTCCATAGCACTACCTTGCCAGGTGTCCCAGGACCCCCTCCTCCTTGGGGGCTTAACAGTGCCCTGAGATATTGTATGTTGGGTTGATCACATGGCCTAAGTCCAACTACAACAACACAGCCAAGCTTGGGGACACAGTCAGTTATTATTCCTGCTCAAGAGTCGGCGAGAGGCCTTCACTGAACGCCAAAGGACAAAGTAACTAGTGTAGCGCCTGGGCATGGGTGATGCACAGGGTCGTGTGAGTGGATAATGGGTGGTGTGTGGGGGCTGTTTCTGCTCATGCCCCTGGAGTCCCTTCAGATTGGGTGCTCTTGTTTCCAGACCTCAGCAGTTTTTCTCTCCCCTCTGGTTCTCCCCAATTCTTGGAGCTCATTTTGTAGGGCTGTGAGGAATTTTGTTCTCACTCATGATATTTCTGCCAAATGTTTTGTCCTCTCTGTGGGTCTTTTTCATTTCCCTAATGGCCTACCTAAGCTTTTGAAATTCCAAAAGTCAGGAAGAATCTTTTCCCGGCTCTGTTTTCCACTGTAACATCCTTTCTCTGAGGCGGTCAGCACAGAAGAGCCCAACTGCTTCAAAGGGAGCAGGGACATGAGGGAAGCACCAAGGAGAGAAAGGAAATGTGGGAATTGGGGGGAAGCATCAGTTAATACAATACAAGGATGTTAAGTATTTTTCTCCCACAAATCCAATCCTTTGGAGGTTGATCTAAAGTTGCTTGCCTCACTTGGATGGAAAAACTCTCTGGGGTAGCTCTTGGCAGATCAACTGGACTTCTGTATCTGAAACATCAATTGGGTACCCCGGGATGAGCACTGCCCTATGGGCCACCTGGGACCCACAGGAAGAGAGTCAGGAAAGTTTCTCCCTACCTGCCAATATCCTCACATAGCAGAAGGAGCTGGAAGTTCCAGAACAAGACTGGGTGGGGGCAGAGTCTCTTTGATCAGAAGCAGGGCCCTGGACTGAGGAAGATGAGGCCTGGGAAAACCAAGACCTCACTAGAGTGGGTTCAAGTTGCTTTTTCCGGTTCTTATGCTCTTGAGGGTAGTTAAAAATGGATTGTTTCATGATTCCATCTAGGAACTGTCCAGGTTCTGTGTCTACGCTCCAAGGTGAAAGGTTGACATTGAAAGATTCTTCTGTTTATGGAATACTGTGGTTTATATAATTCCTATGTTTAAAGTTTATCTATAGGCAGTAAAACAACCAATTCCCTTAAAATATAATCATCTGAGATTGATTTTATATGAAATGAAGCATCTAGATGAACCTTGAATCTTATCCAAATTGACTGAATTGGCTGAACTGGGTTAAGTGGAAAATACTGGGTCAATTACAAACACACCATGATTCTTGAGAAACTCACTTCTCTTCTGTCCGGATTCTACGTTGCCCCGTCTGTCGTGTACGCTCTCAGGCAGCTATTAACGTGAACCGTTTTAACCGATGCAAAACCCGGTATGAAGGATTTCAATTCTCTGAGTGTCTATGCCATCAACGGTACACACGCACACACACACACACACACACACACACACACACACACTTGCACACTTGTTAGAGTCAGTCAAGTTCTACAGCCCCAAAAGGCACTTTATCAAGGGGTAAATGAGAAAATAAAACAAATCTGAGATGTTGGGAGGCAATTTATGGCAATCACCAAGCCCAAAGCTCTCCATTGAGGTTTGATTCATTTCCAATTTTGAAAGATGTCATTTGTGTAAATGCAGGACACATTCGTTTGGGGATAAGCGGAAATGTCCCCAACTTCTGGTGGTAGCGGATACATCTGAAAAATGGAATCGAATCAGTTTTGCTCCCAAGAGGGACAGGTAGAGGACTCCCATTTCCTGCCAATTCAGTTGGAAACAATGAGGAGAGGGAAAAAAAAAAAATGGAGCCCTCCCTTCTCTTTCTGGCCTTAGACATGAACTCTTGATAAGATCCTGGAAAACAAGCTGCGTTTTTAACAGCCGTTTGCCCTCTTCAGCTGAGAAAACAGCGGGAGCCAAAACTAGGAACTGGGGCCACTTCTATTGTGAACGTGGCCAGGCTGACTTATTGTCACCAAACAGCAAATCACGAAATGACTGAGATAAGGAATATAATCACATTTTCACATGAACCTTACATTCTTACCTCTTCTATAGGAAAGGATATCCCTGCAGGAAGGAGGAAGGTGGGACCCCGCCCATGTCCTACAGCAGTGCTGGGACTGCATTGTCCAGGCCTTTTGCAGGGACACAGGAAGAGGGTACGGAAGTTTCTACAGGAAAACAGAGAAAAATTCAAACATAAACAGCATCCAAAAAAATTTACCAATCGTGAACTAGATTTCCTCTCTGGGCCTTCCATGCTTCCACGCGCCACTGGGCTGGCAGATTTTAATCTTGGATTCTGTTCACCTTGGTAACCTCCAGCGTGTGTGATTGTGCTGTTTCCCTACTTAATAAGTTAAGAGGATGTGTTTTCTGTGGCACTGGAGACAAAAACAACCTCTTTCCAGAGACTGCATCCTGGCCTGGCTGGAGTCTGTTCTGTCTTTTCCATTTGTCATTTCTGGGGAGGGCACAGCTTCCCTGAAGTCCCGTGTGGGATAGGGTGGCTCCCTTTTAGGAAGCTTTGGACGAAAGTTGAAAGTGACCAAATCGCTGCTTCCCACAACAAGGCAAGGGCTTAGGTTTGCGTCCCCAGTTTTGGCCAGAGACGTGCCACAAGAAACACACTCCTGACTGATGTGAGAAGAGCTCTATCGCCATGGTAGTAAGGGCTGGAATTTTCCCTCCCCACCCCCCTGCTGTCTTCAACCTACCAGGGCTCAGAAGAAGCTACCACAAGAATCTCTGAACCCATCCTGAGGCCACATGGCTCCTGGCTTTAGGCTTGAGTTATGAAAAGCGCAGCTCAAACAGGGAGCAGTGATACCACGGTTAAGTGTGAAAGAAAAGGGCCAAGACAAAAAGAGAGAGCAGCTTTGGGGGGGGGTCCACTCCCCCTATTCCTAGTACCTGTGTGTGAAACCAAAATGACTCCCCTTCGCCTCAAGCTACAGAGATGGGTGACAAAGAATGATGGAAAACTGTTACCCCTTCCCTGCTTGGGGGCTTGAGGGAAAGGGTGTTCTCAAGGGCAACGTCTGATGTGTAAGGAGTTTCTCTCTACTTTTCCCACTGATGGAAATGTCTTCAACTTGGCTAGGAATTGTAGAAGCCACTTACAAACTGTCTCTAATGGGGGCTGCCAGACGCTAAAAGGAACATTTGTTGCTTCTCAGATGGGGCCAATCACACATTGCGGAAGCAAATGGTTACAGTGAAGAGACAGACTTCCTAGAAGATGCCATTATGGGAAATTGAAGCACCCCTGATCTCCCCCACCCCCCAACAGCTCTTAAGCACAAGTATCTTTCACAGCCGATCAGAGGAGAGAGTTCTGAGTGGGTTGTTCTAGCTTTTTAGGTGATATCTTTTTCTGAACTGCTTTTTCCAGAACAAATGATTCCCATTACGTTCAGCCAGGGACCAATTCTTCACTTAAGTATGTAAAGCAAAATATGGCTTGCGCTCGGGATGTGTTACAACAGAAAGCTTTTCTGACAGTTGCCCCAGACAGGTGATTGACGTGTGTTATGTAAAAGCCCAGGTACAAGTATGAGGGTGACCTTGACTTCTGAAAGCAGTTTAAAATGCTGGTTAAGACGTGCTCAGGATCCTCTGCGGCGTGGAAGCAGTACCTGCATTTTCAGAAAACAGTTGATGGAGAACTCCTTCACGCAGCACAAACTTCTGGGACAACCGTTACCTACAACCCTCCATGCATTCATTCACTCATTCATTCATGTATTTGTTCATTTCTAGAATAAGGTGCCAGGCACTGGGTTACATTTTAAGGACGATCAGGGGTGGTTTTCAGTACATTTCACAGCAAGACATTGGCTCTTGGAGAGCTTGCTAGACATTCTCCTGGAGGTCCCCCACCCCTGGGCCAAGTGTTAACCCTTTAGTTGCTTTGTAGTGCATTTCAATATTTCAGTAACCACTACAGCTGTGCCGTTGCATGAAAGCCAAATAACAGCCCTGAATGTGATGATGTACGAAGCACAGTCTCCCATCTCTAGAAACCAACAGTCTAGGGCCTGCTGCTCTAAATTAGCAGCTACTCAGAGAGAGACGTGGTGTAAGGGTCTTTGAGTCTCAACTGACCTGAGCCTAAAGTCCCACATAGGTCCCAGGAGGGTATTAATTCCCACTGAAGGGAAGCAGTGGGAGGGAGGAAGGGCCCTTCTAATCAGAGACAGGATGTGAAATGGGGCTGGAAGCAGCAAGGTTATGTTAAGGACAATGAGCCAGCAGAGAGACAGCCCTGTGCTCTGTTCCCCACCTGGCCCAGCAGGGGCGCAGCTACCTGTGGACTCAGGTCTACCGTACTCCAAGACGAGCAGGTACCCAGCCAGGGTCTCCCCTGGGCTCTCTTGTTCTGCTTTTCCCCCAGTCTTCATTCATTCATTCACTCAGCGTTCAAGCATCATTCAGTAAATATTTATTGAGTGCTGATCATGGCCAGGCACTCTACAGGTGCTGAGGACACAGCAGTGACCAAGATGGACATGACCCTGCCTTCAGGGGGCTAACAGTCTGGCCAAATGTCAGAAAGGTGTGAAATTGTACTTGAATCACTTGAAAAGTTCTTCTTAATCATGTTTAAATACGCTGTTTAGAAGCTGATATTCTAGATTGGTGAGATATTAGATTTTTTCCCATCCTCTTTATTGGCCAAATGAATTATAATGTGTTTATATGCTTCTGTAATCTATAATAATAAATAAAATAGAATTTTACTAATATTATTTATATTTAATTGTGTTAAGGTTTTTTTTAACATAGTTTTTATTTTTTTAACATCTTTATTGGAGTATAATTGCTTTACAATGTTGTGTTAGTTTCTGCTGTACAACAAAGTGAGTCAGCTTTACGTATACATATATCCCCATATCACCTCCCTCTTGTGTCTCCCTCCCACCCTCCCTATCCTACCCTCCCTATCCCACCCCGTTAAGTGGTCACAAAGCACAGAGCTGAGCTCCCTGTGCTATGTGGCTGCTTCCCACTAGCTATCTAGTTTACGTTTGGTAGTGTATACATGTCCGTGCCACTCTCTCACTTGGTCTCAGCTTACCCTTCCCCCTCCCCGCGTCCTCAAGTCCATTCTCTACGTCTGCGTCTTTATTCCTGTCCTTCCCCTAGGTTCTTCAGAACCTTTTTTTTTTTTTTTTAGATTTCATATATATGTGTTAGCATACGGTATTTGTCTTTCTCTTTCTGACTTACTTCACTCTGTATGACAGACTCTACGTCCATCCACCTCACTACAAATAACTCAGTTTCGTTTCTTTTTATGGCTGAGTAGTATTGCATTGTATATATGTGCCACATCTTCTTTATCCATTCATCTGTCAGTGGACACTTAGGTTGCTTCCATGTCCTGGCTATTGTAAATAGAGCTGCAATGAACATTTTGGTACATGACTCTTTTTGAATTATGGTTTTCTCAGGGTATATGCCCAGTAGTGGGATTGCTGGATCATATGGTAGTTCTATTTGTAGTTTTTTAAGGAACCTCCCTACTGTTCTCCATAGTGGCTGTATCAATTTACATTCCCACCAACAGTGCAAGAGGGTTCCCTTTTCTCCACACCCTCTCCAGCATTTTTTGTTTTTAGACTTTTTGATGATGGCCATTCTGACCAGTGTGAGGTGATACCTCACTGTAGTTTTGATTTTCATTTCTCTAATGGTTAGTGATTTAACATATAGAGTTATAAATCCATAGGCCTTGAATAGTAAGCCAGATGAAGTCTTCCCAAAGGTAAAAGGCATTCAAGGCATGGCCTTCTGTTAGAGTACCTAAATTAATAGCCTAGTAGCATTTATGGTGTGGGTGGGTTGCCACGTTTCAGGCCCCGTGCTAAGCATTTTACATGGATTCTCTCATTTATCACAACTCAAGAAGTAGTTACTAATATTATCCCCATTTTACAGACAAGGAAACTAAGGCTCAGAGAGGTTAAATAACAAGTTTTAGCAGAACAAAACTTTTCATTAAATGAAAATTGAATGAATGAAAGTTGAATCTGCACCTTATTTGGCTTTGCTGCACCTAAGCACAGAGGTGGTAAACAAAATGTTTCACAAGTGGTATGGTGTGGACACTAACCAATCAGAACAGATGCCAGTCCATGGGGCGGAAGCAGGGTCTGAGGGACAGGGGCCACTGGGGGAGAGGCTGAGGTCACCAGAGTCGCCAAGTCATAGATGCAGTTGGCTAGGACAGCATTTATGGACCAGTATGAAAGTGTTTTAATATGTTAACAACTTAAACAGCCGTACCTATAGAGCCTGCCCAGGTAAAATGGAAAGGTCTCCCACTCCTGTGGGTCAGCTGAGTGACAACTGGGACAGCTGTGCTCACCAGCAAATTGGAGAGTTACTAAGGGTCGATTGACCTTCACAGTCCATTTCAGAGACTCAGTGTGCTTTGGAGTATGCTGAGATGGTGAGTATAATTTTATGCAAACTGGTTACAGAAGCTTTCTTTCCTGATTCTAGACCTGAGCACCCAAACTGGAAGTCTATGGGTGCCTGCAGATGTGTTTTATTAAGCCCATACAGTGATTTCTCATTTTAAATAGCAAAAGCTAACATTTCTGTAGCGCTAACTACACACCAGGCGAGTATACAATTTACATGTACTAACTCACTTAATCGTCACATCAAAACTATTATGACCAGCCCCATTTTACAGATGAGAAAACCAAGGCACAGAGAGGTGGAGTAACTTGCCTAAAGTGGCACAGTTAATTAATAAATGGCAGAGGCGGAATTTGAACCCAAATTCTGTCTGGCTCCAGAGTAAGAGTTCTTGATCGGTATGCTCCTCGGCCTCTCTGGTATGCTTGAATTATTTGCTGACATTTAAAAATCAAGAGAGATAAGATAAAAACCCAGATTCCCAGCTTGTCAGAATTAAAAATCAGAAGTTCTAATAACCCTGAGCTTATATTCCCCCTCGGCAAAAATCAGCCCCCTTTCCATAGGGATGTGTTCTTTGACTTTCCCCAGTCCCCACCACTCCCTATTGCCTTCCAACACTGAGGCTGACCCTCGTTTGCCATTTGTCATCAGGCTGACACTGTTGTTTTCTTACAGACAGCCCTCTTCAGCCCTTTTCACTCATTTATGTGACCTGCCTGGCCCGTCAACTAGACTCTTCCTAAAAATAGGATGTACTTTTGCTCTGATAACACATATATTAGGATGCAGATATATATGTGGAGCTTACGTCTCTTGCGAATTGTTACTAAGTACCAAAAAATTAAAAGATAACAGTGAAGAGAGAAATGAAACAATCATGGGCAAATTTAAAGCAACTACTGGAGAAAGCTTTTAACAATTGGGAAGAAAATCTTTGATCCCCTCAAGTCCAAATCATATAAGACCTCAAATTTCTACTTAAAAACAAAACAACCCGATTATTAAGCTAAATTCCCTGCAACTACAAATAATTTTCTATAAAAGCCCAATATTATACAAAATACTACTCTAAACCAATATGGTTGTCTTTTAAAACTCACCTACTGGAATTTTTACATTCAGGTGCAAACCTGCTGAGTGATCCCCTTGGAAGATAGGCCCCTTTTCCCATGATGCCCCTGCTAGAAATATTTTGGGATTCCCTATGGGGGCTAATCTTCAAAGCAATTTATGAGTCACACAGTAAAAGTCAATCTCACTATTTTATATTCACATTTTGTTTTTGACCCAAAACAGTAACGCCCACTTTTTTCACTGTTATTCAAATAATATCTCTGTTCCAAAGTAAAATCCATTAAAGGATGAATATTTGTTCATACTGGGAATAAAATAATTAGCAACAATCTTGGAAGGCAATTCCATAAGCGTATTAGCAACAATAACATCTTTAAAATAAGAGCATAGCCTCCCAAGGTGACCTCCTTGAATGGGCCATTACTTTTTAAAATATGTTTTGGTGTGTTTAAAGAATCTGATAAGGAAAAATAAATATCTAATTCTATTTTTTATGATGTGTATATGTGTGCAAATAGAAAGCATGTGCACTGAAGCATATACACTGAATAAATCATTATTTCTGGGTAGCACAATTACACGTGGTTTTTATTTTCTTCGTTAATATTCATTCAACAAGAATTCAGTGTTTACTGGCACTACGTTAAATGCTAGGAACACAGTGTAAAGATTTCCTTACAGTTTTGTATTATAATAAGAATGTTTGATTTTTGTAATCATGAAACTTTAAACTATTTCCATTCTGAAAATGACATATCTATGTATCTATCTGCCCGATGAAGAAAACGAGAAGGGGGAAGAGGGTTTATCTCCATAAACTTGTCGATGGAGACAACTAGTTCTCTATGAAATTATATAAATTTGGCTTAGGAGACAGAGGCAAGTGAAATCTGATGCAAAGACGGTTGGGCAAATGGGAGAAGGAATGAATTGAAGATAGAAGAATTAGAGATTCCAGGTCCACACCTGGCATTATTTGTGTGACTTTGAACAGTAAATTGAATCACCCTGGCCTTAAGTTCCTTCTCCTAAAATAAAGGCATTGGACTAAATGATCTGTATGGTACCTGGCAATTTTGACATTTTATGATTATTATAAAGTTAAACCATTCACTTAAACCACGTGACAAAATACGTTAGTCACATGGACATGCACTAGTCACAACGAAAACGGGGCTGAGCAAAGAGATGTAGAGATAGACCTGCAGCAAAGAATCACACAAACTACTATAATAGGAAGTTATTTTTCAAAACATGAAGCTGAGGTGCTTTTTGTTTCCTGAAAACTATGTAGCCCCTGTCCATGAATGGATGAATTCAGAGAGGGTGGATGCCAGCTAGGAGAAAGAAATCACTGCCCAGCCTTGAGGGTCATGCTCGAGTTTTAGATCCACAAGACAATAATCCTGAAAGGCAGGCTTTGTGGGAGAAAGAAAAAGTGTAAGTTGGGGGGCAGGTGTGTGTATGTGAGGGGGTAGAAGGTGCAGGTTAATTTCCAAAGCTTGCCTTTACACATGGAGAGGCAAACCTGGATCATGGGCTTCAGGGACTCACACTGTGAGTCTACGGAGACCATATCACAGGGTCGCAGGATCCAGCAAGACTGGAAGAGAAGGGAAAAGCTCTATTCCACCTGGAGGAGGAGGATGGAGGGAGAAAAAGACTTGGGTTCCTTCATCCTGAACAAACATCCGGGCAGGGATGAGAAAAGTCCAGGTGGCACAGAGAGGGAGTCAGATCAGAGGAGACTAGGCTCTGCTTTCTGCTCGGAACTTAGAGGAAGCCCTCTCCGGGTTCCTCATCACAGCAGAGTCAAAATGGTGGTGGTGGGGTTTCTGCGGAAAGGGGCCCTAGATTGCCCCCACTTCCTCTTGGCCTGTGTGTGTGGCATGCAGGGGAAATAGAAGTTCCCCAAGAGCGGGCCAAGAATGTGAGCTCTCAAGCAAACTAAGATGTGGCCTGGCAGTCGAGGGCTGGAGGGTGGAGCTGACCCCCCAAATCACAGGCGTGGAGGCACTGGGGGTGTACATGGTGTCTAAGGTGTCCTGGGGGGACCGGGGGGCCAACGAGAGCTGAGCCGGGTGTGTGGTGGGCAGGAGGGGATCCCTGAGGTCTCCCGGAGCTGGGTGTGTGCAAGGCTGGGTGTGTCCTGGGGTGTGGCTGTCGGGGGCTGACAGCCAGGTGGGGAGGGACCTCCTCAGCCTAGGGCAGCCCACCTGGGCCCTGCCCAGCGTCCTGGGGCCCCCTGACCCACCCCTCCCTGCAGCCAGGCCCCATCTTGGGAAGCAGGACCAGCGGGCAAAGCATGTGGGAGGGAAGGGAGAATCCCTGATAGCGTCAACCTTGAAGTAACTGATTATTGGAGGGAAACAGATGGTTTTAAACTAGAAGAGGCTATTACCTTCTATTGGCAAGTTGAAGGGTTTTTTTCCTCCCCACCATCAGCAGGAATGGGAGATTAGTTCTAAAAATTAAAAATTTAAGCGACCTTTAAGGAAAAAAAAGAAGGAAAAGAAAACCTGAACTGCAGTGTGTATATTTCCACCCTGCTGGGTAAGTATGTAATTATAATAACCATGAGTCCTATGAAAAGTCCCTAGAGCTTAGAGTGCATTTAATCAGGGCACAGAGACTGGCAGGCAGCCCTCAGGGAGGGCTTGAGAAGGAAGTGATATAAGAGCTGAGATTTAAAAGAGGAGTTAGGTAAGCAGGGGAGAGCACCAGGTCCCCAGGAGGAAGGAGGCTGGTCCCTGGAGGAGCAGGGAGGGTGAGGCGAGTGGGAGTAGGTGAAGGGGTGAGGCCAGTGGCACTGGGCACCTTTTAGCAGCTCTTAACAGTTGGCAGGTGCACTTCAACTCTGTTTAATTGATTTAAAAACACTCCTTGGTTTTGTGGGGAAAAAACAACATTAACGAACTGTGTTTTAGCAGTCAGGGCAACAGTGAAGCCCTTAGAGAGGGTCTGAGAGTAAGTCAAGATAGGACAGCAGCCTAGGAAAATGGAGTAGGGATCTACAGCTAAGGCGGCTGGTAGGCGCCCAGACGACCACCACTGCTGCCCACACCTGCCAAATCCCGCAGCAGTGTCGGCTTTCAGGCATCCCTGTGCCCTTCCAATCTCTCCAGACCTCTGAAGGGCTGGCACAGAAGCAGGGCTCTCCTTCTTATGGGGCTGAGCCAGAAAAAAACGGGGCCAAGGAGACAGAGACCAGAGGACGTGGGCTCCCGGCCAGCTCTGGGTACCTCTCGCCCACCCCATGTGGATTTTTCCTGGGCCCCCGGCATGCAGTGGCATCGCTAAGAGCTCTCCTGGCTGGGTAGATGGTTCCCAGAAGTAGCAAGAGCAGACAGACTGAAGCCTGGTGTCTATAGGAGTCATCTTCTCTCCCTCTGTGAGGCCCGCCTCTGCTCTGACCAGCAGTAAACTTAATCTGCACCCTTGTAACAATCTTGTAACTGGTCTTTCTGCTCTCACTCTGTCCTGCCTACATTTTTTTTTTTTTTTTTTTTTTTTTTTTTTTTTTGCGTTACGCGGGCCTCTCACTGCTGTGGCCCCTCCCGTTGTGGAGCACAGGCTCCGGACGCACAAGGCTCCGGACGCGCAGGCTCAGCGGCCATGGCTCAAGGGCCCAGCCGCTCCGCGGCATGTGGGATCTTCCTGGACCGGGGCACGAACCCGTGTCCCCTGCATCGGCAGGCGGACTCTCAACCACTGTGCCACCAGGGAAGCCCCTGCCTACATTTTTTTAGAGAACTGTTTTTACAAAATAAATCATATTGTGTCTCTCCTCTGCATAAAATCCCTTAATGGTTCCCCATTTTGCTTTTAATAAAATCAAAAGTCCTTCCGTGCCTGCAGGACTCCTGGTGCCCTGGCTCCTGCTTACCTGTATCATGCCCCGTGTGTGCATTCCACCCAAGGCACCTGTGCTCCTTTCAACTTCTCAATATGTCCCTTTTTTTCTCCCTGTGTCAGGACTGTTGCCCTCCCTGTTCCCCTCCTCAAGTCTTTTCTGGACTTCTTTGTGCCTTCTACCCAAAATGCCACCCCTTCTGCTACCTTATCTCCCTTTTTATTCCTTTCCTAGCACTTATCAATCTGATATTTCCTTGTTTCCTTACGTATTTGCTTGTTTATTGTCCATGTCCTCCACTAAAATTTAAATTTATTGAGGGCAGGGTTTGCCTTGAGTAATGCCTGGCTCAAATAAGGCCCTCAGTTAGTGCTTGTTAAATAAGTACATGAACACATGGGTGAACTAATGAATGAACTTTGACCAAGGATGGACCAAGGCAGTGGAATAATTCTGGACCACAAACATTTTCATTATATGACTGGTACTGGAGGCTGTTGGTGGACAAAAGACAAATAAAATGTGCAAAGAGATTGCCAGCAATCTCGTGATTGAGCCAGGCACACTCAGCTAACCCTAACAGAATCGCTAACAGAAGTGTTGTGGTCACATTAAAAAGCACTGCCTTCGACTGGGAAATTGGAAGAGCTTCCTAGATCCAAATTGAGTTCAACAGTTCAATAAAGTGTTTGGGCTTTTACTGCTCTGCAAAACATAGGGGCATGTAGATGAACGAGTCCTGGACCCTGCCTTCAGGGAACACACAGTCTAGCAAAGGAGACAGGCACAGACAAAGCTAATTATTCTATAAGGTGATAAGTGTGGGAGTAGCCAGGGGGAAATACGAGAGTTCAGAGAAAAAAGTGACTGGCTCCACCTGGAGAGGGTGGGGTAGACTGTCTGGAGAATGGCTGTGAGCTGTGCCCTGAAGGTGAATGGGATTATAGCTGGCTGAAAAGGCTGGGGTGGGTGAAGGCATAACTAAAAATAACAGCAAGGGGTTATGAATGGCCGGGGCACGATTCTGGATATGTCAGTTACAACATCCATAGGGAGCTGGAATGCTGATGTGACTGGAGAGCTAGTCTGGGAATCCTCAGCAGGTGTTGAAGCCACGAGCTTTTAGGAGAGCTCCCAGGGAAAGCGTAGGAAGCCAGAGGGGGAGGAGACAAGCTCCAAACCCTGGGAATCAGCAACGGGGTGGTCAGAGGAATAGGAACTAGAATCTGGAGAGATGCAACTCCCAGAAACCAAGGGGAGAGAGACTCACCTTTCAGAGTCCTTCCCCAGATCTCTCTTCATAACACGCGTCCTGCGGGCTGCTACTTACTCAATGCCTGTCCATCCCACTATACAGGAAGGTCTGTCGGGTCAAGAAGTGTTTCTGACTTGTTTATTGCTCTATCGCCTACACCTGGACCAGGTCTTATCACCTAATAGAATGAATGTAGGGAAGAATGAATAAATGAGTATTTTCAAATTATGCAGAGTTGAAAGGTTAAAGGTTGCAAATAAGACCTTGGATTTGGCAACTGGACACTAAGGTGACATTTGAGAGACCACTTTCGGGAATGGGGATAGCGGTAAGACCTATGTCATGTGGTAGTTATGAGAATTAAATGAGCTAGTACGCGCAGGTGCTGAGCCCAGTGCCTGGATGTAGTTCAAGCTCAATAAATATTAGATGATTATTGTTATTCCCTCTAGTCTTCACTTTCAGAAGCTATTCTGATGAACTAATTCTCGATAATTGTATTGTGTCTAACAGATTGGTTTACTACCCTTGCAAGACATACTAGAGACATATTGCTTTAAAAACTACCACAGCTACAAAGCACTGTCTTATTAAATGGCTGTAACAGAACCCAGTGAAGTGAGATTTTGCTGTCAAATCTAGCTATATGGCCTGGGAGCCTGGCAAGCTCTCAAGAGGCCAGCAGATGGAGTGGAGTCTCCTTTCCTATTAAGGAGACTCACAGGACAAAGGCAGCTGCAGCCAGCCTTTGGTGCTCTGTTCCTAAATCTGTGATTGTACCGGTCAGCTAATCCAGAGGAGGAAGCCTGAGAAGTGGGGTAGCTCCAAAGACTGGCTCTGTCACTAGGTTTGGATAAAGAAGATAGACACTTTAGGTGGAAGAGGTCTTTGAAGTATGAAAACATTGAACTGAGTCGCAGGAGACCTGGGTTCCCATTCTGGATGTGCCACTGACTCTCTGAACTTGACCAAGTCACTTAGCCTGTGTGTGTTGGAGTCTTCTCATTTGTGTAATGAGAGGCCTATATGAGCCCCTGGGTCTTTGCAGTAGATTGTTTTCAAGGACGGCCACAATTTCTCCCATCCCTGCCTGTTCACGTCCTTCACAACATGACTTTGCTTTTCCTCCTATCAAGAGGTAGAATCTAGGGTTTCCCTGGTGGTGCAGTGGTTAAGAACCTGCCTGCCAATGCAGGGGACATGGGTTCGAGCCCTGGTCCGGGAAGATCCCACAAGCCCGTGCGCCACACCCACTGAAGCCCGTGCGCCACATCTGCTGAAGCCCGCGTGCCTGGAGCCTGTGCTCCGCAGCAAGAGAGGCCACCGCAATGAGAAGCCTGCGCACCGCGACGAAGAGTAGCGTCCACTCGCCGCAACTAGAGAAAGCCCACGCACAGCAACGAAGACCCAACACAGACGAAAAAATAAATAAATTTATTTTAAAAAAAAGAGGTAGAATCTATTTCCTCTCCCCTTGAAAGTGGGCCAGCCCTTTGACTTGCATTAATAGAAAGCAGTACAAGTGACATTCTGTTTGAGTCTAAGCATTAAGAGGTCTTGCAGCTTCCACTGTCACTCTCTTGGAATGATGCTGTGGCCATGTGAGCAAGCCTAGGCCAGCCTCTTTGAGGAGGAAAGCTCACGTGAACAGAGAGGATCAGCCAGCAGCCGGCACCAACCAGCAGACAATGTAAAAGAGGCCATCTTGGACCATCCAACCCCAGCTGAGCTGCCAGAGGAACAGTCACATGACCCACCCCAGACAAGACCAGCAGAGGAACCACTGCACTGAGCCCAGCCAAAACTGCCGACCAACAGAGCTGTGAGCAAATATAATGGTTGTTGCTTTAACCAACCAAGTGGTGGTGTGTTACACAGGACCAGAGAGCTGATACAGCCCCTGTATCAGCTGTATGACCAGCCCCTGTATCAGGAATCGGCTGTATGATCATTTAGTTGTATGTTAGGGTTGGCTGCAGAGAACTCAAAGGTTAAGTGACTGTTTCATTTCCTGCCCTCCTCCCCTCCTCCCCCAACCCCTGACCCTGAAGGCCTTCGCTTTGCAATGTCATTGCATCTGGACCCACTAGAGCTGAAGCTCTTCGCCACCGTCCCACCATGGAAGGACACTGAGCAAGACAGGAAGTGGCTTGGTGACTCAGTGGTCCTTTCTTCTGAGTCACTGAGTTGTCACTTCCTCCTCCCTGTGGTTCCAGAGGACATCCTGTCCTAAAGGCATGGAAAGGCCTAGTTAGTTCAACCTTTTCTTTCTTACACATATGAAGAAATGAGAAGTTAAGGAATAGAGGTAGCTCCTGGTAAAATTAGGCCTAGAATTCAGACTTCTTACTCCAAATCCAGAACTCTTTATATATATTGCATTGAAAGGCCTCTCAGAGCTCATACCCTCCTTCCTCCTGATTCCTGAGTTTTCCACACATTCTTCTCAGCTTTGTGTTTCAGACATGAAACTAGTTCCCTCTTTTGGCTCAAGATTCAGACATTATCTGTGGAAGATAAATTCCAACCACGAGATGATAATGGTAATTTTTACAACATAAATTCAAAGCATGTTTTTCAAGCACCTGTTATATGCCAGGCACTGCCTCCATTTTGGGGATATAGTGAATAAGAGACACAAAGAATCTACCTCTGGGGAATTTACATTCTTGAGGGAGGTAGGGCAGACAATACACAAGGAAATAAACAAGAAAATCAGAGGCTGGTGGTATAAAAGTAAACTAGAAAATGTGACAGAGGGACTGAACTGGGAGATGTATGGCCAGGAAGCGCCTCTTTGACAATGTGGCATTTGAGCTGATACCTGATTGGTGAGAAACTAATAACTCTTCAGAAAATGCAGAGAGCAAAGGCCCCAAGGTGGGGACAAACTTATCTTATTTGAGAAAACAGAGAGGAGGTAGGTGGTCTCTTGGAGGGGGCAGTGAGGGGATAGGAAGGAGACAGAGCAGGGAGAAGGCAGAGGCCAGATCATGGCCCATAGGCCACAATACAGAGTCAGGAATCTATTAATTTGAGGGGGCACATGGAAGGCTACTAAATGATATGACGTGATTTACATTTTTAAGAGAACAATCTAGCTTCTTGGAGAATGGATGTTGAGGGTTAAGAGTGGAAGTGGGAGGGTGGTTTATTAAATGCTAACTATGTGTGGGATACTTTGTATATTTTATCTCTAATCCTCCCAACACTTCAAAGCAGATCTTACTATGCCCATTCTAGGGACAAGGAAATGGAGACCGGAAGGGATAAGGGAACTTGCCCAAGGTCATGGAATTGAACTTGAACCTAGGACCATCTGACTGCACTGTGGGAGACCTTCCTGTGTAGCGTGTGGCCTTATTAAGATGGTTGACCACCCTGTGCTTATACGTTTTCTGATTATCATTGTATTTTGAAGAGCGAGATTTTAGAGCTGTAAGTTACAGATTGAAAGTTCCTTGAAGGCAGGAATCACGTGTTACTTATCTTGCCATTTGGTTGTGACTCATTCTCTGATACACAGGAGGTGCTAATTCCTATATGATGAATGAATGAATGAATCAATGAATGAGTGGGTTTCGGTCATGAGAGGTTTTCTGAACCACCTCCCACCTCAGGGCTACCATTTTCAATACAGGAATGTAAGTGTCTTTCCCAAAATCACCCGACAGGGTTGGAACGAGAGTCTATGCTGTTAAATCATGGTTCTCTCCACCAAACCATGCTGCTTCCAATTTATCTGTCTTGGACAGTTTTCTTGGCTTAACCTACCAGTTAATTTGGTAAATCCTCAAGGTCAGGCACAGTGCCTACTTTGTACCACGCACATTGGGAGTGTGTGGAGCCTGCAGAGAGGTTCACTCCGGGGCTTGGAAGTGAGTTTTCTCTCAGAAAATTAAACCAAAATGGTTAAATCCACATGTGATGGGAAAAACACCAGACGTCTTCAGGTCCCCTGGAACAGTTACTTTGCTGGACTTTAATGTCCAAAGAAAGGATGTGTGGACAGAATAGGGTGTAAATGGGAATGGAGCACAAGGAGAAAGGCCACCTTTGGCTTGCCTGTCCAGCAGAATGTAGCGTGGGGAAATGTATGTGAGGAGTGGGCGCTTTGTTATTTCCGGAGATGACCCTCCATGATAAGAAATTCACCTCATGTGCTTTCATTGTTGACCACCGGGCAACAAATTCTCAAATGTTGATTTGGCTTCCTGGTTACGTACGGTGGGGTGGGGGTGAGGGGGCGGTCCTCTGGGCAGTAGAGGCAAGCATTTCAGTCACTTTGAGAAAGGAATGTTCTCCGTTATAAGCAAATTCACTTGTAGATGTATCAAGAAAACTGTGTTACCAAGAATCTGGTCTTCCCTGGGGGTGGGGCCTCTCAAAGTTGGGAAAGGCGTAGACCACTGCTGTCTGTTGAGGTTCTGGGTATATTAAAAACTGAACAAGGGCTTCCCTGGTGGCGCATTGGTTGAGAGTCCGCCTGCCGATGCAGGGGACACGGGTTCGTGCCCCGGTCCGGGAAGATCCCACATGCCGCGGAGCGGCTGGGCCCGTGAGCCATGGCCGCTGAGCCTGCGCGTCCGGAGCCTGTGCTCCGCAACGGGAGAGGCCACAGCAGTGAGAGGCCCGCGTACCACAAAAAAAAAAAATAAAATAAAATAAAAAACTGAACAGATGCTAAAAGAAGGGTATAAAACTTGTGGTATATTTTACATTTTACATTTTAATTGTTAACATACAAAACAATGCGATACTATTGTGCTAGTGACAATATAATTAAGGACCTACAAAAATATTAATCCTTAGTGCACTTTAAGCAGTGGTTGGAGGATGGGATGTATGGTTAAGGATATGTGATGAACGCCTTCTACTTTCAACTTTATCAGGCTGTCTCTGTACCTGTAAGAATAAGATCATTTGGCGACAATGTCAGAGCTAAATATGAGGCCTTGTGTGGTGAGGCCATGCTCAGAGGTGTAGGTCCACTCTCTGAACCTGTCAGCTCAGGCTAAGACCATCACCAAGGTGATGCTATCCATGGACCACCAGCCAAACCAGCCTCCCCGTGGTGACATCTGGATCTTGTCCTGTGCCCCCACCCCCTTAACATATCACACGTCCCACCAGGGTAAGTACAGTTGTCCATTGGTATTTGTGTAGTACTTACATATAACCTATGCACATCCTCCCATATGTTTTTTTAAATCAGTTTCTGAAATTTACTTATTGATCGATTGATTTACTTATTTATTAATTGAAGTATAGTTGATTTACAATGTGGTATTAGTTTCAGGTGTACAGTAAAATGATTCAGAGATATATATATATATATTCTTTTACAGATTCTTTTCCATTATAGATTATTACCAGCTATTGAATATAGTTCCCTGTGCTATACAGTAGGGCCTTGTTGTTTTTCTGTTTTATATATAGTAGTGTCTATCTATTAATCCTAAACTCCTAATTTATCCCTCACTCCCTTTCCCCTTTGGTAACCATAAGTTTGTTTTCTATGTCTGTGAGTCTGTTTCTGTTTTGTAAGTTCATTTGTATCATTTTTTAGATTCCACATATAAGCGATATCATATGCTATTTGTCTTTTCTGTCTGACTTACTTCACTTAGTATGATAATCTCTAGATCCATCCATGTCACTGCAAATGGCATTATTTCATTCTTTTTTATGGCTGACTGATGATATTCCATTGTATCTCCCATATATTTTAAATCATCTCTAGATTACTTATAATACTACTACAATGTAAATGCTATGTAAGTGGTTGTAAATTCTATGTAAATAGTTGCTGGGTGCACAGCAAATTCAAGTTTTGCTTTTTGGAACTTTCTGGAATTTTTCCCCCCAAATATTTTCAATCTGTGTTTGGTTGAATCTGCAGATGCAGAACCCACAGACACTGAGGGCCAACTGTACAGCAGCTGGCTACAGACACAGGGCAGGTTCCTCAAGAAGTACGTTGGCTGGCGGGTTGATAAGTCAAGACAGTGATAAACAAAGCTAAGACATTCAGAAGTATCTTTTAAATATTGCATTTGGGGAAGATAGCTTCGTGACAGAGGTGGGAATGTGCTTGGTGGGACGACAGACAATGCGAAAGTGTAAGGGGATGTTTAGAAGGGCACTGACTCATACATACACAGGCAAATGCTCTCCCTTTCATATGAAGCCACTTCTCCTACTCGACCTCATCTGGCTTCTGTGATCCCGCTGTCATATGGTCTGCCCCACCGCTACCCATCAGTTTTCAGCGATCTGTGCCTCTCAAACCATTCATGGATCATGAAGTCAGATTGGTGGGCTACAGCCGACATTTTCTAAGCAAATAAAACAGGATAGAAGATATCAAAATACATCACACATAGTAAACATTAAAAACAACTATTGTTTTGTGAAGGCTGTTTCAATTCTTTACATGTGTGTATAGGGCTTAGATGTAAACTGCATTTCCTCCTGTGGGTAGGAGTTAAAGTTTTCAATCCACTGCTCTAGAGGGCAGATTAAAGCACCCCGGCCTTCCGCTGAGCAGATTCTGTGACCGGGGGCTTCTTAGGCAGAACTGCTGTGAATAAGTACCGTGGAAGGTGAGTTAATGCTGAGAACCAGCCAGGACCTTCATAGCATGTCAGGCTCTCAGACATGCTCTGGTCCAATGCCCTCAGTTTACAGTTTGACGAGGGAAGACGCTGAGTCTAAGAAAAGCCATAGGACAAATCAATGGTAGCACTTGCACTCCCCCCAGTTTCCCTGCCTCTCCATCCTGGGTTTCTTCTCTTTACTTTGTGTGGTCCTCTATTATAACTCAGCAAAGAATACCAGAAAGGATTTGGGTTTTGGTCAGAAAACCTGGGCTTTAGTCCCAACCCCATCATTTACTGTGTGATCTTGAACGCACAAATTAACATTCCTACTCCTCAGTAGTACCAAATGTAAAACAGGATTCATCCTATTAGAGAGCAATTGAATTCATCTATTTAGTGACACTTTTTACACTGTGAGGCATTATACGTATTTTCTAATAATTATTTTTTCTCCTTGAGTATCTATGATATTTATTCAAGAAATGTGTATTGCTGTGGAGATGAAGGGGGGAATGACTGTAATATTACCAAGTCTCACCCCCTCTTAAGAGTATCCACTGACACTTTCTGGGGAGAAGACGCTTCTCCCATTCATTTCACCCCAGCATCTGCTTCTGTCCTCAGAGCCCTCACAGGAGTCTACAGAAATCCTAGTTAATTTAAAGCTAGTTCAATAACATGCCATTGCCCCAGCTTCCTTTACCTCCAAACCACGGTGCCTGGTTCCTGACAGCAGCCTGTAGATGGCATTTCTCTTCTCCTCCATCCTGGGTTACATCTGTAGTCTCAGCAGCCTGTGGGTACACGTGAGGCCCTATGACCATGGACACCCCACTAATGACATTGTTGAACTTCTACATGCTCATGGGGGTACTCAGTACTGCACCTCCACTGCCCCTAAACCCAGTCTTCTCTGGTTATTTCTCAGAATTCCAATTGCGATGTCTTACACGAGCTGGCTAGGTAAACCCCCAGCCCACCAAATTACTCCTCTCTTTCCTGTCCAGTTTCAGAAACAGCTGAGAGAGAGAAAGCAGGTGCCAGGCTGGTGGAGATGAAAATAATCGTCTTACTACCGATAACAGCTAGATTGGAGGATGATCCTCCCATCTGCAGGCACAGTGGGCTGGCTGGCATTTCGGCCCCGGATTAAACTTACCTACCTGGGCCGAGCTGGAAAACTGCAGGCACCCGCAGCACGGAGAACAGAGACCGTGTGTTCTTGGGACAAGCGGGTTCCAAAAGAGAGGGCAGGCGGGAGCTGAGCCAAGTGTTGCAGTTTCTATTCCTAAACTTGCCCGTCAGAGAACTTCCCTCTCCCTTTCCTACTGGAGATCCTTCCAGACAGAAACATGAAGGCTTATCCCCTCCTGTTCTTTGTTCTCTGGCTTCCTTGTTCAGGGGCTTCCTCATGGCTACAGGGAATGTCAGGTTGCATGCCCTCTCATCTTGGTGCTGGACCCCAGGCAGAAGGAGTGCCTGGGTTCAGAATACCCCTAAATTTCGCAGCAAACAACTTCATCTGTTTTGATTTTGCATCAAAATCCCCGCCTTGGCTCCAGCCTCCCCAAACAAGGTCTGTCCCCCCCATGCAAATAGACCCTTGGGAAGGAATTAAATTATTATGCTTGTGCCTGGGAGCTTCTACTCCCTCTGAAGACCCCTGTGCTACCATCATCTCTGGCAAGCCTGGTCATGGCCCCAAGCCTTCCTTTGCTGCTCTCAAAGCACTATTCGCATTTGAGTTTCAGGATTTTTCAAAGGTGAAAATCAGCCTCCAATTCATTAGATTTTTCCACCATCAAGGAGTTGGTCTTGAAACTCCCCAAACCACCCCTTGCCCATCTGTGCCATTAAAGCACAGCACAACCTCCTGCCCATGGGGCATTGCCTGGGTTTCTGTGACTGTGATGCTGTGGGAAAAGAAAGACTGCAGTTTCCTTCAAAGTCTTGCCCAACACCTTCTAGGATCAAAACAAGAGATGAAGTGCCCTGTTTTCTTGATCTACACATTTAAAATCCAAAGCAGCTGTTTACACAGGCACTCTGGGCATCACTGAAAGAAAAAAGGCCCAAGACCATTTGTACCTTTCTGGACAAGTCAGATTTCTATTACGTAGGAAATGATTTTGACCAGTAGCTGGTCAACAGTTTCTCAGTTGTATGCATCCTGGAAATGACAGCAGCGACTCACAGTTTTTTGAGTTGTGACACCCGATCACTGTGTTTTAATCTCCTTTCCTTTGTAATGCTACAATGTGGATTTGGGGATACAAAGTATGAGAATACAAAGTATTAATACATTTCAATCAATTGTGAATTTTAAAAATCTAAAGCTTGGAATCAGTGTTAATTCCTTCCAAATGTCATCAGTTATTCTCCCTCCTAGTGATTGTTTGCATGTCTCAGTACCGTACAATATCATTTACAAAACTTCACAGCATTATCACTCCTTTTAGGTTGGCCAAAAAGTTCCTTCGGTTTTTAAGTAAAAATAAAAGACACATGTTTCATTTTCACCAAGAACGTTATTGAACAACGTAGTCACCCTTTTGTTCCACTACCTTCTGCCATTTGTGAGGAACTTCATAATTCCATCTTCCCAAAACTTTTGATCTTTTTGAGCACAGAAATGTTCCAGGTGCCTTTTATAGTCTTCCAGGGAATTGAAATTTTTTTCCATTAAGAGAATTTTGTAAAGACCAAAATAAATGGAAATCCGAAGGTGCAATGTCTGGTGAACACGGCCGATGAATCAGAACTTCCCGGCCAAGCTGTAACAGCTTTTGCCTGGTCATCAAAGAAACATGTGGTCTTGCGTTATCCTGATGGAAGATTATGCGTTTTCTGTTGACTAATTCTGGACGCTTTTCGTCGAGTGCTTCTTTCAGTTGGTCTAATCAGGAGCAGTACTTGTTGGAATTAATCGTTTGGTTTTCCGGAAGGAGCTCATAATAGAGAATTTCCTTCCAATCCCACCATATACACAACGTCACCTTCTTTGGATGAAGACCGGCGTTTGGTGTGGTTGGTGGCAGTTCATTTCGCTTGCCCCGTGATCTCTTCCATTCCACATTATTGTACAGTATCCACTTTTCATTGCCTGTCACAATTTGTTTTAAAAATGGAACATTTTCATTACTTTTAAGCAGAGAATTGCATGGGGAAATATGTTCAAGAAGTTTGTTTTTGCTTAACTTATGTGGAACCCAAACTTCAAAGCGATTCATGTAACCAAGCTGGTGCAAATGATTTTCAGCGCTTGATTTGAATATTTTGAGTATGTTGGCTATCTCCCGCATGGTATAACGTTGACTGTTCTCAGTTAATGTCTTGATTTAATCGCTATCAACTTCAACTGGTCTACTTGACTGTGGAGCATCGTCCAGCGAGAAATCTCCAGCACGAAACTTCACAGACCACTTTTGACACGTTTGATCAGTCATAACACCTTCTGCATACACTGCACGTATCTTTCTTTGCGTTTCAGTTGCGCTTTTACCTTTCTTGAAATAATAAAGCATAATATGCCAAAAATGTTGCTTTATTTTCTTCCATCTTAAAACGGCTACACAAAAATTCACCAATTTTGATGTTTTTTTAAAAATGCACACTGATATGACAGCTGTCACAATACAATCTAATAAAATTTTCCAGTTAAGTTAAAGGCAACGAAGTGCTACTAGAGCCATCTAACAGAAAAAACCAAACGAACTTTTTGGCCAACCCAATATTACTGATGAATTGATTGATTAAAAAAAAATTAGCACTTTTTTTGCAGGCATGTGGGATAATGCTAAGTGGTAAAGTTCAAACCCTGTGTGGTGGGGATTCAGGGGAAATGGGCCATGGACTTCATCTGGTGGATCTTGGAAGACTTCTTGGATGAGGTGGGGTTTGAGCTTAGTCTAAAGGGTGAGTAAGACATTTACAAGGGTTTCATAAGGAGAGCGGTCATCTGGGTGGAGCATTGGAGATATAGAGATTCTCGGACCCAACCTCAGAATCTCAGGGGTGAGGCCCTGGTACGTATGGTTCTGACGTGTAACCAGGGCTGGGAACTCAGGTTTACTCAGAGACCAGAGAAAAGTCTGAAAGGCTGTCTCCGGGGCTAGGAGAGTCCAAGCCAGCTATTCTCCACCTCAGAAGAAGATCGAATAAGAGGAATTAAGTGAAGCACGACAACTTGGTTTCCTCTGAAGATGAAGTTCCTGGATGTGAAGTTTGTTAAAGACACCAAGATTTTTACCCCATATGGCATCGGAAAGAAAATGCAGTTAAAACCAAACCAAAAAACGGGGCAGAATCTCATTTGTCTCAAATGGCCTATGCTAGGGGATGACAAACTTTTTCTGTAAAGAATCAGAAAGTAAATATTTTCAGCTTTATAGACCATAACAGTCTTTGTCACAACTATTCAGCTCTGCCACTGTAGCGCAAAAGCAGTGTTGGGTAATGCGTAAGTGAGTGAGCGTGGCTCTGTTCCAGCAAAGCTTTATTTATGGACACTGAAATTTGAATTTCATATAATTTTTACATATTATGAAATATTATTCTTCCTTTGATTTGTTTTCAACTGCTTAAACATGTAAATTCTTATTGTTCACTAGAGCCAGGAGGTAGAAACAACCCAAATGTCCATCAACCGATGAATGGTTAAAAAAAAAAATGTGGTATATAAACACAATGGAATATTATTCAGCCTTGAAAAGGAAGGAACTCCTGTCACATGATGCACCATGGATGAACTTTTGACATTATGCTAAGTGAAATAAACCAGTCACAAAAAAGATAAATACTGTATATAATCCCACTTATATGAGGTACGTAAAGTAGTCAAATTCATAAAAACAGAAAGTAGAATGGTGGTTGCCAGGGGCTGGGGTAAGAGAGGAGGGAGCATTGTGTTTAATGGGTGGAGAGTTTCAGTTTTGAAACTTTTGATTCTACAGATCAGTAGCACCACAATGTGAATATACTTAACACCCTACTGTACTGAACACTTAAAAACAATTAAGATGGTAGATTTTATGTTATGATTTTTGCCACAGTTAAACATTTTTTTAAAAAGAAGATAGTTAATTCTTACCTTGAAAGTCATAGAAACGGGTGGTGGGCCTGCAGTTTGCCAACGTCTGGCCTATCGATGACCAGTCTGAGGGCGAAAAAGATGGTCCAAATCAATGCTTCTCAAATGTCCCCACTGAAAGATCTCTAACAATGCAAAAGGGAGAATGCAGACTCCCAGTGGGGTCTTCCTGCAAGTCTATAAAATTATTTTAAATACTCTTTCAAATGAGGTTCATGAAATTTTTTGAATCCTAGTCCATGACACATGTTGTTTTAATGTAAAATTGGCATTCTCTGTAAAAAATCAGTAAAAACTGATGTTCATGCAGGCTCAGAGAGGGTGAGTGACTTAGTCAAGGTCACAGAGCTAGAAGAAGTCAGTATGGGACTGGATCCCAAAATTCCTGATTCCAAATGTATCCTTGCCACCTGAGTGGGCTGCCTTCCCATCAGGCTTTGGCTGTCTATTCCCAACTCCGTACCCGCATCCCCCTCAACATTGAGGCAGTCTCCAAGTACTGAGGCAAACCGCTTTTGAGTTTCTACCAAAATTCATCATTCATAAGTTTAATACCATCAATTTATACGTTCATATATTATTTGTTCTGCTGTGTTCTAAAATATTTTTAGTTGATATATTCTAAAACTCATTTTTTTCCTGTCCTAATTATACTTCCTCATCCATCTGTATTTTTTTAAACCATCCACAGCATCCCATTCTGTTATACATTATGGAATGTTAAATTATGAGGGGAACAAAGAGATTTGTTGTTTTGTACACCCAACATCCATTTCTCTTGTGGTAGATTATATTATTTGTTCAGAATTCTCCCTTTTCCCCTCCTTTTCCTTCTCCCTGTCCCATTGACTTTAGTCTTGGCCATATGACTTGCTTTCCTCACTGGGTTGTGAGTTGACATGAGGGTGTGCTAGTCCCAAGGAGAGGTTTTGAGAGGCTCCATGTGTCTCCACTCACTTCTCTGGAGCTCCTGCCCTTCCAGAAATCCACGTGTCCCATATTGAGCCCGTTCCTTCAGCTTGGGTCCCAGAATGAGAAAAACATGAAGCAAACATGAACCCAGCCAACCAAGACCCATTTGTTGTTTAAGCAAGCCAGTGAGTGTTGGGGTTGTTTGTTACACAGTATTATGCTAGCAAAAGCTGACCAATACACCCCTTCTTTTGGAACCAGGGTTTTGATTTTCTTCAGGAGACTCAGCCCCCACCTCCACTCTTCATCTGTAGGGGTTATTTGAGCTGATCCTCCTCCATCCTGCCCCAAGCACCCTCCAACACATCACACTGACTAACTCCAATCTCTGGTAAGATGTCTGCTGTTCTTATCAAAGCTGAGAGAGCCTCATTCTCTCTTGGCTAGCAGAAATGAATGATCCTGTCACCTGCTATAAAGGATTCCTGAAGAAATTTTACTCATAACCCATATAATCCTAACTCCTATCTGTTTTATAACAGAAGCATAAAAATAGTGTGGATCACACAATACTAAATGCCACATCTCTTGGCTACTTTTTGATAGTGAGAAGGAAAGCACAAAAAACAAATAGCAGACATTATGAACTGAATGTTAACGTCTCCACTAAATTCATGTTAAAAACCTAACCCCCAATATGATGGTATTAAGAAGCTGGGCCTTTGGAAGATAATTAGGTTTAGTTGAGGTCCTGAGGGTGGAGCTCCCATGATGGGATTAGTGCCCTTTATGGAAAGAGACACCAAAAAGTTTTCTTCCTCTCTCTTTCTCCTTCCACATGTGTGTATGGAGGAAAGACCATGTGGGGACACAGCAAGAGGTGGCCCTTTACAAGCCAGGAAGAGGGCCCTCACCAAGAACCAAATCTGCTGGCACCTTTATCTTAGACTTCCCAGCCTCCAGACTGTGAGAAATAAATGTCTGTTGTTTAAGCCACCCAGTCTAAGGCATTTATTATAGCAGCCTGAGCAAAGACAGCAGAAGCTGTCTTATGCAAGGTACAGAAGCTGCAGACACCTACAAGTAAAATTTGTTCCCCGTGCCTTGGGGAAGAGCAGTGTCAGCTCTGAGTTATTCATTCTAACAAAGAGCTTGGCATAGTGGTATGGACAACCTAAAACACCAGGAAAACTTAAGGAGGTCTTCATTTGGTCTGGGAAATGCCAAGGCTGCCCATGAGTGTTTCAGGGGTGCCTTAGACAAAGGCATTTCTTCAGAACAATTAAAGCCTGATGAAAACATGTACACCTTTTCTCTCACATATTAGGATTCAACAAAGATTTGTTGTGAAGATGTACAATAAAAATCATGAAAGTCACTGGTTTAAGATATGCTTGGCTTTGGTATACACTTTTTAGATAAAGCAACACAGTGTTCTGAATTGTATGTGTGAGATATTTTCTCCCTGAGAAGGAAAATAAAATAAATTTACATTCTCCCAGTCCACAGCTGGATCATACAGGGACACAGAGTGAGCTCTGCTGAGTGACAGGAAAAGCCCACTAGGGATTAAAACAATAATCCCTTAAGTGTGAAATTAGCTGTGGAAAATCAGGGGTTGATAAACAGCCCTCTCCCCCGTATCTTCTCCTTCTTCTCTACTCCCCTACCTTTCCCCCAGCCCCCCACACCTCATGTTTTCCCACCCTTCTCAGAGGTCTGGTGGGCCTTGTCCCACTTCTCACTGAATTATCCATGCCAGCCCCAAAGCAAATGCTGCCAACTGGACTGTCCTATGAGTCAGGTGCCCTGACCTGGTACTAACTAGAGTAAAATACAACCCTGCCCTTAGAGGCCCACAGTTAGTAATTAGTGAGAGATTCGTAAACAAATAATCAGAAAGGTTGCAGAAATAAGAAACAAAAGTGGAGGAGCTCTTAGAATGCCATCCTTTGGAAAGCACTCACGCCCCCGGCTCCCAGGGAAGCTGACTTAATTGGTTTGGGTTGTGTATAGAGATCAATAGTTTTCAAAACACTCCCCAGGTGATTCTAACTTTAGCCAGGGCTAAGAACCACCCCCGACGTATTGAATTAGGAACGCTGTTGGTGAGGTTAAAACCTGTGTTTTAACAAGCCCCCCACGTGATGCTGGTGCACGCTCAAGTTTGGGAGCCGCTGGTCTGCGCTGCTAAGGGGCGGAGGTATGGGAATGGAGGGGTCCAAAAGGGGAGCAGTTGGGGCTGGCGTACAGGGCTGGGCTGAGGGACTCTTCCACCGGCACCCTCCTCCCTCCTCTAAGCCTCAGGGCAGTGGACAAGCTCTCCCGTCAGAGCCTGGCCTGAGCCCTTCGGGGTGGGCGGTCCTTGAGGGATAGTGTGTTGTGGAGTCCAGTTTTGAGACCACGGAGCCTCCCTCGGAAGCCTCAGTCACTCGGCTCTGTGGCCGCTGCTCATTTCGCTCCGGAGTCCCTTAGCAGGCAGGAAAGGTTGGGCCTGTGGCGGGGCCATAGCGAACGGCCAGAAAGGGCTCTTCCTGGAGAATCCTGGCTTCCAGTTTACGGCTTCTCATCCTTTTCCCCAAAGTGGGCCCCCTACTCTGAGCGCTGGCTTTTTTTTTTTTTTTTTAAATCCCAGACAGGAACTGTGTCCATCCCCTGACAAAACCCGTGCCTCCTTTTCTGCACATGCAACATCTTCTCATCCTAAGCAATCACACCCCCACCCACAAGCAAAGCAGCCCTTGGCCCAGAGCACCCGGGCCCTACTCCCGATGCCCCCTGGCCCTACAACTCTTCCATCCCAGCTGACAGAAAACAGCGAGTCCAGCGGCCTCCCCACTTCGGGCCTCCCCGCCCAGACCGACCGACCGAGCAGGGCAAGACCCTACTGCTGGGCCCAGCGCGGTCCCCAGCACAGGGACCCCCGGGGGAAGAAGAGGGATCCCCCGTCTCGCCACAACCCAAGCTCAGCCCCTCGGCGCGCCGGGGGCGGCGTCTCTGCGTTTCTGGCCGAGCTGCCCGCCCCCCCGTGGGGAGGGGCTGCGGCCACGCGGAGTCGCCCGGGGTCCGGAGGCTCCTCCCCGGGGGTGGCCGAGCAGGAAGCGTGGAGCGCGGCGGGTGGGGGCACGGTGCGGGGCCCCAGGCGGCGGAGTATGCGCGGGCCTCGGCGGCCAGCCCCGGCGCACAGCCGCGGCCGGGGCGCGCGGCGCGGGGCGGAAAAGCCTGTTTACACAGACTGCACACCGCCTGGGGAATAATGCAGTAAAGGAAGTGAGCCGGCTCGGCCTGACTGCTCCAACTTCCTGCTCTCACACACACCAGAGGAAAAAAAAAAAAAAAAAAAAAAAAAAGAGGAGCGAGAGAAAGAAAAAAAAAGGGGGAAAAAATCAGGATCTCATTACAAGAGCAACAGACCGTCTGCAGACGCCTGTCAGCATGGAAAGTCGGGGACTTTCGCCCGGTTCCTCCTAGAAATTCCCCCGAAGAAGGATCTTGAAAACTCCCCCGCATCTGGGTATGTAGTAGGGTCCGTGCCTGTTGCTCGGACAGTTGCAAAGTTTCGTGGGGCTTGGTTTTTTTTCTTTCTTTCTTCTCTCTGGCTTGGTGGGGGTGGGGCGGGTGGGCACCGCGTCGGAGGCTGCAGGCCCGGGGCTGGGGGCGGCCGCGGGGAGTGGGCGCAGCTGGGATGCTCCTGCGCCGGGTCCGCGCGCCGGCCCGGGGGCTGCGGCCACCCGGCGATGGCACACCCCGCCCTGGGCTGAGCTGTGAGCCGGGAGGAGGGGGCGCGCGGGGGAGCGGGCGGCGGTGAGACTTGGGGTCCCTCTGGGAGGAACGGTGACTGGAGCGGGCTGCGTGCCTGGAGGCTGGACCACCGCTGACCTAGCCGGGGCTGTGGCTCTCCTCGGGGTGGCAGTGGGCACCGACGGTCGAATTCAGGGAGAGGACAGGGGTGGAGAGGGAAGCGGAGGGCGTGGGGAGCCGAGCCGCGGGGCTGGGGGCCGCGTCCCCTCTCGCTCGGCAGGTGACCCCCGCCCGGGTCCCCGCCCCAGGCGCGCGCCCAGCCGGACCTTTAAAAGCCGGTGGAGTCATTACTGGACATGGTTTTGGAGGAGGACCGGGCAGGAGTTGGTCTTGGAGCCCCCAGCACTTTGGGATGGGGCTCTTCAGCTTGCATCTGAATGTTGGCCTGTAATGCTTCCGTAACTTTTGGGGGGAGGAATTACAATTTTGGAGGGCTGAAAAAAAAAAAATTAGAGGTCTCGGTTTTGTTACGTTTTCTGAACCGAATCGTCCTGAGGACAAGCTGCAGTTAGGCGGCGGATGGAGGTGGGAGAAAGAAATGTTATTTCAGAAACTGCAAAAGGGGCTTTTTAGAAGGAAAAAAAAAAACAAAAACGAGTGTCGGGAGAGTTTCTGGCTTGTCTGGAAACGGCAAGACTAATTGCCATGCGCTTCCGCTTTGAAACTGGCAGCAGACAGCATCTTGAAAATGACTCACTAGAGGAGCTCACAAAGAAACTGTGGTTTGCTCCTTCTCAGGTTTATGTATTTGTGCCTTTTACAGTTTCCTTTGTAGTGTTCGAGGGGTCACCCGCCCCTTCCCCGCCGGCGCCCTCCCACCCTCCCGCTTTTGGAAGTCCCTGGCGGGTCTTTAACTCCCCTCAGCACCCCGGCCAGGAGGGGGGACGCTGGGGGAGGCTAAGTTGTTTTTGGAGTTGGCTGGGGAAGAGGGTTAAAGGGATTCTGCTGCTGCGGGGGAAAAAGTTCCCTGAATTTTCCACTGGCTGCTGCAGGAAGAGAGAGCCCCTGTAGTCATTGCTAAGTAATGTCTGCACACACACCAACTAATCTCATTAGGAGTTTCCGCTGCTCGGCACAGGAGGGGTTTTGTGCAGCCACTGTCAGCCGGGGGAACCCTGCGCTGGAGAGGGAGACAAGTTACGGCTTTATTTACTTAGAGGGGCAGCCGCCCAACGAACCTTTTCAGGGCAGCATCTTGAAAACTTTGAAGTCATTTTGGCCATTTTGGATTTCGAACTTACAGGTTTTTCTCTCCCAGGTGTGTGTGTTTCTGTTGCTCACGCACCTCAAACACACCCATCCTCTCGCATCTGTGCTTCACTCCTGGCGGGGGAGGGCGGAGATGACGAGAAACCAAGCATGTTCCGGGCATCTATTAATGAGCTCAAATTGATTTCTGAGCCCTACTGCCAAAAAAATACCCTCCGATCTCTCTCCCTTTTCTTCTGTGTGTCTCTCTGTGACACACACTTATTTGGGAAAGGTCAGTTATGAGTTTCAATTTATGGGGATTATAAAATTACAAATTGTGTTAGGAGGGCACGTGGGTCAGACAGTTAAGAAGACTGTCCCTAATTGTTTTTGGAGTTTCCAGTAATGATCCTGCCTGCAAAGACCTCTGATGGTCATTCTATGCCGAATATAGCAAAGGCCTTCTGGCCTTTTGTTTTAAACCTTTAAATGTTGGAAATGTGTAGAATTACTAAAAAGGGTAAAGAATATTAAGGAAACTGATTGGAACCGTGGGGCTCCTTTATTGACAAGGACACTCTGCTCTCTTGAGGGTTTTTTAAGGTGTCCGTGTTTCTTTTCTGGTGGCAAAGCATGTCCTAAAAACAACCCAAGCAGCCCGAGCAGGGTGTGAGTCAGTGGACGTGAGTACAGGATGTCCCTAACACCGCATCTGGTGCAGAGTAGATGCTCAATAAATTGTTGCATTGAAAGCTGTGAGTAGGATAACAGAACTTACATTAAATAGATAAGGAAAAAAGCTTTCCTAAGCCAACATCACTTTGCATGACTATTCCTTAAGGATGAAGGTTGTTAAGTATTCTCCTTTCAAGACTACATTTCGTTCAAAATAAAAAGGGGATAATTAGAGTTCTTCATTCCGATAAGTTATTATTTGGAATGAATAATGTTCATTTATATCAAGTTCTCAACTGGGAGTAATTTTGCTCCCCAAGGGACTTTTGGCAGTATCTGGGGACATTTTGGTTGTTATAATCAGAGGGGGTTCTACCGGCATCTAGTGAGTAGAGGTCAGGGATGCTGCTAAACATCCAGCAATGCCCACAAAGAATTTTCTAGCCCAAAATGTCAGGAGTACCCAGATTGAGGAACTCTTGTTTACATTAATGGTGATGACAACTTTGATATGCATTCATTCAAGGAACAGAACATTTAAAAGTCATCACTGGCACTTTTCTGCCATGTGAATAACACAGTATGCATGAATTTTCTCCCTTTTCGGTCAGTAATATGTGTGCAATGACATGTAAATAATGACAGTGTGATGGTGTACCTTTGTGAGCTGAATGAGACCATCTCTGAAGCTCACTCACTTGGTACTAATGCTTTTTAGACCAGAATGGCAATAGCCCACATGGGGGAGAGCAGCCCCATTTGAATTTTGCTAAACATTTATTAAAGCCCTCCTCTTTTTCTTATGTAAAAAAAATTTACTAATTCAAACCTGGTAATGTACAATAACAGTAACCCTGAGATCATATATTGAAATTTATATTTGTAATAACTTCTTAGAACTTTTCCTGAAATCGGTTTTAAAGGGCTTCCAGGCAGTGCGTATAAATTAAAATATTCCTTTCTTAGCTGTCACGTATCGGATTTTGTGCGCCCTGTGCTACCCAATTATGTATCTATAGGATTCAAAAAACCAATATGGTTGCAAAACATTACCTAAGACAAAACAAACCCAAAACACCTTAAAAATATTATCTAAGGATGTAACTTCCTGGAGTAAAGTCTTTTTTCGCTGATGGTGAATTACTGCTTACTAATTAACGGCTTTACTCCCTTCCAGTCCCAGGGAATGATTCAGCCATTTTCATGTTTCCTAGACCTGGGGTTCCTCATTAAACTTTGGACAGAGAACCCATTTCTTTTATTCTGGCTGTGACGTGGCTGTAGGCAGCTGGCTTCTGCCCCTAAGGGCCAGTACCTGCACATATAGATGAGCGGTCCTGGTCACTTATATGAAGGACTCCACTCATGGCAAATTTTTCTGTATGTTTAAGGCAAGAGTATTTTATGTTTTATTATTTATCCGTAATTCCCCTTTGCCTTTGTAGATTGATGACATATTTGAGATTACATTAGTATAGCAATATTTTCTAAAGGTTAGTTGTTTTTTTCTGTTATAAAAAATATTAATGTGAATTATCTTAGGAAGATGCAGAAAACCACAAAGAAAAAAAAAACATCTCCCATAATCCCTCTGTTAACATTTTGTTGTATATTTTTCTGGTCTTTTAAAATACATATACACACAGCTGCACATGCACACGTAAAATTTTTAATTGGAGTCACACTATACTTTCTGTTTTGTAGCTTATTTTCAGTTAACGTATCATGTAACACAGTTTAATAACTGGTACTGAGACCAAAATTACCACACATAGAGCTCGTATTTATTGATCTAATAAATGTGTTGACTCAACAGTGGATTGACATAATTTCTACATGAACTTGTTCAGTGTTTTTGTCTCTGTGGCTCCAAGTAATGTTCTAAGAATGCTGCCCTCTTGAAAGACTGAATTCATATGTGCTGTGCAGTTTGGGATTTTGATGAGTTTCTCTATGATTTAAGGATGAGTCATGATTTGCAGTAGAATATCAAGATGTAGTAAAAGGAAGTCCAGGGTGCGACACACCAAAATAGAATGTTCAGTGATGAAAACAGAGAAACTAGGTTAGACCAAAAATACACCTTGAACTTCTCTAACTATAAAGGAGGGAGGAAGGTGCCTCTTGCACACTTGGTGACTCTTACTTATTACTGTTTCACTTTATATCAGTAAAGTTTCCAAACTTTGAAATTGGTATTTTAAGTAGATTTTCAATTCAAGAGTACTATTGCCCATGGCCAGTTTGAACTGAGATCATGTAGCTTTTTGGTTGAAACCGCGGCAGTGAGAACATGAAAACTCCAGTTTTGCCACTTATAGTACAGCCCCAGTAAATTGAATTATCAGAGTGTGCGTGTGTGTGTGTGCGCACACTGTTTTTGTTTTATTTTTTATTAAGGTATAGTTGATTTACAATGTCATGCTAATTTTAGGTATACAGCTCAGTGATTCAGTTACACGTATATATACCTATATAAATTCTTTTTCAGATTCTTTTCCCTTATAGGTTATTACAAAATGTTGACTATAGTTCCCTGTGCTATACAGTAGGTCCTTGTTGGTTATCTATTTATATATAGCAGCATGTAATATGTTAATCCCAACCTTCTAATTTATCCCTTCCCACCCCCCTTTCCCCTTTGGTAACCATAAGTTTGTTTTCTATGTCTGGGGTGCACTGTTAACAAATCCTGAGGGCCTTCAGTCTTTTAAGTAGAAATTTGACTCCCCATTATCCCTACCCACAACCGAAATGAAAATGGCCTTTCATCCATTACTGGAAACTTACATATATGTCAGCAGTTTAAAAATAAACTTTGAATTGATCGTTTCAGTAAGTTGTAACTTGGTTGATTTACCACTAGGAATTACTCATTGACCACTTTATGTGTTTTAATTCACAGTTGCTGGAAAGTAATTATTAAATTAGGAATTAAATGGGGTTATTTTATAATTGGCTGTGAGAGTTATTTGCATATTTTTAAAGAAATTAAGATGATGGTTATACTAATATATTCTGATCTGAATTGGACTAAAATGAATTTACTCACATACATGCTTCAAAAAGAAGTTTTAAAGCACACAGTATCCTAAGTGTTTTTAAAGCTACCATATCTAAGAACAATTCCTAATGTTCCAGGTATAAATATGGGAGTGATGGAGTAGGTATAAAACACATGTATCTGATACCTTCTCTTACACTGTTTGGTGAGGTTAGGGGTCATTTACTGCAAACAATAGAATGAATCTGAGACTCTTGGTGTCTTTTACTTTCTTTCACTGTTGTATAACTTACGTACATGAAACTGCACAGATCTTAAATGTTATTGTATACACCTATGTAATCCCCACGCCCTACCTCTAAGTAGAGAATACTTCCATCACCCCAAAACATTCCCTGGCTATTTTTAATTGTATTATGGCAATTTCATGACTCTACCATGTTATTATACCCCAGAGCACCTGGATAAGATACTGCAGTATTTTTATTTAATCTACTTGGTTAAAAATAAATCATCAGAAATTGTGGATTTCCTCATCATCCAATAAGAGGAAAAATCCTTTCTACACTATTTAATATCACTTACACTAACCGAAAGTAATATGTGTGCTGCGGGGAAAACGTAGATTCCCTTAAAACCAATTGTGTTTAGAGGATATCACTTAATGTCCCTGGACCTCAGTTTCCCTGGCTGGAGGGCAAAGTGGCTGGAGTAGAGAGGTAGGGACGATCCCTTGCATCCCAAAGTCCTATTCGTCTATGCTCTGTTTTAGAATGAAGAACTTGGATTCTTCTAGGAGTTGTGAAAGTGTAGAGTGAATGTTTGCTGTCATCCCCCAAAAGCTGACTTTGAGACATATACAGCAATTTTTAAAAACTGTTTTGGGGTGGAAAAAGGGATTCCCCTTAAGTTTCCCCTTCAATCCCATGTCGGCCCCTTATTGAATAAGGAACACCTGAGGGAAGGTCAGTATTAGCTGCAGTACTTCCTTTCCTCCTCTTTTTGAGGTTTGTGACAGGCACCACTCATTTCTAAAGACGACTGCCTCGTTCTAGGGCAGTGACTGGGCAGAGACAGTGACTGTCTCCAGGTTGGGTGCTGAGCAGGCCCCAAGATTTCGATCACCAGGTCAGGTCCCTACTCTTTCCTCCTGATAGTCTTTGAAAATGCTGTCCATCTTCCACCGCTGGATCTGAGGGGTCCACATTTCCCCTCGCCCCCTCCCTCTGGTCCCTTCTCCACCCACAAGCTAGAGCAGTCCTTCCAACACAGATCCGACCTTTTCGCTCCTCTGCTTACAATCTCCCAGTGGCTTCAGCTGGGATAGAGACCAAAAGTCTCTAATGTAAGCAGCATGCTGTGATTTAGGCCAACTACACTGGCCTTTCCTCAATTCCTCAAATGTGTGATGTGCCCCCTGGCCACTGGGCCCTTCTAAGTGCTGTTCTCTCTTCTGGGAATTGCCTCCAGCTCCTCCACTCCCATCGATTTCTCTCACTCCACTTTCGAGCCAGTGTGTAGTCATCTGTCAGGTCTCAGCTCAACCATCTCTTCCCTGGGGAAGCCTTTGCTGGTCCTCCAGGTTAGATCTCCCCAGTCATCCATCCCTGGCCTTCGGAGTCCTTGCCACAGGCTTTATTTACAGGTTTCCATGTTACCTGAATTCTCCCTCTGCAGATTCTTACTATCCAAGCACAGGTACCAGTTTCAGATATATATATCTGGAGATAGGGCTGGTGTTTCTCATTATTCATTAATATTCCTTATCCAGAACTCAGGAACCAAGTAGATTGGATAGCAGGCTACCCTTTGCTATCTGGAGTCACCGTCCAAACCCTGGAATTCATTAGATTCGGAAACTGAGGGATATCTGTGTGTGTATGTATCAAGATGTGTTTCCCATCTGTCTTGCCCATCAGTCTGTAAGCTCCCTCTGGGCTTCATCTGCTATTCTCATCCTTGTGTTTATCCCAGCCCTTTGTACAATACCTGGCATTCGTTGAGTTAAAAGCAATCTGAAGGGGGAAAACTTTGTCACCATAGCTCCTCTCCTTGCATTTTGCCAGTGGAATTGATAAAGCACTTTATTGCTATGCCTAAATCCAACTCTTTCCTAGACAGTCAATTATTTGAATTAATAAGCAGCATATTTCTTGGTTAAACCAAAGAGACAGCCAAGAAGATCCTGTATAGAGGATATATCATTTTCCAGAATTTTTGTCCAGATTTGTAGGAAAAGTGAATGTACAGAGATCAGGTGTGTTAACATCTGAGAGGACAAACTTTAGCCCTATTGTTGATATCAGTGTTATACTCAGAATGGTTGGTTAGCAGTTAGGTAATTTATAGGACAGTACAGCCTGAAAGAACCTCAATGTACAGTTCTTTCCGTGTTAAAATTAATCGTTCTACAGCAAGGATCATAGTCCTTTATCAAGACTTCAGTTGACCACATTTTCATAGATCCCTTGGACTGAGTTCCATAATAATATTCACTGTTAAAACTGCTTCCTCACTTATACTAAAACCTGTGTGTGTAGCTTTTGTCCATAACCTTTTATAATTAATAAATGACATTTCTGATCGAGTTTTAAAATAATGACACTGCCTGTGTGATGATGAAAGGATGAATGATTAAATACCTACATTGTTTTTGGTCGAGGGCTAGATCTGCTGTTAATTTCAGCTGGGTTTTGCCAAGGAGTGGTTTGTTGATAGTCAAACCTTGATTAACCATAATGTGTAATTAAGCAGATTTTTTTTCTCCCTGCACTTAATTGTCAGAAGAGAGATTAAGACAACCACCACCACCACAACAGATTAAGCCCCAGAATTTATTCCAGGATGTGCTCCTGGGTAACTGTAGGGTCTGTCCGTAGGAATTAACTGCAGGGATTCCTGCGTTGTCTCCACCTGTAAGTTCTCATCATTTTCAGAATGGTGATCCTGGGGCCCAGAATGCTCTGTTAGCTCTATTAGGCAAGGGGAAGGGGCTGTAGATGTGAGAACAATTTCCTAGCACTAGTAGTTAAGAAGAATACATCTCTGGTTAATACTCAGTGAACTGGAAATGTAACTTCCCCCCATCCCCTTACTGGAATTTGGAAGGTTTGCATTTAGAGGCTAAAATATAAGCCATTGGTTGTTGGAGATAAGCATTGGCAGATGAGGAGTGTGTGTGTCTGTGTATCTGGGTGTGCCTCCATAGATGTAGCTACAAGAGGAATGCATGAGTCTGAGAGAATGGGACAGTATGTGATCTCAGTTTTTGTTCCTTCTCTGTAGAGTCAGCCCTCTCATGTAGGATTCAAGCCCCGCTTCTGTACAGAGGATTAGCGCATAAAGGAATGTTTGCTAAAGCTCTCCATCCCAAAGAATCATTATTTCATTGTGAGAACTCAAGACAGAACTTGGATTTTTGTTACAGTTTTCAGGAGAGGAGAAAGCTTAGATGTCTCATCATTTCAGCAAGCCCCATACAGAACATGTAGGAAGGGACCAAAACGTTTAGTATTATTTGAAGACTGTATGTGGAGGCGGCTCCTTCATCTTCTTGTATGGTCCTGCGTTTTGAAATCCTCTGGAATCTAGAATTCATGAGTGTTGTGGGGAAGTTATTTTCGCTAATGTTCCTGCCTGTTTTTCAAGCTCCGGTTACTGACCATTTAGACCAGAGGGTGTTGGGTAGTAGAGCATGGCTGGGGTTTTTTTTTGTTTTGTTTTTTTCTTTTTAAAAACATTTTAGGGGCTTCCCTGGTGGCGCAGTGGTTGAGAGTCCGCCTGCCGATGCAGGGGACACGGGTTCGTGCCCCGGTCCGGGAAGATCCCACATGCCGCGGAGCGGCTGGGCCCGTGAGCCATGGCCGCTGAGCCTGCGCATCCAGAGCCTGTGCTCCGCGGTGGGAGAGGCCACAACAGTGAGAGGCCCGCGTACCGCAAAAAAAAAAAAAAAAAAAAAAAAAAAAAACATTTTAGGGCAAACATCTCCACATTCTCCAAGTGACATTCTGAGACAGGCTTGGAACTGATTAAACCCCAGGCGGAGAGAGAGATGCTGTCACATCCGTGCTGAGCCTATAGAGGAGGGAAGAATGCCTGTTGGTGGGCCCACTTCACCTCTGATAGTCGAAGCAAAACCAGAAGCATCGCTCAGCCAGCCGCTCAGCATTCCTAACTTTGCTTCGTTCACTTCTTTAGGCTCTTTAGCCCTAATTCTCAATTCTGCGTTTATGACATTGAGTACTTCTGAAGAGAGTTAACAATTTTCAGTGTACTTTTTAAAAAAATCTCTTCTCCTGTTTTACTGTTTATTTTATTTATTTATTTTTTGACCACACCGTGCAGCATGTGGGATCTTAGTTCCCCGACCAGGGATTGAACCCGTGCCCTGCTACACTGGGAGCGTGGAGTCTTAACCACTGGACCACCAGGGAAGTCCCCAACAACTTCTTAAAGTGAATTACTTTGATCACCAAAGTATATGATGTTAAAAGATGTCTTGAATCAAACAAAATGACCCAAGAGTACTTGGGCTCTCAAAATCTCCGTGTCTCACTCTCGAGAGCATTGCCCTGCTTTGATTTAAATCAGAGCTGAACCACAAGAACGGCATCTTCCTCTAGGCTTTGCCACATCCTTTGTTTTTGTTTTGTTTTGTTTTGTTTTTTTGAACCTAAATATTAAGACCTACCAATTTGTCTTTAGGAAAGTAGAAACTTTAAGACCTTGATGTAGAAGATCGTACATGTACCGGATGACTAAAATACAGAAAGGGTGATTTTCTGGAGCAAAGGGGAAAGATCATCTAAAGCGGAAGCTGGCATTTGTACAGTTAATATTTTCACGTGGGACAATTACTGGAAGAGTAAGCAGAGGAACAAGTTGTATGTGACATTTAAAAAAAGGGCTAGGGGCTTCCCTGGTGGCGCAGTGGTTGAGAGTCGGCCTGCTGATGCAGGGGACACGGGTTCGTGCCCCGGTCCGGGAGGATCCCACATGCCGTGGAGCGGCTGGGCCCGTGAGCCATGGCCGCTGAGCCTGCGCGTCCGGAGCCTGTGCTCCGCAACGGGAGAGGCCACAACAGTGATAGGCCTGCATACCACAAAAAAAAAAAAAAAAAAAAAAAAAGGGCTAAAGCCAACTTAGTGGAGGGCAGATTCCCGAATGGCAATTAAGGGCTGTGAGGGGGCTTTAGGTACATATCTGATGCTGGATGCTGATGCCACCAACAGCCATTCTTTTCTGTGGGATGCTTTTGTTGACTTCTTGAAGGAAATGTGTGTGCACAACATCAACCTGACACGAAAGGATGAACTCTCGGTCTTCCACTTGATGACAGTTTCAATGTTATTTTGTTCACGTATTCATTGCAGTCTGGGGGTTAATCAACAAGTTTTAAGTGTAATGTATTGGAGGAGATTATTTAGTTTTGAAATCACTCACTGTCTATTTTTGCAACAGTTTTTTTTTTTTTTACAAATAATTGTACTCAACAGAAACAGCAAGATATTTTAAATGTGTTCCACTTACTGTAGTTTGTCTACAAGTCAGGCTAGATTTTAAATGGACATTCTGTGAAAAACAAGATGCCTTTTGCTTGCTGTTTTAACTTAACCCCATTGTAGTTTTGCTTCATGTTAAAAAGAACTTTATTAGCAGTTATTTAAATTTAGAAGAAACTGCATTTTGGCACTGTACTTGTTATATGTAGCTAAACTTGATGCCTGTACAAAAATGTGGGAGAGAAATATGTATATGGAGACAGTAAAGCTACAAAAGGGAGAGTCTACCTTCATGACTTTAGATGCAGCTAAAATCCCCCACAGATGTCCACCACATGAGCAGGTGATGATATTTTGAAGGCTGCAGAGTCACTGTTTTTTATAGATCCCTTCCAACGTGAATATATTATCATACCAGATTTATGTATAAATGTTGAGGCCTAGAATTTGCATTTTCTAAACCATGCAAGAGTTTTGCCGAGAAGAGCGCTGAAGAAAAGCGGTGATGCTAAAGTGACCACAGGATCTGGAAGAGTGCAGTTCTTTGCTTAGGTAACCACCCCTGGAAGGCAGCCTTAGTGCTTCTCCAAAATCCCTAAAGAAGGTGTCACACAAATACCAGTAACTCGTAACATTTTTGCAACAGTACTATATATAGTGGGGCCCGAAGACTAGCTAATGTCAATATTTTCCAAATCTTGACATTTCCAGAAACCAGCACATTTTGTGAACTGTTACACTTCAGAAAAGGGGGAAAAAAGGGTTTATAATACTATTAGCCATTTGCAAACTACCAGTTCAAATATGCTATATTGTAACGTTTTAACACAGGTCATATATTTCTAAACAATATCAAGATCCACTAACTAGTATCATTTTCTATTTTTAAAAGACATGTAAAATGGTTTCGGTGGACTTATTCCAGGAAGAGGGGAAGATAACTTTCCCAGGAGTGCTGATGTTAGGGACCATTTTCTTTAGTGACTTAAGCATCCAGACGTGATTGAAGAAATGATACTTTATTATTTAAAATTCTGTAGAGAAGACGAGAGAGTTCTCAGTTTCTCCGGGAAGACGACGACAGCTCTCTCCCTCTCCTGGCTGCTGCCAGGGCTCTCTGGGAAGGAAAGCTGGAGGGAGATGGTCGGGATTTCCTATTGCTCCGATCCCGTTCCCAAGATCAGTAGCCTGATGTGTCATGCGTGTGTGAGAGGCAGCCGCTGGTGAAGAGATGTGTTCTGATGAGGGCATAAGTGAAGTAGACAGAGACTGAAACGACCTGTGGGAGGCTTTGGTCGGAGCAGAAGCGATGGTCACCATGGAGAGAGCTGCGGGGGGACCAGAGATAAGGGCCACAGGGGGAGGAAAGGCTCTGAGACTTTCCCTCTGGGGGGACTGAGGGAGGTAGGTAGAAGTGCCTGCAGATGCTGGAGGTGGCTCAGACCAGGTGTATTCAGACCAGGGAAAGGGAAAGATGCGCAGTTCTTACCTTTCTGCCAGGAAATGCCCGACGCTGCAGCTGGACTGGGACGCTGAGCACAGCTGTGCAGATTTCCCGGTCCCCACGGTCCCTGGGGCATCCTTCTGAGAGGAAGGGATGGTGTCTCGGGCCACACCTGACCCCACCCGGAACTCCTTCCTCCCTGGCCCAGTGTGTGTGCACACATGTGAGCGAGACAAGGCAGATGTGATGTTGACGATCATTTGTGTGGTTGGCATTTAAGGAACGGCACCGAGGAAAAAGGGCACTATTGTTAAGCAAAACCTATTGCTGGTTGCCATTGTAGGAAAAAGCGCACTGTCCAGATTTTTAATTAGCAGAGCTTAGGACATGAATTTTCTTTTATTAAACGTGTTTTATCTTGCTTTTTTTTTTCTAATGTTTCCACTGGGTGGTGCTGCAGGAATTCCTACCTTTTGCCTTGGATCTACCCTTCCCAGAAAGACGCCTCCAAAGCATAATAGGAGGAAGTCCTGATTTAGAAAGATTTTACAGTTTCAACACAATAGAAGAGTTTGGAGGATGCTCTGGCAGGAAATGCTTCAGTTTCTGGATGTGGAAAAACTACCATCATTTTGTGTCATGCAGAAGTGTTCTTACCGCACTGGGTATATACTTGTGGCCTTCTCCAGCTTATTATTTAGCACAGAAAAGGTTTCACGTTTATCTGAAAGGTTATGGTTTCATTCTAGTAGAAGTGGCATGGAAGATTTCCTTTCTTTTCGATTTTTGTAAAACTAAACAAAGTGAGCAAATAAACATTTTCTGATGTGAAGGCAACCACAGATTTAAAACATCTCTCTGTGAAGGCTTTATTTGAAGCTGGAGGCATTATTCCATTTTTATTTTGAAGATCACTTACACGATGTATTGATCAAAAGGATATCTTAGATTTTTACTTTTGAAATACTCTTAATTGTAAAAAGTCTTTTAGTTTGCTGACCTTCATGTATGGAGGGGGGATAGGGTTGGCCTTGCTTAAGAAGTTGAAACAGAAGTTAACATCCCTGCCTGAGGTCATGCAACTCTTTTTTTTTTTTTTTTCTTTTTTTTTTCCACGGTACGCGGGCCTCTCACTGTTGTGGCCTCTCCCGTTGCGGGCTCCGGATGTGCAGGCTCAGCGGCCATGGCTCACGGGCCCAGCCGCTCCGCGGCATGTGGGATCTTCCCGGACCGGGGCACGAACCCACGTCCCCTGCATCGGCAGGCGGACTCTCAACCACTGCGCCACCAGGGAAGCCCCATGCAACTCTTTAAGGTCATGGCTACGATGAGAATTTATATGTTCTGACTTCCAATGTTCCCCTTGCACACAGGATCGAATTTTATTAACATTAACAGGACAAAAATTTAGGTAAAAGATTTTCCATTCAAAGGCCTATGAAATATAAGAATCAGAGGTTTGTGTGTTTGGGGAAATACCCACTGGAAATTAGGGAGCTCATTAAATTGAAGCTCAAATTCAAGAACAGTTAGCAAGACCTTAAGTAAGTTTTACTGAATGCAAAACACCTTTTTAAATTTTATGTGCGTGTCATGGGATGCCATGAAATCCCAAATATGGCTTTCTTAGAACCTGAAAGAGGGCTTCCCCAGAGGTGTTTGTTTTTAAAGGAAAAATTTTTAGCCCCTGCTGGGTGCTCACCAAGTCCCATCAGTCTTGTCGTTTCAGTGGGATCCCCATCCTGTCCCCGTTCGCAGTGCAGTGTTTCTCATGGTACGTGTCATTGTTACGTGAAATGCACGCAGGTTTGGGGCCCCACTCCGGGGCCGGCGACATCACCTACCTTTCATTTTCCACTTTCTTCCTCTTGTTCCACCATACAGTGTGCACACACCGAACAAGAGGATGTCTTTCCTGTTGAGAAGGAGCTAGGTTACAGAAGGCACAGCTTCTCACCTCCTGTCTTCATCAAGAGGCAACCTCGATTATTTAGCATTGGATGACACAGCTATGTATTTAAACCAATAGCAGATCTTTTTAAAGGGGAACCGGGTTTTTAAAAAAAGTAATGGTGGGATGGGTTCAAATTTTCTTAAAAACAGAACCAGTTGGAACAACTGGAGTCACAGATGAGGCAAGCCAGAAATGAACAAGAAAACTTCCTGATTCGATTTCTCATAGGAATGTTGTATCGCCCTCTGTTAAAATGGGACTTTTCTCTTAGTAGCAGTGAGATGTGCATATAAGAAATGAAGCCTCTGCTGGGGAAACTACGTGTGGTGATTAAGAAGCTGGACTTTGGAGCCATGTGCCCTGTATACAAGTCTCTGTTTTCCCAAAATACTCCCGTGGCCGGAGTGTCTTAGTCTACCTTGTTAAGTCATGCAGTATCAAATTCAGATAACGTGTATCAAGTGCTCAACACAATGGTACATAGTAAATGCTCATCAAATGTTAGCGTTAAAAAAGAAAAGCTCCTATTTAAATAAGTAATGGATTTTTTTTTTGTAGGAGCCCTATTCTTGAGAATTCCATGGACACTCAGTATTGGCTGGTGGGGGACGATACAGCTAACATTTCCTTTAGAATGGGACTCTTTGAGATTTATAAATTACCTTTAGGATTTAAATATATCTTTTTTTCTCTACTAGAGAATGTTAGTCTCAGAAAGGGCCCATGGACCAAACACAGGAAGAAGATACTGCCCTGGGGATGAGTGTGTGTGTGTGTGTGTGTGTGTGTGTGTGTGTGTGTGTGTGTGTTTGTGTTTGTTCTCTGGGTGTAATTATATGCTTTAGGTTGACTGTATGAGACTGCTGGTATTTGACTGTTTTTGACCCATGGTTGAACCTAATAGTTGGTGATATGGTTAAGAAACATAATTTGAAATAGCATCATAATGAGAGAGATTATAATGAAGAATGATTCTATTTTATTTTCATATGTTATTTATCAAAGCCGCAAAAGTCAAAATTTGTCAGGCCGCCTTGGACCACTAATAATCATACTGATGTAACTTCTGCTGTGTGCAGTATTATGAAGTAGTCTTGAATTTTCACTGGGGACTTATTAGTAGTTTTATCTCTTTGAATGTATCAGTTTTCTAGCTCCATACTCTTTTTTTTTTTGCGGTACGCGGGCCTCTCACTGCTGTGGTCTCTCCCGTTGCGGAGCACAGGCTCCGGACGCGCAGGCTCAGCGGCCATGGCTCACGGGCGCAGCCACTCCGCGGCATGTGGGATCTTCCCAGACCGGGGCATGAACCCGTGTCCCCTGCATCGGCAGGCGGACTCTCAAGCACTGCGCCACCAGGGAAGCCCTCCATACTCTTTTGATCCAAATGACTACTGTTAGGAGAATTCGTTCAGTATTTTTTTCCACGTTGAATTCATATGGTTAATTACTCTGGGGAAGAAAAAAAAGTCTCAGTGAGTTTCCTTGGGCAATAAGAGTAGCAGTGTTCTTACAGAAAGCGGAGTTTGGCCGTCGTGTTGAGGGTTAAAACAGAGCTGACACACAAGGCAAAATGAAACCAGAGCTGCAATTACAAAGTGGGACAGATGTAGGAGGCCAGGTTTCCTGTGGCCCATTTTCCAGTTTCCTGCCTACAACCTGCAGAAGAAGAGGAAGCCAAATGTTACCAAGTATGAGAGCTGAAAGGGGACGTGCTTCAAGCCAGAATTAAGATCCTCACAAACAACACAGACAACAAAAACAATTGCAAAGAAAGTGAAGGTTCGGGTTTAGTCCAAAAATGTCTGGGAAGGAGCAGCCCATCTGTTTAAAGAAAAAGCATTGTCAGCAGAGCTTGTACTTCTCTGTGAGACTCCATGGGGGCACCTGGGGTCTGTCTCAGGTTGTAGGAACCTCTGATTTTTTACAGTCCTAATCATCTTTCAAGACGTCTGCTTTTTTAATACCATTGGTTACCTGGAAAGATTTTCCCTGCAGTGCCCAGGGCTTCTGAGTCTGTTTCCCCGGCATGTTGACATACAGGGGAGGTGGATGCGAGTAACTGACTGGCTGTAATGAACTACAGACCCACTTTGGGAAAGCTGGGTGACCAGTTGGCCACTTTGATCTAGCAGGCTTGTGTTCCTTTAACTGCTTAATAAAATTATGTCTGATGCTTTCAAGGAAGAGAGTAAATGGAGATGTGTACATATGTGGAGGACTACAGATCGTACACTGTTTGTGTGGCTACCTGATTGTGAGCCATGTGGGGAGATGATGGAGAAGTGGACAAGTCCATCTTTCTCCCAAGGAAAAAAAGAGAAGAATAAAATTCTACTGTGTCTGGGCTCTTTAGCACGTGATAGAAGAGTCTCTGAAGTCAGATGTTACAGTCCCTGTGTTAAAGGTAAAGAAATCGAGATCCCAAGAACTTGAGATTCATGGCACACTTTTTTATTGAATGCCTGTGGTTTGCCAGGTGCTGTGTTGGAATTGCTGGGTGACACTGATGGAATGATGGCTAACAAGAAATAGCTCCATCTGTGGGAGCCTTGTTGAAAGCTTCATAGAAGGCGCAGATGCAGGCAGCATCTAAGCCTTGTTGAAGGCTCACAATGTACAGGTCACTGTGCCCAGCTGCTCCCATACACTATCTCTTTCAAATCGACTTGTTTCTTTCAGGTGCAGAGAAATAGGTGGGTGCTTCTGGGACAAGCATTTATTATTTTTTTTAACCCCGTGGACCAATCACCACCTCTTCTGGCCCAGGAAGAGCAAACTCAGTACCAGGAACATTAGGAAGTTTTGGGATATTGCCAAATTAGGGACCCAAGGGGTATCCATGTGAGGCAGCCAAGAGTGAGAAGAGGCCCTTTCCCATCTGCATGTGGGCCTAGCCTGAAAATGTGGGATAAGATAGGGCTGGATGTGCAATCATGGGGTGGGGGGGCAATGGCCTGCATATACAGATGTGGGAGGAAGTAGAATGGCTGGAACGCACTTTCCCAGCTGGCGTTAATGTAGCCATCCAGTTACTTTTCCAAAGGAAATTCACCCATGTAAAAGTCTCCAGCAAACCAGTTGAACTGCTTCTCATTTACCCACGGACAACAGAGTTTCAGAAGGCAGGAGGGGTGGATCACACAGTAAAGGGCAGATGTTATTACAGTGGCTATCAGTGATTTCTCCGGAAAATTCTTTCTCTGTCCTCAGATAGAGGAGTTATTTGAAAAACCGGATTTGAAAAACATTGTGAACTCTAAAGGGTAAAAAAGTAGGCTGAGCGATGGCTGCTTTCCCTCTTTTCCTGTTCACTCTGCTCTTCAAAGCATGGACAATCTGTAGATATTCACAGAATGAATGAGAATATAAACATTTTTTAATAGATAAGAGAGCTTTGAGGGACATGAACTTGGCCTCACCGATTAGCATTCTTTTTTACATGCAGTGTTTGACAGTAATTAAGATGTCTTCTGAAAGTGTTAATAATCTTAGTTTCACCTTCTCAAAAATAACAAAAAAGACTTCAGTTTGTGCTGCTTAGTTACCAAATATTAATCCTTATTGACTTGGTACCCTAAAATTATTCTGTGCTGAGTTATCGCAGACCACAAATAGTACAAATTGTTGTTTTCCAATTCCTTGCCTTAAGTACAGGTGTTTGTTTTTGTTTGTTTTTAAAAAATCTTTATTTATTTGGCTGCTTCAGGTCTTAGTTGCGGCACGCGGCATCTTCGTTGAGGCATGGGGCATCCAGTTCCCTGACCAGGGATCGAACCTGGGCCCCCTGCATCGGGAGTGCGATGGTTCCTGACGTTTCTCTTGGACGCTGATAACATAACAATACAGAAACTCTCAATAGATGTTGCTCTGGACAGAGGAATTGGACTTCAGAGAATTTTCAGTACTAAGTGTTCAAATCCATATTCACTTCTGTAACCGTGCAGTTTTTAACAAGTAAAAAGACATGAACTTGGAGCACCTACTTTGTTTATTTCTTACACAGGAGTTTTTCTCCTTTCCTTGGGCTCTCTCGTTTCTGACTAATTGGTGTTTTTAAGTTGGCTAGTTTCTCTAGTTCCCACAATATGTAGGATTTATAAAGATAATCTGACCCCCCCTCAGGCCCCACCTCAGTGTAACTTAAAAAATGAAACCAGAAACATGCAAAGAGAAGTGTTAGGTTGCCACGGATATAAAGAAAAGCAAATAAGTGGGCTTTTCAGCTTCTAAGAATGGAAGCAAAAACCTCACGCTTTGCGTACATGCTCTGTGCAGTCCCGTCTCACGTTATGATGTCTGGCGCCACCTTGTGGCAGATAGAATGCCTGCCTCCAAGGAGAGGAAAGCAACTTCTATGAGGGAGGAGGCGGCCCGAGAAGGGGCCGGGACAGGTCTAGGTGTCGCGGGGTGGGGCTGAAGCTTAAACAAGTTGGGGAAATCCTCTTTGTACAGGCCCCCACCAAGTTATAAATACAAAATCCCTGGAGCCCCTAGACTTGCGCAAGGTGGTGGTCCCTGGAGCACTAGGATCTACCATCAGCTTCACTGGGAGCCCTCCTGGCTGCAGGGTGACAAGGTGGTGATGCTGGCGGTCATGGGGCAGGGCTAACTCTCCTGGCAGCCTGGCCGCTGCTGGAGGCTTGGTGGATTTTGAAGGAGCACAGTAACCTCTGGACTTAGTCGTCGTTGTTGTTTTAATTGAGGCAGAGTTGATTTACAATATTAGTTTCCAGTGTACAACAGATTTTATAGATTAAACCCCATTTATAGTTATTATAAAACATTGGCTATTATATTATAAACTCCATTTATAGTTATTATAAAACATTGGCTATATTCCCTGTGCTGTTCCTTGTAGCTTATTTATTCTGTCGATGGTTGTTCAGCAGTTAGTTGTGATTTTGGCGTTTTCGTGAGAGGGGGTGTGCTCACGTCCTTCTACTTTGCCATCTGTGTCTGCCCCATGCTTATTTATTTTATGCACGGTTGTTTGTACCCGTATCTTGTCCTTCCCCGCTTCCCCCTCCCTTCTGGTAGCTACTAGTTTGTTCTCTGTGCATCTAGGGTGGCCCTTGTTTTTCAGGCACAAGCTGGAGGTTGTCTCTGGGTAGATCGCAGAGCCGTTTCATCCAGGCCCCTACACTGAGCCTTGCTTTCGCCTTTGCCATTGCTGCCCCCCACCCCTGCCCTGCCCACTGCGGGGAACATCTGCCTCTGTCCTCTCACCCTTTTCTTTTTTAAGGTGGGAGAATATTCTTCTCTTGCCTTCTGGCCTGCAGAACCTCAAATGCTCTCCTACCCAAGACTCACTCCTGAGGACACAACTCAGTGACTTGTAAATCTGTACCAGAACCTGGTTTTTAGGACCCAACAGAAGCTAAATGTTAGCAAGGAAAGGGGAGAAATTCTGGGCTTGCTCTCTGGACAGCAGCAGTTCCGTAACTCTAGCTTTCAGCTTTTGAAAGAGAGGGTTTGATCAAATCCTCTCACCCTTTTCAAATTTTCCTCACCTTTTGTTTAAGGCTGTGCTCAAGCTGACTCTTCTAGAAAGCCTTCTCCAGCTAGTCTGACCCTAATCCTGATCCTGATGTGACCTCTATACCCTTGGTAGGAGGCGGTATAACAGAGTGGCTAAGGGCATGGGCTGTGGCCTATACTAACCTCAGTTTTATTCATTCATTTATTTGACAGATGTTTCTTGAGCACCTACTATGACCCGGCAGTGATCTAAGAGTTAGGGCTGCGTCAGCAAGCAAAACAAAGTTTGGGACTCGTGGAGTCAACATTCAAGAGCAGTGCTTTTCAAACCATCTGTGGAGAAGGACCGGTGTTTTAAATTTCCAGTACATTGTGGACTGATAATTTTGGATACCATAAAAATAAATTACTAGGAAAACAAAATTAAAAACAAAGATACCAAAATACAAGCCCCTAGTTTTTATTATAGATTAGGCAGACATAAGATTATATTTCAATAAATAAGAATAAACATAATTGGGGAAATAATTACAAAAAGCTACATATTCGGGGCTTCCCTGGTGGCGCAGCCTGCCGATTGGGGGGACATGGGTTCGTGCCCTGGTCCGGGAAGATCCCACATGCCGCGGAGCGGCTGGGCCCATGAGCCATGGCCGCTGAGCCTGCGCGCCTGGAGCCTGTGCTCTGCAACGGGAGAGGCCACAACAGTGAGAGGCCCGCGTACCGCAAAAAAAATAAATAAATAAAAGCTACATATTCAATGAAAATGCATATAAAGGCAGTTATATAGAAGATCACTATTCATACTGATAACTTTTGTCGTTCTGTAATTTTAGCCAAAGGAAAATTCATAAGTGAAATAGAGATTCCTTGTATTAAATGCCTATAAGCACACTTTAAACAAACACCATATTTACGAATACTTCGCTTTTCACGTAGGAAAGTGTTTAGCTTGACTAATTAATCTAGGCTGGATACAACAGTGCTACTTTCAGGAGACGAGGTATATAAACTGTTTCTGTGTTTTGTTTTAATTACGCCTGAGAGAAGCCCGTCTCACAGAGGTATGTTGACCAGACAGAAAGAAGAGATTTTTAAACGCATTTCGGCAAACTCAGGATATTTTTTTTTTAACTTTCATCTAAAATGCAGCAAGTTTGCTGAATTTTAATCTTCATTCCTTCATTAGTTGCCAGTTCCAACAGTTTATCCTGTAACGTAATACAGTTACAGTTAAATCATCTTTTAATGAAACCCGTGAATTCTAGATTTGTATACACTTTGGGGTTACAGTTGAAAAACTAACCTTGAACATCACGCATGGTCCTTCTTCATGTTTCTGACTATTCCATAGTTTGTGCTGACCAGACAAGCCTACTGATCACATACTTGGATGTGGTGACAATGACAAATGGCAGTGAAGTCTCTAAGTATTTACTCTCAATTCCTATACTTAACTCATCATGGACTGGTGACCAACAGTTTGCACTGATGTTGGCCACACAGAGAGTAGACTGTGCTCTTCCACAGTTGGGCCTCAATTTCCTCATCTGCAAGGAGGGAACAGTAATTCTATTTAACTCAGAGGACTGTTGTGGGAATTCAGTGAGATAATGCAAAGTGCTTGGTATATGGTAAAGGCTTAATAGATAATACCCAACATGTACAGAGAAAACCAAGAGAAGGCTCTTATAATCGGAAAAGACAGATTAATGCATGAATGATAACACTGGAGGACAGACTATGATAAAGTGCTGTAAGGACCCCTGGGATGAGTGTGTTCACATGAATGTGTGAGTGTCAATTATGTCCATTTGGGAGGACCTCTTGACCTTGTCTGTCCTGCACTTTGTACTTACTGTTTGAGGCACCTGACTTAGCACGAGGATGGTGACTGCATTTTACTGTTCCCACCCTGTTTCACGAGCGTTGGCCCTGTTTCTGCTCCTGAGGAGTGGAGGGTGTTCAGCTCCCCACCACCACGCTCAGTGGAAGTCTGCCTGGCTTTAGCTAGTTAGAGTGCCCAGAGCATTGGTGGCTGGTACCCTTGACCCGAGGGAGATGCCAAGGCTGTGATAGGGCCACGTGGCCTGACGGCTCTCATATGGGCCAAGAGGTGCACCAGCGATGATATGAGAGTCATCAGTATATATAGTCTATAGCATCCTTTTCTTTGAACCTCCATCCAGAAATTAAAGGATGAATCAATGATACTATTTGCATTCTTTAAAAACAAGGAGTTGAAAACACAGAACGAGGGTGGAAAGTAACCGCTCAGAGTCTGCCTAAGTGTCCCTCCAGCTCTGTGCCAGTGGACAAGCTCTACACTTGGACCACCTCCACCATGACCAGCCCAGGGAACGGACCCAGGTGGGCTCCATCTTCATAAGCAATGTTGTCATGGCTATCCCTTAGGTTGTCGTTTTAGAACACTTCTCTTTCTTCTTTCTGACCCAACAGTTCTCATCTACTTGACTCCCTTCCCCACTCCAGGGGCACAAGATAGATGGGGACAGAACTAGCTCCAAGGGAAGTGTGAGCGCTCAAGGGCCATCTTTGCTGGAGTCACAACAACTTGGAGGTCTCAGGCTAAGTATTTTAAACCAGTGTTTCTTAAGCTGAAGGCAGCAAATATGTAATCGGGAATCTGAGTTTTCTGCCAGAATTTTTTTTCAATCTGTTCTTTCATTTTTTAAAAAATTGAAGTATAGTTGATTAACAATGTTGTGTTAGTTTCAGGTGTACAGCAAAGTGATTCAGTTATATATATATATTTTTTTCAGATTCTTTCCCATTGTAGGTTATTACAAGATATATTTTTTAACATCTTTATTGGAGTATAATTGCTTACAGTGGTGTGTTTCTGCTGTACAACAAAGTGAATCAGCTATACGTATACATATATCCCCATATCTCCTCCCTCTTGCATCTCCCTCCCACCCTCCCTATCCCACCCCTCTAGGTGGTCACAAAGCACCGAGCCGATCTCCCTGTGCTATGTGGCTGCTTCCCACTAGCTATCTGTTTTACATTTGGCAGTGTATATATGTCAATGCCACTCTCTCACTTCGTCCCAGCTTACCCTTCCCCCCCCCCCGTGTCCTCAAGTCCTTTCTCTACGTCTGCGTCTTTATTCCTGTCCTGCCCCTAGGTTCTTCAGAACCTTTTTTTTTAGATTCCATACATATGTGTTAGCATACGGTATTTGTTTTTCTCTTTCTGACTTACTTCACTGTGTATGACAGACTCTAGGTCCATCCACCTCACTACAAATAGCTCAGTTTCATTTCTTTTTATGGCCGAGGAATATTCCATTGTATATATGTGCCACATCTTCTTTATCCATTCATCTGTCGATGGACACTTAGGTTGCTTCCATGTCCTGGCTATTGTAAATAGAGCTGCAATGAACATTGTGGTACATGACTCTTTTTGAATTATGGTTTTCTCAGGGTATATGCCCAGTAGTGGGATTGCTGGGTCGTATGGTAGTTCTGTTTTTAGTTTTTTAAGGAACCTCCATACTGTTCTCCATAGTGGCTGTATCAATTTACATATTACAAGGTATTGAATACAGTTCCCTGTGCTATACAGTAGGTCTTTGTTATTTATCTATTTTATATATAGTAGTGTATATCTGGTAATGTTCTTTCATTTTTTGATGACAGTCTTTAAAAAAAAACTCACCTAAACGTATTCCAGGTCACCTTATAAAGAATAGTCACCAAATAGCTGAACATTCTCCCTTGGGTTTCAAGTGCCTGTATTGGAGTCGCTGTCTAATGAACAAGGAACCAAGGTGGATACAGTAGCTAAATGATGCCTTTGAGCTAGGTGAAGGCCAAATGTCCTCACAACGTGTTCTATGCAGAGGTTTCCCTGTTGCTTAAAAAGTAATAGTAAATATTTGAATAACACTTATTATGTACCAGGTGTAGTTCAAGTGCATTCTTAGTAACTCATGTAATCCTTGTAACCACCCTGTAAAGGAAATACTTTTATTATCATCATCCCCATTTTCCTTAGGGGGATATTGAGGCACAGAAGGGTTAAGTAACTTACCCGAAGTCCCCCAGGCAGACAGGACTGGTACTTGCATTTGAACCCAGAGAGTCTGGCTCTGAAGCTGCTTTACCCATTATGTAACCTTCCAAGTAGACAGAAGTGGTTCACCCTCTCGCCTGCTGCAAGCTGTAGAAAATAATTGTGCTTCCACGAAAAACTGCATTATCTAGTCTCTAGAGAAAAACCCCTTTGGATGATGTGATTCCGGTTTTATGGAAGCTGTTTTACAATCCTGTTAATTATAGATAACTGATGGCAAAATAATTATTGTCTATAGATATGCAAATTCTATCTTACAGTGTTCAGTTGATTCCTCTCTCACCCCATTTGTGCATTCATTTCAATATTCCTAATTTATAAATGCCTTTATTATTCAGATTCTTTTTTGAACTCGTTAGAATATCTGCCAAGTTCCTGCTTGACTAATGAGTGACATAAAATCTTTAACACGTCTTCATGTTATATCTCTAGGAGAGCCATGATTTCACCCATTTTGAAAATTATTTTTTAACAGTTATTTCTCAACTCTTAGTTTCTCAGTGAGGCCTTTCATGACCTTCTGCTCATACACCCCAGGCTCCCCACCCCCTGATCCTGCTCTGGTTGCATTTCCCCATAACACTATTCTTCCAACATACTATGTATTTTAATAGTCATATGTTTGTTGTTTATGGCCTGTCTTCTCCCTTTGGAATGTAAGCTCCATGAGGACAGAGGTCTTCATCTCCTTTGTTCTCGGATGTGTCCCAAATACCCAGAGGGTGTCTTGGCATGAAATGGACACTCAAAAAAAAATTGAAAAAAGTGGAGAGAGAATTGGGTCTCTCTCCTCTTTGTAGGGTATAATCATATAAACACATCTTACTCAAAATAACTTACATTGCCATAACCTTTTTGTTGGTTGCCTTTCAACAAAACATCGTGTCATATACAAAATTAATTGTTAATTTGAATAGGGTGGGAGCAGTCTTATTTTATTTGTGAATTTTATCTGGCTGTATAAGAATTATAAACCTTGAGGTGTTTATATCCATTTTTCTTCTTTATATTGAAGGGAGACTATAATAAAAAAAATTAGTGAAAAGGATTTGTCAACATGGGAACATAACACACAGACCTCTTGCTCCTTTAAAAGGAGGTGTGTGGGGCTTCCCTGGTGGCGCAGTGGTTGAGAGTCCGCCTGCTGATGCAGGGGACACGGGTTTGTGCCCCGGTCCGGGAGGATCCCACATGCCGCAGAGCGGCTGGGCCCGTGAGCCATGGCAGCTGAGCCTGCGCGTACGGAGCCTGCGCTCCGCAACGGGAGAGGCCGCAACAGCGAGAGGCCCGCGTACCGCAAAAAAAAAAAAAAAAAAAAAAAAAAAAAAGGAGGTGTGTGTATTATTCAGATTTGACAAACTGTTTAAAATGATCTAACTGTGCTCCACAGCGGCAAGATCTAGGCTATAAATTACAAAAGAAAAGGAACAGTTGGGGCAAATAGCAGGTAGCTTTGTTCTCTGGAGAGGCCTGGATGAGGTCTTGCCAGCTGCTGTGACTGTGGTCTTGGGTTAGTTCCAACAGAAGTGGTGAGAGAGAGACCATCCACAGCAGGCGGCGGGATTGAGGGTGCAGTCAGCAGGGTACAGAAAGTATCTAATGCGGAAGGATACCTCTTCCTGTAAGAGCAGTGATGCTTTAGAAGTGGATCCTCCTAAATGTAAAAGTGCAGAGTTTGATTTTGCACTAAGAATGGCATTACAAGCACTATAGAATTTAAAGAATCAATCAATAAAAAAAATTTTAAATGAAAAAAATAGAATAGAATCATGTGCTTTCTATGAAATTAAAAATAATTTAAAAATCATCAGTTGATGGTTTTGCAGCTATCATATCATTTCATGAGATTTTAAGATTTCAAAGGATCATGTGTTCATATTGAAAATTAAATTTTATCAACTCTAAAAAAAAAAAAGAATGGCATTACAATACCTGATAAAATTTCATCCATTCAAAGTAAGGTCTGGGGGAAAAAAAAGCATTTTCTAGGTAGCCAGAAATTTGATTTGGGAATTTTTTTTGGATTAATAGCATTTCTTTTATGTATTCTATGTATTTTAAGTGGAGATTTGTGGGAAATCGGCTCAGTGAGGCTAGGCTGATGAAATATTTTAACTTAAAACAGACCCCAGTTTGTATAATAACGTATCAAACATAAATCTCAAGTATCAACACTTTCTTGAACTTTTTATTTAATAAGAGCCAGAGGATGTTGTCTGAATTACACACATTCCTTATAATGGCAGCCAGATAACTTGGACTTGATTGTACCCACATGTTAAGATATAGGACTTTATTAAGGATTCTAGGCATCAAGGAATTAATTATTTTTAAAAAAACACTTAATTTTTCTTTCTGGTGAGAGAAATCTTCATTTGGATGAATTTGCTAATATGTGTTGGTGGTTACGGGGGAGACTGTATTCCCCAGTCACGATGTTAGACTCTTTTTCTTTGCCAACGTCCGGGAGGGGGCAAAGTTTGTAGCTGGCAGAGATGTGTCACAGAACGTGAAGCATGATTGTATGTGAAGACAACTGTGTAAATGATGAAACTTAATCATAGTTAAAATAAGTTAAGGTGGGAACTAAAATCAAAGAAACAGTGATGGCAGGAACCACAGCGGTGACGTCAGCTGGTGACCCATCCCCCCTCCACCCTCCTGTTTCCCTCCCTCCCCATGTCCCCACTCCCCCACGTACACTTGCCCATTTCCATCACACCACTGGCTCCGGCCAGAGAGGATGGGGGCATCCGGAGCCACCCTGGGGGCCCACTGTCTCCCAGAATGACTTCTGCCGAGTGTAGAAGGGGATGACAGATGTTTGTAGATGCAGTACGCTCACAGGGAAATATTTTTGAGACTCATCTCTGAGTAATGTGTGGCCGGATTTCTAACTGTAAAGATTGGTGTGACTGCACACCCATTGAAACTCGTGGACCTACCGGGGTGGAGGAGTGGCCGAAGAGCTGGAAAAGGAGAATGAGGCCCTCAGCACCGGGCTTGACGTGCTTCAGGCAGAGGTGGCGTGATGCCTTAGTCAGCCCTGTTACTCACATCCACCCTCTGACGGATCCTCCCATCCGCAGCAGCCGTAGCCCGGCTCTCTCACGCCACCTTGGTGTGGGAGAGTAAGGGGGCGGAGGGGTTGTTCCTCGGCCCACCCAGCCTCACCAAAGCTCTGAGTTTGTCGGGGCAGCTCTGTCATTGCTAATTCTCAGCTCGTGCCTCCCCTCAGCCCAGTTCATTTATTCCAGAAATCTGGGAGGGCCCTAATGAGGGGGTCCACATCCCCACCATTTGCTCCTCTGCCTTTTCACTTTCTACTCTTTTATGTCTCCCTTTCCTTTCCCTCTTTCCTCCTTCTGCCTTTGCCGTAGGCCGTGGCCATAGCATCCATGGTCATTTTTGTGGCCCACTCATAACCCTCTGAGTAAAGATGTGATCAGGCAATCCCCCTACATAGCATGCTTTCTCGTGTCTAGACACACCTCATGATTGTGAATGTAAGTTTACAGTGTAAAGATATTGCACTCCAGCAAAGAGAGAATTATTTTAGACCAAGATGTCGGGCACTGTCATTGTCAACTCTTGCTACAATGGTGCCGCGTAACAGACAGCCCCGGGAGTCACTGGCAAACAGCAGTATTTATTTTCCATATTGGTTAACCTCAGGGATGCTGCTTCAGACTGTGTGTTGTGGGACCTGACTCCAGGCTTTGGGTGGAGCTCAGGTTGGCTCCGCGCGCCTTTCATTTTTGGGCAGCAGCTTCACGGCAGTAACAGGAGCACGAGAGGAAAAGTGCGAACATGGGAAGCCTCTTAGACCTCAGCTGAGAATTGGCACATGGTCATTTCTACTCGTCATTCTATTGGCTAAATCAAATCACGTGGCCAAGCCCAAATTTCAGTGGGATGGGAAGAAAGTACTCCACCCGCTCTGGGGCACTGCTTCAGGTCACTTGAAAGGGAGAAAGGGTGAAGAATGGAGAACATTTATCCAGTCTACCGTACAGTCCTCATCATTTATGCCCGAGGCACATGGCTCTGATACACGGGCTTGGAACGCCAAGGAAAGGGATTCCAGGAAGCACAAGAAGCTCTGAGGAGTCCTGGTTGGTAGAAGCACTAAGTGTAAAACAGATGGAGGTGTTTACGTTGTCCTCCTGTTCCATCTGGAACAGGATGGCTCGTGTCAATTAAAGGTGGGGGAGGTGCAGGTGGCTGACCACTAGCCTACCTGGCATCTGAGCCACAGACCCAGAAATCCTTTCTGTCCAGATCTCTAAACCCACTGGCAGCCTTCTGCCCTTTAAAATTTTAAAGATATTTGAAAGCTTACTGTCGGAAGTGTTTGGCCGAGAACACACCAAAGAGTTGAGACAACTGTTAACAATTCTTAGTGCCAATGATGAGAAGAAAGTTGTGGCTCGTCCTCAAGTAATAGGAAGCTCATATTAGGAGTTGGAGCTGGCAGGCTGCTGCGGATGCACCACCGCCGTCCCGCTTACAAGACTCATGAGATGCAAAGGCGGTTTTGATCTAACAATGAAATGACTTACTGTCTTACAGACTGAGTGGCCATTGTGGTGAAGATTGATTTCTGTAGAGCATATCTCCTTTAAAGAGCCATAAATAAAGTACCCTGTGGGTGTTTGAAGAACATTCCTAATCGGCTTCCCTTTAACTGAGAAACCCACATCGCTCAGGGAAACAATAAAATGTGTTCTTTTGGCGAAACATGTGAAAGGAAGTAAGGAAATGAATACTTATTGGAGGGCTAGGTATTTTCACATCCATCCCCATGTGGAAAGGAAGAAAAATGACTTGTCAGTCTGAAAGCTGCCTCTTTAAGAGAAATGCAGGAGAGGTGTGGAGTTGACAAAAATATTGGTACAAATAAGACTCCCTAAGGCTGTTATTCTGGCTTCCGGGTCTCCCAGAGTCGTGCATCTTTCTCACTGCTCCCTTGTTCCTGTCCCCCTGGCTACCTCCTGGGGCTTCAGAGTTTCCTCCTTGCGTAATAGGGGATGATCCCAAGTTCTCTCTGGCTTTGTCCCCACCTCACAACTGGCCTTTGAATCTTCCATCTGTGCCAGAGGCAATTTTCCACCCTCTGGTCATCCCTGGCTCCCTCAGCCCAGCGCTACGATCTTACCCCCATTTTTCCCAGATCAAAACCCAGGGCAGTTCACGTGTCCAGTCATGACAGTCGCTCTACGGTGAAGCTTTTGAGGCCAGCCCAACTGCCTCTTCTTTCCTTATGTACGAATGTTGATAAGACAAACGGTTGTTATTACCGTTGTTGTTGTTATTATTTTTAGAATCAGTACCCATTGCCATGAAAGTCCTCAGATGTCTGAAGTTGGTAACTGCCTGGGAGAGTGGGGAAAAATTTCCTCAAGAAGGTCCCGTATAAACTGGGTCGTGATGGATGAGTAGTAGGAGTTCACCAGGCTCCAAAGCTAGGGAACAGCATTTTAGGCGGAAGGAACAGCACCTACAAAGTCCACACCAGAGTCAAGGGAAAAAGATAAGATTTTATAGGCTTTCCTCTCACAGTGGAGAAAAAAATGCTTTTCCCATGACTGTGCTTTTATGGGGCTTTTATCTGCCACATGACAGATGGGGCTTTTATCTGCCACATGACAAGTGCCTGGGAAAGAGAATGACTCTTCAAGTGGCAGTGACCCATTCCTCAGGTCTATAAACATGTATTAGGCGCACGCTGCACTCGGGCATTGGGCTGGGTTATCAGAGTGCTGGGAATACAAAGAGTAATCCAACAAAGTCCCTTCCTCACGAAGCTCCCCGTGTGGTCACACTGATGGAAGTACCCCAGGCCCCACGTAAATGCACTTATCACGGGGTCCAGCGTTTCGCACAAATAATGGCCTAGAGGCTGAGCAGCAGAGGAGTTGATAGGACGGGCGGGAACATGTTAATCATCGTGGGCATTAACAATGATTGACGTGGGGGATGGTTTGTATGAGGACTGATTCTAGGAATGGGCAGTTCATTAATCATTTTTTCACATTATTCTCAACGCAACCCCATTACCTGCCGGGATGTGTGTGGTGAATACGAAGGTCACAGGGCTTCCCTGTATTTCTGAATTGTGGCTCTTTACAAAAATGCAGCCAGAAGGCACCTGATTCAGAGTGGCCTGTTGGGATGGAAATGAAAGCAACTTTTGATTAGGTTCACTGGGGGCAGAGGGAGGTGCTGAGGTGCCCACCCTGAGCCCCCGACCCCCCCAGACCTGGCACCTGCACTGACGCGGCCCCTCCCTCCTCAGGTATGGAGAGTGCAATCACGCTGTGGCAGTTCCTGTTGCAGTTGCTGCTGGACCAGAAACATGAGCACCTGATCTGCTGGACCTCCAACGATGGTGAATTCAAGCTCCTCAAAGCAGAAGAAGTGGCCAAGCTGTGGGGACTCCGGAAAAACAAAACAAACATGAACTACGACAAGCTGAGCAGAGCCCTGCGATACTATTATGACAAGGTAAGCCCTTGCCCTTACGGGAGGCTGTCACGGGGCGGGAGCCACCTTCACAATCCATCCATGGAAGTGGAAAGTAGGGTACCGTAACGCTATTGGCAAATAGAGGCAATTTATGTGGGTTTTGTTGCTGTTGTTTCATAAGAAAAACTGTGCCATAGGGATTTTTTTTTTTTCTGGAAGCCCTTAAGGTGTTATCGTGGGTCAAATTTTGTTCCCTCTGCACTTTCTTCTGCGTTGCTGCAGGATTTTGCTAATAACAACAGAAATTAGACGCGGGAAGGTTCTGGGGCCTCCCTCGTGGGTAGTTGGTTGAGTGACAGAATGAATGTGACAATCTAGAAAGTCTGTCCAGTTTGTGATTCACTCAAACAGACTTTGCAGGAGTCGGGGGGATGGCACCTGGGACAGTTTATTTAACAATTGGGCACCCGCTATCCTCACGTATAAAATGGGGCTCATAATAGCGTGGGTTCAGGATTGCCGAGAAGAACTAAACAAGCCAACGCACATTAAGCACTTAGAACAATGCTTGGTACCTGGGGATCGCGACTTCGTGGGAAACTTCCCTAATTAAAAGAAAAACCATTCTCATTTTTAAGTCACAGAGATAAGTCAGAGTGCTTTGTTAATGATAACACAGCATAGTTTCCAAAGCCAGGACTGTTGGGGTGAGTAGTTGTGCATTTCTGGAAAAGCAGTTGATGTGCCTGGTAGGGCAAAATTATTGCTCTTTAGGGGTAATCACTTCAGGCCTGTAATTGTTGTCCATTTCTGTGTTGATCTGTTGTTGCTGAATATTTAGCCTCCTAGACATAAAGATTTGGAGTCCTAATAAGTATAAGCATTTGTTCTGGTTTTACTCTTCTTGTTGAAAGGTGAATTAAAAACGGATTTAAATATTAGTTCCTGATCTATGTTTGGTGCCTTCCTCCTGCCAGCCTCTTTGGAATTCAAGACAGAGGATTGCACATTGCAGGAAGTGGGAGCATCATTAATTATAAAGTGTTCCTTTGTACGATTGTAACTACGCATGATTGACATTGACATGTTAAAGGTGCTTCTCTTTAATGTAGCAATTAATTAACGCTGGCTTAATGCAGCGTCTTACCAAGAAGTAAAAGCACTTCTCACAAATCGTACTGTCTGAAAGCCTCGCAGATGGTTTATTGCTTTGCATTTTTTTCCCCCAGGTTCTAAGTTTACACAATGGGAATCGGGGCCCTCTGAAGGAAAACAGTCATCTTGCTGGCTGGCAAGGTGCCTAAGAGCATGGCTTTGAGACTGACCGAAAAAAAAAAAAAAAGAATTTTATTGTTTTAAATCAGGGTGTCACAGAAAAGGAATTTGGTGTCTGTGACTCGGTGTCACCTTCTCACGTGGCCCAGGCGTTGGGGCTGAGGATTGTATATCTTCAGCACAAAGAGGGATCATGGGCTGACGGTGACTCCCCAAAAGACAGGCAGAGCTGTGCTGTTCAGACTACATCTGATCTCCCTTGGGCAGGTGTTGAAAATCTCAAGGGAAAGCAGTTTCAGAGCCTTCAATCACCCACCATGTTTTGGTACTTTCTGTGTCTAAGGGACTGTGTGCCGAGCACTCCCTACCCCTGGTCTCCTTTAAACTATCACAGCCCCCTCAGACAGTCCTGCTGGCATCTCGTCCTTTTACAGATAAGAACGTAGGGGCGTTTGATGGAAACCTTGCCCAAGCTCCTGCAGCCAGGAAGTGGTAGAGCCAGGATGCCCACATTCCTGGCCAGAGGCCTGCGCACTGCCTTCTGTGCTGTTCATTTCCTTTGCCTCTGAATACCTGAGTTCCAGGTAGGAAGTCAGGCAGCACAAAGGGTATCGCAACCTTAGAAACTTGTATTTACTGTGAAGCCCCAGGTCCAAGTGGCCAGTGTGGCCCGCTCGCCCCAGGTGTCCCTTTCCTCTTCTGCTGGGGCTGAGCTAAGGTCCGGCCACGTGACCTCGTGCAGCCAGCTGGCCCTGATAGTGAGGGCAGGAGTGGCTCTTGTCCAGGGTGTCGTGCAGGCTTGGCCACCAGGAGAAGATGCCCTTTGTCCTTCCTTGGAAACGTGTACACCGTACGCATGCACGTACACACGGCCATTTGAACCTTTCTCATGAAACCTTGTCAAGTGATGGTAGGAGTGGTCATTAGACACCAAATATAGTTGTACATGAAAAGAAGAGGAGGGAGGAGGATGAAGGAGAAGAGAGGAGTCAGGCGAGAGCGAGGGGAGAGGACGGACAGAAAGCGGGGAGAAAGAGAGGAGGAGAAATGGTGAAGGAAGGTTAAAAAATTGTATGTTACATTCTGTGATGGACACTTACTTTTTTCAGTTTTGCCAGCGTTGCTCAGGGACTGTATATGTAAGTTGAATAGTGTGAAATTGCCAGTATCTGATCGTTTTTTTGTTTTAAAATTATTTATTTATGGCTGTGTTGGGCCTTCGTTTCTGTGAGAGGGCTTTCTCTAGTTGCGGCAAGCGGGGGCCACTCTTCATCGCGGTGCGCGGGCCTCTCACTATCGCGGCCTCTCTTGTTGCGGAGCACAGGCTCCAGACGCGCAGGCTCAGCAACTGTGGCTCACGGGCCTAGTTGCTCCGCGGCATGTGGGATCTTCCCGGACCAGGGCTCGAGCCTGTGTCCCCTGCATTGGCAGGCAGATTCTCAACCACTGCGCCACCAGGGAAGCCCTATCTGATCGTTTTTGACTCACAAAAACGCCAGTCTTAAATGGTTTGGTCTCTCACTGGAGAGACAGATTCGAGGAAGGTCTTTGTGAATGTGGAGCCCCTGGCCACATGGGCACCCCTTGCTGTGCCCCATCCTGCACTGCACGTGCTTCTCACGGTCACCCAGCCCTCCTGTGACCCTGTCTGCCTTTCAGTGTCATCTTCAGTCCCCTTCTCTCCCGTCCCCCACCCCTCTTTCTCCCTTCCGCCCCTCCCCCTCCCTTTGACACTTAGCCAGAGCCTGCTCTGCGCGTGCGTGGCATAAATTCAGTGACTCCCTACCTTGACAGCTGCGTCTTTGTCCCTGTTGTGTTTCCTCTTTTCGGCTTGCTATCACCTCTTCACTGTTGGCTGAAATTGCACATCCCTTGGTCTGTCCTAATAGGGACGTTTCCTGCCAGAGTGGGTAGGCATGAGGATATCATTATTTTTTTATGTTATATGTCATATTTTTAGCTCATTCCAGAATATTTAGAAATGGGCAGAGAAAAAAAAAGTGGAAAATGTGCAAAACTTTGCAGAAGGCGTCAGAGAACAATGTATGGGCTAATGGTATCAGGTTGGGGCTGAGGTGCTTTAATCACTGTTCCTTAAAACATCCCTCCCTCTCCTCGGAGGGGCAGATTATCACAGTGAGTACTATGATAATAGCAGGAACTCTGGGCTGCACAGTCTGGATTTGAATCCAGCTCCATGACTGTGAGTGCTTTGCCTAATCTCTCCTAGTCTCAGCTTCCTTCTCTATAAAACGGGTATAAGAGTAGAGTCTACGTCAGAGGGTTACGATGGGGATTAGCTGAGTTAACACGTGGTCAGGGCTGAGAACAGTGCCCAAACACGTTAAGTGCTGCAAGTGTTAGCCGGAGTTATAACAGAGGATGGTTTCCTTATCGCTAATTTGAAAAATTCAGGCAGGTACCAAGAAGAAAGTTAGGACCTTTGTGCCAGCATCCTACACACAGGGAGGGGGCATTAGATCTTGGGTGTTATGGCTCTTCTCACTTGTGAGCGCTCGGGAGTGCTTTGTGGTGCTTTTTAATGATATCTATTTTGGCTGTTTTGAAAATTCAACTTTCAAAGATGCTTTCATGTTTAAATGACACTTCCTGCCCCTCTGAATCAAACACCTCCCTTTGCGGTCAGTGCTGTCCAGGGTAAAGTCCTGCTGTGCCTCCTGCCCTGAGTCTCAGATCCCCGAGAGGGGTGGGCACTGAATAGCACCTTCCTCCGTGGGATTGTGTGAGGAGCACGTGTGACCATGTGCGTGAGGCGCTCAGCACCTGGTAAGGACACGTAGCAAATGCCGGTCGATTCTGATATCCGCGTTTGCAAGACTTATCTGCCTGGCGGTACCGTCGTGTCTATGGCCGTCATCCTTACAAAGCCGTCTTCACCATGGGCTCCTGGCTTAGCCACTTTCGTCACTCTGGTACTGTGCACAGGGTCTGGCACACGTTAGGGGCTCAGTAAATACTGGAAGCAAATGAATGAGCAAATGGATAACATAATGAAGTGGCCGCCACCCAAATTCAAATCACTTCTATCATGAAAACTGACGCTAAATAGGTGTTAAACAACAAAAACTTACTGCCTCTGGGTTATTGTACTGTATTAATTATCTAGGGCTGCTGTAACAAATTACCACAAAGTGGGAGGCTTAAAACAACAGAAGTTTATTCTCTCACAGTTCTGGAGGCTGGAAGTTGAAGTCAAGGTGTCCGCAGGGCCACATTCCTTCTGAGACTCTGGGTGGAATCCTCCCTTGCCTCTTCCCAGCTTTGGTGGTCATCGTCAATCCTTGGTGTTCGTTGGCTTGTAGCTCCGATCTCTGCCTCTGCCATCCCATGGTGGTCCCTGTGTGTCTTTGTGTCCAAATTTCCCTCTTAAAAGGACACTAGGTCTATTGAATTGCAGTCCACGCTCATGACCTCATCTTAACTCTTACATCTGCGAGGTCACATTCACAGGTACTGGGACTAGGGTTTCACCCTACCTTTTAGGGGAACACACTTCAACCCATAAAATGTATATATATTTCTGACACTCCTGGACTTACATTTAGATTTTCAAAATTACACACCAAGGGAGACTTTGGATTCAACAAATCCTAAAGGAACACTGCTCCCCGTGACGTGGACAGCAGCTAGATTCAACCGCAGGTGTGAAATTAGACTCTATGACAGGCACGTCACAGTGTACCCACTGTGGGCCACAGGCGCTGTGCTGGGTCCCCTGGGGTGGACGCAAAAGTCAAGCAGATGAGTCCTGCCTTAGAGGGTTTCAGAGTCTAGAAATTCAGCGGTTCCCTGCTTAGCAAATTAATTTAAATACATGACACAGACCGGGAGAAAAGCCGACCGACCCCGATGGCTCCAACCCTGGATTAGCAATGGCTAAGGTCTGGTGTTGGTCCCTGAGGCTCCTTACCCCACCTGCGTTTCTGTGGATTGCCCATTTCCCGTGCACGAGGGAAGGCTGGGGAGGTCGGGTTTTGCACTGCCCAAGGACCTGCTGCCCCTCTCAGAGCTTTGAAGAGGCGGCTGGGCAGAGCCAACTTGAACTCCAAGAAAGGAGTGATGCCCAGACCAGGACACAGCATATTTTATTCTGCAGACATGGACTGGAGGCCCCTGTTCAGCTTGGAAACATGCAGGTAATGGGAGGACGCCTGTGTCTGAGCCCATGAAGGGCAGAAACCAGAGCTGACAGAGACCTAAAGGGAACATTTAGTTCGTGCCTGGGTATTTCACTGTCACCCTCTGCCAGCTTGTTTCCCTCAGTCCTGCTGTAAGCCTTCAGAGATGCATTGGTCCACGGTAGTTCTGGCGGCTCACGTGGGGTAGAGCTTTCTTCTCTTCTTAGTTTTAAACTGAGTCTTCCAGAAGGTACTTTTACAGCCTGATGTAATAATAAGGATCTCTTGCAGAGATTTTATTTATTAAAAACCTTAACAACTCTTAATAACCTCAGGCAGACTTGGGTTTTAAATCTCTTGTCCTGGGGTGGGGAAGAAAGGGCTCTGTACCCAGCGCACAGCCATCACTGGCGCTGACGCCTGCCCACACCCATTGGCCCAAGTGTGACGAGCATGGGGGAACGGCTGGGATTCACAGCACTTATTCTCTTCTTGAACAACTTCCGGGTGGTTTTTAATTATGCAGGCATACCTTGTTTTATGGCGCTTTGCAGATACTGCATTTTTTACAAATTGAAAGTTTGTGGCAACTGTGTGTGGAGCAAGTTGTAATTCTCACAGTATTTCAGAGTTTTTCATTAGTATTTTGTTTGCTACTGTGATCAGTGATCTTCGATGTTACTATTTCAAAAAGGTTGACTTGCTGAAGGCTCACATGGTGGATAGCATTTTTTTATCAATAAAATGTTTTTTTAATTAACATATGTTCTCTTTTTTTAGATGTAATGCTCTTGCACGCTCAGTAGACTACAGTACAGTGTGAACATAACGTTTATATGTACTGTGGAACCAAAAACTTTGTGTCTCACTTTACTGCAGTAGTTGCTTTATTGCAGTGATCTGGAACCGAACCTGCAGTATCTCTGAGATACTCCTGTACATCCGTCTCCAGGTGACATGGCCCCTTTCTCTCACCTCTGCCTATTCTTCTGTGGTTGAAAACATACCACCTCCCCGTGAGTGGCTTAGCAGCTGGCTGGGGAGACAACCGTGCAAGCCAGTTATAATAGCGACATCTTGTAAAGCTCTGGCTTGGCCATGATTCCAGCATCTATCTTCCAGGAGAGACGGGGAGAGAAGTAAAGGCAGAGACAAAGTTACCAGAGGTCAAGACATCTGACCCGGGTCTTGAGGAATAAGAATGCATTTACCAGGCTGCCAAAAGTTGGGAACGGATTTACTGAGAAAGGGAACAGCATGTGCAAAGGCCAGGAGGTGTGAAAGAGTTTGAGTGTTTATTTAGGGAATGAGGGAGGGATGAGGTTGGAAGAGTGAGCGGGGGATGAGGGTGGAGAGTATCGTGCTAAAGAGTTGGAACTTGATGTCAAGGGCAATGGAGAAGCCGCTACAGGCGGCGAGAGAGTGCCGTGGTCAGGTTTGCATTTTAGAAATACAGATCTTTGTCTCCTCTTACTCTTCGTGACATTGATGGTGCCACAGTCCGACCCCACAACCCTGATCTTTCTGGCTGGTTAGCACAAATCGATTGCTCTCTGCAGGCTGAGCTGGTGCTGTCACACCTTAAGCATCAGGCCTGCACGCCCCGCTCTAGAACTGCCCGCGAGGGAGGGGGAGAGAAGGGAAATGGTGGCGTCTGCCTCTTGCGAACACCGGCCAACTGACTTCTGCTCAAGGGAGCCCAAGCCATGACTCTCTGTGTTGCTGCCGAAGGAGACCTGGAAGCTTACACAATCCTTCATCCTTTTCTGTCCAACAGAGCTTTTGTCCTTGTTGTTGTTGGCGGTGAACATTCATCCCAGGGGGGAGGCTGAAAGCTTTGCCAGCTCCCTTCTCATCAGGAGATTGAAATGGTGATATGATGAAAAATCCTCCTGTCACCACAGCAACCTCCCGGCTTATCCTCACGATGTGCTGAGAGGTCTTTACTTAATTGGAAGGGTTTTAGGGGAGAACAGTCAGGACAGAGTCATTGGCAACATACTCCTGGAAGCGGAACGCATCACCTTCTTAACTTAATTGGATAATTCCTTTTAAATCGGGTGTGCAGTCACGACAGGAAAATGTTCGTGTTAATGATACGTATCTGAGCTCAACTGGCCCTGGCAGAATTCTTTAATTCCCCTAAATAAATTTTGTGAAGATAATATGATGTATCATCTCTCAGAGTGGAGAAAGAACAAAAGTCCAGCGAGCATTTATATCCCGGAACTTTCTAGAACACCTTGGTTGGCTGCAAAATGCCACAGGTGACCCATCTATCCTGGACTCCACTCGGGGGTCTTTTGTATCTCAGAGGCGCCCTCTGTGCTCAGCCCTGGGTCTGAGTGTCGAGGGCCTGGCGTGTTTGGTTGGATGTCTTTTTTTCTTTTGCGTCCCGTCAGCCGCTTGGATGGTTTGGAGTACAACAGATGGCAACTGGGCTTTGCCTGGGGGCCGAGGGGTTAATCAGGGCCTCTCTGCAAGCTTTTGGTCCTGGATGCAGCCTGGAGACCTGTGGGGTAGCTGCTGGCCTCGTGGAGGGATTCCAGCCCGGCCACATTGCCCCGGGAGAGAGCAGCTGGCATGAGGGAGTCAGGCTGCAGGGGGGACCCTGCGTGTTGATTGGGGGTGTCGCCTGTCTTGCACAAGCTTCCAAGCCAGCTTCCTTGTGGCACTCAGTGTTCCCCCAAATAGGGCCGTTGCTAAGAAACACCCAGAGTCTGGGGAATAACTTCAGCGCTGTGTTGATGAGGCTGCTGTGCTTGGCAGCCCGGCTGAATCCCCTACGTCAGGCCGTTACCCAAGCCCACACCAGTTTGCCAGCATGAACCTTCCCGCTTCTGGGCTTCTAGCTGCAGGAAAATTTAGTGGCTGTGTAGACAAACTGACAAAATCCCTGACGTTCACAGCATACTGCCCGCCACCCACCATCCACCCACCAGGCCCAGCTGCTCCTCTGAGTGGCCTCCTCTCCATCTCCTGCCTGGGCTCCAGCAACAGTTTATCTCAGTTCCTACCCCAAATTTGTGACAGAAGGAGGGGAAGCTCACATGTACGGAGCATCTGTCTTGAGCCAGGCCCTGTGGTAGATATTTTTACATTGAGACACTCGTTCCCTAACACGTGAACTGCCTGTCGTCTCTGTTGGCAGTGGGCCCATTTTAGAGGTGGGGATACTGAGTCTCAGAGAGGTTAACTAACAGGTTCAAGATGAAGCGGCCGGTGAGCAGCAGAGCTTTCTGCCTCGGAGTCTTGACCCCAAGGCCCACGCTCAAGACTGCGAAGCTGGAGGGTCACACAGTTGCAGAGCCAGGAACTCAGGCTTGAATCCCATATTCCTCTTATTGCGAATTACTGCCCCAGGGCAGGCAGGCAGAGGGGTCCAGCTTCCAGTGTTTGTTGTTGGAGATGATAATGGGAAAAACTACTGAAAACGTGAGGTGGTCGTTCTGGATGCCCCAGAACACCCTGCACTTCCTTTGCATCCAGATGACACTTCCTAAAGAGAGCCAGATTGGAGCACGGCACCCCTCCGCCTGTGCACCTGCCCAGCTCCCTGCAGCCTCCAGGAAAGGCTCCAAAGTCCCTTCACCATCTGGCCCCATCCCGACTGCTCCCCCTGCAACTGCCCCACCCGCAGGGGAAGTAGGGGAGCAGTTTTACATTTTTATTAACATTCCAGAGGCCTTTAATAAAAATACCCTTGAGTGTTGAAAGGGAGCCAGGGGGAGACAAGACTCCCCATCCAGTGAGAAGCAGCCGCGGGCCCAGAGCGGGTGGGAAAGTGCCCTTAACATCATGCAGTCTGGGCCTCTCGGGTGGGGTGGGCGCCCCCTGGGCAGCAGGGAGAGGAGCCCTTCACTCCAGGCCAGGAGAGAATTTGGAAGGACGGTTGGCCCTGCAGCTTTACAGTGCCAGAGAATAGAGATCTCAACCCAAACCACGAGGAAACCTCCCCCGGGAGTCGGCCAATTCCGAGACAGAGTTGGAGCCCTTTATTGGCAGCACGTTATTCTTAGAAGTTGGAAGTGGAGCTGGGTGTGATCGCGCGTGTGTGCGAATGTGCGCACTCCAAGCTTCAGCTTTAGACCCAGGACGGCCCAGGCTGCGCTGGACCCAGTGCCCTCAGCAATGTGGCGGCGTGAAGGCGGGCCAAGCTCTGGAAAGGAAAGGCCAGGCCTCCCTGCCCCGATGGACAGAGACGTTGAGAAAGAGGAAGGAGTTTCCTAGGGCTGCCGTAACAAATTAGCACGCACGTTGGTGGCTCAAAACAATAGACATTTATTCTCTAAAAGATCTGAAGGCCAGAAGTCTGAAATCGAGGTTTCAGCAGGGCCGTGCTCCCTCTGAAGGTTCTAGGGGAACATCCTTCATTGCCTTTTCCATCTTCTGGTGGCTCCCGGAAATCCTTGGTTCCTTGACCTATAGCTGCACCTGCCAATCTCTGCCCCAGTCTTCCCATGGCCTTCGTCCCGTGTGTCTCTCTGGATTTTTCCTTTTCTTGTAGGGACATCAGTCATTTAATTTAGTGCCCACCCCAACTCCAGGGTGATTCCATCCTGACATCCTTAGCCGATTACATGTGCAAAGACCCTATTTCCAGATAAGGTCTCATTTGAGGGTGGGTGTGGATTTTGGGTGGAGGGAGTGCCATTCAACTCAGGACCGAGGAGAAGGACTGTCCCGGGGGAGGGAGCTCAGACTCATGGGTGGGTCGCAGGAGCCCTTTCATAGCTGCTCTACGGCCGCCCGTTGGGAGGCGAGCCTGCCCACAGCAGATTCCTAGCAGAGCCCAGTACAGCCAGCCAACCTCTGCGTCCCCTCGGGTTCAGGTGGCAGGGACGAGAAGAGGCAGGGACGGGAAGAGGCAGGGCCTGCCACTGCCATGCAGGCAGCCATCAGACACTTAGAGGATGAGGCCAGAGGCCAGATTCCCTTCCCTTGCTGTTCCTCAGAGCCCAGCAAGGAGCTTTCCACACAAACGCATCTTCAGTGTTTGTTGAAAGAATGTTTGCGTGTTATGGAGGAGGAACTCGGAGCATGACTCCTACAGTGAGTCCTTGTTCTGACTTTGGAGAGAGGACAGTTAGGTTCTGTGTCAGGAAAGAATGAGTCAGATCATGGTCTGGACGGGAACCCAAAACAAGGAGCTGAACACAGGGTGTTGGCTGCGAAGCCGGGGGCCTGGAGGCTCAGCTTTGCTACTTACTAGGTTGTGAACCCAGCTTGGAGCCCCGGATCCCTTATCTGTGAAATGGGCTTCAGAGTGCTGTGAGGCTTACATGAGATGCTGCATAAGCCTTCTGTAACTGTAAACCAAAGTACCCATGTAAGGAATGTTGATTCCTTGAAGGCAGAATAAAACGAGAAGACAGTGTGATATAATGAGGATGCTATTCAATTAGATCATTGCTTGTAGGTGAAATTCCACTGGGTGAGAGCTCGTGTTTGGAGGACTTCTCTGAGTGAGGCACTGACATACGCTGGCCTTTTAGAAAAAACTGCCCTAGGAGATATTTTTATTTCCCTTTTAGGAATAAACTAAGTATCTAATTTGGGGAAAGCAACTAATACATCTCCTGTCCCTTCTTAACTTCGTTTGTATGTTTTTCAAAGATACCACCATCCTTTATCGTGTTTTGAAGATTGTTTAAAATTCATTTTCCTAAATTCATGTAAAAATGTTGCTTTGAGAATATCAACATTTCATATTAAATGTGTTTCCAACTCATTGAATTGAGGTGAGCAAACCGAAGCCTGCAGAAGTTCAATACCTTTTCAAGGTCACAGGAAGTAATGAAGCTGGGATTCAAACCCGGGTCCGTTCATCCCAGTGCTGGTCGCACTTCGCCTCTGGCCCGTCAAGGCCCTGGGCCTGTCTCTTTGTGTGAGCAGCTCTGCTCAGGCCTGTGGATACTGGGAGGGGTTGCCCATCGCCCTCCATGCTCCCTCCAAGCCCTTCTGCTGCTCGGCGGGGGCCGTAACCAGGCCCTGTATGTGGACATCAGCTTCCCGTTATTTTCCTGTCACCCTTGGGTGTCACCCACTTAGAGGTGGGCTTCTGATGTCCATCCTGCTGTGGTGGGACCGCTGGGTCCCCGGTGCCTCAAGTAGGGTGTCCCATCAAAGCAGGCACCTCCTCTGCCCTGCAGGTGGGCAGAGGCAGCTCTAGTGGGGTTAAAGAACAGCTCAGGAAGGCCGGCCTTCCTCAGGAGGAGCTAGAAGTGCCCTAGCTTCCTGAGCGTGGAGCTGGTTTTCCCAGGCTCGCTGCAGTTACCCCGAGATTCCTCTGGAATGCAGAGCCCGTGGTCCTGGCAGCCTGGCTTAAGCAGCAGCCTCTCCTCCAACTCAGCTGCTTTCTGGGAGAGGGTGTGGTGGTGGAACACAGAAGGCTTTGGTCTTGGCTCTGGGTAGAATTGGGTTCCAACTTCAGCTCCTCCAGCTACAAGCTACGTGATCTTGGGTGCCTAAGCTTTTCAGAGCCTGCTTTCCTTCTCTTAATTTGACAAGCAGAACATATGAGACATAATTTTTTTAATGTGAAAATGCAGATAAGCAAAAACAAATTTGCAAATCAGTGGTAATCCTACCTCTGTCAAATTTTATTATACACCTTTCAAGGTTAATGTTTCTCCTTTTATTTGATACATGTAAAAATGATTTCATTAAAATAATGGAAGCATCCCAGGCATGCTGCTTTTCCCCCTAATTTTAATTTAAAGACATGGGGAAATGTTAATGATGTATTGTCCTCTAAAAGACCTCTGTGGAATTCTGTCGTAAGTCTCACCCAGTATTGAACCCACCCCTGTGGGCTGGGAAATTGGGTATAACCTCACTTCCAACCAAGAGCCTCGACTTTTTCATCTTAAAAATGGGATCACAGGGACTTCCCTGGTGGCGCAGTGGTTAAGAATCCGCCTGCAGGGGACATGGGTTCGAGCCCTGGTCCAGGAAGATCCCACATGCTGCAGAGCAGCTAAGCCCGTGTGCCACGACTACTGACTGAGCCTGTGCTCTAGAGCCCGCGTGCCACAACTACTGCAGCCCCTGTGCCTAGAGCCTGTGCTCTGCAACAAAGAGAAGCCACCACAATGAGAAGCCCACACACTGCAACAAAGAGTAGCCCCCACCCGTACACAGCAACAAAGACCCAACGCAGCCAAAAAATTTTAAAAAAAAAGGGGATCACAGTACCCATCTTGCAAGGCAGTGCACATACACCACGTGACAGACCCTCGCAAATGCTTGCTTCTTTTTCTTGCCCTTTCTGGCCACGGGTTCCTTTCATGTAGGCTATCTACCCCGGCCAGACGAAAGTCCCCCAAGTAAATCCTTCCCACTTCCCCGCCCCAGGATCTCGGTGACAGGCGCTCAGGGCCAGCTGCCTGCATCACCCTCCCCGAGGGCCGCAGTCACAGCAGACGCCATGGGTCTGGGCTGCTCCCTCCAGCCTGGGCAGTGCGTTTCCTGTTCTGAGAGGCATCAGAGAACAACGAGATTGGCTGGGGTGTCTGGTTAGTGTTTGCACCAGTTGTCAGGCTGGACGTGCGGCATCTCGGCTGAAGCTGCTGGGGCATTCTGAGCGGGACGCTTGGATTCTCCAGTTGCTCGCGTCTCCTGCTCTCTGCGGGAGGGCCTCTCTTCCCCCCAGTCCTGAATCAATTGGCGTGTGTGAGGTTTTCTTCACAGTGGATGTCAAGTGCTGGCCACACGAGGCATGACGGACTGAAGCCTCGCGTCTACTTCTTGTCTTAACCCAACTAAATAGAACGTCATGTTTCCCCTCCTTGGTCGAGATATGTAAACCAGGTGTGTTTCTGTCTGCCGGACGACCCAACTGGTCACCCAGACCCGTGGGAATAAGTACAGCCTTCTAAGAGGCTTAATTTGGACTCTTCAGTTGTCATTACAGCTGATAGAGGGTGGTTTTTACGTTTTGTTTCGGTTTTGCTTCAATGGGAGTGTAAAAATAATAATGCTGAGAGCTGATATATACTGTGGGCCTGTCACGTGTGGCTGTCGCAGGCGTTCTGCTAAGCGTTACATGGATTACACAGTCAATCCCGCAAGGTGGATGGGAGGTCGGTCCCCTCATTTTATAGATGAGGAGACGACTGATAAGAGACAGGGGTGGCCTTTGACCTCAGGCCGTGACTCTGGAACCGCTCCTTGTCATCCCAGTGGCAGCCCTGGTGGCCAGGTCAAGTGGGAATTTATGGAAAGATCCACCACTGTGTCCTCTGTACCCAGCCCTGCTGCCAGTGTTGGCTTCAGAAAAGGATGGGCTGTCTGTCATGAGCCGCAGACATCTCTCAGTTTCGAGAACAAGATAGGAAAGTTGTGAAATCGGGGGTGGTGGGGGCAGGGGTCCTGCAGTTTCTGGGAGCCCTGAAATGGTGGAGGATGAAGGGAGCCGCAGCCCTACTGATGGGGAACCCACAGCTGGTCCGGCTCCTCCTGGGGTCAGGAACAGCCCCTGAGGGAAGGGCAGCACCGGGAAGGAATGAGAGCAGGGGAAAGAAGTCCGAGCACAGGAAAGCCCCAAGCACGACCTTACATCAAAATTGGGGTGCGGGCTTCCCTGGTGGCGCAGTGGTTGAGAGTCCGCATGCCGATGCAGGGGACACGGGTTTGTGCCCCAGTCCGGGAAGATCCCACATGCCACGGAGCGGCTGGGCCCGTGAGCCATGGCCGCTGAGCCTGCGCGTCTGGAGCCTGTGCTTCGCAACGGGAGAGGCCACAACAGTGAGAGGCCCGCGTACTGCAAAAAAAAAAAAAAAAAAAAAAAAATTGGGGTGCAAGGCCAGAGCCGACAGATATTTGCCGGGATACGTGGAATTACAGTTTATTAAGCTCTCACAGAAGGTGTGAGGCTGTGGAGGTTTGCGTTAGCCCCCAGTGTCTGTCTGGGAGTTTTCCGCTTAAAAATGCCAGCAAGAAAGCAGATGCGAAAGTATACGTATTGGATGCATCACATGGAGCTTTAACCAGCCTGGGAATTAGCCGTGGAAAATTGTCTGTCATGGGGTGAAGCCTCTGGCTTCCTGCCTCAGTCAGTTCTCTCCACAATGAGAGTCATTCATTCAATAAACGTGGAGCGAACTTAATGGTATCCTTCATAACATCAAAATTAAGACGGTAAATTCAATTCCACAAGCATCTCTTCATTACCCTGCACTGCAATTTTTTTTAAACCATAATACTTAATAGGCATATGTCTGAGTTCTCCACTGTATGGGATTATTTACACAAGCTCCTTCTTCTTCTGTGGGAGGAGAAGGCAGAGTTAGGTGTAATATATACATATTTAAACACACCCATGGACACACCTATGTGTAAGCCTGGAACCCATCCGGGCAGCAGGCGACACTGAGGGAAGTGGAAACAGGACCCACTCTCTCGGCACTGTCTTGTTAGGTTGAAATAACCTAGGGAGACTCTCATGGGACCAGAGGTAGCTGGTGCGTCAGGAAGGGTTCCTTTGCACAAGGCGGCCACAGTCCGGCCCCAGATGGACTGCTTGCCCTGTAGGCTCCAGCCGTCTTAAAACACCCACTGGGCAGTGGTAATGGAGGGAGTGGTTTGGGGACCCGAGCTTCCACTTCTGCTGGAACTGCCGCCTGGGGTGCGTTGGGTGGATGTTGCTTTCCCCCGTCGCTTAAGTTGGTCCCGTCCTTGCCGCCTGTAACCTCACACGGAATGCCGGGTCAGAAGTCCACCCTGGTTGTGAATACACATTTGGTGGGAAATTACGAACAGAGGCTGGTCCTCCACATGTGGAGGGAAGATGTGTGCAACTGTTGCCCTGAAACCGTGCTTGAGAGTCAGCTCGGCCCAACTGGACACAGACAGCGTTTGTCAGGTTACCAGGCAACCGTAAATAACAAATATGTGTGAGTCTGGGAGGAAGGGGTGGAAAAACCAGGCCTCTTCTAAATATCCTTGTCACTTTTCATAATAAGAGCCCATCCCCAAGTGCTCTTGTGTCCTGGGCTGTGTCAGCCCGAGTCTTGTGTCACCTACCGTTGTGGCCAAGTGCTCTGGAGTCAGACTGCCCAAGTACACACTCGTGATTGGGGGTGATCTGTACTCTCTGAGCCTCAGTTTGCCCATCTCTAAAATGGGGATGATAACAGTTCCAATCTTTCAGAGGATTAAATGACTTGAAGGTGGTCAAGTTCTTAGCACACAGCCTGATAGATAATAGTCCGCAAATACTACCTGATGTTATTCCCCTGTATTGTGCGTTTTCTCAGCAAGCCCCTCATAGGCCAAACTCTTGCAGGGAAACCTCCCTTTGGAGGCTACAGAGAGATCTTCAAACACACATGCCCCCAATACGCTCCTGGGGTCTGCCCTGGAAGTCGGGTACGAAGGGGCTGTCAGTTCAGCTGCCAGGTACACACCTCCTCTGGGTCCACCTACCCACCTAGATCTCTGGCCTTGGGCATCCTGGTGGGGGGCTTTCCTCACTGGCTCCCCTCATGTGAGCAGATATTCCCGGTGTGGAGTTGGGCTCCCAAACCGCTGGCCTGCACACTCTGACCTCCTTCCTGCACCCCACCCTCCCCGCTCCTCCCAGTCCTTCCCAGCCTTCCATCTTCGCAGAGGTTTCAAATTGTCCAGGTAGCCACATCTAATCCATCTTTCCTGTTGGTTTCTAGAGAAGCAAGATCCTCCCTGGTTCTTTCCAAAAGCTGTTTGTTTCTCCTTCAGTTGTCTCCATCCCTGTCACTGTGTAGCCTTTCCCTAAAAAAACTATCTTGGTGTCCAAGCAGCTCTCCTCAGGAAGGCAGCAGCTGCTGAAGGGCCCTTACTGCGTCAGCGGAGTTCAGGGCCCTGTGCAGTGTCTTCTGTTTTCTGTTCAGAGTGGGGGTTAGCATGTTACGTCAGTTGCCATCCAGCCATCAAAAGTTCCCACCATCTTCCCTTTAAGCCTGCCAAAATTCTTAAAATTCCTTATGTTCTGGATGGACCTTGAGGGCATTATGCTAAGTGAAATAAGTCAGTCAGAGAAAGACAAATACTGTATGATCTCACTCATGTGGAATCCACAAAGGCTGAACTCACAGAAACTCACAGAGTAGATTGATGGTTACCAGGGGCTGAGGTGGGGAACCAGGGAGATGTTGGTCATAGGCTACCAATTTGTAGCAGTGAGATGAGTGAATCTGGGGGCTCTAATGTACAGCGTGGTGGCTAGAGTTAATAATACTGTAATATATACATGAAAGTTGCAGAGAGAGTAGACCTTAAATCTTCTCACAACAACAACAAAATAGTAATTACGTGGGTGAAGGATGCGGTAACTACATTATTTTGTGATCTATACGTGCATCAGATCACACTGTACACCTCAAACTTACACAATGTTATCTGTCAGTTATATCTCAGTAAAGCCGAGAAAAAGGATTCCTCACGTTCTCTGTCTAAATAAAAGCTTTACTGAAGTATAATTCACATACCAGCTAATTCACCCATTTAAGGCATACAAGTCAATGTGCTTTGAGTGTCTTTATAGAGTTGTCACAATCAATTTTAGAGCATTTTCACTACCACCGCCCCAAAGGTCTTGCCTTTCAGCTGTCACCCCTCAATTCCCCCATCCCACCTAGTCATCCCCTAGGAGACGACTCATCCACTTTTTGTCTCTATAGATTTGTCTCTTCTGGATATTGTATATAAATAGAGTCCATCATACAATATGTGGCCTTTTGTGTCTGGTTCCTCTCACTTAGCAGAATACGTTCAAGGTGTGTCCATGCTGTAGCTGTGCCAGTGCCTTCATTCCCTTCTATGGCTGGATGACATTCTATTGTATGACTGTCCCCTATTTTGTTTATTTCTCAGTTGATAGTCGTGTGGGTTGTTCCTTATGTTCTTTTTAACACATTGAGGCCCAGCTCTCTATTTGAGATTGCCTTTCAATTTCCAACCACTTTTATCATTTTTATCACAGTCCCAAATGACTTCTTGGTTTGCTTGTGAACGTAATCCCTGCTCAGACATTACGTTCTGAATACCCATAATAAAATTAAAGGTTGGTTCTGTTAAAAAAAAAAAAAATTTCCAAGACCTGGCAGAAGAAAGGATTCAGCCCATACAGTTTCTCTTTTCTTCTGTGTAATTATTTAGGCTTTAATGATTCACTCGGTTTAGATGAGTGTTCAAACTGGCTGAGAATAAAATGAAGTTTTCCTCCGGGGAGAAGAATATTATGAGTGGGAAACAAAAATACCTTAGAATTTTAGCAGAGGAACACACCAGGCAAGCATGCTTTCTTTTTATGGGTCAGGTGGCACCAGTAACACCCTTATTTAACCCTTTCCTTTTGGGAGCTGATTTCTCCCAGGCGCGTTGTCTACCCAGGCCTGGTGTGCAGAGATGATGCCAGTTAGGCCCAGGTGGAACTCTTAAGTTTACTAGATCTCTCTGAAGTTTCTCTAAGTGGTTTTCAGTTTTGCTAGTGTCGAGTGTGAAAATGAGGTCAGATGGAGTAAATGGGATTTGGTGGGTTAAATTGCAGGCCAGGGTGCCAGGCACTGGAACTGTTCAGCTTTGAATCTCACGTACTCAGGTTTGAACCTCCTGTGTGCTGGTGCTGAGCAAAGTTTCGCCAGGATTTGCGTTACTGGGTTTTCTGGTGCTGCCTGGGGACCTTGTGTGTCCCTCCCTTAGATGCCTGCCCTGAAGAATTCTTCCTTGAAAATCTCAGTGGCTTGGTAATTATGCCTATCCCTCCTGACTGCTGGATAAATTCACTTCTGGGATTTGAGGATGCATTTAAGGAGGACAAAGGCAAGTTAGCAGAGGCTGTAATGTAACAAGAGGGGAGGCAAAAGCATAATGTATTTATACACCAAAATGATCACAAGATGAACATCAAAATTTAATTCAATTTCCTCTCATATATTTGAAAGTTGCTAAGAGGGTAGATCTTAAAAGTTCTCATAACAAGGGAAAAAAAAATGTGTGTGTGTATGTTGATGGATGTGAACCAGACTTACTGTGGTGGTCATTTTGCAGTATACACAAATGTCAACCGTTATGCTGTACACCTGAAACTAATGTTATATGTCAATTGTAACTCAATTTTTAAAAATTTGAGATGAACTAATTTTAAAATGTCGTCTCTACTAAGGGGGCTCTTTGATTCTCTCCCTCCAACTTTGTGTGGAAATGGGAAAAACCTTAGGCTTTAGAATTAGTAGATCTTGTGGCCCTTGGGCACATCACTTCCCATCTCTGAGCTTATGTCATAAGGATGATACCTTCCAGCCTACAAGTGGGTTCATGTGAGATCAAATGGGATCACGTGTGCATAACACCCAGGACAGAGTAGATACTCAACAGCAGCTACTTTTCAAGCTCTTCTCCCCCAAATGATTTTTTTTTTTTTTAACCCTCATTCATACCCAGGTTTTTTGGGTTTTTTTTGCGGTACGTGGGCCTCCCACTGTTGTGGCCTCTCCCGTTGCGGAGCACAGGCTCCAGATGCGCAAGCTCAGTGGCCATGGCTCACGGGCCCAGCCACTCCGCGGCATGTGGGATCTTCCCGGACCGGGGCACGAACCCGTGTCCCCTGCATCGGCAGGCAGACTCTCAACCACTGCGCCACCAGGGAAGCCCCCATATCCAGGTTTTAAAAGGAACAGTTTGTAAGGAAGTCCTCTTCCCACAGGATGGTGCCACTACCTCTCTGTGCTTGAGGGAGACCATCTTTGTCTGCCTTGAGTACCTCGGGCCCGGCAAACATTTGATAGACTTTGCTAATGTTCGGATTTAATAAATCTCAAGAACAGTACAGCCTTTAAAATGAAGTCTGTTCTCCCAATGGGGGGTGGAAACTTTTGCAGTGATTATTGGTTTTCATTTACATCCTAATGTTTGAGGATGGGAGCCATAAACTGAAGAGCCAGAAGTAGATACCAGCAACTGAAAATACTGTATGAATGTCGTGAACATCCAAGTAGACGCTTTGTTTTTTCCTCCAGCGGCTTTCCTGGCAGAGAATTAAAAAGGAAAAGAAATGGCTGCATGATTTAAGAAAACACTGTGGTGTTTTGGTGATAATAACTTACATTTCTATAATGCTTTCCAGCTTACAGAATGCTTTCCCATTATTATTTCATTGAATTCTCACAAGTCCCAGAGGTAGGTAAGACAATACTATATTATGGTAAAGGAAATGCTGCCTCTACCACTTACCTACCATGTGGCTCTGTGGGTTATTTAAACGCTCTAAGCTTATTTTCCTAAGGCCTAAAATGGGAGTTGAATCATCCCTTTCTTTTAGGACCGCTGTACAGATTATATGAGCTAATGCATAAACAATACCAGCGACAGAGTAAGTGCTTAATAATTGGCAACTGTTACTACGTTCTTAGGTATAATAATCCTCACTTCACAGATGAGGAAACTAAAAGTGACCACCCATTTGCCGAAGATCACACCATTTGTAATTAGCAGAACTGGAATGCAAATCAGATTCTTCTGCCCTCAGCTTTAGTCCTCTTTCCATTACACCTTAGCTGAGATGTGCCATCAGGACTTTCAGTGCTTCTGCCAGCAAGGTCCCCCACAAGAATGAGCCTCTTACCAGTTTCTCTGATGCGCTCATCTTTTCCACGTCTGCTTTTGTGTTCACAGAACATCATCAAGAAGGTGATCGGGCAGAAGTTTGTGTATAAATTCGTCTCTTTCCCGGAGATACTGAAAATGGACCCTCACGCGGTGGAGATCAGCCGGGAGAGCCTTTTGCTGCAGGACAGCGAGTGCAAGGCGCCCCCCGAGAGCCGCGAGGCCCACAGACACGGCCTGTCCGCCCTCAAGAGCGCCAGCCGCAACGAGTACATCCACTCGGGCCTGTACTCGTCCTTCACCATCAACTCCCTGCAGAACCCACCCGAGTCCCTCAAGGCCATCAAGACGGAGAAACTGGAGGAGCCTCCGGAAGACAGCCCTCCCGTGGAAGAAGTCAGGACTGTCATCAGGTTTGTGACCAACAAAACCGACAAGCACATCAGCAGGCCCGTGGTGTCCCTGCCCTCCACGTCGGAGGCCTTCCTGGCCTCGTCCGTCTCCGCCAAGATCTCCTCGTTAATGTTGCCAAACGCCGCCGCCAGCATCTCGTCTGCCTCACCCTCCTCCTCTCGGTCCCCGTCCCTGTCCCCGAACTCGCCCCTCCCCTCCGAACACAGAAGCCTCTTCCTGGAGGCCGCCTGCCATGACTCGGATTCCCTAGAGCCCTTGAACCTGTCATCGGGCTCCAAGACCAGGTCTCCATCTCTTCCCCCAAAGGCCAAAAAACCCAAAGGCTTGGAAATCTCCGCGCCCCCGCTGGTGCTCTCCGGCACCGATATCGGCTCCATCGCCCTCAACAGCCCGGCCCTTCCCTCGGGATCCCTCACCCCAGCCTTCTTCACCGCCCAGGTAAGAGCCGTCTCTGTCATCCTGGCCGCCCCCAGACTCAGTGGCTTAGCGGAAGGGAGGAAAGAGCAACCGAAGCAACTTCCTTCTGCCCCTCAAAGGATAATCCGAGGGTCCCTGTGGCAAAGTCACCATGTCACTGTGCAGGGAAATTACTTTTCCATGCCCAGGTGGGAGCATACACAAGAGGAAAGGCTTAGGGTATTGGCTACAGTGGGATGCTTGATTGGTTTCTAGCTTTTAGGGGCCTAAAGCGATCGTAAGATGGAATACGCACACTGGCCGTCAAAGCAGATCCAAACAGTGATTTCCTAGGGAAAGCTGAGCAGGCCAGTGACGTTTCAGAAGGGCTTTATGAAAATGTTATGGGAGAATCTTCTCTGGGGGGCCCTTGATAAGTAGCCGTTTGTTTTCTGTTAATAAGAAAATAGATGCTAACCAGTACGGCCATTGCAGTCATCATTGGGGAGCTGGGTTGTCCTGTAGTCTCTAATAAGAAATGCAGGGGCCACATCAAACGGTGAGAAAGAGAAGCTTCAGTAAAAAACAGTGCTAGTCTGAGAAAGCCCAGGTCCACAGCATAGGGGAGAGGAAAGCAAACTCGTGGAGCAGGAAAAGTCTTCGGTGCTACTAACTCCAACGTGAAGGCGGCCTTCTCCTCTAAATACGGTATTCAGATGCTCACCCTTGTCCAGCAGGCAGCTGCTGGGCAAACGCAGAGCAGGTACTGGTCAACCTACTTCTGCTTCCTCTGGAAAACTGGATGCGTTTCAGTGGCAGAGGTTAAGTGCATTGGCTTTGGGGTCACAGACCTGGATTCAGTCCCTGGCTGCACTGCTGGGTTGAAACGTGACTGCGGGTACTTGTTCTCTGAGCCAGTTTCCACATCTGTGCAATGGATTGTCGTGAGGATTAAAGGGGATAATGGCCGCGGGAAGAGAGCTGGCTACAACCGGCAGGTTTTAGTATCGTGTGACTTTGTGGCACCAGGGTGGGGTCATGCTTGAGGTGGGTAGGAGCTCTCTGTCCCCTGCCTCTGTACCCACCGCTGTAGGTGTCCTTGCTGTCACCATCACTAGTGGCAGCATAATTGAGCTGCTCATGTGTGCCAGGTACTGTTCTAAACACCGTCCATGCACCGTCTCAGTTATTTTTCATCACAGGCCCGTGACGGAGATACTATTATTGTCCCATTTTCCCAACAGAGGTAAATGAGGCACGGAGGTAAAGTAACTCATCCAAGGTCACACAGCTAATAGGCCACAGAGGTGAACTTGAACCCGGTTAGTCCGCTCCAGAAGCCATGCGCTTTAAGTAAAATGCTCTCGGCACGTGCACTGGGAAAATGCCCACTTGTCCCTGATCATGAGACGTCCGTGGAGTCTGCAGACAACTGAAAGCAGCTCTTGGGCATTTTCCTCTCCATGGCTTCTCCCCGATGATTGTGGCCCAGGGATTTCGTGTCGGCTCAGCTTGTGAGCTGGTGGTGACGGCAGGCTGCCACGGAGGGGAGGGCTGAGGGCTCGCGTGTGTGCGCTTACGTGGGGCATTTCCTGACCAAGCAGAACTGTCCAGTGACTAAGGACCGCTGAGTAAACGGCTCAGGCACAGCGGCTTCCGATGTCGCTCAGAGAAGTAACTAGAGAAGCGCGTCAGGGGGTGCAATCTGAGGATCTCCTCCCCGGCCTCCTCTGTGTTTCCAGCTGTGAGGTGTAGAGAGGCCTAGAGCCAGGCCAAGGCCAACTCTGATTTCGGTCCCTGCTTTCTCTGTGTATCACCGTCTCTGAACACGTGCCAGTCCTGTAGTTGCGTCGTGGGAGGAAAGCGGCTCGGGCGTGGGAGGAAAGCGGCTCGGGCTAGCCCTGTGGTTATGGGCCTGGACATAGTGAATTTAGGGAGGCTCCGGGCAGCAGGACTGAGGATGTGTGGCTGGGCCGAGGGGAGGGGGGACAGTGACACGAGTTAGGGACAGAGGGTGGATGTGGAGGAATGGATGCAAAGCTCAGGACTGGGAGACGGCATCTACTAGAATGGCCTGCCAGCAGGGAGGGGGAAGCACGGGAAAGCCAGATGTTTAACAGAGGACCTGTGCCTTAGGGAGATGCACTGGCTGGTCCTCCCAGGCTGTGAGGGCGTGGCCTCGACCTGTGAACGAGCGCCATGACGTCCAAGATGTGGGAGGGCGCTTCCCGAAGGGAGAGAGAGGCACAGGGCAGGGTCTGGACTAGGACAGGAGAGGGGAAGTGTCAGCCTGGGCCTTGGATCAGGTGTGAGGGGGTGGTGTTGGGGGCTAGGTAGTGTCTGAAGCCATTCAGAGCTAAAGGAGTCAACGGCTGCCCTTGGGAAGATGGCGGAATCTCAGGACTTGAGATCCCCTCACCTTCTAGTGGGCTCAGCTCTGCACCTGGAGCGCCTGTGGCTGACAGGGAGGGAGAGGTGAGGCCAGGAGGGAGAAACCAGAGAGAGCAGAGGAAGGGCAGGACTCAGGGGTGGGGTGTTCCCCCAGGTGGGTTCTCTGAGAGCAGACAGGAGAGTCAAGTGGTTTTATCTCGACTTGACAAGCCTTGAGTCTTTTAGGATTTCGGGGAGGCCTCGAGTCAGTGTAGGATTTGGATTCTCAGAGAACAGGAGCTGTTTCAGGTGCCCCAGAAACTAACCCACCAGCCCCTGGTTCTCCCTCCAGTGCACAGTCAGAAATAGCATCAGCTCCCTCAGCAGTTCTCCTGAAGTCCACTGGGCCTCAAACTGAGGGGTGAGCCCATCTCCCTGAAATCGCCCCCAGGGGCGGGAGCGAAGGACTCCTGTTGGCCCCCAGGTCAACTCTGGGGGGGTTCCTCTACCCAAGGGAGCGTGGGGCGTTTCTCTCACAGGCAGCAGTGGCGCTTCACTCCGCGGCTCACTGGCTTCTCTCCTCCCTTAGCACTTTCTGTCGCAGAAACAGAGGTGTGCAGCGTGTACGCAGAAACATTTGGTTACCTGTGGGGACCGCCTATCAACTTCCTTCGTGGCTAGCTTTAAAAGAGATAAAAGTGTGCTGTAATAATTTGATACCCTGAAAATGAAGTTCCCAAGAACTTGTATTTATTCCAAGAATGATTTATATTTTATTGATTCATTTATTCCAAGAATAATTCCCAGTTAGTTTCAGCTAGAAGCATGGCAGGAAGAAGGGTAGGATTAAGCATGTCTCAGCCTGCTTAGGGTCATGTGGTTACAGTGCCCTCCAAGGAGGGACCTCATTAAACCACATACCTCGTGTAGGCCCAAATTCAGATTTGAAATTTCAAGCTACAGCATGACGGGCATGAAAAAGCATCGGCGTCCTGCCACTCCCCCAACATCAAAACCACCACTCCCATCAAGAATACTTGTGGCACATCTGCTGGCACCCATACAAAATGCAGTTGAGATTAGCCTCATGAGTCTTTGAGAAACGATTACAAATGTAGACAGACACGATGATCACCACGAGGCAGCCCCAGCGTGGACTGTGAGAAACTGAGAAAATGAGAATACAAAAGCCAGCTGGCACCAAGGAGTGAGGTAGTTGGAGCTCAGCCACCGAGGTCATATTGGGCTGTTGCTAGAAAAACAAGAATGTTATCTCTGATGGCATGAGCTACAGAAATTGAGATGGGGGTGGGGGGAGGAGCCAGGATGTGAAACCCTCCTGGTTTCCAGCCAGGCACCATGGAAGCCCAGATGGTGCCAGCTGGAACTTCTGATTCTCTGTATCTTCTGCATCTGGGTGTCACCTGTCCCTCTTCCTTCCATTTGCCTCTTCTGTTAGGTCTCTCCCTCCTCCTGTCTTACCAATGTAAAGTTAGTTCAGAATCGGAGGTTGGCTCATTGCACGTCCCTCCATTTATGCCAAGGCCTCTGTTCATCTCACACGTGATGTCTAAGATGTTGAACTCAGATACGTGCGGGCACCAGGGCGTGAACTCACATCAGAGTCTGAGCATGCATGCCCCGGGCCGTTTTATTAGTAGCGAGACAGCTTGCTGAGGACTGAAATGCTAAAACCACCTTCCTGCATTTACTGATGGATGTGACAACCTTGAGCCCAGATCATAAGGTGGGAATTGGGAGTAAAATGGATGCGTGTGGTGAGGAGCGTGTGGGTAGACTGCCTCCTGGCTCAGCTCCGGAGTGGTTTCCATCTCATTGTCTCTTTTGCCACGATCACAAAAGGAAGTAAGTTTGTTTTTTTTTCCCTTCATCCCACTCCGTAACACTGCCCTAGCTCAGCCTGCAGCTTTCTCCATACTGGCCCTACAGAAGAAGGATGTCCTCTTAGGGGCTCTGTTCACTGGAGGATGTCATTGGTAGACTTTTGGGTGACTTGACACTCCAGCTGAAGGTTCTTGCTTCTCCCAGCTCTGGATTGCCTAAGATGAACAAAGTGTGATCGTCGCCCTCCCTCTTTCCACCCTGGGGCCCGTCTTTTCTGTAGATCCTTTGTGGATCTGCCGACTTCTCCCCAGTTCTACCCTTATACTATTTTTCCCCCTAACTCTTACCGTAGCTCCCCTGGACCAATAGGGAATTCTCCTCTTTGTCCTCTTTTCCTTCAGATCAGCACATTCAGTGCTACACAAACTTGTGTGTGGCTCTACTTCTTTTTGGAAGTTCTTAAAACCATGTTTTTATTTGAATTCAGACAACTCTAGGAGTTTCCAGAGGTTCACTGTCACCTTTTGAGGATTTTTTTTAACCACAAAATGGCACTGTCATGGATTCTGTTGGCATCCATGGGAGATTAAGATTAGAGACGTTTGTTGCTACAACCTGCCCAACCATCGGCTAGGCACCTGGAGATACAGAGGTGAGCAAGACAGACACAGTTCCTGTTCTCATGAGCTTACAAGCTCGCTGTCCAGTAGGTAAAGAATAAGGGCAATATATAACGTGGGGTGGTGTGAAATTATAGAGGGCCCTGGGAACTCACTGAGGAATTTAGACTTGTTTTGATGGGAAATTAATAGCTGCTGAAGGTGTAAGTCAAGGGAAACAAAAATTCCTGTTAGAATCTATCAACAAGTAATTATTTAGCATTATCTGCAAATCACAGGAAGGACACCAAAAGTACAAGTGCCTATTTTTATGACCTTAGGACCTAGCCATGACAAGGCATACACACGCACAAGATGGCACGCGGCAAGAGCCAGATACACAGTGCAGAGAAGTACCTTAGGAACAGAAGGGGGAAAGAACATGTAGTTCAATTCGACAAACCCAGACCGAGCACCTATCACGTGTCACAGGCTTTGCTTGGAGTCAGAGGTGCAAACGTGAATTAGACAGTCCCTGTTAGTTGGGAGGGAACTCGTAACTTAAGTTGGTTAATATAGTATCCCAGACACAGTACAAATGGAATTCTTAGGTATAAAAGGAATACTAAGGAAGAAGGTATTAACTTTCTTGGGGATGGGGAAGGGTGTTAAAAAGGTGTTCGTGGAAGGGGTGATCACACTTGGGCAGGGTGTTGAAGGATCAGCAGCAGTTTATCTGGCACATGGGGTGAACGAGGCAGAGGAACACCTTGAGCCAAAGCATAAAGATGTGCAAATAGCCTTGTGCATTAGGGCAGAACAGTAGTTCAGTAAGAGGGGAGGATACATTCCAAAGGTATAGGAAGTGGTGGAAGATGGAGCCTGAGTGACATAGTTGAGAATTGTGTTTTAGAAACCATCCTGATGACGTGGATGAGGGAGGGGAGAGGCTGGAAGCAGTTAGGATATGACTCTAAAATTCCAGGTGAAAGACAGTGAGGACCTAAGGCTGTGACAGTGGCATGAGGCGAAAAGCGATGGTTCTGGGGGACACAGGGACTGCCACCAACAGGACTTGGTGATGGGTGTGGAGGTGCTAGGGGAGAGCCAGAAGTTGAGTATGAGTTTCACGGAAGGAAAGAAGCTCATGGGGAAAGGTTACGGGTCCGGTTTGGGCTGTGTTGAGTTTGAGGACCCTGAAGGACATTCAGGAGGAAACACCCAGCTGCAGTTAGGGCTAAGGAGAGAGTCTGGGGATGGTCAAGGGATGGTTAATAACTGCAGAAGCAGGTGCGATCACTTGTGGAACGGCTCTAGCCCAGGGGACCATGGGCTGAGTGGTCAGGACAGTTCTGGAATGAGTGCTCAAGAATGAGTAGGTTGGAATTGTGTAGTGCTCAGGACACTTCAACCAAAGCTGGGGGTGGGGGCATGCGCGGGGGGCGGCGGGGGGGGGGGCTTTCACATGAGACTAGGCTATGGGGGAACCTAGAATTATGGCCAAGGAGGTTGTACTCTTTTTTTCCCTGAAACTAAACACAGTGTCTTAAGGGGACTGATTCAGTGGCAGTGCTCAGAACAGACTGGACGGGAGAGATCAGAGGCAGCTGGGCTGCTTTAGGTGGCAGTTGCTGAGTGCCACCTAAGTTGATAGGGGCTTGGATGCAGCAAGACTGGAAATGAGGGGGTAAACCGGAGAGTCAGTTCCAGGAAGTGTCTACAGGCCATGCCCAGAGGGTGTGGCAGGGGGTGAGGGGAAGGCATTTTTGCGCCTCCGTGACTGGATGCGGGGTCGTAGACGGGGCTGTGAGTACAGGGATAGTGTCTTGTTTTACCATTGTTCCTCTGGCGCCGCCTGATACATACCGTGTACTTGGTCAGTATCTGTCGAGTGGGTAAATGGTGCTCCTTTGATAGAAAGGGATGTGTCCTAAACACTGGATTTGCAGAGGAGGTGGTGAGTTTGTGCCGTCTGGTTGAGGGGAAATCAGGAATCTCCTTGGAGGAGGTGGAGGGCATTTTGATGGTCAGAGGGCATGATCCAGGAGGAGGGCACTCAGGAGGGGTGTGTCTGGACAATGTTCGCTCACCAGGTTTAGCTCAAATATGAGGGCTTTCTAGAAGATTCAGTATTAAGTGTAAGAAGAACTGAGTGGGGAGGATGAAACGAGGTCCTGAGAGGAGTCTTTCCCCTTGAAAATGAACTCCCACTGCCTTTAGGCCCTAGGGCATCCCCTTCCCTGGCAGGTGCCAGGATCAATAAGTCCCTATCTGCCATTCAGAAGAGCTCATTTGCTAAGACATTCTTCAGTGAAGGAAGAGGAAGCGTGCGTTTTGCTGGTGGCTTCTTTCTTTAGCCTCTACCTCGGGCTCAGCTTACTCTCCATGACTCAAGGTGCTTGTGGAGAGAGGCTGTGAAAGCTCACATGATACCAGAGATAACCCAGGCCAGGCTTTATAGGAATTTTCCCTAAAAGAGCAACCAACCAGTTTTTTCCTCTACGGCCACAGGATCTTCAGGCAGAACAGGGATGGGAGGGAGAGGAGTGAATTAAGTCATTTTACAGTATTTATTTGCATGTATTATAGAAGACATTTTGAATGTATTTAACATGAGAAACAGAAGGCTACTGTATCCTGAGTATATCCTGTATCCCTTAGAAACAAATATGCAAAACATCTCAAATTCAGACACGGGTATGAATTTTAGACTATGAAAATATATTCTACACCTCATATGTTGCTCAGAGGATTAAAAAGAAATGGATATATATTTATGGCCATGGATGAGAGAAAGGGAGCTAGCTGTGTTTTGTAGTTTAGCAGATTCACTGTCTCTTTAGAGCTGTGAGACTTTCATTGGTAGGTAAACTAGGAGGCCCTGAACACATTGGTTAGTAAATGTTAATGTGGCTTACTGTGGTTGGGACCTGGCTTCAGAGTAACATGCAAATACTAGTTCTCAGATCACCTGAGCTGTGGACTTGACCCTAACATGACTGAGAGGAACCTTAAAGCACCAGCTGACTAGGTTGGTTTGTCTGTTTCAGAACATTAAGTACTTTTCCATATACAGTTGAGGATTTCTCCCATGAATAGGTGACATGCAGTTCATCAAGTACACTTTTAATTAATTACTAATCTGAACACTTACTGAGCATTTGCTCCAAGCACATATTAAGAGCTTTACATAGATCATTTATTCTTCCTAACAATCCTGTAATGTAAAAAAAAGTAGGCATTTTTCTCCCTGTCTTGCAGATTAGGAAACTGAGGCATAGAAAGGTTACCTGGCTAGTAAGTAGTGGTTCTGAGATTGGAACCCTGGCAGAGCCCATGCAGAGCCACTAAGCCCTGAACCGTTAGGCCAGATGGCCTGGCAGGTTTGTGAAATTGCCTTGAATTAGAACAAATGGGAAACTTATCCAAAACAAGTATTTATCCTAGTAACCTCATAGGTCATTCAATATGTAGGAAATGCTGGAGAACCAAAGACTCAAATAATTTGAGTCTTTTCAGCAGCTTGTTTGAGAACCTTTGGATGTTTGTCTCCTTTCCACTGAACAGAGCAGACCTTTCAACTTAGGTTTAAGCTAAATGTTCTGGATAATAAACGAAGCTGTTAAGGCCAATTCTAGGAAAAAAGAACACTTCAGCATCTAGCATGATGCAATCTGAAATGCTGGCGCCCTTGCTGTCGTTCTTCCTACACAGAGCACCTTACTGACATCACAAAACCACCGAGGGGCCCCTCCTAGTCAGCAAAGGTACAAAACCACCCTGGCCAGGGCGCTTGGCTCCGCTGAGAATAAAAGCTATGCAGACTTGCCAGCTGGGGCGGTAAGTGTTGTTTCTTCTGCACTCTGGCTGGCTTGCAGGCCAGGACTCCTGCTGCGTGTATGCTAGCAAATGCAATCCTTGGCACTCTCCCAGGAAACCCAGAGTTCTGGCTTTATACCCAATCTGACAAGAAAGGATTCCCCCCCCCCCCACCCCTTCCAAACCATTGCCAGGGAGATAAATTCTCATGAACCCCATATCCGGAGTGAAATCTGGAAAACCCAGTTCAGAGCTTTTGATGAAGCTGCTACAGGATATTTTAGCAGCAGATCCTGAAGTATTAAAGGGTTGTTGATAGGGAAAGTGAAGCTTGGGAGGCCCTTTAAGAAATGTGTGTGTGTGTGTAGCCAAAGGAATGGATGTGCACTGTAGAAAAATAAGAAAATATAGATAAGAAAAAATAAAGCCCTTTCATGGGATCCCATTTACTTGTACAATAAATCTTGTTTAATGCGTGAGGAGGAGCAGATTGAAGAGCACCTGGACCGAAGTTGCTAGGAACTTGAGTTTTCTACTAGAATGCTTAAGGAAGGTAACGTCTCCATACTTTCTTCCTTTATGAAATTGCTCATACAGTTAGCATTGAAATGAATTAAGCTGCACAGCCCTGCAGAAATAACAAAGTTGTCAGATTTTCCTAAAATGGTGAAGCTTGTTTCTTGGTTTGTGGCTAATGCCCCTGGCCACACTACTGACCACAGCTGGAGTCAGGTGATACCTGTATCAAAAACTGTGTGTGTGCTTCTTTCCCAGACACCAAATGGATTGCTTCTGACCCCGAGCCCACTGCTGTCCAGCATACATTTCTGGAGCAGCCTTAGTCCAGTTGCTCCACTGAGTCCTGCCCGGCTGCAAGGGCCAAACACGCTGTTCCAGGTGAGCATTTGGAAACAAACTTTTAAATGTGGAATTTCTAAGGGATGTGTTTCCCCAGTAAATCCTGCAAGGTAATACTTTCACTAAATGTAGGGCGGAGCTCACTGTTTAAGTTTCCAAAAGGAATTCATGTTCACGTGGCTGCAAAAGGCTGTCTTCAGAGGCACTGAACTCCACTGTATTTTCACTGAGGTGGAGTGCTCATGTCAGATACCCATAAATAGAACAGTTAGTTCTTGAAGTGTTTTGGATATTTTCACTGACTATGAAAACTGGAAATTTATTAAGGAAAAAAGATTTTTAATTGTATTTTATAAAATCTCATAAAAGACTAATACTGGGCTTCCCTGGTGGCGCAGTGGTTGAGAGTCCGCCTGCCGATGCAGGGGACACGGGTTCGTGCCCCGGTCCGGGAAGATCCCACATGCCGCGGAGCGGCTGGGCCCGTGAGCCATGGCCGCTGAGTCTGCGCGTCCGGAGCCTGTGCTCCGCAACAGGAGAGACCACAGCAGTGAGAGGCCCGCGTACCATTAAAAAAAAAAAAAAAAAAAAAAAACATTGAAAAATAAAAAAAGTACTAATACTAATAAATACAAATAAAAATATACAAATAAATACTAATCTATTAGTCAACATAGTGACATCACAAAATAAATTGAAAAATAGTGAACAGCTTCTCCAAACTGTAATAGAAAAGTTACCTGCATAATTCTATGAATCAGAATCAAGTTCTTGTTCCAAAAAAAAAAAAAAAAAAGCTTCCAGGTCATTTGGTTAAAAATGCATTAAGCCTCCGCTGTTTTATCTTGTAAAACTACCTGTACTAGGTAAGCACATTCGTTAGTCATTCCCACACTAGAATCCTGCAGTAGCATCACTTGCTATTGTGTGGAAATCAGTATTTCCTCTTGGAGACCCAAAGATTACTCACTGACCAAGATGTCACTGTTTGAATATGTGAATGTAGTATAGGAGGGATCCTAGGGACAGGATGAAGCGAAAATGGATAAAGTACAAGCCCCCTCTTGACCTGATTCTAGCCTGGTCTGTCTCATTCACCCTGCATCCCACGTCTGCCCCCACCCCCCAACATGGCTTACCCCAAGTTAGTTGTGGTTCTTTTGCTCTCGTTGCATCTAGCGCTTGCCACTTTGTATTCATCTCGCAATCTCCCCACTAAACTGTGGGCCCTCAAGAGGCCATCTTGTTTGCTGTGGTGTGCGCCTGGCATGTAGCACATTTCTTGGCACACAGTAAGTATCACTGGCTGACTAAGGAATGGATGCCTCAGAATTCATCAAGAGATGTCTAAGAAAGTCAAGTGTTAAAAAGATCAGGCCTCCAGTGCTTTTCTGAGTTGTTCATTTTGCTTGTCAAGTTTAATATCTACTTCTGTGCCATGGGCTGTACATGCTGATATTTAGGGTCTCATTGGGAGAAGGGTGGAGCTAAAGAGGTTTTGATTACTATCTTGCTTCTCTGGTTTCCTAACAGGGTTGAGGTAGGGTGTCATGATGTGACTATATCCCTGGAGTAATCAGGTTTCTCTTCCTGGCCCTTCTTCTCATCACAAGAAATTGAGGATATGGTCACGCACAGCCAGTGTGGTGATTCTTAGCCATTTTAACTCAGGCAAGGAAACAAAAACTAGAAATAGTGAGCAAAAACCAGTGAGCAAGTGCACTATTAGGCAAGTTTTAGATTAGTAACCTTTTGGTGGGGGAACTAACACCTTATTTCCTGGAAGTCTCCAGATGGGAGCAGCAGAGAGCTCCCGAGTAGAGCAGAAAGTAGTTGTATGGTGCATACGTACAGCCAGCTCCATGGCGGTAGGGACTGTAATACTACTCTAATCCTAGAACCTAACACAGGGCCTCTCTAGGCTTCCCTAGGTACTTGTGAATAATGAACGGACTCTTACTTCCCTCCTTACTGGGAATTCTGCCACCTGACTGGTGCAGGGCTTGGTGACCTCCGAAGGAAGCCATGGAGAACTACTGGTTGGGAGTTCTTTGAGATCTCTTGCCTTAGACACTAAACCTTTTCCAGCCCGTTACTCCCAACAGGAACAGTGGTTCGTGTCCATAGTGATTCTACACATTAGTAAGGTATCAGGAGCTCTGGGAATTGAGAGAGAGGCATATCCCTCCTCTTCAGTCACTACTGTAGACCAGTGGTTCTCAAAGTTAACATGCAACAGAATCAGCTGGAGGGTGTGTTAAAATGCAGTTTGCTGAGCCCCACCCCCCCGTTTCTGATTCAGAAGGCCTAGGATGGGGCCTGATAAAAACATTCTTTCAAGTTCCTAGTGATGCTGCTGCTCCAGGAACCACACTTTGAGAACCACTGAGGACCAGTGGTTCCTAATTGACATTTAGAATTCTGCAGAAGAAATGCTGCATTTAAAGGCTACCTGCTCAGAATTCTGATTTCACAAACTGGACCTGTCCTCTTCTCCTGGAACCATGCAAAACAATTCCTGAAAAGGAAAGTGCAACCAGGTTTGGATGGCTGACAGGTCACATGGCCTTGGGCCCTCTTTTTGGGATTGGGATCCATGAGACTAAGGAAAAACAATTTTGTACCTTTCAAAGTATTATTACCCTTCCTATGATAAGAGCATTGAGCTGGTGAAAGCTGAAATTAGCAGTTTTGAAAATGGTAAACAACATGGTAAGAAGAAGAAGAAGAATTTAATTTTTAATAATTAGACATTTCAAATGATGGGTTTCAGAATTCAGATTACTATCAACAGTATACCCCTTTTTAAACTAATGAAAATAAGTTTCTTTAAAAATAGCAAGCCTCTATCACATATGCTATGTGAATGTGTTAGAGGAGGAAACAAATTAGACTTGGCCTATAGTAAGTTTTAAATGATGCTGGCAGATTTCCTGCTATGATGATTAGAAAAGATCAGAATCCTTAGGGTAACAGTTAACAGAGCTGAGGGGTTTTGGCACAGAAGGTCCCCTGATATTACTATAGTAATTGAGAGCAGATACTGAAAATTTTAAGGGAAGGAGAGTGAAGATATATTACCCTTTCTAGAAGAGGTATGCTTTGGAATCTAGACACGTTTTAGTGAAGAGAGAGATGCCAAAGACATTGTGCTAAATCTAAATATACAACCTTGATTTATAAATAGAGATGGGTTACAACTGGACTGTTTAGCATTTTAAGCTTGTCTTTAGGCTGTCTGTTCCACTTCTGAAACAGATTTTGATCAGATTTGGAATACACCTAGTCGGTACAGCTATATCTTGAAACAAGGTAATTTTCAATTGAGAATGTTTTCTGTAATTTTTAATTCAACAAATCTAACCCAGCAAATATTTGCAATGCTCTGAGGCAGGGACTGTGGGGATATACAATATGTGAATAATAGATGTGTAAACAAAGTGCTACAGGAACCCAATAGGAGTAGCTCTTTCCAGCTGGGGACTGGACAGAAGCTCCAAGGCAGAAGTGTCACCTGAGCTAGGAAGAAGGGACAGGATTTTGGCAAAGTATATTCTAAATGAATAGATCTGTATCATTTGGATATGAAAGTACATAGTCTGTTCTGGAAGGAACTGGGTGATAGGAGACTGGTTGGAAAAGCAGCTGTGGGATTTGAATGGTATACCAAGGAGTTGTTAAGTGATAACCATGGAAGGCTTTTTAAGCTGGAAATAGCATAACATCTCTATTTTAGAAAGATAGCGCTGATATCACAGTGTGGAGAAAGGACAGAAGAGAAAGCGTAAGGGGCAGGAAAACATGAGGAAATTTATACTATTCCAAATTCTGAGGGAAGAATCATTTTAGATAAGAACAGTTGAAAACAGTAGTATATTTAGAAGACATTCCAGAGGTAAAATTGAGAGGATGACTTAGTTGAGTGTAAGAAGTAGGTAGTGAAAATTAGGAAGAGGCAAGGATTACTCAGTGATTAGAAGACTGGGAATGCTACTGATAACAATAGTTACCATTTTTTTGAGGGCTGCTGTATACCATTGTTCTAAGCACACTTTTTCATGGCTTTTTATTTAATAGTCCCAGTAGTTCTATTTGAAAATATAACCAATTTCACGAGAAAAAGAAAAGATAACTAAGGCCCAGAGATGTTGCTCAACTTACCCAAGATCACATGTTAATAAGTGGCAGAGCCCTGATTCATGTTTAGGGTTGAGCTCCTTACCACTACTCTTCTTGACGTAAGAGTGAGTGGGGAAGAGGCATTGGTGGGGATATCGAACTGACATCAGGAAATGTTTGTTGAGTCCAGTATAGGAGAAAGGAAGGCTGAGGACAAAAGCTGGGGAATGCTGTAATTTAAGAAAAGGGACTGTGTGTGGATGATTTGGGGGGGTGGGGCAATAAAGAGGACTATGAAATATGTCAGAAAAGCCAGGCTAACCAAGGAGAAACTATGACAACTGAGTGTATAGAAATAAAGAGCACAGGACAGAAATCAGTAACAAAACCAAAAGCTGATTCTTTTGAAAATACCAATAAGATGGACAAAAACTGAGAGAAGATGTAAATAAACTCAAAGAATGAAAATTCAAAATCTGTTCTTCCAATGTTCATTCTTAATCAATGGGAATAGTGGTTAGGAGCACGCCTTAAATAAAAAGAGTATAAGCTAAATGCAAATAGACTTGATAACCCAGCTGAAACGGAGAAAATTCTATGTAACATTAAAATTCCAAGTGTCAGGGCTTCCCTGGTGGCGCAGTGGTTGAGAGTCCGCCTGCCGATGCAGGGGACACGGGTTCGTACCCCGGTCCGGGAGGATCCCGCATGCCGCGTAGTGGCTGGGCCTGTGAGCCATGGCCGCTAAGCCTGTGCGTCCGGAGCCTGTGCTCCGCAACGGGAGAGGCCCACAGCAGTGAGAGGCCCACGTACCGCAAAAAAAAAAAAAAAAAAAAAAATTCCAAGTGTCAGGAAAGATACAAAAACCTTGAATATAACCATTAAAGAAACTGGAATAGTAATTAAAGAGCACCATCCCCCAACCCCTGACAAAAATAAGTTGGGCAGTTTGGTACAGAAAGCACAGTATCCTTCAGTCAGAGTTTAAACTTGGCTTTACTGCTTCTAAGCTATGACTTTCAGCCAATCAGAACTTAACTAAAATCCGTTTTTTTCATCCATAAAATGGGGATAACCGAACTTTTATAGGCTCTAGATATCAAATGAAATGACAGCCACTGATAAACTGTAAGGGACTAGACACACAACAATTACTGAAATAGCCTGAAAACTGCAAAAATATATTTACTTGTTCTACAAATATTGTACTTCTAACAAACACATGCCTGGCTCTGTAGTTTGCTACTTACTGATGAAGTGAAGTTTAACATTTAGCTTACCTAGACTAAATAGGAATTAAACTAGAAGACAGCCCAGGAGAGGAGCATTGTGACACATATCGTCCTGGACAATGAAAACCTAGTTTCCAACAGTCTTAAAAGGTCTTTAATTATTCCGTTAAAATTAAATGGGAGTATAGCTGCTGTATTTTAGACCTGAAAGGTATCAAATCATATACCTTTGTCCTATTTATCATCCTAGTTACCAACAAGACAGAAATTAACTTTAGTCCTTAAGTTCTGGCACTTATGGGTGATCTCTCTACTCAGTTTGATATTGTTTATCATTTTAATTAGAAATAGTACTTAAAAGATTTAGAAAATAATATCTTTAAAGGTAAGAACCTTCCTCATTTTTAACAGTTACCGAGAAGCATCACTGTAGTACTCTGGAAAACTGACAGCCAATTTCAAAATACAGTATGAGAAGTTACTGATTTACATGCAAAGAGGCAGTTTCCTGGTTTTCAAAATTAATTTTCCTTAATATTTAAAGCAAATTATCATTCTGAGTAGATTGGAATCTTTTAGAAATAGTATTAGAACATACTTTAGCAACATATAAAGTACATATTTTTTTCTAGTAGCCTAGGCACATAAAATAATTAGGGACATTTTCTAAGCCTTAGCCTCTGTTTGCTGTATGTAACCTTGATTTCATTGTCATCTTCCAATCACACATTCTGTAAAATAATTGGCAACTGACCTCTGTCAATCACAGGGGTGATGAGAGAACTGATCCACTGTGGTCTGTCTAGGAATGTAAAGAACTCAGGTCGTCCCGATGGATTTGCAATAACTATTTTAAAAAATCTTTTGTCCACTACAGTTCCCTACACTGCTTAATGGCCACATGCCAGTGCCAATCCCCAGTCTCGACAGAGCTGCTTCTCCAGTACTGCTTTCTTCGAACTCTCAGAAATCCTGATGACATCTGGCCACAATTAAAGACTCATTAACTGATGAAACAAATTTGTCCCCATGGGCTAGTTTACCTGTGTCGTGAGAAGGACGTTGTGAAACCCGTCTGTTAATTTGGTTTGCACTTTTCATAACATGGATGGTCTAGATTTATGTTACCATTTTAAAAACTTTTTTATATTCAAGTATATATGAAAATCTGTTTTGCATTAAGTGAATTTTAATGTTTTTGTTTTTTATATCTTCTTAGCTCTTAAGTGTTGAACACTGTTGACAGTGAAGAACTTTTCTTAATGGTTTTCAATGTAACTAATAAGGATGTGAAGCTTTTTTCCTCTTTAATTCTGCATATGCTGAACTGTGCTTATATACACTATAACCAGCTGTGCCTTCCTTTGCATTTAGTTTAATGTAAATGATTTATATATTTTTTAGTATTAAGAGAAATTGTTTGAAAGACAAAAATTAGTATTGAACAGCTCTCTAGTGGAATTTCATTATTTTTCACAAGTAGGCAATATGAAAGCAGATTCGTATTACTTCTTTTTTGCTTTCAACTGTATGAGAATTGCCTTAGAACCTCTTTTGAACTGAAATTCAGTGAATATAACGTCCAAGTAATGTTTTTATAAGAAAAAACTAAGCCATATTTAGACAATAAACTTTCATAAAAGAAAACATTCTAAAGTGCATTTTTTGAGAAATGAACGTTGAAAGGCTAGCTTCCTGTTTACAATCTTTTAGACTCCTTCCAAACAAAAACCTGAGATGGAAAAGCTATAAAGTTCACTCTATACATGCCCCTGGAATATTTCCTAGTTTAGCACATTCTTGTTTAAAAAAATTAACCTGATTCTCCCAGTTTTCCATAGAGAATCATACCTCTCTGATGCATTTACTGTATCATTATGTTAGGGTTTCTCTAAACACCAGAAACTGTAATTAACATTTAAAAATCCTATGCTTTGGAAGAGGTTCACAGACTGGTGATGAATACAAATAACAAAGAAACAATTTTGTAGAAACAATTTTGTAACACCAGGTGTCTTCATGTGTATAGGTATAGCCTTGCTTGTGGAAATTAAGAGGTGTCGGATACACTGCTTTATGTATTACTGTTTATGGTGAGAATGAAGGAAAACTGATAAAAGAAATATAAAATTCTTCAGGAGCCTCATCACTGTGGAACTGAACTGATTATTTAACAGTTTGGAATATTCAGCAGTAAATTCTTCTGTGCAGTGTAGTTTAGAGCAGTGATAATAGAAACATATTTTCTGTTCCTTCAAAAAATCACCAGGCACTAGTCTACAGTGCCACTCTGTATATGAAGTAGTAAAGTTCTAATGTAAGATAAAAGAACTGGAAAGTGCCCAGTGCTTCCAATTCAAGATTAAGTTAATTACCATCCTTAACTATAACAGAAACCAATTTGAAATGTGGCTAAATAATTCATTGATCCAAATGAGGCATTAAATGGCAGGGATTATGAGAAAGGGTAAAAAAATAAAGGTTGCCAAAACAAATATTTCTTGAATTTTTAGGAAATCTAAAATTTTGTTTTGACACTTACAAAGTGAGATTTTCAATTGGAATTGAGCATCTCTGTGTTTGGGGATGTATGCCCTTATCTGGGGGAAAAAATCCAAACACTCCAATATGCATCTTTGAATATAAAATAATGGGCCTGGTTCCAAAAATCTCCAAATAGACACTACTGTCACTCCCTTACAGGCTAAGGATAATTCTGTACATTTAAAATAAAAGAGCTGGTCCAGGGGACTGGTATTCACCAAACATAAAATGTTAGAAGAGGCCTTTGAGAATGCATCCAACCACCATTTCCAGGTAAGGACAGCTGCACAGAAGTGGGAGTTGCCTAAGGCTACATAGTTCATTAAAGGTAGAACAATGATTGGTGCTCAGTCCAGTTCTAGTTCCCCATGCCTGGCTATAGGTAACTACTGGTCCAAAACTGTATGTTAGGTAGAAAAAAAACAAAAAAAGAGCATTAAAAAAAACACCCTGTTTTGTCAGATAAGAGCACACCTCAAATTCAAGATTCTTACAGAGAAACTAAGTCAATGTGCAAAAACCTCAACCAAAGATATTATTTTAAATGTAAATGTTGAATGTAAATCTGATTCTTGTACTCCCTTCCTCCAAATACTATGATTAACATACACTCTAGCTCCACTTATTAGAAATGGAAAAATACAATAATTTTTGATGGATCAAAAAACTCACTATAACACAAATAGAGAAATGGAGGTATTGAAGTATAACACTTACAGCTCTGACTCATTCTGTGTGTTGGGTTTGTTTGTTTGTTTTTTTAAACAATTATTTTAGTCAGAAAATAGGTTTCAAAAAACATAAATAACTTTGTTTCCCCCTTTTTATATGTTTGCTTGATCAGTGTTAAAATGCTGTGTATGGTAAACTTTTATAGAACTATAACCTAAACGTTGGTCTCTTTGTACACATCTTTTCTATGACTGCAAATCTTCATTCAACTTTCATATATGTATCATTTTTACTGTTATTTTTGTTCAATAAATACTTTGTGATAAAAGGTGTGCAGAGGCAAGTGGATTGGTTTACTTCCATTTACTTGGGATGATCCAAATTCCACCATTCTATAGGGTGTAAGTTGGAAAATGAATTGTTATCTAGCAAAATATTGCACATCGAGACACACTATGTATATATAAATCTTATTTAAACACAGATATTTAAGGAAACAAATATACTTATTGAGGTTGAGTTGGGTGGAAGGGAATGGATTTGAAAAGTGGTCCTGTGATCTCTTAAATATGAAGTTCTATCTGTACAGAAGTCATTCTGTACTGAGATAGGGAGGTAAGGAGAATGGGAAAAACGAAATTACCATTTATTCTTTTAGCTACAAATAATATCAAGAAATTAAAGCCATCCCACGTTCATGGATTAGAGCACTTAATATTGTTAAGATCACAATACTACCGAGAGTGATCTACCAATTCAATGCAATTCCTGTCACAATCCCAAAGAAACTTATTTTCCCCAGAAATAGAAAATCCCACCCTAAAATTTACATGGAATTTCAAGGAACCTTGAATATACAAAACAATCTTGAAAAAGGAAAACAAAGGTGGAGGACTTACACTTCTTGATTTCAAAACTTATAAAGCTACAATTAATTAAAACATTGCGGTACTGGCAGAAGGACAGAGATGTAGACTGAGAGAACAGAATTGAGAGCCCTGAACTAAACCCTCATACCTATGGTCAACTAATTTTCAACATGGATGCCAAGACCATCCAGTGGGAAAGAGACAGTTCTTTCAACAAGTAGGGCTAGGAAAACTACATACTCATATGCAAAAGAATAAGGTTAGACATTCACTTTACACCACAGACAAAAATTAATTCAAAATGGATCAAGGCCCTAAATGTAAGCGCTAAAACTAAAACTCTTAAAATAGGGGAAAATATTCATGTTCTTGGATTTGGCAATACCAACTTAAATATGCCACCAACACCAGAGGCAACAAACGAAAAAATAAACTGGACTTCATTAAAATTAAAAACTTCTGTATATATCAATAGGACATCATCAAGAAAGTGAACACAACCCACAGGAGAAAATAATTACAACTCATATACCTCATAAGGGTCTAATCTAGAATATATAAAGAACTCCTACAACTCAACAACAAAAAGACATCCAACCAAATTTTAAAAAGGGCAAAGGACTTGAATAGACATTTCTCTAAAGCAGATATACAAATGGCCAGTAAACACATGAAAAGCTGCTTAACACCCAGTCATTAGGAAAATGCAAATCAAAACCACAATGAGACACCACTTCACAGCTATTAGAATGAATATAATGGGAGAAAATTTAAAAAGCAAGGACGAGGAGAAACTGGACCTCATATATTACTACTGAGAATGTAAAATGGTACGGTCACTGTAGAAAACAGTTTGGCGGTTCCTCAAAAAGTTAAACATAAAATTACTAACTAACCCAACAATTCCACTCCTAGGTATATAAAACCCAAAGAATTGAAAACAAGGGTTCAAACAGATGCTTGTATACCAGTGTTCATAGTTACATTATTTACAACAGCCAAAAATGGAAAAAACAGTGTCTATCAACAGATGAGTGGATAAGCAAATGTTGTACAGTCGTACAACGTTATTCAGGCATGAAAACAAATGAAGTTCTGACACATGCTACAACATGGATGAACCTTGAAAACATCATGCAGGTGAAATAAGCCAGACACAAAAAAACAAGTGTGCTATGATTCCACTTATGTGAAATATCTAGAATAAGCAAATTCATAGAGACAAAAAGTATTGGATTGGCCAAAAACTTCATTCAGGTTTTTCTGTATAACGTCTTACAGAAAAACCCAACCGAACTTTTTGGCCAATCCACAATATATGAGAGGTTACCCAAGAGCTGGGGAAAGGGGAAAACGTGGGAGGGTGGGGGTTAAATCTTAATGGGTACAAAGTTTCTGTCTGGAGTGACGAAAAATTTTGGAGCTCAACTGTGGGAAATGCTTTACAACACTGTGAATGTAATAATTAATGCCACTGAACCGTATACTTACAAAGTATAAAAACGGCAAATTTTATGTTATATGTATTTTACCACAATTTAAAAAAATAGTAAAAACAAAAACACACACACAAAAAACAACCACATGAACTGTCTTGGGTCAAAAAGATCGTTATAACATGTTAACAAGTACTCTTTCAAATGTAAGCTGATAAAGCACCAAATAGAATGCAGCCACTTCTATATATAGAGTAACATATTCAGTGTGTTAACAACATCACTTGGAAGGAAAACAAAAAGGCATCCTCTCTTACCTTTAAGAACCTTGTCAGTTTAAGATGAATCACGTGTTCAAGGTTCAATGTTTCTGAGTTTCAATTGTCTTCACTGCAAAGTTTTCAGAATCTGAATGGTGCTCAAGTATCAAAAAAAAATCAAATTTCTTAGTAAACTGAAGAAACATCCCCAGCTTTTCCTACGAAGAACAATTTTATGTAACTGCTGGATACAATTCTTCACCTTTTATATGCAAGAATCAAACAAATGGATAACTATGTCAAATTCCCAACAAATATATCATGAATGAAATGAAAAATCTGACAATGATACTTAAAAGTGCTATCCTGTAAAATTACAGTAAAGATTATTAAATGAATGGCCAGCACAATTATAAATTAATTGCCATTGACACAGTGAGACTTCATCATCTTACGGAGACCCATTAAGAGAAAATAATCCCAGAGATTGGTTCAAGATGGCAGAGTAGAAGGAGGTGCGCTCACTCCCTCTTGTGAGAGCACCAGAATCACAACTAACTGCTAGAACAATCATCGACAGGAAGACACTGGAACTCACCAAAAAAGATACCCCACACCCAAAGACAAACGAGAAGCGGCAGTGAGACGGTAGGAGGGGTGCAATCGCAATAAAATCAAGCCCCATAACCGCTGGGTGGGTGGGTGACTCACAGACTGGAGAACAATTACACCACAAAAGTCCACCCACTGGAGTGAAGTTTCTGAGCCCCACGTCAGGCTTCCCAACCTGGGGGTCTGGCAACGGGAAGAGGAATTCCCACAGAATCAGACTTTGAAGGCTAGCAGAATTTGATTGCAGGACTTCAACAGGACTAGGGGAAACAGAGACTCCACTCTTGGAGGGCACACACAAGGTACTGTGCGCACTGGGACCTAGGGGAAGGAGCAGTGACCCCATAGGAGACTGAACCAGACCTACCTGCTACTGTTGGAGGGTCTCCTGCAGAGGCGGGGGGTGGCTGAGGCTCACCGTGGCGAAAAGGACACTGGCAGCAGAAGTTCTGGAAGTACTGCTTGGCATAAATCCTACTGGAGTCTGCTATTAGGCCCACCAAAGAGCCCAGTAGGCTCCAGTGCTGGGTCACCTCAGGCCAAACAACCAACAGGGAGGGAACTCATCCCCATCCATCAGCAAACAAGTGGATTAAAGTTTTACTGAGCTCTGCCCACCAGAGCAACAGCCAGCTCTACCCACCACCAGTCCCTCCCATCAGGAAGCTTGCAAAAGCCTCTTAGATAGCCTCATCCACCAGAGAGCAGACAGCAGAAGCAAGAAGAACTACAATCCTGCAGCCTGTGGAACAAAAACCACATTCACAGAAAGACAGACAAGATGAAAAGGCAGAGGGCTATGTACTAGATGAAGGAACAAGATAAAACCCCAGAAAAACAACTAAATGAAGTGGAGATTCTTTTTCTTTTTCCAGAAAAAGAATTCAGAATAATGATAGTGAAGACGATCCACGACCTTGGGAAAACAATGGAGGCAAAGATCAAGAAGATGCAAGAAATCTAACAATGACTTAGAAGAATTAAAGAACAAACACCTAGAAGAAGTAAAGAACAAACAGAGATGAACAACACAATAACTGAAATGAAAAATACGCTAGAAGGAATCAATGGCAGAATAACTGAGGCAGAAGAATGGATAAGTGACCTGGAAGACAGAATGGTGGAATTCACTGCCATGCAACAGACTACAGAAAAAAGAATGAAAGGAAATGAAGACAGCCTAAGAGACCTCTGGGACAACATTAAATGCACCAACATTCACATTATAGGGGTCCCAGAAGGAGAAGAGAGACAGAAAGGACCCGAGAAAATATCTGAAGAGATTATAGTTGAAAACTTCCCTAACATGGGGAAGGAAATAGCCACCCAGGTCCAGGCAGCACAGAGAGTCCCAGGCAGGATAAACCCAAGGAGAAACACACCGAGACACACAGTAATCAAATTGACAAAAATTAAAGACACAGAAAAATTATTAAAAGCAACAAGGGAAAACTGACAAATAACATACAAGGGAACTCCCATAATGTTAACGGGTGATTTCTCAGCAGAAACTCTACAAGCCAGAAGGGAGTGGCATGATATACTTAAAGTGATGAAAGGGAAGAACCTACAACTAAGATTACTCTACCCGGCAAGGATCTCATTCAGATTCAATGGAGAAATCAAAAGCTTTATAGACAAGCAAAAGCTAAGAGAATTCAGCACCACCAAACCAGCTCTAAAACAAATGCTAAAGGAACTTCTCTAAGAAGTGGGAAACACAAGAGAAGGACCTACAAAAACAAAAACAAAACAATTAAGAAAATGGTAATAGGAACATACATATTGATAATTACCTTAAATGTGAATGGATTAAATGCTCCAACCAAAAGGCAGAGGCTGGCCGAATGGATACAAAAACAAAACCCATATATATGCTGTCCACAGGAGACCCACTTCAGACCTAGGGACACATACAGACTGAAGGTGAGGAGATGGAAAAAGATATTCTATGCAAATGGAAATCAAAAGAAAGCTGGAATAGCAGTACTCATATCAGATAAAACAGACTTTAAAATAATGTTACAAGAGACAAGGAAGGACACTACATAATGACCAAGGGATCAATCCAAGAATAAGATATAACAATTATAAATATATATGCACCCAACATAAGAGCACCTCAATACATAAGGCAAATGGTAACAACTATAAAAGAGGAAATTGACAGTATCACAACAATAGTGGGGGACTTTACCACCTCATTTACACCAATGGACAGATCATCCAGACAGAAAATTAATAAGGAAACACATGCTTTAAATGACACAAAAGACCAGATAGATTTAATTGATATTTATAAGACATTCCATCCGAAAACAGCAGATTACACTTCCTTCTCAAGTGAACAGGGAACATTCTCCAGGATAGATCACATCTTGGGTCAGAGATCAAGCCTTGGTAAATTTAAGAAAACTGAAATCATATCAAGCATCTTTTCCGACCACAACGCTATGACATTAGAAATCAATTACAGGGGAAAAAAACGTAAAAAATACAAACACAAGAGGGCAAAACAATACATTACTAAATAACCAAGAGACCACTGAAGAAATCAGAGGAAATCAAAAAATACCTAGATAGAAATGATAACAAAAACATGACGATCCAAAACCTATGGGATGCAGCAAAAGCAGTTCTAAGAGGGAAGTTTATAGCTATACAAACATGCCTCAAGAAACAAGAAAAATCTAAAATAAACAATCTAATCTTACACCTAAAGGAACTAGAGAAAGAAGAACAAACAAAACCCAAAGTTAATAGAAGGAAAGAAATCATAAAGACCAGAGAAGAAATAAATGAAATGAAAACAAGAGCAAAGATCAATAAAACTAAAAGCTGGTTCTTTGAGAAGATAAACAAAATTGATAATTCTTTAGCCAGACTCATTAAGAAAAAGAGGGAGAAGACTCAAATCAATAAAATTAGAAATGAAAAAAGAGAAGTTACAACAGACACTGCAGAAATACAAAGCATCATAAGAGACTATTACAAGCAACTCTATGCCAATAAAACAGACAACCTGGAAGAAATGGACAAATTCTTAGAAAAGTATAACCTTCCAAGACTGAACCAGGAAGAAATAGAAAATATGAACAGACCAATTACAAGTAATGAAACTGAAACTGTGATTAAAACTCTCCCAACAAACAAAAGTCCAGCACCAGATGGCTTCACAGGTGAATTCTATCAAACATTTAGAGAAGAGCTAACACCCATCCTTCTCAAACTCTTCCAAAACACTGCAGAGGGAGGAACACTCCCAACTCATTCTACGAGGCTACCATCACCCTGATACCAAAACCAGACAAAGATACCACAAAAAAAGAAAATTACAGAGCAATATCACTGATGAATATAGATACAAAAATCCTCAACAAAATACTAGCGAACAGATTCCGACAACACACTAAAAGGATCATATACCATATCAAGTGGGATTTATCCCAGGGATGCAAGGATTCTTCAATATATACAAATCAACCAATGTGATACACCATATTAACAAACTGAAGAATAAAAACCATATGATCATCTCAATAGAAGCGGAAAAAGCTTTTGACAAAATTCAACACCCATTTATGATAAAAAACTCTCCAGAGAGCGGGCATAGAGAGAACTACCTCAACATAATAAAAGCCATATATGACTAACCCACAGCAAACATCATTCTCAGTGGTGAAAAACTGTAAGCATTTCCCCTAAGATCAGGAACAAGACAAGTGTGTCCACTCTTGATACTATTATTCAACATAATTTTGGAAGTCCTAGCCACAGCAATCATAGAAGAAAAAGGAATACAAATTGGAAAAGAAGCAGTAAAACTGTCACTATTCGCAGATGACATGATACTATACATAGATAATCCTAAAGATGCCACCAGAGGGCTTCCCTACTGGCGCAGTGGTTAAGAATCTGCCAGCCAATGCAGGGGATATGGGTTCAGGCCCTGGTCCAGGAAGATTCCACATGCCATGAAGCAACGAAGCCCGTGCGCTACAACTACTGAGCCTGCGTGCCACAATTACTGAAACCCGTGTGCCTAGAACCCGTGCTCCACAACAAGAGAAGCCACCGCGATGAGTAGCCCCTGCTTGCTACAACTAGAGAAAGCCTGCCCGCAGCAAAGACCCAACACAGCCAAAATGAATAAAATTAAAAAAAAAAAAAAAAAAAAAAGATGCCACCAGAAAACTACTAGACCTAATCAATGAATTTGGTAAAGTTGCAGGATACAAAATTAATACACAGAAACCTCTTGAATTCCTATACATTAACAACAAAAGATCAGAAAGAGAAATTAAGGAAATAATCCCATTCACCACTGCAACAAAAAGAATAAAATACCTAAGAATAAACCCACCTAAGGAGGTAAAAGACCTATATGCAGAAAACTATAAGACACTGATGAAAGAAATCAAAGATAACACAGACACAAAGATAACACACAGATGTTCTTGGATTGGAAGAATCAATATTGTGAAAATGACTATACTACCCAAAGCAATCTACAGATTCAATGCAATCTCTATCAAATTACCAATGGTAGTTTTTACAGAACAAAAAAATCTTAAAATTTGTATGGAGACACAAAAGATCCCGAATAGCGAAAGCAATCTTGAGGGGAAAAAAAATGGAGCTGGAGGAATCAGACTCCCTTACTTCAGACTATATTACAAAGCTACAGTAATCAAGACAATATGGTACTAGCACAAAAACAGACATATAGATCAATAGAACAGGATAGAAAGCCCAGAGTTAAACCAACACACCTATAGTCAACTAATCTATGACAAAGGAAGCAAGGATATACAATGGAGAAAAGACAGTTTCTTCAATAAGTGGTGCTGGGAAAACTGGACAGCTACATGTAAAGGACTGAAATTAGAACACTCTCTAACACCATACATAAAAATAAACTCAAAATGGATTAAAGGGTTTCACAGGTGGCGCAGTGGTTAAGAATCCGCCTGCCAATGCAGGGAACACGGGTTCAAGCCCTGGTCTGGGGAGATCCCACATGCTGCGGAGCAACTAAGCCTGTGCACCACAACTACTGAGCCTGTGCTCTAGAGCCCACAAACCACAACTACTGAGCCTGTGTGCCACAACTACTGAAGACCGTGTGCCTAGAGCCCGTGCTCCGCAATGAGAAGCCACTGCAATGAGAAGCCCGCACACCACAACGAACAGTTGCCCCCGCTCACCACAACTAGAGAAAGCCCGCACGCAGCAACGAAGACTCAATGCAGCCGAAAATAAATTAATTAAAAAAAAGAATTAAAGACCTAAATGTCCAGTCTTACACTGGACACTATAAAACTCTTAGAGGAAAACATAGGAAGCACACTCTTTGGCATAAATCACAGCAAGATCTTTTTTGACCCACCTCCTAGAGTAATGGAAATAAAAACAAAAGTAAACAACTGGGACCTAATGAAACTTAAAAGCTTTTGTACAGCAAAGGAAACAAGACGAAAAGGCCCTCAGAATGGGAGAAAATACTTGCAAATGAATCAACGGACAAAGGATTAATCTCCAAAATATAGAAACAGCCCATGCAGCTCAATATTAAAAAAACAACTAATCAAAAAATAGGCAGAAGACCTAAATAGACATTCCTCCAAAGACGACAAACAGATAGCCAAGAGGCACATGAAAAGATGCTCAACAACACTAATTATAAGAGAAATGCAAATCAAAACTACAATGAGGTATCACCTCACACTGGTTAGAAAAGGTATCATCAGAAAGTCTACAAACAACAAATGCTGGAGAGGGTGTGGAGAAAAGGGAACCCTCTTGCACTGTTGGTGGGAATGTAAATTAATATAGCCACTGTGAAGAACAGTACAGAGGTTCATTAAAAAACTAAAAATAGAATTACCACATGACCCAGCAATCCCACTACTGGGCATATATCCAGAGAAAACCATAATTCAAAAAGACACATGCACCCCAATGTTCACTGCAGCACTATTTACAATAGCCAGGTCATGGAAGCAAGCTAAATGCCCACTGACAGAAGAATGGATAAAGAAGATGTGATACATATATACAATGGAATATTACTCAGCCATAAAAAAGAACGAAATTGTGTCAGTTGTAGAGACGTGGATGGATCTAGAGACTGTGATACAGAGTGAAGTAAGTCAGAAAGAGAAAAACAAATATATATTAATGCATATATGTGGAATCTAGAAAAATGGTACAGATGAACCGGTTTGCAAGGCAGAAATAGAGACACAGATGTAGAGAACAAACGTATGGACACCAAGAGGGGAAAGTGGGGTGGGGGTGGTGTGATGAATTGGGAGATTGGGATTGACATATATACACTAACATGTATAAAACAGATAACCAAAAAGAACCTGCTGCATAAAAATAAATAAATAAAATTGAAAAAAAAAAAAGATCCCATTCTGCACAGCCTTCTTCCCCAAGAAAGAACTGTGACTCAACAAAACCACATTTTAACAACATGAAGATTTTGTTATTATAAATTTCAAAACAAAATGGAGGAATTTTCACATAATATTTATAACCTTCAAAGTACAATATTAATACATATCTGTCAGTTAGAAATAACAGCAGTTTGTTAGGCTACAGGGTTTAACATAAAACCAATTTACAAATGTGAAAAGCAGTAGTGGTCCAATATTCACCATTACACATGAATCTGTTTCTTCCAGAAAATTTTTCTTAAAAAATTAAAATTTCAGTATTATGAAATATTAAAATAACACCCCAAACATGCCACAATCACTATTCACAAATAAAATTAAAATGAAATATACAAAAATTCACTTAATACTGTTAAATAACAATAAACTACAAGATTTCCTGAACAGAAATGGTAGGACCCCTGAATGTTTTACAGTGAATGTCAGGAAAAGAATTAAGTTATGACTATTTTCATGATATATAAGCCCAAAATTTACATGACCATTTCAAAATATCGCAATTAAGATTTGCAGTTGGTAAGATGCACTAAACAAACAGTCCTTAAAAGTGAACACAAATGCTTAAAACACTGTTACCAACACCAAGGTGTATTTATGATGTTCAAAAAGATGCATAATTAAAACTGTAATATTTACTACCTCTGGTAAACAGATAATATCTATAATGCTTTAAAACAATCTTCCAAGTTCTCATTTCTCTCATTTGTATTTAGCATGGCTCATTTCAAAGACATATTACAGCTTTCAACTGATTCCAAGTGAATGTTATTAAAACACACACACACAGCTCCCAAATGAAATAAAACTGTTCCCCAATGATCATCCATTCTAATAAAAGAATTGTATTTAAAACAAATAAACAAAACAAGACCTCTGATGTTTGACTGGACTTGTATGGTTTAGTTTTAACTAAATTAAAGCACGATGTAAAATAGGTAAGTGTATTAGTATACAAATATCCAATAATATGCAGGAAATATTTCTAAAATGAGGAAAAATAAAAATAAATAATTTTGGTGCTTTAATTTACTGGTATTTAATACGATATCCCCAAAATGTCAGATATTCACTTGCTTAATCAACTTCTGCATCACATGCTTTCCTAAACATAATGTGCTTATCAATTTCTTACTACACTATTTGCCAATGTTCAATAAAAAAATTATATAGCATGAATGTAAGAGTGTTCAAGTTGGCTCACTTATTTTACTGTTAAGCAAAGCTGGATTTACATTCCAGGAAACACTGCAGTTTAATTTTAAAAACAAACAAAGAAAAAATGCAGCAGTAAAACAATGTGAGGAGAAACAGATGCATTCACGTATAATAAAGCCACTGCAACTTCTTCAGGCATTCAACTGTTGTGTTAAATAAACAGACAGTAGTTATTTAGCAGCAATGATTCCGCAATAAATAATGCATTGTGTTTCTCAGTCCTGCACAAAAATTGCAGCTACAGTTACATCAATAGCTGTAACCTACTGGCTCTAATGGCAGAGAAGACCTTAAAACCAACTGTACAAAAAAATTGTCACACTGTGACAACAAATATAAAAACAATTTGTAGGTCTGAAATAAAAAGACTCCACTGTGAAGAGGACAGTGTAGACAAACGAAGATTCCAAGTCCACCAAAAGAAATAATTGCCTTCAGATCTGAGTCCTTGATTGATAAGAAAGGCTGGGGGCTGGGCTTGAAACCATGTTACCAGACTTAAAAGAGCATGCTCTGTCTTCTGTTCTTCCCATGTCCTAAAATATAAAGTCATTTTATGAGGCAGTTCAAGGTTCAGTTTTATCCCACATACAGTATTTGTTGACTCTATGAAGCTAATGTTCCCACCAGCAAAAGCTAATATTCCACGGTAAGAGTGATCAGCACTGTTTTAAATGACCCTTTTGTTGATGGGGTCAGTCTACAGCTTCTATGCTTCGAAGTGATGAACCTGATGACTAGGGAAGCACAAGATGTGTCTTCTGCCTCAGGTGCCAGGGATGGCGTGTGCAGTGATCAAGCCAGGCCACTTGTAAAAGGTCTTTGTGCCATCTGCAGCTTTCAGGATCCCTGATTTGACTGAGTCAGATTTCTCTCTGAAGAATTACTGAGCTGCCCATATCATACAGGAAAGTATGTGCAATGCTAAACATACACAGCTGTGGAATGCACTGTACATTGTTTTTTACATCAATAATTTTACCGATCAATTTATAAACCCAAAACTTGGTTCCACGCAAAATTTCATGATCGACATGTGAAATGGTTTATGACAAACACACCTGTCTCTGGATAAGAAGAATTTCGAAAACCCGGGTCCTTTTGCAATTGAATCTCTTTCAAACTGAATATTGATACACCTAAAATGCACAGACAAAAATTACCAGATGAAAGTCTATCATTAAAGCAAATATAATCCAACTATAGACAAAATATCTAAAAATGTATACTGATTCAACATGAAACATTTATACTACATTTACAAGGTTACAGCCCTGCTGAAATATTTTCCCTTTTGTCCCAATGTCTTAAGAAAACCAAACCAAATAATCTCTCCCTCAGAACCTTTCTCCCCCAATTCTGCCTTAAATCATGCTTTGAGTATGTGTTTCTCTAAGGAGAATGTACACTATTTCTAGGGCTTACTGAGGTTGGAAGACCTAATCAAAATGTATTACTCGGTTTTATTCTCTGTTCTTTATCTGTCTCCTTATGATGGCGTGAAGGTCAAATCCTCAAACTATCTTCAGAATTTTAGAGAAAAACAAGAAATGGGTTTGTACACCTCACCCACACCTCAAACTATAAAACTTGGTATTAATAATGAAACGTAAATCTCTTAAAAAACACTTGTAATTCATCCTTCTTATTTCCATCTCTGCCAGAGAGGTAGTCTTTCATTAAAAAATATCCAATAGGGGCTTCCCTGGTGGCATAGTGGTTAAGAATCCATCTGCCAATGCCAGGGACGTAAGTTCGAGCCCTGGTCCGGGAAGATCCCACATGCCGCAGAGCAGCTAAGCCCATGTGTCACAACTACTGGGCCTGTGCTCTAGAGCCCTTGAGCCACAACTACTGAAGCCCTTGCGCCCAGAGGCAGTGCTCTGCAACAAGAGAAGCCACCGCAACGAGAAGCCCACACACCACAACGAAGAGCAGCCCCCGCTCACCGCAACTAGAGAGAGCCCATGCGCAGTAGAGAAGACCCAACGCAGCCAAAAATAAATAAATTAATTAAAATATGTATATATCCAATAAGTTTTAAGTGAAAAGTCTTGAGGAGTCTTGATTCCAATTAGAAAACCTTTTAGTGAATCAATACTGTCTAGTAAATGAGAACGGGAAATTAATGAAAGCTTTTGGCTGTTCAGTTCCCAAATATTCTCTTAATTCCCCACTCACCTTGCTAATTTTTTAAAATTTATTTTTGGCTGCATTGGGTCTTTGTTGCTGCGCGCAGGCTTTTCTCTAGTTGTGGCGAGCCGAGGCTACTCTTCGTTGCAGTGTGCGGGCTTCTCACTGTGGTGGCTTCTCTTGTTGCGGAGCATGGGCTCTAGGCACACAGGCTTCAGTAATTGTGGCACGCGGGCTCAGTAGTTGAGGCGCATGGGCTTAGTTGCTCCGTGGCATGTGGGATATTCCCCGACCAGGGCTCGAACCCATGTCCCCTGCATTGGGAGGCGGATTCTTAACTACTGCGCCACCAGGGAAGTCCTCACCTTGCTAATTTTAAAGTAAAATATTGGGGTAATTTATAAGAAACTTCTGAGTAAAATCAAGCAGTTACCTCAGGCATGAGAAATCAGCTATTTTAGTGACAATATGCTCACCACTGTCATGGGGATGGTAAAGTCAGAGTGAACACAGTAAAGGAAAATCATCTTCACATCTTGAAAAGGAAATTTACTTCCACAAAAAAATCTTGTTCTGGTTGTGCTTCATTACTATTTACTTGAAATCCATTTTTAACAACTCTGAATCAAAGCAATCCAGATTGGGCCTAATGACAACATCTATCATCAGATGGCATTTTCCACTTACTTAAGTCAAATAAGACTAATGACCCACATCTAAGTGCTACTGATTTCTTACAGAGTCGTGGCAATATGCTCAGTATTAAAAGAAATAAATTAAAACAGGCAAGTAAGACATACACCTCCCTCTAAGGAATTCTGATCTAATTACAGAAAGACCAGAATTTTAGGCTTAAAAACCAACCATCTTCCTAAATCCCTAATTCACCCCAGTCTCCAAACCTGGATAAAAATAAAGGGGGTGGGGGGACACACTCTAGAATCTTACTTTCAGGTAAAGCATGTATCCTTGGTCCCAGACTTCGAAAGTACACATGTTTCATGGCCTCTTCTGCTGAAACCCTTTTCTTAGATTCATACTGTGAGAAACCAAAAAACTGCTTCATTAATTTTTTTCTCTAAATACTGGAAAAAGCGTATGCAAGGGGGAGGGGACACACACACAAATTAGCAATTAAGCATTTAGAGCTACTCTTATCTTGATTACTTAATACAGTGACTATTATTTTTAAGAACCAATTTGGAGTACTATGCTCTAGTGTGAGTTACTACTGAGATTATGTAGCAATGATTATATCTCAGTTACAAATTTCCAAGATAAAGCTGGATCTTAACGAAAAATTTAGATGCCCTATATTTTCTGAAGTGATGAAAAAAGCAAAATATCTGACCTTTCGTGTTACTTTTCTTCACGAATACCAAAGTATTACTGGAAATATACCTAATATCTTTATGAAAGACATTATTAAATTACCTATTCAATACCCATTTCCCTTTTTTCCTTGACGAGATAATGTAGATTTGTTTAAGGTATACATGCTTCCAACTCTGACATATGAATCATGACTATTCTAAGTTTAGGCTAATTATGGCAATCCTGCTCCCCAATTCTCAGCCTCTCTTACAATTAATATTCTGGCCTTAGGAAGATTTTGGAGACCTAGGAAGAAGTCCTTACAGGGGTTTTTGGAAAAGCCTTTGCTTTCCAGATACAAAAGGACTAATGAGACTGACAGACTCTTATCCTCTCTCTTCTTCCTGTTCTGAATGAAGATATGGATGGTACTTGGGAGGTACAACAGCCTGTAAGGCAGTAAGTATAAGGAAAAGAAAGAGAACATAAGAGAACAGGAATTGCAGAGAACATGGCCTTGACACAGTTGATCAGGGCCAGCAGCTAACTACCTCAGACCGTTCTAGGTTACAATGAGAGACCCAGACACATTAAGAGAAACCATAATTGTTTTTCACCTAAGCACATGTCTTAAGAATGCTAGATACTACCATAATCTTATTTAATTGTCATGACAAATATTTGAGGGAGGTATTACTGATCCCATTCTACAGATGAAGAAACTAAGGCTCAGAGAAGTTAACAGACCATTTAACAATTATAAAATAAGATATAACTTACCTGAAGAAATTTTGTTATCAACTCGATTCCTTCAGAGTCTAACCTAAAAACAACAAAAGACAAGTAGCAATTTATTTTTTAATGTTAGCTGATAGCAACTTTTCAAATAAAACTATTTTCCAAATGTTGTTATCTGCTAAATTCAAGTGCCCTAAAATAGCACACCTTGCTGCTTTCAAACAGACTCAAATCTTTTATCCTTAGAAGACTTATCTTGCCACTTGTTTAAGAAGAAACCACAAATAACTGGGCATCAACTCAAATGTTCAATATTCAAGAGTTAGATTATTAAAACTATAGAATTTTTTAAAATCACCATTTTGTCTCAAAACAAAATAACCTCTATTATTGAAAAAGCTTCAGTAAACTAGATCTGTTTTCATAGTGTTTCAGTGAAGGCAAGAGTACAAAAGCATCATTTTCCTATTATACAGGTGAAAACAAACAGATAAGTGACCCCAAAATATATCACTGTGGTTCAAGATAAACAGAGATGAGTCATTCAACGAATTTTTACAGGGCAGTTGGCTGAGCATTGGGTACTACAAGCTATAAAATTCAATTTAAATATGCCTCAATAACTTTATAAAACTTCATTAAAAAGGGATACAAAACCAATCAGATGGTCAATAAAGACAGATAATTACAAGGATGAAATTAATAAAATAGGGAGTAGAGGGTTTAGGGGTTATCTTAATGAGATAATCTCTTGATCAGAAATCACTAATTCTACCTTGCACTGACTTTCACTGGCAAAAGCCCAATTATGGGGAAAAAAAAAATCCCCCCCTTCCCCCCTAGTGCTTAGTCAGTACTGTGGATGCTGTGGCGTAGAAATTCTACAGTCTTCTAATCCTTTGCAGTTTGCCATTCTGACAAATAACCAGAACTCCTTGGCCATAGACAAGCTAGGTGCTACGGTCATAAAGAATGTGCTTTAAAGAGCTGCAACCTTTTACACTGGACATTACAACATATATACATATGTATATATGTTGTAATGTCCAGTGTAAAAATATATATATATGTATGACAAAAATAGGATTTATGCTATTTGGGAGAGACACATACAAAAAGTCTAACACATTATTCTTCCTAAGAAAGTCTAATTAGAATATTCTTAGTTGCTATAGTGACAAGAGCATCAATTCACATAAAAACTTTCAAAATATTTTTGGTACCAGAATGGTTTTACTATTCTTCCCTATCTTGAGAATAAATGGAACTAGAGTGAGTGTGTTATGTTGTGAGCTATGTGAAACAACGAAAGAGATATTGGCCTTATTTGGTATCCTGGTACCCTTCTCATTTTTATTTTTTCTTAAAGAAAGATGAAAAAATACAGTCAAAGGGGTTATTCTATGTTACTTATTGAAAATGTAATACATTCCATAAGTAAATATGTTGTGAAAAAAATTTTTTTAATAAATATTTATTTATTTTTGGCTGGGTTGGGTCTTCATTGCTGCACATGGGCTTTCTCTAGTTGCAGCGCACGGGCTTCTCACTGCAGTCGCTTCTCTTGTTGCGGAGCACGGGCTCTAGGCACGTGGGCTTCAGTAGTTGTGGCATTTAAGCTCAGTAGTTGTGGCTCGCAGGCTCCAGAGCACAGGCTCAGTAGTTGTGGTGCATGGGCTTAGTTGCTCTGTGGCATGTGGGATCTTCCCGGACCAGGGCTCAAACCCATGTCCCCTGCATTGGCAGGCAGACTCCCAACCACTGCACCACCAGGGAAGTCCCCTGACTCAAACTGTAATGGGAATCTTGGATGGATCTGAGGTAGGTCTGAAAAGAAACTTTAATCGGATGGCCAACATATAGGATATGAAGGGTCAGAAAGAGTTTATATTCTTCAAATACAAATTGTCATTCATTGACTGAAATGCTGATGGGTCATCTTGTGTAGGAGTCAAGATTTTACTTATAACATATTCTTAGGTTTTTCTAAGTAAATACATATAGAATAATTGTGTAGACAGCAAAGCAAACTTCATCATGGTCTTCACAGTATTGAATAAGGCATTAATCAATGTCTTCTTTCTGGGAAATGGAACAATCTACATAAGCCCTAGAATTTTATTATATATATTCTATATTCATTTTATTTACAGCTCAATTCTGTGGACTTACATACTTTGGTAGTTCTTGCTCACTGAATTATAAAATTAATATGACACAGGAAGGAAGAAATTAAATCCTAACATATTTAAAAACTGTGTATGTGTATCACATATTTTCCCATGAATCCTTACTGTAGCTAATGCTTCAAGAGACTTAAAAAAAAAAAAAAAGAAGATGGGTTCCCCCCCTTTCACTTAAAGAGGAAAAAACAAAATACCTGGGTGCATGGTTAATTAGAGGCTGTGGTTTATATTTTGGAAAGTTGTAGTTCTTGAACTCATCATTTGAAGAAACACCTGGCCAAGTTTCCTGAGATGGAGTTCCTGAATTTAAAAATATATAGAAATTTTTATACAGGCAAATATATATAAATAGGGAGAACTAAGAAAGCGTCTTAAAGAACAATTTATATTTAGTAGATAATTTGATTATTTCAACTGAAACTAAAAAGATAGAAATAGTAAACAGACTTTTTTTTTGGACTAAGCAATGATGCCATAAAAATGTTGTCTAATTGACACCTAAGCTAAAGTATTTCCTAATAATGTGCTAAAAGTCAATTTTCAATAATATTTCTCTTCTCTGTTCTTTCATACAATCATTATTGCAAAGGTAGAACTTGGAAAATAAAAAGCAGAAGTTACCTAGAAGGATCTATCTTTATTGTAATTATGTTAATTATAATTCTTATAACAGCTATTTATGTTAGTGTCAGTATCAAATTTATAAATATATTTTTTAAAGATATAGTCTTATCTAGCTACTCAATTATACATAACAAATCACTGGGAAGAGAGTTCTGTTACCTAGCAGTCGGAAAATTAAGTGCAGTTCATCTTCCACAGTTGATCCTGGAAACAGAGGTCTTCCAGAAGCCATTTCAAAGAAAATGCAACCAACACCCCTACAAAATGTAGCATTAAAGAAAAAAAAAAGATGAGCAAACCATTTATTTATTATTAAGCACAAGAATCTTTTCCTTAAGGTTGCCTCTCTGGAAAATTTTGTACTAGCCTGCTAGAAAATCTGCAGAGATTTTTTTTCAGATCCGACTAAACTAATTTCTTAATATTTACCCTATTTGTCTCAACTTCCAAATGGCCTTATCCATTTTCTCCACTTAAAATGTCCAGCCCTCCTCTGCATGATCCTTGAAGAACACCACTAACAATGGCTAATAGTGATATAAAGCTTACTATGTATTAGGTAGTGGTTAGCAGGGCTAGGAAGAAGCAAATATTTCAAGATGTTTTTATGCAGGAAGCAGAGACGGAACACACAGATGCAGGGTGAAGAGTGTGTGCATGTGAGTGACAGCGAGAGCGAGAGTGAGAGAGTTAAGAGAAGGAAGAGAAATGGATAGAGGCTCGCTAATAGACACTATCTTCTAGGATCTGTGTGAATACATATGAGTTTAAGACACAGTCCTTCTTTTAAAGGGCTCACAATCTAGCAATTATATAATTTAATTTTATATTTTAAAGTGTTATATAGAAGATTAAATAATGGAGCCACTATGGAAAACAGTATGGTGGTTACTTAAAAAAAATGTAAAATAGAATTACCATATGATCCAGCAATTCTATTTCTAAGTATATAAAAGAATTGAAAGCAGTGACTCAAAGAGATATTTGCATCTACAACATGGGTGAACCTTAAAGACATTTATGCTAAGTAAAATAAACCAGTCACAAAAAAACAAATACAGTATGATTTCACTCATGAGATACTTAGAAAAGTCAAATTCACAGACACAGAAAGGAGAATGGTGGAGGGAGAGGGTAATGGGGAGTTACTATTTAGTAAGTACACAGCTTCAGTTTGCAAGATGGAAAAATTCTGTAGACTGATGGTGGTGACGCTTGAACAGCAATGTAAATGTACTTAACGCCAGAGAACTGTACACATAAAATAGTTAAAATGGTAAATTTGGTTGTATATATTTTTCTACAATTTAAAAAAGTTTATAAAAGAAATGTTACATAATACAAAAATTAATTATATAAATGTTCAACCCAAGACAAAACAGAACGAAGTGTATGATTTATCACTATACGAAGAGTGCAAACAATAAATATAACCACAGTTCAGAGGAAGGAATTACCACAGCAGGCTAGGTTATATTCAGAAAGGATTTATGAAAAACTATGTTTTGAAGGCCCTAGGCACAGGCCCCAGTTACAGAAAAAAGAGCAGGCCTTCCAAGTGGGTGAACTAGTATGAACACAAGAGCAAAGGTGGGAAAACCCAGGCTATTTATGAAATATAGTGAGTAGCCACTTGGCTAAAAGGAAACGTTTGTGGAGAATAGTCTGAAATAAACTGAAAAAGGTAGTTTAGAGACATTTTATGAAGATCAAGTATCAGATTGAAGAACTGTACCTTATTCTATGGGTAATAAATGGGGACGCAGCAAACATGTTTAAATAAAGGAGTGTCATGATCAAAGTGCTATGTGAGGAAGATGCCTATGGTATTTTTTCAATATTATTTTTAGATCAACTTAAAGCAAGTGGGTTTTGGTGAATATTAAATGATGATAAAAATAAATTTTGTTTTAAATTACTATGTACCAGACACTCTTCAAAGGGCTTTACATACATTAGCTCATTTGGTCTTAACATTATCCACAGAACAGCCTTTTAAAGTAGTTATTGTTACTATTCCCATTTCCTTAAATGAGGAACCTGAGGCACAGGCCAATAATTTCAATAAGGTTATCGTATAGCTATAAGTGGTTGAATTGGTATTTAAACCTAGGTGATCTTACGTGCCAGAACTCTTAATCGTTGCTTATATTTTATCTCCTTAAAGCCAAATATCTATCGGTATGCCCTGTGTTAATGGCTACATTCTTTCAAAATTATAAATGGCAGTAACATCTGCATATATTTACCACATGTCAATCTGTGTTGAGTACTCTGAGGAACCGAGAAGCACATCAGGCGGCCGGTACCACAGTGTGACAACTTCATTTGAGTAGGTCTTTGTGGGAACTGACTTGGCTCTGGCTAGTCCTTCACAGGGAAAAGAGAACAATTAAGAAATAGCTGGAATGCATTTCCCAGTCCATATTCTCACCATGACTCCAGTCACAAGGATGCCTGAGATGGCTACTCTATACCTTTTTGAGGCTTAACAAAATTAGTTTTATGAATTTTTTTTTTTGAGTGTGTGTGGTCTTGGGTCAGCAAATCCTATTATTTATTAAACTAAATAATAATAATTCCACATTCAGAGACCATGCTTACTTTTATGAGTGAATGCACCTGGTACAGTATCTGGGCTAATCAAAACTTAAGATACCCTCCTTCTATCCACGAATTATTATGCCAAGATTATTTCCTACTTGGATTTAAATTAATGCAAAACAGGCCAATGACATTTGTCACCTTTTAACCTGATTCCAACTTCCATTTGCTATTATCAAAAACCATGAAGTTACTGGTTCATGATCCTGTTAAGTTTTATTGACAATTCCCTTGCAGAAGTTTATATTTAGAGAAAGTTTCCTTGGAATAAACTACAATGTCATTCTGTACTTTCTAAGTTTTAAGTTACATGGTTAATTTTAAAATAAGGTGAACCTCACTGTCTTTGGATATTATTAATTGCTGTAGATGACATAAAACACGAACCATTCCTTTGCCAATTTAATATGAAATTCACTGATTATCTAGAAATAAAGGCAAGAGTTCACAACTTTATCTCTTGAGCCACTGGCATTAAGAGAGTTGCTTTTATTACCTCTACGCCTCCAAATTCTGATCACCTAAAGAAGTAACTTTAAAAGATATATGAAGAAATATAAATTTATTTTAACATACAGTTTATTTCAAACAACAAGGAATAATTTTTAGGCTGTGATTTCTGTTGTGTGTAACTACTGTATCTGATTAAAATATGAAATAAGAAAAATGTAATAAAAGGATGATTCAATACTTTGTTAAACCGGATAAAGTCACCCAAATGAAACCAGAAATTTAAAAAATTAGGCAGTACTCATACTATTTTCATTAAGTATAAGGGCTAAAGGATGTAACTGAAACAATGTTGACACTGTTTTATTACAGGTTTTACTCTACCATCCCAACTTGGTAAAATAAATTAAACAAATGTTGGTAATCAGCAAATGGAAGCAGCTTTCTGATTTCTCTTCCTGATATAATACTGGGTTATATGGGGGAAAGGACAAGCCTGCAAGTTGCTAATGCTATACATATAACATCAAAGCAATTGCAGTTATAGTTTCCTCAGTACCTGATACTCCATCTCCTGAGAGAATTCTAAACTATGATGCTTGCTCAAACAGCCTTCTGATTCAGTTCACAATTAGATTTGCAATTTTGGCATGAAATGAAATACACAGTAATTTCTTCCAAACCAAATTAATTGTGATACGGTATTATTATATAAACCATTTCTATTATTAATGAAAATGTCTATTTATAGTAATACTTCCCTGATCACAGGAAAAGTAGGTCATAGAGATCAAGAACAATTTGTTGTAAAATACTCAGTTATATGACTCTCCCTTACTTGTGTCCGAAGTATACTTACTATGAAACCAATAAAAAAATAAATAACTAAAAGCAACAGAGACAAAATTCATTGTACTATCTCATGGAATAATTAGATTTTCCTGTTGGCCGGTGGACAGATAAAATTTGCTTGGCTTGGTTTGTAGAGGTAAAAAGTAAAATTCAAAGCACTCATAGTATTCCCCTACCAAAAGTACATTTTTGATGGCTTTTGCCATTCTTTTTGCATATCTTATAGCCAAGCAGGGGTTCTCCATCACTGCCATTCATTTGGGGATTAAGGAATAAGGAGCAGTAAATGCAGCCTGGCCAAAAAAATTTAAAAGAGGGGCGGGGAAAGAGAGAAAGAGAATAACAATTACTAGGAAAATAACAATGTAAACTATGCCCTAGAGACTCTATGTAAGCATATGGAAATGACTTATAATTTCTCATTTAGACTCATGTGACCTACACATTTCCTTTTAAATAGCAACCTACCTTTCAAACAAATGGAAAAGTGTTAAATGAATAAAAGTATAGGAATTTTCAGAACAAATTCACCACTTAATAACAGTGAATTTTTAATCTGTTACTAACAGAGTAATACTTGAAACACTAATATTTACCACATTAATGAAATATTCCAAAAGTAAAACTACTATAATCACTTATGAAAATGATAAATACTAACTATGAAAAACTGCTTGGGCTTTTAAAAACTAACTTCTGTTACAGTACTCAAACTCTCAGAATGTGGAATATTAAAAAAAAACACAAAAAAACAAAGTTACTATATGGAGTTCCTTCAATATAAAAAAGTTTACTCCCTAGAAGCCAAAAACATGTAATTTTATTTCACCTTTCTAGTCCCTTATAACTGGATTAGCTAAAGAGAGACAGACAGACAGCTACTAATTAAATTATTAAGCATATAAATAAATACAAAGCATGGTGGCAGGGACGTCCCTGGTGGTGCAGTGGTTAAGAATTTGCCTGCCAATGCAGGGGACATGGGTTTGATCCCTGGTCCAGGAAGATCCCACATGCTGCGGAGCAACTAAGCCCATGTGCCACAACTACTGAGCCTGTACTCTAGAGCCCGTGAGCCACAATTACTGAAACCCATGCTCCTAGGGCCCGCGCCCTGCAACAAGAGATTCCACTGCAATGAGAAGCCCGCGTGCCACAACGAAGAGTAGCCCCTGCTCGCTGCAACTAGAGAAAGCCCGCACAGCAATGAAGACCCAACGCAGTCAAATGAATAAATTAAATAAATAAATAAATAAATAAAAAAAACTTTTTAAAAAAAGCATGGTGGCAGGCATATTAAAGGAATCCCTTTCAGTAATGACATTTAAACTCTTTAGTCTCAGGACCCCTTTTAGGCTCTTAAAGATTACTGAGGATCCAAAGAGCTTTTATTTATGTAGATTATATTTACTGATATTTGCATATTAGAAAAACAGAAAAATCTAAAACTTCTTCCTTAAAAACACCATTTATATGTTAACATGAGTATTTTTATGAAAAATATTTTTTCCAAAATAAAATAAAAATTAGTATGAATGTCCTTGTTTTACATTTTTGTAGTCTATTTTAATAGAAGACAGTTGGATTCTCCTTTTGCATTCAATCTGTTGTGATGTTACTTTGACTGCAGTTATATATAAAGAGAATCAGGTTTCACACGGATGCGAAATTGGAAAGAAGAGCATTTTAATAGCCTTTCTGATAATTGTGCATATACTTTTTTGATACTGCATCAAAATTAGAAAATATTTAGCTTCTTAAAGATTATATGGTTACTTGGAACTATATCAATCAACTTCTAATACTTTTGCTACATTAAAATTCACTGGTCTATCCTGCACTTTAAATGGATATTTTACCTATGCATGATTCTGTAATACCATGCATTGGTCATCTGGAAAATACTGGTTCTCTAGGCTATTCAGATATTACAAATGTTTACACATTTCTTTAGCATATCAAAAAAAATCATATTTGTTAACGTCACCACTGATCTCACCAGAAAAGTCTTCAAGTACTGGGAAGTTATCAAATTCAAAATGGCAGATCCAGGGCTTCTCTGGTGGCACAGTGGTTGAGAGTCCGCCTGCTGATACAGGGGACACGGGTTTGTGCCCGGGTCCGGGAAGATCCCACATGCCGCGGAGCGTCTGGGCCCGTGAGCCATGGCCGCTGGGCCTGCGCGTCCGGAGCCTGTGCTCCGCAACAGGATGAGGCCACAGCAGTGAGAGGTCCACGTACCGCAAAAAAAAAAAAAATGGCAGATCCAAATTTCCAAAATCTAATTTTTGCTTGAAAACTCAAATTTTACTATTGTCAAGAAATACTTTCACAGTTGTTTTCCTTGAAATGATAAGGCTCACTTCATTCATTTTTTAAGAAAGCATCTGCCAAATACCTAAGTCTGAGTAACCACAGTTTGTCTATTGGTCATTTTTTTCAAGTAAAAATGATACTTCTTAAGATAAAAAGGTGGGCTAGTTCAGTTTCCACTCATATAATTACACAAGCACTTTTCCTTGAAATAACCATAGTATTTCTGTGTGCAGCAAATGTGTTTTACGTATATTTCCCATTTCATCACACAAAATACTAAAAAGACACCTACTCAAAAATGGAGATTTAATAAAATTTAATAAATTTTACTGCTTCATCTGATACCTCTTAAAAAGTGTTTTCCTACAAGCGTATAGTGGTGAAGAATACAATGGCTACTAAGTATAATTTGGTGTGAGTGCCTTGATTTACACTAAGGGTACCAGTAGCTTTATCCCTTCTTACTTTTGGATAATCAACTCAAATATTAACACAGTGAAGAGGGCAAGTAAACTTTTAGTATAATTTTGAGAATATATTATACCTTTGGAGATCCCCTGAAAGGGTCTCAGGATGCTTAGGGGTCTACGGACCATACCTGAGAACCAATGCCTTTTAGCATTCACTAACATAACTCACCACCAAAATTTTCAAATATTTTATTCCATGAGCTACAGAGAACACTTCCAAACCCACATAAAAGCAACCATGCAGTGTCAACAGTTGTTCTTTTAAACTTAAACACCTGGAACTATTTATAAATATCTTATACATTCCATACCAAAATCTGCTAGCTTTAATTCTCCTTTTTCATTAATGAGGAGGTTCTGTGGTTTTAAGTCTCGGTGTAACACCTTCCTTCTGTGGCAATATGCCAAACCACGTAGAATTTGGTATAAAAACAGCTATGGAAACAAAAAATAGAAATTAGTCTTACAGATAATAAGATATACTTTGGTATAAGTTATGGTAAACAGAAAAGCAACTGGCCTAGAACAGTAAGAGAAAAAAAAGGAACCACATCCTTTTCCTTACATACCTGTTGTCTGAATTTTACAATGTATTGTTCTATATGAACCATCTACGTATTTTTTTAGAGTGAACAAAGCGAAATGAAACTTTGTCTTAGTAGCAATAGTTCACTTGTTACTGAAAATGACTTTAAATAAATGTACCTCATAAATTTACAGGCCTACTAATTAGGCTTACAGTTTAATTATGAAATTCTGGCAAAACAAACAACCTTCTACCATTACCCCACCCTACTCCCCCCAAAAAAACCTAATGTGGGGCAACGTATTTAAAATAAGGCAATGGAATTGGTGGTTTTATGAACATTCTGAGATGTCAAACAGAATGGTGTTGCATAGGTCTGGCAAATTATGTGCTATAAAAATAACCTAAAATAACCTAAACCAGCTTCTATCACCCACCTTCTGGGTACTTTACTTTCAGCACCTCCTACTCAGCCTTCAAAATCTGCTATGATTCAGAAAAGGGAATTGGCACTGTAGAGCTCTGAGTGGCTCTTTGAGAAAACCAATTCCTATAAGGCTAATGTGAGGCTTTTTGTTGTGGATTTTGGTGGAAAAAAGAATATGAAACACAGGAGGTCTCTGATTCTTTGTGGTTAACAAAGAAGAGGATTCAGGACTGTACCCCTGGTTTTCTTGAAGGTGAAAAATAGCATTAGAACTTCAAGAATAAGCCAAGGCAGCAGGTGAACAATGGGCCTGAAGAAAATCTAATTAGCAGTTTCTATACTCTACATATTCATGTGTTTTGAAAACTCTTAAATTACTATTTCCAAATATTTGTTGCTTTCTATGTTTGAAAAAATATAAGGGGCTAGTTAAACAGAGAATAAAATACTCTACAACTTAAGCCAGGAATGTAAACCTGGCTTAAGACATATAAACTTCTCAAATCTTTGTCAAACTATGATGATTAAGGACAATTTTCTTTCCAAATTACTGCTAATATGAAAGCAGGAAAAACAACATAAAAGCCACAAACAAAAATAAACACAAATGAGATTCAGTACACCTTGCAAAACAAAATGTGAAATATGATGAAAACAATTCTCATAGAAAATATATGGAAAGAGACTTAAAGTCCTATTCTAAAATTCTTAGCAATGTGTTACCCATGTGTTTTGAACTGTCTTTTACTAAAAGAAACTGGCTCTCCTTTATACCAAACTTAACTGTTTTTAAAAGTATATAAGTTTAAAGTTACTACCTACAGAATTGGAACTGTCTCAAAACTACAGCTGAGACAGCCTATTTCCAGAACAGTTTCTCACAAACTGTTGACTATGTTTGGATAAATAAATCTTTGCTAAATTTGGAGTATATCAGGTCAAAGAAACCTACTGTAAGAACACAACTGTATCAAAGGTTTTCATTTGATTTTACTTTTACTCTTGGGTTTCATCTGGCACTATTATACCAAACTTTTCTAGCATTACTTGCATCTTTAGATATTTTTCAGATAAGAAAACATGTAATTATGTTACTGTTCCTCCTGACAGTACAGAATGGTATTTTTCCAGTCTAGTATTCATAATACCTATGCAGGTTCCTGGCCTTACTCATTAGATTAGTACCCTGAAAAGTTGTTTTATAATTAAATACCATTCTAAATACTTTAGGGGAGTTTGCCATATAAAGGAGGCCATTTGCAGAATGCACTAATCATTTTCATTGATCTTAAACATTTGGATTTTGATATAATAGGCATGTCATTTTCTTTTTTAGGCAGAATATACCTGTAAATGTATTCTACATATATCTAAGAGAATCAATGTTATAATGTGAAAGGAAATTGTCAAAAGTTTTTGTTTCTGTTTTTTTTGGAGCAGAGAAAGGTTTATTGCAGAGCCAAGCAAGGAGAACGGGTAGCTCGTGCTCAAAATCCTCAAACTCCTCAAAAGTACTTTTTAAAACTTTAAAAATGAAGTAGTTCTATAAAAAGGTCTGATTCTAAGAAATACTACAGCGTAGTAAACAGAAGTTCTGAGTAAATATGTTCAGAGGACAATAACCTATTTTAAATGCCTAACAGAAAATTCTGAAGCATATTTCATACGTAATGTAGTTCATCTGTGCTTAAGTGTTTGTCTGTACTTTAAATAAAATTTAAAATGACACACTAAAGCATACCTTAACATTGTGCATACTCATGATGTTTCCACAGTCATCCATGTACTGTTTTAGATCTTTATCCTGAAAAAATACAGCACTTTACTATGTGATACATAGTTTTGAGAAGGCATGACTGATTTACTTAGTAGCGTTTAGTTTAAAAAAAAAATTTGGGGGGGGGGAGGCTTCCCTGGTGGCACAGTGGTTGAGAGTCTGCCTGCCGATGCAGGGGACACGGGCTCATGCCCCGGTCCGGGAAGATCCCACATGCCGCGGAAAGGCTAGGCCCGTGAGCCATGGCCGCTGAGCCTGCGCGTCCGGAGCCTGTGCTCCGCAATGGGAGAGGCCACAACAGTGAGAGTGGCCCGTGTACCGCAAAAAAAAAAAAAATTTATTTTAATTGAAGCATAGTTGATTTACAATGTTGTGTTAGTGTCTGGTGTAAAGCAAAGTGATTCAGCTATAAATACATATATATATACATATTCTTTTTCAGAAAAATAAGTTGTTTTTTGAGGAAAGATACTGAATGCACCACACATAATTTAATTAAATACTAATAACACTAATGTCCCCGGGGCTGTTAAAAAATCCAATTTGCTATGTTCTATCATTTAGTAAATGCTTACCAGATACTCAAAGACCAGAGTCAAAGATTTATCTGTGTGAACAATGTCATGTAGCGTTACTATATTTGCATGTTTTAGATCCTTTAATAGTGAAACTGCAAAACAAAAAAGAAAGCCAATTACTTAATCTGTGGTAGCCAGTCTTTTTTAAAAAAATCCTAAGTTTAACATATGAATGATTGAGTTTAGGAGTCTCTTAAATTTAAAACAATAATCCACCAAAGGGATTTGTAGTAGAAATTTTAATAGAATCAATTTTTTTCTTTTCTTTTATGGTTTTGGGTTTGATATTTTTAATTCTTAAGTTATCCTCAGGGGTTTCCCTGGTGGCGCAGTGGTTGAGAGTCCGCCTGCCGATGCAGGGGACACAGTTTCGTGCCCTGGTCTGGGAGGATCCCACATGCCGTGGAGCGGCTGGGCCCATGGGCCATGGCCGCTGGGCCTGCGCATCCGGAGCCTGTGCTCCACAGCGGGAGAGGCCACAACAGTAAGAGGCACGCATACCGCAAAAAAAAAAAAAAATTATCCTCAATATTACATTAATACTGTCCATGACATCTTTTTTTCTCAAATGTGAACTTATTGAGACTTCTAGGATTAATTTAGACATAAAGTCCAAGGTACCTTTTTTTCCTTCAAATTGCTTGTCAGTTGCCTCAAACTATTTTCTGGATAATCTTTTTTAAAAAAATCGTACCATTATATAAATATATTTACATCCTGTATATACTATTTATAGTTAGCTTTCCCCCATGCACCAATATATAACATTTCCCAATGTCAAATATTTGTCTGTGACAACAATCTTTAATGACTTCATAGTACTTCATTATAAGCAGTACAATAATATATCTAACTAATTCCTTTTATTAAATATTTCAGCTTTAGCTATTGCTTCCCCCGCCAGGGCCTTGTTTTATTGTATTCTTTCTCCTCAATGAGATGCCATAAGCTGTAGTGGCATATATTTTCCAGTCATGTACTATTTCTATATCTGAGCTCCTTGTACTTACAAAAAATGAACTCTTATTACATAGCTTTGGTTTTAAAATATTCTATATAAATTTCATAATACATTCTGCTCACAAAAGTACAAATTATACCTTCTCTTATTGCTGTACAGGGTGCCCCTTCTTCATGTTCCAACCGGATCTCTTTCAATGCCACCAAATTCTCTGTCAATTTACTTCTTCCTTTATATACTGTTGCATATGTACCCTACAAAATATATTTTTGAAAGACACATCAAAAATATCATGAGTCTATCTATATCATCTATACAATAAAGAGCCCTAACTAAATTTCTAATTTCTAAGCATGTGTTAAATTCTATCTTGCAAGGAAAACCCCACCATGATTAATCTTGGTTTTCCTATAGCTAAGAGGACTTTCAGTTCCATACGCACAGCTTCCTTACTCTTACAACCCTACAGAGTGCTTCAAAGGTATGAAAACATAGGGAGAATATTTAATTTACTTTTTGTGCTTTGTATTAGATTAATAACTGAATCAACAGATTTGGAATCAAAGGTACTTTAACTGCAATGGTATGTGGAGATTGCGGAAATTAATTAAGCACAGTAAGTGAAAACTGAAAATTTAACTAACATATTGTGAAACTTTACCCGTTTTCAGACTTTTCAGAATCTTTGTATGCTAGAGCTCTCCTTTAAAAAACAAATGTATTCTATAGATTTCTTCTATCATTTCCAGGACAGTTCTCAAACTCCCTTAAGGCCTCCCTAGTAACTAATTCTATTATTTTCTTCTCACTTTCTCACTCTGGGAGGTAGACCATTTCAAAATTAGTCAGTACTAGTAGCAACTTCAAGAAAACCAAGGTCTTATGGGTCAAGAATTTCCTTAACCTTTAATGAGATGTGTCTTTAACCTTAAAGATAGTATTTTGATTTTTCACAAGTTTGAACACATGCAATTTCCCACATGATGGCACAAAGAATACCAGGAAGCTAACTAACAAATAAATGTCTATTTTGTTACCAAGAAAGCACAATATTTTATGCTTCAATAGCAGGTTACAAGGCTATTAAAAAAATTCATTTCTTCTCACACTGATGGGATGATTTCAAGAATTAAAGGGTTTTTCTTTCTAACAGTCTGTTGCTTTTTCAGAACAAGATATAATCTTTTAGATGATGAACAAGAAAAAAATGCACCTTACATGTTTGAAATAAGTATTAACTTACCTCTCCAAGCTTTTCCAATTTGATGTAGGTTTCCATTTTTCCAAACCCAATTTCTGACTGAAAGCAAACAATTATAAATTTAGTATTCTTAAAATTTCAATTCATCACTGCCTCAATTTCTGAAACTCTCCTGCTCTGAAGAGTGTCTTGGAATAGAAAAATGTGATTATAATTAAATTGTTGAACATCTGTCAAATTTTAAAATAAATTTAAAAAACTGGAACATTCAAAGGTTCAAAACTATCAAAGTTCACAATTAAAATTGTCAACCCATCTTTTACATAGATCGAGTAACATTCTGCTATAGGGACTTCCCTAGTGGCACAGTGGTTAAGAATCCACCTGCCAATGCAGGAGACACGGGCTCGATCCCTGGTCAGGGAAGACCCCACATGCCACAGAGCAACTAAGCCTGTGTGCCACAACTACTGAGCCTGTGCTCTAGAGCACACAAGCCACAACTACTGAGCCCGCATGCTGCAACTACTGAAGCCCGTGCACCTAGAGCCCATGCTCCGCAACAAGAGAAGCTACCACAGTGAGAAGCCCACGCACCACAACGAAGAGTAGCCCCCACTCCCGCAACTAGAGAAAGCCTGCACACAGCAACAAAGACCCAACACAGCCAAAAATAAATAAAAACAAACAAACAAAAAACATTCTGCTATTATCAAAACTACAATGAGGTATCTATCACCTAACACTGATCAGAATGGGCATCATCAAAAAATCTACAAACAATAAATGCTGGAGAAGGTGTGGAGAAAAGGGAACCCTTTTGCACTGTTGGTGGGAATGTAAATTGATACAGCCACTATGGAAAACAGTATGGAGGTTCCTTAAAAAACTAAAAATAGAATTACCATATGATCCAGCAATACCACTACTGGGCATATACCCAGAGAAAACCGTAATTCAGAATGATACACATACCACAATGTTCACAGTGGCACTATTTACAATAGCCAGGACATGGAAGCAACCTAAATGTCCATCAACAGAGGAATGGGTAAAGAAGATGTGGTACATATATACAATGGAATATTACTCAGCCATAAAAAGGAACAAAACTGGGTCATTTGTAGAGATGTGGATGGACCTAGAGAGTGTCATACAGAGTGAAATAAGTCAGAAAGAGAAAAACAAATATCGTATATTAACGCATATATGTGGAATCTAGAAAAATGGTACAGATGAACCAGTTTGCAAGGCAGAAATAGAGACTCAGATGTAGAGAACACCGTATGGACACCAAGAGGGGAAAGGGGGCCGGGGGTGGGGGATGAATTGGGAAATTGGGATTGACATATATACTCTAATATGTATAAAATAGATAACTAATAAGAACCTGTTGTATAAAAATAAAAAAGAGAAAAACAAATATATATTAATGCATATATGTGGAATCTAGAAAAATGGTATAGATTACCTTATTTGCAAAGCAGAAATAGAGACAGAGACGTAGAGAACAAATGTATGGATACCAAGGGGGAAAGGGGTAGGGTGGGAAGAAATGAGATTGGGATTGATACATATATACTACTGATACTATGTATAAAATAGACAACTGAGGGGACCATACTGTATAGCACAGGGAACTCTACTTAATGCACTGTGGTGTCCTAAATGGGGGGGAAATCCAAAAGGGAGGGGAATATACGTATATGTATGGCTGACTCATTCTGGTGTGCAGTAGAAACTAACACAACATTGTAAAGCAACTATACTCCAATAAAAATTAATTAGAAAAAAGTCTGCTATGAAAAAATTTTGTCCTATTTTAAGATCCTGAAATTTTAAGATACCACAGGCATTTTAAGATACTAAAGAATTTTATAAAAGGTAACTACATAATTTTCTTTTTAACAACACTGCAAAATAAATAATTTTCCTACATATTTTCCTTCACCAATCTTTGTGTTCCCTAGGAAGGCCTGCAAAAAACAAAATACTATTTATTTCAGGTTTTCCCACCAAAATATAATAAAAAAGACAACTGCAAGTCACATTCTATTATGAATCAGGAAATGGCTAACACAGAAGAAGCAATATAAATCTAAATCAGTCCCCTCCATCCCCAAAAAAGGGGTTTAAAAGTGAGTTCTTAAAACCATTGCTTTTAAACCTTGAGATTGTTTGCCTACTTTCTATGGAGTCAATAAATGAGATAGATGGAATACTCAAATATGTAATGGAAACCCAGTATTTAAAAACTAAAAACAAACAGAACAAAAAACCCTAACACAAAAGATTTAGGAAAAAAAGAAAAAACAAAGTGATAAAAATTTAGGGATTGAGAGCAGAAATCGGGGGGAAAAAAGTTAAACAGAGGAAAAGAATAAGAATTTTCTTAAACTGCTTTCTAGTAACCCTTTGTAGATAGTGCAAAAGGCAATAATAATCTAAAAATTCACTTCTCACTTTAGAGTGATACTAATGCCCTTAAATAAATAGCCAGTGAAGGGAATAATGTTCTTTTATATATAACCTCAGCTCTCAAAGGTGTATAAATAAGGCTGGATCATTAAATACTATGTTTTAGTCAAATTCTGGAGGTTATACACAATTTTTTCTGGAGGTGTTGAATAAAATAAAAATGATACTTGACAATTAATATTTGACTTAACATCTCTCACCACTTGGAACAAAAGGATAAACTGCCCCAACCTGAATGGCCGGAAGTAGCAGAGGCCTCTCAAAGGAACTGTTTCTATCCTTTTGTTACAAGGATATGTATCAACTTAAAAGCCATGCAGGGACTTCCCTGGTGGTGCAGTGGTTAAGAATTCACCTGCCAATGCAGGGGACACAGGTTCGAGCCCTGGTCCGGGAAGATCCCACAGGCTGCAGAGCAACTAAGCCCGTGTGCCACAACTACTGAAGCTGCACTCTACTGAGCCCTCGTGCCACAACAACTGAAGCCTGCGTGCCTAGAGCCTGTGCTCCACAATGAGAAGCCACTGCAATAAAAAGCACACATACTGCAACAAAGAGTAGCCCTCAGATCACCCCAAACAGAGAAAGCCCATGTGCAGCAACGAAGACCCAACACAGCCTAAAATAAATAAATAAATTAATTAAAAATAAAATAAAAGCCATGAGGAAAATTGCATATCTAATAGTACTTAATTCAATTTTGGTAAACTAATGAAAACTGTGGTCACAGGCAGTATTATTGAATGACTGAAAAATTGCTTCTTTCTGCACTCTTAAAGACTTTTCTCTCTATATGGTAGTTTTAAAAAAAATTTAATTAGGGCTTCCCTGGTGGCACAGTGGTTGACAGTCCGCCTGCCGATGCAGGGGACGCGGGTTCGTGCCCCGGTCCGGGAAGATCCCACATGCCGCGGAGCAGCTGGGCCCGTGAGCCATGGCCGCTGAGCCTGCGCGTCTGGAGCCTGTGCTCCGCAATGCGAGAGGCCACAACAGTGAGAGGCCCGCGTACCGCAAAAAAAAAAAAATTAATTAAAAAAGTGAGATTTTGGAACCATCATGCACCATCCACCCATGTACTATCTTATATATGACTCACAGATATTAAGTCCTTGCTTTCTATTATCAATAATTATACAGAATAAGGTAAAACTACACTAGACAACACCTGCTAAATACAAATGGAGTTTTTAATTTTAATATGGAAAATGTGGCAAATAGCCCACCATCTGGTGCATGAGAACCTGATTCTGAATAACCTTTTGACTTTGCATGTTTTTTTGGGACACCTTTTTTTTTTTTTTTTTTTTTTTGCGGTATGTCCCCTGCATTGGCAGGTGGCCTCTCAACCACTGCGCCACCAGGGAAGCCGTGCATGTTTTTATAGTCTATTTACATATTATCTTAACACTTAAAAAAAGGCTAATTACCAAGGTCACACAAACTATGACAGAATATGTTTATTTTCTTATACCTACCTCTAGAATTCAGGTGATTAAATTCACAAACATGGAACTATTCTGCCATGAATTTTAAGTCTTATATCACATTTCTTTATGAAGGAAAAAAGAACTATATTTAAAGAATAAATGGAAACTAGTAAGAACAAAATAATAAACGTCCCCCCAAAAATATAATAAAAATGTCATTACCTGTAACAATAAGAAGCACATAGAAAAATATAACTACAAGCTAGGAACCTTTTTGTTTATTTTTTGGCTACGTTGCGTGGCTTGTGGGATCTTAGTTCCCTGACCAGGAATTGAACCTGTGCCCTCAGCAGTGAAAGCGCAGAGTCCTAACCACTGGACCACCAGGGAATTCCTGGGAACTTTTTCTTATCAGGAGTTGGGAAATTTTCTTATTCATTCTTTTACCTTAAGTGAATAAATACTAGCATGCCCTTAAAAGATCAAGTACACTTTGGTCCAATGGTGATTATGACAAAAATGCTGAGATTTGCTTTAAAGAGTGTATAAATGAACTATAAATTCAAGATTATAAAGATAAAAATGTTGTAGAGATTTACTGTATCATATAAAGTATATAAAGAATAAACTGTGAGAGATGCATCAAAAATTAACATTACAAAGAGTCACTCTTCAAAGAATAAAACTTAGTGAAATCATTAAAATATGCTGAAAGTCTGCTTTTTAAAAAGAAGGTAAATACTGGAATTATCTGCCACAACCCAATTCAGAGTAAGTGTACCCACCCTCCCAACATTTTAATGATTCCCAACCTTTAGGATTTATTACATCCAAATATTACTTACTGAATCTTTATATGGAATTTCTAGAAAATTTTGCTTGCATTTTTATCTGCTGAACATGACAAGATTAACAATAGATATAATGACTAGCTTGTTGACACGCTCTCCTACAGAAATTATTCAGAGGACAGAGGACAAAGCTCATTTATTCAATATTTACCAAGCGCAATACTAGGTACTGGGGATATAGTGAAGAAGACAGATATGATTCCTGCTTTCATAAATTCACAATTTGGACTGAGTTCCATCCTAGATTACTTTAGAATATTTTTAAAGTCTCATAAAAACAGAAATAACAGCTAAAGGAATGGAACAGTAAGCTTTGTATTTTAATACAACATAAACATTTCCTTAATTCTGCTTTCCAAACAAAGATAATTTTTTTCTCATACTTCATTGCTCTGAGAGAATACTTGGCTTTTTGGAAAACCAAGCAAATTCCTGTTCAGTCAGCTCTTGTACCATAAGCACATGAAAATTAAACAAAAATATAATTTATAATAGCCAGATTCCTATAATTCAGGGTAACTCGTAAGTAGCATCGAGTATTATGGGGTATTTCTTGATTATTTTGGCTCTGGCAATATAATCACTCTTTCAAAGTTATAAAGATGTATTAACATGCTGGCAATGCAGTTCTAATTGAGCTTCAAAACAACTGAAATACATGCAAAAGTTCTATAGATGCCATTCTAAAAGTGAATGTGTATATAAGAAACACTGGGGGCAAAGGGAGATTTTTCAAACATCCATTTCCCTTCTTGTGAGATTTACTGTTACTGACAGAAATGTGTTCTTAGATATGTGGGGGGCAGAAAAGAGACTGAGCATCTCTATTCTACTTGATCATTTGTCTTGCAAAAATGTGCTGTCATCATCATCACATTACCACCTTAACCCTGACCATAATACGCCAAAGGTAAATTAAGTTGTGGGTGGACTTTGAACCTCACTTCCACACCACATAATATATTTATTATTTCTGAGAGACATCAGGACTTGATACCCTATTTTCTCACCTGTTCTTAGAAACAAGGACTACATATGATATATATTGGTAAAGTCATGAATGAGGAATCCAAAACTCATTGTTTAGGAAGAGGCAGATTCTTAAAATGTGTATAACTTAAACTTCAATAAAATGAGACAAACTTTCATGGATAGACTTAGTCTACTAAAGCTGCACTTAACACTCTTACAAAACTTCCACGGGGCATGCCATCATTGTAAGTGCAACAATGCTCTAACAAATCACTATCTGCCTATGGGCTTTTCCACTAGTCTAATGTTTAACTCAGTATGTTAAGAGTTAGAATATTCCATTTCTTATCAACTATAAATGAATATTAAATAACACTTCACCAATCTAATAACCAATATCTTTAATATGAGATAGAATGACTAAATGTAATGTGTTCTGGATGGGATCCTGGGGAAAAAAAGATATTAGTGGAAAACTAGGGAAATTTGAACAAAGTACGGAGTTTAGTTAATAGTAATGTACCAATATTGGTTTCCTTAGTTGTGAAAAATGTACTAAACTAATGTAAAATGTTAATAACAGGGGTAACTGAGTATGTGGTATATGGGAACTCTCTATATGATCTTTTAAATTTTTCTGTAAATCTATAACTACTCTAAAATAAAAAAACTTATTTAAATAGAAAGTCAATAGAAAGGATTCAGCAAGAGAGGGAGACTGACTATACATAAGTGTATAGGAATAACACATACTCTAAGCATCCTGAGGAGATGGGACAGGAAGAAGGACAATTCCTCAATATTGAAGAAAGGAAAGAGGACAATTAGTGTAATTCAGAAAACGAGAGGGTTTCTGGTTAGTGGCTTCTCTCTTCTTTGTCATGTAGTGGGAGAGGGGAAGAATTAACCAGAGAAATACAATAGGGCAGCCAAGCGATACTGAGAATCCAACTGAGGCTGATGATCATAAATTCATAGAAGCACCAATCAGCCCTATTTTATGTCTTTCTCTACCAGAAATGAACTCTCTGACTGGTTTCTTATTTCCTACTCAAACAACGGATTTATGTTATTTTTACTACCCTACTTATAATATACTGCTATTGAAAACAAAAAAAACAAAGTTTTATCCTTTTAGAAAGACAAAATTTTATATTTTGTCTTGAAAAACATTTTTTTTTTAGATAAAGAGTATATCATCCATGGAAACATGAGCTCTAACAAATGTGAAGAATATTTTTCTATTCCCATCTCCTTTCCACGCATTCCCTAATCCTTCCCCTTCACATATAAACCTAGGGTATTGAAGAATAATTTTCTAATATACTTCAAAGAAACCATGGCTTTAGTAAGGTAGATAGATAATGAAAAGGATGAATCAGTAGAAACCAGAACAGAGCTGGCATGATTAATCTGAAATCTATAAGCCATTTCAGATCAAAAAGCAAGGGAGGTAGATAGGAACACTCAACACAATAAAAACTCCAGTCACTTAACATTCATTAGAGGGCACTGTTTTCCTTAATTTCATGTACACTGAAAAAGACAGGTCTTAGATGATAGCTTCAGTGATTAAACCATACCTTTAGTCCCAATCTGAAATATTTACTAACTCCAAAACTTAAGTACCGATCTTTAATAAAAATTGATAACCAAAGAATACTTGCAAGCTGGTAATTAAATGACAAAGTTACTTGAATAAAAATGTCTTAAGCAGTGATGCAAAATTATGATGATCATAAACCTATACCAAAGTCAAGTTGGTATTACACTTTAACCTTGTTGTATAATGGTGAATGTCAAATAACTACCGGTCCTTCTAGAGCCAGCTTAAGCACTATAAGTCTGTGATGTGCAAAGACATTTTACTTGCTGTCTCTGTAATTGTCTCATAGCACTTCATATATACTTCTACCATAGAACTAAAGTCATCCAAAACAGATCCTCACATACACAATCATCTCAATTTATGTCAAAGGTGACACTGCAATGGGGAAAGCTATCCTTTCAATAAGCAGTGCTAGGCTTCCCTGGTGGCGCAGTGGTTAAGAATCCGCCTGCCAATGCAGGAGACACGGGTTCGAGGCCTGGTCCGGGAAGATCCCACATGCTGTGGAGCAACGAAGCCCGTGCGCCACAACTACTGAGCCTGTACTCTAGAGCCCGCAAGCCACAACTACTGAGGTCCATGTGCCTAGAGCCCATGCTCCACAACATGAGAGGCCACTGCAATGAGAAGGCTGCGCACCGCAACGAAGAGTAGCCCCCGCTCACCGCAACTAGTGAAAAGCCCGCGTGCAGCAACAGACACCCAACGCAGCCAAAAATAAATAAACAAATTTATAAAATATATATATATATATATATATATAAAAATTTAAAAATAAGCAGTGCTGGGTCAACTGCTACAGATTGGGAGAAGACATCTGCAAGACATGTAACTGACAAAGGTCCTTTATACAAAATGTACAAAGAATTCCTAACAAACCAATAAGAAAAAGGCAGAAAGTCCAAGAGTGAAGAGATAACAGACTTGAACACTTAATTCAAAGAAGAGGATATCTAAATGGCCAATAAATATTAGAAAGGTGTTCAACTTAAGGCATCAGGAAAATGAAAAATAAAACCACAATGAGACAGCACTATACACTCACCAGAAAAGTTAAAAAAATTTTTTTTTAAAAAAGAAGAAACAATATCAGAAAATCCAATGGAGAGGGGCTTCCCTGGTGATGCAGTGGTTAAGAATCCACCTGCCAATGCACGGGACACGGGTTCAATCCTTGGTCCGGGAAGATCTCACATGCCTAAGCCTGTGCACCGAGCCTGTGCTCTAGAGCCCTCGAGCCACAACTACTGAGCCCACGTGCTACAACTACTGAGGCCTGCGTGCCTAGAGCCCGTGCTCCGCAACAAGAGAAGCCACCGCAATGAGAAGCCCGTGCACTGCAACAAAGAGTAGCCCCCACTCGCCGCAACTAGAGAAAGCCTGTGCACAGCAACAAAGACCCAACGTAGCCAAAAATGAATAAATAAATAAATTTATTTAAAAAAAAACTGCATGGAGAGCAACTAGAACTCTCATATACTGGTGATGGGAGTGTAAAATGGTATAATCACTTCAGGAACTATTTTGACAATACCTAGAAGAGCTGAATATATGCATACAATCTGATCCAACAATTCCACTCCTAGATATGCAACCAACAGAAATGCTTATATATGTTAACCGAAACACATGAACAGGAATAGTGATAGAAGCAATATTTGATCATAGCCAAAACTAAAAACTCAAATGTAAACGTCCATCAACAGAAGACTGGATAAAATATAGCATACTCACACAATGGAATACCATGCAACAAAAAGAACAAATGAATTACATAACCACATGCAATAACCTAAATGAAAAACAAGCACAACACTGAACAAGTCAATCACAAAAGGATACACATTGTGTACATACATAATACATACATAATAGGTAGGATATTTATTGTATACTATATATATAAACTTGTATAAATACACATTTTTATATATTTCAATAAAATGTATTTTAATAATTTGTATATTCATAATTACATAAAGTTCAAAAGTTTAAGAATAATCAGAAAAAGAATATCAAATGCATTTTTTAAATAAATAAGAATGTGTATGTAAATGAGAATAAAGAAGTCTTTCCTGATATTAAAACACTATAAACATAATATAATCAAAAGAGTGGGGGGACTTCCCTGGTGGCGCAGTGGTAAAGAATCTGCCTGCCAATGCATGGGACATGGGTTCAAGCCCTGGTCCGGGAAGATCCCACATGCTGCGGAGCAGCTAGGCCCGTGCGCCACAACTACTGAGCCTGCGCTGTAGAGCCCACAAGCCACAACTACTGAGCCCGCGTGCCACAACTACTGAAGCCCGCGTGCCTAGAGCCCGTGCTTCGCAACAGGAGAGGCCACCGTGGTGAGAGGCCCGCGCACTGCAATGAAGAGTGGCCCCCGCACATCACAACTGGAGAGGGCCCGTGTGCAGCAATGAAGACCCAACACAGCCAAAAATAAATAATAAATAAATTTAAAAAAAAAAAAAAAAAAAAAAAAAGAGTGGGAAAGGGCTTCCCTGGTGGTGCAGTGGTTGAGAATCTGCCTGCCAATGCAGGGGATACGGGTTCGAGCCCTGGCCTGGGAGGATCCCACGTGCCGCGGAGCAACTAGGCCCGTGAGCCACAACTACTAAGCCTGCGCGTCTGGAGCCTGTGCTCCGCAACAAGAGTGGCCGCGATAGTGAGAGGCCCGCACACCATGATGAAGAGTGGTCCCCACTTGCCGCAACTGGAGAAAGCCCTCGCACAGAAACAAAGACCCAACAGAGCCAAAAATAAATAAATAAATAAATAAACAAATAAATAAAACAAAAAAAACTGTAGGTGTGGATGTGTGTGGAAATTTAGAAACATTGCCACTTTCTAGAAAAAAAAGTGGGAAACATAGGTAAAACTAATCTTTGGCATTAGAAGGCAGGGATAATGGCTAAAGTTAAGGAAGTGAGGATAGAAAGTGAACAAAGAAGTGGCAGGACAGGTTTTCTGGGATTTTTGGAATTTCATTTATCTGGGTACTTGTTACACAGGTATGTTAACTTTACAAAAATTCATGGAGCTATACAATTATGGCTTATGTACTTTTCTGTGTATCTAGTACATATTCTGTACATCTAGCATGTATCAGTAAAATTTACCAAAAAATAAAATATACCTTAAATTCTACTCCAATATAATATCTTTAAACCCTTAGGAAGGGAAAATGACAAAATCCAGAAAGCAACATAATAAACTTTAGCTATTCAACAATTAAATATAAAAATTAATATAAAATGTTTATACCCAGAAAATCAAACAACCAGATCTGATGGTGCAGGTATAGTAGACTTAAAAACTTACTAAAGAAGCTCTCCGAGACCTTCGGCTCATTGGTTGATCAAATGGTGGACTGTTTATCTGCAACTTTTCAAGATATCCATCAGGTATTCTGATATCTGCAGGCAGTGATAACCGCTTATTTAAATCCTTTAAAAAAGCAGGAAAAAAAGATATTAGTAGGTAACCACAAACAGAAAAGACAAGGGCATTTTACTTTTGGATTCATGGGCTCTAACATATTATTTCTTAGTGATCAATAACTATAAAGTTTTATTGCAATTGTAAAGTTACCTACATTGATTATATATAATATACTGAATGCCAATGTATTTATTTACTGTAAGCAAAAGTATACAATATAGTTTAACAGAAATGGTATTCTACAACCCAGTTATTTCTGAGTCCCTTCACTGATAAATTCAACATGGAAATAATTTTGACATTATTATACCATAGTAAGAATAGGCAAAGTCTACCACAAAATGCAATTGGTTTAAATAACCAAATGGATATTGTATGATTTTGCATGCAACACAGTGAGACAGTTGAAATATTTTATTATTGCTATGCCAATGGGAAGAAGTAAATAAAAGGCATTTCTATTTCACTGTATTATGTGAATTGCGAGAAACATAAAGAGATCTTGCCTATATTATCACACCAAGAAACATAAATCCTTAAAAAATAAATCCCTACTGTTCAAAATAGTAACCAAACCATGAAACAAAATTGAGATGTATAGGAATTGTATACATATTTATTGAGAGAGATATGGCTTAAGTATAGATTTATATCATGTTCTCAAATGATAAGAGAAATAAAATGATGATAATCCTCCCATATTAGTTTTATATTTTACATAACCCTAAACAAATCACAGTCATTATTCTTGGAACGAAACAAAATGTTTACAATTTATCTAGAAGAATAAATAGAAAATATCCAGAAACATTCTCAAATAAGTATATATGTGGGGTGCATGGGTGTTAAGAAAGAAGTCTTTCCAGATACTAAATTATACAACTAAAAAAACATAACCAAGAGTGTGTCTCTTTGGGGGAAAAAAAATATACAGCTCAATGGAAGAATGAGAAAATCCAGATATAGATCCTAATATTAAATAAAATTTTTAAACATATGATAAAGAAAATCACATATATGGTGAAGAAAAATAAATATTATTATTACTATTTTTTAAAATAAATTTATTTATTTATTTTTGGCTGCGTTGGGTCTGTTGCTGCGCACAGTCTTTCTCTAGTTGCGGTGAGTGGGGGCTACTCTTCGTTGCGGTGCGTGGGCTTCTCTCGTTGCCATGGCTTCTCTTACTGTGGAGCACAGGCTCTAGAGCACAGGCTCAGTAGTTGTGGCACACGGGCTTAGTTGCTCCGCGGCATGTGGATCCTCCCAGACCAGGGCTCGAACCCGTGTCCCCTGCACTGGCAGGCAGATTCTGAAACACTGCGCCACCAGCGAAGCCCTTTTATTACTACTGTGATATAATTTATACAGTGATATGAACAGATTATCAAGTTGATTTCAGTAGTTGAAAATGCTATTTTTACCATTTAGAAACTGATACTGTTTTCTGTAACTGATTCAGAAGCAATCTTTGATCAGTGAAAATACAATCAACCAATAGGATAAATACCCTAATTGTCATTAACTCAACAGCACTCAAAAAATAACAATATTCTTATTTTAAAACATGTTCAATTTTTTGGAGAAAATTATTTTAATCTATAATATATATGGAAATAATATTCATAATCAACTTCTGTCCTCAAGGTTATACATAACATTGACAAAGAAAAGGAAATGAGCTCTTCATTCTTTTACATGGAGAAATAACTTATATGTGCTAGAGATCAGTAGGTATAAAAACCATAAAGGAAGTGATATCTATATTTATAATATAAAGAAAAAAAAAGCCAGTGCTTATTTTATGTATACCTTTTGAAATCTGAAATAAAATATTTATAAAATTTGTAGTATCTAGATGAATCTCAAAAATATAATTAAAATATTTTCTATAGGGCTTCCCTGGTGACGCAGTGGTTGAGAGTCCGCCTGCTGATGCAGGGGACACGGGTTCGTGCCCCGGTCTGGGAAGATCCCACATGCCGCGGAGCAGCTGGGCCCGTGAGCCATGGCCGCTGAGCCTGAGCATCTGGAGCCTGTGCTCCGCAGCGGGAGAGACCACAACAGTGAGGCCCGTGTACCAAAAAATATATATATATATATATTTTTTGTTTGTTTCTACAAAGAAGACTTTCTTAATGTATCATCCTGGATTTCTGAAACTTTTGAAAATCCACATCCCTTACAGAGACCCTACATAGTATTTTGCAGAATGTTTAAGTATAATTACTGTATACTTGCCTTGGTATAGTAGATAATTAGAAAAAAATAATATTCACAGACTAGTTTTTGCTAATGCAAAGAAACAACTTTCTTACAGGTGTCACTGCCCTAATCAACATTTTCAAATAGGCATTTATTCTGTTTGACACACACACACACATATATATATATGTATATATATATACACACACACATATATGCATATTTATACATATATATTTATACACACAAACACAGGCATATTTGTATTTTTTAAATGGTACCTCCATTGAGATCCGTCTATGTATACGATTTCTAAGACAAACACCCGTAGGTGACTGGACTTCATCAGATGATGTCCCAGAAGCTTGGTCACTCTCACCATCTGATCCCATTTTTAGATTTTCATGAACAATATCTGTATCAGAAAATGAAACATTATCTTAGAAGAGATGTATTAAATTCTACTATATCAATTTATTATCACCACAGGTAAGATGTAGACAGCCAACACATAAAAATCATAGCATAAGAAGTCTTTTACATTCTGGGTACCATAGGTGTGCAGTTAATAAAAACTGCACACTTAGAACAAATGTCCTAAAACAGTAGTATAAATCCTTTTATGCTCTCAGATTATGAAAAGTTATTTTAAAAAACTAACATTCAAGTTATTACCAAGAGTTGAATATTAAAATTAGAGACCGAAAATAACACTTGAGGATTATTTTAGTCAATTCTCTTATTTTCCAGATCTGGAAACTGACACCTTGAAAGGTTAAATGACTTTCAAAGGTCACAGAGCTTAAAGGCAGACCTAAAATAGAAACCTGGTCTTTTATTTAGTTTAGTATTCTTTCCATGAAATAATGGGTATTGGGTCTATAGCCAAATGAACTGGTTCTTTGAATATTCTTTTTAAAAACTGTTTTACAGCTGCTAATGCAGCTTCCCACCCCACTGTGTTAAAAAACAACAATTCAAAAAGTATTCACTGAGTATCACTTTGTATCATAACTACAAAGCAAGTACCACGAAATCTACTGGGGGCCAAAACATATTACACTTACATTACAAGGTGGATTATGATATTTCTTTTGTTTTGTTTTGTTTTCGGTACGCGGGCCTCTCACCGCTGCGGCCCCTCCCGCCGCAGAGCACAGGCTCCGGACGCCGCCCCGCGGCACCCTCCCAGACCGGGGCACAAACCCGCGTCCCCTGCACCGGCAGGCGGACTCCCAACCACTGCGCCACCAGGGAAGCCCGGATTATGATATTTTTTAAATAGGGATAAAAGATAAATGGGGGGCTTCCCTGGTGGCGCAGTGGTTGAGAGTCCGCCTGCCGATGCAGGGGACATGGGTTCGTGCCCCGGTGCGGGAAGATCCCCTGTGCCGCAGAGCGGCTGGGCCCGTGAGCCATGGCTGCTGAGCCTGCGCGTCCGGAGCCTATGCTCCGCAACGGGAGAGGCCACAACAGTGAGAGGCCCGCGTACTGCAAATTTTATCCCATCTGAACAAAATATTAACATGGCAGTGAAAGTCAATGTATTTATTGGGTGACTAATTCCTAATCCAATGGTATTTAATACATCCGAGGCCAAGCATTCTTTACTGCCACACTTTTAAAATGTTAAAGATAATTTAACCATGCCTTCCACTTCCAGCAAAATTTAAAAATCTTCCTTCCTCAAGGAAATGTTGAATAAAAATATAGTTTAAAATGTATAGCTAAGTTTGCATGAATATATGTTTAATACTTAGGAAGCAAAGACAAAGAGAGAACTGAAAGTCCAAAGTTGTTATGCAAAAATTGATTCTGTCACTTTCTTGGGATGGGCTTCTTATTTTGGTAAGAATGTGCTTGGATTTAGCAGCCACGCTGAGATAAAAGATGAAGCCTCGGGTGTCCCACCTGCAAACGAGAGCTCCTTTAGAAAGGCACGAGACTCTCAAAGAGCTACATCTTCAGTAAAAGGCGGACTTAAAAAAGAAATCTGCTCTTCTGCATGAGGACTACAAAGGAGCATATTAATCTCAGACTAGCACAGATCAAAAATCTTGAGTAGCAATCTGACTCAACCAAGAAACAGCTCATGTCATTACCGAGCCAAGTATAGTTCCGACATGGATACCAGTTGGTATTTTCATTTCCGTCAACAAGACAAAAGTGAAATGATGGAGGCTTACGTCAAGACTTCACTCATTTGTCACTGGTATGAGCAACTTCTTTTCTGAATCAGGTAATAGTTTCTGAGTAACTGAAGAATATTTACTTCTCAAATGGCTCAATTTTTGTGTAATTCACAATGTAACAGCTACAGACAGACAACACATTTTTAAATTTAATCTGCATTACTAACATTTTCAACGTCACTTTCTTAAGTTTAGACCAAGGATCAGCATATGTGACCTGTTTTTGTATGGCCCTGAGCTAAAAATGGTTTTGGCATCTTTAAAGAATTATTTTAAAAAGAAGATTATGCAACAGACCATATATGGCCCACAAAACCTCAAAAATTTTTACTGCCTGGCCCTTTACAGAAAAAATTTGCCAACCCCTAGTCTAGACAATCAAGAGAACAATAAATTAAGCCCTGATTTCAAGTGTTTTCCAACTTCTGTGGGGTAAATACTCCGTTCATGGCCAACCTCAAGCTACCCACATGGCATCACTGAACATGCAGAGGGAAATGTAATAGAAATAAATAAACCCCAAAGCATAGACAACAGTAAAGTGTAGTTAAATAATTAGGAAATAATGACTTTTGAGTATTCATTACCTTTGTTTTTAATTTAGTTTACTTAATTGTACGTGTATATAATTTAAATTTTAATAATGGCTATGTTTAACAATCAGCTTGCAAAATTTCTGAAAATTTTAACCATCATCTCTCATGAACCAGTGTAAGCCACAGACAAAACCCCCCTGTAGATAATAAGCTCATCCTCCTAAAATTAACAAAACACATGAGAAAATAATCTACTATGGCTAGAGTAAGCAGATAAAGCAAGAAGCAGAATAAAACCCTCAGGAACTTCAGTAAATATAATTATGTCATAAGACTATAAAATAATTATACTTAAAATTATATAAAAAACAAAACATGATAAATAAGAAACCATCAAAAAACACCAGAGAAATATACAGAAACTTGCAGATATATATTTTTCCTAGATATTTAAAATGACACAGTGATGTAAGAATAACTCAGGTAATCATCATATATACTAATTATTACACTAAGCTATCAAAGGGTGATAATCTGGAGTTACTAAGTATGACCCTAAATTAAGGACCATCTCAAACTGCTATTCATCTTGAAATCCTGCATCCACCTCTTAAGGGTTTTGTTTTCTTCCTGGTGGACAGATTTTCAAATATTATTCCTCTGTAGTGTCAGCACTACTGCCTCTCTAGACCCTTCTATCTTTCTGCTCTCAACTTGATTTTTACCTTACAAAAAAAACTAGATAATAAAGGCTGGCTGACTTGCATACAACTAAACCTAGCTATGGACATAAGCTACAGTCAGAAAATTTTTTAAAAAACAAATTACCTAATCTGCTTCCATTTCTGGGCATTGCCATGAAGGAGCCAAGGCTTCCTCCAATAACGCTATGTGGTCTCCGCAATGGAGGCTTCTTGAAGGACCCTGTGTACTGGTGGAGGAAGGAATGCATACTGTGAGAGGTTGGAGGCCTGCCATTCTTCACGATAGGCTCTGTGGTTCAGAGAATCCAAAAATCATTCCATCCAGGATCACATGAGAAGGATTGAGAAAGCAAGAGAGAAAACAAAACAAAAGATTATGATAGAGATCGTTACATTTAACCTCATTTGTTCGGCTATGTATATAAAGTACTAGAATTAAAATAATTTCTATGAAAAAATACAGAAAATTCTTCACTATTTGGAATTGATCTAGTAACTTAATTACCAATTTTTAATATAGTCGAAATTGGTTAGCAATCACAAAATTACTAATATAGCCCAAAGATTTTTGATCCGTTTAATACATCTCAAGACTGTTTCCATAATTCTACGTTTACTGACTGCCTCGTATAGTCTTTATGATTAGGCATGCTGCAGAATATAAAAGACATGATCCTGGCCTGAAGTAAGTTATATCCCTACTTGCTAGATATTCAAAAAAGTATGTCAAGTTAGTAAATAAAACAGAAGTACTTAAGTACAGATCAATATAGAAGTCCTGAAATTTATTACCCCAAATTTGGAATTTTTTACTATAAAGAGTTTTTAAAAAAAATCATAGGCCTATAACCATGCAGAAACATTACAAAAATACTTAAAAATTATTTAATTCTAAATGGGGGAGATCCTGTTTTATAATGTTTATAGGGAATCTCATGATGCCTTTCCACCTCCAAAGAGCTTTGGTAACTGTTAAGGACATGAAGTCTTCTGTGACTGACAGTCTTTTGTATTAGAATTACGTTTTTACTGGTAGCAGGCAGGAATTTTAAAAGGAAGTGGGCTTCTCTGAGTATCTTTTCCTCTAACATGCAGCTGGCTCTTCTTTTGTAGCTGATAATCAGGAGTAAGGATTATTTCCTGATGAGGAGATTCCTCTACATGTAAAGGTTTATCAGACACAGAGAACAACTGGCAGGACCAGGTGGTTCAGATCCACAGAACAAGAAAGACCATGGCATGGGCTTATGAAAAATGAACCAAGAAGGCCAGTGGGCTTGCGCCTCGGCTAATAATGGCTGCCTAAAAGGAGCAGAGAGGAGGAGGATGGGGCAAAAGAGCCCTCAAGGATCACACAAGGCCTAGGTCATCTACTCTGGGTAGAACACCAGACTGGAGGTAGGGGAAACGCATAACTAGTAAAGCAGAACATCAGTCCATGTCCCGTGCCTGTACATTCCTTGGCAATAGCTAGCTGATCAAAGATTTGGGGATCTTAACCTAAGCCTAGCAAAACAAACAATGATTTAACAATGAATGGGGAGAGGGTATCTGTCATTAACATATAAATTAGTTACAAACACTCGGGGATACAGGCTAGAACTATAAGAAACATCTTCTCTTTCTAGGTTATAATATTTCATATCTGGAATCATAATATATAAATATTCTGCCTAGAGACATTTGTTTTAGTTGCTCTCTGAAGTTATCCTGAGAAACATAGCTTTATAGTACTGGGGAATATTGCAAAAAAACAAAACAAAAAACAGAGATCATAAATACATTCAATTATTCAGGGGATATTTATTGTGTGCTTACCATTTGACAAGCACTCTTCCAGGCCCTGGGCATGAAGAGGTAAACAAAACAAACAAGGTACTACTCTTTGAAACTATAAAATCTACTGAAGGGGAAAAAAGATAAGAAACTAATAAATAAGAAAAATATCAGATAATGACAGGTAATATGCAAAAGATTAAAATAGAGAAATATAGTAGAAAATAAATGAGTGGCTATTTTACACTGGAATATTGAAAAAAGTTCTCTCTGTAGAGGTATTTTCAAAAGAAGTATAAATGCAAGAAAGAGCCAGTCATAGGAAGATGGGTGAGTGGTGGGTTAGAAGATATTCCAGACAAAGGGAAAAGCTACTGCAGAAGTCTGCATGTGGCAAAGAGTTTGACTTATTAGAGCAATGGTCCTCAAACTTTAGCATGTTTCAGCATCACCTTCAAAGACTTGTTAAAACACAAGATTTCTGGGTCCCACCCCCAGACCTCCTGATTCAGTTAAGTCAGGCATGGAATCCAAAAATTTGCATCTCTAACAAATTCCCAGGTGATGCTGATGTTACTCATCCAGGGGTCACACTTTGAGAACCACTGCATCAGAGAAACAGAAAGAAAGCAAGTGTAGCTATAGTAATAATTGTGGGGGGAACAGTGTTATTAAGTAAGATCAGAGAAGAGAAGCAGATTTATATGTCACCACAGAAGTCTAAATTTCACTCTGAGATTGGAAGCAGTTTATGGTAGCTCTGAAGTAGGAGGTAATATGATCTGATTCATGTTTTAAAAATATCACTCTGAGGGGTCAGGGATAGTGGGAGGTAAGGAGGCAGGGACGACTTATAAAGGGGTAGCATGCGAGGGGTCTCTGTGGCAACTGAGTAGCTCTTTATCCTGACTGCACTGGTGGTTACATGAATCCACACATGTGATAAAATGACATAGAATTATATTCACGCTTTATTCCAATGTTAATTTCCTGCATTTGACAATGTTCTATAGTCACAGAAGGTGTAACCAAAAGTGGGGGGGGGGTACTGAGAGAAGGTACAAGCAACCTCTCCGTACTATCTCTGCAACTTCCCCTGAATCTATTAATTATCAAAAATTTAAAAAATTTTTAAACGTCACTCTGGTTGCTGCTGGAGAACATATGATAGGAAAACAACAGAAGGGAAACAGGAGGAGGAGACTATTGTATAGTACTCTAAGCAACAAATAATGGTGGCCTGGACTAGGATGAAGAGAAGCAGGCAGATTTAGGATATACTACACAAAGGCAGAACCAGAAGGCCAGCAGACATGCCTGCAAAATTACTTTCATACGTAACTCTCCGCAACCCACCACAGCTTTTAGTGATAACCTACATTAAAAATATTTATCCAAAGAAAAATTTTAAATCTCCAATAGAGTGACTGTTAAAAATATATGAAATACAATATGTGAAAGGACAATTGGAATCATGTGTCAAGTATGCAAATGACTATCATTAACAGTGAGTTTTTAAAAGTTATTTATGTAGTAAATATACAGGAAACTACAATGGTAGAGGAGGGAAGAAAGGGTAAAAGAGAAAATAATCAAGGATAATTCCTGGATTTCTAGTTTTAAGTGGTTTAGGTTAAGTGAGGGAAGTTGGAGTAAAAGCTGATTTGGGGGGGAAGGAAATCAAGCTTTGTAGTTTAGTCATATGTATTAAATTTAAGGTTCTTATTAGACATCTATGTGGAGAAGCCAAGTAAGCATTTTGATATGAATCTAAAGATCCAGAAAAAAATCCTGACTAGAGAGACAAATTTCGGTGTAGTCAGCATTACATAGTAGCTGAAGTCATAGGACTAGATGAGGTCAAATATTCACACATTTCAAGATTATGACAGCAATTAACTGGACAGTTCAGTAAAATAATAATACTCTGTATTTTAAAAAGAAGTGGAAACCTTTAAGGCATTATGCTAAATGAAATAAGTCAGACACAAGAGGACAAATAGGCAAAGGAGAATAGTGGTTACCAAGTCCTGAGGGGAGAGGAGAATGGGGAATTACTGTTTTGGTTTTTTATAATTTCTATTTTATATTGGAGTATAGTTGATTTACAGTGTTGTGTTAGTTTTAGGTGTACAGCACAGTGATTCAATTACACATATATGTGTATCCATTGTTTTTCAGATTCTTTTCCCATATAGGTTATTACAGACTACCGATCTGTTTTCTTTTTTTTTAATTAATTAATTAAATTTCAGCTGCACTGGGTCTTCGTTGCTGCGCGCAGGCTTCTCTAGTTGTGGCGAGTGGGGGGCTACTCTTGGTTGCAGTGCAAGGGGCTTCTCATGGAGTGGCTTCCTTCTCTTGCGGAGCACGGGCTCTGGGCATGCGGGCTTCAGTAGTTGTGGCTCACGGGCTCTAGAGAGCAGGCTCAGTAGTTGTGGCATGCCTGGCTCAGTAGTTGTGGCACACGGGCTTAGCTGCTCTGCGGCATGTGGGATCTTCCAGACGAGAGCTCGAGCCTGTGTCCCCTGCATTGGCAGGTGGACTCTCAACCACTGCGCCACCAGGGAAGTCCAGAATTACTGTTTAATGTGTACAGTGTTTCAGTCTGGGCTGATGAAAAAGTTCTAGATATGGTTACTGGTGGTGGCTGCACAACAATGTGCATGTATGTACTAACTAAAACTGTATGCTTCCAAATGGTGAAAATAGTAAATTACAGGTTATATATATTTTACCACAATATATTTTAAAAAGTAATGGAAATCTATATGAAAACCTGCACTAGATCTTTCCTATTCTATAATTAGCTCCAAGTAAGGATTTCAATGACTTTTTAATACCATAACATGGCAATCATTAGATTCCACTAAGAAATTTATTTGACATCTTATTTATTTGGATATTCTGATTATGTGTAATACTATGATCAGGAGAACGAATTTCTTAGCCAACACCTCGTAGCCTTACTCACTCCCTGGTTCCTAATCCTGCTCTTGTAAGCTCTCTTATTAACCAGATCCTATTCCAGACCCTACATACATCCAATGAAGTCTGTGCTTTCAGCCTCATCCTCTCACAGACCTTGTGCTATTTGGAGGAGTTAGCACTACTTAGAACACCCTATGTCATCCACTATTGTCAAAAACTGTCACTGCTACCGTGTAGTGTAACAGTCCCCAACCTTCTTGGCACCAGGGACCAGTTCCGTGGAAGACAACTTTTCCACAGATAGGGTGGGGTGGGGTGGGGGTGGGGGATGGTTCAGGCGGGTAACGGGAGCCATGGGGAGCGATAGATGAAGCTTTGCTCACTTGCCCGCCGCTCACCTCCTGCTGTTTGGCCCCGGGCGGGGGTGGGGTGGGCGGGTTGGGGGACCCGATGTATCAGATTACCAGGAGAAAGGGAGAAACCTGGAAATAAGGTCTCCAATATCCATAAAACTAGTCTTGTTATTCTGAACAACACGATAAACTGTTCCAGTGCCACAGACTGAGGAGTAAGGACAAGAAACTGAATATCAGGAAAACTGGACCATTTCAATCTTTGCCTTTTGGGGGTTTTTTTTTTTGTTCTTGTTATTGCTGCCTTTGTAAGCCTCAAATAGTTTACGGATAATAAAACATTACTTTTGCCTTTCTATAAGTGTGATCTATTCTCTTCATCATAATTAAATTGTCACCTGTCCTCCTCATCAAATCAATAATTTCAATACACTTCTCATTACAGAGTAAGGCTAACTACTTAAAGACAACATCATGAAATATAACTTTCTGTATGTCTAAAATCATAGTAAGACTTCTAGCAAGCAAATCAAGAATCTATGAGAAAAAGGTATATTTCAGATGAACTGTTTTTACTGAGATGAAATTCACTAACATAAAATTAATCATTTTATTTGGTAGATGTACAATGTTGTACAACCATCACTTCTATTTAGTTCCAAAATATTTTCATCACTACCAAAGGAGACCCTGTATCTACTACACAGTCACTCCGCATTCCCCCCTCTCCTGAGTCCCTGGCAACCACTCAGCTGCTTTTTGTCTCTGGATTTACCTATTCTGGATATTTCATAAAAATGGAATCATAGAATATGTGACCTTTGGGGTCTGGCTTCTTTCAGTTTTCAAGATTCATCCATATTGTAGCATGTATCAGTACTTCATTCCATTTTATGGTTGAATAATATTCCATTCCTGGAATATGTCACATTTTGTTTATACATTCATCTGTTGATGGACATTTGAGTTGTTTCCCCCTTTTGGCTACCGTATATACTGCTGCTATAAATATAAACATTCATGTGCAAGATTCTGTTTGAATACTTGTTTCAATTATTTGGATATATTCCTAGGAATGGAACTACTGGGTTATATGGTAATTCTATTTTTAACTTCTGAGGAACTGAGATGAATTAATGTTTGACAGGTTTTTTTTTAAATGAAACATTCAGTGCCTTCTCAGTTACTAAAAAAAAAAAAATTTGATGTGCTCAGAATTCTCTTTCCTTGAAAGTACTTTAGAAAAAAATGTTTCTTATACTTCAGTTTGTAAATTTTAGTGCAAAAATTTCATTTTATAATTAGGAAAAGCTGTATTGAGTTAAGGCCAGTATGCTTAAATCAACCACATTTGCAAACTTTCAACCTAATTTTAACACACTAAATATAAATTCAAGATTCCTCTTTCCCTGGGTCCAATCCACCGATCAATCTGTAAACACACTAGCTTATCTAGAAAGGTACTCTAATGCGAACTATAATTATATTATACATTTATAACTGAGTTAAAGCATTCACAGTATGACTCCTAATTATCAAAATAGAGATAATAGCTCAAATTCTCTTTGGATGGAGGTAGAACATGTATGAGTGACAGTGTATGTACATTTTGATACACCAACTGTATCATATGCATTATAATTTTCCCAAGATTTTTATAGTATTAGCCCCATTTAGGTGTACTTTCTCATTTGATTTGTCCTAGAATATGCATGAGAGACACCTGCCTATATATAATGCAAGAGTAAGAGGATTCTGCTCATACAAGTGACTGAACAACAGACAGCAGATGAAAAGTTGGTTTAGTTTATTTAAGAAAGTTATAAACTATATTCTTCCTCCTCAAGCCAGCACTACCACTATATAGTTGTTAGACAAATATCACTTGCTTTACAAACTGGTTATAGTGTATGTGAGAAGATCTTTTAAGAAGCATAGTCTGCCTCTTCTCATTCATTAAACCATATTCAGACACAGACTGTGTGTGCTACCGATCTTAGGAGCTTTTTACCTTTAAGATAAACTCCATAAAGAAAGAAAATGTTGGAACCAGCTATCAGGTACTGAAAGATAACCAAAAAGGTAAAGAATCTTTGTGAAAGCTGTCCCATGTGCTGTTGTTATACATAGGAAATAAGTAATAGCAGATATAACTCAGAGATAGCCTATGCTACCAGCAATCTCTGCAACCCAAGAGGCATCAGTCTATTATGACATCTTCAAGTATTATTTCAAGTAATTCGAAAAACTTAAAGAGGAAACTCAGTAGAGTTTCTATTTTCTCTTCTTTACTAATTGTTAATGTTACTACTAGAATAAAAGTAAATTTTAAACTATGTTCTACTTGAAAAAAATTTTCAATGTTTAACCATTCATTATAAATTAAGCATGTTTTAAGACAATTAATACTAAAATATTCCAGGAAATATGCTATGAATCTAAAATATTAATTAGCTCTCCAAAAAGTATGTACATTTTCTTTGACTCACACTCTTTTTTTTATTTTTAAGAGGTTTGTCTTGTAGTCAAATTCCCATCCAGAATGTGTTCCCAGAAAGCATCTATCAAGATGTATTCTGTGCTTACTTTACCCCTGAATATCACTGGCAAATAGCTCGCAAGACTCATGGATCATAAGAATGAATATACAGGGTTTAATTAATAACAAGAAATCAAAGGGGATCTGAGAGAGAATTAAGGATTTTTCTCCTGGCAAAAGGAATAAAAGTAAAACATTATAATATCAGCTTTGAGATTTGATCCAAATGTAAAGTATTTCTCTCCTAAAGTAAATTATATCCAAATTATTATTTTAAATTTTCTACCAAACTCATCTATGTTTCCCCTCCTATATTATGAGCCAGATAACCTTGAGTAAAATAATGACCCTTCTGAGGAAGAGATAAACTGAAGGTTGGGTAGGATAAATTACTTACCCAGAGTCATGTAACTAATAAGTGTGTAAGTGTATCCCAAATTCCAATCCATGACTTTTAAAATAAATTTATTTATTTACTTTATTTTTGGCTGCGTTGGGTCTTTGTTGCTGCACACGGGCTTTCTCTAGTTGCGGTGAGCAGGGTCTGCTCTTCATTCCTGTACGCGGGCTTCTCATTACGGTGGCTTCTCTTGCTGTGGAACATGGGCTCTAGGTGCGTGGGCTTCAATAGTTGTGGCATGCGGGCTCAGTAGTTGTGGCTCATGGGCTCTAGAGCACAGTCTCAGTAGTTGTGGCACATGGGCATAATCGCTCCGCGGCATGTGGGATCTTCCCGGACCAGGGTTCGAACCCATGTCCCCTGCATTGGCAGGCGGATTCTTAACCACTGCGCCACCAGGGAAGTCCCAATCCATGACTTTTAAAGTCCAGAGCACTTTCCATTATACCTTTCCCTCTCTCACAAGGGCAGTTACATTTCATCCAGAGGGGGTGAGGGTATTCATGTTTTCACCAACTGCCACAAACCTCTAAACAGAAGAACTTCAGGCAGAGGCAAGGAGGAGAATCTGTACCTTATGACACACTGGCAGCCATTCCTGTAAGCTCCTTCCCTGGTTATTACTATGACATCTCTAGGGCTATTTCAGTTTTGAATATGTAGGCTTGTTCTACAGATTTCATCAGGATTTTGCAGCTTAATCCATTCAATTTAACAAACTTTTTATTTTATATCAATATCTGTGTACTAACTACTTTACACTGTAAAAAGAACTGTCAAACTTGTGAAACATTATATGCCTATCTACTGTAAGTGCTTTCAATACTATGGATAGATTCTTTGGTCAATATAAAGTAAAAAAAATGGTATGATTCACTCATATGATAAACCTTGTCGTCTATGTGGATAGTCAATATATGCATATATAATGTTATAAAACTGATGAAATTTAAAACAGGAATTTCACAAACTTTTTTTTTTTTTTGGCCACGCCGCATGGCTTGTGGGACCTTAATTCCCTGACCAGTGATCGAACCCAGGCCCTCAGCAGTGAAAGCACAGAGTCTTAACCACTGGACCACCAGGGAATTTCCAGGAATTTCACAAACTTACTATGCACTTTTAAGCTGTATAAACTTTGGTTATAAGAATAACAAAAATATTTAAATGTTAATTTGAAAATAGCTACTTAACTAGGATAATATTATACAAAGTATTCTTATTTAAGAACTAATGAAAAATGGAAAGATAAACAGGATAGAGAATTCATCAGGGTTAGAGACCAGCTATAGTAACACTGTTGGAGTAAGAATGGAACATTCCAGTAAGCAAGCAAAAGTTACTGAACTAGGGAAGGAGGCAGAGAAATAAACAGAAGGAACCTACTAAGGACTAATCAGGAAAGTAAATTTACATTCGATTTATCACGTAATTCAATTCTCTCCTCCCCTTCCCTACCCCCTAAATATTTACCATTATCTTTGCTGCTGTTTTCTTCAATAGTCATTTGTTCAGCCAATTCAGACAACGATTCATCAATAGTCTGGCTTCCTCGAAGCGTGAGGGATAGCCTTCTCTTAAATTTTTTCATCCTATCAACTGAATGTGACTTGAAAAATCCTGAAAGAAGAGAACAGAATGAACATAAGATTAAAGCTATGAATATCTTACAGCTCCAGAAAAATGCTGTTCTCGGTTTACTGGGAATCTTCAAAATAAGAATAAAATGAGGAATTCTCACATCCATCAAACATCACAAAATCCAACCCTTCCTTAAAAAGATCCACTCACTTGAATTAATGCCATATTCATATCGCATCATCAGAAGAGCAAGAATTCTACAAAACTAAAGACTGAGATTTTAAGCATCACAACTAAACTTAGAAGGATTACAAATCTTCCTAAAATGAGCTTTGTAAAAACCAATTTAGTGAAAATATATCATTATTTTGATGTGTAGGTTCCATTATTATAAGTATCAATCATCATATTGGAACCAGTCAGTGATATCTTTAAGTATAACTGAGGGGATAAGACAGGTGAAAGAGGTGGGGTAGGGAGAGAATAAAGAAAGATGCTTGACAATTTATTAAACAGCTCCAACAGAAATTTTCTTTTTTAACTTCTTATTTAGCCAATATATTGGGGGTTTGTTCTTCCCCCCACCCTGGTCAGCTGTCAGGAGTCTCCTCCTATTATTATAACAATGCCAAATTTTAGAAGGAAAAAATAAAAGTCAAATTAACAGGTTTCAAATGCCTACTCCATACTAGACACTCACGTCTCTGAATTCATTTAGTCTTCCTAATTCTAAAGAGCATACTATACTATCCCATTTTCACAAATAAGCAAACAGGCTCAAAGAAGTTCCCTGACAGAAGGCGAACAAACAATTATCGATAGAACTGAGATTTAAAACTAAGATTAACGGGCTTCCCTGGTGGCGCAGTGGTTGGGAGTCCGCCTGCCGATGCAGGGGACATGGGTTCGTGCCCCGGTCCGGGAGGATCCCACGTGCCGCGGAGCGGCTGGGCCCTTGAGCCATGGCCGCTGAGCCTGTGCTCCGCAGCGGGAGAGGCCACGGCAGTGAGAGGCCCACGTACCGCAAAAAAAAAAAAAAAAAAAAAAAAAAAACTAAGATTACCATTTACCTTTTCCCCCACATTTTAACATCTCTGAAATCAGGATGTATCACAATTACAGTTAAGTCCCCTACATACGAATGAGTTCCATTCCAAGAGCGTGTTCATAAGTCCAATTTGTTCATAAGTCCAACAAAGTTAGCCTAGGTACTCAACTAACACACGCAGCTATATAGTACTGTACTGTAATAGGTTTATAATACTTTTCACACAAATAGTACATAAAAACAAACACAAAAAATAAAGAAAACATTTTTAATCTTACAGTACAGTACCTTGAAAAGTACAGTAGTACAGTACAACAGTTGGCATACAGGGGCTGGCATCGAGTGAACAGGCAAGAAGAGTTACTGACTGGAGGAGGGAGAGGAGGTGGGAACTGGCAGAGTTGAAGGATCATCTGCAATAGGAGATGGAGGGCAAGCTGCAATTTCACTCACGCCTGATATTGATGGAACACATATTGCATCTCTGAAAGTTCACAACTTGAAGGTTTGTATGTAGGGGACTTACTGTAATGGGATGTCAATTGTAATTGACAGCTTTCTTTTTTCCTAGTAGTACATACACTAATGGTATAATTCATAGTGGAGTCTTGGATATGATCAAACAAGGTATCTGCCAAAACCAATTCCTCAATTATTTACCTGTAACTTCTTTTCTAATTTACAGTCTTAATTGTGGTGAGCTAGTTTACCAGATTACCAAGTGTACTGTAACCATTACCCCAACTAAGAGCTTCTTCTAACTCCCCTATGCTAAAATACCTGTTTTACCATTTTGCTTATTTTCTCATCCTAGGGCTCTATTCCAAGTAGCTGAGTGTGCTGAACAAGTGAACTCTACATAAGATATTTTTAATGAATAATTTTTGTTTGCTCAAAGGCTCGGGGTAGGGTACTGAATACAAGTTTACAAGTGATAATATTATGTTTTACCAACTCTGTTTTACATACTTAAAGACAAATCAATGTTGCTGAATATTTTCTACTAACCTTCCAGCTGACCTCTTTCCAGTTGTGCCTAAACCGCAATTAAACCTACTGGGTTCTAAATTTTAGTTATTATATTTTCAATCCTAGAATTCCTATTTGATCCCTTTCTATAGATTCAAGTTCTCTACTGAAATTCTTCACCTTGCCATCTGTTTTCATGACTAGGTTATAGTATTTTAAAGTTCTTGTCTATAACTCCAGAATTACACAACCTATGAATAACCTGCATAACCTGTTTCTATGCTGGTTTTTCTCTGTTGGTCCTGTTGAATGCATAGTAATTTTTTTACTGAATACTACACATTGTTTGTGAATGACTGTATGAAAATATGTAAGAAAAAATGTAGAAGCTCTGGATGATGTTATTATCTTCTTCCAGAAAGGATTTATTTTTTTTCTAACAAGCAGTCAGAGTAAGAGATTACCTCAGTCCAATCAGGAACAGAGCTGGCCTGAGACTGAGTTTCAGATACTATAAAGTCTGGCCTACTTCTGTTTGTTCCCACTCCTATGGTGTGGCCTTTCAAAAGATTCAAACTGCAAACCTAGGACTAAAACAACAACAAAAACTATTGAAAGCTCCACTCAACTCCCTCAGTTGCTTTTTGCTCACCTCTCATACACTGCTCAACTTTTATCCTCTTATCCAAAAGAGCTTAAGAGTTAGAAAATATCTCTAGAGGAAACCCACAGAATACGTCTATTTCTCTTCTCTCCTGAATCTTTACTCCTGAAGTCTTGACTGACTCAAAAGCTCTACGATGCCTTCAAACTATATTTTTTCCCTAGTCTCATAGGGAGCCTTAGTCTGTCTGATACAAGTTCCTCCCATCACAGGCAGAAATGGACATTCAGATGTGGATTAAAGGAGATAACATATACTTTAGCAAACAAGGTGAATTTATAGGAGGCAGTCAGTAAACTTTAAGAGTTGTTTCCAACTAAGAAACCTGTAACTATATGGCTGTCCTAAATGCTAGATTCTTTACTTCTCAAAGTCAGCCTTTATATAGCTCTACCTTGACAGTCAGTAATCCATGCCATTTGCTTAAAACATATTAGATATTTAAGGTGAATTGAGCTATCACCAATCTTCATCTACCCTTTTGTTTCTCTAAGGATTGATACCAGAGACACCCTCCTTTGTATCCAGAATCATCCTATGCAGTTAAGGGGTAACTCTGCAAGCTTGGGGGGTTAAACTCTGCACATTCCAAAGAAAGGAATCACCTAAGACAAGCTCCTAGGAGATAACCTCTGACCCCTTGCAATATCCTGCCTGATAAATTTCTTTGTATACCTAAAATCTTGGGCCACACCAGATAATTTATATTAACAATATGAATTATGGTAAATCCCTATCTCTGTATGCCTGGGGCTTTGGGCCACACCATTTATCAGCCTGACCTCAGGGAGGGAGGAGACATAAGGGAAACTGGAGACTAAGTAACTAAAGACAGTCATGTAGGTACTTCCATGGCTATGTAATTGACCCCTAAAAAAAATCTCTGGACACCAAGATTCAGGTAAGCTTCCCTGGCTGGCACCACTTTGCCATGCTGTCATACAGGACAACTGGAGGAATGGAGCACTGTCATGCAATTCCACTAGGAGAGGATAACCGAAAACCCGCACCTGGTTTCTCTTGGACTCCACCCTATATACCCTTTCCCCTGTGCTGATTTTAATCTGTTATCTTTTCACTGTAATAAAACAATCATGAGTTTAACAGCTTTTCTCTGATTTCTGTGCCCTTTTAGCAAATTATCAAGCATGAGAGTATCTTAGGAACCCTCAACACACACTCCTTCAAGAAATCTGTGTGCCCTAACAAAAACCTCTAAGCGCTAGTAGCTCACAGTTACCAACTTTTTGACTCCAATTTTCTCAGTCAAGTGGTCACGAATGTCTACGTAACTATACAAACATCACCACTTCAGAATCTTGCACACCATTTTTGAAAGCTTGCTGACCATGTACCTGCCTCTTATTTTAGATGACAAATAAGGATAAAATAACAAACTATAACAGACATGTTATTACAGAATTAATTCACATAACATGGTAACATCCCATTCTGACCATGTATGTGAAAAGTGGTCACTCCAAACTGCCTTGTACTGTAAATAAAAAATATGCCCTGGATTTTAAAGACTTAGTATTTTAAAAGAATGTAAAAAATCTATTGTTATATGCATAACATGATTTTGAAAAATTCTAGACATATTTAAGTAAAATTTATCAATATTTCTAAAACTAACTCTACTAATTAAATATACCTGCAAAATACTTTAAAATTCAGTATGGTGCTCACATTATATTTCTATTGGGCAATGCCACTATAGAGCGCCAAGTAAATCTTGATGGCTTTAAGTGGGTACAGAAAAGGGGGGGAAGGGAAATCACATAAGCCTTAACTTTTTCTTCATACAATGCTTTTGAACAATATATTAGTTGAAATTCTATGTGTTTATAACTCAGAACAGTATGCATTTCCATCAAGAGCGAAGAAAATTCTAGTATATAAAGTAACTAACTTTATGTATTTTCTACTCTGTCCGGAATAAGAAGGACATTTCTAATTCATTAATAAGAGGTGCAGTGGTTAAGAATCCGCCTGCCAATGCAGGGGACACGGGTTCAAGCCCTGGTCTGGGAAGATCCCACATGCTGCAGAGCAACTAAGCCCGTGAGCCACAGGTAAGGAGCCTGCGCTCTAGAGCCCGTGAGCCACAACTACTGAGCCCACATGCCACAACTACTGAAGCCCGGGCACCTAGAGCCCATGCCCCACAACAAGAGAAGCCACCACAATGAGAAGCCCGCGCACCGCAACGAAGAGTAGCCCCCGCTCACCGCGACTAGGGAAAGTCCATGCACAGCAACGAAGACCCAATGCAGCCAAAAATAAATTTATAAAAAAGAAAAACTTCATAATAAAACACATTGCATCCTCAAAAAGGTCCTATTTTTTTAATCTTCCGTGCTATAACTGTAACCTTTTAATTAAGTCACAATGATCAGTAAACACAGATGTTAAGGAATTTCATCAACGATGCCTAGATCATTATTAAAGAAAAAATACTCCCAAGTTAAAGATTCCTTGACATATCTAATTATCTTTAAGAAGAATTATGCATGTCAACTTTTTTGCCCATTAGATTGAGGACAAAAACACATGCAATGCTACAATAAAACACCTTTTGTGAAGTTAATATTACTATTTACATTAGCTTGAAGGTTAACTAATATGTACTGTATATTAATAAAGCAGTGCTAAATTACTGATTTCCTAAAACCAAAACCCTCGAGAGTTGCGTTAAAGGACTTCCCTGGTAGTCCAGTGGCTAAGACTCCATACTCCCAACACAAGGGGGCCTGGGTTCAATCCCTGGTCAGTGAACTAGATCCCACATGACGCAACCAAGAGATCGCAAGCTGCAACTAAAGATCTCGCGTGCCGCAACTAAGACCCAGCACAGCCAAATAAATAAATAATATTTTTTAAAAAACAGTTGGGGTAAAATATTTTTTCTGTTTTAGCAAAAACTTTTATTTGGGATTGTTAGGCTCTTTACACTGTCGTTTTCATGAAGATTAAGATATATTAACAGTAATTTATAGTGAATGCTTAAATATTGTTTTATATTTAAATCCATGCCACTGAAAAAGCTATTTTTATCTTAGAAGTAAGTGTACTGTAATTTAAAATAAACCCTAAATAAAAACTACACAACTGTTTGGTTTTAATATTTTAAAGACTTAGCTATCTAGAGAACAATTATAAATGCTCAAATTTCAACATAAGCTTTACCCTGCAAAGGGCTCTTTCCTGACCCTGACCCTCTCTATTCCTTTATCCTTAGTTTTTTTTTTTTTACTCACAGTTGTTTTGTTTTTACCACGTATAAATAATACATATATATTCCATATATATATACCCATTCGAATATATCTGTGTGCATGTATAATACAAAACAACTTTTATGCCTTTCTAGTTGTCAAAAAGATCTCCAGCTTTTTGCCATAGCTAGATCAAATTTTAAAAGGTAAAGGAGCAATAAATGATACTCAGAATGACTTACTATAAACTCTGCCTCTTTCTCTTCCTCCCTCCCCTATATATATTTATACACACACACACACACACACACACAGCTGAAAATGTTCAAAAATCAGTTTCCAACTACAAGTGCTTAAAAGAAACATGTAATGTGTTACCTTACTTTATCACCTAAAATTTGATCTGGGATTGCCTGCTGTACAATTAAGAAATTTTTTCATGTTTTTTTTTTTAATCCTGAAAATGTAATTACAAGCATACATAAGCATGCAGTAAAACAAAGTGCATCTTTATTGTACTTTGTTTTACTGCACAACAGATAATGTGTTTTTTACACTAATGGAAGGTTTGCAGCAACCCTCCAAGTCTACAGGTGCCATTTTTCCAAAAGCATTCGCTGACTTCGTGTCTGTCACATTTTGGTAATTCTCACAATATTTCAAACTTTTTCATTATATTTGTTGGGTTGATCTATGATCAGCGATCTTTGATGTTACTATTGTAACTGTTTTGGAGCACCACAAACCTCGCCCATCTAAGACAGTAAACTTCATAAATGTTATATGTGTTCTGACTGCTCCACCCACCAGCGGTTCCCCCAACTCTCTCCCTCTCCTCAGGCCTCCCTATTCCCTGAGACACAATACTGAAATTAGGCCAATCAATAACCATACAATGGCCTCCAAGTGTGCAAGTGAGAAGGGTCGCACATCCCTCACTTTAAATCAAAAGCTAGAAATGACTAAGTTTAGTGAGGAAAGCATGTTGAAAGCCAAGACAAGCCAAAAGCTAGGCCTCTTGTGTTACACAGTTAGCCAAATTGTGAATGCAGAGGAAATATTCTTGAAGGAAATTAAAAGTGCTACTCCAATGAACACCCGAATAAGAAAGCAAAATAGCCTTACTTCTGATATGGAGAAAGTTTTAATGCGCTGGATGGAAGATCAAGCCAGCCACAACATTCCCTTAAGCCAAAGCCTAAACCACAGCAAGGCCCTAACTCTCTTCAATTCTATGAAGGCGAGAGAGATGAGGAAGCTGAAGAAAAGTCTGAAGCTAGCAGAGGTCGTTGGTTCACGAGGTTTAAGAAAAGATGCTATCTCCATAACATAAAAGTACAAGGTGAAGCAGCAAGTATTGATGTAGAAGCTGCAGCAAGTTACCTAGAAGATCTAAGATAATTAATGAAGGTGGCTACCCTACACAACAGATTTTCAATGTATACAAAACAGCATTCTATTGGAAGAAGATACCATCTAGGACTTTCATAGGAGGAAAAATCAATGCTTGGCTTCAAAGCTTCCAAGGAAAGGGTGACTGTTGTTAGGGGCTAACGCAGCTGGTGACATCAAACTGAAGTCAATGTTTATTTACCATTCCAATCATCCTAGGGCCCTTAAGAATTATGCTAAATCTACTCTGCACGTGCTTCGTAAAAGGAACAACAAAGCCTGGATGACAGCACATCTGTTTACAACATGGTTTACCGAATATTTTAAGCCTCCTTTTTTTTTTTTTTTTTTTTTTTTTTTGCGGTTCGCGGGCCTCTCACTGTTGTGGCCTCTCCCGTTGCGGAGCACAGGCTCCGGACGCACAGGCTCAGCGGCCATGGCTCACGGGCCCAGCCGCTCTGCGGCACGTGGGATCTTCCCGGACCGGGGCACGAACCCGTGTCCCCTGCATCGGCAGGCGGACTCTCAACCACTGCGCCACCAGGGAAGCCCCATTTTAAGCCTACTTTTGAGAACTACTGCTCAGAAAAAAAGAATCCCTTCAAAATATTACTGCTCATTGACAATGCACCTGGTCACCCAAGAGCTCTAATGGAGATGTACAATGACATTAGTGTTGTTTTCATGACTGCTAACACAACATCCACTCTGTAGCCCAAGGATCAAGGAGTAATTTTGATTTTCATGTCTTGTTATTTTAGAAATGCACTTCATATGGCTATAGTTGCTATATATATAGTGATTCCTCTGAGGGATCTAGACAAAATAAATTGAAAACCTTCAGGAAAGGATTCACCATTTTAGATGTCATTAAAAAACATTTGTGATTCATGGGAAGACATTAACAGAATGTTTGGCAGAAGTTGAGGGGTCTAAGACATCAGTGGAGGAAGAAACTGCAGATTTGGTAGAAACAGCAAGAGAACTAGGATTAAAGTGGGACCTGAAGATATGACTGAATTGCTACAATCTCATGATAAAACTTTAACAGATGAGGAGTTGCTTCTTACAGATGAGCAAAGAAAGTGGTTTCTTGAGCTAGCATTTACTCCTGGTGAAGATGCTGTGAGGACTGCTGAAATGACAACGAATGATTCAGAATATTATACAAACTTAGCTGATAAAACAGCAGAAGGGTCTGAGAGGACTGACTCCAATTTTGAAAGAAGTTCTACTGTGGGTAAAATGCTATCAAATAGCATTGTATTCTATAGAGAAATCGGTCATGAAAGGAAGAATCAATTGATGCAGCAGCTGTTATCTTAAAAAACTGCCACAGTCACCCCAACCTTCAGCAACCACCACAATGATCAGTCAACAGCCATCCTCCACCAAAAGATTACAAGTCACTGAAGGCTCAGATGATGGTTAGCATTTTTTAGCAATAAAGTATTTTTTAATTTAGGTGTACACACTGGTTTTTTTAGACATAACGCTATTGCACACTTAGACTACAGTATAGTGTAAACCTAAGTTTTATATGCACTGGGAAAAAAAATTCGTGTGGCTCACTTTACTGCAGGGGTCTGGAAACAAATCTGCAATATATCTGAGGAATGCCCATATTCTATTTACTTAGAGAATACAGATAACCATCCTGGAATGCCAACTGAGTTTTGCCCTAGGAATGGGAAACACTTTGTTATTGTTGTTGTTGTTAAGACAACAGCTATGAAAACTCACAAACTAGATCCTCTACTATGAGTATTTACCTGAAAAAATGCTGTCATTTTGTGGCCCTTTGGTACTTCCAATTAAAAATTTTTGTACACAAATTTACCTTATAATCCAAATTTCTCTTGATTAAAGGACTTATTTGAGTGGTAATTCTCTGCTTATGTCTTTGAAACATTCTTAAAACAACTTAATAATTGCAGGAAAAGTTGGAGAAAAAGCTGAGATTGTTTTAAAAATGCCTATGATTTTTCTGTATGTAAAGAAGCAGAATTTACGTGCAGAACAAATTAAGCATTTTAAAGTTTGAATTTAAATCTAAGACTGAAATGACAGGCTAGTACTTTTCCACTAAGTCCTGCTGTTGTTAGTCTTTCCAAAATATCAAGTAGAATAATATGACTTCTCAACAAAGAGAACTTTATTTATTTCTTTATAACATTTTCTTCAGTGACTGCAGTCTTAAATTAAACCTTCTGTAACTGAGGTAAACTCACTGAGTGGCCTGTAAGCAAATTTTCTAATAGCTTTTCCTCAATAATTAAATCACGATAAATATTTAGCACTTTCTAAGACACTTAAGCTAGCTATACTTGATGAGGAGGAATAACAAAAATTAAGTTTTCTCACTAAAGACACAAATTTCTTATTTGTATAAAACACGAAGTTATTGTACAAAATATTAACAGAGCACTGAAATAGAATTTCAATCATGCTTATAGGTTTTTTTCACCAAACACTTTAAACATCTTAATCCTTTATGAGTTCAAATCTGAGACTGATTCTTTTCCTTTGAAAGTCTGAGCAAACACACCAACCAGAAAAAAGACACCTACCGGAAGACTTTCCTCTATTCATAAACACACATTAGAAAGACAATATAATACTGTGACACTTGAGATGCAAAATGTCATAGTAGGAAGCTCTTGAGGTTGGTCCCCCCACCATAAATAACCAGCAAAGTGGAAAAAAGGACCAGAATCAACTATCTCAGAACTCTGGAACCTGACTGAACACTTATAACAACCAGGGGAGTGCTTGCTGAAGGGAGAGGCTGTTGATCCTGATAGGAGAACCACATGTGCAAACCAGTTAACGCTGCCCTTTCCTCAGCCTGGTCCCAACAATGGAGATAGCAAGCTGCATTCCTAGGGCAGCTGGCTGGTGCCAGGGCAGACAGTGGGGAACCTTGACACAACAAAGTGGGGGCTGCAGATTTTGGGCAGTCTGACAAACCCCTTGAGAGACTGGCACTGATGCGGGCACTTGCCTTCCTTAAGGCCCTTTTGGGCTGCAGGGGGTGCCTGTACTGGCATCTACTGGGAGACTTAAAAGAGACAGCGATGTTTTCTTTTGCTGTTGCTTGAGCCAAATATTAAAGAAGATCTTCAGTAGGTCACTAGCTGACTGCAGGGGTAATGGAATAGAAACTTCAGTGACCACACACAGGAATACACATTTGCAAAAATCATTTGGGAGAGTCACCAATGGATGGAAGCAGACCTCAACAACCAAGAAACACCCACAGCCTTGGAGCGGGAGAATCTGGTTTTCAGAGTTACCTCATTATAGTACAGTGCCCATGTCTCAACAAAAAAATTACATAGCATATAAACAAAGAAAGCATGGCTCATTTACAAGAAAAAAAGCATTTGACAGAAACCATTCCTGAAGAAGACCAGAATTTTGGAATTTGTAGCCAAGGATGTTAAATAAACTGCCCTAAATATGCTCAAAGAGTTAAAGGAAACAAAGAACTAAAAGAAACCAGGAAAACAATGTATGAAAAAAGAGACTATCAATAAAAAGACAGATATTATAAAGGAACCAAACAAATTCTAGAGCTAAAAAAAATACAGTAACTGAAATGAAAAATTCACAAGAGATTTAAGTAGGCAAAAGAAACTATCAGTGAACTTGAAGATAAAGTCAAAATTATCCAGTCTGAGGAACAGAAAGAAAAAAGAATGAAGAGAAATGAACCAACTCTGAGGGATCTGTAGGACATCATCAAGTATACCCACAAAGACATCAGAGTCCCAGAAGAGAAAAAAAGAGGGTAAACATCTTTTTGAAGAAATCATGGTTGAAAACTTCCCAAACCTGATGAAAAACATGCATATGCACATCTGAAAATCTCAACAAACTCCAAGAAGGATAAACTCAAAAAGATCCATGCTATTCAAAGTGTCAAAGCCCAAAGACAAAAATAAAAAGAATCTTGAAAACAGCTGGAGAGAAGCAACTTCACACACACACACACACACACACACACAAGGAACCCTCAAAAAGATTAATGGCTGATGTCTCATCAGAAACTACGAAGATCAGGTGGCACTGGGAATAATGTATTTAAAGTCTGAAAAGGGAAGAAAAAAAAAAACTCTGTCAACCAAGAATTCTATGTCCAGCCAACTATTCTCCAAGAAGGAAAGAGAGATAAAGACATTTCAGATAAACAAAAGCTGAAGAGGTTCATTATTAGTAGACCTGCCCTACGAGAAATGCTAATCAGAGAGGTTCAGGCTGAAATGAAAGGACGTTAGACAGTAACTCAAAGCCATAAGAAGAACTAAACAACACCAGTAGAGGTAAGTATACGCAGTTATAAAAAACAGTATCATTGTACTTTTGGTTTGCAACTTCTCTTTTCCCCCTTTTTCCTATATGGGTTAAAGGACAATGTACACACACATAAAAATGATAAATCTATGTTAATGGGCACACAATGTATAAAGAGGTAATCTGTGACAATAACAATATAGAGGAGGAAGGATGGAGATATACAGGATCAGAGTGTTTACATACTATTGAGGTAAGTTGGTATTATTCAAGCCAAGCTAGGTTGTTATAAGTTAATTCTAATTCCCAAGATATAAAGACACACAGAGATTGAAAGTAAAAGGATAGAGAAAGGTATTCCATGCAAGTAGTAACCAAAAGAGCTGAAATGACTAAATTTTTGTCAGAAAAATAGAATAGTGAAAAAAGAGACTGAGAGAGACACTATATAATGATAACAGATTAAGACATGACAATCATAAACATACATACCTAACAACAGAGCCTGAAAATATACTAAGTAAAAACTGAAAAAATTCAAAAGAGAGTTCTACAATAGTAATTGGGAGACTTCAATACCCCATTTTCAACACTGGATAGAAGAACCAGACGGAAGATCAATAAAGAAATAGAGGACCTGAACAACACTATATACCTAGTGTATTAGACTTAACAGACATTAGAATGTTCCACCTAACAACAGAACATACATTCTTCTCAAGTGCAAACAGAACATTCTCCATGACAGACATTAGTAAGACCACAAAACAAGTCTTAATAAATTTAAAAAGACTGAAATCATACAGAGTATATTTTCTGATCACAGTGAAATGAAATTGGAAATCAATAACAAAGAAAACTGGGAAACTCACAATATGTGTAAATTAAACAGCACACTCTTAACCAATGGATTAAAGAAGTAGTAACTAGAGATATTAGAAAATAGCTATAGACTAAAGAAAACAATTCCACTCCTAGGGATATATCCAAAAAAATTGAAAACAGGGACTCAAGCAGATGCTTTTCCACAAATGTTAATAGCAGCATTAATCATAATAGACAAAAAATAGACATAATAGACAAAATCATAATAGACAAAAGGTAAAAACAGCCTAAGTGTCCAACAAGTGAACAAGCCTAAGTGTCCAACAAGTGAATGGTAAACAATATGTATATATACACATAAATACATACACAAAAATACATACAATGGAATGAATACTATTCTGTCATAAAAAAGTAATGAAATTCTAATACATGCTAAAGTGTAGAAGAACCTTAAAAACATCATGCTAAGTGAAATAAGTCAGACACAAAAGGACAAATATTATATAATTCTACTTGTATGAAATATCTAGAATAGGCAAATTCATAGACACAGAAAGTAGAACAGAGGTTACCAGGGAATAGAAGGGAGGGGGCAATGAGGAGTTATTGTTTCATGGGTACAGAGTTTTTGTTTGGGATGATGAAAAAGTTCTGGAAGTAGACAGTAGTGATAGTTACACAACTTTTTGAATGTATTAATGTCACTAAATTGTACACTTAAAATGTTTAAAATGGTAAATTTTATGTTATGTATATTTTACCACAATAAAAAATATCAACTATTGTGTCAGCATGCATTTATATCAGTTTTTTATCAAACCTGCATATGGTCAATACCTTATTTTAGTACGATTTTATTAAAAGAACAGGCTAAATAATTTCAGTGTGAACAAACTATACAAATTATTTTGAACACAAAAGAGTAACTAGTACTACTGCTTATGGTTAGGATACAGAAACTCACAAAAGACTTTTTTTGCTCCCATCTCAACAATAAGAACAACCCAGACAGGCTATAAAATCATAGTTTTTTAAACTCAAAGAGCTGAGACGCAAAAAGAAAACAAAACAAAACAAGCCACACAACATAAATGAACTAAATTCCTAGAGGGAACTAGCCCTTTCCAGGAATGAAAACAGGAATGTCTGGTGTCACAGTGAAAGGAGGAGTAAACTTGCTATAAAAGGGGAAAACTAGACCACCTTTTAAGAAACTTTTTAGGGGTTCATGGGGTCTGGCAAGACATTAAAACCCTGAGCAGCTTCAGTCACAGAGCAAATCTGTACTTTCTCAAAAGGATCCTTTCCAAGTATTGGAGCTCTATTAGGAGAGTGGGGAGGTAGGACTGTAAAATGCTGGGGACAGTGCAGCAGAGCTAAGAGAAAAAACTCTGTCCCCAAGGGGCAAGTCCAGGCCTACTACAGAAAGGGTATTAGGTGAATGCTTTTTCCACAGGTGAGGAAAGCCAGGGGTGGGGCTAAGAGAAAAGAAAATGGCTCAGCTGCCCAAAACCTCAGCATCTGAGTTGTGAAACAGAGATCTCTTACAGTTTTGCCAACTGCTGGCTGGGTTTTAAAGTGGGAAGAGATTTCCTGAGTCTCACAGGTAGCTCAGACCCCAAGCCCTAACGAAGGGAAAATTCTGATTCTGCACTCAGAACATTTGATACCAGTGGTGAACTAAATATAACTAAAGTTATAACAGAGTTAGGACACAAATTAGACTGTTTTCCTATCAAATATTATATTTCAGCTCTTCCCCCAAAACTATGTCATGGAGACACGTTTACATACATGAATGTAGCTATTCAGAATTAAAGTCTAGCATCTGGGAAAGGTATCAAGGAGAAAATAACACACGTATCTCCACTGCCTCCAAACCCTGCTCCTCTTGTAATCTTCACTATCCCAGTAAATGGTAACTCTATAGTTATCATCTGCTCTGGCTGTCTTCCCTTTTTTCATACCCTACAATCAATACATTACCAAAACCTGTAGGCTCCTCCTTCTTACCACATGAACTGCTAAAATCCTAAGCCAGGCCCCATCATCTCTTTGTCTAGAATATAATATTTAGAGCATCCTAACTGGTCTTCCCGCTCCCACCCACCACCTTCCCCCTCCCTGCCCCACTGCCCATAGTATATTTTCTATATAGCAGCCAGAGCAAACATACTAAATCATAAATAACCTAATCTCTCTTCTCCAAAATCTTCCAACGACTGGCGCTTTACTCAATAGTTAAACCCAGAGTCCTTAAATGGCTTGCTAGACCCTATATGACTTGTCTGTCACTCTCCTTTTTAACCACATCTACTACAATTCTACTCCCACCCACTCTACTCTAGCAGCACAGTCTCTTTGCTGATTCCTGCCTTTGCCCTTGCTCTTTGTCTGCCTGGAATGCACTTCTCCCAGATACGCTTAAGGCTAACTTCCTTCTGTGTTCTACTCAAACATCACTTCCCTGGTCACCCTGTATTAAACAGTGACAACTCCACACCCAGGTTACACATTCCATTCCCCTTGCCTGTTTTAATTTCCTCCATAGCCTTACTGCTTGACATTCTAAATACTGGTTTATTGCTGATTCCTTCCATTAGAATTTAATCTCCTTGAGAACAGGGACTTAATGTTTTGTTAATTGTTGTATTTAGTACAACCCAGCATTTAGCACAAAACCTGGCACTCATAAATACCTGTTTGAATGAAAGCAAATAACACAGCTAAGTCATCTTTTATAACAGAAGATCTTTCTCCTACCTAAAGTCAATCTATCAACTGGCAAAGTTTTAGATCACTGTCCCATTCTGATAGCTCTGCTTAGGTTTTCCCCTTTATGTTAAAAACTTTTATTTATTCATTCAACAAACATTCACATAGAGGCTCTACCATGTCCCAGGCAATATGAGGCAGAAAGATAAATAAGATATGAACTCTGCCCATAAGAAACTTAGTTTGGGGAGGTGTTATATCATTTTCAGAACGATGAAGTTGTAGTACTGCAAGTGAATGTAACTCTAGGTTAATACATTAAATGTTTTTATAACTGTTACGAAAGCCAAACAATTTATTCAACCAAGAGAATACTCAAATTGCACTTTTTGTGAAAATTGCTTCACCAGTGTGACAACTCATGTGAAATTTATTTTGATTGGCTAACTTTAAGGTTGTAAAGATCAAGATATTTAGTTCATTATACTGGAACCCCTACAGGTACATGAAATGACTCGTTATCCCCTGTATTCAATTAACAGCTTAGATGAAACCTAAACCAGTCGCCAAGAAGCCTCTAAAGGGCTTATTAATGTTGTATCTCAGTACATTCACTGGTATAAATAATCCCCCAAATACTTCTGGCTTTTAGAAGATAAGAGTTTTCCACTAAAAGTTATTTTAATTATTTTCTTTAAACATGTATTTTTGCATACATTTTCTGATGGGAAATAAGTTAAAATTCAAAATGTGATTCACTGCTATATTTTAAAAGGATAACCAACAAGAACTTACTGTATAGTACACGGAACTCTGCTCAATGTTATGTGGCAACCTGGATGGGAGGGGAGTCTGGGGGAGAGTGGATACATGCATACGTACGGCTGAGTCACTTTGCTACGTACCTGAAACTACCACAACATTGTTAATCGGCTATACGCCAATATAAACTAAAAAGTTAGGGGCTTCCCTCGTGGCGCAGTGGTTAGGAGTCCACCTGCCAATGCAGGGGACACGGGTTTGAGCCCTGGTCCGGAAGACCCCACATGCCACGGAGCAACTAAGCCTGCACCTAGAGGCCATGTCCCGCAACAAGAGAAGCCACCGCAATGAGAAGCCCGCGCACCGCAACGAAGAGTAGCCCCCGCTCGCTGCAACTAGAGAAAAGCCCGCGCGCAGCAACAAAGACCCAATGCAGCCAAAACCAAAAATAAATAAATAAAATAAAAATTAAATAAAGTTTAAAAATAAAATACTAAAATGTTAAAAAATTAGATAAGCAACAAGGATATATTGTACAGCACAGAGAAAGTCATTATTTTGTAATAAATTTAAATGGAGTATAATCTATAAAAATATTGAATCACTATGTTGTATACCTAGAACTAATACAAGATAGTAAGTCAATTATATTTCAATAAAAAATTTAACAAAATAACTTCCATGAAAAACTAAGAGAAAAAAATTTAAAATGATTAAAACCTGATTTAAAAATCACTCAAAATGCAGACACTTTCATCATGAATAATCATCAATTGATTTGCAGATGATAAATTCTCACAGAAAGGGCTTCTGTTTGAAACAGCTGTTCAGTTTCAGTGAATTCAGAAAGTCATCTATTAAGAAATGTCATCTGATGCTTTTGACAATAATGGTCTTACTCAGAGCAGAACCAAGAGAGCAATTGTAATCACTTGAGGTAGTGCCTCATTTTGTTACACAAATGGGTATATACAAAAAGGAAAAGGCCCATTGAAAAAGCAGCCAAGATTTGGAAACAAAATGGTATATGAAAAATGTTCGACCTCATTCATTTTTATCTATTTCTTTGTAAATGAATCAAATTCTCTTTTAATTATTTATTCCAGCTAGATTTGTTATACCAAATTCTCTGTGATTTAAAAAAAAAAAAAAAAGCTTGAGGGACTTCCCTGGTGGCGCAGTGGTTAAGAATACGCCTGCCAATGCAGGGGACTCAGGTTCAAGCCCTAGTCTGGGAAGATCCCACATGCCGCAGAGCAACTAAGAGACTGTCATAGAGAATGAAGTTAAGTCAGAAAGAGAAAAACAAATAACGTATATTAATGCATATATGTGGAATCCAGGAAAATGGTACAGATGAACCGGTTTGCAAGGCAGATATAGAGACACAGATGTAAGAGAACAAATGTATGGACACCAAGGGGGGAAAGCAGGGTGGGGGGCGTGAGGATGAATTGGGAGATTGAAATTGATATAATATGAATAAAATAGAAAACTAATAAGAAAAAAAGAAAATAACGGCAGAAAAACTAATGAAGGAAAAAAATGACCTGGGCACTTTTTAACTACAAGGTCAGAAAAAGTAACTACATTTACATCCCTGATTCACATACTAGCTGGAAACTCAGAAGTTATTCTTTACCCTTCCCACTCCCTCAACTGCCATATCCAATTCGATCATCAAGTCAGATCGTGTTGCTTTCATATCCCTCACATTTCTCAATTCCATCCCCTTTTATCTATTTCTACTGCCGGGCCTTAGTTTAAATCACCATAATTTATTATCTAAATCACTGCAAAAGAGTAATTAGATAGACAAGCCTCTGGCAATCATGTCAAGAAAAAAAATAACATAAATGAATAGCATTATTATAACAACAGTGGAAATTAATTAGGTACCGTCCTGTAAAGTTAAACATTGCATACTCTATGATCCTGCAGTTCTTCCCCTTGGTACATATCCAGGAGAAAAGTTTAACAGAAATATAAACAGAAATACTCATAGCAAAATGTCTGTAACAGCATAATACTGGAAATAACACAAACGTCTATAGCCAGGAAAATGGACAAATTATGGTAAATCTGCAGAATGAAAGATTATACAGTGGTAAAATAAATGAACTACAACCACATGACTAAGAATGAGTATTAGTGATATTTAACCAAAAAAGCAAGTGCAGAAGGCTACATTTAGTATATTCTTTTTATAAAAAAACAGGAAAAAATAAAACAATATATTGTTTAGGTAAACATACAGATGATAAAACTTTTATAAAATGCAGAAGACTAAAATACGAAGTTCAGGATGATAGCTACCATTTAGGGAGAGGCAAAGAAAACACATAGGAAGATGTAAGTTACTAGCAAGGTTTGAGAAATTGGATTCACAGATATTATTTTATTGATGTATATAAATACATACACACTAGATAAGCAGATCATGCACAGACCAGAGAGGATATTCATGAGCCAAGAATAATGATTAGCATAATTCTGTGCAAATTCATCGAAAGTGTTAACACATTTGGGGGGTGGGGATAAGGAATGAAAAGAGAGGAATGGATTAAAAATCTTGAGAATGGGGCTTTCCTGGTGGTGCAGTGGTTGAGAGTCTGCCTGCCGATGCAGGGGACACGGGTTCGTGCCCCGGTCCGGGAAGATCCCACATGCCGCGGAGCGGCTGGGCCCGTGAGCCATGGCCGCTGAGCCTGCGCGTCCAGAGCCTGTGCTCCGCAAGGGGAGAGGCCACAGCAGTGGGAGGTCCGCATACCGCACAAAAAAAAAAAAAAAAAATCTTGAGAATGAGTGAAATCGTTTAATTAAAAAAACGACAGAGGGCTAGAGTCAAAAGGGCTGATTTCTTTTTCCCATTTCTGCCACTAAGTCGCTATGTAATCTTAGGCTAGTCACTTAACAGGTGAGTTTGCAAAACTGACTATGGTCAGAGGCATAGTCCATAGTTCAGTTTTTCCTGAAACTAATGGACTATATTTAATGTTATCAGGTATGAAATTTGGTCGTTTTTGGAAGATGTGTCATTCCATTCTTGGCTTCCCTTCCATTCCTGGCCTGCCAACATTATCTAATACCTGTCACTGTACTATTTTGCACACAAATAAGGCACCCAACTAATCATCCCAGCAGATTCTCTGAATAACTTATACTGATTATTACAAGCACTTAGGCTGAACTTCAAAAGACACATATACCCTGGGAGAACAACTGTGAAATGAATGTTGTTACTACAAAATAAGTATAAGTAAGGTTTAACTAGGTTATGCTACAGTTACAGACAAATCTTGGTGGCTTTAAATAACGAAGCTTTTATTCTTTCATGCTGTATGTCCATCGAGAGTTGACTGGGGCTCTGCTCCAAGTCTTCAAGAACCTAATCTGACGTAGCAGCCACCACAGGAAGGGAACAAAGAGTGTGGCAAAGAATATACTAACTCTTAAAGCTTCTATCTAGGGTATCACTTTTACTCACACTTCACTAGCTAAATCAAGTCACATGGCCATGCCTAATTTTAAGCAGGCAGGAATTGCTACCATATTCCCAAGAGGAAAATCAGAATATATGTGAACAATTTTCACAATTTCACATTGTTTTAGCATTTGGAGACAAACATCAAATATAATGTTAACATACTATTATGTATTAAAACTCAAGAATAGAAATAACCAACATAATTTTTTTCGTTTTTTAAAGATTTAACAACATAAAAATTCAAACAGCAAATAAAGAAAAGGTCAAATGCAAACCAAATCCCCATCAAAATTCCAAAGATTGAAAAAAACATCTCTAACCCTCAACAAGCATAAAGACATTTCAAGGAACTATTTATTTTTTCCCCTAAAATCTCAGTACTGCTGACTAAGACATTCAAGTTGTCCACAGGAAATTAGGAAATAAAATAGGAATAGAAATATGTCCCCCAAACTCTCATTCTGGAAAACAGTTAACTACAGATTTAAACTGTTTGATTTAAACTGAGGGGAAGGTAGCCTGCATTAAGGTATTACAACAGGAGTGACATAGGTCCCATACGATGTACCATGACGGAGGAAAGAACTGGGATTGATGAAGGCCAGGATGATCCAACCAAATACTGGAGAGGAATGTATGTTGCAATCAACTGAACTAGAAGACTTAGAAACCCTCTGGGTTACCCTGTATCTAGCATACACAAGTAATGATGATGAAAGTACACTGTAGAAATGGGTTCATACTCTATAATCACAATGAAGTTCTGTAAAAGGGAAAGGGAAGCTTGAAGGCTTAATCAAAAGTGAGACATGATAGGACTGATAACCTGAGAGGTATCATGATTTAGATTCTTCCCTGGAACAGAGTTGTATAAGAGTTGGTGAAGATGTGCTATTAAGAAGTAGGCATAGGGCTTCCCTGGTGGTGCAGTGGTTGAGAGTCCGCCTGCCGATGCAGGGGATGCAGGTTCGTGCCCTGGTCCGGGAAGATCCCACATGCCGCGGAGCGGCTGAGCCCATGAGCCATGGCCGCTGAGCCTGCGTGTCCGGAGCCTGTGATCCTCAACGGGGGAGGCCACAATAGTGAGAAGGCCCACGTACCGCAAAAAAAAAAAAAAAAAAAAAAAGAACTAGGCATATTCAATCGCATGAACAACTGAACTGTAACAACTGAACCAGAAAGGTCCAACCAAGCCTCACGTATGTGACTTCTGAAGGGTTATCATACAACCTTTGATGCCATATTAACATTTGGTTTAAACATCTCAATATCCGAGGAGCTTCATATGCCAAAAGTAATCAAAATAAGATCCTTCCCTTCATCAGATAATTTTTATCATGACTTCTACCCTTTATAAGCATTATCTACAAGCATGTTCATTATTTAAAATATTCACTGAGCATCCAGTATACACAAATCTTGTGTTAGGAACTAAGGACAGAGAGATAAAAGACACTATCACTGGCCTTGAAGTGAGAAATAAAGAAAATGTGACAGGGACTTCCCTGGTGGTCCAGCGGTTAAGACTCCGTGCTCCCAATGCAGGGGGCCGGGGTTCAATTCCTGGTCAGGGAACTAGATCCTGCATGCCACAACTAAAAGATACTGCACGCCGCAACCTCAAGATCCATTATGCCATGACGAAGATCCCGTGGGCCGCAACTAAGACCCAGCACAGCCAAATAAATAAATATTAAAAAAAAAAAAAAAAGCAAAGAAAGGAAAAGCAGACAACAATAATGAAGCGTGATGATGACGATTCTCAAACAGCTCTGGGACCGCAAATGAGGATGTCTGATAGTGAACACAAAGAACAAAGAAAGGCCTCGCACATTGCAGAGGGTAACTAACTACTAAATGAAGAGTAGCCTAATGTGATCTCTAAGACTATAATTTGCAAAGTCCTATTATTTTGACCAGTGTATTAGTCAGGAATCAGTCAAAAGACAGAAACGACACCAGTAATTTTAACAGAGAGAATTCAATATTAGTTGTTAATCAGGAAATGGAGAACTTTAAAGGCAAAAAAGAGGGCACAGATTGATAGCAATTGAGGGAAGCAGCTATGACCCCAGAGCTAGGGAAACAAAGGGAAGTGGCTGGAAGTATTAAAACTCAAAGGCCTGGGGCTTCCCTGGTGGCGCAGTGGTTGAGAGTCCGCCTGCCGATGCAGGGGACATGGGTTCGTGCCCCGGTCTGGGCAGATCCCACATGCCGCGAAGCGGCTGGGCCCGTGAGCCATGGCCGCTGAGCCTGCGCGTCCGGAGCCTGTGCTCCGCAACGGGAGAGGCCACAGCAGTGAGAGGCCCGCGTACGGCAAAAAAAAAAAAAAAAAAAGAATAAAACTCAAAGGCCTGGAGAAACTGGGACCCAAATCTCTGAAAAGAAAGCATTCTTGGAAGCACACCAAGAACTTGAAGGAGGGTCCCTGCAAAGGGCAAACGGGAGCCATTTACCACTCCTATTCCTGCCCGGGTGTGGTCCTGTTGCTGTGGAGATACTGACAGGAAGAAGAGGTAAACAAGTAGGAGCAAATCCCCTGTCCCCCGTCTGGCTTTACTGTCTCCCACTGGTATCTCCTATTTGCAGAACGTGACAGGGAACCAGCTGGCAAAAGAGAAGCATACACCACAAAATAAAAGTTTAGAAGGATGAACCTGAAGCTGACAGAAAATAGCTCAACAGCCAGCACCACCTATATAATTTTACTTCTCCATTCTAAATATTTAAGGTAACATTCTGCAAATATTTAGAATTACAAAGCTCTAGTTGAATGAAGGCTATTTGAGTCTTCTCATGACTTGTGAGGAAATTAAATAATCAAGACCAAAACGAGGACATCTATTTTAAAACCCAAACTTTAAAAGAACAAGCATTTCTGTACTCTATAAATTAGGCAATGTATAGATCTTAAAAAACAAAATCAGAATCTCAAGAGTTCAGCAAAACCTTGAAGCCTCAAATTTAATGTCTACATACAAATTTTAAACTCTCACCTATTCAAATATCAAAGGAAAAGATTAAGGTTGATTAATGAAAGGTCTGAATTGCTAAAATTTTTAGATAAATGATATTTCATTACTTTCAAACGTAAGTCGCTTTTTCTTTTAGACCAAATCTTAATCTTAGTGATTAATTTTAATATTTTTATTGCTTGAAATGTTCTGCATCTCTGGAATAGCTGACTTATGCATACATCATTTCAAACATACACATTTCACCAAATCTAACATTCCATCTATTATAGAGCATAGCATAATTGCATAAACCACTAAGGAAAAAAATGCTATAAATCAAACTATGACTTCATGAATTCTTCCATGGACTTTTAAAACTTATTGAAAGAACTCTACTCAGAATACACTTTGATTAATAACTTTTTTATTGTCAATTGCTGTTATACTGGTTTTTAGAGTACATGTTGTTTTGGTTTCTTAAACTTCTACTTTTATTTTTCTTGTAGCTTTGTTTACCTTACTATTTACTCAACAAATCCCTTTTTCTAGAAAGAGCACAAAGATTAACCTTACTTCATTTCAAACTAGTGAGCTAAATAATATTATTTAACATTTGCAGGGCAAAGGCAGGGGATGGGAAAGGAAGGGGAGGAATGGGTACAAGGTTTTTATTTGGGGGGGAGGGTGATGAAAATGTTCTAAAATTAGATTATAGTGATGCTTGTAGAACTGTAAATATATTAAAAACCAGTGAATTCTGCGGTGGGATGCGGATGGTGATGTGCTGAATTGGGCCATTGGGATTGACATGTATACACTGATGTGTATAAAACTGATGACTAATAAGAACCTGCAGTATTAAAAAAAAACCAACTAATACTAAACTTTCTTTGGGTTATTTGTATGGAAATATGTTAATATAAATGTTTCAGACATTACATGAAATTTCTAAAAATCTTATACATTCTGGTATAATGTTATAAGTCATAATTCTAGTTATTACTTTAAAATGTATATCTCAGAAATAACTTTAAAAAAGCAACAAAAACCAGTGAATTGTAAAGGGGTGAGTTCTATAGTACATAAATTATATTTCAACAAAGCTGTTAAAATAACTATATCTATGACAAATTGTTTTCTCACATCAAAACAATTAACTGAACATAAAATATTTATAGCATACTTTTGAAATAACTGAAAATAACTATACATTAGAGCAGGGGTCCCCAAACCCCAAGCCGCAGACTGCTACCGTGCAGCGGGCCAGTGCGCGAAGCTTCATCTGCCGCTCCCCACCTGTCTCCCACTAAACCGGTCACTGGTGCCAAAAAAGTCGGGGACCGCTACATTATAGGATTCTCTAGTTCAGATGTCAGCAAACTCTACCTGTGTATTACTCAACAGAAACTATTTTAGGCTTTGTGGACCACATACAGCACCTGCCAAATTTTTTTAAAACCACCATTAAAAATGTAAAGCCATTCTTAGCTCTAGAACTGTTGCTTGTTGACTCTACTCCAATCACATACTGCTTTTTTATTTCAGAAAACAAGCAGTCCAAAGTAGCCCAAAGTGATGACAACATTAAGGAGGAAACTAAACAGAAGAACAGTATTAGTCTTCTGAGAAATTCATTTTTCCTCTCATGCACTGCTGCGGGGGGTGGGGGTGGGGCTTGGAAACAAAAATTATTTCCACGTCATAAATCAGATATTCTAGATGTACCTTTTCAGTATCCAAGGTGCATTAATCGAAGAAGCCAGCCCTCAGACACTTATAATCATCACATCCAAAAACTATTTGAGGGGACAATTCTAGAAGTGACTCACAGATACATGCCCTATACATCTAATCAAAATTCACATCATTTCCAGTTTTGAAAGGAAATAAATCACAGTACAGTTTTTCAAATGGGATTCCACAGCATCTTAGCGTTCTGTGAGGTGCTACTTGTTTTAGAGATCGTGACTTTAAAAAAAAACAGTTTTTCTTTGAACTTTGCACACTGAAAGAGAGCTCACAGTGCTGGAAGGTGACCAAAGATCTCCATTAGCAGCTTCCTGTCTGCGAGCCCCTTGAGGTAGTACATTCTTTAGAATTCCATGTACATTGAATCACATAAGAGTACATACTCTTACATGTATGACTTCTTTACTCAGCATAGTGACTGTGAGATTAATCCATGTTGTATGTACCAGCAGTTTTTGTTGCTGAAGAGTATTCCATTGTATGGATATACCACTTTGTCTTCATTAGCCTGTTAAAGAACACATGCGTTGTTTTCCAGTGTTTGAATGTTCCCAGGAACGTTTTCGTACAAATCTTTTTTGCTGGGTCATATGGTAGATGTTTAACTTTCTAAGGAATGTCCAGTTTTCCAAAGCGATTGTACCAGTTTTATATTCCCACCAGCAATGTATGTTCAAGTTGTTCCACATCCTCATAAACACTGATTTTATCTATTTTAATTTTAGCCATTCTGATGAGTTACATCTCACTGTCATTTTTTTTTTTTTTATGCGTTACGCGGGCCTCTCACTGTTGTGGCCTCTCCCGTTGCGGAGGACAGGCTCCGGACGCGCAGGCTCAGCGGCCATGGCTCACGGGCCCAGCCGCTCCGCGGCATGCGGGATCCTCCCAGACCGGGGCACGAACCCGTGTCCCCTGCATCGGCAGGCGGACTCTCAACCACTGCGCCACCAGGGAAGCCCTCACTGTCATTTTAATTTGCATTTTCCTAGTGACTAATGATTTTGACCATCTTTTCATGTGATTATCCATATAATATAATCCATCTTCAAATCTTTTGTCCATTTTTACTCAACTTATGTGTCTTACTAAAATTCCTTTATGTATTATATAAGTCCCTTGTCAAACTATGTATTACAAAATTCTTTTTCTTGTTCTGTGGCTTGTTTTTGTTCTCTTAATATTGTCTTTTAAGGAACAAACATTTTAAATTTTGATGAAGTCCAGTATTTTTCTTTTTTTATTTTATGATTGGTTCTGTGTCCTAAGAAATTTTTAGTACCATAAGATGACAAATATTCTTCTATATTTTCTTCTACAAGTTATTTTCTTCTACAAGTTCTTCTACAAGCTATAGTTTTAGCCCTTCAATTTAAGTCTATTATCCACCTTGAATTACTTTTTGTATTTGTTGTGAGGTAAGGGTTAGATGTATAAGGTTATACCTGTGAGTCATTTCTGTAATTGTCTTTGTCCCCTCAAATATTTTTTGAATAGCATGTGAGTTATTCATTTCTTTACTGAGTTTTTTTGTCTGTGTATCCTATCAGAGAGTCTACGAGAGAGGTCTAATAAATCCACAAGTATAACTATGGACTTATCTGTTTATCCTTGTAGTTCAATTTTTGCTTCATATATTTTGAATCTATGCAATTAGGTGCATACAAATTAGAACTGTTGTACTCTCCTAACGAGCTGACCCTTATAAAATTATCCCTTTCTACCTCCAATAATGTTTCTTGGCTTAAAGCCATTAACATTAGTGTAGTCACACCAGTCTTCTCTTGGCTAATATTTGCACAGTATATTGTTTTCCACCTTTTTACTCTGAACCTCTCTGTTTATAATTTGTAGCACCTTACAGATAGGCTGTACGTTTTTATTCAGTCTGATGATATCTTTTAATGGGAACATTAAATTTCATTTAATTATTGATATAGTTGAGTTTAAGTCTACCATCTTTTCTATTTGTTTTCCATTTGTCTCACTGTTCTCTATCCTTTGTTCTTCTTTTCCTTCCTTCTTTTCTATTAATCAAGTATTTTTTATTCTTCTATTTTATGTGTTCTATAGGCTTGTTATCTTTTAGCATCACTCTTTCAGTGGTTACTGTAAAAGATACAAAAAAGCACCTTTATTTTCTATCTTACATTAGTACTTTTACCATGTCCCCAACAATGAGATTGTTACAACTGCATTTACTTTTTTTCTTTTGCTACTGCTATCATATAATACATATCATATCATACATACAGTAGTCTCCTTATATGCAGTTTCACTTTCTGTGGTTTCAGTTACCTGCAGTCAACTGCAGTACAAAAATACTAAAGGAAAAATCCTAGAAATAAGTCATAGTTTTAAATTGCACACCATTCTGAGTAGTGTGATGAAATCTCACACTGTCCAGCTGCGTCCTGTCCAGGATGTGAATCATCCCTTTGTCTAGCATATCCATGCTGGATATGCTACAGCCCCATGAGTCACTTAGTAGCCGTCTCAGTTATCAGCTTGACTCTCAGGGCATCGCAGTGCTTGCTTTCAAGTAACCATTATTTTACTTAATAATAGCCCCAAAGTGGAAGCATAGTGATGCTGGCAATTCGGATATTCTACTAAAACTTATCATAGGTATGTATGTATAAGAAAAAACATCATATATATAGGATTCAGTACTATCCACAGTTTCAGGTATCTACTGAGGGTCTTGAAACATATTCCCCATGGATTGGGGCGGGGGGAGGAGACTACTGTACGTTACATTGTTCCCCGATATAACACTGTTAGACATTGTTAATACTGTTGGTTTAAGCAGTCAATGATCCTGTCTACCATATTTCACCTATCTGGTACTCTTCATTCCATCATGCTTCCATCTGAGATTTTTTTCTTTATCCTGGTGAACTTCCTTAAGTGGAGATATGCTGCTGATGACTTCTCTCAGCTTTTATTCACCTAAGAATATCTTTATTTCACTTTGCTTTTTGAAGGATATATTCACTGAATATAGAATTATTGGTTGGCAGTATCTTCTTTCCCACTTTAAAAATGTCTTTCCACTGTCTTCTGACTTCTATAGTCTGCTGAAAAGCTGACTTGCCAAATTCTTAGTTCCTTCTAAGTAACATGTCTTTCCCCCTCTGAGTGCTTTTAAGGTTTTTCTTTTACATGTGGATTTTAGCACTGATCCCAAGCTGTGGGCTGAGGAAAACACAGCAACATCTATCAGATACTGTACTAACTGCTACTGCTCATTTATCTGGACCTAACTACTAATAGACAGAACTATTCGTTACTTCTTTTGCATTAGGGGTGCTATGAAAAAGTTTCTAAGAACTAAGGCTAAGTGTAGTTTTCTTTGTTATCTATCCTGTTTTGGGTTCACTGGCTTCTTGTCAATCACTGGTTTATAGTCTTAAGTTTCAAAAAATAGTCATTATTTCTTCAAATACTGCTTCTGCCCCTTTTCCCCTATCTCATCAATGTCTTAGTCTGTTCAGGCTGCTATAACAAAGTACCACAGACTAGCTTATAAACAACAGAAGTCCTAGCCAAGGCAATCAGAGAAGGAAAAAAACCCAGAAATTTATTTCTCACAGTTCTGGAGGCTAAAAGTGTGAGATCAAGGTGCCAACATGGTCATGTAAGTTGCAGACTTCTCATCGCATCCTCACATGGTGCAAGGGGTTGGGGAGCTCTCTGGGGTTCTCTTTAATATGAGGATTAATCCTATGTGTAAGGGCTTCACCCTCATGACCTAAGCACCTCCCAAAAGGCCCTACCTGCTAATACCAATACACTGGGCATTAGGATTTCAACATATAAAATTTGAGGAGGGCTTCCCTGGTGGCGCAGTGGTTGAGAGTCTGCCTGCCGATGCAGGGGACACGGGTTCGTGCCCCGGTCTGGGAAGATCCCACATGCCGCGGAGCGGCTGGGCCCGTGAGCCATGGCCGCTGAGCCTGCGCGTCCGGAGCCTGTGCTCCGCAACGGGAGAGGCCACAACAGTGAGAGGCCCGCGTACTGCAAAAAAAAAATTTTTTTTAATAAAAAATTTGAGGAAACAAACATTTGGAACACAGTACTCTGGGACTCCAATTATACATAGGTGTTTTTTATGCTGTTCTGCTTCTTTCCATCTTGTTTTCTCTCTGTGCTTTAAACATATCTTTACAACCACTCTTCCAAGGGGGTACTATCAAGAAAGATAGCAAGTATTACAGGAGATCACTTTGGTATGCTTGGTCTTCTACTCTACTCCCTAAAATGGGGAAATGAAAATATTTTCCCCTATCTTACACAAATGAACTTCAAAAAATGCCTTGAAAAAAATTTAAGATTAGAAAATTACTCATCCCTTTTAGGCAGAGAGCTGGGAATCTAGCCCTACCATTAGTCTCATCCACGAAAAAACTATTTAATATGTTCAGGGACTTAAGAGGTCACCACAAATATGAGACAGCACAGTATATAAGGAAGGTGCTGAACTTACAAAAAGTTATTACTTGGTTACAATGAAATCTTTTTCAGATACCAATACTTTGTCTATTTATCACAAATATTTTTTTGCCAAATTAAATATCCTCTGAATATGTTATTGTATTAATATCTATTATATTTATCCATAAACATTTTTAAGCTTTAGAATTGTCTAAATATCATTCAATGTTAAAATTAAGATAAATTGCTTTTCTCTTCAAAGATGAAATACGCATTGATAGCCACAACACAGATAATTCGTTTACCAAGTTACTGTTAAAATAACATGAATAACACCAGTATGTACCTAGCCTTATGGAATTTACAGTCTTCACATCTTACCTTATTATCAGAATAATTCTATGAGATAAAAAAAAGGTATTATTATTTACCTTTCCCATTACACAAATGAGAAAATAAAATCTCAAAACTTAAGTAACTCACCGAAGAGTCATTACACTGAGTAAACCATGATAAAGCCAAAATTCAAATCCTATGTGTTCTTTCCATTAACCTACACACAAATAAGTTGGTTCATGTGCAGATTACAAGGGAACCACAAACGGCCTTTCCTTTTAATTTTTGTGAAACTGAGTTAACATTCTTGAGTAAAATAAGTCAAAGCACTTGTGACAATCTTTTTCAAAAGAAAAACCACAACTTAAAGCAAATTTAGCAATATAAAATTATCTGAAAGTCAACAGATTTTACTTACTATCCTACCAAAATGTGCTTAACAAATTATTTCCTAATGAGGGTATCTTATCTGCTATTTCTTTTAAATATAAACTATGTTTATACAAAGTAGATGATATTATAAATAGTACATTTGCAGGAGACCTGTAAGTATTCCTCCTTCAGTAGGCCTACAAACATTACTCCTTGAGCAGACTCATAAAGATAAATTCCAGATTCAATTCCACAAATGGTTAAGAAAATTTTTCAACTAGTCCTGGTTATATTTCAACACTTCTGAGAAGAGGTATCTGACAAAGGGAAGGACAAAAAGCCTCTAGCAAACCTTCAGCAGCTATCTAGCCTTCCTAGTCAGTGTATTTTTAAATGAAGTTATTTAAAATTATTAATAAACTCTTTTTGAGGACAGTATTGTCAAGTATAACACATTCCATGAGAGAAATAAATAGGCCACACCATTACTGTATGAACACAGACATTACCCTTACTATCAATACATACATAGCAAGCCATTTTTGTCACTACTTTAATGGGCAGTATAATCCAGTCCTTCATATAAGAAAAAGTAAAATAAATATCTACATGAAAAGCTCCATTAATTCTAAGTATAATAAACCACAGCCACTACCTGACATATTATATTATATAATATCTGATGTTATATCTAGTGTATTGCAATATATAGGCTAAACAGACATGAAAAAAGTAGACATCATCTCTGAATGATTCGTGTTATTTAAATTCCACTATCCCCCCACCAAAAAGTCAGTTATTAGTAACTCATGCTTGTTTAAAGTATTTGGTTAAGGCTAAGACCCATAATTTAATCCTTATATAAATCAATTAGCTTTGCACTACTAGGAATATAATGTATCCATAACTCTGGACGTTAAGAAATGGAACTCTGTATCATTGGTCTTATGGGAATTTAGCCAAGATTATAGGTGGCTCAATGTCATCACTGACACAGAGGATACACAAAGGATGTGACCTTGGTTAGATAGCTGGGTCCTTTTCTGATTAGAAAGGTATTAACTACATAAGTCAACACAATTTTAATACTTACAAAACATCTGAATATATTTACCTCCTTATTTCCTTTTATCCTCTCACTGCATGACATTTTTAATGATTAATGATTTCTACTCTTGCTTCTTATTTTGTTCTAACTCAGTATGTCCTCCAAGAGCACTTGAGCACTTGAATTACTAACAGTTGAAATAAGAACTATGTGAATTATACTTAATGAATTAGAGCAGATTCAGGGTTATTTCAATAATGTCACTCCCAATAATGAATGGGAGAGAAGAATGGTTTTATAGTTTATGAATTGGAAATTGCTCACAATTCTCAGTCTCTCTTTTTTTTTTTTTTTTTTTTTTTTTTTTTTTTTGCTGCGGTACGCGGGCCTCTCACTGCTGGGGCCTCTCCCGTTGCGAAGCACAGGCTCCAGACGTGCAGGCTCAGCGGCCATGGCTCACGGGCCCAGCCGCTCCTGCGGCATGTGGGATCTTCCCGCACCGGGGCACGAACCCGTGTCCCCTGCATCGGCAGGCGGACTCTCAACCACTGCGCCACCAGGGAAGCCCTCAGTCTCTCTTATCTATAGTTTTCCATATGTGAAATTATCTTTGCTGTCATGTGAGTCACAGCATAAACAAAATTGAAACCTCTAGAAAATAAAGCTCAATAAAACCTCTATAGTGACTGGTATGAGTATTCAGAGAATAATGGGAGGCCCAGATTTATCAAAAGAAAGCAGTGGTCCAAACATGTATACATCAAGAAACACTGGTCTGCTATCTAACAGACAAGAGTTGTCACACTCTGGTGGCTTTTTTAGGAAAAAGGCAGGCTTACAAAACACAGTCTCAGGTCTATTTTATCTATACTGCTTCTATAGGAATGGTCTAGGAGATTTCAATAGGAAAAAAATGAGTAGAGGAGGGGAGGGATTATTTCTCTATTCAACTAACAACACTACATTAAGGCTTGTTCCTTTTACTGTTCTGAATCCACCTGTAGAAAGTATAAAAAAAAGTCAAAAGATCACAATCTTTAGATGTGGCTATATGTTCCCAAGCTATTTTGTGGCTAGAAGTTAGGGAAGTGACTGGAATTGTTCCCTCTCTCAAAGGTAGGAAATGAGAGGTTATCCTGAGGTCAGGATCCTCTAATGTGGCTCTTGATTTAAATTGTGTTAACTTGCTCTGCTCCAGGATGAAAGCAATTATGACCAGATCAATGTGCTCTGCAGCTGGTTAGTCAGCTGCTCCAGAGTAGGCAGCCAGCAAAACAGCTTTGGGGCCCTCTCCGGGCACTGTGCCTCCTAAGATTCAACTGCAGGCCGATGCTGTTGACATTAATTCTTAAAAGGTATTTTTAGCTCCCCGAGATGAGAAGTAAAATAAACATAAATAGGAAATATCCTCCTTTTAATTTTCCAAGTAACCTATAATTATTGAACTGTTCCACATTTTAATCTAACAGCCACCAGAAAATGAAATATTTTGACACCTCTGTATGAAACCATTATACTGGCTCAAGAGTCAGCCGTAGAAGCATCAGCTGATTCCTTCGAAGAGAAAATTCAAAAGGAAGCCATTCTGTGTTTTTTAAAAAGGGGCAACCAAGGCTAGAAAGGAGCATAAGAGGGTTTCCAAACCTAGGTAACTAATACAAAGTCTTGTTAAAGGACACAGCTTGAATACAAAATTTTATGACCACTGTTATAACCACAAGTGGTATTAACTATGGAATCACAGCATATTCCAATTTTACTACAAAATCCATGTTAAAGTTTGAAAATATGCTTCAATCCTACTGCTAACTTTCAAGTTAGAGTTCAAGAAAAATGTCTGAGATAGAATGGTATAGTCACTAAACACAACTGGTGAACCACCTAAGGACCAGTCCACTAATCAAGTCAGTAATTCAATGAATCACAAAAAAAGGGAAAAAATTACCTTACGCATTTTAACTTAAAACATTCAAATGTGCTTACAAATCTTCTGCTGTAAAACAAAGGCCACGACAGGAATTTCTTACATAAAGCCATGTGCCAATAAAGACTCTACCATTTCTAGTCAATTGTTTTTAAATTGAAGGGAAAAGTTGAAAACACCTGTAAAGCCAAACTTCTAGATTTGTATCACCCTTCCAGGCTTTTAGTTGTCTTCCTTACATCTAGTTCCACAGATTTTTTTTTTTTTTTAAGCAACCTGCCTTTATCAAGTCTTTCCAAAGTTTTCACAAAATAACTCTCCTTATACACTGATATTTTATTGGTTCAGGTAATATTTGATTAAATTATGTAATTACAAGTAAAGCTGGCATACAACTGGTAGGAAAAGAATGTACGGTCAAACTAAAGAAAAGCCTACTAGTCATCAGTTAGTACTGAACATGCCATGACCATCAGTCAGTAGTCTTACACAGGGACTGAAGGCCACAAATCAGTCAGAGCTTCTACCACACCCTCACTTGCCTTCTTAAACGCTGCACACAGATGTCTCTGCAAGCATGCAATCATCTCATCCAAAATACTTTAAACGGAGCAAATTAACTGCAGTATAGGTGGATGATTTGAACTTTCTAAATGGAGTGCTGACACACTGTAATAAAATTTCTACACAATTTTAAAAAAACATTCTTAAACTGGAAAAGAATTTAACCAGAGAAAAGGAGAGAACCAAACTCAGTATTATAAACAAAAATGTTATTGCACAATCTTATCAGCCCATCTCTGTGAATGTGATTTCTTTTCTAAAAAATAAGGTTAAATTCCATTATGAGAAACTTTTTCTTATTTCATTCTTACAACAGATATTGTTTGAAATATGTGGATATCAGCTAAGATTTGATTATTTTATATAGAAATTAAAAATAAATATTTATTACAGAATTTGACCTGATGCTCGAAAAATCAATTGTTTTTATCATGCTTTGAGCTCCTAGGCACTTGAGTACATGTTCATTTATATGATTGCTTCCATAACAGCAGGCTGAATATGTGATTAAAATCCAAGTCATCAGGTATGCAAACAATCAATAGGAAAGAAAACCTAACAGCACTCACCAAGGCTCTCCAGAACTCATGAGTAGTAAGAGACAGTAAAATGGGTATGAATTCATTATTACAGAACTCCAGAACGTATTTTACTCTAACTTTATTCAAACATTGGGGGGGAGGGTTATCATTTAATTACAGTGAGTGAGCATGTTCAATTTAGTAGATTTTTTTTTAAGTGCCTGGAGTCCAAAATAGACTTTGTGGTTCCACTTGCTTCCAAAAATATGGCTTCTTTCACCAAGGAGAAAATAAGACTTTTTTTTTCTGACACTCAAACTTGATTTTTTATCTGGAAATTAAAAAGTGGCAGTATAGGTCTCTTGTTTTAAGCATGTAACACCAATTAAGCTTTTCCTGGAGCCCTAATGTGTATTTGCCTTCCATGTACACATTTCACTAGCATTACTATCTCTTTGACATCCTCAGAAACAGGAAAGGACAGAGAAAGGTTTCTATTCTTTTTCTATTATTTCTGTAAGCAGAAGGGATTAAATTTAATAATGATTTTCACTGATTGCTCAAATGACTCTTACCTCTTAATAATCACTGTCCTAGAATGCAATAATTGTTATAGCTTACTGCTCAACCCCACACTGGTTTTGATCCAAAATGTAATTTACCACATTAAAAGATCTGTTCAAATAAACCAGTCTCAACATTAGAATTATGAGCAATTCTCTGTTTGTAAAGTTAACCAGGTAACTCACAAGTTTATGTCCCTATACACTGGCAAATGATTAGAAATGTACAGAAAATGACTAGTACCCCGTGGTACTAATGAACAGTTTTTCTCTCAGCAAGTGAGATTTAAGTTTAAGTACTTCCTTACCCATTAGTTTCTCTAGCAACATCATGTAAGACGGCGTCTATAATAAGTTCAATGGAAAAAAGTACGTAAGATTATTAATGTAAATTTAGGTAAAATATATTTTAACTGTTATGAGATCTGGCCTTTTATCAATTTTCTCCTCTTGTGCAAGTCTAAGTAATAAAATGTGCTTTAAATAACAATAACAAGAAAATGAAAAAAGACAAAATTAACCTTTCACGTTATACAATTTTTCAGCAATCCTTTTAAAATAAAAGATCTCTGTGAGACTACTAGAAGTTCAAGGAAATGATGTCTTTTCCCAATTTTATGTAATAGGAAAAGTAGTTAATAATATGATGTGCCAATCTGTTCTAGTGCTTTATTTACATTAACTCCTTTTAACTACCACAGTAATCCTATAATATTAAATTATCCCCATTTTACATATCTAAAGAAACTCAGTCACTGAAGAGTTAAAAACTCACTCAAGGTTACAGCTAGTAAAAGGGAAGAGCCAGTTGGAATTCAAACAGTGTAAGACCCTACCTAGTCCATGCTCTTAACTAATATCGCCCAGAATAGGGTTTAACACACTGCTTCACTCAATAAACATGAATTGGCTGGGTGCTTAACAGTTTTTCTTTCTTCTAGGAGTTTACAAAAACCAGTTTTTGAGAAATAAGGCACGTACTAATCCTTTTTCCTTTCCTTATTCTACTTCTACCTAGACAGAACAGAGTATTCCCTACACTATGCTCTCATAATCATATATTGTACATCGTTTATATAGCATGTTCCTACTTGTTTCTAACTAGTTTAAGTACAAAATTAAGAAAACTTTCAGAGAAAGAAGGATGTTTCGCTGTTTGTGTTTTTAAATCCCGTTTCCTTGCGTAGGACCTAGCTCTAAGGAAGGTCCAGATAAGTGCTGGACAGGACAGAAAGGAGAGCAGTTAAAAAAAAAAAGGCACTCTCTAGAGTAACTTATAAAAAAAGAGAGGATCCAAAATTAGAGCATACCTCAGGTAGCGGTTTTTTTTGCTAAACTCTGTAAGATTTTATTAGCAACTGTATATAACTTTAATCATCTATTATAATTTGATTTCCATGAAAGACTTATGCGTTGGTACGTATTGCTCTGCCCATTTCTGCAAATGAGAAAAACAGACTCAAAAATGTTAATGAATCTGCCCAAGATCATATAGCTAGTAAGCCTTGTCATTTCCAAAAGAGGTAAGGGAATATAAGAATCAAAGCCTACAGCTCCAAGGCTATTCATAGAAGAAGACAGCCAGGAATAGATTTGAGAAATAGAATTCAGTGAGTTACTACAGCTTAATAGACATAGCCCCTAAGAATATCCAATTGAGAGAGGATGATCAAGGGCAGGATTAGGATCCAATTCCATTTTGCTCTAAAGCAGAGGTTCTCCAAGTATAGTCTGTGGAATCTTTAAAGGTGGGGGTGGGGGGTTCCTCAGGTCAAAATTATAATACTAAAAACTTAATTGCTTTTACTTTTCTCTCACGAGTATAAAGTGGAGTTTTCCAGACTACATTTCACAGAATACTGCAACAGAGTGAAACACAAAAGTTGTGCGAAGCCAGCTGTCTTCTATTGAGATAGACATTAAAGAGATTTGCAAATATATAAAACAATGCTACCCTTCTCACCATATTTTTTAATAGTTATTTTTCATTTTAAAACATTTATGTTAATTTTTAATGCTTGTTATTTTTAAGTAAGCAGATATTAAAATTAATGTAAAAATTAAAGCATTTTTTGACCTGAGACCAAAAAGGTTGAAAAGCCACTGATCTAAAAAGTTATGCTCAACCAATCCTCAGATCTAAAATCTGGTCTTCTAAACTGATTTACTCACCAGGATAAGTGGGCTATGTAAACGGAAAGTTCCTGAGTTTCACCATATTACAAATTGCTTAACAACAGAAACATTTTAAAAAATCTTTGTGTTCCTCCTTACCCTCATCACAACACTCATATCAAAAAAAAAACAAAACTTGTTGTATCAATCCAGATTACTTTCACTGTACATTTCTAAATTAACACTATATTTTATACCTAAATTACATAAAAGATTCTGTAATACCACATCACCTTAAAATAAACTGAAGGAATGTCAACCCATAAAACTGAAAAGGCCAGACTTCACCACATGGTGACACATAATGACCTCACTAATGTAAAGGCATCCTGTAAGGCTCAGGTAATCATTCACTCTTTCAACCACCTCCTAACTCCAACAGCAGGAAATTTTAAAAGCATTTTAGGAGAATTATGTAAAATATATGTTTAGATATTTAAAACGTCACATTCTTATGGCTACTGTAAGAATAAAACTTCAATTTCCTTCAAAAATAATAAATCACGCAACATATTTTTCAATTACCAAATAAAAATTATGTAGTCTTTATATGTTGTCAAAGTACAAATTTCACAAAATCTCCTACTTTCTAAATATCCATGTAGGTTTCACTCAGAATGTTCTTAGCATACTTGGCCTAAGATAAATATGAACTTGTTTTTGATGTTTAAAAAAACAAGTGTGTAGGCAACTTTCTAGCCTTTCTCTCCAATAAACGTCTGAGCTACATAACTGAATGTGCTATTCTGTCATTCTGTAACTTGTGACACAATATTTCACATTTTAAAAAACTAACACTTTATTAAAGCTTTCATAAGACAGATTCTACTGGATAGTGGCCAACTTTCCTCAGCAACAGTGGCATTAAAATGCCAGCATTCTTCGACCTTCTGGTAAAGTTTTTCTCTGGGGAAGGAAGGGCTGTTTTAAGGGGGGAAAAAAAACTCTTAAAAGTGGTCAGTTAGTTTTTGATGATATAGGAAATACCCTCAAAAGAGATCTTCCTAAAAGCTGAATCATGTATCAGTTGATCTCAAATTTTTAAAACTATCATCACCTTCAGAAAAGCCTTCTTGAGATTCTGGAGAAAAACAAACAAAAAACCAAAAACTTAACCCTCTACACCACATTACTTGCTAAATGGAAAATTAGAAACTGCTCACATACCAATCCTAAGAGGGAGGGAGCATAACAAGCCAATTCACAAGTACACTTAATTGACTTTATAAGATCTATAGTAGAAGCCAGGGTGTAAGATTTCAATCAAAAGATTAAGAAGACAATTTGTACCTGACTAAACTCCACAGCTACAACTTTGGTATTTTCAAAAAGTTTTCATATTTATCTCTAGCATTTTTTATTCTACTAATTCTACTTATTTAGGAAATCTTTGCATACTAGAAATAAGAAAAGCAAAGCACTAAATTAGATTAACACAACGGAAGAAAGAAGAGAGTAAAATGTACCTTTTAAGAAAAATGAAAAAAAAAAAAGGCTCAAAGAAAGGTTACCTATGAGGATACAGAAAAATATTTTTAAACAGTAATACCTGAAATTAACTGGAATTCTGACAATACCTGAGTATTTCCCTTAAGTGGAATTAAATGGATTCTAGTTAATCAAAGCTTGAGTATAATAAGGGCCTCGATCCTCTCTTCTTTGCTTTGTTATTGCTTACTACCTATTCATTCAGTCTTGATCTCAAAAGCTGAGCGGTAAAATATTCCTACATTTAATTCATACCTGTGGTAAAATGTTAATTACATACATGTTTGGCGCTGGTTGATGAAGGGTGTATAGTATACAGGAAGTCCACTTGGTGTAGTAGAAAGTGAGAGTAAGCCTAACACAGGTTCAAATCCTTTTTCCTTCATACAGACACTGGGGAGAGTGAGAAGTAGAACACTGAGAAAGCCAACCTTAGTTTCCTCTTTGAAGAAGGGAATTAACAACTACCTCAAAAGAACGTGAGATATAGATTAGATTGTATATATATTGTGTCTAGCACATAGTAGGCATTCAACAAATGTAACTTCCTCCCAAATTATGAACAGCAAATATATGTACTGTATACAAAATTGCAGGCTACACACCAATGACCTCCCTTCCTCAATCACAGTCAAAATGAGAGATTAAGTAACTTCTATGGGGTCATGTGGGAGCAAGACGGTAAAATTACTTCTAAGAAAATATTCTTAATTTCAAATACCTACCCTGCAAACAGAATTGCCCACTAGGCAATTCTTATGTGAAGAATATCATGACAGAACAAATAGTTCTGTGAACAGTCTATATTTCGTACATTCACAGAACTGTTGAGTGAAAATTCATCACTAGGGCCAATAGATCTTCCTCCATTTAGGCACAAAAAGCTTTTGTGTACTGACCCCCCCACATTACAGCCACACCTCCGGAGATCACAAAACAATATCCTGATTTTTTTTCTACCTCTCTGGCCACTCCTCTGTAAGAGGAATGTATTCCCTCCCTCCCTCCTCCTCCTCTCCTCTCCCCCTCTCTCCCTCTCTCTCTCTCTCTCTCTCTCTCTCTCTCTCTCTCCTCTCTCTCTCTCTCTCTCTCACACACACACACACACACACACACACACACACACACACACACACACACTATAGCCATTAAGCACTATTAAGGCCCAAGTAGTTTTCTTCTTACTATGCTTCCTCCTAAGGCAAAGTCACCTAGGCACACAAGTTCAATCTAAAGAGTAACTCCCAAATTTCCATGTCTGATACTTTTCTCTTTTTTCTGAGCTGCAGAAACATATATCCAACTACCTACTTGGGTGTCTCAGACTATTAACTGTCAAAGTTAGGCTTCATTCCTCAGGGGAAAAAATTTCAATGTCAAACCCCTCACCAACAGAATGTATTGTCTTTGTAGATGGGCCTGAGAATTAGACTTTTTATAAATACATTTTCAAACTTATTGTGGTTCTGAATGGGCACTGAGAACTAAAACCATCTGCACCCAGAGTTTACAGTCTACATTAGCATCACTATTCAGCTGTCTTCAACAACAAGACTTCACTATTCCAGGAAACTCTTGCCCAGGCAGATAAGAATTGCAAATAACTTCATTGTTCATTCCAGGAACTTCCCCAAAACCCCATATAAACCAACATCAGACTATTCAACTTTTCAATAAATAGCAGCAAATGATTGTTCACTTTCCAAAACTCTGAAAAAATCTCACCTTAAAACCCTTGCTTTGCTACGTCTATCAATCCTAAACTATTACATGATCCCTACTAATTCTAATCAAGCTCCTGCACTGAAATACCTGCATTAAAGATTCCAAATCCTCAGTAAATATCCCAACTTCACTCTCCCTCCTAACTTTGCTCTTCTTTTCACCCATACACGTGCTCCTCCTCTTCCCCCAGCAGATCCTACCAACTCAGGAAAGGTGGTGTTCTCCTTTACTACAATAAGCAATAAACTCACCATGTTATTTTGGGTAGTATTTTCTAGGAGCCAACATTCCACAGCACTATCAGATAGTTTCTCAAATGTCTTAAGATTCAGTTCAGCAATAATAGTTCATCACAAGTGGTGCAAGGAAACTATGAAACCTTTATAAAATGTTATAAGAAATCAGCACCCTACGTTAAGCAACATCTGCTGACACTATTGCTTCCAGCTTCTTAATGAGTTAAAACAGCTAACTGGCCTACTAATTAAATTTCTAAATAATACCAAATAAAGAGATTACTAATATCAAAGGGGCCATAAAACCAGTGAGGAGTTCTAAGGAAGATGGAAGATAAGTCGCAGAGGGGTTTAATAATCTAAACCATAATCTTAGGAGAAACAGGATGGGGAAAAAACTAAATTAATATATGAATAATCCACAATGCTAATAATCTAGAAGAAAAAATACTGCTAAATATACTACAGTATAACAGTGAAAACAAACTTTAAAGGAGTCTTCACTACTTTAAAATTATTTTTAAACTATGATTTCGAATTAAGGTACAATGAAATGCTTAATACATTTTCTAGAAAGTTGAAACTTCATATCCACCAAAAGTAAATGTATAAACATTTCTTCTACTATAAATCATTTAAGGTACGTATAAGACCACAGGCATGCTTACACAGGAGTAATTTGAAAGAAAAGGTTAAGCATTTAAAATGCCTCAATGATTGGGAGGAACTGAAGAATTCAAATTTTAAGATCTAAGTGTAAAAAAGGAAACCACAAGTACTGGAAGAAAATTTCGATGAATTCCTTTATAATCTTGGAGTGGTGAAGACTTTTCCAACTACATTTCAAAATCCAGAAACATTAAAAAAAATTACCATATAAAAAAGGAAAAAACTTGTGTGAAAAAATATCAAAGAATCTAAAAATATATTTGCAACCCATATCACAAATAAAGGGCTCATCTCCCTATAGAGAAATCCTGAAATCGAGAAAAAAAGGCCAGCAACCAAACAGAAAAATAAAGAACATGAGAGTTCACAGAAAGGGAAAATAAGTAAAATGCCCATTAAACATATAAAAAAAATACTCAATGTCATTCATAATGAGAGAAACACAACAGTCTGAGTTACACCAGTTCTCATCTATCAAACCGACAAAATTCCAGAAGTTTGACAACACATTCAGCTGGTGAGGCTATAAGAAAACAAGCCTCTCATACATTCAGGTAGTAGTAAAAAAAGGTAATTTGGCTATAACTAACAGAATTACAGAAGCACCTATCTTTTTTTTTAAAATAAATGTTTTATTTTATAATAGTTTTAGATTTACAGAAAAATTTCAAAGACAGTACAGTTTCCCTACACCGCACACCTAGTTTCTGCTATTAAGATCTTTTATTAGTATGGTACCTTTGTCACAATTATTGACCGAAAACTGATATATTTAACTAAAGTCATTCCTTTAGATTTCATTAGTTTTTATCTAATGTCCTTTTTCTGTTCCAGGATCCCATGGAGTATACCACATTACAGTATAATCATCTTCTTAGGCTCCTTTTGGCTGAGTTTCTCAGACTTTCCCTGTTTTAGATGACCTTGACAGTTTTGAAGAGTACTGTTCAGCTGTTTTGTAGAATATCCCTCAACTGAGATTTGTCTGATGTTTTTCTCATGATTAGACTGGGGTTATAATTTTGGGGGAGGAAGACCATAGAGGTGAAGTGCTATTCTCATCACATCATACTATTGACGTAATTTATGATTGCTGAAGTTAACTCTCTCAGTCTGTTGGGCCTGCTATAACAAAATACCTTAGACTAGGTGGCTTATAAACAACAGAAATTTATTTCTCACAGTTCTATAGGCTGGGAAGTCCAAGATCAAGGCCACTGCAGATTCAGTACTTGGGGAGAGCCCACTTTCTAGTTCACAGACTGCCTTCTCACTGTGTCCTCACACAGCAGAAGGGGAAAGGGATCTCTCTTAGGTCTATTCATGAGGGCTCCACCTTCATGGCATAAGCATCTCCCAAAGGTCCCACCTCCAAATACCACTACACTGGGGATTAGGTTTCAACATATGAATTTTAGGGAAATCCTTGTTCTTGGAATCTAAATCACGCATTTGCTTATGCAAATGTTATACGTATATGTTGTTCATTTGGCAAAGTAATAGCAAAAGAATAGGTAACAACCCAAAGATCCACACAGGACTGAGTGATCATATATCCAACAGAAGTACTACAACTATTAAAAATAAAGGAAGATCTTTAGATATGGAAAAACCTCCAAAATAAAATACATTTACGTACATTTGCAAAAAGACACACTGGAAATTTAGATTATGGTCTATTTTCTACATTATTTTATGTTCTTACATTTGAAAGGTAATTTTTAAAACATAATAATTGAGATCATAAAGACAAAACAGTAAGACACTGATAAGAAACTAATTAAACAAGAAGGGCATTAGACTGAGGTGGCAGTAAACAAACCAAAACCTAAGCTACATTCAATACACTTGAATCTGAAGAAATGATACTTAAGAACCAGCAATCACAACCAACCAACTAGGCTTTCCTAAATAAGGTAACCGCTTAAGCTATAGCCAATCAAATAACTTCCTACTTCGCTTCCACGCCTTCTCTATGAAAACCTCCACCCTAGCTCCTGTTGGTGGAGCACTCCTAACCACCTTTGGCTTGGCTCTGCCTGATTCAAATCAATGTATGCTCAAATAAAGTTGAAAATTTTAATGTGCCTCAGTTTACCTTTTAACAAAACAAACTAAAAAAGCAAGACAAAAACATTCATTAAAGGGAAAAGTAAATATGTGGAACAGAAGACTTTTATACATCAACTTAAGAAAACTTCCCCCCAAACATGATTAAACTAGCAAATCCAAAATAGAAAGGGAGAAAAAATAAGATGGAATGATGAAAGTTTTAATCATTTTGCCTTTACTTTAAATTTAAATCCTAGAACAATGACTCTAAAACTCAAGAATTACTTGGAATGTTTTAAAAAAACCCAAACCCAGAGTATCCAATTCAGTTGCTCTGGGACAGAGCTTGAGATTTTACACACACACACACACACACACACACACACACACACTCTCTCTCTCTCTCTCTCTCTCTCTCTCACACAGGCTTTTTTCTTTTTTTTTTTTTTTTTTTTAAATCAACAAGAGTGCTTCTGAAGCTCAGGTTAAGGCCACTGACCTATAAGAACATAAGATAATAAACAAAAACATAATAATAAACAGTAAACATCTAAGCAGATTTTATGACAAAGGGAAAAACCAAACCAGTTTCTTCTCTTGATGGGTAAGTTGTATTACCTGTTATTCTATTTTGACTTCAGAAAAGCTGAGTCACATACAAAAGTCATTAAGAAGGAAAGCAAATATTGCCTAGACTGTTAAGATGTCAAAGAAATGGTATAGCACAAGCCTGAAGAAGGGAAACAGAGCAAATGGTTACACGAAAAATTTGGCTGGCCCTAAGGAAAAGCTTATCAATGTGCTCATCAGGAAGATTACGACAGTTCTATCCCTAATGATCATTAGATAAGAAACAACAATGAATATCCTAAATTATTTAGTCCACTAGTCTATACTATTCCCTTCCTGCCAATATACCTAAAGGGTACAACATACACCCATTAGTAACACTAACTCACTAACACACTGATTCTCAAATTTGGTGGGAGAGGCATACTAGAAAATCCAGGAGGTATGTACGGTTTAAAAAGCCAGAGATGATTTTGATTCAATTGTCCTTGTGAACCACTTATTTAGACATTCATCAACCTGAAGGAATGGATCTGCAAAACAATTCTAGTACCATAACCAAGTTTTTCCCGCTATAATACAGTGATAAAAATAATTGCTAACTGTGAGTGCTCACTAGGTGCAAGGTACTTTGCAAAGTGCTTTATACATATCATTTAATTTCTACAGCCCTATGAAGTAGGTTCTGTCATTCCCAATTTTATAGAAGAAACTGACCCTTAAGAGTTTAAGTAACTAGCTCAAGATCACATAGTTATCAGTTATTACTTGGGGAAGCATTATTATCTGATTTCTCAAATAAATCTGATTTCTCAAATGAATCTAGTTTTTAATCACACACTTACTATATCAGAGACATAATTTAAAACTCAATTTTACTGATAAAAACCTAAATAAAATGTCTTTAATTTTAAAAGTAGACCATAAAGCAGTTTTTATTTAATTACAGTAATTCCAATGAAAACATCTCCTGGTCAACTGTATACATAACTATCAGGGTAACAGGAATGACATTAAATGCAGTTCTGGAGTGCAATTCTGTATTTTATTTTAATGAATTTAAGTCTAGTACTATACAGTTAAACAGCTGGATTTCATTAAGGATGAAATTTTATCCAAATCTTACTCTTGATATTGACCAATGTTTTTAGACCTTTAGAAATAGATATTTACATATATTGTAATTTTTGATTCTACTTTGTCTAAAAGATAACAATCTTTGAAGATTACAGCCCCTTTCTCTCCATTTTCACTAACAAGTTAGTACAGCTCACGTGTAGTTAAAAAAGCCCAGTGATACCAAATTATTGCCCCTCCAAATTGGCCTACCAACTGCATCCAAATTACTCTCATACAAACAGCCTACATGGCCTACATGTAGCACCAACACTCAAAACTTATAATGGCTTTTTATTTTCTACTATATCAAAATTAATTCTTGACCCTTTCTAGGTCAGAACTAATCTGACCCTAACTTACTAATTCAGTGTTGTTTCTCCTAATTCCATCACTTCACTCACTCAATTAAATAATACATAATATGGGGGAAATACCAAAATTTAAAAAGCATGGCCCCTCTGTAGCACAAAGCCAGACAAAAGGGTAGATGATTTGTAAATAATTAATTACAATACAATACAATGCATTAAGTACTATAGTAGACATAAATGTTATAGCAGAATCACCATAACTCTGCCAGAATGGATCAAAGAAGACTTCAGAGGAAGTGACATTTGTCCTCAAAAATGAGAATTTCTCTCCAACTGTCCCATCACTGTAATATCAACACACCAGTTTCCTCATCTTTGTATTCTAGCACTGACCACAGTGATGGTATAGAGGAGACATGCACTTCAGACATAGATGCACAGATAGATGGATGGATGGATGGATGGATGGAAGGAAAAAAGAAGAGGGATAAAAAGACAGACACAAACCATCAACAGATGAATGAATAAAGAAGATGTGGTATATATATATACAATGGAATATTACTCAACCATAAAGAAAGAATGAAATATTGCCATTTGCGGCAACATGGATGGACCTAGAGATTATCACAGAGTGAAGTCAGTCAGAGAAAAGACCAATGTTCTTTTGTAGTACTCATGTGTGGAATCTAAAAAATAATACAAATAAATTTATTTATAAAACAGAAGCAGATTCAGACATAAAAAACAAACTTATGGTTACCAAAGAGGAAAGGGGGGTAGATAAATTAGGAGTATGGGATTAACAGATACACACTACTATATATAAAAGAGATAAACAACAAGCATTTACTGTATAGCACAGGGAACTATATTCAATATCTTGTAATAACCTATAATGGAAAAGAATCTTAAAAAGTATATATATAATTGAATCACTTCACTGTACACCTGAAACTAACACAATATTGTAAATCAGCTATACTTTTAAAAAAAAGACATATATAAAGTAAAAATGAATAACTGTTAGATTAAAATAGGGTAAAATTGGAAGTAGTAATTCAGATGAGGCATTCCAAAATCCTGACATGTGAAAGTGGCAACAGAAAAAGATAAATCTAAAAGATGTTTAGGAAATAAAATTAACAAGATTGGGTGTGACTGACTGGACTAGAGGGAGAAGAGCATAACAGAAAAACATAAGAAGCTGCCAAAGGTTTTGGCTTAAGTGACTAGGCTGATGGTGGCGCATTCACTGTGGCTGGGAATAGAGGTAGGAGGGTAATAAAAGAGTTCAGCTCTGGTAAGGGAGTGCCAAGAGGCAATAATATCTGGGAGACAGCTAGAAAAGAACTAAGAAAAAGAGGTCTGGATTAGAAATAAAGATATGGAGATCATCAGCATATAGGTGATAAGAACAAAGCACTAAATACAGGTGAGAATGCCCAAGGATCATGTAAAACATGAGAAGAGGGGCCAAGGACAGAACATTCCAGACAACCAATGTTGCCATTATTTCTACCCATTAAAGTATATTTTTATAACGTACAATGACTAACACAATGCTGAGGACATGACAAATGCTTTAAAAGTACTTACTGATTACATCTCTGAATTAACTGAAAAATCATATTTATTAAGTATAATAAAGCCATAGATAAAAAAATCATTTCTTAAAAATAATTCAGTAAGATGGGCTCAAGGGACTAATGTCTGCTTAAGGAATCCAAACCTTACTTCAAAAATCAACAAAAAGCTTCCTTCTCACCAGAAATAGCAATACAAATCAGTAATTAAAATATTAAAACCTGGAAGTATATTATACTTCAAAAGTTTATTTTATAAAATACTTAAAAATATGTATTAATTAATTTAAAGGATAATGCCTCTAAATTTGGAGTAAGAGCTTCAGTGTTGTTACCTGATAATTTTTCACAAGTATTAATACCAATTTTAACCAACTTTTGTTTATATCATTTAACATTAACACACACTAATAACAAATATTAACCATCAACTGTAAAAATAGCAGGATTAAATATATGATAAGACCAAAGTGAGTCAGTAACGAATATAGTGAAAGAAAAATTATTCTTGGGTCCTTTTCCCATTGTTTACAAATATGCATACAAAATTTAGAGTATTCTTGAAAGTATTTACACTAACAAGAATGTGCTATTAGGGCTTCCCTGGTGGCACAGTAGTTGGGAATCCGCCTACCAACGCAAGGGACACGAGTTCCAGCCCTGGTCCGGGAGGATCCCACATGCCGCGGAGCGATTAGGCCCGTGCACCACAACTGCTGGGCCTGTGCTCCACAAGAGAGGCCACCGCAATGAGAGGCCAGTGCACTGTGGCGAGGGGTGACCCCCGCTCGCTGAAACTAGAGAAAGCCCGTGCTCAGCGAGGACCCAACGCAGGACCCAACGCAGTCAAAAATAAAATAAATAAATTTATTTTTTTAAATGTGCTATTAAAAAGAGATTTTGTCAACCTTTTAAACTCTTACCACAAACGAAAGAAAGCAAACCTTCTTTCATTGTTTTTCACTTTAATGGACTACTCTTAGATCAAGTCAATAACATGTTCTGTTTTTTAAATCTGAATAAGATAATAATAATAATATGCAATTTATATAAGGATCAGTTTTTAATATAAAAAATGACAAAAATGTACAATTTGGTCTGGTATTTCCATTTTTCAGTGGTACATAGCCACATATGAAGTGTGCAACTTCAAAGATCAAAATTACACTTTAGTTAATTAAAATATGCAATACCAAACCAAAAAACCAGTAAGTACTTATACCTGTATAAATATAGACATAGATTTTATCTACCTTAAGGCAAATTTTTCCCCAATACTGAAGCAATCTACACAGTATGTATCTGGCGCTATCTTCCCTTTTATGACACATGCTCAAATAATGTGAACTAATTTTAACACATTAAAAAAATCAAAATAAAGACAATTTCCGCTTACCCCGATACGTCATGGATTTATAAATCTACCTCCTTAAATACAGTATTCAATATCATATGTTACTGCAGAATGTCATAGATTTATAAATCTACTCCTTAAATACCATATTCAATATTATATGTTACTGCAGAACATAACGTTATTTATAGTAGGCACCCCTACCTGTTAGATTTATGCATAGACGTCTACTGATTTTCCAAGCTGGCCAAAAGACAGAGGAAAACAGGCTAGGAAAGGTAAGCGACACTCAAGTACATTCAATACATTTTTCTGGTCCTTGGCAATTCCTCTTTTCAGGTCAAATATTTTGAGATATCAAAGTAACTGACAACGGGAAGGCACAGTTAGTTAGGGAGTCTAGGATTGACATGTACACACTGCTATATTTAAAAAGGATAACCAAGAAGGAACTACTGTATAGCACAGGGAACTCTGCTCAATGTTATGTGGCAGCCAGGATGGGAGTGGAGTCTGGGGGAGAATGGATACATGTATATATATGGCTGAGTCCCTTTGCTGTGCACCTGAAACTATCACAACATTGTTAATTGGCTATACTCCAATACAAAATAAAAAGTTGAAAAAAAAAAAAAAAAAAAAGCCTGGGAGCAAAATAATGACAAAGAATTCACTGGTGACAGTAAGACTTTTTGGCTCATAGACATTTTTTTAAAAAGTCAGTCTAATAGGTCCTCTCATCACCAGTCAAAGAAATTGCCAACACTGTAGGCTGAACACAAGTTATACCAGGTTTTCTATTGTAGGCAGTTTTTTACCTGACAGATACTATATGAAGTACATATAAAAATGCCATAAACCTACTGTTTATCTTCATCATTTCAAACGCAAAATGCCACAATCAGTTTACAAAATGCATTTAAAATAATTTTTCTATTTAAAAGTTTAAGCAAAAATTACACATTCAAAATTCAAAGAACTCAAAACTATTTTTCCTTCACATGTATGAAAGGGGGCAACTTTTGAAATAGATAAAGTACTCTATTTAACATATAATGTCTCTCTTCTACAATACAGCAATACATTCATTGTAATTACACATCATGGAAGTATAAAAGCTATATAAACGAATGCCATGACATGATGCTATTATTTTTATTAAGACTAGAGAACAGTAATAAAGATTCAAAATGTAATGCCCTATAAATATTCAGTATTATTAGACAATAACAAAGAAAATACCACCGCAAAAATTTTGCGTTCATAGAAAATTTTTTTATATTAAGGATCATCATTTTCACTTTTGAATATCCATCTCAGAAGCCATTATAGTTCCATTGTTCACAATAAAATATTTGCAGTTTTTTAGTTAGTACTATTTCACCAATAAAGGAAAAGGAGAAAAATATTACTGAAAATAAGGGAAAAAACAAAAGCCTTGATAGAGTAAATTATTTTATATGCCATCTCTTTCCACCATAATCGTAGGACTAAACAAGTAACTGAAAACTAAATATATCAACATTTATATACTTTAAAATCTTATTCAACACAGCTATTTTGTACTACAGAAAAGATAAAATTTTTCTATTTTAGTAAAACCAATGACTTATTAGAACAAGATTGCTGGTGTACAAAGCTACCACACTGGATCGCTACCATACACTGAATTAATTAATTAGAATTAATTATTCTAATTTCATCTTTCCTTACTATGTATCTCTTTTTTCCTTCAGGTAACCAGAGTACATTTCACAAGCTGCACTATTTCAAATACCTCACACTAAAAGTGACTTTAATGGGCCTGAATCCGAGGATGAGAATAAATTACACATTTTATAAAAGCTTCTTTAAGTAACAGGCAAATTAGGATATTAACAAGACTTTCTTTTAAACAAGACTTTAATTCTTCACATACTCTTTTTACTGATTGTAAAAGTAATGTGAAAATTTGAAAAGTAAAGAAATGTATTTTTATTCATCCATAAGTCTCACCACCCAGAAATCTTTGTTAACTTTTTGGTAGGTTTCCTTCTAGTGAGAATAAAACTTCAGGTATCTAATTAGACACTAATTAATATGTAGTGGGAAAAAAATCAGTGTATCCTCAATATGACCTTTCAATAAATAAATAAAACATCGATTATTTATGGTATGACCTGTTAATTTCACAAAGAATTGAGGGAGTCCCTCAATTCAGAGACTGGTCCCTAAACTGAAATCCCTTTCACAATTTTTATAGTGTCAACATTTTAATGGCAATAAGCAGCAAGACATGACTGTTCTTACAATGACATCAACAGTAATGTCCCAAACATCAAACAGGCTTTACTTTTCTCTCCACTCATATTCCAATATGTTTTTATTTTCGCTGTTAAAAAATCAATAATAAATTATATTTGCACAGTAATTTTAAAACAGCTTAAATTCAATGACCAAGTTATTTTCTTTGAAGCCCAGCACTCAAACTTATAGTGCTCCTGACCTGAGATAACTTACCAAAAAGGTTATCACTTTTAATTCCAACAATCTCGCTCATAAAAACAAAACAAAATATTCCTTAAATATAGCCACATTTTTTTTTTGTTCCAACCCGTTGTTTATGGAAGTATGCAGGTGCTAGGATTACAAAGACTGAAATGACTTCATCAACAAAGCAACATCTCAACATTAAATAAACCAACTACTTAATCTCATAAAAGAACTGAACAAAATCAATAATATTAATGCTAGCAACTTTTTTTCTTAAAATGTGGCTGAACCTTATTTCCAGCTTCAAGGAAGGCTTTCCTTTACTCAAGGCATCAAAGATCTTAAATCCCATTCATTTTCCTCTGTCCAATAGTCAAAAAAATAAGTCTAAAATACAGTAACTCAGATTTGTTACTCTATACGCAAGCGCCTTTTAAAAGAAATCCTTCAACAAAGCCTCGAGAAAGAATCAGCAAAGTTGGAGGAAAGAATTGTCTAAGTCAAGCATTTCCTGATAAGTGACAGAAGGTCTAGCGGCTGCCAGGGATACACTTTGCTGACCCTAGGAATAGTCAAAACTCAAAACAAAATTTGCCACTTTTTTATCTAAAAAGTTAATTTGGTTAATAAGAGCTGATAATCCATGACCAACGACGTGTCTCTGGTGGACACATTAATATAAAGAAGGAGCGCCAGGGATTTCAGCTAAGTGCTTTTGCCATTTTTGCAGAAGAAAAGCTAATTGTTAATGGCCATGTGACATTATAAGATCCCAGAAAGGAAAGGGTGGGAGGAAGAGAGAGGAGTTCAAGGCAGTTCAGGGTCAGAACAAGCTCAGACATCCTGTCATTAGCAAACGTTCCCCAAGCTGAAGGCAAAATACTGCTTACCCAAAAAGGAGTGGTGAGAGGTACGGGGAGAACGAGGGGAAAACCACAGGAGAGTCAGTGCGGCAGGGAGGGGGTGATGGGAGGGAGCGAATCTGGAGCTATCCAGCTGAATTGCGGAGCAAAACCATCAGGCACAAAAACGCTGAGAAAAGGCACTGTGACGGAGACGACAATTCTTGGCAGCCCCCACCCCCGCCCCATGTGCCCCTCCCCATCGGTTCTTTGGGTTTCCCACATTCCCTCCACCTCTGCTCTGACCCACACTCAGGGGTGTGACTCGCCAGCGGGAGGCTGCCCTGATCTTTGTCTCGGCCGGCTCCTCACGCGAGGGCCCCTCCTCCTCCCGCTCCCCACCCACGCACACCCCCGGCGTCTCCAAGGAGCTGGAAACGCGGTGGCCACCGCCGCTTCCTCTCCCACCTCTGGCGGACCTGCGCCCCTTCCTTCCCCTCGGAGTTGCGCAGCCCGCCCTCGCAGCTCCACCCCCGCCGAGCGGACCTTTGTGTCTCGGGGGACTTTCTGCCTCCTCCCCTCCTCGGCCTCGCAGGGAGACCGGCCTCCCCCGGAGACCAAAGCGGCAGCAAGCGCGGAGGCGGCGGCGGCGGCGGCTGGAGGCGCCTCTCGCGAAGGAGCCCAAGCGTCAGACACACACCCCACCCCACGCCCGGAAATGCCCGGGCGACCGGGGTCCGAAACCCGAGGGGAGACAAACACAAGCGAGCCCCTGCGCCGCGCCGTCCTCCTCAACCTCCCGGCCGGGCCTGAGCCGCCCGCCCCGGCCCCCAGTCCCAAGCACCTTCCGGCCGCTCTCAGCCCAGGGTCGGCGGGGCAGCAGGGAAAGCCCCGAGCGGCCGCCAGCCGCCAACTCACCAGCAAGTGCGGGGACCGCGTCCCGAGAGCTGGCGAGGCGAGGCACACAAGGAAAGCGGCTCCTGCGACGCCCGCGGCGACCGGATGCAGGTCCGGGTCCCAGCGACTGGCAGACCCGAGGCGCCTCCGAGGCGCAGGCCTCCGCCGCCGCAGCAGCCTTTCAGCTCACGCCGAGGGTCCGAGCCTCCGGGAGGGGCCGCGGGTCCCTCACGCGTTGTCAAGCCCCCCGGACAACATGGCTCCCGGGCTGCCGAGCCGCGCAGGCGGCCCACTAATCCCCTTGGAGGAGCCGCAGCGGGAGTGAGGCGCCGACGCCCGGTTGCGGCGGCCCGGCCGGACACGGGCTCCTTCTTCTCTGGGGCCGGGCCGTGCGAAGCTGAGGAGACGCTCGCTGCGTATGCGTCGCTTTTTCACTCGGCGGCTGCGGACTGACGCCTCCGCCTGTTCCCCCGGGGAGAGCGAGCGAGAGAGAAAAAACACTTTTATTGAAATGATCCAACCAGCGGCGGCAGAGAAAGGCGACCGGCCGCAGCAGCTTCCCCCACCCCCTCTTGAGCAGCTCGCCGCAGGCAGCGCGACCCCTGCCGGCGGCGGCGGCGGCGGGGGCGGGGAAGGGGCGGGGCCTAGAGGGCGGGGCGGGGTATCCCCGGGGAACCCCCACCCCGAGATGTAGGGCCTTAGTCTCCCGTGCCCGGCTTCTGGAGTGGCTGGAGGGCGGTGGGAGAGGTGAAGAGACCCCCGCAAGAGTGAGAAGGTTAGGCAGTGCCTGTCTACGGCGACTGGGGGAGAAATTATCTGAATAGTTCAGCCCCTTCATCTTCCACCCCCCGACAAAACAAAAACTGTTGCTTAAATTATCCAAGTAATTATGTAATTTAGATACCATTGCCGCAGCTCTCTACTGGTTCTCTAGAAAGTTGATGTCAAAGGGCCCACACTTGAGCTTGATTACTGCAAGTTTTCTCCTTTATTGTGGGTGGCTGGGTGGGTACCAGGGCAGTATTCACTCACACAGGCATTTATTCATTTAAACTACAAACTTCTTTATATTATGTTCTTGACAATATACTAAGTCCTCAGAGGACGGAGAGTCTCCCTGGGATGAAAAATACTCCATAAGCAATTGTAATAAAAATATGAGCTTTATGTGAAGGGAAATAGAAGGTGCTATGAGAACAGAAAGGAACTTCTGTTGCAGAGTTGGTTAGGTTTTGTTTTCTTGGAGGAGGGGGGCCGCCCGAGAGGTTGGCCCAGTTTCTGTCAATGTTATTACTTTCTTCTATCCCAGAGGCTAAAGGCTAGTTCAGGAATGAACAGTGGAGTGAAAGTGAAGACAAACTGAAGTAATACTGACCCACTTTTTTCCACTAAAAAGGATAAAAGCATAAAGTAAACACAAACATAAACCCCTAGAGGGAGATAATGCGAGGACCAAAAAAAAAAGAGAATGGAGACCGGATGAAGACAACCTAAACAAGAAAAAAAAAAATTAAAACCACGTAAAAGGCCTGGTGAAGTGAGATATGCATATTTTTCCATTGTAATACCTGGAAATAGACAATACATTTTTTATGTAATTTCAAATCACATTATGTCCTAAGGACTTCTGACAATTATCTTCTTGGATTCCTGGGTGAATCCTTTCTTCCTATAAATAATACCTGATGACTTCTCTTATTTTCTTGCACAAAATTGAATGTATCTACTGTAATATTCAACAATCATACAATCAATCAGACTTCTCCCATACCTCTAAAATTACCAGAATCCGTAAGTTAGGAATATTTATGCTCTACACATATTTAACACTTGCTTATCATACAAGAACACAAATATATAACAAGCTCTCCTTTAAAATAAAAAACAAAAAACACTGTAATTGATGCTTTTTAGATTTGTCCAATTCAAAGCACTTTGTAATATGGCAAGAAGTAGCATCATTCAGAGATCTTTTAAAGTTGGAAAGACAGAAAAGTTGATATTTTTATAAGAGCTACTTATATGCCAAGTATTTTTCACATACTTGTCTTATTTTAAAAGATAATTGTATGTCTTTTTTTGGACCCTTAGTAAATGTTAAAAATCATAATAAAAGTGAGTTCACAAAATAGCATCCTGAGTTTCACATTAATAATTCCCCCTTCTATCATTATATTGGAAATACTCCATTGGAAATCAAAAGATTGTTCTAACTGCCTCATCTGAAGCTGCTAAAGAGCACCTTTTCCTCTTCCTACATCTTTTATTACAATAATAAAGACTTCATAATTAGAACTTAGATGATGATTATATCGATCTATCTATTCTTTCCATCAAAAAAATATTTACTGAGTGCTTCTGATGTGCCAAGCATCGTTCTAGGCACTGAAGATACAGAATTGGACAAGACCGACAAAGTATAGCCCTCATGGAACTGTTTGCTAGTGGTAGAAAAAAAGCAATAAACATGTAACTCACTTAAGGAATTCATAAGATAACTCATAATCATGAGGAATCTAATGAAGAAAATGAAACAGTAATGGAAAAGAAATTGAGGGGAGGGACAGGATAGGTGGTGAGGTCAGGAAAGGCTTGATTATCAGCAGAGGCTGAAAGGGTTCTTTCTTTGTATCAACTTGGTAAATGATTCAATCAAGAAAAGATCACATGAAAAAAGAAATTGTGGTATTTACATACCACAATTATTATTTTAATGGCTGAATATTATTCAGCCATTAAAAAAGAAGGAAATGATGCTACCACATGGATGAATCAGGAGAATGTTACACTAAGTGAAATTAGCCAATCACAGAAGGACAAATATTCATGATTCCATTTATATGAAGTATGACAAATAGTCGTACCAAATAGCGATACCATTTATATGAAGTATGACAAATAGTCAAATTCAGAAGCAGAAAGTAGAAGGAGGATTGCCAGAGGCTAGAGGGTGGGGGAAATGGGGAGTTGCTCTTCAAAGGGTATAAGGTTTCAGTTACACAAGATGAAAAAGTTCTAGAGATCTGCTGTACAACATTGTGCCTATAGTTAACGATACTGTACTGAAACCTGAAGAATTTAAGAGGGTAGATCTCTTTTTATCTGTTCTTATTGCGAAAAAGAAAAGTCACATTCAGTCAAAATAATGGGTGAGTGCATTTATTTAATTCCTTTTTAAAATTGATTTAAAATTCACACATCATATTTTTGGCATGTTGGACTTTTTCTTAGGTTGTAATATAGACTTTTTTTAACCTGGTAAAATAAAGTTAAATTATAAAATTACTTAGAGCATTTCCCAAACTGTGCTTAATAGATACTCCATAGAACTTGGTGGGGGGAAAGGGTTGAGAAGGATCTCAAGATCAATCCAACTACTTGATCTCTTTTGGAAATTCACAATACACATTTACATATTAAAAGCTCTGAGAAGTTCCGAGATTAAAAGTAACTTTCTTTCCAGTTAAACCAGTGTATCCCAAAGTGTTACATAGCTTTAATCACAGGACATATATGAAAATACTGAGGGACACAGGATTGCAGATGGGCACAGTTTGGGAAACTGCTCTCTTGAAGCCTGAGGCATTTACTCTTCAGCCTCAGGAAAGAGGGCCCCTGAAGGGGAGAATCTGAAGGTCATTGAACTTTGGACAGAGAGAGTGGGAGATGGAGCTGGAAAATCTTTGCTGTGATTCACACTCTGAGAGTGACATAGCCTGGGAAACAAATGTGAAACATGACCAGATAAGATATGGAAAAAAGACACTTAAGCTGGTTTTCAGTTGCTCAACATCAGTGGTTCTCAAACGATGGTCCCTAAACCAGCAGCAGCAATATCACCTGGGGATTTCCTAGAAATAAAAATTCTCAGGCCCCACCTGATACCAGCTGAATCAGAAACTCTGGGATGGAGCCCAGCAAGCAGTTTTAACAAGTCCTCTAGGATTCCACTGCACAAGAAAGTTTGAAAACCACTACTCTGCACAACATCAATACATAGCTTTACCTATCTACAAAACAATTTTATACATGTATGAATTTTTGGACCATTTCCAATTATTAATAATTGTAAAAAATTCTCAAAGAAATTAGTTAACTTACCAAATTGGGAAAAAGCTTTTTATCTACACACTTCTCTATTTTGCTAGGCCGAACCATGCAGTAAATCTATTTTTTTTTGCAACAGGAGTGAAGCAAATCAGCTATGGGTAGCAATCAACTATCTTCCCCTAATATCATTTGCGCAAAATAATTTTACATTTGGTAAAAGTGAAGCTATAGGTGAGAAAAGTGTATTTTCAAAGGATCTTTTGAACCTGCTTTGAAAGCAAAACAGCTAGCCTCACCCCAACATTTATTTTTTGTAAATATTTTGTACCATTCCAACATTTGCAGAACAGCTTGATACCAATGCACAGTGATACAGTTGTAGCCCATCACTTTAAAAGTTAACTATAAAGGGTTAGTTTACAGAGTCAGATCTATTTACAATCATTATCAGAATACATACAAGTTACAAATTGGGGGAGGGAAATGCCTTCCCTGTCTACATCTACATTTTCAAATTTTCAGTGTTTGAAATACTGCATTTAACCGTAGAGGGTTGGTAGATAGCATCCAAAATATTTGGTACAGTACAGGCAACATTATAAAAAGTTTTCAGGAAAGTGAGGTCAGGTGTCCTTACAAGGGAAATAAATCCAGAAACCAAACTCAGTCTTGGCAGCTAAGGAAGACATAGTTTTCAAACATTACGTTTTAAAATGAAGTTGTTCTTTAGTTGTTGACAAAATTGCTTAGTTTTTTTGGTCTCCAGCGTGTTAGTCTCCAGGATTCCAGTAAGGCTCCACACAAGGCTCTATTAAGAGACTAAGAAGGGATTAAATAGCCTTTCTTTCTTTCTTTTTTCCTTCCTTCCTTCCATCCTTCCTTCTTCTCTCTCTCTGTCTCTCCCTCCCTCCCTCCCTCTCTCCTTCCCTCCCTTTCTTTCTCTCTCTCTCTCTCCCTCTTTTTTTCTTTCTTAAACCTTGTGATATTACCTGCTCTTAACTAAATTGATGGTCTGACTACTGAAAAAAAAAAAAGCAGGGATGGGCTGTTAATATTTGAGCTTCCTGAGAAATGAAGCACAACATGAAGCCACCTTTAAGACTTAACAAATTCCTCCCCTTTAAAAAAAAAACCTTGTTGAAAAGTGGGAGCTAGGGCAGTAAAGGTTTTTCCCTCTTACACATATTAAGAAGGAAGATGTGGCAATTAGCCATTTTCCCAAGGGCTTATCAGAATGATTACTGACCTCTTTTCATCCTTGAGAGAATGAGAGAAGAAAGGGAGTAGCAGCAATGGCCTTGTCATCTTTGAAATTTGGCCCAGTGATTAGCTTTTAGAGAAGTTTATAAGACTGATTTGTAGATGTGACCTTTCTAGTCTTTAGCTATTACTTCAGAAGGGCAAGTTTTTCAGTAAACTAACTTTGCCTGGCCCAAACCAATAGGACCCTGAGACCATTTTAGAGTTGATAGGACCTGTGAAGAGGAGACTAGAGCACGTTTGGCATTTAACATTGGGAAAATTTAGAACGAGGAAGAGAAAAAAGATGACAAGAATTAGGTAAAAAGCAGTGGCAAAGGAGAAGGAGAAGAATTAAGCCTTATAAATGTAACTTTATTTCAGCAACGAGGAAGCCGCAAATGTTAATTAATATTAAAGTTCATGTAATAGAAAGGCTAAAAAAGCACGACGCTAAGCAGGTTAGTGTTCTAGCCCTGAAGCAGTATTGCATGGGAGTCCTAGCTTTGCCACTGTGAGATTTTGGTTACTTAACTAAGAGTTTCCTTATATGTAAAATTAGGATCATAACATACCTGCCAGGTTGTAGGAGTTAAATGAAATAATGAATGAAAAACACCTGTATCACAACTTTTTCTTTTGTGATATAAACAGCAATTCAAATAATCTATACAAAAGGGGAATTTTGTTGTTTACATAACTGCAAAGACCAGAGTACAGGCTTCAGGGATATCTTATCCAAGGAGTCCACATCATGGCATCAAAACCTGGTTTCTCTCCTTCCTTTGGTTCTGCCTTTGGTAGCCTCGGCTTATTCCCCCATTAGGTCAAAAGATGGCTGCAATATTTGTAGCTCTAAACTTTCCAGTTCAAGTCCTGCAGAAAAAAGGGAGCAACATCCCCAGTAGCACAAACATTACTCTAAATAGCCCACCTGGAATCAATGAGTGTCACTGTGGCCAAGGCAATTGAGTGATTGGCCACATATACTCCACTCTTAAAGCCAGGGTGGAGTTTGCTTCACCTGGATACCATGCACTGAGAGCATGGGAAGAGAGATTCCCCCCAAAACAAAATGAGGGTTTACTCTTACCATAAGTAGGGTAGTGGATGTAGGCATCCACTTAATTAAAATGCAAAAGGGCAGGGATGAGTGAGCTTTACCATCAGCTGGATCCAGGAAGTCTGCCTCAGAGAACAGTCACTCCACCTCTCATCTGGGCTTCAGTCTGTTTCTACCTCATTCTCTCAGGCTCCTCTTCAAGTTCACTGGCACCTCTGGGATCACACCCTCACAGTTCCTAATCTAAAGGGAAGGAGTTTCTTTCAGAAAATTCCAAGGAAGAACCGGGATTGGTCCAGCCTGGGTCATATGTGTCCACCCTGTAACCAGAAGAGTCCCACCTGACCGTGTGGAGTGGGTAAGATGAAGTTGCCCAAGGAACAGGAGGGTGCTATTAACAGATGTAAGAGGGAAGGGATACAGGACAGTCAAAAATCACAGGTGTCCACTATACCTGGGTAAATGCCAAGGGTATAATCAGAAATTGCAAATCAGAGAAAGTAATTTTGGTGTGGAGTGCAGGGTGAACCAAGAGGACGAGTAAATGAATGAATAAACGGATAAACAAACTGTGATGTATTCATACCCAGCATAGGATACTACTCAGCAATAAAAAGGAAGGAATTATGTATGCAACAGCATGGATGAACCCCATAATAATAATGTTGAGTGAAAGAAGTCAGATCAAAAAAGAGTACACACACGGTATGTTTCCTTTTTATTTTCAGTACGCAGGCCTCTCACTGCTGTGGCTTCTCCCGCTGAGGAGCACAGGCTCCGGACGCGCAGGCTCAGCGGCCGTGGCTCACGGGCCCAGCCGCTCCGCGGCATGTGGGATCTTCCCGGACCGGGGCACGAACCCGCGTCCCCTGCATCGGCAGGCGAACTCTCAACCACTGCGCCACCAGGGAAACCCCCTGTTTCCATTTTTATAAAATTATGGGAAATGCAAACTAATCTATAGTGACAGAAAGAAGATTAGTGGCTGCCTGGGTCTAAGGGAGAGGATTAAAAGAGGCATAAGGACACTTTTGAGGATGATAAATATGTTCTTTTTCTTTTTTTCCTGTATCGTGGTGAGTTTCATGGGTATACACACATGTGAAAACATCAAATTGGACACTAAATATGTGCAGTTTATTGTATGTTAATCATAACTGAATAATATTGTTTAAAGAGGAAGAAAATGTATTCCAAAACACTATGCTGTTTAATGGTATTTGAAACTATTACTTCACCTGTCTGTACAAGTCTGAATTTTTCACAGTGTTATAAATGCAGGCTTTCTGTAAGTATGTCTATATAGAAGTCACACCACTTAACCCATAGGTAGTATCTAGCCTCAGGGTCAAAGACAAGGTTAGTAAAAACACAACTAAGATTATATTTTTCTTGACAGATTTCTCTCCATAGTGAAAAAGAGTGTAGCAGTGGGCAATAGTAAGTGAGCCATGCTTGTATAAACCTACTTGACTGTGTATAAAATATTGACCTGGTAAATCTAGAACATCCTTTTAAAGCAGATTATAGTATTCAATAAATTCAGCTCCCTTCTTCCTCCACTTCTTCAATGTGAAAATAATCCAAAAAGTTTGAAATATTGTTTATTTCATATGTTTTCTGAATATATATATATTTTTTTCTGTTTTTATGGACCTGAAATGTAGATTATTTGTGCAGTTGAAGGTGCTTGTCCTCTAGGCAGAGGGAAGCTTGTCATTGGGCAGGACATCCTGTTTCTCTGGGCACCCTGAAACTCAAACCATTAGGTAGATCACAGTCAGAACTGCTTTCCAAAGCTCAAAAAAGTTACCTATCTGCAAATTCTAGTTTGATTGGAATGAGTCAGAAGTGCTAAATATTTCAGTATTACCTCTCATACACCTAGAAACACAGACACTTTACAAAGGCTGCTTACACTATCTGTTGTAAGACAATGAGAAAGATAAATCTTCCTGAGCTTCAATTTCTTCATGTGTAAATGGGCATAACTCATGGGGTCTTTCATGAGGATTCAAGATACCACATATAAAAGGGCCTAACCCACTTCCCTGGTGGCGCAGTGGTTGAGAGTCCACCTGCCGATGCAGGGGACACGCGTTCGTGCCCCGGTCCGGGAAGATCCCACATGCCGCGGAGCGGCTGGGCCCGTGAGCCATGGCCGCTGAGCCTGCGCGTCCGGAGCCTGTGCTCCGCAACGGGAGAGGCCACAACGGTGAGAGGCCCGCGTACTGCAAAAAAAAAAAAAAAAAAAAAAGGGCCTAACCCAATATTTGGCACTTAACAGGCAATGAATAAATGTTAGTGTTCTTCCTTCCACTCCTGCACACCATGACTATAAAAGTCATGGAAAAATACTTTGATGAAAATGCATCTAGGAAGGCAGAGATTTAAGTTTACAATGCTCAAGAGAAATAATCTGTCTTCTAAGAAGAGGAGCCAAAATATTTAGGAAAAAGGAATAGAGACAAATATTGTTGCTGGAAGATCAGCAGCTCTATTTAGAAAAGAATTAGATGTTTATATCCTAGTGTATTTCATCAGAAGCATTAACATCCAGAATGTGAAGGGTCAGTAATAGTTATTATGAATAAAACACATGTACTTTGTGATCTATAAAGATTTTCCTGTAAGGGAAACAAAACATATGAACATAGATTCTTATTTTTCTACTTTTTTACACCTTGTATTTACAAGTACAACTATAAACCTCGATTTATTTTATCAGAGATACTCAAGCAATTTTAGGGCTGGGAACTGGAAGTCTTCCAGTTCTCATATTTACTTTTCAACGATCGCTTCATTCAAGTATTCGTCCAACCAATATGTGTCTGGTATCCACAATGTACCTGGCACTGTAAGGAATAGAAAGATAGCAAGCAATGTCTCTGTCCCCAAAGGGCTTAGTGTCCATCAGGGAAGAAAAAGACCTAGTCATAATTCAAAAAGAACTAAGGCATAAAAGTTTGAATGTGCTGCTCAGGGGAGGAGAAGGACTTCTAGCTGAGAGGAGTGGAGGGTTAGGAAATCAAGGCAGGTTACACTCTTTCAGAAGACAAGTCAACAAGCACTTACTGGTGACTAATTAGGCGTCTAGCATTGAGTGCTATAGAGAATGCAGAAGTACCTTACGTGGTAATCCCTGGCCGTGTGGAATGCACAGCATGTGTTTGACAGAATATCCTAGTGCCAGGCAGGCTATCTCTACTCCTTCTATAACTTTTGATATAGTTATTTCAAATGCCAATTGCTTATTAATAGTAATTCAGTTATTAATAGTAATCCAGTCTCAAAAAAAACGGTGAATCTGTGACATGTAGAGACAAAAGGCAGGTGGTTTGAGAAACAGATGATGAAGGACTTCCCTGGTGGTCCAGTGGGTAAGACTCCAAACTCCTAATGCAGGGAGCCAGGGTTCAATCCCTGGTTGGGGAACTAGTGCCAAACTAAGAGTTCACATGCTGCAACTAAAAGAGCCTACATGCCACAAAGAAGATCCCGTATGCCACAACTAAAACCCAGAGCAGCCAAAATAAATAAATACTTTTTTAAAAAAAAAACAGATAATGAAAGAAAAAAAGAAATCAGTACATTTTGAAATAGCCTCTATTCCTTTGCCAAATTGTGGATGGGCCTTGCCATTCTTTAGGAATCTTGTCTGCATGGCAATATTTTGAAAATTAAAATTTTAAGTTAGTTATTTGGTTACTGCCTAGGCACTTGTTTTTAGAGAATAGTATAATTATGACTATTTAGAGACATAAAATTTTCGTCCAGTGTTTATGCATAAGAAGATTAAAATGAGTACTAAACTTTTGTTAGGTTAAGCATTTTATTTCACAATAGATGTAAATCCTTAAATTTATTTTAAAATAATCTTCAGAAATAAATTTAGTTTTCATTTGTATTGTAAGCTCATTAAATGTGAAGCAATCTATTTCTTTCCCTAGAATCAAGTTTCCAACTTTCCCATCCAAAACAACCTCATCCCCTAAGTTTGGCATCTGTTTTTCGATTTTTCCCCTGAGAAACAGTGTTTGTCCTTTTGTATTTGATTCATGCCTTCTGCTGTCTTACAAATTGGATGTCTCAGCTTTTTTTGCAAGTCACGTACTTCCAACTCAGATTTAAGCATGTCTCTATGGCTCACACAAATGACACTCAAGCCAGCAACATACAACAGGCTCAAACTATATCATAATTGAGCCTGAGGGGGAGTAATCTATTTTATTTGAAAGAAGGAATGAATTGGAATGAGAAGAAGCTTGAAGACAGACTTTGAAAAGATGACAGAGGAAGGATGGAAGAAAAAATTATTAGAATTTTTAACAACTTTCTCTTTTTCTTATAGAAGACTAGAAGATAAAAATTTAATTAAATGTTCTCTTCACCCATTTCCTTTTTGGTAAAAACTCTAAAAATTATAATAATATTACAAAAGGTTCACAAAAGAAATGAAAGAAAATCACACATAACTCTTCAACTCCAACAAAATAACTTTCACCATTGTGAAGTATCTCCCTGTAGCCTTTATTTGATATTCATATATTTTCAATAGTGCACAGGTAATTTTGTATCACAAGCTTCACTTACAGTTATCCTATTTCGTGGCTGCCTAACACTCTGTAACATGTATTTCATGGGCCCTCCCCACCTCTCTGCAAAGTCTTCCCCAGAGTGTGCTTGGATATTACTGCAGGGAATGGGTTCCTCACTTGTGTTCCTGCCCAGTCAGCTGTCACATGTACTATTTAATTACTCTTCTCCATTGCTGGAGACTACCACGTTTTCAGGCAAGCTGAGTCTGTGAAAACTGATACTTCAACCTAAGGGGTTCCTACTTGCAGAAAGGGGAAATTGGAGTGGGGGCTGACAAATGCCCTTGGGGTTCCCTAGAAGTAGGCACACATTTTTCCTGATCTACCTCTAAACTATGCTCATTTTTAGTGATAAAAGATGTTGTGTCTAAATGTTGGGCTTGATATGAATTTTTAAAAAACATTTATTCTGGGTAACATACAATAATAAGCAAGTCACTTCACCTGTTTGACCTTAATTTTCTTATCTATAGATTGGGATAATACTTTCCACTTTGCAGAGCAATTATAAGGATTAGAGGCATGCTTATACAGCTCCCAGGACCACATTAATATTGATAGCTATATCGTTATTATTTATTGTCCATGTACTAGAAGCAGACTTAATTGAAATGGCCTACCCCATCTTCAAAGCAGCAGAAAAAGAACTGTAGGCTAAGAGGCAAACTTTCAGCTCTGTTTTGTTGTTTTGATTAGTAATTTAAGAAAAATTCTTGAACTCAAAATAATTCATATTATAAAAAAGACATTATTAAATTAGATGTGAAAAGTATGCGACTTTCATATACTTGAAAATGAAATGGCTTTAAATTAGCTTTTCCATTTTTTTTCTTTTTAAAGCAAAGAGTCCATTTCAGCATATGGCCACAAGATATTCGCTACAGAATTCACTAACTAGTATAAGCTATTTGCTATAGACTGAATGTTTATGTCCCCCTAAAAATCACTTGTTAAATCCTAGCCCACAATATAATGGTATTAGGAAGTGGGTGCTTTGGTAAGTGACTAGGTTATGAGAATGGAGTCCTCATGAGTGGGTGCTTTGGTAAGTGACTAGGTTATGAGAATGGAGTCCTCATGAGTGGGATTAATGCCCTTATAAAAGACCCCAGAGAGCTCCCTTGTCTTTCTGCCTTGTGAGGGCACAGTAAGAAGATGGGTATCTATGAACCAGGAAATGAGCTCTCACCAGACACCACATCTGCCAGCATCTCTATACTGGACTTCCCAGCTACCAGAATGGTGAAAGAAAGAAAGAAAGAAAGAAAGAAAGAAATTTCTGTTGTTTATAAGCCACCTAGTCTATAGTACTCTGTTTGAGCAGCCCAAAGTGACTAAGACAGTGTTACATACAGAATTCAGTCAATGGCAAAATGACACAGCTGGAAAAACTAGGGTTTGGGTTTAGAGAATAGAGACACACCCAGGCGAAATCTGGTGTTTGTTATTTAAGATGCTAAAGTCTGCTAGTGTATTTGAAACAGGGACATCTGTCATTAAAGAAGAAAAGCAGGCAGAAACAAGATGGGGTAGGTGGCAGATGGATTTCCCAAGCAGCTGCAGGTCTAGACAGGTTGGAGGTGATTGTTGGGAAAATCCGATAGTAACACATTTGGAACAAAAACTTTCATTTTCACAGTTTTTTTGGTAGGTTGGATGGTTGTTTTGGTTCCAAAGAACTTTCTTATGTGACTGTTGGATGTTCCCCTGAGGAACATCCAACACTGGCCTTAGACACAAGAGGGCTAGACTCAAATTCCAGTTCTAACACTTATTAGCTGTGTGAGTTTGGGTAATTATTTCAATGTTCTGGAGTTTCCACTTATTCACTGTAAAATGAGGTGTCCATATTAGATCCATAGTTCTTAACTATTTTGGAGAAGGGGTGTCATGCACCTCTTTTGAGCTGATGAAGGAAAAGGCTCATTGTCTCACAAAAATGCACATAAACATCCCTTCAAATTTGGGCATACACTTAATTTCATGACATTATAAATTGATTTACTTCTCATAGAAAAAAGCTTACAAAAATTTTTCCTTTTCTCATTCTTATTTATTCGTATAAATGAAGCAATTTGAAATTAATCAAAGTGTGCAAATACAAAATAAAATTAAAATTCCTCCTCAAAGCAAATTTAAATGAGAAGGCTACCATCATTTGACTTGAAGAGAAGAAATTATGGAATAGTCTTTATATCAAAATGTTTGTCACTTGTGCTATTCTATCAATTTTGACTTTTAATTTTGATAGCTACAAATGAAAGGAAGCCCCGATTAATAAAGCAAGTTGTAGCAAATAGATAGGCTTATGTTAAGACACCTTGGATTTCTCTAGGACTCTTCAAGCTGATACAGTTGCATCATTTCCTCGTTCCTCGGGTCAATGAATTTGGTCATCTTTGCAAAGTCTGAATCATCTCTGCTGTTTATGTCAGCAAGAAAATGATTAAAATCCACATTTCAATTTTAAAGTCAAATGAGTACAACTAACCTTTGGAGAAGTTCTGCAGTGTTTCCAGGTGTCTGTAGATTTCTGCCTTGTGAGAAATTGACAAGTTTCATCACTCTCAAGCAGGGCTAGAAGACTCTCCTCCAGTAAGGGAGAAAGTTCATATTTGTCTGTTTCCAATCTCTTCTCCCACAGTGGCAACTTGGCCAAAAGGGCCTGTGGGCTTTTTTGGTGTGTGTATATTTTGGTTACCTTCCAAAATGGTGTCCTCAGGACCTTATGCTGGAAAAAAAAAAAAAAAAAAAAAAAAAGCCTTACCTTATTTGCTTGATAAAATAAATCAAAGCCACAAATGACATTTCCCCTGTGGGTTTTTTTTTTGTTTTTTTTTTTTTTCCGGTTCGCGAGCCTCTCGCTGTTGTGGCCCTCTCCCGTTGCAGAGCACAGGCTCCAGACGCGCAGGCTCAGCGGCCATGGCTCATGGGCCCAGCTGCTCCGCGGCATGTGGGATCTTCCCGGACCAGGGCACGAACCCGTGTCCCCTGCATCAGCAGACGGACTCTCAACCACTGCGCCAGCAGGGAAGCCCATGGATTTATTTTAGGAGAGAATTTCAAAGAATGGCTTCATATTCTGCTTCCATTTCTTGACAAAAATTCCTTTAAATCCCAATGAGTCAAATCCCTGGGTCTGGAGAAATTGATAACTTCTGTAGTAATAGGCACAACTTCTTCAGGACTACGGGCAAGGACTTTGGTGCCTATGCAAGGTGATATAGAAAGCTGTGACTCATGGTGATGTGTTGAGCTTCTTTCTTCATCAAAGCAGAAGAACCGCGTGTGTTGCCAAACACTGCATGGGCACCATAGTTCCAAAATTTTGTTTGCAATGGAGTTTTTACTTGAAGAAGTAACTCTTTACCATTTCAAGTAATTCTGAGCCTTTGAGGTTTCCATATGGGCTCATAAAATAAAGTTCTTCAAAATTTTTTGAACACATATTTGACAGATTGACATTAGAAAACTACTGGCACTTTTTTGCTGAAGAGAATGGCAAATTTCTCCAAAATAACAGATGAATGTCAGTAAATCCAGGGCAGAGTATGTCATTTGGCAAAAGCACTGGTTCCATATTATTCTCTTATTCCAAGCCATAATTTAACTTGACCATTTAAAAGCACAAGTTTTCTGATTGGCTCCTTTTGCCTAGCAATGCAATTAGAATCCTTCAGACAGGAAGTGTTGGGGTAAATGCAGGCTTTTGGAAAATTCCAGCCTTTCCAAGTTCAGTCTTCTCAAAATAAAACAAAAACAAATAACAACAAAACCACCCCATTGTCTCATGTATTTTCAGGGTAGAGAGATATAGAGGTGTTTCTTCAGCTCTTTACCTGCTAGCTGCCATGAGCGAGAATCATAGTGCACAACAAGTAACCTGGCTTTCACATCCTGTAACGATAGAGCAATGCATATCAAATCAAAGAATGCCATGTCTGTTTCCAACCTCTTCTCCCACAGTGGCAATTTAGGAGAAGCACTTTTTTCTTTCAATTTCAGCTAATCATAAACATAGTATCAGGGGAACTTCCCTGGTAGCATAGTGGTTAAGAATCTGCCTGCCAATGCAGGGGACACGGGTTCAAGCCCCGGTCCGGGAAGATCCCACATGCTGTAGAGCAACGAAGCCCATGCACCACAACTACTGAGCCTGTGCTCTAGAGCCCACGAGCCACAACTACTGAGCCCGTGTGCTACAACTAATGAAGCCTGCGCTCCTAGAGCCCATGCTCTGCAACAAGAGAAGCCACCACAGTGAGAAGCCCTCGCACCGCAATGAGTAGCCCCTGCTCGCCACTAGAGAAAGCCTGCGTGCAGCAATGACGACCCAACACAGCCAAAAGTAAAATAAATAAATTTATTTTAAAATATATATATTTATATAATATCGGGAATAATTTTAATCTTTAAAGATTGGGTTAGGAGGGCAAAATTAAGAGTTACTGCTTCTTTCCTTCTACTTTCCAAAATTTACATAATGCTATTATATTATTTTAAAAATATGAATTACATATTAAAATGAAACAGAATATCAGAAAAAATGAGACTTGTAGAAGTCAAAAAAATCATATGCCACTTGGATATGACAGAAACTTTCAGAATATGACAGTTATGCTAGCTTCAACTAATTGTGCTAGCTGTTGTTTTTTTTTTAATCACAACCCTCTCTTTTGCGTTTTTTGTTTTTTCATTTTAACATCTTTATTGGAGTATAATTGCTTTACAATGGTATGTTAGCTTCAGCTTCACAACAAAATGAATCAGTTATATATATACATATGTTCCCATATCTCTTCCCGCTTGCATCTCCCTCCCTCCCACCCTCCCTATCCCACCCCGCCAGGCGGTCACAAAGCACCGACCTGATCTCTCTGTGCTATGCGGCTGCTTCCCACTAGCTATCTACCTTACGTTTGGTAGTGTATATATGTCCATGCCTCTCTCTCGCTTTGTCACAGTTTACCCTTCCCCCTCCCCATAGCCTCAAGTCCATTCTCTAGTTAGTCTGTGTCTTTATTCCTGTTTCACCCCTAGGTTTTTCATGACATTATTTTTTCTTAAATTCCATATATATGTGTTAGCATACGGTATTTGTTTCTCTCTTTCTGACTTACTTCACTCTGTATGACAGACTCTAGGTCTATCCACCTCATTACAAATAGCTCAATTTCGTTTCTTTTTATGGCTGAGTAATACTCCATTGTATATATGTGCCACATCTTCTTTATCCATTCATCCGATGATGGACACTTAGGTTGTTTCCATCTCCGGGTTATTGTAAATAGAGCTGCAATGAACATTTTGGTACATGACTCTTTTTGAATTATGGTTTTCTCAGGGTATATGCCCAGTAGTGGGATTGCTGGGTCATATGGTAGTTCTATTTGTAGTTTTTTAAGGAACCTCCATACTGTTCTCCACAGTGGCTGTATCAATTTACATTCCCACCAACAGTGTAAGAGGGTTCCCTTTTCTCCACACCCTCTCCACCATTTATTTTTTCTAGATTTTTTGATGATGGCTATTCTGACTGGTGTGAGATGATATCTCATTGTAGTTTTGATTTGCATTTCTCTAATGATTAGTGATGTTGAGCATTCTTTCATGTGTTTGTTGGCAGTCTGTATATCTTCTTTGGAGAAATGTCTATTTAGGTCTTCTGCCCATTTTTGGATTGGGTTGTTTGTTTTTTCATTATTAAGCTGCATGAGCTGCTTATAAATTTTGGAGATTAATCCTTTGTCAGTTGCTTCATTTGCAAATATTTTCTCCCATTCTGAGGGTTGTCTTTTGGTCTTGTTTATGGTTTCCTTTGCTGCGCAAAAGCTTTTAAGTTTCATTAGGTCCCATTTCTTTATTTTTGTTTTTATTTCCATTTCTCTAGGAGATGGGTCAAAAAGGATCTTGCTGTGATGTATGTCATAGAGTGTCCTGCCTATGTTTTCCTCTAAGAGTTTGATAGTTTCTGGTCTTACATTTAGGTCTTTAATCCATTTTGAGCTTATTTTTGTGTATGGTGTTAGGGAGTGATCTAATCTCATACTTTTACATGTAGCTGTCCAGTTTTCCCAGCACCACTTATTGAAGAGGCTGTCCTTTCTCCACTGTACATTCCTGCCTCCTTTATCAAAGATAAGGTGACCATATGTGCGTGGGTTTATCTCTGGGCTTTCTAACCTGTTCCATTGATCTATATTTCTGTTTTTGTGCCAGTACCATACTGTCTTGATTACTGTAGATTTGTAGTATAATCTGAAGTCAGGAAGCCTGATTCCTCCAGCTCAGTTTTTCGTTCTCAAGATTGCTTTGGCTATTCGGGGTCTTTCGTGTTTCCATACAAATTGTGAAATTTTTTGTTCTAGTTCTGCGAATAATGCCAGTGGTAGTTTGATAGGGATTGCATTGAATCTGTAGATTGCTTTGGGTAGTATAGTCATTTTCACAATGTTGATTCTTCCAATCGAAGAACATGGTATATCTCTCCATCTATTTGTATCATCTTTAATTTTTTTCATCAGTCTCTTATAATTTTCTGCATACAGGTCTTTTGTCTCCTTAGGTAGGTTTATTCCTAGATATTTTATTCTTTTTGTTGCAGTGGTAAATGGGAGTGTTTCCTTGATTTCACTTTCAGATTTTTCATCCTTAGTGTATAGGAATGCCAGAGATTTTTGTGCATTAATTTTGTATCCTGCTACTTTACCAAATTCATTGATTAGCTCTAGTAGTTTTCTGGTAGCATCTTTAGGATTCTCTATGTATAGTATCATGTCATCTGCAAACAGTGACAGCTTTACTTCTTCCTTTCCGATTTGGATTCCTTTTATTTCCTTTTCTTCTCTGATTGCTGTGGCTAAAACTTCCAAAACTAGGTTGAATAAGAGTGCTGAGAGTGGGCAACCTTGTCTTGTTCCTGATCTTAGTGGAAATGCTTTCAGTTTTTCACCATTGAGGACGATGTTGGCTGTGGGTTTGTTATATATGGCCTTTATTATGTTGAGGAAAGTTCCCTCTATGCCTACTTTCTGCAGGGTTTTTATCATAAATGGGTGTTGAATTTTGTCAAAAGCTTTCTCTGCATCTATTGAGATGATCATATGGTTTTTCTCCTTCAATTTTTTAATATGGTGTATCACGTTGGTTGATTTGCGTATATTGAAGAATCCTTGCATTCCTGGAATAAACCCCACTTGATCATGGTGTATGATCTGTTTAATGTGCTGTTGGATTCTGTTTGCTGGTATTTTGTTGAGGATTTTTGCATCTATGTTCATCAGTGATATTGGCCTGTAGTTTTCTTTCTTTGTGACGTCCTTGTCTGGTTTTGGTATCAGGATGATGGTGGCCTCGTAGAATGAGTTTGGGAGTGTTCCTCCCTCTGCTACATTTTGGAAGAGTTTGAGAAGGATAGGTGTTAACTCTTCTCTAAATTTTTGATAGAATTTGCCTGTGAAGCCATCTGGTCCTGGGCTTTTGTTTATTGGAAGATTTTTAATCACAGTTTCAACTTCAGTGCTTCTGATTGGCCTGTTCATATTTTCTATTTCTTCCTGGTTCAGTCTCAGAAGATTGTGCATTTCAAACAATTTGTCCATTTCTTCCAGGTTGTCCATTTTATTGGCATAGAGTTGCTTGTAGTAATCTCTCATGATCTTTTGTGTTTCTGCAGTGTCAGTTGTTACTTCTCCTTTTTCATTTCTAATTCTATTGATTTCAGTCTGCTCCCTTTTTTTCTTGATGAGTCTGGCTAATGGTTTATCAATTTTGCTTATCCTTTCAAAGAACAAGCGTTTAGTTTTATTGATCTTTGCTATCATTTCCTTCATTTCTTTTTCACTTATTTCTGATCTGATTTTTATGATTTCTTTCCTTCTGCTAACTTTGGGGTTTTTTTGTTCTTCTTTCTCTAATTGCTTTAGGTGCAAGGTTAGGTTGTTTATTCGAGATGTTTCTTGTTTCTTAAGGTAGGATTTTGTTGCTATAAACTTCCCTCTTAGAACTGCTTTTGCTGCATCCCATAGATTTTGAGTTGTCGTGTCTCCATTGTCATTTGTTTCTAGGTTTTTTTTTTATTTCCTCTTTGATTTCTTCAGTAATCACTTCGTTATTAAGTAGTGTATTGTTTAGCCTCCATGTGTTTGTATTTTTTACAGATCTTTTCCTGTAATTGATATCTAGTCTCATAGCATTGTGGTCGGAAAAGATACTTGATACAATTTCAATTTTCTTAAATTTACCAAGGCTTGATTTGTGACCCAAGATATGATCTATCCTGGAGAATGTTCCATGAGCACTTGAGAAAAATGTGTATTCTGTTCTTTTTGGATGGAATGTCCTATAAATATCAATTAAGTTCATCTTGTTTAATGTATCATTTAAAGCTTGTGTTTCCTTATTTATTTTCATTTTGGATGATCTGTCCATTGGTGAAAGTGGGGTGTTAAAGTCCCCTACTGTGAATGTGTTACTGTCGATTTCCCCTTTTATGGCTGTTAGTATTTACCTTATGTATTGAGGTTCTCCTATGTTGGGTGCATATTTACAATTGTTGCATCTTCTTGAATCGATCCCTTGATCATTATGTAGTGTCCTTCTTTGCCTCTTCTAATAGTCTTTATTTTAAAGTCTGTTTTGTCTGATATGAGAATTGCTACTCCAGCTTTCTTTTGGTTTCCATTTGCATGAAATACCTTTTTCCATCCCCTTACTTTCAGTCTGTATGTGTCTCTAGGTCTGAAGTGGGTCTCTTGTAGACAGCAAATATATGCGTCTTGTTTTTGTATCCATTCAGCCAATCTGTGTCTTTTGGTGGGAGCATTTAGTCCATTTACATTTAAGGTAATTATCGATATGTATGTTCCCATTCCCATTTTCTTAATTGTTTTTGGTTCGTTATTGTAGGTCTTTTCCTTCCTTTGTGTTTCTTGCCTAGAGAAGTTCCTTTAGCAGTTGTTGTAGAGCTGGTTTGGTGGTGCTGAACTCTCTCAGCTTTTGCTTGCCTGTAAAGGTTTTAATTTCTCCATCAAATCTGAATGAGATCGTTGCTGGGTAGAGTAATCTTGGTTGCAGGTTTTTCTCCTTCAACACTTTCAATATGTCCTGCCACTCCTTTCTGGCTTGCAGAGTTTCTGCTGAGAGATCAGCTGTTAACCTTATGGGGATTCCCTTGTGTGTTATTTTTCCCTTGCTGCTTTTAATATGCTTTCTTTGTATTTATTTTTTGACAGTTTGATTAATATGTGTCTTGGCGTATTTCTCCTTGGATTTATCCTGTATGGGACTCTCTGTGCTTCCTGGACTTGATTAACTATTTCCTTTCCCATATTAGGGAAGTTTTCAACTATAATCTCTTCAACTAATTTCTCAGTCCCTTTCTTTTTCTCTTCTTCTTCTGGAACCCCTATAATTCGAATGTTGGTGCATTTAATGTTGTCCCAGAGGTCTCTGAGAGTGTCCTCAGTTCTTTTCATTCTTTTTTCTTTATTCTGCTCTGCAGTATTTATTTCCACTATTTTATCTTCCAGGTCACTTATCCGTTCTTCTGCCTCAGTTATTCTGCTATTGATCCTATCTAGAGTATTTTTCATTTCATTTATTGTGTTGTTCATCATTGTTTGTTTCATCTTTAGTTCTTCTAGGTCCTTGTTAACTGTTTCTTGCATTTTGTCTATTCTATTTCCAAGATTTTGGATCATCTTTACTATCATTATTCTGAATTCTTTTTCAGGTAGACTGCCTATTTCCTCTTCATTTCTTAGGTCTGGTGAGTTTTTATCTTGCTCCTTCATCTGCTGTGTGTTTTTCTGTCTTTTCATTTTGCTTATCTTACTGTGTTTGGGGTCTCCTTTTTGCAGGCTGAAGGTTCGAAGTTCCTGTTGTTTTTAGTGTCTGTCCCCAGTGGCTAAGGTTGGTTCAGTGGGTTGTGTAAGCTTCCTGGTGGAGGGGACTAGTGCCTGTGTTCTGGTGGATGAGGCTGGATATTGTGTTTCTGGCGGGCAGGTCCACGTCTGGTGGTGTGTTTTGGGGTGTCTGTAGACTTATTATGATTTTGGGCAGCCTCTCTGCTAATGGGTGGGGTTGTATTCCTGTCTTGCTAGTTGTTTGGCATAGGATGTCCAGCACTGTAGCTTGCTGGTCGTTGCGTGAAGCTGGGTGTTGGCATTGAGATGGAGATCTCTGGGAGATTTTCGCCGTTTGATATTATATGCAGCTGGGAGGCCTCTTGTGGACCAGTGTCCTGAAGTTGGCTCTCCCACCTCAGAGGCACAGCACTAACTCCTGGCTGCAGCACCAAGAGCCTTTCATCCACACGGCTCCCTAATTTGGGATGATTCGTTGTCTATTCATGTATTCCACAGATGCAGGGTACATTAAGTTGATTGTGGAGCTTTAATCCGCTGCTTCTGAGGCTGCTGGGAGAGATTTCCCTTTCTCTTCTTTGTTCTCACAGCTCCCAGGGGCTCATCTTTGGATTTGGCCCCGCCTGTGCGTGTAGGTCGCCGGAGGGCGTCTGTTCTTTGCTCAGACAGGACGGGGTTAAAGGAGCCGCTGATTCAGAGGCTCTGGCTCACTCAGGCCAGGAGTAGGAGGATCACGGAGTGCAGGGTGGGCCTGCGGCGGCAGAGGCCGGCGTTAAGTTTCCAGCCTGAGGCGCGCCGTGCGTTCTCCCGGGGGAGTTGTCCCTGGATCACGGGACCCTGGCAGTGGCGGGCTGCACAGGCTCCCCGGAAGGGGGGTGTGGATAGTGACCTGTGTTCGCACACAGACTTCTTGGTGGCGGCGGCAGCAGCAGCCTTAGCATCTCATGCCCGTCTCTGGGGTCCGCACTTTTAGCCGCGGCTCGCGCCCGTCTCTGGAGCTCCTTTAAGCAGCGTTCTTAATCCCCTCTCCTCGCGCACCAGGAAATAAAGAGGGAAGAAAAAGTCTCTTGCCTCTTCGGCAGGTCCAGACTTTTCCCCGGACTCCCTCCCGGCTAGCCGCGGCGCACTAACGCCCTGCAGGCTGTGTTCACGCCGCCAACCCCAGTCCTCTCCCGGCGCTCCGACCGGAGCCGGAGCCTCAGCTCCCAGCCCCGCCCGCCCCGGCGTGTGAGCAGACAAGCCTCTCGGCTGGTGAGTGCCGGTCGGCCCTGATCCTCTGCGCTGGAATCTCTGCGCTTCGCCCTCCGCACCCCTGTTGCTGTGCTCTCCTCTGCGACTCCGAAGCTACCCCACTCCGCCACCCACAGTCTCCGCCCGCGAAGGGGCTTCCTAGTGTGTGGACACTTTTCCTCCTTCACAGCTCCCTCCCGCTGGTGCAGGACCCGTCCCTATCCTTTTGTCTCTGTTTATTTTTTTCTTTTGCCCTAACCAGGTACATGGGGGGGTTTCTTGCCTTTTGGGAGGTCTGAGGTCTTCTGCCAGCGTTCAGTAGGTGCTCTGTAGGAGTTGTTCCACGTGTAGATGTATTTCTGGTGTATTCTTGGGGAGGAAGGTGATCTCCGCGTCTTACTCTTCCGCCATCTTCGCCAGCTGTTTAACATATATTATCTCATTTGATTTTCATAATAATTCTGTGAGACAGCTACTATTATTGTCCTCATTTTACAGATGAGGAATTTGGAACTCAGAAAGGATAACCAACTTGCCCAATGTCACACAGCTAGTGGCTGAGCCAAGATTCGAAATTGGGTCTCGTTAACTCCAAAGCCTGTGCTCTTAATTACTACACAAAGGTGAAGGAATCAGAGATGCAGGTGAGAAAATAGTATAAGCAGAATTCTTAGCTGAAGGGTAAATATGGGCTATTCATGGGAGGAGAGATTAATTTAAAGAGAAGTGAATAAAAGTATCTTTGGAGAAGGTACCATATTACAGACAAATCCAGCTCCCTTTGCTCTTAAATCTCTACTCCCAGAGTCTTCTGATTTGTGACTTAGCCTCCACAATCGTATGTACCAGGAATGGAGTCCCAATTCACAATCCAGGTCCTTAGAAATTTCCATGATAATCTAATGAATTTCTTTCATGTCAAACAAGATCCTGGGGGGTTGAGCAGTAAAAGACAAGTTTTCTAAGACCTGATCACACCGTCTCCTCTGAATCCCTCCTTTCATTAATCCCTGTATCCTCCCAGCCCTGCACAGTGTCGGGCAGTTATTGGGCACCCCAGTAAATGTCAGTTGACTGACAAAATACTGAAAAAGGTTTTGAAAGACTCACTAAGTCAAGTTGGCAGGTTCTAATACCCAGCAACTTGTTGGAATTCTGCTGCAGGAGAAATATTTAGATAAACTTGATCGGTTAACTCCTCCCACCCCCATCCCATTAACAGCGCAGAGTCTGACAAGGGGCAGAACCATCTTGCAATTCTTGCATGACAAACCTTTGTTTCAACAGGCACGTGCCTGAATCGAGCAGCCCTTACTGGTGCTGACTCCAGCACATCTCCCAGTCTCTGCTGCCTCTTGATTCTTTTTGCAACCATTTTATGCCATCATTTTCTTATCTTTACAAAGCATATTTTTTACCTCTGCCCTTGGCCATACTAAAATTTGTTCATCTGAATTCTGACTGCTTTGATAACATGCTACAGCTAATTTCTGCTTTTTCTATTAATTCCTTCCGGAATGAAAGAGAGAAGAGCTACATTTTCTTCTCAGTTGCAAACAATTCTTTGCCCCTCCCCAAGCCCCCAGTCATATTATCAGGTAATCTTAGTGACAGATAAGCAAAACACACCATGCTGTAGCAGTGCAAATAGTCTACCTTCCTCCTGAATTTTCTTTAGTAATCCGGTTCCTGCCATTTTCCAGTCGTTAGCTCTGCAAGGTGACTCTGCAGGGTTTTTTTTCTGGGGAAACACCTGTTCTTCCTGCAAAATAAAAGCTATTGCTCTCGCTAAACGTGTCCGAATGCCCTGGGAGGATTTCCTTCTGTGGCTTTGTTTGCTCCTGAAACAGGTGCTCCTGCTGAGCTTTCTCACCTCTGTAGCCTTGGTGAAGGGAAATAAATTTTGCTGACAATTTCTTCAGTTCTTAATATATTAATAGCGTTGTTTTCTTACCAGTGCCGGTGTAAACTCTTGTTATGAGTGAAAAGAAGATAACCTTGAATACCACCCTAAAAGACAGCCTTTGCCTTGGGAATAAACTCCAATAGTTCGCTTCCCTCTATAAATTATTTCTATAAAAATGCAGAAGCAATCCTGGCTGACAGAGAATGAAGTTATCTAAAAACAATATAAAATTCTCCTGATGAGTTCAACCTGAGTGTCCGAAAGAGAAGGGAACACAGGATCCCATTCCCTATTAGGAACCAATCTTATATTAAAACACAGCAAACATTATCTAAGGAATTTTACTGCAGTGCAGCTGAACTTTCTCTCTTTGAAATTTACTGCAGTGCAGTGGGCCACGTTTTGAATTTGATAGTTTGAGGGATTCTTTACCCATACTCACATTCTGAAGAAATTTAAAAATAAAATTTCTTACATCTTAAATTGTCTACTAAAACTGCAGAAAAAAATACTCTGTCATTTAGGTCCTACTAATCTATATCAAATTGTCAAAGGGTTCGTGGACTCTTGGTATATATTTCATTATGACCACCAAAGATAGGTCGTCAGCATCTGCTGTATTTTATTTTTTAACTCAATTCATATAACTTTATGTAAACATACATATGTACATGTAAGAATATGTATATATATTTCTCCTTCTCTTTCCTGAAATTATTTTAAGAGATTTATAACACCTCGCATGATAAGATACCAAAATACCTCATAGTGGGGAAGTCAGCCTGCCTGGGTTCCATCCAAGCTCCAATACTTCCTAACTGTTTGACATTATTCTAAGTCTTAGCTTTTTTAATCCATAAAACTCAGCATTGTTGTAAAGATTAAATGAGATAATGCATGTAAAGCACTTGGCACAGAGGCTGGCAAACTGTGATATTAATCATCATCAGGAGAAAAGTCAGAATCTGGGAAAAAGAAAAACACAAATATTACAATCATATGTATAACCATGTTGCTTTAATTGTTCAAATTAAATAGTCAGATTGATTTTTAGTTTTCTAGCTCCCACAATAGTAAGGTAAAACATAATCCATTATATAAATTTGGGGTTCAGAAAGGAAGATGCAAATTAATTCAGAAGTAAAATTTTTGCTAACACTGAATTCCAAAAGGAACTCCTAGAGGGTACATTGAATAATGTTTTTAATACCATTTAACAGCAAATACTGTTATGAGTTTAATATGGCTGTTATAACGACCTCTGGTAAAAACCCAAAGTATTCGATTAAAATGTAGCTCAGTAAAAGACTAAGTAATATGAAACTTAGTCTATGGGATAAGTAAATATAGCCCCAACTTGTAGTCTTATGGGACTCAAAACATAGTTACTGAGTATCTAGTTTGTGCAAGATACTGTCCTAGGCACTGTAAGGAAAAACATAGATAAACTAGACTCAATTCTTGCCCTCAAGAATTTACTAATTGTAAGGCATAAAAAGGAGAATAAGAAAATGATAGCAAGGACTATGATTAAAGGAAACTAGTATAAACCCCAAAGGAAGATATAAAATGCTATAGAGGTTCAAAGGAAGGGAAGGTCTGTTCCTCAAATACATCAAACTCAGCCCCACCTCACGGCTTTTGCACATGCTCTTTATTCCCTGTGTCTGGAAGGATCTTCTCCCCCCTGGGCATATATAATTCCTCCTCTCCCTTCAGGTCTCAGCTTATGTTTTCACCTGTTTGTAGATGCCTTCCCTGACCACCCATCATAGAGGAGACTCCCCTCTATAATTCTCTGTCTCAGCTCCTTGTTTGTCATCGTTGTTGTTTTTCTTCATAGCATTCTTTACAATTTACAGTCATTTCATTCATTTGTTAATTTACTTCATTTTTATCTGTCTCCTCATGTAGCATACATGCTCCATGAAGGCAGGACTATGTCTGCCTGTCTTGCCTGCCATTTAATCCTTGGTGCCTAGGACAGTGTCTGGCACTTAGCAGGCAGTCAGTGTATATTTGTTGAATGAACCTACGAATGAACAAAAGATCACATCTGGTTGGTAGGATCAGGACAGGGTTCATGAGAGGAAGGAAGGGATCCTTAGAAACTGGATAGGTTGTAGAGAAGGGTAGGGAGAAGAGACATGTTCCGAACAGAAGGAAATGCATAAGCAAATGTTGGGAGCTCAAGAAACACCAAGCATTTTCTGAGAGCAACAAACACTGTATATCTTTGAACTTAAGATTCACACTTCATCCTCCTGCTTCCCCCTTCCTTTTTAACATTTCCAAGTTGGTATGTGTCTTATAATCACTATCTGAATGTATTATGGGTATATCCTTTTCTCTCTAAAATGTTATTTAATTGATAGTATGTCTTATAATCATCAGTTGCATTTTAGGAACGGGAAAATAAAGTAATTCAGTTCTACTGGAACATAGAGTATGTGTAGGAGAGCTGAGAAAGTTCTGTTGTAGGAGTTATGCTGTAGGCATATAACAAGGCCAGCGTGGTGATTGTATAGTATACTTAATTTATCATCAATGCGGAGTTCTTACTGAAATTGTAATACTCTATTATCTCTCAAAAGAGTCTAAATTTTTCTATAAAGATGTATTTTTTTCCCTTGGCTGTTTGCACTTTAACATTTAACCTCAAGACAAAAGCTCTGTATGAGGCACAGGAGGAGATAATTTCTCCCCCACTGGACCATGAGCTGTTTGAGGGCAGAGACTGTATCTCCAGCAACTACATACTACCTGATATGAAGTAGAGGCTCTGGCAACACTTATGGAATGTTAAATTAATAAAGAATTGTTAAAGAAATGACAAATGGCATTTTACCATTCTTTATTCAAAAAAATTATTCAGTGGATAATGGAGATGAAGGCAATGGTGAGTAGGAATTTCTGAAGTCAGATGGAGTTAATCCAGGGGATGTCTTTGTAGGAAGGAAGTGCTTGCTTAGCACTGTTTGGAAGCAGGGGAGAGATGGAGGTTGGCAGAGAGGAGGTATAAAAAATCTACTTGGGAAACAGGACACTTAAGTCCTGTTAAGCTTTATGTCCCAAAATGGTGAAGTATGTGTGGGAGCCCGAGAGCACGCCAGGGAGAAGAAAATGCACCCAGTGGGAGTTCCCTGGCGGTCCAATGGTTAGGACTCTGCACTTTCACTACTGTCGCCTGGGTTCAATCCCTGGTGGGGGAACTAAGATCCCGCAAGCCGTGCAGCGCAGCCAGAAAATAAGAGAGAGGGAGAGAGATGCGCCCAGTGAGGACAGGAAAAGGAGGAAGAGGTGAGCCACGGAACCAGAGAGGGCCTGAGTCTGTTAAGACTCACTTTTACAGAAAGTCAGTCATGAGCCAGAAATTACTCCTGAAGGTTTACATGTGGCTATTAGAGTCATCTGGACTGTTGGGAGGATCTCTCTTACACTCTTACAGTTTCCACAACACTAAACACAGGGGATATTTCAGTTCTCCCTCCACCTGACCTTTCAGCAACATCTAACTCTGCTGACCTCCCTTCCCTTTTTAAAAAATTGAGGTAAAATATATATAACAAAATTTACCATCTTGTCACATTTCAGTGTACAGCTCAGCAGCGTTAAGGACACTTATAGTGTTGTGCTCCCACCATCACCGTCCACCTGCAGCACTCTTTATCTTGTAAAAGGAGAACTCTATACCTATTAGACCGTAACTCCGCATTCCTCCTCCTTGTGGCCCCTGGCAACCACCGTTCTACTTTCTGTCTCTGAGTTTGACTGCTCTAGATCCTTCATAAGAGTGGAATCCTACAGTATTTGTCCTTTTGTGACTGGTTTCTTTCATTTAGCATATTGTCCTCAGGTTTCATCCATATTGTAGTATGTGTTCAAATTACCTTCCTTTTTAAGGCTGAATAATATTTCATTGTACATATATACTCTACATTTTGCTTATGACCTCTCTTTACTTTTTGAGGCCCTGTCATCCCTTAACTTCCACGAACATTTTTCCTGGTTTTACTCCTATCTCCCTGACATCTATTTCTCTGCTTCTTTTCAGGCTCGTTCTCTGCCATTCAACCATTTATTGTTTAAGTTCCCTAAAACTTGGTCCCAGGGCCCCCTCTCCCCTTTCTCTCTACTCTTTCCTAAGACAAACTCACCCAAGACCATGCCTTCTCTTCCTGTTTAGCTTCCAGGGTTTCCACATGTGCAGCCTCGGGGGGAGGGGTGCACAGGGAACAGTGGGGAAGGGAGCGTCTGCCTCCCCAGTCAGATCAGCAGCTTCATCGCTGATGAACAAAGGGGCAACAGATGTCTCGGCCAAATTGCTCTCACATCTGGAGCAGGAGTTTAAGTATGACTATAAAAGCATGAGGCCAAATAATGCTTGAGGAAGTTGACTCCTACTATGATTTCACAGAAAAGAATGGAGCAAGAATAAACTATCGGGAGCTCTGCCACAGGGTGACTGGTATCCAGGCTGTCTTTGATGATAGAAATCCATTTGAAGGAAAAATCTGTTTGTAAGGAAAAATGGACACAAACTGGTGGTTGAAATTGTGGGACAAACAGTGAAGTTAATGCTTTATCTAAGGTTTTTGCCTATATATGCAACATGCAATCTCCTTTTTGATCATGCTTAGGTCAAAAGAACACTCCCTCTGAAGGTTAATCAAATAGACCCAATTAGACCACTGGAAAAGGTTTTCCTACCAATTCCTCCTATCCCTTCTAGGGTGGAAATCTATGCAAAATTCAGAAAAGGATGAAGAAGACAGACTGAAATAGTGTCCTCAATTTTCTATGCTTCCCCCACTGTTTTTCTTTAATACTGATATTTTTTGGTTAACAACCTCAGTTTTACTCTGCTTCCTCCACCCTTCAAAAACAGCCTTGTAATATTCTTTTAAAGTTATCATTGACAGGCTTCCTGAGCTTAAAAAACCTCAAAAAAAGAAACGTGTTTTCTTTTGGATCAAGCCTTAAAAATACAAATGATCGGGGACTTCCCTGGTGGTCCAGTGGTTAAGACTTCGCCTTGCAATGCAGGGGGTGCGGTTCGACCCCTGGTCGGGTTCAATCCCTGGTCAGGGAGCTAAGATCCCACAACATAAAACAGAAGCAATATTGTAGGAAATTCAAAAAAGACTTTAAAAAAAACACAAATGATCAGTGTTACCAGTCAAGCTAAATAAGAACAGCCAACAAATCTTGATCATTGGTTGAATTAGGATTTTAGGCAATGCAGTGGATAAGATATAATCCTTGTCCTATAAACATAACAACGCAGAGTAACAATGCAGTTCGGTTGTTTTTAACTTTACTCCTTCTTTTGGTGACAGCACTCTAAGTTTGCTTTGGGATATGACTGGAGACAGTCTGGTGACACTATTAAGCAAGGGACGTTTTCAGCCAAACCAAGTGGTGGGCATGACCCAAGCTAGGCCAATCAAATGCTTGTTCTCAGGAATCTGAATCTTGAGTGGAGGAATGAAAAGACTGAAAAAGATAACTTCCTGCTTGCCATCTGGATCCGCAAGGTTGTCTTTGTCTGACAAAGACAATCTTGGGGTTGTCTTTTCTGGGTCTGGTCCTTTTCTTTTCTATGAGCTAATGCACAGATTGGAATGTTCCCTTTTGGCCTACCTTACCTAGTTTCCTTTACTTCCAATCAGCGTTTTATCTTGAATGCTTACACGTGCCAGGCACTATTCTAAAGGCGTTGTGTGGATGATGTCATTTGATCTTCACAACAACCCTACAATTATTATTCCCTTTTTTTTTTTTTTTTTTTGCGGTACGCGGGCCTCTCACTGTTGTGGTCTCTCCCGTTGCGGAGCACAGGCTCCGGACGCGCAGGCTCAGCGGCCATGGCTCACGGGCCCAGCCGCTCCGCGGCATGTGGGATCTTCCTGGACCGGGGGACGAACCCATGTCCCCTGCATCAGCAGGCGGACTCTCAACCACTGCGCCACCAGGGAAGCCCTATTATTCCCTTTTGATAGATGAAGCCGAGCCTCCGAAAAACTAAAGCAACTTGTCAAAGTGGACACAGTTAACAAGAAATGGAACTGGGATTCAGACTCAGGTAATATGACGCCTGGTCCTCAGCATCTAATCTCTGGGGAAGAATTATTTAGGGAAACTCATTTAGTGGGTTTTTTGGTAATAAAGTGGTGGGGAAAGGACCCTGGAGGCTAGGTGGGAGAAGTTGAGACAAGAGGGAAACTAACTGTTCTCCATAGTAAAGCAATAATAGAATCTGGGGAGTTGTTCTCTGGCATTTAGGGAGAGTAGATTTGGGGAGCCTGGGACTCAAAGAAGGCTACAGATGTTAGAAGAGTGAAACCTTACAGCAGCAGCAGGCTGGTGTCTTAGTAGGAAAGAGAAGCCAAAGTGTCCATTAGGATATTTTCATCATAAACAACAGAAAACTGAATTCAAAATGGGTATAATTAATAACACTATTATTCCAAGAAGTCCAGAGGTAGGAATGTTTAAGATTAAATATTTTGGTGAACCAAAAATAAAGACCAGGTTTTTACCACCTTTCCTTTTCTGCATCTTTTGTTGTGTGGTCTTTGTCCTCAGGGTAACTCCCTCATGGTTATAAGATGGACACAGCCATTCTGTGTATCATCTTTAAACAGGACAGTGTTCAGAGGAAGAGAATCCTCTTTCTGTGTGTCTCTCTTGGGAGGAGGGAACTTTTCCTATAAGCATCCCAGAAGATTTCCTTTTATGTCTTATTGGCCAGAATGCATCCCATACCCATGCCGGAGCCAATCACTGCGGACCTAAATTTCTAAGAAGAATCAGAATGCAACTCTCAGGGTGGGGCTTGAAGAGGGTGGATTCCTGAAAAAAATCAAAGTTCTACGGGAAGCAGGAAAGAAAAACAGAGTGAGCATTGGATAGGTGATCAAAAAAATTTACTGCATACAGTAAGAAATTCTTTGAGGGTCATGAACTTTGGGAACAGTAATGATTACGGCAGACACCAGAGCCAAAAAGACTTGGATTTGAATAATGTCTCCCTAATTTCCCAGCTATATGATAGTGGGTGTAAGGATGCTGTGACTGTTGAATGAAATAATGCATGGAAAATGCTTGGCATAGTATCTGGCACATATTAAATGCTAGATAATTGGTAATTATTTTGAATAATATATAGAACTTTTAATCACTTTCTGTTCTAAGCTCAATTATTCTCTATTATTTCCAAATGTTTAGTAAAAGTCCATTACATGGGGCTTCCCTGGTGGCGCAGTGGTTGAAAATCTGCCTGCTAATGCAGGGGACACGGGTTCGAGCCCTGGTCTGGGAAGATCCCACATGCCACAGAGCAACTGGGCCCGTGAGTCACAACTACTGAGCCTGCGCGTCTGGAGCCTGTGCTCCACAACAAGAGAGGCTGCGATAGTGAGAGGCCCGCCCACCACGATGAAGAGTGACCCTCGCTTGCCACAACTAGAGAAAGCCCTCGCACAGAAACGAAGACCCAACACAGCCAAAAATACATAAATTAATTAATTTTTTTAAAAAAAGTCCATTACATGGAACAAACTTGGGTTAGTGATGCTTTAAGGAATGGAGGAGAAGAGCTTGTGTCTCTTCCTGGGGAGACGGAGTATTAAGAGAGGACTGAAAATGCAGGAGGCAAATGGTGAAGGAGGATCTAGAATTGATGTGGGATAGAGGTTTGGAGCAAGAGGTGAAACTCAGTAAATTCAAGTGTTCTCAAGAGAGCAAAGCTATGTGCACATGATTTATTCTATTCGATACTAAGGGGAAGGCTGAGGTCTTAGAAACGTTTGGGTTACGTGCACGTTTAAAAAGAAGACTAACAGTGCAAGTCAAACACGCATAATGAGTGATGCAGATACTGAGTGCTATAGGAGCTCGAAAGAAAGAGAAACCACCATGGATTATGGTGGTCAGGAAAGGCCTCACGTGACAAGTGAAACTTGGATTTAGCTTTGAAGAATGTTTAAGATGGAGCGAAGGGAAGACCAGAGAGCATTCTAGAAAGAATGATAAGAGCAAAGTTGTGGAATCAAGAACATGCAAAAGATACGAAAATGCCAGCTGGGCTTATTGCAATGACCAAAGTGTGAAATGATAATGCTATGAGCAAGGAAGCTTGAGCAACTGAATACGCTACTGAGGAAATAAAGTTCTGATTCTGCAATTCAAAAATATCTGGTTGTGAAATTTATAAAGGTGGAGCCAGTTAAAAATGATTATCTAAAAATTAATAATAACAAATAGAAACTCAAACTAAAATATCATAGTTACCCAAATCTGTTACTTTACTAAAATCTCTAGCACAAAGGAACATTTTCTGATAACCTTTTTTTTCCGGACGCGCAGGCTCAGCGGTCATGGCTCACGGGCCCAGCCGCTCCGCAGCATGTGGGATCCTCCCGGACCGGGGCACGAACCTGTGTCCCCTGCATCGGCAGGCGGACTCTCAACCACTGCGCCACCAGGGAAGCCCCTGATGACCATTTTTAAGGGTGTTTATTATCATCATAAAGTCATAAGACTATATAAACCATAGTTGACTAGCATAAAACAATGTTAATCTGGACATAACTTAAAATACTAACAGCTATTTATTGCATGCTTACCATGACTTATTTCTATAATCAGTAGATATTGTCATATCTACTGATAAGACACAAGTCAATACTGTTTCTTCTAAAATGTATGATATAAGGTAAAAAATAAGGTAAAAAAATAATGTCTATGAATAAAGAGTTATTAAAAATTACTGCATGAAAGATGTTCTAAGAACTATGTGAGACAAAAAGTTACGACTTGGAACTTTCCTGAGGGAGCTACAATCCAGTTAGAGACGTCTGTAAGTGGCAAGATGGTGAAGAGCTTTATACATAAGGCTAAGGAAGGTGGACTTTTAAAATGAGGCACCATTGAAGATTTCAGAATGTGGAAGTGACAGGGTTGGTGATTAACCGGGCTACCATGTCCATGATGAATTGGAGGATTGGGAGACCAAAGAGAGGAGACGGATCAGGAAACGTGTAAGAATCCAAGCAGGAGACAACAAGTGTCTGGGTTAACGTGTGTTATCTGGAAAAATAAAGGAAGGGGTGGGCTTTGGAGAGTCTAGCCCTGCCCTGACTCTTTAAGCTGTCAATCATACCCCTGTTTCATACAGCCAGAACCACATAGAGGGAGTCTTCCAGGAATTCCCCAGGCACACTCCCGGTCCTGACTTTCTCCCAGCTATTTCCCACACTGCATTCTGACATGCTCCTGGCCCCCTTCCCCACTTACTGCTCATCTTTACCCTTTGGACTTCTCCCCAGCACTACCTCCCTGGTTACTGACTTGGTTTCTACCACTTATAGGATGTTTTCTCAGCTACAAGAAACAGACAGCTTGGGCTTCCCTGGTGGCGCAGTGGTTAAGAATCCGCCTGCCAATGCAGGGGACACGGGTTCGAGCCCTGGTCCGGGAAGATCCCACATGCCGTGGAGCAACTAAGCCCATGCGCCACAACTACTGAGTCTGTGTGCCACAAATACTGAAGCCTGCGCGCCTAGAGCCCGTGCTCCGCAACAAGAGAAGCCACCACAATGAGAAGCCTATGCACCGTAACCAAGAGTAGCCCCTGCTCGCCACAACTAGAGAAAGCCCACACGCAGCAAAGAAGACCCAACACAGACAAAAATAAATTAATTAAATAAATTAAAAAAAAAAAAGAAACAGACAACTTAACAAATCGTGGCCTAAGACTATAAGGATATTTGTTGCTTACTTAACAAGAAGCCTGTCTCAAAGTGGGTTTGATAATTCAGCAATGTTATCAAGAAGGCATATTCCACCTTGTCTCCTTAGTGACTTGCACCGTCTCCCCTTGATTGTCAGATGGTTGCAGCCACTCTAGAAAGTGAGTGGAGGGAGACAGAAAGGGTTTTCTCCTCTCCTTTATTTTAACAGGGAATAAAACCTTTCCTACAAGCCCTCAACCAACTTCTCCTTACACTGCACTGGTCAAGCTGGGATCACATGCCCCCTCCTAGAACCATCACTGGCAAAGGAGAATGGGTTCACCATGATGGGATGAAACCAGTCATCACTTATCCCGTGTGCTGGGCATTTTTCCCTGAACAAAACTGAGGCTTGTTAGCAGGCAAGAAGGGGAAAGGCATTTTGTCAGGTGCCTCAAGGTGTCTGTCATGGACCAAGGAGTACAGAACCTCAGCCTGCCTATCCTACCCTGTCCCATTATTCACTTCTCAACTAGCTCTTGGAACCCCAACTTCAGGGCATTCATCCTCTACCTCCCCTACTACTTCAACGGGAAGTTCTTGGCCCGAATTGTCCTGAGTCTTTAAGCAAGCAAGATGTAGACAGTAGTCATTACAAAGGAAGAACTGGCTGGACTGGCCATTGCCTTGATCCTCTGGGCAAGGCTGAATGATGCTCTAGGATACCGGCAGGGGATGGGGTGGGGGAGGTCATCTGAACCTCTGTTACTATTTTTACTTTATGTGCAAAGATTTGAAAATATAGTTCTTCTGTTTTTAATCCCTGGAGTCTGCAAGCTGTTGGATTTTAAACAGGTGGATAATGTAAACATCAAGGATTATAGAACAGTTTTAGGAGGAGCTGAAAGAAGAATAGAGGGTGCCAATGTGTCTGCAGATGACAGGGCTTTTGTAAGCCTCTCTTATTATTATCTCTTTTCTGTGGTTCATTTCACATTAAAATTTCGCTCAGCGTTTTGGCATGGATAAACCTTGGCAATGTCTCTTTGAAAAAATTATTATCATGTATTTCTTTCTTTTTAAAGCCAAGCAGATTTTTTAAAATGGTTACAGCTCTGGAGTATTCCTTAGTAAAGTCTATTGGGCGTTTAGGAAGTGGGTATCATTAGAGTTCTGTAATACAGATAATTTCACTCCACGGACCCCTCTTTGCATCTACATTTTATTGTTTTTTATTCTAACAATTCTAGTAACCATAAATATAAAAGAGGTATACATTTCCTTATTTTTAAAGAAGTTTTTCCATCCCCGATACTGCGCTGCCCTGTCCTTACAAATATCCCCGTTACCTTCATGCCCTGGGATTTATTTTTTATTTATTTTTACTTTTATTTTGCGGTACGCAGGCCTCTCACTGCTGTGGCCTCTCCCGTTGCGGAGCACAGGATCCGGGCGCGCAGGCTCAGCGGCCATGGCTCACGGGCCCAGCCGCTCCGCGGCATGTGGGACCTTCCCGGACCGGGGCACAAACCCACGTCCCCTGCATCGGCAGGCAGACTCCCAACCACTGCGCCACCAGGGAAGCCCCTGGGATTTATTTTTGAACTGAGAGGAAGAAGGGACCTTGTGACTAGTAGGGGCCAACTCTCTTTGACCTAGTGAGCTTCTCTATTTTCCCTAAAATAGGTTGTCTGTACCTCATCCCAAAACATAAGTATGCTAGGGCTTTTCACTTATGCCAAATAAAATATATTGATATCAGAAAATCTGAGCTCAGTTGAGAAGAACTCTAAGGAAGAAAAGCTTTTAGTTAAAGGGTGATCTCATTTCTCATTCTGTTCATCTTTCATACCCCTCACAGGCATATACCACACACACACACACACACACACACACACACACACACACACACACGCCCTCCCTATTATCTGGCCACCTTTGATCAGTCATCATTCACAGAAAAAAGATCTTGGTCCTCCAGACCTTTGTTCATTGTATTCCCTTTGCATAGAAGGGCCATGACTCTCTGCCTATTTGTTCCACTTTATTGTGTTCAAAAGTGTGAGAACTTTCTAGGCCTCACCTCCATCCTATTCTCTATCTAGCCCCATAAGAGTTTGTAAGTAGCTTTACTCTAATGCTTGTAATGTCCCTGCCTGTCCCAGCCCTACCCACTGCTGGCTGGAGTCTGGCTTCACTCTTGGACAGTTCTTCTTAGAACCAGGACACCTCATCCCCTTCTCAGCCCTGATACTGCTTAGAGATGCCAGCTGCAGCACACCCAGCAATCAGACTGAGTTTCGGGGTGCCAACATCACCCCTCATCAGCCAAGTGTGCCCCGCTCTTTGGGCATTATCATTGGGACAGCTGGATATCCTTCAGCCTGATTTACTCCCGTCTCCCCACTGTCTTCTATATTGCTAGACTGTGAACTCATTGAGTGTGGAGACAAGACTTTGCAACTTAGAGATGATATAAACTGCAATATCGCAAGCAGTGATGTGAGAGTCATGTTAGAGTCCTCGATTTAAGTTGCTTTGAGTCATGGTGCACAGGGGTTTAAAAATAGAGGCTCCAAAGATTTTTCCCTTGGTGAAGACTTCTTCAAAAACAAGCAGTTCACAGAAAAGGGAAAATAAATGGTTCTTGAACATCTGAGATTATTTACCTCACTCATAATAAATTTAAATATATGCTGAGACACCATTTTTCACTAACCAAATAGATAAAATGCAAAAATATTGTTAACACACTGTGTTGTTGAGGATGTACAATAACAGATGCTTCTATGCAGATGCACGTGCTCTCTGATCTACAAATATCATTTCCAGAAATTTAGCCTATAGATATGCAGGTATGTGTGCAAAACAACTACATATAATGTTACTTCTCTATTATTTGTGATAGGATCAGAGTGAAACAACCTAATGTTTCATCAATAATAGACTAAGTAAATTATGGTACATCCACATGTTGGAACATAGTGTAACCAAAAATGTTGTGGAAGTTTTTAATGCACTGATTGAAACAATTTCCAAGATTGTTTGGAGGGTAGCAGGGTATAAAGGCATGATATACCAGGAGCACGTGTGTGGGAGGGAGGATTTCACTGTTTACCTTCTTGTGCCTTTACGTTTTTGAACCCTATGAATGCATTACCTTTTAAGGAAAACAAAACAAAACAAAAAAGAACATTTGTAACTATAGAAGACTATGTCTTTTCCCTAACTCTAAGCACAGGGTTTGGTTTTTGACAGATGTTCAGATTCACTAGAAAATAGAGCCTGAAGTAAGAGCTTACCTATCTATCATTTTAGAAAGGGGTGTGATCCCAGAGAAGTAAGAGTTAAGAGAAAAAGGGAATGAATCAAAGAAAGGAGAATGAATACAGAGTGCTGTGTCACTGAGCTGGCCTCAGCTTCTCAGCCAGAGCTGATTGGTGTCCAAAGAGGCCATAGGAAACCAGAACGACTCATGGATGGGATGCTTGTTTTTTATTATTAATTTTTATTGGAGTACAGTTAATTTACAATGTTGTGTTAGTTCCTGCTGTAGAGCAAAGTGAATTAGCTATACATATACCCATGGATGGGGTGAAGGACAATTTATTTGTTGGGTTCTCCCGTTCTCCTGCCTCTCACTTGGTAAAGTCTACCCTATGGGGACATTGACTCCTTTTGCTTTTCTGTGATCTCCAGTCAGTCCAGGCAGATTCTGGTGAAGGCAGAGACTCCAGGGTCCAATGCAGCCAATGTACACATACGGTGGTCCCTCTGTGTCAGGTGACACTGTACACCGTTCTATTGCAGTAACGGTGGAAGCATGTTAAGTGATTGAGGTATGGGAATGGGCATCAGATACAGTTGAGTGATCTGGTATAGTACATAAGTGGCTCAATACCGCGGGTGTCAGAAAATTTTCTTTTAATAACACTATTTTTTAGTGAAGTTTTAGGTTCACAGAAAAATTGAGCAGAAAGTACAGAGCGTTCCCATATACTCTCTGCCCCTGCACACTCACCGCCTCCCCACCATCAACATCCCGCACAAAAGTGGTACATTTGTTATAATCAATGAACGTACATCACCATCACCCAAACTCAGATTCTGAGTTTTTTATTTGCTTTTGTTTGCTTAATAGGTTGGTTGATTAGTTGGTTAAGATAGTCAAGGTATTTCGTATTAACTATAAATCTCAGAGTCTGTAAGAACCTAACCTATTTAAATCCCCCAAACCCATGATTATCTTGTTGCAGTGCTAGATTATTCCACTCCACTTAAGTTTATATGTGTTTGTCTGTTCCTGTTTAATACCATGCACTTTCAATAAATTAATCTAAAATATGTATTGCTGAATTGAAGGCACTATTCTGGGTGGGGTGCAGACACGTAAAGAAGTACAATATATCACCTTTCTCCCAAAGTTGTTACAAAAGCATAGACTTAAACAGGAATGCAAGAATTAAGAAAAAGAATTGCACAACAAAAGAGTACAAGATGGCCAAGTGAGAAGTAGATACCATAAATGCTACAAGGTTTACCCAATTCCTTTGTACCTGGAATAGTTAGGGAAGACTTGATGGTGAAACAGTAAGTTGAACTGGTTTCGAATTATGGATAAGACTTAGAGAGAATAGAAATAGTGAGGTCATTTTGTATGATGGCCTAGCCTAAGCCCAAGCTCTGAAGCTTGCGACACTATGTGTAGACTGGTTTTTTTTTTTTCTTTTCTTTTTGTAAATAATAATAGTTGGATGGTTTGAGATCAGTTCTGGAAAGGTGGGTAGATACTATGTTGTTCCAGGTTTTCAAATTATTTGCAAATAAACTAGGATTTTATTCTGTAATCAAGAGAAAGTCATTGGAATTTTTGAGCAGAGCAGTCATGTACCCGATTGGAAAAGTTTCCAATGAAATGCCTCCAACACACCCTACCCCAGACTAAATCAGAAGACATTCTCCCCACCCTGCCATGGAAATGTCTGCAGTGAGCTGACCAAAGTTTGAAGGCATTGATTTCCCTAAAAACAGACCTTGTGTATTTCTGGAGCTTAGTAGATCATGGGGTGGGGTGGGGGGACTGTTTGTAAAGGAAATATTTTAACTGTTGTCTCTCTATATGTTACACAACATAAGCATTTTGAAGGTCTGGGTAGTTAAGGGGTGGTCTTTAAAGTCTGAATCTAGATTAGATCAGTAGAAAACTGTGAATCACTGGCCACTGAATGGAAGGTGGCAGCATTTATCACTAGCATCTAGAAATCTAAGGCCAGCACGTATAACATCACATCCTCTCCTTTCTGCTATCAGTTGGATGCAACAGGAAACTGACGAAGGTGCTAGGCAGTTTCCTTTCTGCTCTGACCTGACGAGTTTCCTCTGCAGCTTGCTCACAGCTTATTGTAAAGGAAAATCATGAAATACCAGTGAATTTCCTCCAGTTGGATCAAGCCTAGGACAAGGAAGGAAAAGCAAATTTCTAAGATTAGTCAATTTCCCTTTGCAGCTGTAAGTTGGTTCAGGGCCTCCAGCTGACCCTTCTCTTTAGACGTGTCTCTCCTACTGGTCAGTTTACATCATAGGCAAGATAAGGACTTGTGGCAAAGTGAGCAACGCATATTATGTAATCCTTATAGGAAATCTTGGGTTCGTTCATGGGAAAATTGCTTACATAGGACAGCTTATTTGATAAGCTTTTCATTCTTTGACTTCTATCAAACTCATTAGTTCAAGGGGGTTATACAAAATACAGATAATTCTTTTGCTCTTGTCTCAGCATGACTAAAAAGGAGCTGTTTCCATGGAGAATGTTTATGCAAAATTAACAAAAGAATTGAGTTAGTTTAGTGAAAGAGACAGGGTTGGACTACTCGGAAGAGCAAGAAATTTATGTCTGGGGTCCTAGGAGGTAACGTGAATTTTGCTGCGTGTGAGAGGGAGACGCTATGGCGTGTTGAAAAATGTAACGAAGAGTCCGGCATCTGAAGCATGTGACTGGCTTACTTTGTGGAAGTAGTTCAACTTGAAAATGGAAATTACCATTTAAAATATCTTCTCAGCAAACTTAACAATGTGGAGGAACAATGCGGTATTGGAGCATTGAAAGAGAGTTTATTAATCTAGCAGGTGGATGATTCTTCCTCATCACATTCAATTTCCTGTTATTTTAACTTACCTCCTTTTAATTTCCCTTTGAAAAGTTCCCTCATTTCTGTATTCATCGTTATTATTAAAATAACACTCCCATAACTTTCCCTTTCATACTTTGCATGATTTTTAATATGTACACTGTAGAAATTCCTCCAGCCCAGGCATAAATTGTGATTGCTGAAATTGACAATGTAAAAAAAACAAGAATACAAATGTATGGAGCTGTGAAATATGAACAGTTGATAAACAGACTGTAAAATAAATAAGGTAAGAATTCAAGGTTTAAATTTAATAGCACTTGGAGCAGCTGTTGTAATAGGCATCTGACAAGTAACAGATTTGTGGGGGCTGAGGCATTCTACTCCTTTTTGTTTTCCTAGGGACTAATTATCTATTATTTTACAGACTTGCTAAAATACTGTGGAGCTCTTAAAAACAACTTGGTTGATCAACCAGCAGTAGCATTATTAAACTAACAAGCAAAAGAACTTGCACACAAATAATGGGCCTAGGAATCTTTTTAGGGGACCCGTAGACCTCTTCTTAATACTTATGAGAACAACGTACCTTTTATTTTTAAAGATAAATCAGATCTCTGAGGAGGTGGCTATACCCAGAAATTTTTACTTAATTAGCCTGAATCAATAAAATGGTTTCCATTATCATCATTCATAAACATTTTAATAGTGGGTTCTGGGTGAAACTGCCTAGCTAAAATTTTGGACAAAAATAGCACATGTGATTAATGTCATGTAGTCAAAATTTCAGTGGCTCTTATATCCAGTCAACTGAACATAGTTTGCATTTTCAGAGTAACCAGTGAATATTTTATGATCTGAACTTCAATAGGCCTACAAAAATTGCAAAAATGTCTTAGGTCTGCTTTGTCCTCCTCTTCCTGCCTTGTTCACCTCCCTCAGGTGTTGATGTCAAGGGAGCTCATTAGTAAACACCCTGCACGCTATAAATGCTGTCTCAGAGCCCGCCTCTCAATGAACTCAGTCTTGGATAGTGACCCTGTTTAAAAAGCAGCACTGACCGACTGGAATGTGAGTCAGAGGAAAGGATGAAGGGATGGAGAATCATGTCATAGGAGGAGGGGCTGACTGGAGAGCAAGAAATAGGGAAGAAAAATTTGTGTAACACAGCGATTGAGTGAACAGATTCAAAAATCCTAGCTTGAATTATACTGAGAGAGCAGGGCAAGTTTCTTAACCCTCTATGCCTCAGTTTTCTATGGGGCCAATGATAATAGTATTAGGGTTATAGTGAAAGTTAAATGAATTACTCTAGAGTACTATGAATAGTGCTTGGCACACAGCACTACATGTAAGTGTCTGCTATCATATTATTTGACTCATCAGATACGTGAAAGATTATTATATGCAGAGGAGGGATTTGACCTGTTTGAGTGGCTCCAGAGGGCATTTTCTGGACCAGTGGGTGAGAATGGCAGCAAACCTGACCTTGGCTCAAAGATGAGATCCATCCAGGGGAGTGTAGGGCTGGTTTTCACTGGAGCGTGGGCCTTCTCTTGATAGGGATGTTGTGGGGTGGGAGTAGACTGGGCTGGAAACTGGATAAGATGAATCCTCTTGGTCTATCACAGCAGCCTCTCCTCCCATTATCGAAGCTATCCCTCCTTCCTCCTCAGATCAACTATGGGCTTGAAGGAAGGAGGAAGCAGAAATCAGAGCTCCAGCTCTTTCTGATGATTTGATCAGCCTCCTTCCCAAACAGGAGGCAGAATGCCCCACCCACTCAGCCATCTTTTTACTTTCCCTGTCTTCCCTTCCTCTTACCTAAAACCAGATGAAGGCAGTTGGTGGGTGTGTGGGTTTGTGCTGGTTAAAATTGTGAATTGGGTCAAATATTCCTTTCTTTATCTCCTCATTAGTTTCTTTTTGGCATTTTTCTCCCCAGCATTTTTTTTTTTTTTTTTTTGCGGTACGCGGGCCCCTCACTGTTGTGGCCTCTCCCGTTGTTGCGGAGCACAGGTTCCAGACGTGCAGGCTCAGCGGCCATGGCTCATGGGCCCAGCCACTCCACAGCATGTGGGATCTTCCCGGAACGAGGCACGAACCCGTGTCCCCTGCATTGGCAGGTGGACTCTCAACCACTGAACCACCAGGGAAGCTCCCTCCCCAACTTTTGACGGAGAAATGATCTTGGAGTTAAAAGGCTCATGACGGAGGGTGGGAGGGAGGGAGACGCAAGAGGGAAGAGATATAGGAACATATGTATATGTATAACTGATTCACTTTGTTATAAAGCAGAAACTAACACACCATTGTAAAGCAATTATACTCCAATTAAGATGAAAAAAGGCTCATGAGTTAGCTTTAGCACAGTTAAAATATGTCTATATGACTATGAACAAATGGAGGAATCTTCTGGGACTAAGCTTCCTCTTTTGTATGGGGTATTTTTGGTGGGTGTGATGATGAAGGGGATTGTGATAGGTAATATTAAAGATTTCCTCAAATTCAAACGTTCCATTTCAGGTGAAGGTACTGAAACGGAGCAGGACCCTGTGGGACTCCTGGGCACAGAAGCCTTTCCACGTCCCCCTTTTCTTGTTTGTAGGGAATAGACTCCAGCCTCCATGACCAAAGGGCAGATTCGAACAGTTGCTAATCAGGGAAGGGAGGTGAGGCAGAGACAAGGGAGGAGCAGCCAAGAAACAATAGTGCAGCCTTGGGGCAGGTCCTGGTTCTGCCTCAAGGGATACACATAACTATATCATTGAGCTCTCTTTACAGAACTAAAACCCCCAACAAATGGAAGATGTTAGCATTCTTCATTCCAGAGAAGACCACCTGAGGCCAGATTAAAGGAAACAGAGAAGCTCATTAGTAGATGACCTGAGGCCAGATTAAAGGAATGCAGGCCCTGCACACACCCTGACCCTTATCAACAAGTCCGCCCTTGAACCATTGCTATAAAACTCCTCACCAAATCCTCCCAGGTTGGGACACACAGTTTTGAGAGTCACAAGCTCGCTGTGTCCCCCTTTGCCTGGCAAAGCAATAAAGCTATTCTTTGCTACTTCACCCAAAACTCTGTGTCCAAGATTTGATTCAGCACCAGTGCACAGAGGCCGAGTTTTCAGCATCAATACCGGACCCACAGAACATACAGAACCTCTGTGGTATACTTCACCATCCAGGTCCCTCCGTTACAGCTTTCCTCCTAAGAATATTTGATTCTTAAAAGACTTTTACATTATCCATTTAAGTATATGTAACACGTATCTCATTCCTTTGGGAATCTAGTTTGAATAAATTGTTATTAAGTTGTAGTTTAATTTGTTAAAGTAATCTATGGATTAGTTAATGATAATGTCTCCCTCACAAGAGACAAACTTGACTGATATTTTAGGGGGCATTACTTAACCCAAAAGTAACATAAATAGTAGCAACATTGCAGAATGCAGAGAAGATGTCTGGGGACAGGTAAACCCTTCAATGGCCTCTAAATGCACAGTGCCATCATTATTTTAATGACACAATGTAATCAGCTATTTAGTTCACTTGTACATATGAGTAGCCCGTGAAAGTAAATACTGTTACTGATGGTAAATGGTCTAGTACAATATTCAAGAATATTGTAGAATAGACTTCAGATTCAGATAGCTCTTTAAATAGAATCTAGGTTCAACTCCTTTCTACCTATGTGACCATTAGCTATCTCTAGCCCTTAGTATTAAAATTAATAATGTAGCATTGTTGTGAAAATTATTTTAAATAAGTGAATATGTATAGCATGTCTGATATATTGACTAGTCCTCAACAAATGGTGGTTGCTATTCTCACCATTATTAGAAAATTGAAAATGGCTAACTGGTTGATTTTTCCCTTCATCTCAAGCTCAGATTTCCCCTACCTATAAAAAATAATGCAGTCAGCTCTTTTTTTACTCACATTAATTTACAGGGTCAACATTCCTATCCCTAACTCAGTATATATACTCAGGAAAGAGTTGGTGAATATGAATAATTGTGGCCAAGGCTACTTCTCCTGCTAGAATTCTACTGAAGTTTGGCAGGATATTCTCCACAGAGTAACATCTCAGGAACAGCTTGTCTCTGCTCTCAGCATTCAGGAGTGACTCAGAGAAGAGCAGGGCTTTATTTCAATAGTAGTGATTTATAAAGGAAGGGTAGACAAATCAGCCTTGAATGCTCTTAACAGGACGAACTGAGTTGCTTTTAATTGGTTTGGCTTTGGCCATCCTGGCTGATAATATAATCAGTAATGTAGCTAGTTAATCAATGGAGAATCATAGAAGATCCTGCCCTAAGGATACATACTATTATCACAAAGCTGTTGGGAATCATTTTCATATGTTTTATATTTTTTATGCAAATATGTATAAACCCATAAAAATATACATTATTTGTTTAAAGAAATAGTATACTTTTATACATTTTATTCTGCAATACTATGTTTCTGAGATTTATCCACATTGATAGATTTTTCTTGTTTGTTTCTCTATTTATTACTGTACTGGAGTCCACTTAATGAATACACTGTTTTGATCATTAGGATAAAGTTTGGCTAAAGATGACCATCAAAAAACAAAGCAACAGTGTCTTAAACAAAATAAGAACATTTTCTCTCTCTTTTGTGTTAAGTCCAAAGGTAGTTTTCCAGAGATGGTATGGAGTGCCGCAGATTCAGGGACCCAGGTTCCCTCTATCTTGTTACTCCAGTCTGCATAGACCTTTACATACAGGACACCTCAAAGTTTAGGACTGCAGCTCCAGCTCTAGTGGACACATTTGCATTTCTCTCATAGAAAGAAGAAAGAGAAGACATTTCATTCTCCAATTTCACTTACATTCTATTGGCTAAAACTTAATCTCATGATCACAGGTGTCAAAGATAATGGGAAAAAGAATCTTTAAGTGACAATATGCCTAAAATTTGGTTGTTCAATTACTGGTGAAGCAGGGGAAGGTAAATTTGGGGGACCAAGTACAAGTCTCTACCTCAATGGACGTTTAGGTGATTGTCAAATTTTTTGCTATTACAAGCAATGCCATGACAAATATTATTCACATGTATATCTTCTTGTGTTCATGTGAAAGAGTTTCTCTAGGGGAATATTTTGTTGGTAATTTAAATGTTCAACTTTACTAATTGCTTTCCAAAACGGTTGCACCAATTTTTCTCCAGCTGTAAGAAAGTTCCCGTTTTCCCACATACTCTTAATATTTGGTATTAGACTTAAAAAAAAAAATGTTTTTACAGTCTGACAGGATTGTGGGGTGGTGACCTCGGCAAGGGCAGTTTTGGTAGAGTGGCGGGAGCAGAAGCCAGAATGCCTGGGTTGAGACAGAGCAGGAGATGGTGAAATCAAGCTAGTGGGTGTAAACTATGCTTTCACCAGGCTCAGCTGCAGAAGGGATTAAGAAGTAAAGTATAAGCATTGGTGGAGCATTTGTGTTACAACTGGGGAGTCCTGAGCTGTTAGGAATAAAGCAGTAGAAAATGTACCCAAGTAATTGGAGATAGCAGTTGGAGAGAATTTCCGTAGGGTTTAAGATTTCAGATGTGGGACATTTCCAAGTGATGATTGAAGTGGGCGTTGAAGTTGATAGCTGCTCTTTGGTATTCCAAAGGACCAGATGCTCGGAAGCTTGAAGGGAGCCAAATAAATTAGTCATTCAGCAAATATTTTCAAGCACCTCCTAGGTGTCAGGCATTGTTCTAGAAACGAGTTGCCTGTGGAGTAAACTAGATAGGCAAAATCTTCTCTAAAAAGGGCTGAAAGACAATTATGTAAACAAACGAGATAATTTGCGAGAGCAAAAACAGCTATTAAGAGAAGAAAACAGCAAAAGATGCTGTTTTAGCTAGAATTAACAGGAGTGTAGGTGGGATATTACTCTGGTGCTTCCAACTGGAGACCAGAGTCAGGAGGCGAATGGCTGGCCCGGTGATTAGCAGGTGGTGTGGAATGGGGGAGGGGTTTGCTGATTGTAAGGAAGTGTGTCTTCTGAGAGAATTGTGGGTAACCTGGATGTGCAGAAGACAGTTTTAGCAGATTTTTTTTAGCTCTAGCTGGAGACAATCAGGGAAAGAAGATACAGGTATTTTTCTTATTTTATTTTATTTTATTTTTTTTTTTTTTATTTTTTTTATTTATTTTTTTTTTTTGCGGCTCCGGACGCGCAGGCCCAGCGGCCATGGCTCACGGGCCCAGCCGCTCCGCGGCATGTGGGATCCTCCCGGACCGGGGCACGAACCCGCGTCCCCTGCATCAGCAGGCGGACTCCCAACCACTGCGCCACCAGGGAAGCCCTATTTTATTTTTATTGTGGTTGTGCCTGCTCCTTAGTTGTGGCTGGTGAGCTCCTTAGTTGCATCTCACGGGGTCCTTAGTTGTGGCATGTGAACTCTTAGTTGCGGCATGCATGTGGGCTCTAGTTCCCTGACCAGGGGTCGGAACTGCATCCCCTGCATTGGAAGGCGGATTCTTAACCACTGCGCCACCAGGGAAGTCCTGATACAGGTATTAATTGACAAGAATTATTGCTTTTTATCTTGAATGTATAGTTTATAAGTAAGACTTTTCAGAACTTAGCTTCTAATATGCTTCTAAATAGAGATTATTGAGTATCCGTAGCTATTTCTTCCTTATAACAAATGATAAAAACTTATAAGCTTGTTTTTATCTTTTTCTCCCCACTTTTCCTTCTATAACATCTCCTTTTGGTCCTGTACAAGAAGGTCTTTTTTTTTCTTTGGGCCACACTGTACAGCATGTGGGCTCTTAGTTCCCCAATCAGGGATGGAACCCACACCCCCTGCAGTGGGAGCACGGAGTCTAAACCACTGGACCACCAGGGAAGTCAAGGTCATTTTTATTTCTTTTAGAATGTGAAATGTTAATCTCTTGATAAATTATGAAATATCTCTTCATTCTCCCCCTTTTCCTTTACCTCAAGACCCCTTCTTTAACCTTTCACATGTTGCAATTTCTAGAACATACCTGTAACTCAGAAAGCCAATTGCTAACAGGAAAAACAAGAATTAAGAAAAAAGCTTTCACTTATCAAATTTCATTAGCAGAGGGGTGATATGGATTACCCTAGGAACTGGCACAAAAACCTGATGCTCTTGGCAGGTGAGTCAGTTGAGATGAAAATGTTAATATATTTGAACAGATATGAGTCAATGCTATTCTGGGGATGAAAAGCAGCATGGTTTACTCTATGAGCGTGGATATCACAGAAAAACGTGGAAAATATTGCAGGGAACTATGACAGATATTACCATCACTTTTTTAAAAATAAATTTATTTATTTTTATTTTTGGCTGTGTTGGGTCTTCGTTGCTGCACGTGGGCTTTCTCTAGTTGCAGCAAGGGAGGCTACTCTTCATTGTGGTGCAGGGGCTTCTCATTGTCATGGCTTCTCTTGTTGCAGAGCTCAGGCCCAGGTGCACGGGCTTCAACAGATGGGCGTGCAGGCTCAGTAGTCGTGGCTTGTGGGCTCTAGAGCGCAGGCTCAGCAGTTGTAGCGCACGGGCTTTGTTGCTCCGCGGCATGTGGGATCTTCCCGGACCAGGGCTCGAACCCATGTCCCCTGCATTGGCAGGCGGATTCTTAACCACCGCACCACAAGGGAAGCCCTATAATCACTTTCAAAGGTTTCCTTTAAAATTGAGATAGTAATTTTCATTAAAGTATGGGTCCAGATTTAGATCAAACCTACATAAAATGATCATTTCTAGATGAAAATCTAGATAATAACATGATTTTAATGATTTTCTCATTCTGTTCCCAAAGCAACCAAATAGAGAGGCAGTGAGACCACATAAAAAGAACTCTGAGTTAGGACACTGGGTGGTAATTCTGGCTTTATCACTAATTATACTAATTAGCTGTGAGATGATGGGTGAATCACATGATCTCTTTGAAATTAGTTTTCTTATTGGCAAAATAATGGGATTGGCCTTGGGGTTGTCACTGTTCCTTTCTGATTTAAATAATATGATTTGGAATTATATACTGTAAAGGGAAGCACTATTATGACCCCGAGTGACCCATAATGTACCTACAGTGGAGTGTCCAGGGGCTGTGTGGAAATTTCCATGGTATAATTTCCTCTTTTTATGCCAGATCTTTTTTTTTTTTTTAATGCCAGATCTTTATCTAGCTTTCTAGATTGATAAAGCAGTGGGAAGTACTGTGTGAATGTTTGTGCATATTAGCAAGCGTTGGCTAAAGTTTAGACTGTTTACATGACAGAAAATAATCCTTTAGACCAGAAGCCCTTCTTCGAAATGATAGAACAACTGAGTTTGAAAAAAAAAATTTTTTGGATAAGTTTCTGGTTTAAATAGTTAACTGAACGCATGAATTAACTTCTCCTTCCACTTAAAATCCCCACAGAAATGACAGATCTAATATAGAAGTGCTAAACCGAGAACAGGCTCTAGGAAGTCAGGAAGAGTGCTACTGTCTGATATGAGGGATTTAGTTGGTGGTTAAAAACATGAGCCTTGAAGTCAATTGCTGGGTTCTTGGTAAGCTGCCTACTCTTTGGGTCTTCCAGCCCTTGGGTAAATAAATTACTTTGCCTCTCTATGCCTCAGTTTCCATATCTGGAAAATGAAAGTACCTACCTCTGAGAATTAATATAAGTAAAGTGCTGAACAGTGCCTGACACATAAGTTTTCACATCTCACCTATAATTATTGTTACTGTAGGTTTAATATTAATGTTAAAGCAGATGGGGTTAGTCATGGATGATAACACCCACCAGGGATTTAAAAAAGCACAAAACCTATAATCCTATTTAGGTGAAAGATAACAGCTCTGCTGACCCCTAAAAAAGAAACCTAAGATGCTAAGTAATGAGGGCAGAGGAGGGCAGCCAGTAGGATAATTAATTACAGTGATGTGGAGTAGCTGTATCAATCTTTTATTCCGCAAGTGGCTGCTGTAGCATTTGTCCCCAGGTTAACGCCATGAGTTCTGCTCTCTAAATTAACTGGGATATTTGCCACCAGATACTCCCAAGGTGGGTGCTGGGGCCAAAGAGAGAAATGGGACAATATCCCAGCTAACTTCCATCTGTCATTAGAAGGATGACAATGTAATCTGTTGTCTAAACTGGGACACTTTTGAGTAAAAGCAAGCACTATTAATAATTATGCCAGCACGTGAAATGTAACCTGTGACTGTCCTAGGCAAACCAGGACATCATTTCCCTTGGTTATAAGGGATAGAGGGATACTTAGGCCCCCAAAGGAAAGCCCACTTGGCCACATGGTTTCTCTCCCTTACCCCAAAATTGCATAGATTGCCCAGAAAACAAGGGTTTTGTTATGAGTTCAAACATTCCAGCTACCTAAATAGGTCAATCTAAACCTGAAATTATAAGTGTGACTAAATGACAAGGATTCCTGAACATTTAGGAAAACCAACAGCCTGAAAGAATGATACCACACTGTAGAAACAAACAAAAAAATTCCTATGAGGAAACAGAATTAATGCAGGAAACAGAGAGATCCATGCAAATTTATTATATCCATAAAACAAGAATTGGTTGCTATTTTTATTTTTATTTTTTTGCGGTACGTGGGCCTCTCACTGTTGTGGCCTCTCCCGCCGCGGAGCACAGGCTCCGGACGCGCAGGCTCAGCGGCCATGGCTCACGGGCCCAGCCGCTCCACGGCATGTGGGATCTTCCCGGACCGGGGCACAAAGCCCCGTCCCCTGCATCGGCAGGCGGACTCCCAACCGCTGCGCCACCAGGGAAGCCCAGCTGCTATTTTTAAAAGAAGCAATTTAAGTTTTGGGAAATTAAAAAAAGAATTGTCCCTCCCTTAGGGTTGCCAGATTGAGCAAATTTAAAGAAGGACTCTCAGTTAAATTTCAGTTATTTCTAATTGCCTATGCATAAGTACATTAAGTAAAAAAAAATATCAAGGGGTGTACTTATGTAAAAAAATTACTTGTTTATCTGAAATAAATTCTAAGTATCTAAATTTCATTTCCTTCAATTGTATTTCCTTTGGCTATCCTTAATAATTCTTTGTTATGCCGAATTTGCTTATAAAATGTCTTACAGTTACAGTCTATGTTCCATTTATACAACATAGCTTCTACAGTTGTCAACTTGTTTCATTCTTTTGTCCACTGAACTTTCATTACTGAGAAAATATACCCAACATTAGTAATACGAGCCATTGTACTGAAAGTTAACAACTTTGGGAATGTTGAAGCAGATAGTACAATGTTTCAGGCACAACTTGCTTTTCCATTCTTCAGGATTATGCTGTGATGATTTGATCAATAACATTTAAAAATGTCCACCGACATAAAAAGAATATTGTCATTGATTTTTATTCCCTCTTCTACAACACTACACATGATTCCACTTGTTGCCGTGTTGGAAGAGAATTTAGTAACATCCATGTGAAAGAATAGACTTCTTAAAGGGATGAAACTGTCGTAAGCGCCATAATAGTTATACACTGCATGTTGGAATTTGTTTTCCTGTCCATAAATAGTTCTATTCCATTTACAAATAAACTTTACCCTTAAAGGGATAAATATTTCACCTGTTTTTTTTTTAAACACATTCAACAAGGTTTTTGTTTGTTTGTTTGTTTTAAAGCAATGGGGTACTTGAGGCAGATCATTTGAACCGAAAGACTGATACTGATACACCGTGTGAAACGCTACTACAGCTTCTGTTGCCATTATTTTACCTTCTTCATCTGAATTTCTCTTAATAAAATATTGTTATTTTATCACTTCTTTTGGTAGTAGCTGAGTGATACCTCTCATATGCTTAGCTGTTGGTATATACTGATTTATATCTGACTTTCCACTATTTTGATATTGAGTAAACAATTGCATACTGAGAGCTTCAAAATGACTTTTTCCTTATTTAGTAAAAGTCCACTGTTTAGAAAACTCAGCACAAAATTTACACTTGGATTTTGGCATTTGGAGTTCAAACATACACGAATAGACAATAGATAAAGGCAACCACTGCCAGAATTGAGAAGACTGAATTTGATTATGTCACAGCATCAGTGTGTCTGTCACTCACAAGTCCAACTTACATAAACAGGGTTTGAATCATTGAAAAGGTTGAGAATTAATGAACTAATGATAAATCAAACTCTCTAATGCAAAAAATAAAAAGTGAACTTCCGATTTGCCTGCAAGGGAGAGCTGTGCTCATAAGGATGTCTCCCCAGACAAGGCCAAATCTGATCTTATGTAGGGAAGCCTGGCATTCAGGGTATGGTGGGCTTTTAGAAGCAGGATTGGTTAGGGGCCGGCAGATTTTCAGGTGTGCTCCTGTGGTCACAGGAGTCTGGCTGCCTTTCATGGGCTGGCTTTGAAGCACTAGCTGATTGGCTGTTGTCTAGAAGGGGAGAACTGTCATCGGTGGGCTGACTGTGGATTTTATCTCTAACTGGCTGGTTTTCAGAAGCCAGGTGCTATCATTAATTTGCCGACTTTCAGAAACAGAGTGAGGCTGTTGTTTATTAGCTGACTATCCGAGCATTTGCACTGATCCGAAGTTATCTGTAATTAAGGGTGGTTACTTGTTCACGGTTTGGGTCTTTGGCTAAAGAACAGTCTTATCCTTTCTTGAATATGAAAACAATAAGTACTGTTTTTTTTTTTTTTTAATAAGTACTTTTAATTCTCAGTTCCCTTTATGGTCTTCCTTCAGCCAAACCTACAGGAAAGACCCTAGGGAACTGTCTAGATCTTCACTGTGGAGGTATATTGCCCTTTCAGTGATTTAAGCACCAATTACTGTTTTGAAAAAAATAGCTCTAATTGCCCATTGCTTGTAATTTATTCGGGGGGGAACCACAAATAAACAACATGTAACATGCCTTGACAAAGTTAATCCAGGACATAGGACAAACCCATTAAATAGAGAACATGTTCTGTAAACACGGGACACCTGTCAATCCTCTCCTCCTCAAAACCCCTACAACACAGAAACAACTGAGTAGCTCAAAAGGTAGGCTGAATAACAGAGTGGTTCAAAAGTTGAATAATAAATATATATTGTTGGTACTTCTCTGGCGGTCCAGTTGTTAAGACTGCGTTTCCAATGCAGGGGGCATGGGTTCGATCCCTGGTGGGGGAAGTAAGGTCCTGCATGCCCAGCAGCCAAAAAAAAAAAAAAAAAAAAATGTATATTGATGACTATAGATATGTCTTAAATCATAAACAATTCAGATTTTTTAAAATGCTGAACTAATATTGTCATTTAACAAAGAAACATAATGATATTTAGTACCTAGTTATAGCAAAGTATACTGGAACAACAGAATACTGAAAACTGGGAATCATTTTTGTCCAGGTCAAATAACTTGAAGTCCCTAAACTCCTCTGCTTTGTTTCCACCTCACATTCCCATTATGAGTTCTACCTTTAAAATAGAATCCAACTACCTCCATCCAACCTCTAGCCCCCAAGGAACCTCCATCATTTTCATGTTAGCCTCTAATGTCCCTTGTTGCTGTGAGGGCCTCTTAACTGGCATCCCTGCTCCTGCCCTTGCCCATCTATAGTCTATTATTCCCTCCTCAATGGACAAAGTAATCCATTTAGCATGTAATAAGGTAATGTCTCTACCCTTCAATAACTTTCCACTCTAAGATCTTTATCAAGGCTTACAAGCTCCTACATGAATTAGCCCCTGGATACCTCTTCATCTTTGTATGCCCAGTGGCTCCAGGCATGCTGGTATTCTTGCCATTCCTTGAAAGGCTAAAGATTTCTTTTGTGGGGCTTTTGCCCTTGCTTTTGCTTCTTACTAGAATGCTTATCCCCCAGATATCTATCTGTCTCACTCTCACTGCATTCTGGCCTCTGTACAAATGTCACCTCTTCAGACAGGGCTTCCCTGGTCAACTATCTAAATAGTATACCCCTATTTCTCTTGCTGCCTTATTACATATCCCACCTATCAAGTAAACTCCAGGAGGACAGGAACTTTGCTTTGTTCTCTGCTATATCTTTAGTGCTTATACCAGTACTTGGCACATACTAAGAACTCCATAAATAATTGTGGAATGAATGGACTAGTTTAAATCAAAGGAGAATTAATCACAAGGAGCTGAGTGATGGAGCTCACAGAGCCTAAAGAAAGGAATACAGTTGAGCTTCAGAATCAGACTGTATCTAAGAAACTATCTCCCTGTCTGATAACTGTGTGTCTCTGTGCATCTGCTTCCTTCAATTTCTTTTGAAGTTCTTTTACTCAGCTGGTGGCAGGGCCTGTGCCACCTGTGTTTTACATGTTACAGCTTCAGTTACTGGTGAGTCTCACGATCCCAAGCCAGGATTCTCAGGAAGAGATCATTGACTCAGCTGGTAAAGTACTTACCCTGGACCAATCCACTGGCCAATGTTGGGGTTACATTTTAACACGGCTGCTCTCAAAGCAAAATGTTTCCATGAAATAGAGGAAAAATTTGGATTGACAAAAATGAAATCCATTAAAAGATATAGTAATAAAAGTACAGTATCATTCAACAATATAGTTTGAAAATCAATGAGGCAAAAATTATTAGAAACTGTTAGAAAGACAAAGAGACTTTCAAAAACTATAATCGTGGTGGAAAACTTTAAAAGACAACTCTCTCAGAAGCTGGCAGATAAAATAGACCAAAAGTAGGTAAATGCTTGGAAGATTAGAATAAAACAATCCACAAGCGTGAGTATACAGAATGCCCAAGCAGTCAGGCACCTAGGATAAAATTATGCAGATAGGATAAGCTTTAACTGATGTGTTCAATATGTTTTACTTCAGCCTCCAGATATCTTTCTAGGTGAAACTTTAAAGCAATGTAACAAAATTTTAACTTGACCGAGAAAAAAATAAATAATTTTTCCTATGTTTCTACACTTTTTAAAATTATTGACTGATTTTTTGAAAAAAACCCAATTCAAATAAACAAAACTTTGCCTACCCAATATGGAAAAGAGAGAGAAGATTTAGATAAGCAGTATTAAAAATGTGAAAGGGCACATAGTTAGAGAGGTGAAATAAACTTTAAAAAAATAAGAGGAGAATATTATGTAAACTTTAAAAAGGAGCCTTCGGAAAAATAAATGAAATACGTACTTTTCTAGGAAAGTAAAAATGAGTTAAAATTCAAGGAGAGGTAAAAAAACTTACATCGTTCTATAATTGTAGAAAAAGTGGAAAATGAGCAAATACCTTTCTCCACTAAAGACACTCTCCCTCTGCGTAATTTTACAAGTGAGTTTTTCATATCTCCAAGGAAGAGGTATCATATTTAACTGATAGAACATAGAAAAAGGTGAAAATTTTTAATATTGTTCTACAGGGTAGAATATTCCTCATAAGAAAACTAGACAAAGGTTGTACACACAGGCACACAGACACACACATACACACCCCTATTAACCAATCTCTGATATGAAAGTATGTGCAAAGACATTAAATAAATAATTAGATGAATGATGCTCTACATTAAGGATATATACCAAGACCAAGAAGGCATTACTTAAAATGCAAATATGTTTTAATATTTAGGAAGTATACAAAATATGGTATACTGTATTAAAGGAAGAAAATGATAAATTATCTAAACAGAGAAAGAAAAGGCATTTGGATAAAATTCAAGATCCACCTTGATTTAACAACAAAAACACACCTTTTTTTAAAAGAAGTAATAAAAGAAGATTTCCATAATCTGACAAAGGACATTTATCAGAAATCACTATGAAACATTATATTTAATGGCTAACTAATAAAGAGATTTTACTTAAAAGAAGAAACAGGGAAAGGAAGATATGACTGCTACTTTTCAATATTATTTTTAAGATCCTAGCTAATGCAATAACATAAAAAAGGACTAAGAAGTATCAATATGAGGAAGGAAGAGGCAACACTGTCATTATTTGCTAGAAATAATGCAAAAAATGAAACCAATGAACCAATGGCATAAACAAGATTCTGTAAGATGATAAAAGATCATCTTATAAAAGTAAATAATCTGTCTATGTACAAGCAATAATCAAATAGAAAATGTAATGGGAAAGGACTGCAGACACAGTACAATAAAAGTATGAAAATATATAGGAATATAGGAATAAACTTTAGCAAGAAATCTTTAGGATCCACATAAAGCAAAGCTTTATCGAAGGTTATAAAAAAAGACCAGGGACTCCCTGGTGGCGCAGTGGTTGAGAGTCTGCCTGCTGATGCCGGGAACACGGGTTCGTGCCCCTGTCTGGGAAGATCCCACATGCCGCGGAGCGGCTGGGCCCGTGAGCCATGGCCGCTGAGCCTGCACATCCGGAGCCTGTGCTCCGCAATGGGAGAGGCCACAACAGTGAGAGGCCCGCGTACCGCAAAAAAAAAAAAAAAAAAAAAAAGACCAGAATAAATGTAAGATGTGATATTTCTCCTAGGTGTGAAAACTCAGTATTGTTAAGGTGTCAGCTCTCCTCAACCTAATCTGTAAATAAAACGTGATCTGAATTAAAATCCTATCTGGATTTTTAAAATGCCATTTGCAATACACCATCTGTATAGTAGCAAATGTAATAGATAAATCCCCAAACCTTAGTGGCTTAATAGAATAAAGGATTTATTTCTCACTCACACTTAATGCAAGAATTCCTGGTTAGGCTGACTGGAAGTCAGGAGTCTTTTATTCTGTGGCTCTGGCCTCCTGTTAGGTCCTTGGAGTACCTGTATGGGGACAATGACAATGCAGAGGCATACCTGCCTCTCCATCACTTTGACCTGAAAAGGACACAGAATGTATTTGCTCACATTCCACTGGCAAGAATTAGTCATATGACCCTCGTTAGGTGGAAGGGGAACTGAGACACGTGGTCCCCAATGAGGTAGCTTCTTTCTGGCAACAGTGCTTTGACCTGAAAGCATTGACCCTTGCTTTGGCCATTATGAAAGAGGAGCGTGAGTTTTTGGTGGTCAGCTGGCTATCTCTGTCATAATCTGCAACAGTAAGAGTATGGAATAAGTTTTTATTTGTTTATGTATTTTATTTTTATATTGATTTTGGCCTCACCATGTGCTTGTGGGATCTTAGTTCCCTGACCAAGGGATTTAACCCTGGGCCCAAGGCAGTGAAAGCACCGAGTCCTAACCACTGGACCGCCAGGGAATTCCCAGCAATAAGTTTTTAAAAAGAATATAAAGTTAACAGATACTAAAATATACTACAACATTACAGTAGTTAAAGTAATGTGGTATTGTCAGGGAAAGACAAGTGTATCAACAGAAAAAAAGTAGTGAGTAGAAACTGAACTATGCATACGTGGAAATTAAGTGTATAATGAGAGTGTCCCTTCAAATAATCTGGGAATGGATACACTGCTTAGTTGTAAATGGAACAACTGGCTGCCCATTTGGACAAAAATAAAGTTAGATTTCTGTCTTATATCATACCCAAAACTCTGGGTTATTAAAAGCACAAACATGAAACACAAAATAGTAACAAAATAGTAAGAGTACCATAAATAAATATAGGAGAATTTTTTTCATAATCAATTTTCAGCCCACCCAACACACACACACACACACACACACACACACACACACACACACACACACACGCCCCATACAGGGAAAAGGTTACCTTCATATTTTATGGTGGAATATAAGTTGACACATTTTAGAAGAGAAATTCAAAAGCATCTGAAATATACTTTAAAATATGTATTGCTTTTGATCCATCTATTTCTTTTCTAAGCATTTACTCTTCAGAAATATTCAAGTATAGGCATAAGGATATTATTTGCAGCATTCTTTGTGAATACATTGGGGGCAATGTATGAATAATAGCAGGAGAATGTATTACATGAATTATGATAAATCTATACCATGGTACTATTTGGCCTTTGAAAAAAAGTGAGGTGGAGGAAGGAGGTCCACAATATAATCTTGGGTAAAGATAACGCAAGTTGCATAATAAAAGCTAACATTTGTTGAATTATTATGTTTTAAGTAATTGAGTATTAATTTTCACAACAATGCTATGAGGTATTTACTAATATTATTCTTATTTTAAAGATTAGAAAATTTTGGAATTGAGATGCATGGTAACTTGCAAATGTAGCTTAGTATGTGGTAGAGCTGGGATTTGAATCGAGGTGGTATTATTTAAAGCCCATGTTCTCAAGCAGTATGCTGTACTGGCTCTGTGTATAGCACAATACCATTTTTTAAAAAGTATTTGTGTGTATTTATATTCTTATTTTAAGAAGTGTGAAAAGATACCCAACAATGTAATATTGGTTACCCCATCTAGTGGTGGTAGTTATGGAGAGTCACTATTTGTTTCTGTATGGTTTGATCTTTTTTAAAAAAATGTATTCAAGGGCTTCCCTGGTAGCGCAGTGGTTAAGAATCCGCCTGCCAATGCAAGGGACACAGGTTCGAGCCCTGGCCTGGGAAGATCCCACATGCCGCAAAGCAACTAAGTCCGTGCGCCACAACTACTTGAGCCTGAGCTCTAGCGCCCGCAAGCCACAACTGCTGAGCCCGCGTGCCACAACTACTGAAGCCTGCATGCCTAGAGCCCATGCTCCACAACAAGAAAAGCCACGACAATAAGAAGCCTGCGCACCGTAACGAAGAGTAGCCCCCGCTCACCGCAACTAAAGAAAGCCCGCGCGCAGCAACGAAGACCCAACCCAGCCAAAAATAAATAAAGTAATTTAAAAAAATGTATTCCTTGTAACATAATAAAAATCTTAAAGATTAAGTTTGATGGTATATGTTGAAGTGATCCAATGCTACAATGTAATCATTAAAATTTAGTAGCCAGCCAAGCATCTCGTTTATGGCAAATACTTGATTAAAAACTTGAATGAATGAATGAATCACCAGCCACTTCTGTTTGTCTCTAAACTCTTTAGGCCTGTGGACTGCATTTTATATCTTATCAGTCTCTACTCCGTTACTGTGGTCTCCCTCAATAAATATTTGTTAAACTTATGTATATATACCCATTAAATTTAAATGTTCTTATTTCTTGCCATAGCTTCCCCCTCCCCTTTTAAAATCAGTCTTAAACTTTCGCCTAAAATTTTGTTCATATTATTGATTTAGAAAAATGAAAGTCTCTTGTAATGTGTCTCCTCCATAGTAGTCAGTGCAAAGTCTCTTGTAATGTGTCTCCTCCATAGTAATCAGTAATCAGTGCATGTTGTGAATAAATATTTAGTGGCATCTTATGATTTTTGTTCCTAGTGAAGTGAAGCTAATAATGCAAAACTAATCTAAAAATCATCTTTACGCTCCGAGCTGTAAAATGATATTGTTAAATTTTAGAGCTTATAAGCTTTCCCATGTTTGGGGAAATCAATCAATTTGAACTGTTTGAAATCTAATGGGTACTTTTTTTTTTCAGAGAATATTGTATTTGAAAGACAAGGCCTTTTCTTCCAATTAGAAGCACATCTTTTGCATTTGAGAGAAATCTAGAGCCTCTGGAACGTACTGTGACAATCCAGTGCACTTAGCAACTGAAAGAGCGTGGGCTGACAGTGTGTGGAGCCTAGTGACATTAGGAGATCAATTTGCAAAGAGGTGATTTCAATTTGCAGGCTTTCTCACGGTGTTGTGAAGAGGTGTTGAAGCCAGGAAGGGATTAGAAAATGACATGCATTTCACTGTTTGTATAATATTCTGTGGCTCAAATTTCCTCTACATGTCTTCTGTCCCATTTTCTCTTATTCCAAGAGAATAACATCATGCCTTAGGACGTGTGTACAAGAGAAAAACCCTCTGTCTATACTGTTTGTCTCTGATAATCATACACCTCTTGAAAGCCTTCTTTCAGGACTATTCTCTATAAAGGGATAGACATCATAAGGTGCTCAGAAATTTGGGAAGCAAGGATACTTTCTCTTCTGAGGTTAAGGTAGTAAAAATGCACTTGTGTTGTAAGGTATCTCCTAACAGGACGGAAGAAAAAGGCCTGGTAATTTATTGAAGACATAATGAAGAGTGTAGGAACATTTGGGGCAAATGAGGTAAAAAATATTTCTGAAGAAGGAAAGAAAACCCAGATTTAAGGTATCCAAAAATGAATCAACCACCTACCTCCCTGTCTAATCAATGATTCTGGGCTCAGAGCATCAGAAAATAAATCTGATTACTTTCCCTTCTCTACCCAAAAGGTGAATTTATTATAAGGATATCCAGAAACAATGCCATGAAGGCAGCTGGACCTCTGGGAGGGAATACAATCAGGACCAGAAAACTCTCATTAACATAGGCGATACTCTCTCTCCAGCTTCTGCCTCTGCTTTTCTAAGACATCTTGCTTCTCTGTCTCGAGACCAACTTTCTCTGCTTCTCCAAGCTCTTGGCAGACTTGACCACCTTTACAAGCAGCTCTACTACACCCAGCAGAATCTCAGTTTCAGATTCCAGGAGAAAGAATCTGATTGGTCTAGCTAGGTCAAGTGTTCATCCTTGGTTCAATCTTCTTTGACTGGTGGTGAGATCACATAGTACAAACAAGACTGCTGGGCATCAGGGGGATGGTTTTTGGAGTAAAGTAGGTTCATGTGCATTGGTTAACCACTGTTGTATTGCAGGCTCCTCCAGTCATCTCTTACAGCCCTTATCTTGAATATTAACATCATTAGGATTCTTTCTGTTGCTCAGGCTTGAAAACTTGGATTCATTTTACATCTTCTTTTACCTTCCATACTTGTCACCTATTTTTTTGTTCATTCATTCATTCATTCATTTATTCACACAAACAAATGTTTGTGGAGTGAATACTTAGCGCCAGGCACTGTTTTAAGCACTTGGGGATACAACAATTAATACACCAAAAAAAAAAAAAAAAAAATATCCCCGGCCTCACTATCAAGTTCTATCAATTCTTCACTATTTCTGGCTTTGCTTTTCAGTTCATTCAACTCCAGCCCTATTCAGGACCATTGTGATTGATCCTTATGGTTTAATAGAATCATAGTTAAGGAGCTAGAGATTGATATATAATTGATTAACTATGCAAGTAGAACCAGTGGATCAAAGGGCCTGAAAATTCAGGGAAAACATTCTTAACAATTCACATAATTTCTGTTTATTCTTGAAATATAGACATATGAAAGGGGGAATTCTAGGTAACATGATGAAGGATTCACCACTGAGCCCTTGGAGTAAGAATACATTATTTCAGTGGGTTTATGTTGTTATTTGGGGCACAGAGTTTTAGGAACTGCCCTAGTGACGTATATGTCCTTGACTGGTTGAGAGTTGAGATGAAGATATGTATGTATATAGGTAAGTACTCTGAGGCAGAAAATAAAACTTGTGCTTGTTTTAATCTGTTTCCTGCTGAACAATCACTTAGGAGAATTGAAGTATCATTATCTGCTTCTCACCCACAGATACTTCTCGTCTGTTTTTCCTCAACTTTATATGTACCTGTATACTGTATTTCATATGTCATTTTTTGTAGTTCATTGCTTCACAAATTGAGTTTCTCCTGCCATTGTGGGTATGTTACTGTATACTAGAGATGATCAAAGTTACAAGGTAAATATGGAGTAACATCTAAGACAGAGTTGGCAAACCATGGCCTGCAGACCAAATCTGGCCTGCTGCCTATTTTTGTAAATAAAGTTTTATTAGAACACAGACATGCTCATTTTTTCACCGTTGTCTGTGGATGCCCTGGGGCTACAGTGGCAGAACTGAGTAGTGGCAGCAGAGATCCATGGCCTGAAACGCCTAAAATATTTACGATCTGGCTTTAACAGAAAAAGCTTGCCAGTCATGTTTACGAAATTAAATTACTTGAAGATTTTTTGGAAACTGAGTTTTGAAGTTGGGGGTTTTAAAATTTTCCCACACTTAACCCCAAGCAAAACCAGCAGAATCTCACTTTCTTTGGTCTATGTGTGTGTGCGTGCGTGTGTAAAACCAGAGAGTTGAAAAAGTTCATTTGTGTGACAGAGAATCTGATGATTTTAGCTTTGCACTCATGCTACTCTTAAGAGGGTTTGTTATTGAGATGAGAATTAAAAATGTACTTCAGTGGATAAACAGAAATGAAAAATTTCTCTGTAAGTTCGCCAAGTCCCCCAAACAAATCTTTTGGAAAAAGAAAAATGAGCTTGTCACTTTATCAGCTTCTCTTTAATATTATTATTTTAAAAAATCAGTGACATATTCTAGGCACTTTACTAGTTTTAATTCATTTAACTCTTACAACAACCCTACAAAGGAGTTACTATTCTTGTAATCTTCATTTTACAGACGAGGAAACTGATGCCCAGGGAAGTTAAATGAGTTTTCTAAGGTAACACAACTAACGGGTGGTTGAGCCATGTCCCTAACCACTCTCCTCTACTCCCTGTGACCATTCCCACAATGACCTTGGCAGTGAATTTGATGACAGCACTCTGACAACCACAATGAAGGAATCAACAATAAGCAGCAGCTGGCAACTAAACAGTGTGAGATACGCACATGTGTTTACTTATTATATGAGTTCAATCATTAAATCTTGGTGTTTTTGTTTAAAAAAAAAGACACCTGAGTAATAACTGCTTGAAACTAGTCTTTCAGCAACACTTAAAATAGTCATGTAAATTTGGAGGAAAAAACCCACTTTTTTTCTCTACTGAAAGGAGAGCAATGATCATGAAAATTAAGTAGATAGAAATTGCTTGCATCTGCCTTCAAGGTCATCTCATAAAGTGCAGTGAAGGTCAAAGCTCACATAATAGAAGAAAATTGGTAAAGCCTCTGAATAGCAAAACTGAAAAGTAAACTTTTCTGATGATGCCATCAAGCAAGCAGGAATTGCAGCAAGTGATTAGCTGGGGTAAGAAGGTGAGGGAGAATAGCCTGGGATAGGCTGAGCTCTTGAGTAAAGCTGGAGCTGGGAAGGGGTGTGTGTGTGTGTGTGTGTGTGTGTGTGTGTGTGTGTGTGTTGTGTGTGTGTGTGTGTGTGTGTGTGTGTGTGTGTGGTGGAGACAGAGGTGGTGATGGTGGGGATATGGGTAGGGTGTCATGAGAGATGAGATAGTGGTTTTGAACTTTCTTGTTTACTCCCTAAAAGAATTTCCAAAAATTCTCTATTTTCTTACATATTTTAAAATATATTTATAGCATGGTGTGAATATTGTATTAGCAATATATCTTATAACAGGTAGGGAGGCAGTATTGGCACCTTGCTTAAAGGAATTCCTTAATCGTTCCATCAATGCCTGATACTAAGATTCCAGATACCTTTGCTTAGTCAAGAAGAATAGAACAACATAGGGGAAGAGGGCAGAGAACTTCGACTGCAGGTGCCTTTGAAGCACATAAATATTGCAAAATATGAAAGTGGAGGATGTGAAAACTGACTCACTTAAAACCAGACATGCCCAGACCCTTGGAAAGTTTTGGTGTATTTCAGGGGCTAGGCACACCCTAGGGTGAAACTAGGGGTCAGGTTCATCAGGAAAGGTTTTATATATGGAACTATGGAATTAAGGCAATGGTGACCCGTGGAACAATATCAAACTATTTGAGTTAGCATGACTGGATTGCAGTTTAAAAGATCATTCTGGCCACTTTGAAAACAGGGTTGGAGAAAGGCCAGAATAGAGGCAGAAAGACTAGTGTGGAGGCTTTTGCAGAAACCTCACTGAAACAGGAAGAAGGCCTGAGCTAAGGCTTGGACAGTGGAGATGAAGAGAAAAAGGCAGCCCACAGGAGTGCTGTCCAGTATAAATATAATGCAAGACACAAATGAGGGACATATATGTCATTTTAAATTGTCTAGCAGCATATTAAAGAGATAGAAACAAGTGGAATTAATTTTAATAATATATTTTAGTTAACTCAATATAGCCAAAATATTGTCATTTCAAAATGTCATCAATATAAAAATGATGTTTTATATTCTTTTTTTTTTTTTACAGAGTCTTGGAAATCTGTTTTGTTATTTTACATGTATAGTACATTTCAGTTCCGACTAGTTGCAGTTCAAGTGTTTGATATCCACATGTAGTTAGTGGCTGCCATATTGGACAGCACAGGCCTACAAATTGGGACTGGATGGGATAGGAGGACTCAAAGATACCATTGTTTCTTGTTTGGGTAACTGCAGTGGTGGTATCCAATCGAACGACCAAGAGCATAAGTTGAGGGGACTTTAGCCAATTCATAATTTCAATCAACTCCATCAAGCCAACTTAAATGACCATGCAATTTAAGTAAAAACCATGTGCTTCCTTAGAAGATGCAGCTTTAAAACTAGTCTTCTAGCTCTTCCTTCTAACCTCATTGCTACACCAACCCTCTTCTACTATGAAAATTCTGGAGCCTCCACTAGTGAGTGAGAGAAAGCAGGAGAGGAGTAGATTGGGAGAAAGATGTGTGTTTTGTTTGGATATGTTAAATTTGAGGTACTCTGGTAGCTTGTATTATTCAAAATATTACCTGCTCCTCCCTGTGGGGGGGGGGGATTGTAATTCCTGGCCCCTCTGAGAATGGCCTTGACAATTTGAGTTACTTTTGAAAATGAAATGTAAGTGAAAGGGATTGGTGCCAATTTGGAGCAGAAGTTTAAAAGCCACTGAACTGTTCCTCCATCATTTTTCCTCTTCCGCTCTGAGATTTGCGATGCTCCAGATATGGCTTGCTCTTTCAGGCTTAGTCCCAAAATGAGGGTGTGTGGAGCAGAGACTCAGCTGAACTATATTATTCGCAAATGTGAGCAAAGGATAAAATTTTGTCTTTGTAAGCCATGGAGATATGGGATTATTTGCTACTCTAGCATAATTTAGTCTAAGGAGACTGACATAGTGTTTCGTACTGGAATTAAGGTGCTGCTTCAACAAAAACTTAAAATGTGTAGCACTGACTACACAGTCAGAGAGTGGGCAGCAAGGAAACTGTTATTGGAGCCTAGGAAGATGACTTCTCATGTTATTTAGTGATGAAACATTTGGTGAAACTGTCATCTGCAACAACTTGGTAGCATAAAATATAATGAATAAACTTGGGGCTTTAGGTGAAGGGAAACAAAAAGCATGTGTTGGTTGCTGTTGGTTGTAGTTGCCAAGGTACCACAAGAAAGATGTGAGATCAGAAAAGAATCAGCTGGTTTTCAAGCAAGGAAGAGTGAAACAGTACAAAAACCTTGGGACTTTGCAGGGTTGAGTTTTTATCCTAGTCTGGTGACAGGTAAAACCAAAGGCATTTAATCAACCTCCTGACAAGAACCAAATTAAAAGTATGGCCATCGTGCTCTTTGTATTTCTTACTGTGCATTCTGGAAAAAGGTTTGGAAACTGTTAGATCAAGGTTTTATGACCAATCCAGAAAGTCAGATAAATTTCTTTTCTTTCACCAGCATATTATATGACAGATAAGATCCCAGGAAAGGCCTCCTTTCGGTGCTCTTCCAATCTCCACCCTGCTTAAGCTTTTTCTTAGGAGACCCAGAAATCTGGATTGCTATGTCAATATATTCCTCTTTACTTCTTGCCTGTAGTAAACTAGGAGTCACAGTGCTTGAATTCATGGTAAATAAAGAAGAAACTTGGTGGTGGGGGGAATGACAAGCAGAGGTAGGACATTTGGGGGGGGGTCCATGTAGACCCTAAGTGTTGGAGTTCAGTCTTAAACATCCATGAATGAATCAAAAACTTTTTCTGCCTTTTTTGAGATTCAGGAAACAAAGCAAATAGTATGTAGTCCAAGAATGTGTTTCTAAGTACCTCCCCCCAAATGATGCAGTTGGTGGAAATTCTGCCTAGTTAAGGAATACAGAAGTTTTAGTTTGTATGTATTATTGTTATGTGCATGTATCTTCATGCTTTCAGTAAAAAAAAAGTATGATTTTTTTATAATGAAAGAAATACATGTTCACCGTAGAAAAACTGTAAAATACAAGAAAGAACACAGAGCAAAGATCCTTATAACCTCAACAATAGCAAACTATTAAGTTTTACTTTGCCCACCCAGGGACACCAAAAAAAAAGTTTTATTTTTACATTTACCATTACATTTTAAGATTAACTTTCATTACATAAGTACTATAGGACAGTCTTTTCTGTGTTAAAACAGAGTAAAAAAAAGAAATACAGACAAGTCTAAAATCTCATTTGATCCCCATTTCCAATTCCAGTTTCCTCCCAGACGTAACCAGTGTCAACAATTTATTGAGGATTCTTTCAGAACTTCTCAACACACTTATCCCCTCTCTCATTCTTCGGTCTTTCTCTCCTTCCTCTTATAATATACACAAACACACATATAAATACAAATATTATAGTATCATTTTTGTGGTACTTTTTTTCATAGAGATAAACATTAACATATTGTTCACATCATTCTATGATTTCTTTTTTTATTAAAAAAAAGTCAAAAATATTTTCAGGTCAAAACAGAAAGATCTACTACAAATGGTCCCTGACTTACGATTTTTTGACTTTATGATGGTACAAAAGTGATACGCATTCAGTAGAACCTGTTCTTTGAATGCTGAATTTTGATCTTTCCCAGGCTAGTGATAATAGTAGTCTGATAGTCTCTCGTGGGCAGTGGCAGCAAGCCGCAGCTCCCAGTCAGCCACACCATCAGGAGGGTAAAAAAAACCGATACACTTACAACCATTCTGTACACATACTACCATTCTATTTTCATTTTCAGTACAGTATTCAATAAATTACATGAGATATTCAACACTTTATTAAAAAACAGGCTTCATGTTAGGTGATTCTGCCCAACTGTAGGCTAACGTAAGTGTTCTGAGCACGGTCAAGTGCCCTGCTGGAGAGGTGCATCTGGGGTAACTGAAGAGCCCAAGTTGTGATGCAGTGCTGGACACCATGTGCCCTCCTGTGAAACTGCTCTGTCTCTGGACCCTTGCACTCTGGGTCTCTGATGGGAGTGCCAGCCCTGATGATGTCCGAATTGCCCTTGTGGTTATTCTTCCATTGTTCTGAACAACACCTCCTAGCTTCTGTAGAGACAGCTGATCCATAATAATCTTCTTATCAAATGATCTCTTGGCCACATCCTTATTGTTCTCTTCCAACTATCGTTCCTCATTTTTTACAGTGTGAACAGGCTGAGAAATCTTTAAGCTTCCTTTTTGCTCAGTCATTTCTCTCTTTTCGTGTTGTACTATAAGCAGCCAGGAGGAGCCACGCTGCACCTTCGGCACTCTGATTAGAGATTGCTTCAGCTAAATACTCATTTCATCATCCCCAAATTTTATCTTCCACAAAACACTAGAATACAAACACAATTCAGCCAAGTTCTTTGCCACTTTCATAACAACAAGAATGGCCTTTCCTCCGTTGTCCAATAACATGTTCCTCATTTCCATCTGAGTGAGACCTCATCAAAATGGCCTTTCCCATCCATATTTCTACCAAAATCCTGCTCAGGATTACTTAGTTATTCTCTAAGCAGATTGAGGCTTTCTCTACAGCCTCTCCTCTTTTCTTTCTGAGTCCTCTCTAAAATTTCTCTTAACAGTCCATTCATGGTAATGGAGGCTTTTTCTAGCATGCACATTGAAACACTTCCAGCTTCTATTCATTACCCAGTTCCAAAGCTGCTTCCACATTTTAAGGTATTTATACAGCAGTAACCTGTCTGTCTCAGTACCAGTATCTATATTAGAGTTCTCCAGAGAAACAGAACTAATGGGATACATATATATATAAATAAAACAAGGAATTGGCTCTTGTGATTTTGGAGGCTGAGAAGTCCCATGATTTGCTGTCTGAAAACTGGAAAGCCGGCGGTAATTCAGTCCATGTCCAAAGGCCCAAGAACCAGGAGTGGTGATGTCCAAGGCAGGGGAAAAGAGATTTCCGAGCTCAAGCAGAGAGAAAGAATTTGCCCTTCCTCTGCGTTTGTGTTCTATTTGGACCTTCAGTGTACCGGCTGATGCCCACCTACACCAGTGAGAGCGATCTTCTTTACTCAGTCTACTGATTCTAACGTTAATATTTTCCGGAAACACTCTCATAGACACACCCAGAAATAGTGTTTCACTAGCCAGCTGGGCTTCCCTTAGCCGAGTCAAGTGGACACATGAAATGAACATCACAGTCCCTGTCTCACTTCCTTTTCCCCTCCTTGCTTCAGGGGAATCACTACCAAACAAAGCACAGGCACTCAAATTTTGCCTCAAACTCTGTTGTGTAAAGAACCCAGGTTAACACAGTAGGAGTGAGCTATAAAAAGTGGAGCCCCAGGATGGGATTTTAGAGTTGACTCACCTACTGTCTGAAAGCAACAGGGAACCAATTGTGGTGGTAAGTTGGGTGGGCATGCAGTGATTTCACCCATGGTTTAATTGTGATGAGGTGCCGGTAGACAGCAAGGTAGGGGGAGATCAAATAGCTATTGTGCTGAGTCAGTATGGGGCATTATTAATTAAAGGGATTGTGGTGTGGCTTCTTTTGAGGCATTGGAAGTCCTGCAAACATTCTCTAAAAGTCAGATTGCTTTTACTGCAGCTCAGGGTAATGGCTGGGTAGACTTTGCTGAAAATCGGGCCCACAATCTGATTATGTAGCAGAGGTTCCAAGAAAAGAATGGGACTCAGAGATCTGAAATGAAGATATTTAGGTAGACAAGCCTAGGAATTTTGAGCTCCTAAATTCCTCTCAACCCTCCAGGGTAGCAGAAACAGCCTCTAACCACCTGCCGGAGAAAAACAGTCTTTTTTTGCCTGGAGGAACATACAATGACCCAATCTGAAGAAGGTGCCTTTCAAGATGATTCTTGTTTTCCTCCAGATATGCCCCCAACACCCTTCATTACCTCCTGGCTAAAAATCAAACACATTTCAGCACAGCCTGAACAGGAAAGTACAAGCTCTGTTCTGGGAAGAAACAGCCCACATGTCAAAGGAACTGCAGGATCTGGCTAACAGGTATTAGCTGAAGCTGGCGGGGGGGAACATGTGTGGGAGTGTATCTTGGGTATGTTAGACCAGGAGAGGACAGAATACAGGCTGGATAGGGTAGAATTCATTAATATGGGGGTACTCAGTCATGATTCAGGATTCCTAATAACATAACAAGGTGGCTTCTGGAAGTGCAGATCTGATAATGTTCTACATCAAATGAAGTGAAGATGCAGAACTTCCTTGATATGATTTTGAAGAAAGGGCCAGAAAGCCCAGAGAGATAGGAATGTTAGAATGGATTTATTATGTATGTCCTAAGGACCCACTGCTTGGCTATGTTCTCTGAGATGGCCAGAGGATATTACCTCCACTGAGGAGGTAAGTAATGCAGCAATGAGGTGAGCACCAGCATTGTTGGAGAAGCTTGGAAGTTTTCTGTCTTCTGTGGGCCAGGGTTGACGGTGGGGGATTCTGCCATGAAATTTAGCTTCATAATATTCGTGCGGATGATGTAATTCCAGAATGGCAAAGGCCAGGTGGTAGCAGTTAACAAAGGCCAGCATGAGATGTAATTATGGACAGCCAGGCTAGAGTGACAACCAAGGAACCTTTACCTATAGGGATATGTGGTGTTAGCTAATGAATCATGGCGTTACAGGGTCAAGTTAGATGGATGAGCAGGCAACAAAGGTGCTGCTTGATATGTATAATCAGAAAACTCAAGAAATGGTAAACAAAAGTCTGATATTAGTTGCTGCAATGGAAAACTGTGGTTCCTCATCTAGTTTCCAGACCTCCAGCAGTTCACAAACCCAGAACGTTTGATTGAAGGGGAGATGCAGTATTTAGCAGAACCCTAACACAGGGTCCCTAACCTGTGGCATTAAAGCTGTTGTGGGTGGAAGAGCCAAGTGGAAGTATCTGAAACTGTCCATGCACAAAGTATTAAATTAGAAGCAATACTGCACTCCAGAGGAACTGCAGACATATGTTCAAGCATCAGAGACTTAAAAGGTGCAGGGATATTACCATCCAGGATTGTGTAACACTGGCGAGGACGTTAGGTTTTGGAAATTTATATTCCCATCTGTCCTGGATAATGCTGCTGATGTCTTTGTTGTATATCCTTACTATACTGACTTCCACTGGTAGCCTGTAATAACTAAACCTGTTTAATTTACCCAAACAGTCTCTTTATCTGGTCTTTTATTAGTCTGAATCTGCTATTGATATATTTTTTAAATTAATTTTTATTGGAGAATAGTTGCTTTACAATGTTGTGTTAGTTTCTACTGTACAGCAAAATGAATCAGCTATACATATACATATATCCCCTCTTTTTTGGATTTCCTTCCCATTTAGGTCACCACAGTGCATTAAGTAGAGTTCCCTGTGCTATACAGTATGTTCTCATTAGTTATCTATTTTATACATAGTATCAATAGTGTATATATATCAATCCCAATCTCCCAATTCATTCCACCCTCCCGCTTCCCCCTTGGTATCCATACCTTTGTTCTCTACATCTGTGTCTCTGCTTTGTAAATAAGATCGTGTATACAAATTTTTTCAGATTCTACATATATGTGTTAATATATGATATTTGTTTTTCTCTTTCTGACATACTTCACTCTGTATGACAGTCTCTAGAACTACCATGTAGTTCTAGAGACTGTCAATCCCACTACTGGGCATATACCCAGAGAAACCATAATTCAAAAAGAAACATGCACCCCAATGTTCATAGTAGCACAATTTATAATAGCCAGGACATGGAAACAACCTAAATGTCCATCAACAGAGGAATGGATAAAGAAGCTGTGGTACATATATACAATGGAATATTACTCAGCCATAAAAAGGAACAAAATTGGGTCATTTGTAGAGATGTGGGATATCCTTCTAAATGTTCATCTTACTTTTTTTCCATTCACTCATTTATATACTCTGCCAGTGGCCAGTCTTCAGTGCTAGGTTATCGCAGTAAATAGGCAAATCCCTATTGCAAGGATTTTTCTATTAATGAAGGACAGTTATGGTTCAGGGCTAAAACATCACCTCCTCTAGAATCCTCTGTTCTCTCTCAAATCCCAAGCTTCTTCTTGGGGTTCTTACAGCATTTAAAAGATCTTTATCACAGCATATTTCACAGCATGCCTTCTTCGGGGTTAGCTGCGTATGTGCCATCTGCTTCTTGCAGGGAATGTGTGGTTCATCTATGCGTTTGTGACACACTAAAGAAATGGCTGTATTTCACTGAACAAAAGCATGAAGTTAAAAAAGTCTAAATATTAGGTAGTGAGGTAGGAAAGGGAGATCTTTGTGCTTTTTCTTTTTTAAATGCCATATAAATGTACATTTTTGGGACAGTCCAAATGACTAACAACTAAATTAGGAATAGAAAGAGTATTAACCTTATTTATTCTTTCTCTAACAGTAACTTTAAATGATAAAGACTCTTGAATGGGCAAAAAGGATACTTGCAGCCTGGAAAGACACTAATTATAAGGAAAGAGCAATTTACATTATTTATAAGGAAGCTATTTACATTATTTAGCCCTGTCAGACAGTTGCAGAGCTCTATTCTTTCAGTACAGTAAAAAGAATAAAGCAACGTGACAAGGAAACAGAGAAGGTATTCTAATAGCTGCATCTCATTACAAGAAAGATAACATCTCGAAAATGTTTTTTAAAATGATTTAAGTATAATTTAAACTGAAGAAAATGGAAATATCCATCTTACCACAATGATGATTCAGAGTATAGCACCCATTTAAATATGTAGACAAGCTTTCAAAAACTACTGAAAGTTATGCATTGTTAACTTTAGTGTGTGCAAGGAGGGAAATGACTAAGACGCAATGTTTCATAATTCAAGTACTTGAATTTAATTAGTCACATTTTCTTTTACTAGTGACTTTGAAATGTGTCTGCACTATGAAAGCTTGTTTCTGAGAGCAGCCAGATCAAGTGGGGAGAAATCCATTTTATCTGTTTTATTTTTATTTTCCTTCCTCCTCTCTGACCACTTTAATTTACATTTATCCTGCAGCTTCACTTTCATCAATATAAAAGATAGTACTCAGTGGCAAATTACACCAGCTTTTGATCTGAAGTGGACACATCTGTTATGTAAGGACAAGGAGAAGATGAGAAGAGCAAGAATTTACCAAGCTGATTTTTTTAAAAGGTCTATTAATACTTTCTGTAAATGCTCCAAGGATAAATTATTTCTTTAGGCCTAAATTCTTTAAAGTCTTAACATTTTTCCTGCTCACTTAAAGACAAGATAAAATCTTGATCAAAGAAGATTTCTACATCCTGATTGGAGAACTGAATTCCTTTCAGTCTGGTGTCAGAGCACCTCGCTTTGCCAGGAGGGTTCTTGGGCCGTAATTACCTGCCTTGAAAAGCAAAATCATCATCATTTGCCTTCAAAGAATATTAGAGTATAGTACACATGACATATTAGGCCAGCCTCACAAATTAGCACAGGTCCAGAGTCTGCAAGAAATTAGGTCAGACCTGAAAGAAATCAGGCTGTGGTCCAATAAGCTTCTTAATCTTAAATGGGAAATTGGGCTCACAGGGTGTTACGATTACTGTCTTTATTTATTTTTAAGTTTGACAGAACCAGTAATAGTTTTCAGTGTTAAAGACCTATTTTCCTAAGCCATCAAATATTTCTGATCCTTCTCTTAGATAATTTCTGGCACTGCATAATTTATAAAGAAAGCAAGTTCTGTACTGGTTGGAAACTCATACTTTAAATATACAAATAAACTTACTATTGCCCATAATGCAAGGAAAGAAGAACTTCCCTTGCCCCCAAATATTTCCCTCAAGGCCATAGTTTCCCCTTCAGAAGCAAAGTCTCCTAAAACCCCTGTTTAAAATGCAAAAGTCTTTAGAGAGTTACCACTTCAAGCATTAGTACACATTAATGTCCAGAGGTTAAGGCTGAGTAAAATGCTCATGAATTTAGAATATAGTGATAATTAGGATAAAGCTGAAATACAAATGAATAAACATAGAGTAATTGTAACTACTAGACACCAAAATCATCCGCAGTTACAGACCTCAGGGTCCAAAAAGAGCGACCAGAATGGATCAGTTGCATGCACTTCATTCTTAAACTGCTGTCAAATATTACCCTAATTTCAATTCGACTGTTAAGCTTAGTCTTGGGGGATGGTCAACATAGCCTGTTCATTTTGAGCACAGGCTTGGGAGTCAGAAGGCTGAGACCCGGTCCCTGACCCTACGGTTTACTCTGACCTTGGTCAAATGACTAACCTCCCTAAACTCTGGTTTCTTAAACTGTGAAATGGAGATACTAATAATATCCTAAATTGTAAAGCTATAACGATGATTAAACGAAGTAAATGAGATTATGTTCCAAATGCTTAGAACAATGCCTGGCACATATTAATGATCATCATTATTAAGTGGTCGAAATGGAAAAAGTATAGTTTGGATTTGTGATCCTAAGTTTCTGGCACTCCTATTCGCTCTCTGCCCAGAACCTTCTCTCCTTTCTCATCTCATACGGCGATGAGCCAGAGAGCAAAAGCACCTCAGGAGCAACATTGCTTTCTGGACCGGGTTTTTTCTTCCTTTGCCCTCCAGGGGCCGCTGTGTTTTCCCGAGAGCGCGTGGGATGCCTGGTTGCCACGAGACCGTCGCCAGGCAACCACGTGTACACACACTCTTGGTCAGGCCCGGGTCTGGTCAACATGGCGGCGCAAGGCACCTGTTCGACCTCTCCATCCAACGTGTCTCCCACATCTGTGTCGCCGCCAGGACCGCCGCCGACCCCGCCCCCGACCTCGACTGCGATCTCAAAGTTCCCCGTGGAGTCAAAGGCGAGCTCTCTCAGCCCACTGCCTCGCTCGACCTGCCGCGAGGACTTGTTGCCCCTCGCAGTGTTTTATGGGCCGCTGGACGCTAAAAACCCACTCCTGGCCTCCTGTGAGAAGGAGATCCAGGAGTTGCTAGGCTTTATGAAGAGAAAGACAGCTTTAGCTACAACGGAGGAACAGGAGCATGAGTTCCACCGGCGTTGGTAAGCAGAGGCAGGGCTCTGGGGCGGGCGCTGTCTGGAGAAGGGCAACTCCCGGGGCCAAAGGAGGTGATGCTTTTGAGGATGCAGGTGGTGGTCCCGGGGCTGGGTCAGTGTTGCGGACTCAGAACTTGGCCAAAGGGCCCTGGAGATATAAACAAAGTTTAAGAAGTGGAGACTCATCGCTATTACAATCCTTAATTCCTGGTAAATGTATCTTGGCTTCCTGCTCGGGTCAGAATAAAAATCAACAAAGAAATGTTTCATAACTCGCCATTTCTGTTTCTGAGTGTCTTCTAATTGCTAATCCATGCCAATACATTTTTGGCTCACTCACAGTTTTCACAACTTTCCATGTTGTGGGTACACTTTTGTATATGGAGGAAAAGGAATAACTTTGAGGTAGCTCAGGTTCATGAAAAAGTTAATTCTTGATGCCATGAAGTATGTCATTCTGTGAACATTTGTACTTTATTCCTTTTTATATTGTTACTAGGATCACAGTGACTTTCTTGATTTTGTGACTCATTTTGCACGTTTGCCTTTTTTTGGATTCTATCACCATGTTGTTATCTTGAACTGCAGATTACCTGTTTTTAAGGTTCTTTCCTGTTTGTGTTACCATCTTTCTTTCCCAGTCAAAACACACTGCAAACTGAACAGCCAGAAGTGTAGACAAGTGGCAAAGAATACCAGAATAGCCAATAGCTTCATCTTATATTTTTCATCCATGTATTTAATATGAAGAAATAGTTTTAACTTATGTTTATTATTCATTCATGCTTTTAACTACATATTTATTGAGCACCTCCTAAATATCAGGTTCTATTCCAGGAACTAGGAAAACATCAAGTTAATAGATATACAAATTCATAGCCTCATGGAGCATGTATTTTTGTGACTACAGACAGCCGCTAAACCAATATGTAAGGAAATTATTTTACAAGGAGATAAATGCTAGGGAGAAAACTAGAGCAGGGAGGAAGATGAGGATATCAGATGGGTGTTATAATTTAAAGTGGGATGGCAGGGAGCATGGTCAAGGAAAGTCAGGAAAAGTGACCTTTGAGAAAGATGAGAAGATGTTATGGTAGTAAGTGATGAGGATTTCTGTAGAAAGAGTCGGCCACACAGGGAGAATGGCAAGTGTAAAGGTCCTGGGGTGGGATTGTGACTGTGGGAAGGACAGGTTTCGGGCAGAAGTGAGGGAGATGAAGAGTTTAGTTTTTAGATATATTAAGATTGAGATGTAATTCACCATCCAGGTGGAGTTATTATGTAGGTAGTTGGACATTTGAGTCTGGAGGTCAGAGGAGAAGTACACTGGGATTCATCAGCATGTTGATGATATTTAAGCTTTGACATTTGATGGAATAGCTAAGGGCGTGAGCGTAGATGGAGAAGAGGAGGGTCCATGGACTTAACTCTGGGGCCCTCCAACATTGACAAGTTGGGAAGATAAGAAGAAACTGGCAGAGACTGAGAAGGAGTGGCTAAAGAGGTAGAGGAAAACCAGTAAGTGTGTGGTGTACTGGAAGCCAAGAAGAGAAAGTGTTTTAAGAAGGAAGGAATGATCAATCAGCTGTGGCAAATCATGCTGATGGGCCAAGTAAGATGAGAACCAAGAATTGACTAAGGAAAGCACATTACGTAGCTGAGCTACATATATTTATATTGAAAATGTTTCTGTTTTGGTGACTTAGATAGCAGTTTATCTTCCCATCTCCACTACCAACATTCCAGTTCAGACCATCACCAACTCAAATTTTCCCTGCAGCTACTTGAGTCTCAAATCTATCCTTCACATAGCAGTCAGGGTAACCTTTATAAATAAATCAACCACTCCCCTATCTAAAGACTTCTGTTTCCCTTTGCTTTTAGAATAAAATTAAGACTACTTCTGGTGTCTTCCAGGGTCTGAGGCTCTGGCCTTGCCTGCCTCTCTCATCTCAGCTCATCCCTCACTTCTGTCTCAGGACTTCATAGGGAAACAGATCCTTCTGTTTCTCACCCCAGGGACTTTATACTTGATGCCTCCTTTGTCTGAAATGTTCTTTTTTTAACTTTTCAAATATCTGCCTCCTTCTCTTCTTTCAGGTCTTAGCTCAGTTGTTACCTCCTTAGAGTGGCCTTTCATATCAAATGCAGGTTCACCCATCAATTTATACTTGTATTTATTTCTTTTCTTGTGTACTGTCTATCTCCCTGATTAGAATGTGTAAGCTCCCTGATGATGATGAGCCTCTTTTTCATTGCTCTAACACCTACCCTGAGGGTTGGGAGATAGTGAACATTCAGTGAATATTTGGCATTGAAAGAATTCAAGAATTATCCTTGCATTCTCAATAATTGTAGACCTGGGTCAACTGGTAAGTACAGTATCTGCCCCATCTTTAAACAGAGAGTCACAAACATTAAGGATTGACATGGACCTTTGCCATCTAACCTCTCACATATTTAGCGATTTATTTACAGAATAATTTTTTATTGAGTGCCTATTATATGCCAGGGCCTGCACTAGTCATGGGTTATACAGTGATAAACAAAATAGATATGGGAATCTGTGCTCATAGAGAGAGGGAGATAGGCTTTTAATGAGTCACTAAGTCAACACACAAACAAGGGCTATGAAGAAGCTACTGAGAGCTTATATGTGCCAGGTATTACACTAAGTGCTGGGGATACAGCAATGAACCAGACAAAAATCCCTGCTCTCTTGGTGCTTATATTCTAGAGGGGTAAATAGACAATAAACATATAAAAGAAGTAATTTTATGGTGACCTAGAAAATGATAAATGCTAGGGAGAAAAAGAGAGGAAGGGTTATGGAGTGGGAGACAGGAGGTTGCAATTTTCAATAAGGTGGTTGGAGTAGATAACACTTGAGCACAGGCTTAACGGCAACACAGTGGAGACCTGCCTTCAAAGGAATGGTGAGGGAGGTGACATTAAGCTGAGATTAGAAGGATGCTGGCAGTAGGGCTTCCCTGGTGGCGCAGTGGTTAAGAATCTGCCTGCCAATGCAGGGGACATGGGTTCGAGCCCTGGTCCAGGAAGATCCCATATGCCACGGAGCAACTAAGCTCGTGTGCCACAACTACTGAGCCTGTGCTCTAAAGCCCACAAGCCACAACTGCTGAGCCCGCATGCCACAACTGCTGAAGCCCGAGCACCTTGAGCCTGTGCTCTGCAACGAGAAGCCACCGCAATGAGAAGCCCTCGCACCGCAATGAAGAGTAGCCCCTACTCGCCACAACTAGAGAAAGCCCGCGCCTGGCAGTCAACCAACAAGGAGAGAGGATAAACAGAGGGAACAAGCATGTGGGACGATCTTGGCAGGAAAGAGTCGGGGGCCTTTGGAGGAATGGACAGAGGCCTGTCTAGCACAGTGTGGAGAGTGTGGGTGCAGTGGTATGAGATGAGATTAGAGGAGTAGGTAGGGCTGTGGAAGGTTTTAGAGGCCATTTATAGAGTCTGCATTTATTCCAAATGCAACGGGAGACCATTGCCTAGTTTTTGGCAAAGAAGTAACCTTATGTGATTTTTGTTTTAAAATATTTTGGTGACTTTGTCCAAATGGGGCAATGATGGCAATGTGGAGACCAGTCAGGAGTACAGGAGGTAGGAGTTGCTTTTATAACATATTTGACAGATGGTTATTTTTCAAAATCCAAAATTGTTCCTTTTTATAACTATAGGAACTTCTGTAAGCATAAAAATTCATTTTATCTAAAATATAGATTTTTTTTTTTTTTTTTTTTTGCGGTACACGGGCCTCTCACTGTTGTGGCCTCTCCTGCTGCGGAGCACAGACTCTAGACGCACAGGCCCAGCGGCCATGGCTCACGGGCCCAGCCGCTCCATGGCATGTGGGATCCTCCCGGACTGGGGCACGAGCCCGCGTCCCCTGCATCGGCAGGCAGACTCCCAACCACTGCACCACCAGGGAAGCCCCTAAAATATAGATTTTGATCATATTAGCAATGTCCTTAAATTTAGAGTGTGATATATTTTAAAGGTATGCTTTTGTTATAAGCACATAAAACTTTGATATTCTGTTTATACAGTTATGATTTTTGTTTTAGAAAATTCTAAGTATCCAACAGCAACTATAAGCAAATAGCAAACCAAAATATATTAACATTCTTTTCTTAAATGATGTACATTACATAGTATGTATTATATTTTCCGTATTTAATTATTATGTAAGCCATTCCCAATGAGCAGTCTTAACTTGAACTTATGGTACACTTAAAAAAAAAATTCTATTATATAACCTTGATTGATTTAACGAAGCTGGTATTTTTCTTTTATGAGTAACAAACCTACTCATCATTATCTCATCTGTAAGGTTTGGAAGAATTAACTCTTTCATCTACATAATTTAAGAATTCTATCAAGACTTGGTGAATTTCTTGGATTCATTATATTTATTCTAATACTATAGCATTTCATGAAGCAGCAAATGAATATGAAAAGGGTAAAACAAACAAACAAACAAAGCAAAACACATGTACCTTTTTAAACTTCTATGGGCTGTATTTGCCACACTCTTTATTTGGCATGGTTATTTACTACATGGTACATGTATATATTTTCCTACCCCTAAATATTATTAATCAGTCCATGAAGGTAGGAGTACCCTGTACCCCCTCTTCCCTTGTCACTCAGTCATTATCATTTAATTACCTGAATGAGTTAATTGACATGTTTTTGTTGAGGTTGTTCCATTAATACCTCAACATGTACATGGTAAATATTGATACTAGAGCCATCTTCAGTCCTTAAGTTTAGCTTCCTGCCTGTATTAGTCAGCTTGGGCTACTAATTACTAACTAGAAATTACTAATTAGTCATTTTGGGCTGCCATAACAAAATACCATAGACTGGGTGGCTTAAGCAACAGAAATTTGTTTTCTCACAGATCTGGAGGCTAAAAGTCCCAGACAAGGGTCTGGCAGAATCAGTTTCTGGTGAGAGCTCTCTTCCTGGCTTGCAGATGTCCACTTTGTTCTCATATAGCCTTTCCTCTGTGCAAGCACAGAAAGGCAGAGACGGGGCTGTGGGGGGGAGGCGGTTAGAGAGACAGAGTTGAGGGGGGGAGAGAGAGAGAGAGAGAGAGAGAGAGAGAGAGAGAGAGAGAGAGAGAGAGAGAGAGAGAGAGAGAGAGAACAAGCTCTCTGGTGTCTCTTTTTAGAATGGATTAATCCCAGTGGACTAGGGCCCCACCCTTATGACCTCATTTAACCTTAATTACTTCCTTAGAGTCTCCCTCTCCAAATACAGCTACACTGTGGATTAGGGCTTCAACATATGAATTTTGAGGGGACGCACACATTCAGTCCATAACACCATTCTTTTCTAGAAATTTATGAGATAGGATTGGACGACTGCTGAGAGAAATTTGGATTTTTCCTAGAAGCATTAATAATTTCCGAGAGAGAGGGGGAAGGAGTAAATATTAACTAAATGAGTGAACAAAACAGGCAGTGATCTGCTACCCTTTGAATTCTGATCAGAAACCATGTAGGAAGCATAGCCCTAAACTGACCAGGTATTTGAACCCTGGAACTCTCTATAGAAAAGCAAAAAAAATAAGAACAAGGAATTATTTTCCCTAGTCGTTTATATTCATTCATTCATTCTTTCAACAAGTATGTATTGAGTACTGACATATACTAGACATTCACTACTCTTGGGGGCTGGGCAATGAATAATATACATGAGGTCCTTGCCCTCAGGGAGTTCATATTCCAGAGGACTGGAAGGCCCAGTAATATACTGGCTACGAGCATAGATGCACCCTGCCTCAGTTTCATCAACTGTATATTTTGGATACTAATATTACCCATCTCAGTTGTTATGAAAATGAAATGAAAAATATTCATGTTGGCAAAAGACCCAGAATAGGCAAAACAATACTGAAGAAGAACAAAGTTGGAGGACTGACACTACCTGACTTCAAGACTTACTATAAAGCTACACTAACCAAGACAGCGTGGTATGACAAAAGAATGGACAAATAGATCAAAAGCACAGAATAAAGAGCCCAGACTGACATAAATATAGTCAACTGGTCTTTCACAAAGGAGTAATGGCAATACAATGGAGCAAAGACAATCTTTTTAACAATAGTGCTGGAACAACTGGACATGCACATGTGAAAAATTGAATCTAGACACAGACTTTTACACCCTTCCCCAAAATTAACTCAAAATGGATCACAAACCTAAATGTAAAATGCAATGCTGTAAAACTCCTAGAAGATAATGTAGGAGAAATCTAGATGACCGTGGGTTTGGCAATGACTTTTAAGATACAACACCAAAGGCACGATCCATGAAAGAAAGAAGTGATACAATGGACTTCATTAAAATTAAAATTTTCTGCCCTGTGAAAGACACTGTCAAGCGAATGAAAGCCAAGCCACAGACTGGGAGAAAATACTTGCAAAAGACATATCTGATAGGACTACTATCCAAAATATACATAGAACTCTAGAAACTCAGCATTAGGAAAACAAACAACCTGATTTAAAAAACGAGCCAAAAACCTTAACAGACATCTACCCAAGGAAGATATACAAATGGCAAATACATATATGAAAAGATGCTCTAAATCATATGTTATCAGAAAGATGCAAGTTAAAACAATGAGATACCACTACACACCTATTAGAATGACCAAAATCCAGAACAATGCTGACAAGGATGTGGGTCAATAGGAAAATTCTCATTCACTGCTGGTGGAAATGCAAAGAGGTACAGCCACTTTTGAAGACAGCTTGATGTTTTCTTACAAAACTGAACACACTCTTACCATATAATCCAGCAGTTGTGATCCTTGGTATTTACCCAAAGGAGCTGAAAACTTATGTCCATATGAAAATCTGCACATGGATGTTAATAGCAGCTTTACTCAAATTGCTAAGACTTGGATGCAAACAAGATGTCTCTCAGTAAGTAAACTGATAAACTGTGGTATATACAGACAATGGAATATTATTCAATGCTAAAAGAAAATGAGCTATCAGGCCATGGAAAAAACATGGGTGAATCTTACATGCAGATTACTAAGTGAAAGAAGCCAATCGGAAAATGCTACATATATATGATTCCAACTATATGACATTTTGAAAAAGGCAAAACTATGGAGAGAGTAAAAAGTTCAATGGTTGCCTGGGGTTAGTGGGGAGGGAGTGATGAACAGGCAGAGCACAGACGATTTTTAGGGCAGTGAAACTACTCTGTATGATACAATGGTGGATACGTGTCATTATACATTTGTCCAAACCCATAGAATGGACAACACCAAGGATATACACTAATGTAAACTATGGACAGTGGGTGATAATGATGTGTCAGTGTAGGTTCATTAATTGTAACAAATGTACCACTTTGGTGGGTGATGTTGATAATGTAGGAGGCTGTGCCCGTGCGGGAGATGGGGGTATACAGGGAATCTCTATACTTTCTGCTCAGTTTTTCTGTGGAGTTAGAACTACTCTAAAAAATAAAGTCAATTAAAAAAAATGCATACAAAGAGTATAGTCCCAATGTTCATAGCAGCAGTATTTATAATAGCTAAGATATGGAAACAACCTGTGTCCTTCAACAGATGAATGGATAAAGAAGATGTGATACACACACACACACATGCACGCACACACACAATGGAATATTACTCAGCCATAACAAAGAATAAAATCTTGCCATTTGCAACAACATGGATAGACTTGGAGGGCATTATGCCAGGTGAAAGAAGTCAGACAGAGAATGACGAATACTGTATGATATCACTTATATGTGGAATCTAAAAAATACAACAAACTAGTGAATACAACAAAAAAGAAACAGACTCCCAGACATAGAGAACAAACTAGTGGTTTGTTCTAGAAGGGGGGAGGGAAAAGATGGAGGTAGGGGATTAAGAGGTACAAACTACTATGTATAAAATAAATAAGCTACAAGGATATATTGTAGAGCACAGGAAATATAGTCAATATTTGATAATAACTATAAATGGAGTATAGCCTTTAAAAATTGTGAATCACTATGTTGTACATCTAAAACTTACATAATATTATAAATAAACTATACCCCAATAAAAAATAGTAAAATTAAAAAAATAAAATCATTAAAAATGCATATAAAGAACTATCAGTGCTTGGTATAAAGGAAACAATACTTTTAACCATAATTACGTTTATCGATAATTAGACATTAACAATAAAGCACATTAAAAAGACCATGGACTTCCCTGGTGGCACAGTGGTTAAGAATCCGCCTGCCAATGCAGGGTACATGGGTTCAAGCCGTGGTCTGGGAAGATCCCACATGCCGCGGAGCAACTAAGCCTGTGCACCACAACTACTGAGCCTGCGCTCTAGAGCCCACGAACCACAACTACTGAGCCTGCATGCCACAACTATTGAAGCCCGGGCGCCTAGAGCCCCTGCTCCACAACGAGAAGCCACTGCAATGAGAAGCCCACGCACCACAACGAAGAGCAGCCCCCAATCCCTGCTCGCCGCAAATAGAGAAAGCCTGTGCTAAGCAAGTTAGACCCAACGCACCCAAAATAAATAAATTTATAAAAAATCCCACCTGAATACCTAAAAAAAAAGAGCACAAGGTAAGCTTTTAAGGATTGATTGCTAATTTAGGTTTCCTGCTGACTTTGAGGATATCATTTTACTTTATAATTTTTACAGCGCCACCTCTTTGTTTAATATCTGGACAAAATACGCCCCCCGGCTGCCAGCTGCCTATTACAACGAAAAGCTTCTGAAGGTTGGAGATAGACTTTGTGAAATGAAAGTAAGTACCTCCGGAGTAGAAAGAGCCCAAGTGAAACTCATTTGGCTAATTATTATCCTTTTGATACCATTCCTATTTTACATGATTTGATTTTTTTTCTTAGAAATATATAAGGGAATACATACAAATTTTAATGAGGCACAGTAACCAGTGTTCACTCTAAAATTTTGTGGTTGGGATTCTCCAGAGCTGAGAGATTCCAGAACAGAAAGATGGTTGGCGGAGCATAAGCACAGCCCCTAGTTAACAGAGGGTGTGGTAGGCGCCCGACAGGAAATGCTGAGTCATCATGTTCCTACCTTACACAAAGGAGCCCAGACACCACTTCCTGTTGTTTTTCACATGGCTGGCCTTGCCCAGCAGACAGCTCTCAGCGCTCCTGGCCTTGCTGCTATGTTGCTTGCTTCCGGGTGCTTTGTTTTAATGACTTTCAGCTCCTTTACATTTTGCTGTACGTATCAGTAATTACAGCGGTCATTCCATACATACCCTGTTTCTTGCTCAGTGTTGTATTCCAACCGAGTTTGTGCCCTTTTTCTAGTTCTATATCAATGCGGAAGTATTGGATTGCTGTGGATTCATGGACTTAGTTTGGTAAGACCACACCATGGCTGGGTTTTCAGTGAACGAAAATGTAAATTTTCCCCCTAAGGTCTGGCACAGGCCCAAATTATTTCAAATTAAATATGAGCCTTTGGCACACGTGGGATCCTTGGACCAAGAGTTATTTTATACAAAGTGATTTTACGCCAGACACCAGCAGTATTCAGTTTGTTATCGAGCCAGGTCCATTTTCCCCATGCAGAGAGAGCCAAATGCTGAGCCGCTGAGGTTTGCAGCAGTTTATTCACAAGGCAGCCAAGCGAAGAAGAACGAGTCTCAGATCCGCCTCCCCTAAGGCGAGGGAGTTGGGTTATTTACGAGATATAAGCAGAGCGGTTTTAGGCACGGGGAAAGATGACTGCCGGTAGGGAAAATGGTGAGGTAGTCGGTGTTCTGCGCAGGTGCATCTGGGCTACGTGCTTCTGTGTATTCAAAATGGAGGCGTTTAGCAGGACCGGAGGGCGGAGTTTTCCAGCCTCTGACGTCAAAAGGCCATTCAAGGGACACCTGCGCAGGCCCAGTTTTAGGGTCGGTGGTCCCAACCAGCCCCAGCCGGCTTGCCGTGGGCAAGAGCTGACTTCAAGTTCCTGTGACACGGCTGAGCTGAGTGAAGCTGGGAAGTTATGTAATTTAAGAGAGGAAAACAGAAAGAGGGAAAAACAAAACAAAACTACAGCGGGCTTAATCAGTGTAGGTAGTTCACAAATTTCTTTCTTTCCTTCCTTTCCAAGCCGTTCCCTTATCTGTTCTGTAAGACAAGCTTACGAATTTCTATTTGTCATGAGCTTCTGTTAACTCCGTGGGGGCAGTTTCAAGTCTCCTCAATCTACAGTTTCTCAGCTTCATTTCCCTCCTCCATTCTATTTTCTGGACTTGAATCTTTTTGGTCTGGGAGGGAAAGTTACCAAATAGAGGCTAAGATGTGGAGGAACTTTCATAAGGAAGCACTAAGGTATATTTTCTGCTGCCGAAATTAGAGAATCATCTTAGCTCCATGTAATTGGACCATACGGAATTTGGAAAACCACAGAAAAAAGCCCCAGGTGAGATCCAACTTGTAAGCTACATTCATGTGAAGTGGAATAATAGTTTTGACCAGAATTAGAGGCGTGCCCCCCATATTTTTTATGCTTCTTCTCAACATAATAAGAAGCTGGTGATACACAGCCCAGTTTGGGGTGGTTTGAGGAGTATCCAGGTGGGTGGAGGGAAGAAGAAGGAGCATTTTACAGGTTGATAAAGCAAGTTGATGTTGGATAGTGGCTAAGGATTCAGAATATTTCAGGTAAGATATTTACAAATTTACTTAGAGGAACAAAGAAAAGGTTTTAACTACTTTTCAGTGATGGGAAAGTGGGCCGGTAAGGGTATTTGTAATCCTGGAAACAAACTTGTGTGGTTACTCTTGTTTCTAGAATCTCGTTTTATTTTAGTTACAGTAGAACTCATCTTGTTGGACCACGCTTGTTTTTTTTTTTTTTTTTTTTTTTGCGATACGCGGGCCTCTCACTGCTGTGGCCTCTCCCGTTGTGGAGCACAGGCTCCGGACGCGCAGGCTCAGCGGCCATGGCTCACGGGCCCAGCCGCTGCCGCGGCATGTGGGATCTTCCCGGACCGGGACACGAACCCATATCCCCTGCATCGGCAGGCGGACTCCCAACCACTGCGCCACCAGGGAAGCCGTGGACCACGCTTGTTTTGAACCTAGATTTGAATTCATTATGTGAATCAAGTTAGAGCGAAAAGATTCAGAATTAATCAGTGAGCAAGTAACAAACAAGTCAATAGAAATAGAAACAAAACAGCATTTGACTGTGGTGCCTCCTGAGGGGCGAGGTCACCCAATAGGCAGTTCACACCCAGGGCAGCGGCTTTTCCTGGAAACACAGTTGCAGGGGAGGAAGCAGAGAAAGGGTTGCAGCTGAGTCATATGTAAAACCCTGCTCACATCCACTGCCCTGAAACTCTCCAGGTCAACTGTGCCCCGTGGGCTTCAGAAATGAGGCATCTGACTTTGTAATTGGAATGTAAGCATGAATTAGAACTAACAAGAATCATAGCAGCTTAGACTTCTTTGATTCATCCTGATATAATTTAAGAGACCGTCGACAGATGAGCCAGCTCATCCCCTGCATTTTTCTCTTCTCCTTTCTTTCCTTCCTTTTTTCTCCCTCCCTTCTTTTCTCCCTCCTTCCCCTTTTGTCCCTCCCTTTCTGCCCTCTCCTACTCATTCTTTCTTTTTTGGAGCTTAGGAAGTATCGGAGAAGCAGGGCTGGTTATACAACTCCTCTACCTCTCTCACTGAGTTTGTGGGTTACCATGATCTGTTGAGGTTAAACCTTTGGTTTTTGAGTATATCCAGGTTATTACCACACACAGTGCCCTGGTGAATATTCCCATCTTTGAGGTCATGATGGTCTCATCTCATAATTGGCTTGTTGTGAGGAGAATTAAATGAAATAATGCACACGCGTTGCCAAGCACAATGTCTGTTAAGTTTGGAAATAGTAGTGATAATGGTGTCATGGTGATAGTAATAGCAGTAATAGTAATAATCAACATTGACACTATTAAGAATAATATGAATGTTACCTAATTTTAATAATGATAAGCAAAAGGATATTTTGAAACCTTCATCAAGTCCTCTTTTTATTTCAGGAATATAAATTGGCCCTTTTACAGTGCTATGGGAGATATCTTCAGCAGTTCAGCATCAACTTTGACGAGAATAAAGCAGATGTGAACCAATTCAAAAGCGTCTTTTTTCCAAAAGGCTTTGAAGACAAAAGTGCTGTGCATACGGTAAGATGAAAGCAGTAGCTAAAATAGCTACCATTTATGATTATGCAATAGTCTGTCCTTTACTTGACAGCTTCTAAATGTCTTTCATTTGCTTAGCATGGTATTTACTTGTGTGCTGTAAGTTACTTAATAAATATTTTCTGTGCTGGATGAGAAGGTGCACTTATTAAATTTTGTAAAGATGCTTTGGAGATTGTGTCACTATAATCACTTATTCATCCAGGAGACAGTATTTATTATTATTATTATAACTAGTATTGGTAGAATGCTTTTAGTCTACAAAGTACTTTAGAAAACATTGGATCCTCACGATAACTCTATGAGTTAGATACTGTTATTATCCCTATTGTACAAGAGAGAAAACGAAAGCTAATCACACAGTATAATAAGTAGTGGCTCTGGAGAGGAAACAGATCTTTGGATACAAAAGAAATTTTATGCTTTTTTCTACTATACCAGTATTATTATGTTGATTGCTACCAATGAGTCACTGGTAGAGCAGTTACCATGTGCTAGGTAGTCTTCTAAATGCATCATATGAATTGTTATCTTGCAGCCTCATTGCAGTCCTAAGAGACGGGTACTATTATGCCTCTTTTACAGATGAAGAAACTGAGGCTTATTGGAGCGTGAGAAATCCAGCCCTCTTAAAGCAGTGGGCAGAGCTGGTGTTTGAACCCTAATCAGTCTGACTGCAAGGCTATGTTATTCCAAATTTATTTTACTTATTTGTTTATTTATTTTTGTTGCGATACGCGGGCCTCTCACTGTTGTGGCCTCTCCCGTTGCCGAGCCCAGGCTCCGGATGCGCAGGCTCAGCGGCCACGGCTCACAGGCCCAGCCTCTCCGCGGCATGTGGGATCTTCCTGGACCGGGGCACGAACCCGTGTCCCCTGCATCGGCAGGCGGACTCTCAACCACTGCGCCACCAGGGAAGCCCTGTTATTCCAAATTTAATGATTATTCTAGGCCTTGGAAACAACATGTGGTTTAATAAGCAGAAAAGATCAAGAATCTTTGAAGGCACATTCAGTTTGCCTGTGACGTAGGTGTGTGAATGAGGACACTGCGCAATGTGAGTGGGTGCTTAAATTGTATGGCGGGGACGGGTGGGCATCCTGATACCAACAAATAATTCTTGGGACACCAGGTGAATGTCCTACAGTTCAACTCTATTCTGACTATCTACCCAGAGACAGTGTCAGATCCCACAGGTTAAGGGATCAGTCTTACAAAACCGCCCCCTCCCACTTCAGATGCCAGTTGCAAGCTCAGGTCATTACCTGTAATTCTGACTGACTGGCTATAAATCAGAGGTTCCCGCGACCCCCTCCTTGGGCCGGATAATTTGCTGCAGTGGTTCACAGAACTCGTGGAAACATTTTACTTACTAGATTACAGGTTTATTATAAAAGGATATAATATAACTCAGCAACAGCCAGAGGGAAGAGATACATAGAGCAAGGCGTGGGGAAAGGGTGCAGGGCTTCAGTGGTCTCTGCAGACACACCACTCTCCCAGCACCTCCACCTGTTCATCACCCTGGAAGCTTCCCAAGCCCCATCCTTTTGGGTTTTTATGGACGATTTCATAGCATAGGCATGATTGATTGAATCATTGGCCATTGGTGATAGATTCAACTTCCAGCCCCTCCCCCCTTCCCTGGAGGTCAGGGGCTGGGACTGAAAGTGCTAAACCTCTAATCACATGGTTGGCTCCACAGGCAGCTAACCTCCATCCTTAGGCACTTTACAAAAGTACCTCATGAACACAGCAGAACGTATCTTTGTCACTCTTAACACTTAGGAAATTCCAAGGGTTTTCGGAGAGCTAGGAACTGTGGATGAAGACCAGATACATATGAGAAATATATTTTGGCCAACTGAATGACCAAATCCATATTTCTTATACACTGTAATATCTCAGTGCCCCATTGGGAAGAGTGCTGAATGAAAAGTTTGAATTTTTAAGGCCCCTCCTGTATCACCCTGACCCAGGCTTCCGTATCTCTCTCTGACACTGTTGAATTATTCTGCTTCCATTTCCACTCAGCCTCCCTAGCTGTGAATCCAACTACATGGTGGCTAGAAATAGCTTACATGTATACAAGCACGAAGTCTGCCTGGTAGAGTAAGGCTCATTTGTGTTACCAAGACTCTCCACTCCCAGTAGTACTGATGATTCTCTAGCCAAAATCTCTCTTCTGAACTCTATCCAGTTAACATCATAAAGATCTCACACTCGTCGTGTCCAAAACTGAACTCATCTTTTTTTCTTCCATAATTGGCTCCAGCCAGTAACCCAAGCAGGAAACTGTTGCAGACCACTCTGCTCTTTTACCTCCCACTTCTTTTTTTTTTTTAACATCTTTATTGGAGTATAATTGCTTTACAATGGTGTGTTAGTTTCTGCTGTATAATAAAGTGAATCAGCTATACATAAACATATATTCCCATATCTCTTCCCTCTTGTGTCTGCCTCACCCTCCCTGTCCCACCCCTCTAGGTGGACGCAAAGCACCGAGCTGATCTCCCTATGCTATGTGGCTACTTCCCACTAGCTATCTATTTCACATTAGGTAGTGTATATATATCCATGCCACTCTCTCACTTCGTCCCAGCTTACCCTTCCCCCTTCCGTGTCCTCAAGTCCATTCTCTACGTCTGCATCTTTATTCTTGTCCTGCCCCTAGGTTCTTCAGAACATTTTTTTTTTTTAGATTCCATGTATATGTGTTACCATATGGTATTTGTTTGTCTCTTTCTGACTTCACTCTGTATGACAGTCTCTAGGTCCATCCGCCATACTACAAATAATTTAGTTTCTTTTTATGGCTGAGTAATATTCCATTGTATATATGTGCCACATCTTCTTTATCCATTCATCTGTCAGTGGACACTTAGGTTGCTTCCATGTCCTGGCTGTTGTAAATAGAGCAGCAATGAACATTGTGGTACATGACTCTTCTTGAATTATGGTTTCTCAGGACAACCTCACAGGCCTTTGATCTCTCCTAGCTCCTGCATGTAGCTTTGTCCTCCATCTTCTTTGCATCTTTCACACTTTTGTCAGAATTAATTTCTAAAGTATAAATCAAATAATTGTACTCCATTGCTCTTTGGATTTGCCCTTTTGCCGTAGTCCATATTCCTTGCAATGGTGTGGAAGCTCTCCATGTCCTGACCATGGACCACCTCTATAGCCTAATTTATCTTAAACCTTCTCATCCAACTTTAAAAAAGACTTTCAAATCAGTGACCACAGCAGGCACCTCAAGCATTCCTAACACTGTGTGTGCCTGGAACACTTTTCCCTCTGTCAAGAGCCTTGTCTTCCTCATCTTTGACTCCCTGTTGCTTAGCGTGTGGCAAACAGAGGTGGTCAGCAAACATTTGCTGAAGGAATTGTGTAAATGGTAATAATTACATCTGAATTAATATGTTAACATGCCATTGTGGGGCTTTACAAAAATTGATTCAATTCTATATTCTTGGAAGTAGGATTTTGTACTTTTTTTTTGCTCTTGAAAATTTTTTTGACTAAGGAAAGATGATCTTAACTAAATGAATGCTTTGAAGAAACCTATTTTACCATGTTTCTTTCCATATGTTAGTCCAATAAGGCTGCTGTAACAAAAATCCAGAGATTGGATGGCTTAAACAACATTTATTGCTCACAGTTCTGGAGACTGGGAAATGCATGATCAGGGTGCTGGAAAATTCAGTGTCTGATAAGGGCCTGATTCCCCCTGTGTCCCCATATGACAGACGGCGAGGTTGCAACATATAAATTTTGGGAGGACACAAACATTCAGTCTATTGACCTCTACTAATTTATTGAATCAATTAAGAAGAATCATTTCCATTTAGTTTTGTACACTTTAAGAAGTGCTTTCCTAAGTTGCATAAACGTTATTTATATTCTTTTTCTTTTCCTCATGTGTTTCAGTTTCACGCTTTAAGTGGCAGAAATATTTGCAACTACCAGCTGGTCTGTGACAGTGACGTGAACCTGCAGAATAAAGAATCTGTGGCCCAGTGTCTGCACATCTTGTCCTCCTTAAGGCTCATCATGCAGGTGGCTTTGCCACAGGAGCAACTTTGCTGGATTATATTCAATGGTATATGTCAGTGTCTTTTATTTTTCATTGTGTCTTTCAGAAAGGTATTTAAATACTAAGTTTGACGGTGACTTGATTACCTTGTGATTTAAAACATGTTCATTTCCTCTTAGGGGCAAGACGGGAATAAAGATGCAGACCTACTAGAGAATGGACTTGAGGATATGGGGAGGGGGAAGGGTAAGCTGGGACAAAGTGAGAGAGTGGCATGGACATATATACACTACCAAACGTAAAATAGATAGCTAGTGGGAAGCAGCTGCATAGCACAGGGAGATCAGCTCGGTGCTTTGTGACCATCTAGAGGGGTGGGATAGGGAGGGTGGGAGGGGGGAGGCAGACGCAAGAGGGAAGAGATATGGGGACATATGTATATGTATAACTGATTCACTTTGTTATAAAGCAGAAACTAACACACCATTATAAAGCAATTTAATAAAGATGTTATTTCCTAATAGGATACTTGCGGGCTTTTTTACATTTTTATTATATTTCAGTTTGTCCTTATGAGCAGGGACTTATACAGCGTGTCTGTGGGTTTTCTGCTCAAGGGAGGGTCAGAGGCTGTGGGGATAATCAGTTTCACATATATACAAAATAGGGACCACAGTTAGTAAGTAAATATAAATGGGGAAGGATCGGAGGACAGGTTAGATTGTTTCTAAGCATCATCCATTTATTGGTCCTCTCCATGAATACTTTGGCCAATGACCAGGGCTTCCTATGCATCAGCCTTCTTGTCCTACTTGATTTTGAGTGAGGAGCTCTGAGAACATGCATGTATGTATGTGTATTTACATACATATATATGCATTGTACAGATACACATATGTACATATATATGCATTATATATGTATTATATATGTCTCATGAAACGAATCTTATCTATCAAAATGTAGCATTTGTTTTTTCCTTTTAAGACTTACAATTTAAATTCAACTAAAATTCTCTTTAAAGTTACAATTTGAAGTTACGATGAGTCGCCTGGTGAGTCGCCTACAGTATTGTTTGCTGGATAACATATTCCTGAAAGAAGAATAATGACAGTGTGTTCTGTGTGCCTAAGACCAGGGCAGAATAACCTGGAAGAAAACATTTTGGATTTTCTCTCATCCATGGCAACTGACAGTACATTTCCTAGCCTTTTACTTCCTTGATCTCCCCAAATAATTTGACATTTTGATTGTAATTAGACCTTACATTTGCTACCAGAGATAAGGCTGACTCTGGAAGACATTTTTCAGTCCAGTGATTGTTAAGCTTTTGGGCCTCCTCATCCTCAGAGTTGCCACGGCTGTCTCTGCACCTGGATTGCTCACACATCTTGGCAGGGATTGAACAGGCAGAGCTTCTGTACTCAGGAAGGAGTGATAGGCCTGAGGGTTGGGCCCTGCAGTCAGGCTTTGCTTGAAAGGTGGAAATGATGCACCTGTCTGAAACCCTTTTCAGATCACACACAAAACCCCCCAATATTCTTAAAAAAAAAAGACTGAACGATTTCTGTATCTTCTACATGCTTTTTCTGGTGTGTGCTTTTTCCTTATACATATGACATCGTGTTCTAGATTTTATCCTGTTTCCTAAATAGTTTCCAGCTCAGCACTATGGTTTTAGAATCTAGCCGTGTTGCTATATGTAAACCTAGTTTGTTAACTCTGCCTGCTGAATTGTATTTGGCAGATAGCTATGCACCCGTAGGGATGGGCACCTGGTTTGCCCTGCCTCTCTAACTGCGCAAATAATTCTGCAGTGAATATCCTTGCCTCTGTCCTTTTATAGACCTATGTGAGAGTTTTCTGGGACTTATGCCCAGGAGTGAGGTTCCTGGATTGTGGGAGTTATATATACTTAGTGTCATTAACTGCTGTTCCTGTTTTAGTTAATTCATCTCAAACTTATTAAGTGCCAGGCATTGTTCTAGATGCTAGGGATACAGTAGTGGACGACAGACAAAAACTCTGTTCTCATGCTTACATAATGCTTCAGGGAGATGATGAACAAGTCAAGACTAAGTGATGTATCAGATGGTGATGGTGCTATGGAGGAAAGTAAAGCCGAGAAAGGGGTTAGGGAGAGCACTGGCTGGGCTGGGGCTGGGCTGCAAGTTTATTTTATTTTTTAAAAAAGATTTATTTATTTTATTTTAATTTTTTTGGCTGCATTGGGTCTTCATTTCTGCGCACAGGCCTTCTCTAGTTGCGGTGAGTGGGGGCTACTCTTTGTGGTGGTGCGCGGGCTTCTCATTGCGGTGGCTTCTCTTGTTGTGGAGCACGGGCTCTAGGCACACGGGCTTCAGTAGTTGTGGCATGAGGACTCAGTAGTTGTGGCTCGCGTGCTCTAGAGCTCAGGCTCAGTAGTTGTGGTGCACAGGCTTAGTTGCTCCGCAGCATGTAGGATCTTCCCACACCAGGGCTCGAACCCATGTCCCCTGCATTGGCAGGCAGATTCTTAACCACTGCGCCACCAGGGAAGTTCCGGGCTGCAGTTTTAAGTGGAGTGGTCATGGTAGGCCTCATCTGAGATGAGTTGTCGTTGGAGTAAACACCTGACTGGGACATCTGGGTGTTTGGGGGAAGGGCATTCCAACTGGGAGATTAACAAGTGCAAAGAGCTTGTAGTTTTAAAACTTTGGAATTTAAGTCACGAAAAAATAAATTGACCTGCAGTCAGTTTCTCAAAATACATTTGACCTTTCCAGTTAGACGTTAACACTCTTTTAATTGACTATTATACACACACACCCTTGTTTTTAAGATATTTAACCAGTCTTCGTTCTTTCACAAAATCTAACTGGGTAAATGAATGTTGGATAACATCTGACATCTCAACTAACCTGAACCCAACTCATTTGAACCCTCAAATAGTCAAGATTATTTTGGTGGTGGCTATCTTAGATGAAAAGGAGTCACGTGACAAGGCAATAAACTCTGTATTAGGGATTTGGTTAAAAATCAAACCAGCTTGCAAAGATAGCCTGAGAACGTAAAGGTTTAGTCTGTGCTCCGTTTTGTACCATGTACTCTCTCCATCGGGCTCCTGCCATGGAATCTGTGAGCCATGCCAAGATCCTGAACCATCAGAGAAGGATTCTGTTATAGTCAGGGTGCACTAGGGCTGCAAAGGTTAAAGGCACATCTTTGAAATACAGAGGGCCCTTGTTATTCTTGAGGGCGGTCTCCTGGGGCTTTCTGAAATCCCACAGGTCCCATTGCTGAATGTTTGGGCTTCTGGCTTACACCTGAATCACGTGTTTTGTGGAGAGTCATGTGTTTCCTATGCATATCCTTACTTGGTGACTTTTTTTTTTTTTTCCCTGAAAACACAGTTACACAGTTGGGTCAACAAAGCCAAGTCGAGATGAGAATGCGGAGCTTGAGCTCTTACTAGCTGAGTGGTTTTTTTCCCCCAGTGGATCTTACATGAGATAAACAACTCTCTGTCATGGGAGCAGGCACACTAAGAATGTGGGGGACTTGTACTCTCTGTGAACTTTATGGTACTTTAAGTGTTTAAGATTCTGTTCAGTACTTTTTGGTCACTGATTTGTGTAATGTTTATTATGCTTGCAGATGTATTTTAATCAAGGGATGTGTGTTTTGGAGCAGATGCTGTTTTCTCAGAAGCTTTTAAAGTTTAAACGTGAACATAGGATTTGGAATTGAATTTTGGTGGTTATGAATTTTAGATGAGATATTTTATAGAAAATATTTAGATTGATTGTCATTATAATTACACGCCTTTTTAAAGCATGGTATTATACTGTTTTTTGGGTTATGTTTATAGCCTGATAATGTCCTTTGTATACAGAAGGATATATGGTGATGTCATTCCCCACTCGTCCTCCAAATGCTGCCATAAAATAGTCTTCTGTCCTCATTTAATTAGTGGCTTGATTTTAAAACAAAATCATACTTGAATGATCTTAAATAGGAGCTGGAAATGGCGTTTTTCATTAGAGTGCTTATGGGACGTACCTTAATAATGGGGTAAATATTATATGAGACAGTGAATAAATATAATACAACCTTTTATGCATTATGAGTTTTAAATTATGAGTTTCCTTCTTGTGTATTGTGTGCCATCTGATTAAATGTGTATTCTAGTCTTATTTGGAGATAAATCTTCAGTTTTTCAACTGTGAGGAAACCATGGGAACCCATAACATTTTATGTGAATTAATAAAACCACAAAGTACATAAATTATGCTACTAAAATACTCTTTTGTTCAATATATTTCAAAACTTAAACTGCCTTTAAAATGAGACTAAAAGAGGTGCTTCCCTGGTGGCGCAGTGGTTGAGAGTCCGCCTGCCGATGCAGGGGACACGGGTTCGTGCCTCAGTCCGGGAAGATCCCACATGCCGTGGAGTGGCTGGGCCTGTGAGCCGTGGCTGTGGAGCCTGTGCATCTGGAGCCTGTGCTCCACAATGGGAGAGGCCAAAACAGTGAGAGGCCCGCGTACCGAAAAAAAAAAAAAAGAGACTAAAAGATTCCTGTTTCAACATATATAAAATATGGTCATATTAGTTCTTTCAGTAATTTGGCTACAAGTTACAAAAAAGATTATAACTCTCTGGCCAGTATCAGATTTTCTGATGAGAAAATCACTTGTTTTGGGAGCTACCAACTTAAACTGCAGAAATTGGAATGTAAAATTTCATCATTTGACTGTAAAACATGTTAATCTTTTTCTCCATCTAGGTACCATTTACATTTACACCATTTGCAGAAAACTGATGATCGTAGGTCACTCTTCTAAGGTATGGAATTTACTGACAAAATATCTTCCCCTGTAATTCCTGGCTTTCTTAAGACTTTTGTTAGCATTGCATACTAAACAAAGAAAATTTGTGAATTATATAACAAAATTTAGTGAATTTACATAGGTTTACTGTTTTTAGTTTTCCTTTAATATGATCATGTAAAAATGTAGACAATAAAGTATTAATGAGAAGAAAGAATTTCTAAAATTGATAGGTATTTCTCCAGTGCCCTTCAGTCTCTCAAATTAGTCATAACTTGTCAATACGTTACTGAACATCCATCTGATAACTATATCTCTAGGGAGGGTGGCCATCCATTCTAGCTTGCCCAAGACAGTCCTGTTTTATGCCTGTTGTCCTGGAGTAAGTATTAATAGTGCCTACTTTCACTTTTAAAAATGTGCTGGTTTGGGTGGTAAACTATGGTTAGCCTGTTTATGTCTTGTTATGGAGCTTGGACTGCATTTTGCTTGAAGAGCTGGACTGTACTTATGGTCCAGACACTAGTTGGGTGAACAAACTCTTAAACTATGTCCCAGTTTTGAGCTGACTTTGTTTTACAGTAAGATTCTCACTGACCAGTACTTACTGCTTGGTTTCAGCTCGAGGAAGTGGCTGACACTTCTGTTGACTTCCTTACCATGTTGGTAGCACTTCTGTCTGCAGGAGACATTTACTCCCTGTGTTCACTGTCCAGTCATTGGAATGTAGGCCAAGAAGGGAAAATATACTCTCCTTGAGACCATGCTTGAGTTCTTTCTGGCATTTGCAACACTACTACTTTAGTCTTCTCAATTGCATGCAAAACCTTGCTCTGAATATTCTAACGCTTGGGACAGATATTTTTTCCTTATTTCCTCAAAACACAGCCAAGTATCTTAAAAGTTGACAATGCTTAAAAAATAGATAGAAGCAAAGATATTTGCATGCTTAATGGATAACATTAATTGGGTGTTCTCTCTCTGTTTTGTTCCTTGCATTTAAAAGCTCTATTACTGACAGTGACTTGAACAAACTCTCTGCCAGCTTTTTGAGTGTGACTTAAAATGAGGGGAGACTGTCCCATGTATAATGTAAATTTGGCCTACAGACTATTCCAATGATTCTCTATCCAGTTCCAGATGATTTCCTAAAAAGAATTTGCAATCTCCTGTTGCACTTGCTGTAGCAACAAATACTGCTCCGTGGAGCCATCATAGTTTGGTCTGCTTATAGCATTTGTCTGGCAAAACTTTGAAGGGCAGAGATGTCTGTGCCAACATTTAACTGTTATCGTTTGTACTTGTTAATGCTGAGAGAATTTTAATTTAACGTGATAGTCATCTTAAAATAATTTCTTATTTATACCCTTTGTAAGACATCTTCTTTCCCCCTCATATAACTTGAGTTTCTCTGACAAAATAAGGAAGGCCTGAAGGAGGATCGTTCTATGTCCCAATCTTGTGGGATGGGAGTGGGGGAGTGAGGAATGCAAGAATTTGGGGGTGGTGGGTGGCTGTACAGTTGGCACTTTCAGATCAGGGTGAAATTCTTTCAGTTTGTTCAGTATAATAAGTTTCAAGGAAATTAATTTTCACCCTGAAATTCACAGACCCACAGCTGACGAGTTGATTCCTGAGCTGAGACTATAAATGGACTCGATGGGTCCATTTAATGGGGACAGGCCCTTGGCAGTCCAGCCACGTCTGAATCCTCCTGATTCTGTAGCTACTTTAGAGTTCAAGTCTGTTATAGCAAAAGACAGAAGGAGAAACAGATGTGGAATCCTTAGGCTTTTCTTGATGTCACCCCAGAGCAATCTAAAGTCCTATTCCTATAGGAGCTGGGAATTATGATTACCACCACCATCACTGTCCTTTGTCGAATGACTGCTTATCATCTCTATGGTATGCTTCTAAGCACTTTCCCATATTATCTCATTTAATCATCACACCAGCACTTTGAGAAGGTGCCATCATTACCTTTATCTTATAGACGAGGAAGCTGAGGCTTAGAAAGGTTAATTCGCTCAAGGTCACACATCTAGTTAGAGATGTAGTGGGAGGCCAGAGCCAATGCCACCCTGTACTGCCTCTCCACACCATTAGCATAAGGCGTGTCTGTTGGCATATCCCATGACCCACCGTATTTTGGTTCATCTCTGCAAATGGAGGAGTTGTGTGGGAGCTCCTGATATAATGTTGAAATATTTTCTGACATGACTGAAGGCACCTGAAGACCAAGACTGGCCAGGGCTTTTCCCCGAATGGGAAGCACTTTTGTGCTGAGGCAGGTCACCAGCATAAGCTTAGCGAATGGAGGGAGGGCCGTTCTCTAAGCCTCTTTCCCTAAAGACATAAGACAGTTTGCTTTCCTTCATGGTAAAAGCTGCAGTTTCTTCTGAGGCATTTACAACTGTAGTATAGTACTCAGCAAGCATTAAAGAATTCAGTAGAATCTATTTATTCTAAGAAAATGTTGATTTCTGTTTTCCCTATTTACCAAACTGAAATAGTTTGGTAAAGTGTGTGGCTTGAACAGTGGTTGTCAGATCAGTCCACATATGGTTACATAAACTTCAAGTCCAGACTTTGAAATGCTTCTCGGTGTTTTCCGTCAAAGGGTATGAGTTGATATAAATGACGCTGCAGTGCCATCCTGTGGCTCAGCTGATTGTGTGTGTGTTTTTCCTACTTGACACCTGAACCATGCTTTTGCTAGGCTCCTGTAATATGGTTTTTCAAAGTTGCTTTTTTTTAATGAAGACAATAGTCCTCCTGAAATCGTCAAGTTTTTATTAATAGAAATAATTCAGGGGCAAGAAAAAATGCTACAAATTAAGAGGGTTTGTTTTTTTTTTTGGAAATGGCATTTCATCTTTAAAACCTGAATGATGGTTTCTCAGAGCCCTAAGTGGAATGATGGCTTTTCTCCTTTTTGTCGTAGTTTCCCTGTGTAGTGGGAAGAATCCTGCTGCCCTTGGGAATCCAGAGACCTGAATTTCAGCCCCAGTTCTGTCACTTACAAGCAGTTTAGTCTCTTGGAGTCAGATTAGGTTACTTTTAAGCTCCCTTCTGGCACTAAAATCTGTGATTTAGGGTCTTTGATGCTAAGTCTGAGGCCAAACCCAAACATCATGTGAACAGCTGTTCGCTGATGCTATTTTTACTTTGAAATGTGAAATTTCTAATACCAGGAATCCTGAGAGCTTTGGAAAGACATGGATATAAAGGGGGGGGGGAATTTATACATGGTTTAATTCCACCTCCCCCCAAATTCAACAACCTGAATGTAAAAATCCACAATAAGATTTCTGTGCAGCAGATACGAGGAATTCAAGAGTTTTGATGACTGTTAATTCCATATCAGTTGTGTGGCAAAATCAGCAAACGATGACAGCAGCAGCAACAAAAACAGCCATAAAGCGACCCCAGGCCAACTTAGTAGAGATATAGTCTCCAGAACCAGGGAGGGGGAGTTTCCTTTCACTATGGTCTAGTTATACACTTTAAAGGGACTTTGGCAACCTGGAGCAAAGCCGTGGAAGACCAACCATGATGGGAAAGGGAAGTGCAGTCCTGGGAGGTATAGAAGTGCTTGGGAATCTTTTTCCTGGAGAGAGAGCTGGGGGAGAGGGCAGGCTGCATAGGTGCTTTCAGATTCATGGAAGGCGGTGATTTGCAAGTTGAGTTTTGAGTGGTCTTGTGCTGTTCCAGAAGACATAACTAGGATGAATGCACCAGAGGTGTATCAAGGTGGATTGCATTTCAGATTAAAGAAGTTCATGTTTAGAATTGTCTTCTTATGCCACGTGGCATGTTCCTTGTTACTGGAGGTGGAAAGTCATGGGCGGGGAAGGTGTGGGACATCAGGTGGTGGTGCTAGTGATGTTGGGGAGGGGATGAAATTAGATAGATTTTCAACCCTTTGATCCTGTGATTACCTGAAGTAGGTCCATGTCTAGCATCATGAACTGAAACTTTTCAATGAAGTTCAGTCAGTCAGCAGAGATTTGTTGCATGTTTACTACATGCCAGATAAAATTCTGGGGGCTGGGGATACAGTGTGAACAAGACAGACAGGGCCCTTTCCTAAGGTGAACTTGCATTCTAGTGGGATGAGCTTACTTTCCCAGCAGATAGCAAAGAATATTACAAGTCTGTGTCAAACCCCGCTCTGCTTCCAACAGCCCCCTTTCCTCTGGACTCAGAATTGACGAGACGGTGGAGAGTTCTGGCTTTTCAGGCTTCTTTTTTCTTCTAGATGTCCGCTGAGCTGCTTGCACACGTGTTGTACACATTGTCTTTGAGGGCTCCAAAGATGGTAATAGGGTCTGAATGTTACCAGTGTTTCATCTGTTTTTACTGTTAAATGCTTTGTCAGTCTGATGGGTTTGCTTTATACATGTGAAGCTCCTGGACCTTTTTGATGATTTGCCTTTTCACATTGGGTTTGACTACTACAGACTTATTTTTCCTTAATTATTTCCTCAGTTATTGAAGGCTGAATTTGTGATTGGAAGAGGAGCTTTTTTCTGTTGTCCAAATTTATTATCATTATTTTCTTGAGAATCTAGACGACTTGTTAACGCTCCCTTGGTTGTTTCTGCTGACTTTAGGGTTGTTCAGTGAATTCATTGAATAGCACTTGGGAATATCTGCTAGGTACCTGGCACTGCTCTAGGTGCTGGGGATATAAACAAAAAAGGCACTGTTGTTATTTTCAAAGAGATCAGAGTAAGGTTTTGGAATCACACACAGGAGCATATTAATGCAACTGGATGTGACATATATATGTGTATGTAAGAATCTATGTAAATTGTATACAGTGTATAGATACACATCTATATACATACAGTACAATTACAGGAGAGGCAGAATTGAAGCAAAGGGCATTTCTCTTTAGGGATGTTAGCAGAGTCCTCTTCAACAGCTAGTTCTCTTTCCCCTGCTCTCCCTCCCCCTTCTCCTCCTCCTGTTCCTCTGTCTTCCCCATGCTCCCCCTTCCTCCTTCTTTGTCTTCATTGTCATTAGCAAAGCTAACACTTAGTATGTGTTTACTGTGTTCTAAGCACTTCGCATGTATTAATGAAAACAATCCTATAAAACAGTTACTGGTATACCTATTTTGCAGATGAAGAACCTGAGGCTCGTGGAGTTTAACTGTCCAAGCACCACTGCTAATAGTGGAGGTAGAGTTTCAGCTCAGTCTTATGAGGAAGGAGAGAACAGAGTGAGCAGAGATGCATATTTGGACCATTAAGATGTTTTGTGGAATGGAAAGTATTTTGGACCAGCTTTTAAGTATACTATGCAAGGTCAAGAGTAATGGGGGTGGGTGGGGGAAGGCAGGGACTAGGTTGTGCCCTGTAAATGCCCTATAAAGGAAGCAACTGCATAGCACAGGGAGATCAGCTCGGTGCTTTGTGACCACGTAGAGGGGTGGGATAGGGAGGGTGGCAGGGAGACGCAAGAGGGAGGAGATATGGGGATATATGTGTATGTATAGCTGATTCACTTTGTTATACAGCAGAAACTCACACACCATTGTACAGCAGTTATACTCCAATAAAGATGTTTAAAAATAAAAGCCCTATAAAGGGTTTGACTTTGTTATATAGGCAATAGGGAACCATTGAATGTTTAAAGCACAAGAGTGACACAACTCTATTTGCATTTTAGAAGGATAACTCTGGTGGATTAAGGAAGATGCTTAAGGAAGTGGGGTGTTTAAGAAGATAAGGAGACAAGTGAGGAAGTATCCCAATAGTCCTGGGAGACTGCTTTGTTAAGGCTGATACTTCCATGGATAGAATTTAGAATTTGATATTCTGAGATACTTTGCTCATAGATTCTTATTTCCATCCCAGTAATAGTTCTAATAGCAATATGTGGAGCAGAGACCAGATTCCTTCTAATGTTCAATCAAGTGAAGGCAATGCAGTCCATTCACCGTCTGAAATTTTATTTTTTTAAAATTTTTATTGGAGTATAGTTGATTTACTATGTTGTGTTAGTTTCAGGTATACAGCAAAGTGAATGTTACACATATACCTATATCCACTCTTTTTTTTTTAGATTCTTTTCCCATATAGGCCATTACAGAGTATTGAGTAGGCTATACAGCAAGTTCTTCTTAGTTATCTATTTTATAAATAGTAGTGTGTATGTGTCAATCCCAATCTCCCATTTTATCCCTCCCCCCTTATCCACTGTTGACCATAATTTGGTTTTCTACATTCATGACTTGACTTCTGTTCTGTAAATAAGTTCATTTGTACCCCTTTTTTTAAAGGTTCCACAGATAAGCTGTATCATATGATATTTGTCTTTCTGTGTCTGACTTACTTCACTCAGTATGACAATCTCTAGGTCCATCCATGTTGCAGCAAATGGCATTATTTTGTTCTTTTTTATGGCTGACTAATATTCTGTTGTATATATATACCACATCTTCTTTATCCATTCCTCTGTTGATGGACATTTAAGTTGCTTCCATGTCCTGGCTACCCTTTGAGGTTTTAGAATATTTTTTTTGGCTGCGTTGGGTCTTTGTTGCTGCACGCAGGCTTTCTCTAGTTGTGGCAAGCGGGAGCTACTCTTTGTTGCGGTGCTCGGGCTTCTCATTTGTGGTGGTTTCTCTCTTGTTGCGGAGCATAGGTGCATAGGCTTCAGTAGTTGCAGCTTGTGGGCTCAATAGTTGTGGCTTGTGGGCTCTAGAGCGCAGGCTCAGTAGTTATGGCACATGGGCTTAGTTGCTCCGCAGCATGTGGGATCTTCCCAGACCAGGGATCAAACCTGTGTCCCCTGCATTGGGAGGCAGATTCCTAACCACTGCGCCACCAGGGAAGTCCCTAGAATATTTTCAAAGAAAGGAAAATATTGACAAAGTTAACTGCAGAATACATATCATCAAATAGTGTTTCCCAGTTTCAAATAGTGTTTCCCAGGGCTTTATGGGAAAAATATGTCCAAAAAGGATTATCACTGGGATTGTGGGGAAAAGTTCTTTAACTGTAGATAGAATAGCACAAGAGGCTCTTACATATATTCCAACGGATGGGCCAATAACAATGGTGACCCTTCCCCAAAATTTTGTTTCAGTTTGTACCTTCGGAATAATTACACTGGTAATAGGCATTATTTATGGGCAGCTTACATTGAATCAAAATCATCCTAGTGTGTCATGTACATTATCTCCTTCCCATAATAATACTGCAGTGATGTGCTAAAATATCCATTTTATAGATGAGAAAATTGAGGTCTGGAGAAGTAAAATGACACAGATACTAGGTGTTAAAATTGGAACTGAAGCCCAGGTCTTTTTGATTCTAATCTTGGACCATTTCTGCTAAGTATCACAGGCCCCAGATTGTAAGCCTTTCCTGTTTTTCCCTACCCTGTTATGCCAGTTTATTTTCAGAATAATACATTGGTTTGAGACCAGCTGATAACAATTGCATTGTTGGAATTAGCTCCTAGACTACTGTTGACACTTGATAAATGTTAATAAAAATAAGCTGAGTTCATAGGATTTTAGGAGCTAAGAAGGAAGACGTTCTAAAATGGCTAACTCGAGATTTTGAGTTCTTGAGATAATTCTTTTACTTTTAAATGCTTATTATTTTTTTTTTTTTTTTTTTTTTTTTTTGCGGTATGCGGGCCTCTCGCTGTTGTGGCCTCTCCCGCTGCGGAGCACAGGCTCCGGACATGCAGGCTCAGCGGCCATGGCTCATGGGCCCAGCCGCTCCGCGGCACGTGGGACCTTCCCGGACTGGGGCACGAACCCGTGACCCCTGCATTGGCAGGCGGACTCCAAACCTCTGCGCCACCAGGGAAGCCCTAAATGCTTATTTTTTAAATTGACTCATTATTTGTGGTGCTTTTAGTTTAAGTAGTCAGCAACTTGGGCTCACCACTCATAATTTGATAACATTAAATGAAAATCAGCATTATTAGCTTAAAATGAAAAGACATTCTATTGTGCCCTTTTTCTGTCTCAGGCCTTGGAATATCTCCTGTGGGCCAGTGTATGTATGGAATCCTCGGTCCCACTTCTGTCCATCAGGTACTTGACGTGGAGAGCTACTCTTTACACCGCTGTCTGCCAATGCTACTATGACTGCCAGGCTGGTGTTCACGGAGAGGTACGCTACTTTTAACTCTGTGGATGCCAGTATTTAAAAATACAACATATTCAGCATTTTTTTCTTTAGATGAGCGGCAAGAAAACAAACAAAACCCAAAGAATTGCAGTGAAGCAAAGACAAAAGTCCCAGGCTTTATTTGCAGAAATTTGCTTGACTTCTCCATTCTGTTGGTCTCTCGCTTCACTTCCTGTTTCCCCCTTTATTCTCTATTCAGTTCTACCGTCTTTACTCCTTTTCTGAATCAGATCTCTGATATCTTCCCTTCCTTATTGAATTCTTGTATGCAAGCTACTTTCTTTCTCTGTTTAGTTACTGTGTTCCATGCCACCTACCATCCATTTGTCTTGCTTTTCTCTGCTTCCTACCACCATTTATTTAGTATACTCTATTTCTTACTTTTCCTCTTTTCCTATATATATTTTTGATTGAATATTTGAACTATAACTTAACTGGTTGGGGCTTCTATTGGTCTATGCCACACCTCTGTGCAGATGAAAACAGGTACTCTCATTATGGTATGTGGTACTTGGCTTGTCAGTGGATGGGGTCTTGGTGAGAATTAGAAACAGGCACACTTTCCTTTGGGCGAACCTGTCCCTGCACCAGTGTGCATAGCTTGGTGAGTACAGGGTGAGTTGGATTTCAGCAGGAGAACAGCTTAATACAGCCCTTGTGGGATACTTTTTCTAGCCTAGAATACATTCTAGAAACTGCTCACCATATATGCGTAGTTTTAGTGTACTAGTGGTGGCATGTTTCTATAGCTATTAAATTTATCAGGGATCGAAATGTTTGCGTAGTTTTGATCATTTGATTCCTATTGGAATTTTTTCTTATTGGAAAATGTAACCCTTTATGTTACTATTGTGTTCTAGAAGCATCTTCATGAAAAATCATAAATTATAAATAAAGTACTTCAAAGAACTAGTAAAATAAATTGCATGAATTGAACTTGTTTTGCTGTTATTGCTAAAGAATTATAATAATGGTGAGCTGATTAAATAAGCTAGCCTGCTTCCTTTCCTCATATATTAATAAATACTTCCTATATGTTGGGTACTGGAAATCCAAAAATGAATAAGACCCTTTAAGGACCTCACAATTTAGTAGACAGTGTGAAAAATTGAGTAGATAATACAGCTTGTTTTGGTAGAAAGGTTAGAATTTGACAAGAGCACTGAGGAGGGGTGTGTGTGTGTGTGTGTGTGTGTGTGTGTGTGCGCGCGTACGTGCGTACGATGCCAGAGAAGTGATCATCTGTATGAAGCTGCTGTTTAGCCCAGAATTTGACTTTCCTTACTTTTTGAATTAATTCATAAAGTTAGTATATCCAACATTTTATTAACTTTAGACTTACAGAAATTAGTGGTGCTTCTCGGGAATGATTGACCGGATAGCTACCATGTTCTAAAGAATCAGCCTCAGCATAGAGTTTAATTCACCAATTAAATCAAATGTCTGGGAGAATAAAACATACTGCCTTGATACATTTTTAATCACTATACTCTAACTACTATGAATTAAATTTATTTTAATTGCATGTAGGCATTTGCTCGGCGTGCTTTGGCTAAAATTGATGAGTTAAGGCAACTGGAATTAATGAGTTCCTCACAGTCACAGGAAGAATCCAGAGGATATTATAGAGAGGCCACGATAAAGGTATAAAAATTTCATGAAATAACAGAAATTTACTGTACTCTACAAATGATTAAGTACTTAATATTAGTAGTTGAGAAGTACATCCCACTGTTACTTCATATGTAATTCTTCTTTTTGAGGCAGATGGCAGTCATGATCTTCAAAAGGGGAGTATTCGAATCTAGAAGAAAAAACAAAAGTTTCTTTAGACCAAATATAAGAGTTAACCTAAGGGAAGCACAAACTGTAAGTCTCAGAACGTCTTCTCTGTTTTAGACTCTTTTTGCAGTGCGTTTGTGTTATACCTCTCTGTCTTTTAAGCCTAGACACTAAGTATTAAATCCTGCCCCCTAATCCCTGCACCAGTGGCAAATAGAAGAATGCCTTCCCAATTTGGACGCGGCCTTGCTTCATCCCTTTCTCAAAGCTTTTGTACCTTCGCACAATCCCAGTTTTGTAACATGAAAGGCCAAGAATCTGAAGAGCCTGGGAAAGGTTCAAATGCACAGGCTTCTGAGTGGTGCTGCAGAGGCCTTTTGACCACTTGGTGTCAGCTTCAAAGGCATTGAGGATGGAGAAGAGGTGGAGGCACCTTTTCTTATCAGCTTCTGGTTTCACCTTTGGGAGCGTTTAGTGTCTACGTTTATACTGGAGCAGCAAAAAACCCCCATGTCTCAGTGGCTTAAAGCAATTTATTTCCCACTGGAGTCAAACATTATTATAGTTATCAGTAGCTCTGCTCATGACCGATGCTCAGGGCCAGGTTGAGGAGCAGTCCTCATTTGGAAAATTGCCGGGTCGTTCTGCCAGAGGGCACCTAAGAGAGCTCTGGAGGACCTCACACAGGCAGTGATGCTCAGCATGGAAGTGACAGCAGCCTCCTTTCTAACATATTCAGAACTCCTCACATGGCCCCTCTTGGCCACAGGTGTGTTTGGCCAACAGCACTAAGGGCTCCCAGGGAGAGGAGTGGGACATAGATATGCCTGTGGGATCCCCTGCCCTTTCTCCCTTCTGCCTTTCTCCTTCTCCCACTGTCTTCTCCCTGGCCATTCTGAATCTCAGTGTTCCTTAAGTCCCAGCTTTGTATTTCTTTGAAGTGTTCCCTGATCATTCTAGACAGTTGTAAACTCTCTTTTGTGAGCTTCTTTGGGACTGAAAATGAAAGTGAGGGGGAAGAAAATGAGCACTTTCTGACAGAAGAGTAGTAGAATCTCAGAACCTGGAAGGAATTTTAGAAATCATTTGGTTCAGTCCTTTTCTATTACAGACGGGGAAAATAAAGCCCAGAGTATTTAAGCCAGCTGCTGGTGGCACCGGAACCAGAACCCAGGTCTCTAGCTCAGTGTATTCTAACTACTCCAGTGACTGCCATTCTCTTTCCTCATTTCTTCTTATAATATTTGAGAGGAATTCTCTCTCTTTTTTTTTTTTTTTTTTTGCGGTACGCGGGCCTCTCACTGTTGTGGCCTCTCCCGTTGCGGAGCACAGGCTCCGGACGGCTCAGGCTCAGCGGCCATGGCTCACGGCCCCAGCCGCTCCACGGCATGTGGGATCTTCCCGGACCGGGGCACGAACCCGTGTCCCCTGCATCGGCAGGCGGACTCTCAACCACTGTGCCACCAGGGAAGCCCTTTTTTTTTTCTTTTAAATAAATCATATTTAAATACAAATATTATTTGGACATGGTAGCTTTCTATTGCTACTTAGTGCCTCTGAGATAAATTGAGTACTGATCCCAGGCATGTAGTTCGTACCTCCTTTTAAATCATATCCCTTATTGACCAGTGGTATGTAATTGGTGGGGGTGGTAGCTTGCCAAATTATAGACAATTCCTTGGATGAGCTGTTGAATAGCCTGCATCTGATATTGTTAAGTAGTAATGCTATATATAGTGTTCGTTAGAGAGCAGGAGGCATATTTTGCAGAATGTTCTGCTTTAAATTTATGAAATCGTTTTACTGTTTCTACAAACGAAAGTATTTCAGTGTGCGTTAAATCTATTTTACAGAAAATTTCTGAGTTCATAGGACAGTTGTTAACTCACAGTGAATCATTTTGACTTTCAAAGGATTGTTTTATAAGACTGCTAATTCAGACTTCTAGTGATTGACCATTTAGTGATTCATTCAATACATATTTTTAAAGTACCTGCTCTGTGAACAAGATACGTAGAGGTTACCTTCTAGTGGAAAAATTACATAATAAATAAATAAGTAAATTATAGCTTGTGATAAGAAGTAAGAAGGAAATAATGGTGGTGATTAAATGAGTTACATGTAAAGCCCTTAGAATGTTCCTGGCACATGGTAGGTCCTCAGTTGTATGAGCTATTACTATTTATTTTTCATTCATTCATTCAGTAGCCATGTATCGAAGGCCTACTGTGGTTCAAGAGTGGTGGCACATAGAAAAGATGAAGTCGAAGTTCTTTCTTTCTTTCTTTTATTTATTTATTTTTTGGCTGTGTTGGGTCTTCATTGCTGCACGCAGGCTTTCTCTAGCTGTGGCGAGCAGGGGCTACTCTTCATTGCAGTGCGCAGGCTTCTCACTGCAGTGGTTTCTCTTGTTGCGGAGCTTGGGCTCCAGGCACGCGGGCCTCAGTAGCTGTGGTGCACGGGCTCAGTAGTTGTGGTTCATGGGCTCCAGAGCGCAGGCTCAGTAGTTGTGGCGCATGGGCTTAGCTGCTCTGCAGCATGTGGGATCTTCCCAGACCAGGGCTCAAACCCGTGTCCCCTGTGTTGGCAGGCAGATTCCTAACCACTGCGCCACCAGGGAAGCCCTGAAGTTCTTTTTTGAATGGCTTTGGAATAACAAGCGGGATTTGATTAGACAGGGAGAAGCGGGGAAAACATTCTAAGTAAAGGACAAGAGCATCAACATAGCTTGGAAGCAAAAGTAAGCAACGACTTTTGGTGGACAGTGAGACAGTGAGAAACTGAGCTTGAATGGGGTGGATGTATTATGTTGGGGAATTAACATAATACATCTTATGGCACCGATGGCATGGAAGCCATGGTGTTTAGGGTTGGAACTGACTGCATGGGTTATATCATTCAGCTTCTCATCCATCTTGACAATTTAAAAGATGGTTTAGTATACTCTATGCAGTACATGTACCAGGATTTGTCTAATACTTTTTATTACTAGTAATTTAGTTGTTTTCCCATTCTTTGCTGTTATAAATATTGCTGTAATCAACATCTTCAGGTATATTATTTTTTCCTTCTTTTATTTCCTGTGGGTAAAATTCAAGGTATAGAATTTGAATAATGTTACAAACATTTTTATTTCTCTTGATATATATTGCCAAATCGATTTCCGAAACAAGTACTCCAAGGTGACAGCCCACATGTACCAATTCCACCACAGGCTATTATCATTTTGATATTATTATTTCTTAATTTTAAAAATAATTCAGTTTTCATAAAGTGGCTTGTTTTAACTATTATTTTGATCCAACTTTCCCTTATATTTGTGTTTACTCTTTATATTTTCTTTTCAGATGAATTATCTTTTATAGCTTTGACCATTTATCTACTAGAGATTTTAATTTTTAAAATGTATTTGAATAGGCTCATTTCTTTTTTCATTATGCCTACAGGTTTTTTTTGAATTTTATTTTTTTATACAGCAGGTTCTTATTCGGTATCTATTTTATGCATATTAGTGTATATATGTCAATCCCAATCTCCCAGTTCATCCCACCACCAGGCTTATTGTTTTTATAGAGATTAATATTTTGCTTGTCATACTTGACAATCCAGTGGGTTTTTTTTTTTTGCAGTACGTGGGCCTGTCACTGTTGTGGCCTCTCCTGTTGTGGAGCACAGGCTCCAGATGCGCAGGCTCAGCGGCCATGGCTCACGGGCCCAGCTGCTCCGCGGCATGTGGGATCCTCTCGGACCGGGGCACGAACACATGTCCCCTGCATCGGCAGGCGGACTCTCAACCACTGCGCCACCAGGGAAGCCCCAATCCAGTGTTTTTTTAATTGCGTTTCCTTTAAATATTTTTTTGTAGGTCTTTTAAATATTTATATTTTAAAATCTTTTGCTTGTTATTCATCTATAGCTATGGTAAATCTATAGCTCTAGTTCACTTTTTGCTAGTTTTTCTAGGATATTTTAAAAAACAGTTTCACTGTAATTTATTTACGTTTTACCATTTCATTTTGAATACTTCTAATTATTAGAAAGTTTATTATGCTGTTTAAATATAATTTTTTAAAGCTCTGTTTTAACCCACAGCAAACATCTTAGAAGAAACCCTGACGTCTGTTTGTAAAGCAAGAGAGGGCAGGGCATGAAGCTTAAGCTTTACTGAGGTTTTTAACATGTCAGTTAACCTAAGGGTTGAAATCACATGGAAGCTAATGAGCAGGGAAGTTTTTGTTTGGGGAAAAAAAGTCCAAAGCAGCTTTATCCCTGCTTTTGCTTTTCCGTCTTTCTGACTTTGCCCCAGGAAGAGGAATGGAGCAAGGAAATTGTGGGAAATATGGATATCCTCTAACTGGACATGGATTCTAGAAAAGCCAACTAGAGCTACCTTTCTTGTTTCCTGGTAATCTAAGTACAGAGAACAGGTCATTTGTCAGAGAGAAGACTAAAGTGTGGAGGCAGGCCATCTGCTTGGGGTGAAATCATTCTGGGCCAACACAAAGCACAGTGGCTAGGGATTTGCACGTGGCTCTAACTGGCTCTGGCTTACTTGTATACAGCTGGTCAACTCTTTTTTAGAGTTAGCTACCATAAGACCTGTTATTTATACTATAAAATAGTGTTTCAAATTTGGGTTTGGGGACCTTCTGCACTAGAATTACCTCCAGTGTTTACTAAAAATGTCCCACCGAGACTCACTGAATCTCTGGAGATTTGGTCTGTGAATCTAAAAAGAGCTCCTGAGAGATTTTGAGGCAACCGAAGTTTGAGTATCAGTTCCTAAAGGCTGTCATGGAGGTACTACACACCATATAGAGACTGATGCTGCCGTTTATTAATAAACAGCCTTTTTAGGCTGCTCTGGAAACACAAACATATAAAGAGATGGTGACGTTTTTGATGTAATGGCAGCATGACATAAATAAACTTTAATAAAGTCTGGAGTGACACCTCAAAAAATGAAAACCATAAAAGCAGCCATCTCTCATCAACAGACCAACCACTCTCTCTTTTAGCGTTAATGAAGCACACCTTACTTGTCTTTGCCTTATACTGTCAAACATCGCGGAACTTTTAAAAAGTGAGCTGTATTTTTTTTTTTTTAATTCCAGTTGCTGTGGCCACGTACTGTCACAGAACAGTTGTTGGATGAGATGTTTGATAGCACTGCATCCCGGTTTCTGGCTGTCTTGGAGGCTCTCTCTGACTCAAATCGGCGAACACTACAAACTGGACCTGTTGTTACAGATGAAGTAGAAGTTCGTGATGTTGTCTCAGAACTGTTTATAGCAGGAAAAGAACTTTTAATAAGTAAATATGTTGTTAAAATAATATTTTATGGTAGAACATGAATAACAAAAATTTTAGCACGGTAGTCCATACCTAAGAAACTGATACCGATTTTTATTGATCTTGAATTCAGCAACCTTGCTAGACTCAATGGATAATTCAGATAATGTATTAGTAGATTTTCTTTTGGATTTTTTATGTATACAATCATATGATCTGTGAATAATGACAATTATGTTTCTTTCCAATTCTTAACCTTTTAATTTCTTCTTTCTTGCATTTCTTGACTTATTTTGCACTGGATAGGCTCTCCAGTAAAACATGGGATGGAAGTGGTGATAGCAGATATCCTTGTCTCATTTATGATCTCAGATGGAAAGCTTTCAGTATTTTATCATTAATTTTGATATTTGCTGAAGGATATTTTTAGATACCCAGTTTGAGATTAATGAAGTTTCTTTTATTCTTGGTTTAATAAGAGTTTTGTATGTTTTCAATCCTGAATATTTGTTGAATTTTATCAAAACCTTTTTTACGGGTTTATTGAGATTTATTGAGTTAATCGAATGGATTTGTCTTTTATTTCTATTAATGTGGTACATTACATTGATTGCTTATCTAATTTTTAATTACTCCATATTTTTGGAATAAACTTAATCTGGCAGTGAGGATTATCCTTCTGATATATTGCTTGATTTTCTTGCTAGTGTTTAATATTTCTGCTTCTCTGTTCATGAGAGAGATTTCCTTTCTTATAATATCCTTTTTGGGTTTTGCTCTCAAGGTCATGTTGGCCTCATAATAAGAGTTGAGAGTTCTGCCCTCTTTTTCTATTATCTGGAGGAGTTTGTGTCAGATTTGTGTTATTTCTTCTCAAATGTTTGAATTTGCTGGTGAAGGCATTTGGACCTGGAATTCTCTTTGTGGAAATGTTTTTAACTATGGATTACATTTCTTCCATAGATATAAAATGATTTAGAATTTCTTTTCATTTAAAAAAAATCTTCTGTTTGGTAAATAGTACTTTGATTTTATCTATATTTTAAAATTTTCATAAAATTGTTTGTAACATCATCATGATCATGTAAGTGAGCTTAGGCTGTGCGTGTGTGTGTGTGCATGTGTGCACCCATCTGAGGTCAAGGAGCCTCTGTGCTGCAGTTTGGGCTCATCTTTTCCTCACAAGGAAGGTACGAGATCTCAGAGGAGAATTCTCTTGACTTCCTTCACCCACACCTGAAAATTTACCTTCATCCACTGTCTGTCATTAAAGTGGAAGGAATGTTCCTTCTCTTCCTCTTTAGGTCTTTGGGCCTAATTTCTGCAGACTGCCCTTCATCCCTATCCAGCTTCCTCCCCTGTATTTCTTCCTCTTGTTAGAGTCAGATTTATTGAAGGAGTTGTCTGTTTTCACTGTCCCAGATTCTTTCCTTCCTGCTTGTACTTGGCGGTCTTCTGTCATGGACAGAGAGTGTCAGGGACAACCTCCTTATTGTTCAGTTTGAAAGTCAGTGTTTTTCTTCCCTTTGCTCTCTGTAGTATTTGTTGCTGTTGACTACTCCTTTCTCTTTAAACGCTCTCCCTTGCAGCCTTTGCTCCCGCGGCCCTTCTCTTACTTGTTGGGCTTCCTTGCTGCTCTGTCCTAGGCAGCCGTCTGTTGCGCATTTACTGTGGATATGTAATGATGACTCTAAAGCTATACCCCTATTTGAGATCTCTTTTCCGAGCTCCCAGTCTGTAATCTGTAGCTGTCTGTTTCACTAGTCAACTCTTGCTAATCCTCTCTTTTTGAGATTCCATGTTCCTCCCTCTGGGGTGGCCTTCCCTGACCGACCTCCTACTCCAAACCTCTGTCCGATGCCTTTCTTACTTGTCCACACAGTGCCAAGGTATTTGCCCCCTAAGATTCCTTGTTGCCCCCACCTGCGTGTGAGCTCTGTGAAGGTAGGGGTTGTGTTTGCGTCTTTTCTGTTGTTTACCTAGCCTGGCAGTGTCTGACATTTAATACTTAGTAAATATTTCTTTGCACAAATGACATCCAGACCCCTCTCTTTCTTTTTCTAGTGTCAAATACCAGTGCAGATGGCATGCTTGATTTTCCAAAGTCTTCTCTTTTGGAACTTATTATAAGAAGGAAAAATGTTATTTCTGTGGATGCTGCTGTAAAATTTATAAAACTAGCTTTTACTTATGAGGAGTGGAGTTTATTTGAATCTGTAGCTGGGCAGCTTATTGATTTTCTCCAGGTAATATATGCAAAATAGTTACTTTGTTTTTATTTTATTCACATGACACTGAAGTAATTAATCGTGGGATATACTTTTCTTAGAGGCAGGATGATCCAGAGTTCAAGAAAGCAGAGAAAGATTTAATTCTTCTTCTTGCAATAGAACCTTTAATCAACGTAAAGAGAAACAAAGGTTTGATCTTTCCCCTCGAAAACTACAAAGGAGGTCAAGTTTACGGTAAAAAAATTGCTCTTCATGGTGAGTATTTGTTTTTAAAGATGACTTTATATGCTCTCTACAGGTGAGGTGAGAGAAAGAATGTTCAAGGCAGAGGGAGCAGGAAGTGTAAAGGCCCTGAGTGAGAGTGTGCTTGATTGTTGAAAGAATAGCAAGGAGGCATGTAGGGTTGGAGTGTGCTAGTGGTGGTGCTGGCATTTGAGAATGCGGTAGGAGGTGAGCTCAGGGAAATAGCTGGGTGCCTGGTCTGGCGGGTTCCTAGGCCTTATAAGGATGCTGGATTTTATTTCGAGTCATGGTTTTGAGTAGAAGAATGAGGCTCTACTTAGCTGCTGCCTTATCAGTGAGAGGCCAGCAGGGCAGCAAATCAAATCTGTCAGTTCACTTTGGTAAGGGAAGGGTTGGTGGTCTCCTCTCTGTTTCCAGCATGCAGAGTTTTCCATTCTAAAACTTTTTACGTCTTAAGAGTCATTGTGTATATAATTGAAAATCTGCAGCCTCTGTTTTTTAGAGAATTATTTAATCCTATACTTTTATGTTTTATCATATTCTTAAGGCATTGAATGGCTGCTAAATTGTGGTAAATAATTTGTACCAAGTAATGATGCCTTTTGTTTTTTCTTCTAATGGTTTCTGAATAGATACCTTTGTTATTTTTATTTCAACTGCCCTATATGTTTTAATATTATAAACCTTCTCAATTCCATTATGGACATAGTTGGCATACAGATTGCAGATTAATGAAAATATTAATAGTCCATTTTAATTGAATTAGAGCCTACTTAGATTAGTTTTCACACAGAAGCATTTAAAGTGTCTTATTGATATACTATTTGCCCAGATATCATTTATGTCACTTTTGTAGAATTTCTGTGTTTCTATGCCTTTTCTATTTGAAATTTTGTAACGAAATTTTTTGTTTCATTTTCCTGTATTTTATAAATTGAGATACTTCTGTGAAGACTTGTGGATATTCAGAAGACATTTTCCATTTGGCGGCAACCTTGTATTCCTGTGTCTGTGGCTCTCCACAGGTGAAAAAGCTATTTTGGATAATTTGTAATAGCGTCAAAGGAGGCTCTTTTGCTTAATTTAAAGCCAGATTTAAAAATCACAGGAATTTCACCTTGCTGAAATTCTGTATTGTTTAATCATTAGAAGAAGAGATCAATTTATACCCTGACTTGTAATTTTAAATTTGTTTTTATTATTGTCATCATTTTGGGTGTCAGTCTCTTCCTTCTTGGGAAATTCCAAGGCTAGCTATATATATATATATTTTTTTTTTGCCAGATTTATTCTTAAACTTAAGACTCGTTCTAACATGATTTTCTTATTTTTTTCTTGTATATATGTATAGTTTTTCTTCTTTCTTGCATTTTTTTTTTTTTTTTTTTTTTTTTTTTTTTTATGCGTTACGCGGGCCTCTCACTGTTGCGGCCTCTCCCGTTGCGGAGGACAGGCTCCGGACACGCAGGCTCAGCGGCCATGGCTCACGGGCCCAGCCGCTCCGCGGCATGTGGGATCCTCCCAGACCGGGGCACGAACCCGTGTCCCCTGCATCGGCAGGCGGACTCTCAACCACTGCGCCACCAGGGAAGCCCCTCTTGCATTTTTTAAAAACATCTTTATTGGAGTATAATTGCTTTACAGTGGTGTGTTAGTTTCTGCTGTATAACAAAGTGAATCAGCTATATGTATACCTACATCCCCATATCTCCTCCCTCTTGCTTCTCTCTCCCACTCTCCCTATCCCACCCCTCTAGGTGGACACAAAGCACTGAGGAGATTAGCTATATTTCTAATGATGAAGGAAATGAGGCAGTGGTTTTAGTGAGAGTTAATATTCTTAAAATACTGTTTTCCAGTCCCTGAGTACAAAGTCTGGTTATTATTTGGAGTCACTTAGCACACAATGGCCAGTATTTAGAAATGATGATTTGTGGGTATGGATATTTAACAAAACTAGTATAGTACTGGTTTTAAACGGAATTCCAGGGACCCCCCCCCCGCAACCAGAGCTTCTTTGAGGCTCCTCAGGAGCCAGCTTTAGGCCGTAACACCCTAAGCTGTTCCTATTAGTTTTTGAGATTCTGAGGGAATTTCCTTTGAAAATTTGGTTTTACTGTTATAAAAAAATGTTTGAAAACCACAATTATAGAGCATTATATTAACTATTGTTCAGGCAAGTGAAACACAGTAAGGGACTCGAGAAGTTCCACTCTTATAATATTTTCTATTCCTTCATTTATTAGTTTGTTATAACCTGTGACAGGTGTTTAATTTTTGAAAGAAAGGTATTTGATAGCAAATATACTTATTATCGTGGGCAAACCAAACCAAAAAATTCCAATCAAGGCTGAAAAGTGCATAAAATTTTCATCTTTCTGCTTTTTAAAAAACCATGTGTATCTTAGTTCAGTTCAATTCAGTAAACATTTTTTGAGCTCTGTTATGTTTCCAAGCACTGTACTGAGGTCCCGCATATGTGAAATAAGGCTTAGAGCTGCCCCAAAGGAGCTCGAGGTTTGATATATTTTAATCATAAACTCATTATCTTTCTAGTTCATATACAGTGAATAACTTTATTTTCCTTTTGGAAAGAGCCAAAGTAACTGAACTGAGAGGAGATATACTTGATTTGGGTCATCTGTTGATATCCAGTGTGATGTTCAGTTTAGTTCCTTCATGTCTCTCTTTTCTTTTTGTTCATGACCTTTCCCAGCTCCCCATTCCCTTTCCCCTTATTAGTTTCTCCACCTCTCCATTCTTTATTATTATTTATTTATTTTTGGCTGTGTTGGGTCTTTGTTGCCGCACACGGGCTTTCTCTAGTTGGCGGCGAGTGGGGACTACTCTTCATTGCGGTGCGCGGGCTTCTTATTGCTGTGGCTTCTCGTTGTGGAGCACAGGCTCTAGGCGTGCAGGCTTCTGTAGTTGTGGCACGCGGGCTCAGTAGCTGTGGCTCATGGCCTCTAGAGCTCAGGCTCAGTAGTTGTGGTGCACAGGCTTAGTTGCTCCACAGTATGTGGGATCTTCTTGGACCAGGGATTGAATCGTGTCCCCTGCCTTGGCAGGCGGATTCTTAACCACTGCGCCACCAGGGAAGTCCCTTCTTTATTATTTTAATACCAAAATTTTAAAAAGAAAGAAGTATATACACACTTCAAATCTGGATGAAACTGGTAGGTTTACATAACTTGCCTAAAAGTATTTGGAACTATTCTTTTTAGAGAGGTCAAGTAGCCTAGAGCAGTTAAGAATGAGGTCTCTAGAGCTAGACTTCTTGGGTTTGAATCCTGGCTCTTCTATTTTCTTTCATTTTATCTTATGTAAAACCACTTCATCTTGTTGTGCTTCAGTTTGCTCATCTGTAAAGTGGGGATGATAGTAATAGTACTCACTTCATAGGTTGTTATGAGGATTAAATGAGCTGGTATATGTCTTAGACTATTTGAGCTTCTATAACAAAGATACCCTAGACTGGTTGGCTTACACAACAAACATTTATTTCTCACAGTTCTGGAGGCTGAGAAATCAAGGCATCATCTGCCTCCTGGTTCATAGATGGCTGTCTTCCTGCTGTGTCTTCACTTGGCAGAAAGGAGTCTCTCACTCTCTTTCTGGGGTCCCTTTTATAAGGGCACTATTCTCATTTATGAGGGCCCCACCCTCCTACCAGTTGCCTCCTAAAGGCACCTCCTAATACCATTGCTTTGGGAGTCAGGAATTCAACATAAGAATTTTGAGTTGACACAAACATTCAGTTCACTGCAATAAGTATAAAGCTCTGAGAATGTTGCCTGGCACACATTAAATGTTGTATACCTATATCTCTATATCTTACTGTTCTTATCAATTTACTTTACCACTTTTGTTTTCAGAATGCTCAGCCTGATAAAGAAATCGTTGTGGACATGATAATGTTCCTGTGGCAGAAGTGCAAAGTAGGAATTCAGCGGGTCAATGTGTCTGGAAATGACTATGCAAAATTCACCCAGAAAATCAGTACTAATAAAGTATTCCTTTTTGTTTCTCTTCATATGCTTTTTGTTATTGCTAATTTAATTTGTGATGCACATTTCAAACCTAAATTTTCCCTATTTACCCACCCTCATAATTATCAATACTATTCTTTAAATGTAGTGGTGAGTGAGCCTTTCCTTTAAGTGTATTCCCTGCACTTCTGCCTCAATTTAATTTTGGGAAGCAGGGACGTGTTTCAGGTTTTTAAGGGAGGAGTAAATACAGTATGTTTAAGGTTATATGAACTTGGATATATTCATTAAGAAGGTTAATAATAGAAAATACAAGTAAGGAATTTCAGTTTTTTTGGTAATAATATCAATAGTATATTTTTGAGCTCTCTCCTTTGGAAAGGAGAAAGTTGAACAGGTGAATATTATAACCTGGAAACTTAGGAGAGAATATTTTAACAGAAACACAGTCTTCTATGATTCTGAGGCCTCCTAAGATTAGCTACATAAGGTTGCATGGGCATGATTTTATCATATAGTTTAATAAACTAATGATGTGGGTGCATAAATGTTTTCTCATTTTAGCTCCCAAACCGTCATGGCTAATTTTATGTGCTAAGCTTTGGGGTTATAGACATGAAAGACAGCTTCCAAGGCACCCAGCATGGAACTTGAAACATCTGCTTCCCCCTCACTATTTTGGATGCCTTTGATAGTGATCTTAACCGCTGCTTTTTGAAGGGAGAATGAGAATTTTGAAGATACAGATAATCTTCACTGATATATATATATATATATATATATATATTTATATATAAACCATATGATAAATTTTCCATTATGGCTATAGATATGCAGACTATAAGCTTAAGTAAATCTTCTTTGTGAATTTATATCAACAGATAGATCATTAAATATCATGTTGTTAGGATTATTGATCTTTATATTATTTATAATTAAGATCAACTAATAAGGAGTACCTGTATAGTATTCCATATGATTAGAAGATGGTGATTTCAAGGAAGTACTAAGTTACAAAATGTGACTCTTTCTACAATGTAGTTACTTTCAATTGATTATACTGTGTATTTTCTCTTTTTAGTGGGTTTATCTTCTGTGGCAGATAAATGAAATAATTCACTGCTATAAAATGGAAGACATTGATGTTGTGGTGGTGGCAGAGGTCGCATTACGATTAAGTGAAATATTGGAGTCTTTAGGAAACCCAAGAAGAAAATTTAAAAAATTTCTAGGTAAAATATTGAATGAAAAAATATGAGGTCATTAATATATATATACATATGAATATATAAGTATAAATCGTACTACTGGTTAACATCTGTTTATGGAAACTAGGCATTTCAGTATTGTGCTTCAGTGATGATTTATAATCAAAGATAGAAATGATATAGGTTTGACCAAGTTGATGTTAAAAAAAGGTCATATGCTCTGTGGTTCAGTGGCAGATGAAACTCTTTGTGTCTTGTCTTCACTCAGATGTTTCCCTTCTCCGTTCCTCATGTCCACCTACCCCTGTCTCTCTCCCTCCCCCATTCTTCCTTTTTTCTTTTCTCTCCTCCCTTTTATCCTACTCCCTCCCCTTCCATTTCCCACTAGAGTGATGCTTCATGAAGGAAGAGAGCGTGTTCAGGTCACCGTTTTATCCTTGGTACCAGCACATTGCCCGACACAGAGGAGGAGCTCAGATTGTTTGTTGAATGAATCCATGGCCTTCTACCTTTTGTCTCCTTTTTAAGTCTCTCTTCTGATTCCCTCCTTTGAAAATTCTCCTTCTTTCTTCATTTATTCTGTTGCCTCTCTTCTTTTCCCTTTCTTCTTATCTTCTTCCTCTGTTTGCTCCATTTCCCACTCATTCTCCTCCTCTCCCTGTCCCAACCCCTTCCTGCCATTATTCTGTTCTCCTTCCAGGAGGTGACTTCTCTCAGAGGATTGGTCTGCCCTCCTCATTCTTTCTTCTGCCTGTGGTTGAACCCCTGAATTATCTGTTTCATTAGGTAACTCCCATATAGAAAATGAGGTGGGGGAGACATGTGGGTGTCTACTTTCCTATTTCACCCCATTTACAGAGTGTGTGTGATGTGTGAGGGATTTGGTAATAATGATTGTAATAATTGTTTTCTCAGAGATTTGCTAATCTGCCTCTGCCTATTCTCGGTTGTTGAGTGCAGCTTTGCAGATGGAATTTGACAGCCATAGTTCTCACACTTTGATTGGTATCAGTATCACTCGGGAACTTGTTAAAAAGTCTTATCATACTTAAACTAGCTTGGACCTTCCTGGTCTTCATTAGCTTACCAGGAGATTTTGATACACGTCAAAACTTGAGGACCACTGGTTAGAGGTCTCTTGCTATCTAACACTTTCAGTGGCTTGAAGTCATGTTTTTGACACATCCTGTCTTAAAAAGCTTTTCCCTTTTTAAAAACTTCTATTATGTAGAATTTCAAATATAGAGAGGTGAAATAAGTCACTGAGTATGCATCATCCAGTACCAATAATTATGAATATTTTGTTAATCTTATTTCATCTCTCCTGACAATACTTTCTTTTTTCCCAGAGTGTTTAAAAGCAGACATTATGTCATTTCACCAGCAAATACCTCAGCATATACAGTGTATGTGTTGTGTGTGTATGTGTTGTGTGTTGGTCTATCTATCTAACAGATAAGGTTTTGTTTTCTTTTTATAAAACCACCATGTTACTGTTATTACACCTTACAAAATAAGTAAAAAATTCCTGTGTCCCTGATTGTATTAAAAATGTCTTAAGTTGGTTTGTTCCAATCAGGATCCAAACAGTCCCACACATTTTATTTTCTTATGTGTCTCTTAAGTCTCTCTCTGTAACCTGTAGCAGCTCCCCCTCTCCTTACTCCTGAAGAAATTGAATTATCCCCCTGTAGGATTTCCCACATGCTGGATTTGGCTGTTTCTATTCTTGTGGTGTTGATTAACTTGTTTCTCTACCTGCTAATTAGATCTACCAGGTTGCTTGTATTCAAGTGATACATTTTCAAAAAGTTTTCTTGCCAGCATCTTATTTTTTTTTGGGCGAGTATACTTCATGCATACTCCCTATTGCATTGCATCAGGAGCCATGCAATGCCTGGTTGTCCCACTTGTTATGATGTAAAGATTTACCGGTGAGTTCAGGTGTTGTCAGCTTGACTCTTTTCCTAGGTTGTTTTCCCCAGAAGCAGATTCTGAGACAAGGAGTTGAGTGTAGTAGTTATTTGGAATGCGATCCAGGGAAGCAGGGTGGTGGGGTGAAATGAGACAGAGAAGGAAAGGAAGCGAATATAAGGTACAGGAAGTTCATGAGAAGGCTGCTGTTTGTGGGTACAGGGCTTATTCCCACGAGGGACCTCTAGGAGACTGTATAGAACATGCCTCAGAGAACTGGGAGGTTGTGGTATTTGTACCTTTATCTGTCATTGGTTGAAGGCTACTGGAGGAGGGGTAAGTAAGCCAGGAGGGGCTTCTAACTTCTGTCATTCCATCTGCATTTATTCTATTGATACCTTAAGTGAAGAACTTACTTCATCGACTGTTTGGTTACTCTGGTTATTTTTGATTATGTGGTAGATACTATATTTGCTAAATATTTTGTAAAAGTAATTTAAAGCCTTAGATGATCTGTTCTTCCGGGGAAGATTTATGCTTGCTTTTACCAGATGCATGAAGGCACTACTACTCCAGGGTCCCATTATTCCAATTTGAGAGATTAAGATAATTTAAAGCTGAGATGCTCTTTCTTCAACCTATTTTCAGTTACTCTGACTCCTAGGATGTGGCCCCTTTTGGCTTTTCACCCTTGGTGGGCCCTGGATACCAATCTCTGTTGCTGTGTCCTCCTGGACTCTCTTCCCAAGATCTGGAGGTTACTTCCTTCCCAAGATCCTGGCTCTGTATTGAAATTAGCATCTTAGCTTGCAGATGAAAAAAAAAAAGTGTATTTTTCTAGTTTCCTAGCCAGCAGAATGTTTCCAGATTATCTGTTACTGGAAGCAAAAGGTCCAATGATTACTTTTTTTAAAAAAGTCTATTTCTTATTCAATTTTATTATTTTGTTTACTAGTTATTTCTGGGAGACTATTGTTTTATATTCTTCAATTATAAATGGGCTAAATACAATTCATTATACTGATCCTTTGTTAAAATGTTTCATTTCTAAAGAACTAATCAATATTAGAGCACAGTCCATTTGTAAATTTGAAAACATCTACATTTATGTCATGAGCAGTTGTCCCCATTTAGACATATAAATTTTTATAACTTTTACAACAATGTTATTCTCATTATCATATTGGCACATTAAACACAAAGTTCAAGTCATTTTTTGTATGTTAATTATGATAATCTGCTTCAAGATGTTTATTTATTCATCTGTTTATTAAATAATTCATTGTCTAATTGGAATTACTGAATAATTTTTAGACTAGGAAACTAGCATTGCCATATACATTTTTATTATTTATATTCTAATTCAAGCCAGACTTTTCTGACATTTGTCTAAATTTACTGTTACTTGCTGAATGCTTTTCAGTGGACTTTCTATAGAATATATAGAAAGACCAATCTCTTTACCATAATATAACCTTGCTGATAATCAAGCTTTTTGAGTTGGTTTGTTGTATTCCAAGCTGCTTTTATTTATTTATTTATTTATTTTTAGGAGTGATGGATAGGTTTATTATCTTGATTGTATTTCAAACTCAAGTGTACAGTTGAATATAGTGTTCAGTTTATTTAATTTATTTATTTAAATAGATCTTTATTGGAGTATAATTGCTTCACATAATACTGTGTTAAAAATGTGGAATGCTTCACGAATTTGTGTGTCATCCTTGCACAGGGGCCATGCTAATCTTCTCTGTATCATTCCAATTTTAGTATATGTGTTGCCAAAGCGAGCACTACAAGATGCTTTTAAATTGACTTATATAAAGACAAAATGTAATTATGTGGAAGAAATAATTTGTTGTTCAACTTCTAAGTGTTGAATCATTTCTGAAATCATGGGTGAAAAGATAACTAGCGTAATGTTCTTTATGATTATGATTCACTGTTATATTTCCATTTTTCTCTTTCATCCTTTTATTTTCTCTGGTCCTTCCTTCTCTTTGTTCCTCTCTCTCTCCTACTCTCTCCTCCTCCTCTTCCTATTTTTCCTCTTTTTATTCTCCTCATTTTCCTTTTTCTCTTCCTTCCCTCCCTCCCTCCCTTCCTCCCTCCCTCCCTCCCTCCCTCCCTCCCTCTCACCCTCCCTCCCTCCTCCCCTTCCTTCTTTCCTTCCTTCTTTCCTCTCTTTCTTTCTCTCTATTTTTCAGATATACCTTTAAGGAAAGGGACTAGTGAATCCCTTGGGGCTCCAAAAGGGAGTGTGGAAACTCTTCCAATATTAAAGGTATTGCAAAATATTTTAGAAAATATAGTTAAAAACATGAATTTTAATTTTCAAATAATATTAAGTTTGTAAATGTATAATGGTTAATTATAGAAGTAATTTTGAATATTTAATATCTGAGAAATTATGGTTTCTGTATACATTGAGAACTATATGGACATTTTTCTACGTTTTGTTTTTACTTTAGAAAAAAATCTAATCAGCTCCAAAAATAAGCTAGATAAAGCATCTTAGGAGGATTTATAGTTATATTACTATTGATATTTTGAATGTGTTGTGATTCATAGACTTACAGAGCAGAGATGTCCTACTTAGCATTCACCTCTGACAGATTAAATTAGTTACTACCTGCTAAAAATGCACCTAGAACAGTCCCTGGCATGTGGCAAGTTCTCACTGAATGTTAGCTTAAGAGAAGATAGAAGATGAGGGAGACAAATGGCCATTCTTCTTTTTGATTATAGTTTTCTTACTATATTTGAATTCTTTTTGTACATCATGGATTGTGTTGACCTGTATAGCTGAATGGGAGTCTAGGGAATTGTCTCATATATGTAATAAACATTTATTTACAGGCAAGAACTAGAATAGCATTTTGCAAACTCTGTCCTATGTGATGCTAGTACTACCCTTCAGAAAAGGATGCCAGGGTCAAGTAACCCTGGCTGACTTGAATTAAATACAATAGTTTCCTTACTGTATGACTTCTCAGGGGCATTAATTTACTCATGAGTACTGTGGTTTTCCAAGAAGGAGATATAGAATACCATATGTTCCATTATTGAAAATAAAACTCATTTTATCTACTTAGGACACTAATGTTCATGGACTACAGTTGAAAAATACTTTTCTAGAGAGGAAGCCAGTGATCTATATTTTGGTTTATCTGATTAATTAAAAAAACTATAATTTTAACTTACAAAAGTTGTGTTAACATTAGAGGGCATTTCAAGGTACTAAAAAATGAAGAAAAAATTCTGTAATTTCACTATATGGACCTAAACATTATCATTTTCTATATTTTCTACTAGTCTTTTTCACAATTAAAAAAAATATTTATTTATTTATTTTATTTTTGGCTGCGTTGGGTCTTTTGTTGCTGCATGTGGGCTTTTATGTAGCTGCGACGAGCGGGGGCTACTCGCTTTGTTGCAGTGCGTGGGCTTCTCATTGCGGTGGCTTCTCTTGTTGTGGAGCATGGGCTCTATGCCTGCAGGCTTCAGTAGTTGCAGCACATGTGCTCAGTAGTTGTGGTTCACGGGCTCTAGAGCACAGGCTCAGTAGTTGTGGTGCCTGGGCTTTGTTGCTCTGCGGCATGTGGGATCTTCCCGGACCAGGGCTCGAACCTGTGTCCCCTGAACTGACAGGCAGATTCTTAACTACAGAGCCACCAGGGAAGCCCTCTTTTTCACAATTTTTTTTTATTACTGCTGTTTTATTAAGTTTGTATGTAAAGTTTAGTCTAATACAAAACACAAAAATCTGTTTTCTTTCATTAATTCAACAAATCTCTATTGAGAGCCTGGTCTATGGCATGCATTGATTTAGGCTCTGAGAAGACACATTTTTAGCATAGTAACATTGTAATGTTTTTTCTTAACATGAATCCACCAGCACTTTTTCCTGTTGCTAAATGTTAATCCTCATGATTACTATGTTTTCTCTGAAAAATTGATTTGAAATATATGACATACAATTATAAAGAATATTATAATGAAGAGTCATTCCCCCATCACTCTTTTAAGAAATGAAACATAGCTAGTACAGTTGAAACTCAACTCCTCCACTAACTGTTCCTGCTCACATTGTCTTTCCCCCTACCTAGGAGTAACTGCTGTTCTAAAGAGTGATTATACATTTCAGGCATTTTAGTATTTTTATTACATATGTTTGTATCCTTAAGCAGTAGAGTACTGTTTTTAAATTTATATAAATGGTGTCATACTCTGTGTATTCTTCTGCAGCTCATTTTTTAATCTCAGTACTGTGTTTGTGAGATTGACTCAAGTTGATTTGTGTAGTCATAGTGATCATTTTCACTACTACATTCTGCTTGATCAGGGTTGCACAGTAAATGGATTTGAACTTAGGTGTGTTTCCTTCAAAGTTCAGGCATTTAGCCACTATGCTATGCTGCCTCTTGATTTAAAAAAAAAGTGTCTTCAGGATATTTGTATAAAGTATTTTCTTCTAATACATAAAAAATGCAAGTCCTAAGAAACTGGGGACAAACAAAATATCCTGAATGTACCAGAGGACTGGCGGAGCATTCTGAATTTACTTTCTTGAATGTAATGTTCATCTTCTAATAATAGGTTTCAGAGAATGCAGTTTTGAGTTCTTTATGCTGTATTGTGTCTTCTAAAGAGAGAGAGCTGAGAAGTCTTAAATTGGGAACAGAGAATGTTTGAACTGCATAAGAGATTGAGGGGGCATAAAAGCTGTCTGCCAATGGTTTTTCCAGGGATCATTTACAGTGCTTGCTAAATATGTAGCTTCCTATTTCCCATTCTAGACGTATTGAATCATAATTTCAGGTGTGAGGTTCTTAAAAGTTTATAATTCAGGTGTGAGGTTCTTAAAAGTTTATAATTCAGGTGTGAGGTTCTTAAAAGTTTGCCAGGTAGATTCTTAAGGAAACTAGAATTTAAGAATTACTGGCTTAGCGGACTAGCACTTATTCTTTGAAGCTTCATAGGGCAGGAATAGGAATACTAGTAGATGTTACAAAGTGCTAGGTTTTGGCTTGGATGGAAACATTCTGGCAATTAAAGGCACTAAATGAAATGGATTTCTTAGAAGGTGACCATGAAGAAACTGAAAACCATTTATGAACTATTGCTACTGTGTTTAAATTAGAAAAATTCACCTTTTCCTTGATATGATTTATTGCCATCTGCTGGGAAATTATCAAAATAAATATAGAAGTCTATGATGACTACAATGTGAATGGCACCCCTAAAACTGTGCCATACACTACCTGCTCAGCTGTACTGGGGCATGTGGTAGGTGGAGTAAGGGTGATTCATTGGTGTGGTCTAAGGGCATAGCAGTTGGTATTGGGAGACTTGGAGTTGAATCCTGACTTTAATGTTGACTGTGTGATCTTGAATAAACTATTTAATCTGTTTGAATATAAGTGTCCTCATCTGTCAAATTATAACAATAGTATCTATTCTACTGGTAGTATTTAAGTGATACAGTTCAAATGAGCTGTTGGTAACATTGTGGAAACCAGTAACTGGCACATGGTGGCAACTCAGTTTTTCCCTTATGTTTCGCAAAGGGCACTAAATCTCAACCTAGAGTCTCAGACCTATTTGGAAGGGAGTGAAGTGGGGAAGAGTGAGAATTTATTGTAAGGAGAGTCCAAAATCCATATGCTCACCTAGCAGAGTCTGCAGGTGGGATAAATTTTATATCTTGCATGTATACGTGCAACTATTTAAAACATATATAAGGTGCTATTGTGATTATATTTTTTAAAAACTTAAAGTTTTACTGAATACATAGCTATTTTTGACAAATGGTTTATAAAGTTTTAATAATTAATAAGTACCTCATAGGATTATGGTAATTTAAAAATTAGTCCATATAAAGCATTTAGCCCAATACTTGGAACGTGTTTTAATTCAATATTAACTGTGATGATGACAAAGATGATGGTGGTGGTGATGATGACACTGTTAGAATGTGGGTATGTGTGTGGGGTCTTTGAAGCTCCTTGGTGTTAAGAGGTATCCTTAGAGACTTCTGTTTGTGGCAAAATGGAAAACTAGGTGACCTGAAAACCCTCTTCCTACAAAACACCTAGAAATTTTGGACAGAATTGAACAAATATCCTTAAGTACACCACAGAGCTCACAAGAAAGTAAGGTAAATTCCAGGGGCCAAAATAGAAAGGGGAGCTGAAAACCAAAATGGTAAGTTTATGAATAGATGCTGCAGTAGGTTGATGGGCTCAGTTACAAAGAAACTTAGATTAACAACCATTTAGGGACAAGAGATGAGCCTTGGGCACATGAAGGATGGGGCTTGGAACTCAGACTCACACATTTAGTCAGAGCCTACAAGACTCATCTTAGGAAACCGTCGACTAGAAAAATATCTGCCTATTTGGTAGGGAGGTTTCTCAGTTTGGGTACTGAAAGTGGAGTAAACGGGAGAAAGTCTCTCTTCCTAATAATTTGGACCTGCCCTCATGTAGGTCCGTTTTTCAAATTTACACTATTTGGGTTGTGATTCTCCCTGAGCCTGTGATTCTTTTTTTTTTTTTTTAATAAAATTTCATTGAAGTATAGTTGATTTACAATGTTGTGTTAATTTATGCTGTATTGCAAAGTGATTCATTAAGCATATATATATTCTTTTTCATATTTTTTTCCATTATGGTTTATCACAGGACATTGAATGTAGTTCCCTGTGCTATACGGTAGGAGCTTGTTGTTTATGAGCCAGTGATTCTTGAATGGAGATTCATGTCTATATATATATATTTAATGTGTATAATCAAGTTATGTATATTCCAGAATGCAAGTATGAGTTGACATTAGAAAATCTATAATGCAGTACACCACATTAGCAGATGAAAAGGAGAAAATAACGACCACCTCACTAGATAAAGAGCTGCAACAAAAGCATTTGATGAAATTCAACAACCACCTTTTAAAAAATAACTCCTAACAAGTTAGGAATAGAAGAGAACTTCTGTATCCCATGAAGGGTATCATTCAAGACCTTTAATGACTGTTACACCTATGGTAAAAGATGAAAAGCAGTCCCTTTATATCGATGTAACAACTTAAAGATATCTGTCATTCTTCTGATCAAAATGTCCTAGGGGCCTTAGACAGCTGTGTGAAAAAAGAAGAGCAGAAGGAAAGGTATAAGGACTGTAAAGGAAGTATCAGACTAGTATAATACGTTGCACACTTTTAGTAATAGCAATCTAAATGTCCATCAGCAGAAGAGTGGATAAGTGAATTGTGATGTGGTCCTCAGCACAACACCATTTCATCGTAGCAGTTAAGGTGAGTGAGATAAAGTGGGCTTGAACTAGAGTCAGCCTGGCATCATTGCCATCCACGTCTAGAGTCACCTTCACACTACAGGGGGAAAACCTGGAACTACATTTCCCACCATCTCATTTCCATACGGTTCTAGGTTAGTCTTCCAGTGAGGGGCATTTGCATGAATTTGTAATACACAAGGGAAGAGAGAGTTCTTATTCTGCAGTGGCGGATGGAAGAAGTTAATTGACCAGCCTCGCTGAGCAAGCCCTTGCAATTCACTTGCTTCAGCGTGGTAGACACTTGAGGTTGTCACCTGCCTCCTAGATTCTTAGATTCCTGTAAATTCATCACTGGCAGCTTTCTTGATCTTTGCACTCCCAGGCCTTCCAGCAGTGATGGACACTTCTAGTTCTGTGCATTAAATCCCTTTCTGCTTGCAATACCTAGAGTTGCTCTGTGTTCCTAACTAAACCCTGACTGACACACTGAGTTGCAGGAGAAGATTTCAGTGACATATGGTTGAGTGAAAAAAGTGAACTGCAGAATTTGCAAGAGAATTAAAAATATGCAAAGTGATATTGTATATTGTTAATGGACACATACACATGTAGTAAAAGTTTAAAAACATGCAAAAGAATGGTTAAAAACCAAATTCAAGGACAGTGACTACCTCTAGGGGCAGAGAAGAGGAGGGTCACTATAAACAGTTATATAGGGAATTTCAGTGATCTGCATGTATGTGTTTGCTTTATTTCCTAAACATTTTCTGAAGAAAATATGCAAAATTAGAAAGTTTGAACAAAGCTGGTTGCTCTTTATGTTATTCTCTGTATTTGTCTCTCTGTGAGGATAATTATAATAGAAGGTATTTAGTTTTTGAAAATCACAATGTAGACCATTGGATTTGATGGCCTCCAAGTCTAGATTCCCAGCTCAGAGATTCAAAAAAAATTAACTTTCAAAATAAAGTATGTGAAAATGACAAATTATGAGTTAGATTTTTAAAATTTACCTATACATTTGGTGCCATCAGAATTTTGAAAACCATAAAAGGAAGTTATATACATGTTTTTGAAAAGTTTAGTTAATATTTGGAAAAATGATGAACTGTATTTTACCTCTATTAATAGTATTCCACGTTTAATCAAAAGCAAATATACTTAGTAAGAAATATGTCATTGATCTTGGATAGGCTATTTAAATTTGTTATTTGGTTTTGAATTATTGTTAAAAACTTGGGAAGTGTTGTATATGGTTTTCCCTTAAATTTAATTTTTCTGTTTTGTTTATAAAATTCCTTTAGAAAAAACCTGAGGAACAGTTATTTTTGGCCTATGAAGTTCTTGAAAAAGCCATTGGTGGAATAAATTTGAATTGCATGTTAACTGCTTTGCCAAATGGATCATCAGTGGTTGACCATTGCTATGCCACGGTGAGAATGAGAAACTCTTACATTAGGTTTATTTTACTTAACTAGGAAGAGGGCTGGCGTTGCAAATAGGTAAGTAAAGCACGGTTTGTGGTGGCTTCCCTCTCATAGGCCAGAAATATATTCCCTTTTTTCCAGAAGAAATCAAGGAGGGTGAGGAGTCTTTGAATCTGTCACTGAAAAGGCTGCTGGTGAACTTGAAAAGCAGATTTCTTAGTGTGTAAGCCAGATTGCAAAGAGTTGAGAAGTGAGCAGACTTTAATGGCTAAGAGTAAAGTGATAACCAGAATGATAATAAGACAGAGCTGTTTTTAGTATGTTTTGATAACCATATGCCTTTTTAATTTTTACTTCAATTCTGCCGAAGCACACCCCCGGTGTAGATGCAGACATGTGCAAACCAGTCACACCGAATAGTTTCATAATGGATTTGCATCTTGAACTAATTGAAGCCCAGCACCGAATGGCCGTTGTGCTTCTTGACCAATTGCAAGGTAGTAGCCATCAAAGCAAATAACTTGTTCTGAATCAGTTTTAAGACAAGTTCAAGTACAGAATCAATTTAATTTGTAAACAGTGTTGTTGACTAGGTGTTTTCCAGATAAATGTCATTATTTTATTTTTTCTTACTTCTCTGATAAATATCAATAGATATATTTCATTATTTCTTTACACCTTGCATAGCAAATCAGTAAACTTCTAAAAAATTGAATTGCTTGAGTTATAGTAAATTATTGATATTTTATTAATTTAATGAAGCAAACATTTATTGAGTCTTTATCAAATCTAGGAACTATATTAAGCTTGGTCCAAATAAGACACAGCCTTTAATTTTGAGCTTCTAGATAAGTAAGCCAACTATAATAGTCAAGGTTAATAAATGCAATAGAAGTGGTCTCAGAGTGTTTGTTATGGGCACACAGAAGAGTATAACAGTTAAGAAAGTCAGGGATGGCTTCTTGGAAGAAGTGATAGTTGACCAGAAGGCTATCTTTATCTTCATAGATATCTTTATGAAGAAAATTGAGAAGGAGGCAGTCATTTTGAATGGAGAAAGCAATTTTTAGTAAGGTGGAAGCAAACAATTATATGGTGAAGTCTAGAAACTGCTGGAATTTTCTTATGGCTGCAGTAAAGAGCACACATGGGAGATTGACACAGATAAATAAGCCTAGAGAGGTAGATCACAGATCTTGAAGGGTTAAATCGTTTATATTTTATCTTGGAAGCTATTGAAAAATGTAGAAAGACATCTCTGACAGCAGTGTGAGAGGACAGATGAGTTGGATCTAAGTTGTTTTTGCCTCATTATTTAGGTAAAGAGGTCAAAAGATTTAAAAAAAATGCCAATAGTAATTCTAGTGTGCATATAGAAACACAACTACTCAAGTTTCAGGATAAGATTTAAAATATTATTAGGTCTAAAAATCTCTTCTGTTTGAGGTTAAATTTTGATAAAGCCAAGTTACTCCTGGCATGATTATATAGTCAATATTCATTTAACTGCCACTTCCTCATTTTAAATTACTGAGTAATTATAGAATAGAACTGAGTATTCCAGCCTAACATGACTTCTGATCTCTGTCGAATACATTCAGATGTCCCATCATATATACAGCTAAACAAATTTAATCAAATGCTGGTTAATTAAATAATTTTTGAGTGCAGACTTTTTCTCCTCAGCTTTATTAAGATATAATTGACATACTGCATTATGTAAGTTCAAGGTGTACAACGTGTAGATTTGATACACTAACATATTGCAAAATGATTACTGTCATAGTGTTAGCTAACAGCTCAAGCATGTCACATAATTCCCGTTTCTTTTTCTGTGGTGAGAACATGCAAGATTTACTCACTTTGCAACTTACAAGTGTCTACTACAGTATTATTAACTATGATCCATGCTGTACATTAGGTCCCCAGAACTTATTCATCTTATGTACCCTTTGACCAATATCTCTCCATTTTCCCACTTCCTCAGCCCCTGCTAACCACCATTCTACTCTCTGTTTCTATGAGTTTGGGTTTTTTAGATTCCACATATAAGTGATGCCATACAGTATTTGTCTTTCTCTGTGTAACTTATTTCACCTAGCATAATGCCCTCAAAGTCCATGCATATTAGTGCAAATGTCTTTCTCCTGACTGAATAATATTCCAGTGTGTGTGTGTATGTGTGTGTGTGTGTGTGTGTCACATCTTCTTTATACGTTCACCTACTGATGGATATTTAGGTTGTTGCCATATCTTAGCTATTGTGAATAATGCTGCAATGAACATGGGACTGTAGATGTCTCTAAGATCTTGTTTTTATTTCCTTTGGAGATATACCCAGAAGTAGATTTCTGGATCATATAGTACTTCTATTTTTAATTTTTTGAGAAACCTCCATAGTGTTTTCCATAGTGGCTTAACCAATTTACATTCCTACCAATAGTGTATAAGGGTATCCTTTAATCCACAGCCTCGCCAATGTTTATTATCTTTTGTCTTTTTTGATGATAGCCATTTTAATAGGCGTGAGGTAATATCTTATTGTGGTTTTGATTTGCATTTCCCTGATGATTAGTGATGTTAAGCATCTTTTCATGTACTAGTAGGCCATTTGTATATTTTCTTTGGAAAAATGTCTATTTAGTTCCTCTGTCCACTTTTTTTTTTTTTGTGGTACACGGGCCTCTCACTGTTGTGGCCTCTCCCGTTGTGGAGCGCAGGCTCCGGACGCGCAGGCTCAGCGGCCGTGGCTCACGGGCCCAGCCGCTCTGTGGCATGTGGGATCTTTCTGGACCGGGGCACAAACCTGTGTCCCCTGCATCGCCAGGTGGACTCTCAACCACTGTGCCACCAGGGAAGCCCTCTTCTGCCCATTTTAAGATCAGATTTTTTTATTATTAAATGGCTTGAGTTTTTTATATATTTTGGATATATCTATAAATACCTATATATCTATATATAGATAACCGACTTTAAAAAAAATGCACAACATGAGAGTTGCAAGTTAAGTTTTATTTGGGGCAAAATGAGGACTATAGCCTGGGAGACAGCATCTCAGATAGCTCTGAGAAACTGCTCCAAAGAGGTAGGGGGAAGGTCAGTATGTATGTGATTTTGGTGAAGGCGGGGAGTACATGGAATGAAGCACATATTTTTTTGCAGAAGGTTTCTGCTAGTCACGAGGAGCAGACGTCACCATGAAAGATTTTTTTTTTTTTTTTTTTTTTTTTTTGCGGTACGTAGGCCTCTCACTGTTGTGGCCTCTCCCGTTGCGGAGCACAGGCTCCGGACGCGCAGGCTCAGCGGCCATGGCTCACGGGCCTAGCCGCTCCGCGGCATGTGGGATCTTCCCGAACCGGGGCACGAACCCGTGTCCCCTGCATCGGCAGGCGGACGCTCAACCACTGCGCCACCAGGGAAGCCCACCATGAAAGATTTTAGTGCTTTTCTAGATATGAGGGGATACAAGAATTGGCCTCATAAAATCAACTCCTGAAAATACCTAACTATCTGAAGACCTGTTCTACCAGTTTTTCCCAGAGCACAGAGGGCCTCATTTCTGCTCTCCACCCGGAGCTCCTTTCAGGGGATGTTGAAAGTCAGCAGCTGCAGCTGCACATGATCTAATCCTTGTAGAGGTAGCTGGCAAGTGCCAGTTTGTAGTTGACTCTTTCTCTCTCTCTCTCTCTCTCTCTCTCGCTCTCTCTCTCTCTCTCTCTCTCGTGTGTGTGTGTGTGTGTGTGTGTGTGTGTGTGTGTGTGTATGTATATATTTACATAGGATTAGTTATTATTTCTTTGCAATATCTCTGGATCTGCTTGATATTTTTCTCTGCTTAATTGAACTGCCACCCTAGCACAGATTATCACTTTTTTTCTCCTGTCATTCTTCACTCTTGTATGCTGCTGTCTGACTAATGTTGCCTAAATACTGTTTTTGTCATTCTTATTCAAGAACTTTACAGTGGTTGTCTATTGATGACTGTGGCATTTAAATGTGACTCCTGTATTGGGCATTCAGCGTTTTCTTGCAATCTCATCCTTCTTATCTCCAGTGATTATAATCATGAGAACCATCACTTAATTAGCATTTATAATACCCTAGGTACTGAGAGAAAGATGCATTATTTTCCGCTTTGTGTTGCTATTTCCATGAAGATAAATTTCCTTATCCTTTGCCATTAAAGGAGCCTTATATCCTTTAACGGTGTCTTTTGGCATCTTTTCATCAATCAGTCATCATCCCATGGTGACTCATGTGCATTAGCACAAATAATTAAACTTCAATAAAAGGGGTTTATTGTAAGGTTACTACAGGTACACTCATGTACCTTTAAGGAGAGAAACAATATATTGCCAGGTCTCTTGAGGGCCAGACCTGGAAAATCAAGAATCAGTGCAATATTCTCCATCTCCCTGGACCAGCATACCTTTATTTTCTTCTCCCTCATCCTGCTACCTCTTTCCTGGACCACCGTGATGGTCATTCCTAGTTGCACACCAGGATCTCTCACTGCTCACAATCGGGAATAATTTGTGTGTCAGTTAAAAATCTTGAGAGAGGCTCTGATTTTATCAGCCACAGATAGAAGAGAATGGAGGTCTTCATGTGGTACCCAGAGCTCTTGCAGGAACCATGGATGGAGCAATTTTGAAAAGTTTATGAAGGGGGAAAGTGAACAAAAGTTGGTTGGACCCTATTTATCAACCTTCAAGATAATTTTATTTAAGGTGAAATAGAAAATCAAATATTGTTATAACTTAAAAATTCTTGATCTTCTCATACAGTAGCAAATAAAAGAGAATTTAATGATGAAACTGTATTAGATTTGTTTGAATTTTTATCTATTAATGAAAAAAAAGATGACATGATAGAGGAAGCAATAATTTTACAAATAGTTACTCTTTAGTGTTTAGAAAATATTTCCTTTCTTGAACATAAACCTAATTGTGATAACAATCTCCTTCTTCTCCTTCTTCTCCTTCTTCTTCTTCTTCAGTTTTGCAGACACCAACTGTTAGCAAAAATATATCTACCAAAGGTGCAGAAAAGCCGAAAAAACCTGGAAGTCCTGATTGTTTTACAGGTAATTAAGTTTTGGATAAACTGTCTTTCCGCATTTTTTAAAGATAGTTTTTATGTTGCCCTTTTGGTGAAATGTTTGTTGCTTTTACAGAATTAAATGTAATGAATAAAATAAGGAAGAATAAGCTATCCAAAGCAATTTACTTGATGCAGAAAGCCCTTCTAATGTTTGAGAAAGATGCAGCCTGTACATCTCTACATAACTTCTTGATGGTAACAATATATCATTTCTTCTTTTAGTCCTGACATGCAACCCCTGTTAAAAATGAATGATTTATTTCTCTTTGCTAAAAATAATGTGTTGCCGTTAACATTAGATTATGAACTTTTAGATTTGCCGTGTCTAGTCTTCTCTTTGTGAAGTGCAATAGTTTTAAGCAGGGAAATTAATCTGTATCTCTAGCCCTGAACTCTCCTGAAATGAGAGGTTCTCTCTCTGCAGGGAGACCTTACATGGGGAGCTAAATAAAATCAGGATTCAAAATGATGTAAATCGTAGAATGTAAGTGACACTGTGCCAGCATCAATGCATTCCTTACTATGGAACTAAAATACTTAAAGTCCATGGGCTAAAGTACCTTCTCTCAGATGGATATTGCTGATTTATGGACCAATTGCCTTGCTGTTGTTGTCTCTCTCTGACCTGGAAATTGTTCTGTCTTCTTACTTATTCATTGTATGTTGATTTTAGAGTTTAAATTTCTGAGGGGAATCACATTTCTGTTTTATTTTTGCCCCTGTGTATCACAAAAGTTTGACTGTGTTGGCTGAATGAATGGCATATGATGAGGTAGAGAATACAAGTAGCTTGTCTGACAAGGGAAAGAGAAGAGTAAGTCAAAGCTAGGGGAAGGATACAGAGTTTAAGAAGAGTTCGACATATAGTGGGGGTCCTCTAATAGAAGAGGGAAGGGGATGAGATTGAAAGCACATGTAAGCACATCTTCAGTGGAGGGTGGGCTGCAGAGCAGACACCTCATCCTCCGATATAAAAGGGAAGGAGGAACAGACAGATGTAGATTTCAATAAGTCCATTGGTGTGGAGGCAGAGAGTTGAGTGGATGCCTTCTTATCTCAATCATGTGTAAAATAGGAGGCAAGGGAATCTGCCAGCCATGGAGAGTGAGGGTGGCTAGTTGGACTGGGGAGAGAGAAGGTGATTGGAGAGTGGAGAGGAATGGATGAGGGAGCTGACTCTAAGTTAAAGGACTGGCCAGCATCCTAAAGTTCTGGCTGAGGTTGAAGACCATGGATTTTCAGGTGGCCTCGTCTGCATGCTGGTATGATATTATCCTGGTGTGGTACTCTTAGTAGCTGTGACAGTAGAGATTTGTACTGGACTGGATTTTTAAAAAAAGTACGAAAGTATAGGTTAAAAGTTCATAATGAAAAATGGGTGTAGATTGAGTAGGGAAGGAAGTAACACCATCAAGACTTTTAAAGACTTGGTAGACTATGGAGATATCAAGAGATTGGGCATCTCTCTGAGGTCAGGGACCAGAAAATCAGAATCTGAGAGAGCTAGAAGGATAGGTGTTGGAAGTTAGAAAGTATTGGGTTGACCTAAAAGTTCATTCCGGATTTTCCATAAGATGTTACGGAAAAACCTGAACCAACTTTTTGGCCAATGCAATAGAATATTGGAATTTTAGATTTCTGGTATGTAGTACTTCCTGATCATAAGTCCATCACTTCATTCATCCAACATATGTTTTTGAGTGCCTATGATCCATTCAGCCAATGTTTTATTGCAAGTTGACTATGTGCCTGGTATTATGCTGAGTACAAGGGATAAAAACGAACAAAAATCCTCTCTTTATTCAACCAATATTGATGGATTGCCTGCTCTTTGTGGTCTCTGTCTTCAAGATAAATCCAGTCTATGGGAACATAGACGTGTAAGTAGGTGATTATGAGTCATTGTCATAGGTGCTCTAATTGCAAGAGTGCCAGGGGAATTCAGGAAGGGAATACCTGACCCAACAGTGGGGAATATTTGAAGAAACATCCAGAAAAAGTGACATGAAGTTGAATACTGAAAGACAGGCAGGAGTACCCAGAGAAAGAGAAAGACAAAAGTGGAAAGGACATGCAAGGCAGAGAGAACAACCTGTGCAAAGGTCCTGAGGCTAGAAAGGTCATAGAGTGCTTGTGGTCCTGGAGGTCATTCAGTGTAACAGAAGCTTCGATGCAACGGCAAAGGGGAGGGAAGTGTTTGGTGAGGATGGTAAGAGGTGAGACCAGAGAGAAAGTAGAGTCTAGCTCGTAAGAAGTCTAAGGATTCTGGATAAATAGATGCTATCAGTGTTCAAGGTGGGGAAGTCTGTCCTGGCAGTATTAGGGGAGAGCCTCATTACAGTAGAATTTCCAGCATCTGAATGAAGGAATTGGATGATGGTATTGGATGGTCTCGGCTGACCAGGCCAAGTGGTGTCTGATCTCTGCTGGAAGACTCCTGGGGTTCAGATCCATTTTCTCAGCAGTTGCTTCTGCAGCCGCTCGCTACTGCCTAGTGCTTGGAGGACATTAGTACTTCAGTCCTACTTCCATGGCAAGTAAAACTTATCTTTCTTTTAGAACTGTTTCTCTCAGAACTCATCTCATGACCTCTCACAGTCCAGAGAGAGTAAAGCCTCTGGGATTTTCCCTTTTGGTTTATTATGATGCAATCTTGTCTTTATATTATCACAATATGCCCATTGCTCTGTTAGGTCTCTATCTTTCTACCACTGTGACTGGGAACACACGGGAGATGTGAGAGGTCTGAAGTTTTCATGTTCTCCTTGTGTATCTTTTCCTTCTATTTCTTAAGTGAAACTTTTAAGAAAAATTATAATATCCTCTTAGACTCATGAGAGGCATTTAGAAGCTCTACTTTTTACGAGGAGCGCTCCATAAGAATTGTCACCAGCTGGGAAATGTTGAATATTTATTTAGAAGTCCTGAAATCTTCTATAGCCACCTCTGCTCCTCTGTGGCAATTTTTCATCCTGGTGTTAAAGCTTAATGATCAGTCCTCAGGGTACTCTCATAAACAACGATGTTATGGCTCAAATAATTGCCAAAGTTTCTTTCCTTAAAGAAGACAAATAAATTTCATTCCCTTGGCAATCATTTTCTTTTGGGCTATATTACAGCATGCTTTACATTATCACGGTCTGGTAATAAAATTATCCACAAATCAGTATTTGATGTGTCACCTGATACCATAAAAAAGATTTGAAAAGCCTGGGTCTTTGCAGAATCCTTAAATAATTCATACCCTGTTTTAGTTTTTCAGAAGTTTCCCGACCTTGTGGAGATGGATACTCTCATCAGGTGTCTGTTTTATTCCAAGTCCATTAAAGGTGGACTAGCTTGTTGCTATGGATGAGGGACAGACCTTTGATAAGAACCCGTTAGCCTTCCAAAAGAGATGGCTGGCTTTTTTTCTTGATTGTGGGGCTTTATTTTTCTCGTTTTCCTGTCTCGGTTATTTGACTTCTGGAAGTCCATATTGGCATTTTACACATTATACCTCAGATTGATTTTAATGGATTGCACCTAGAACCAGCCTGAGATGTCTCTGATTTTCTACTTCCGATAAATAGAGGAGTCAGTATATGGCTTATGATCACTCCTAGTTCACTTCAGAGTCCAGCAGCCCAACCTTCAGCGTCTTTGCGGAGCAATTCCTCACTGGGAAGAAGCAGGAATACTCCTCAATCCAAGTGCTGAGGGTACCAGGGCAGGGTTGTATACTGTTGTTTTCTGTCTAGCATTTCTTTCCCTCTTCCAAACATCACCTTTGGAGGAATTTCTTCTTCCCCACTAGAAGAAATCAGGTAGGACTTTTCAGGGCCTCTCTTCTCTGCCAGCCAAGAGGAGGACTGGTGATGCAAGCTAGGCTGATTGGTTGCTCCCTTCTTGGAATCTGAATCTTGAACAGAGGGATAAAAAGACAAAAAGTAGTTGGCATTCATTCATTCCAATGCCTGTGTCCTGATTAGACTATGTTAGTTGTGTTCTGTAGACCCTCTTGCCTCTCTGGACCTGCTGTGTTCCAAGCCTCATGTTGCTGTTGCTTCTGTTGCAAAGAGCCCTAACTGATGCATCTAGTGTTCCCCTAGGACTATATGTTGAAACTTAAATCAATAATTGACATGATTTTAGCAGTTCCGAAATCCAGTCATAATGCTTCAACTCTAAGCAAAGGAGCATTATAGATTAGCAGATTATTTTTTATAATCAACACAGAATCCACTTTTATGGTCCTAATTTGAAACCAGAACTCATGAAGAAGCCCAGGCCACTAGAAGTTCTAATCACTCCTGGCTCTAATACTTGCTGAATTTACACCTTGATGGCCCCTAAATACCATTGTATTAACTATGTTAGCAGTAACTGGATTACCAAGTGAAGTGATTTTTCCTATTTTATAACATTTTAGTCAAATTAATTCTATTTGCTTTTTTAAGGAAAAATATATGTAAGCCAGTATTCTTCAGAGATCTTCTCAGTTCTTTTTAATTGTTCATGCTGAAGTCTTCCTCATAAAGAGTAAAACCCTTTTTGATTCTAACCCCCCTGTTTTGAGGTCATGTTTTGACCTGCAGTCTTCAAACTACTGACAGAGATTTTAGAATATTTACATTTTAGGATTTTTTTCTTTTAAATATTTTGACGTTATTGCATAGAAAACTTCATCTCTGGCTGCCTCTCCATGCTTCCTTTTAACTTCACTTTGTATTAAGACAAGAAATCATAATGGTTAGGAGTATAAGGCTCTTGGATTAGAGTTTTGGTACTGCCACTGACTAGCTGTATGACCAAGGTCAAATTACCCATGCTCTGTTAAATTTTAATTTCTTCATCTGTAAAATGGGTGTTTTGGGGAAGATTCAATGAAATGATGCCTATAAAATGCTTAGCATTTGACATAGAATAAGCAGTCAATAAATGTTAGCCATTATTATTACTACTATTTTATCTTCTAATTTAAGCACTGTGGAATATTCTTTTTGTCACATCAGTATGATTTTTGATGCTTTAGATATATTTTTCTCTATCAAACTACACATTTCTTTCTGTCTTTTCTCTTAGATCTTATAAAGCGTATATTTTATTCTCAGCAATATTCTTTGCCAGGATTCTTGGATATGACAACCTACTTTTCATCTTCTTCTGAAATGTACATAATATTGTTGAGAACCCAGAATATACCTCGGGAGATCTACTAGATGAGTAATAAATATGGTACTTTATCATTCCAGTCTTGTGATAGTTGTTTAGGTGTGTCCTAATCACGGCCTTCCAGATTGCATTACATCTTTCTGCAAGTGTTTTGCTGCACTGTGGATGTTAAGTCGTTTTCAAATGTATTTAATGTCAATCTGTCATCATAAGCCTTGAGTAACTTGTAAAAAGAGGCAGGTCACACATTCTCTAGTGGGAACCATAGGCAGAAAGATTTGCATTCAGACAGTAGTACTTTGGACTTCAGTACTATTGTTTTGTGGCAATAAAACAATATGTTTTTTTAATTGAAGTGTAGTTGCTTACAATATTATATGTTACAGGTGTACAATATAGTGATTCACAACTTTGAAAGGTTATACTCCATTTATAGTTATTATAAAGTATTGGCTTTATTCCCTGTGTTGTACAATATATCCTTATAGCTTATTTTATTTTATTTTAATTAAAAAATATTTTATTGGAGTATAGCTGACTTACAATGTTATGTTAGTTCCAGGTGTACAGCAAAGTGAATCAGTTATTCATATACATATATCTACTCTTTTTTAGATTCTTTTCCCATATAGGTCATCACAGAGTATTAAGTAGAGTTCCCCGTGCTATACAGTAGGTCCTTATTAGTTATCTATTTTATATATAGTAGTGTGTATATGTCAATCCCAATCTCCCAATTTATCCCTCCCCCCACTTTCCGCCCTGGTAACTGTAAGTTTGTTTTCTATATCTGTGACTCTATTTCTGTTTTCTAGATCAGTTGATTTGTACCCTTGTTTTTAGATTCCACATATAAGGGATATCACATGATATTTACCTTTCTCTATCTGACTTACTTCACTCAGTACGACAATATCTGGGTCCATCCATGTTGCTGCAAATGGCATTATTTCATTCTTTTTTATGGCTGAGTAAATTCCATTGTATATATGTACCACATCTTCTTTATCCATTCTTCTGTCAGTGGACATTTAAGTTGCTTCCATGTCTGGCGATTGTAAATAGTGCTGCAACGAACATCAGGGTGCATGTGTCTTTTTGAATTATGGTTTTCTGCAGATATACACCCAGGAGTGGGATTACTGGATCATATGGTAAGCAACTGACCAAGGATTAATCTCCAAAGTATACAAGCAGCTCATGCAGCTCAATATCAAAAAAACAAACAACCAATCCAAAAATGGGCAGATCTAAATAGACATTTTCCCAAAGTAGACATACAGATTGCCAACAAACACATGAAAGGATGCTCAACATCACTAATCATTAGAGAAATGCAAATCAAAACCACAATGAGGTATCACCTCACATCAGTCAGGATGGGCATCATCAAAAAATCTACAAACAGTAAATGCTGGAGAGGGTGTGGAGAAAAGGGAAGCCTCTTGCACTGTTGATGGGAATGTAAATTGATACAGCCACTATGGAGAACAGTATTGAGGTTCCTTAAAACACTAAAAATAGAACTACCATATGACCCAGCAATCCCACTACTGGGCATATACCCTGAGAAAACCATAATTCAAAAAGAGTCATGTACCACAATGTTCATTTGAGCTCTATTTACAATAGCCAGGACATGGAAACAACCTAAATGTCCATCAGCAGATGAATGGATAAAGAAGATGTGGTACATATATACAATGGAATATTACTCAGCCATAAAAAGAAATGAAATTATCTGTAGTGAGGTGGATGGACCTAGAGACTGTCATACAGAGTGAAGTAAGTCAGAAGGAGAAAAACAAGTACCATATACTAACGCACATATATGGAATCTAAAAAAACGGTACCAATGAACCTAGGGGCAGGACAGGAATAAAGACACAGATGTAGAGAATGGATTTGAGGACATGGGGAGGGGGGAGGGTAAGCTGTGACGAAGTGAGAGAGTAGCATTGACATATATGCACTGCCAAATGTAAAACAGATAGCTAGTGGGAAGCTGCTGCATGGCACAGGGAGATCAGCTCTATGCTTGAGAGGTGGGATAGGGAGGGTGGGAGGGAAGCCCAAGAGGGAGGGGATGTGGGGATATACGTATACATATAACTGATTTACTTTGTTATACAGCAGAAATTAATATAACATTGTAAAGCAATTATACTCCAATAAAGATATAAAACAAACAAAACAACATGTTTTGTTAGACATATTAGGCGACATGTTGGCCATGGATAGGCAAGTCACACCCATATCGATAATACTTTCTCTTTCACAATTAAGTAGAGCTGGTTTCATGCAAATTTTTCTATCTTGATTTTTTGCGTCTTCTTTTCTGGTGATATTTCCTCCTTGTACTTGAGGAACCCCCTTTAAAAAAACCCTAATCACTTTCTTTTCTTTAATCGAGGTATAATAGACAACATTGTATTAGTTTCAGGTGTACAACGTTATAATTCCATTTTTATATATATTGCTAAATGGTCACCACAAGTCTTGTTAACTTATGTTACTATGTATTAATAATATATTATTAACTTATATAATTGTCGCCATACAGTTAACACATTTTTTCTTGCGATGAGAACTTTTAAGATCTACACTTTTAGCAACTTTCACATATGCAATACAGCATTAACTATATTCACCATGCTGTGCGTTATATCCCCATGACTTATTTATTTTATAACTGGGAGTTTGTACCTTTTGACCCCCTTCATCCATTTTTGCCCACCCCCAACTCCCTGCCTTTGGCAAACACCAATCTGTTCTCTGCATCTGTGAGCTTGGTTTTTGTTTTTGTTTTTTTGTTGGATTCCACATATACGTGAGATCATATGGTGTTTATCTTTCTCTGTCTAGCTTCTTTCACTTATCATAATGCCCTCAAGGTCCATCCATGTTGTTGCAAATGGCAAGATTTCATTTTTTTTAATGGCTGAATAAAATTTCGTTATTTATCCATCCATCTCACATTTTCTCTATCCATTCCTCCAGTGGTGCATATTTAGGTTATAAATGATGTTGCAGTGAACATGGGAGTGCATATATCTTTTTGAATTAGTATATCAATCACTTTCTTATAAGTGGAATTTTATTAGCAGCTCAATGATTTACCTCGCTAAGTTAGGATTTTTTTTTTTTTTTTTTGCGGTACGCGGGCCTCTCGCTGTTGTGGCCTCTCCTGTTGTGGAGCACAGGCTCCGGACGTGTAGGCTCAGCGGCCATGGCTCATGGGCCCAGCCGCTCCGCGGCATGTGGGATCTTCCCGGACCGGGGCACGAACCCGTGTCCCCTGCATCAGCAGGCGGATTCTCAACCACTGCACCACCAGGGAAGCCCGCTAAGTTAGGATTTTAATTTCTAACTAGCATTAGGTCTACCTTGAGTTCTATTAGATAATTTATCTGATTTCCCTAAATCAAGGACTCTGTCTGAGACTTTTCTCTTGTTACCTTTCACTTAAAACTTCAATACGTTGATCTATCTTTCTGTTTTTGTGTCAGGGAGGGTGGGAGGGAGGGAGACGCAAGAGGGAAGAGATATGGGAGCATATGTATATGTATAATTGATTCACTTTGTTGTAAAGCAGAAACCAACACACTTTTCTATTGTCTTTATGGTCTCTATTTCCCCTCTGATCTTTGATGTTCCTTCTACTAACTTTGGACTTAGGTTTTTTGTTCTTCTTCTCATTCCTTGAAGTGTGAAGTTAGATTGTTTATTTGATGTCTTTCTTTGTTCTTAAGGTGGACATTTTCGCTAAAGACTTCCCTCTTAGAACTACTTTTGCTGCATCCTATAAATTTTAGTATGTTGTGTTTTCATTTTCATTAGTCTTATGACAGCATTAACTATATTCATAAGACTCTTTCCATTTCTTTTTTTTTAAATTAATAGTGACTATTAAAAACTGTTCAAATATCTTTTTGGCCATTGAAACTGTAATCATATTTTTCTCATTTGATTTATGGATAAATTAAATTATATCCTTAGACTTCCTAATATTAAATCATCCTTTTATTCCTGGGAGAGAGACAATATAATTACAGTACATTATTCCTTTAACATATTGTTAGATCAATGTATTAGTATTTTATTTAGGACGTTTACATTAATATTTGTAAGAAGATTGCTCTATGTTTTTAAGTGCAGTCATTTCTTCAGGTTTTGTTATCAAAGCTATAATAATTTTAGAATATTCTCTGAGGAGCTTTCTCTGTAGTTAGAAATTTAAAAAATGGCATAGGAATTAATCAGTTCATGAATATTCAAAATATTTTAAAAAATAGTATCAGTTGAGACTGACGCTCGTGGGAAAGTCCTTTTGGATATCGTTTTTGGATATCTTTCCCAGTTTCTTTCATCATTATTCCTGTGTTCAGGTTTTTCTTCTTGAGTCAGTCACTGGCCATTTGTGTATCTTCTTTGGAGAAATGTCTATTCAAACCCCTTGTTCATTTTTAATGGGGTTGTCTTTTTATTATTGATTTGTAACAGTTCTTAATATATTCTGAATACACGTCCTTTATCAGATATATGATTTGCAAATATTTTGTCCCATTCTGTCAGTTGTCTTTATTTTATTTATTTATTTATTTATTTTTTGCGGTACTCAGGCCTCTCACTGCTGTGGCCTCTCCCGCCGTGGAGCACAGGCTCAGGACACGCAGGCCCAGCGGCCATGGCTGACGGGCCCAACCGCTCCGCGGCATGTGGGATCCTCCCGGACCGGGGCACGAACCCGCGTCCCCTGCATCGGCAGGCGGACTCCCAACCACTGCGCCACCAGGGAAGTCCCTCTTTATTTTTTTGATGGTATCATTTGAAGTTTTAAATTTTGAAGAATTTCAGTTTACCTACTCTTTCTTTTGGTGTGCTTTTGGTGTCATATCCAAGAAACCATTGTTTAACTCAAGGAGGTGAAGAAATTTACTCCTATATTTTGTTCTAAGAATTTTATAATTTTAGCTCTTATATTTGGTTCTATGATTCATTTTGAGTTAACTATTTGTATATAATGTGATGTATGGGTCTCACTTCCTTCTTTTGCAAGTGGATGTCTAATTGTCCCAGTGCAGTTTGTTGGAAAGGCTATTCTATTTTCTATCATTTATTTTCTTTTTTTTTTACATCTTTATTGGAGTATAATTGCTTTACAGTGGTGTGTTAGTTTCTGCTTTATAACAAAGTGAATCAGTTATACATATACATATGTTCCCATATCTCTTCCCTCTTGCATCTCCCTCCCTCCCACCCTCCCTATCCCACCCCTCTAGATGGTCACAAAACACTGAGCTGATCTCCCTGTGCTATGTGGCTGCTTCCCACTAGCTATCTATTTTACGTTTGGTAGTGTATATATGTCCGTGCCACTCTCTCGCTTTGTCACAGCTTACCCTACCCTCTCCCCATATCCTCAAGTCCATTCTCTAGTAGGTCTGTGTCTTTATTCCTGTCTTACCCCTAGGTTCTTCATGACTTTTTTTTTTCTTAATTTCCATATATATGTGTTAGCATACGGTATTTGTTTTTCTTTTTCTGACTTACTTCACTCTGTATGACAGACTCTGGGTCCATCCACCTCACTACAAATAGCTCAATTTAATTTCTTTTTATGGCTGAGTAATACTCCATTGTATATATGTGCCACATCTTCTTTATCCATTCATCCAATGATGGACACTTAGGTTGTTTCCATCTCTGGGCTACTGTAAATAGAGCTGCAATGAACATTTTGGTACATGACTCTTTGAATTATGGCTTTCTCAGGGTATATGCCCAGTAGTGGGACTGCTGGATCATATGGTAGTTCTATTTGTAGTTTTTTAAGGAACCTGCATACTGTTCTCCATAGTGGTTGTACCAATTTCACTTTCAGATTTTTCATCACTAGTGTATAGGAATGCCAGAGATTTCTGTGCATTAATTTTGTATCCTGCTACTTTACCAAATTCATTGATTAGCTCTAGTAGTTTTCTGGTAGCATCTTTAGGATTCTCTATGTATAGTATCATGTCATCTGCAAACAGTGACAGCTTTACTTCTTCTTTTCTGATTTGGATTCCTTTTATTTCCTTTTCTTCTCTGATTGCTGTGGCTAAAACTTCCAAAACTAGGTTCAATACGAGTGGTGAGAGTGGGCAACCTTGTCTTGTTCCTGATCTTAGTGGAAATGCTTTCAGTTTTTCACCATTGAGGACGATGTTGGCTGTGGGTTTGTCATATATGGCCTTTATTATGTTGAGGAAAGTTCCCTCTATGCCTACTTTCTGCAGGGTTTTTATCATAAATGGGTGTTGAATTTTGTTGAAAGCGTTCTCTGCTTCTATTGAGATGATCATATGGTTTTTCCCCTTCAATTTGTTAATATGGTGTATCACATTGATTGATTTGCATATACTGAAGAATCCTTGCATTCCTGGAATAAACCCCACTTGATCATGGTGTATGATCCGTTTAATGTGCTGTTGGATTCTGTTTGGTAGTATTTTGTTGAGGATTTTTGCATCTATGTTCATCAGTGATATTGGCCTGTAGTTTTCTTTCTTTGTGACATCCTTGTCTGGTTTTGGTATCAGGGTGATGGTGGCCTCATAGAATGAGTTTGGGAGTGTTCCTCCCTCTGGTATATTTCGGAAGAGTTTGAGAAGGCTAGGTGTTAGCTCTTCTCTAAATGTTTGATAGAATTCACCCGTGAAGCCATCTGGTCTTGGGCTTTTGTTTGTTGGAAGATTTTTAATCACAGTTTCAATTTCAGTGCTTGGGATTGGTCTGTTCATATTTTCTATTTCTTCCTGGTTCAGTCTTGGCAGGTTGTGCATTTCTAAGAATTTGTCCATTTCTTCCAGGTTGTCCATTTTATTGGCATAGAGTTGCTTGTAGTAATCTCTCATGATCTTTTGTATTTCTGCAGTGTCAGTTGTTACTTCTCCTTTTTCATTTCTAATTCTATTGATTTGAGTCTTCTCCCTTTTTTTCTTGATCAGTCTGGCTAATGGTTTATCAATTTTGTTTATCTTCTGAAAGAACCAGCTTTTAGTTTTATTGATCTTTGCTACTGTTTCCTCCATTTCTTTTTCATTTATTACTGACCTGATTTTTATGATTTCTTTCCCTCTGCTAACTTTGGGGTTTTTTGTTCTTCTTTCTCTAATTGCTTTAAGTGCAAGGTTAAGTTGTTTATTCGAGATGTTTCCTGTTTCTTGCGGTAGGGTTGTATTGCTATAAACTTCCCTCTTAGAACTGCTTTTGCTGAATCCCATAGGTTTTGGGTCGTCGTGTCTCCATTGTCATTTGTTTCTAGGTATTTTTTTTATTTCCTCTTTGATTTCTTCAGTGATCACTTCGTTATTAAGTGGTGTATTGTTTAGCCTCCATGTGTTTGTATTTTTTACAGATCTTTTCCTGTAATTGATATCTAGTCTCATAGCGTTGTGGTCGGAAAAGATACTTGATACAATTTCAATTTTCTTAAATTTACCAAGGCTTGATTTGTGACCCAAGATATGATCTATCCTGGAGAATGTTCCATGAGCACTTGAGAAAAATGTGTATTCTGTTCTTTTTGGATGGAATGTCCTATAAATATCAATTAAGTTCATCTTGTTTAATGTATCATTTAAAGCTTGTGTTTCCTTATTTATTTTCATTTTGGATGATCTGTCCATTGGTGAAAGTGGGGTGTTAAAGTCCCCTACTGTGAATGTGTTACTGTCGATTTCCCCTTTTATGGCTGTTAGTATTTACCTTATGTATTGAGGTTCTCCTGTGTTGGGTGCATATTTACAATTGTTGCATCTTCTTGAATCGATCCCTTGATCATTATGTAGTGTCCTTCTTTGCCTCTTCTAATAGTCTTTATTTTAAAGTCTGTTTTGTCTGATATGAGAATTGCTACTCCAGCTTTCTTTTGGTTTCCATTTGCATGAAATACCTTTTTCCATCCCCTTACTTTTAGTCTGTATGTTTCCCTAGGTCTGAAGTGGGTCTCTTGTAGACGGCATATATATGGGTCTTGATTTTGTATCCATTCAGCCAATTTGTGTCTTTTGGTGGGAGCATTTAGTCCATTTACATTTAAGGTAATTATCGATATGTATGTTCCTATTCCCATTTTCTTAATTGTTTTTGGTTCGTTATTGTAGGTCTTTTCCTTCTCTCGTGTTTCTTGCCTAGAGAAGTTCCTTTAGCATTTGTTGTAAAGCTGGTTTGGTGGTCCTGAACTCTCTCAGCTTTTGCTTGTCTGTAAAGGTTTTAATTTCTCCATCAAATCTCAATGAGATCCTTGCTGGGTAGAGTAATCTTGGTTGCAGGTTTTTCTCCTTCATCACTTTAAATATGTCCTGCCAGTCCCTTCTGGCTTGCAGAGTTTCTGCTGAAAGATCAGCTGTTAACCTTATGGGGATTCCCTTGTGTGTAATTTGTTGTTTTTCCCTTGCTGCTTTTATTATGTTTTCTTTGTATTTAATTTTTGATAGTTTGATTAATATGTGTCTTGGCGTATTTCTCCTTGGACTTATCCTGTATGGGACTCTCTGTGCTTCCTGGACTTAACTATTTCCTTTCCCATATTAGGGAAGTTTTCAACTATAATCTCTTCAAATATTTTCTCAGTCCCTTTCTTTTTCTCTTCTTCTTCTAGAGCCCCTATAATTCAAATGTTGGTGCGTTTAATGTTGTCCCAGAGGTCTCTGAGACTGTCCTCAGTTCTTTCCATTCATTTTTCTTTTTTCTGCTCTGCAGTAGTTATTTCCACTATTTTATCTTCCAGGTCACTTATCTGTTGTTCTGCCTCAGTTATTCTGCTATTGATCCCATCAAGAGTATTTTTAATTTCATTTATTGTGTTGTTCATCGTTGCTTGTTTCATCTTTAGTTCTTCTAGGTCCTTGTTAAATGTTTCTTGCATTTTGTCTATTCTATTTCCAAGATTTTGGATCATCTTTACTATCATTATTCTGAATTCTTTTTCAGGTAGACTGCCTATTTCCTCTTCATTTGTTAGGTCTGGTGGGTTTTTATCTTGCTCCTTCATCTGCTGTGTGTTTTTCTGTCTTCTCATTTAGCTTTTCTTACTGTGTTTGGGGTCTCCTTTTTGTAGGCTGCAGGTTCGTAGTTCCCGTTGTTTTTGGTGTCTCTCCCCAGTAGCTAAAGTTGGTTCAGTGGGTTGTGTAGACTTCCTGGTGGAGGGGACTAGAGCATGTGTTCTGGTGGATGAGGCTGGATCTTGTCTTTCTGGTGGGCAGGTCCACGTCTGGTGGTGTGTTTTGGGGTGTCTATGGACTTATTATGATTTTAGGCAGCCTCTCTGCTAATGGGTGGGGTTGTGTTCCTGTCTTGCTAGTTGTTTGGCATAGGGTGTCCAGCACTGTAGCTTGCTGGTCGTTGAGTGAAGCTGGGTGTTGGCGTTGAGATGGAGATCTCTGGGAGATTTTCGCTGTTTGGTGTTATGTGGAGCTGGGAAGTCTCTTGTGGACCAGTGTCCTGAAGTTGGCTGTCCCACCTCAGAGGCACAGCACTGACTCCTGGCTGCAGCACCAAGAGCCTTTCATCTACACGGCTCAGAATAAAAGGGAGAAAAAGTAGAAAGAAAGAAAGAGAGAGAGAAAGAAAGGAGAGAGGGAGGGAGGGAGGAAGGAGGGAAGGAAGGAAAGAAAGAAAGAAGATAAAATAAAATAAAGTAAGATAAAATAAAAAAGTTATTAAAATAAAAAGTAATTATTAAGAAAAAAAAATTTTTTTTCAAGAAAAAAACAAAAAACGGACGGATTGAACCCTAGGAGAAATGGTGGAAGCAAAGCTATATGGACAAAATCTCACACAGAAGCATACACATACACACTCACAAAAAGAAGAAAAGGGGAAAAAATCGTAAATCTTGCTCTCCAAGTCCACCTCCTCAATTTGGGATGATTCGTTGTCTATTCATGTATTCCACAGATGCAGGGTACATCAAGGTGATTGTGGAGCTTTAATCCGCTGCTTCTGAGGCTGCTGGGAGAGATTTCCCTTTCTCTTCTTTGTTCTCACAGCTCCCGGGGCTCAGCTTTGGATCTGGCCGCGCCTCTGCGTGTAGGTCACCTGAGAGCGTCTGTTCTTCGCTCAGACAGGAGGGGGTTAAAGGAGCAGCTGCTTCCGGGACTCTGGCTCACTCAGGCCGGGGGTGGGGGGTGGAAGGGAGAGGCACGGAGGGCAGGGTGAGCCTGCGGCGGCAGAGGCCGTTGTGATGTTGCACCAGCCTGAGGCGCCCCGTGCGTTCTCCTGGGGAAGTTGTCCCTGGATCCCGGGACCCTGGCAGTGGCGGGCTGCACAGGCTCCCCGGAAGGGGGTGTGTAGATAGTGACCTGTGCTCGCACACAGGCTTCTTGGTGGTGGCAGCAGCAGCCTTAGCGTCTCATGCCCGTCTCTGGGGCCCGCGCTCTTAGCCGCGGCTCGCGCCCGTCTCTGGAGCTCCTTTAAGCAGCGCTCTTAATCCCCTCACCTCGCGCACCAGGAATCAAAGAGGCAAGAAAAAGTCTCTTGCTGCTTCGGCAGGTCCAGACTTTTCCCTGGACTCCCTCCCGGCTAGCCGTGGTGCACTAGCCCCCTGTAGGCTGTGTTCACGCTGCCAACCCCAGCCCGAGCTTCAGTTCCCAGCCCCCCCTGCCCCGGCGGGTGAGCAGAGAAGCCTCTTGGCCTGGTGAGTGCCGGTCGGCCCTGATCCTCTGTGCGGTAATCTGTACGCTATGCCCTCCGCACCCCTGTTGCTGCACTCTCCTCCGCGGCTCCGAAGCTTCCCTTCTCCGCCACCCGCAGTCTCCACCCGCGAAGGGGCTTCCTAGTGTATGGAAACCTTTCCTCCTCAGCTCCAGCCCACTGGTGCAGGTCCTGTCCCTATTCTTTTGTCTCTGTTTATTCTTTTTTCTTTTGCCCTACCTAGGTACGTGGGGACTTTCTTGCCTTTTGGGAGGTCTGAGGTCTTCTGCCAGCGTTCAGTAGCTGTTCTGTAGGAGTTGTTCCACGTGTAGATGTATTTCTGGTGTATCTGTGGGGAGGAAGGTGATCTCCGCGTCTTACTCTTCCGCCATCTTCCCCTCGTCTCCCCTCTATCATTCAATTTTAATCTTTACTTGGGTTTTGGCTTTAGTGCTCAGAGTCTTTGCTTTTTAATTTTATGTAAGAGAGGAGTTTAACTCATTTACATATATTATTATTGGTGTTATAGTTAGCCTTACTATATTTATTTTGAAATATTATTTAGATTTTCTGATTTTTATGTTTTTTTGTTTCATGTGATACCACTAAATGTGTAACCTTTTAAAAAGGTGATCGCTTTTCCTTTAGGTTTATAGAATAAGTACTTTTGTATATTTTATTTGTTTTTGCTGATAGTAAGAAACCATCAATAATTTGGTTTTAAATAATTTTATAAACCACATATGCCAATAGTCATTACTTGAGAGTCACATTTCAAGTTGCATTGAGTGTAGGTGTATAGTTCATAAGTATCAATGCAGATAATATTGTTACAAAATTTTTAAGGACGATGAAATATGATTGCAGATATTCAGAGGGTTTGATTTGAAAATGAAATATATTAATGTATGATAATGATGATAAACATGTTAGACATATAAATATAATGTCATTGCCTTAATAGCTATTTTTTACTTGGCCTTATTTATTAGCTATTTTTTACTTCTGGAAAATCATTTACTACTTGAAATATGTATACCACTGAGCATCAAAAAATACATATATCAAGATAATGTTTAACATCACCAGAATTCTCCAAATACAATGAAGTTCAAGCTCTTGAAATGTGATTTCCTATTTTCACACTTTATTATAGGAAGCATATTCTTTAATTGAGAAGACCGAAGCAGAACAAAGTGTACTGTGTTCATATCAGAAATATGTGGAAATTGCTAAAAGAAAGAAAAGCAGAGTACCTCCTCCACCCATCCTGCTAGCCCGAACTCATTGTTCTGTGACATTAAAACCTGCTCCATTTATTTCTGATGTTAAGGTATGTTGTCTATTATGACCTTTACCTCACGGAAAGCAACATAAGTACTTTTATGACTATAATAATGAATACTTTTATTGCCTTTAGGGCTTGAATAATCTTATTGGTTAATATAAACACTGAACACTGGGATTAGTATTCCAGTATCTTTAACTATCTGTAATTTCTTCATGACCCTTTTTCCTTTATGCTGTTTCCCTTTTGGCTCCTTATAGCTTTGCTATAAGAAACTTACTCCTATATTGCTACACCCAGATATATAGTAAGGAGAAATGAGAGAGAAGCATTTTGAAGTATCTTCCTCACCATGACACAGTCATATGCTGACATCCTAGTGTGCTCAACTTCAAGAAGGTTTCCTTGAGATAGAATCAGGCATTTAAAGGGGATAGAAGTTACTCTGAGAGCCAATGATGAAGATAAGAAAATTTGGAGGTGGTGAATTTAGAGACTCTTCCGAAAGTTCTTCTGTGTAAATGGGGATCCTTTTTTTTTTTTTTTATGGTATGCGGGCCTCTCACTGCTGTGGCCTCTCCCGTTGCGGAGCACAGGCTCCGGACGCGCAGGCTCAGCGGCCATGGCTCACAGGCCCAGCCGCTCCGCGGCATGTGGGATCTTCCCGGATCTGGGCACGAACCCGTGTCCCCTGCATCGGCGGACTCTCAACCATTGCGCCACCAGGGAAGCCCATTGGGGATTCTTTTAATGCAAACAAATGATCATTCTAACCACATTATAAGTCATAACTCTTTATGTATTTATTGAAGCTCTTTCTCCTAACCCCAGTGCCTTGGAACTTAGCCTAAATGGGACTGTTATTTGAGATTTAGTTTCCTCATAAGCATTTGGTTCCACCTAATTTATATTTTAAATATTGCATTTTCCTCTTTTGGGTGATGAACACATGCTCTTTGGTGTTGTAGAAAAAACAAAGTTGTTTCTTTGATTATTCTTAGGATGTTCTGCTTGAACTTAAATACATCGTCTTGATATAGTGGAAAGGGCATGGGCTTTGAAGTCAGACAAATACAGATTTAAAATTCTACCTCTACCCCAGCAATATGACCTTACGAAATCTAAATATACTTTCTGAGTGTTTTTTAAAAATTTGCTTTTGTTATCTTTTCCATTTGTAAAATGTTTCTTCTGTGAAAATTAAATGAGATATTATAGCATATTCTTGGCATATTAACCGATGTCCTTCCATCCCTTGTATTAAACATATGTAGTAATGTTAGCTAAAATCAGTTAATGAGGTTATACACTGTGATTATATTATCTGATGATTTTTTTTCATAAATTCTGTCCAATGAGAATTATTGAGTGTCTGCTATCTGTCAAGCTCTATGTGAGGTAACGTATAAAAATAAACACAAATAAAACATGGTTCCATATTTTGAGAAGCTTCAGACTAATGGGAGGTGGACATCAGTGAGAAGTAATACCACCTCATAATGCCTTATAATTGGAGGAATAGAAGCAACATTCATCCTAACTGTGCTATAATAAATGCATTATTGCAGTTGCTAATAGTTCTAAAATTCAACTTTGGATTTTGGGGATCTGTTTAAGAATAAGGATCACTGACTTCGGAAATTCAGTACAGAGCTAAGACTGGATGATTTGCCAAGAGTTTTCGTTTGTTTTTACTTGAATGTTTTGATTTATTTAACCAGGTTCTTATTTTTTATGTATCTCAAATTAGTGACTAGTTTATTTCATAATGCTTATTAATAGGAAGGCATAAGCATCCCATACTTGACCTGTACTTGTAGGACTTGTCACTCAGCACATGATGTGAAGTTGATGTATATTATATTTTGGTGAAGTTGTGTGCTCCTGGAAATTATACCTTCTGTTACCCACTCCATAGCACTAGATGGTGCTATGGACTTAAATACCTTTTCTAGTTTGAGATTTCAGCCATCTTTTGTTTTATCAAAACCTCTTGTTAAGGCATTTGTTGCATTAACATCTGTTTTAATGGTTGAAAATGCTAGTGTTACTTGTAAACTTTTACGTCCAAAGCTAGTGGTGGTTTGTCCATGGTGTCGTTTCTCTTACATAGACTCTAAGGACACAGTCTTCTAATAGTTTCACAGACTAAGATGTTTTCATCTGTGGAACACAATAGAAATATAAAGCCTGCTTGTAAAAATGCTTTTAGAGAAAATTTACCCTTCAAATTCTGGATTGTATGTAGAGCTTAACTTGGAGCAATAATGATGTAAGTCAGGGTCTGCAACCCCCGGGTCACGGACTGATATTGGTCTGCGGCCTGTTAGGAACTGGGCCACACAGCAGGAGGTGAGAGGCGAGCGAGCGGATCTTCATCTGCTGCTCCCCATCGCTCCCTATTGCTAACATTACCGCCCGTACAATCACCACACCGCCGCCCCGCCCTGCCCTGCCCCAGTCTGTGGAAAAATTGTCTTCCACAAAACCGGTCCCTGGTGCCAAAAAGGGGGGGGACCGCTGATCTAAGTCATAAAATACCATCTTTTGCCTTCCCCCTCCCTGCCCCATGGTACTCTTTTTGCATGAAAAATCAAGGAAAGGTAGTTTTCTAAATTTTTCCGAGATTCAGCTGAGTTTTTTTCTCCTGGCCTCCAGGTTCCAAGTTCCTTCAACATTCTCTTTGTCCTCGAAATTCTGCCTTTCCTAATGCTCTTTAGTCACCTGAGAAATTTTCTTTGGAAACACAAAACTTCGGCTATTTGTACCAGACAGTCTTATTCATTGAGACTAGGCAGGCTTAGGTATATGTAATTTTAAAAAATGGTTGATTCTGTACAAACTGTATTTTAAAAAATGATTCTTGTGCATAGTCAGAGTTGAGAACGACTTGTGCAGACAAGATACAATGAGGATTCTTCCATTGACCCAGAGGAAGAATTAGCGGGCTAAGCTGTAAGAGACAGTTGCTTCTTAGAGACAATTACATTTCCCTTATTTTCCATCTTAGGAGTTGAGATGTTGTGAGGTGGAGCCTTTGGGAAAAGGGAATGCCACAGTGATGACAACCCTTCCATCACTAATCCCTGGACAGTGTGGCTCCTAATAATGCTTTTCCCTAGGTATCAACTCTCTCCCTTACCCCCTACAGTGAGAATAGTGCATTACCAGGAGGAATCTCCGTTATTTTGACATCTTGGCAAAAAGACCATTGTCTAACCATTTAATCAAGTTTAAGTTTGATTGTTTCTGTGTAATTTGCATATTGCTTTTGGTTTACATCTGTATTTAAGAATTGTCAAAAGAATATCATGTTTCAGAAAAATCTATAAACTAGAGAAAAAAAATTATCCGTAATCTTACCTTTTTGTCATCCGAACTCTACTACTATTCTTATTTAGGAACATTTTCTTCCAGGCTTTTTCATATGTATTTTTACATTTTACTTAAAATACTACAGTTTAGTATCTTGCTTTTTTTACTACCTTCTTTTTGTCCCATATTATTAAACAAAATACGAAAATCATTTCGGAGTAGGTCTTTTTTTTCATCAAGATGATGTCATCTTTGGAGTCACTCCCTGCCACTGTCTGATCTTGGGCAAGTTGTTGAACGTCTCTGCATCTCCATCTTTTGTAAAGCAAAATAGCAATAGAAATCCTGTCTCATAGGGATGTTTCAGATATGAGAAAGTATATGTAAATTTCCTAACAATGCTTAACACATAGGAACTGCTCACTTAATAGTAGTTAAAAATAATTAATAATGAATACTATTTTAGTCTTGGTGTCCCAGGTAAACTATATTTGTCTTTTTTTAAAGAGTAAATCTAAGTGTTTTTATAAACTTAGGTTTCATGTTTTAAAACTTGAATAGTTATATTTTGATGTAGAAAAGTATTCCTTTTGCCACATCATGATAAAAGAAATTGAGTGCTTTGTTAAACAGATGACAGGCTCATCTCTCTCCGTGGCAGGTCTCCTGGTACTGCATTTTGGGTTGCAAAGCAGAAGGGAGCTATGGAAAAGTAAGACTGAACAATAATCATCTCCCAAACTCAGGAGAAGCGGTACGTCGAATTAAAAAACCCTGAATGTCAGGAAATCTTACCAAAAGTCTCATTAATGACAATTGAGTCTTGTTCATTTTTCTCCTTTTTGTAGTCATTATTTCAGTGAATTTGTCTAATTTCATCTTGAGTCATAACTAAAATCCAACAGTAAATGAAAAAGGTTTTTTTCCCTTAACATAAAGAGGTCACTTAATTATATTTTTAAAGACCCGTTTAATTTTCCATGCATAACTTGAAATATGTTTTTGTTAATAGATACCGGCTGATGGCAAAAGCATTTTTGAAGTAAAAGGTTTAGAAACCAATGAAAAATATATCTTTGCAATTGCTGCTTATTGTTCTAACGGAAAGCTTATTGGTGATGCTATTGGGGAGACGACTAAACCAATTCTGGTTTACCCACCTCTTTCTGCTGTTACTGCTCGGATGTTATTAACACAGGTAGAAAAGATTTCTTCTAATTTTTTTTTTTTTTTTAATTATTTATTTATTTATTTTTATTTTTGGCTGTGTTGGGTCTTCGTTTCTGTGCGAGGGCTTTCTCTAGTTGCAGCAAGCGGGGGCCACTCTTCATCGCCGTGCGCGGGCCTTTCACTGTCATCGTTTCTCTTGTTGCGGGGCACAGGCTCCAGACACGCAGGCTCGGTAGTTGTGGCTCACGGGCCTAGTTGCTCCGCGGCATGTGGGATCTTCCCAGACCAGGGTTCGAACCCGTGTCCCCTGCATTGGCAGGCAGATTCTCAACCACTGCGCCACCAGGGAAGCCCTCTTCTAATTTTTTCCTCTGTTTTTTCCCGTTAAGCAGTTACTAAGTAATTTCTGATGAAAAAACAGTCACAGCAGATACTCTAAAGCTCCTGTAATATATATTTTCCATGATTGCAGTTTAGTCTCATAAAATATAAATCGTTCCTTCTCGTATTCATGAGTTTGCTTTTTACAATAACACTTTTTTTCCTGGATTTTAAATGCAACACGCATTGATCTTAGAAATTTTGGAAATAAATGTTACCTGTTTTCCTATCATCCGGAGTAGCAGTTCTTAAGCTGAAGCAATTTTGGCCCCTGGGGGGACATATATGTCAATGTCTGGAGACATTTTTGGTAGTCACAATCTAGAGGAGTGCTGCTGGCATCTAGAGGGTAGAGGTCAGGGATGCTGATAAGCACCCTACAATGGAAAGGGCAGCACCCCTCTCCCAACAAAGTGTTATCCGGTCCAAAATGTCAACAGTGCGAAGGTTGAGCAACCCTGATCCAGAGATATGCTTTTCTTTGTGTGTGTATGTATACATACACACATATATATATCTACACACAATATGTACATAGAAATATATACACATATGTATGTGAATTTATGTATAATATATAATTTTAGTCATAGTGTACATATAATTTTACATCTGATATTTCCATTTAATACATAATTGACTTTTTTCCGTTCCATTAAGTATTCTTTCAAAACATAATTTTTAACATCTGCATGGTATTGCATCTTAAAATATATCACAGTGTAGTGTATGTATACACAATGGAATACTACTCAACCATAAAAAAGAATGAAATAATGCCATTTGCAGCAACGGATGGACCTAGAGGTTATCATACTTAAGTAAGTCAGAAAGAGAAAGACATATACCATATAATATCACTTATGTGTGGAATCTAAAATATGACACAAATGAACTTGTTTATGGGACGGAAGCAGACTCGCAAACATAGAAAACAAACTTGTGGTTACCAAAGAGGAAGGAGGGTGGAGGAAGGATAAATTAGGAGTTTGGGATTAACAGATACAAACTACTGTATATAAAATAGATAAACAATAAAGTTCTACTGTATAGTACAGGGAACTATATTCAATATCCTGTAATAAACCATAATGGAAAAGAATATGAAAAAGTATATGTGTATATATATATATATATATGTATAACTGAATCATGTTCCTGTACACCAGAATCTAACACAACATTGTAAATCAACCATACTTCAATAAAAGTATATATATCAGTTGTTTACAATATTGTGTCAGTTTCAGGTGTGCAGCAACATGATTCAGTTATATATATATGTATGTATTCTTTTCAGATTATTTTCCATTGTAAGTTACAAGATATTGAATATAGTTCCCTGTGCCATACAGTAAATACTTGATGATTATTTATTTTATGTATAGTAGTTTGTATCTGTTAATCCCATACTCCTAATTTATCCCTTTCCTCCTCCCTTTCCCCTATGGTAACCGTAAGTTTGTTTTCTATGTCTCTGAGTCTGTTTCTGTTTTGTAGATAAGGCCATTTCTGTCATATTTTATTTTTTTATTTTTATTTTTTGCGGTACGCGGGCCTCTCACTGCTGTGGCCTCTCCCGTTGTGGAGCACGGGCTCCGGATGCACAGGCTCAGCAGCTGCGGCTCACAGGCCCAGCCACTCCGCGGCGTGTGGGATCTTCCCGGACCAGGGCATGAACCTGTGTCCCCTGCATTGGCAGGCAGACTCTCAACCACTGAGCCACCAGGGAAGCCCCATATTTTAGATTCTACATACAAGTGATATCATATGGTATTTGTCTTTCTGACTTACTTCACTTAGTATGGTAATCTCTAGGTCCATCCATGTTGCTGCAAATGGTAATATTTTATTCTTTTTTTATGGCTGAGTAATATTCCATGGCGTGTGTGTGTGTATGTGTTTACATATCACATTAAACCAATCATCTGTTGATGGGAACTTGGGTTGTTTCCATGTCCTGGCTATTGTAAATAGTGCTGCAATCAACATTGGGGTGCACGTACCTTTTTGAATTATAGTTTTCTCTTGATATATGCCCAGGAGTGGGATTGTTGGATCATATGGTTGTTCTAGTTTCAGTTTTTTAAGGGACTTCCTTCCGGTTCCCAGAGTGACTGCACCAATTTACATTCCCACCAACAGTGCAAGAGGGTTCCCTTTTCTCCACACCCTCCCCAGAATTTATTTATAGACTTTTTGATAATGGCATTCTGCCCAGTGTGAGGTGATACCTCATTGTAGTTTTGACTTCTATTTCTCTAATAATTAGTGATGTTGAGCATCTTTACCTGCATCCATGATTATTTTCTTAGTATCAGTTTATAGAAGTGAAGTTTCTGGGTTCATAGAGACAGACAGACCTGAGTTTAAGTTTCAGGTCCTCACATTAGCTGTGTGACATTGGGCAGGTAACCTTCATCTGTGAAGTGGAATAATAATAGTAGTTACCTCCCAGAACTATTATGAGTATTAAATGGAATTATGCATGTCAGATGTTTAACCGTAACGCTTACAACACAGTAGACGCTTAACGAATATTATTGTTGTTCTTAATTATAGATATACTCATGAATTGACATCTTTTCCTGAAATGATTGCCTGACTTAAAACATGTCACCAGTGAATGCGATTCTAGAAAAAGTGACTCATTGACCTAAGTCTCAATAATTTTAAGTTTATGGTTGGCTGTAGAGCTGATGGCTCTTCTAAATTTTATCACATTTCTATTGTGCCTTTTTTTCCTCTTAATAGTTGATTAGTATTATAAGCTAAGGTCTTACTGGAATTTTATATTATCATATTTTTCAAAGAAAATTTAATTGAGAGAATTGCTAGGATTTGTCTGGCATTGGTTTAGCATGTCATATTGGCTCATGGTTTTCTGATGTTTTGATTTCTTTGGAATCTAATATATTTCCTAATTTGCAGTGATGGAGTTATTTCAGAGTGAGGGACCGAATATTTCATCAAGGTCTAATTTTTCTCCAGGGAGTGGTTTGACTCTTGCGCTTTATTTGGCAGAACTTTCATTGAAAGTTAATAAAAGGAAGTCCAAGCTATACTGCTAGGATAATGAGAAGTGTCATAAAGTAATGACCTGTGTTTCTTTACTGATACTGTATTTGCAGTACTGTAGTTCATTTATGACAGTTTATGAGCATTCTCTCTCATCATGTTAAGTGGCTAAAGCAGAATTTCCTCATAAAATTTCCTCCTTAATTTAAAATTTGAGTTTAAGCTTTCAAGTTTTATCAGGAAAAGGTACCTTTCTTTTGGAATTGCAGTGAAAAATTACAATTTTTCATGAGAGTGGTTAGTTTTTAGTTTCAGGATAATTCTATTTTAAAAAAATTATTATAAAAATTTTATAGTAAAATATGGAGTTACTTCACTAAATGCCTATGATTAACTTGGTTTGGTGTTTTAGGTTGTACTTTGACTAAACATTTTTCTATAAACAATAGTAAAGTCAGGTGAATCTTTACTGGATTTTCCGTTAATGTAGAAAACTAGTTTAGGCTATCTGGAAAATTTTTTGAGGAAACTTTATGAATTATATATTTTCTACGGATATAATCCAATTTCCACCTCTTTATAGGCTCATTTCTTTTTATTATTCCCTTTTAAGTTGGAAATGGCTCGATAATGTGATATAAAATATAGACAGCTAGAAATCTGTGAGCAGGATTTTAGGATTTGAGGCGAACTGCTTGGTCTCAATTTCCCTATCTGTAAAATGAATACAAGACCAAATGCCACATACTGCTGGATTATTGAACTACTAAATCAAATAGTGAGTGGGCACAATGGCTTGCTGAGATGAGGAAGTGAGGAATATCATTTGTTAAAAAACTGTGTGATAGACATTTTAAGATTCATTATTCCATTGATTACAGTAACTCTATGAGGTGGTATTATTACTTTCATTTCAAGTTGAGGAAACAGATTAATTTAACCCTTCTTCTGCCAATCCCATTTTATTCCAGAAAGGGTGTCTTAGGGATGTTAAGTATTGATAATTTACCCAAGGTTGCTCTGGTAGTAGATGGTAAGCCTGACATTTGAACAAGCTCATGCCTTTCTATTGATCTGTCCAGGTTCCAGGGAAGTCATGTGTTCACCATCTAACATGTGCCAAATCCTTCTAGAGCCCACATCGCTCCCATCTATTCTCTGCCTGGGTTGGTGCTGCCCTGCTGGTCGTGATGATCAGTATGGGCAGTAGAGTTTGATGCTGGTGGCAGGAGAAAGGAAACTAAAATTCATACCTTTTTTTCCCAATTCATGTATGAATTCATTGAAACTCTTTTATTAATAGAGGTTTGCCTTTTGTCTATGACCATTCAAAAAAAAAATAGGGCTACCAGGTAAAAGGTAGTCATCCCCATTTAAAAATCTCATTAAGAAGGTTCAAATCTTCTTTTCCCTCTTATCCTCTTTCTGAACATTACCACCCTCTCTGCTCGTCTGTTTATTGATGAATTCAGTGTCTGCTTTGTGCCAGGTTCTATGCTAGGTATCATTTCTTCTTCCTTTGAACTGTTGTTTTTTTTTTTAAATCAATCTCATCACCACAACAGTAACCCTTGTTTAGATAATTTTGACGTATGGTTTCAGCTAAGACCCTGATTGCAAGAAAGCCTTGCTTGGGGGAATGCAGCCTGGCCCTGGGAAGGCTGCAAAGTCCAGGCAGCTCCAAGTCTCATACCTCTGGCTCTCTCTACATCTGCTTTCTTTTTCTTTTTAAATATTGACTTTCCTTTCTTTTCTTTTCCATCTCGGGAGGGAAAATAGCAGCCCCTGAACTTTTTTGTGTATTCCTCAGTTACAGTCATATACAGGAACCGGCTAGCTGTGTTCTAATCTTGATTCCAAATTCCTGAAAAAGAGACTCTGATTGGCTCACCCAATGTAAGAAAGAGTCTGAACTCATTTTTAATGTTTGGCTCTTGACTTGTTTTTAAACCTCAGCCTTCTTTTTTCCCGTAGCCCCACATCTGAGCAGGCTGATAGGGAGGTCTATGAGTTCACCTTCTCCTTTGGTGCCTGCAGGAAATTTAAACGTCCCAACTGGCAGGAACTTTCACCCAGTCCTATCCTCCAGCCACTAATCAAAGCCCAACCCATTCCTTCTGCTCTGCCCGAAGCCATCCCAGACCTGCCTCTGCCTGCCCAAGGGACTCTCCCTGGGAGGCCCTTGTGTGAATAATAAACTTTCTCTCAGATTCTCCTGGTGCATGTAGTGTCATCAGCCTTAACATCAGGACCAAACTTCGGGTGTGTGTAGGGGGTCCATCCTGCTTTGCAGGGGGAGGCTATAAAACACCCAGCCTGGATCAGGCCCTCGGCCTGGGCCAGTCAATCATGCTATTGTATAGTACCGTTGCTGGCTGTCCTCTTCTGTAGGTAGGGGGAAATTATCAGGAAAAGAGGATTTTTAAGTTCATTTAACACCTTATTATTGAGTGCTTACTCTGTGCCAGGCATTGCTCTAGGCTAGTGATTCTAAAACTTGTATCAGAATGATCTGCAGTGCTGGTTAAACAGATTGCTGGTCCCACCACCAGAGTTTATGATTCACCAGGTCTGGGGTAGGGCCTGAGAATTTTGCATTTATAACAAGTTCCTAGGTGATTCAGATGCTGATGGTCCAGGGACCATACTTTGAGAACCACTGTTCTAAGCGAAGTGAGCAAAATGCCGTGGTGAGAGGTAAGTAATAAACGATGACCACAGTAAAGGAGTAAACTATCTAGTATATTAGAAGGTAAGTTCTATGGAAGGAAAATGTAGAGTATGGTCAGAGGAATTGGAAATGTGAACTGGGGGAAAGGAAGGTAGAGTACAGTATTAAGTAGGGTGGTCTGAGAAGGCATCATCTGGAAGATGAGATTTGAGCAGAGACTTGAAGGAGGTGAGGGAGTGGCTCTCTGGAGGAAGAGCATTCCACAGAAGGAGCTAGAACAAAAGCCTGAAGGATTCCAGAAGTGCACCTGGTATAATATAAACAGCAAGGAGACCAGAATGACTGGAGCAGAGGGGCCAAAAGGATTGTTTAGGGAGGTAAAAGGTGAGTGGGTGGGTGAGAGAGCAGATCATTACAAGGATTCCAGGCCATGGTAATAAGTTTGGCTTTCACCTGGGGTGAAACGGGCAGCCACTGGAGAGGGTTTGATGTAATAGGATGGCGGAACGTGACTTCTATTTCCGAGGTTCACCCGAGCTGCTGTGTGGTGCGTACACCACGAGGGGGTGAGAGTAGAAGCAGAGGGAGCTACCTACTGCCGTAAACCAGTGAGAGGTGCGGGTGGCTCGGCGAGTGTGATAGTAGTTGATGTGGTGAGAAGCGGCCAGATTCTGGATATGTTTTGAAGGAGGAGTTAACACGAGTTCCTGATGGAAACAATGGACAGAGAAAAATAGAAGATGACTCTAAGGAATTGAGCTGACTGACTGGAAGGACAGACTTGACCTCAGATGAGTTGGGGAAGGGTGTGAGTAGTACAGATTTGGGGCGGGGGGAGATCAGAAATGCAGTTTGGGACGTGTTAAGGTCAGATGTTTGTTAGATATTCGGAGAGAATTTTTGAGTAGTCAGCTAGATGTATGAATCTGGAGTTTGGGAGAGAGGGCTGGGCAGCAGAGGGATTTGAGAGTAGTCATGTGACAACTAAAGCCATGGGGCTGGATGACAGCACCAAGGAAAGGAGTGCAGACAGGAGGAGAGGAGAGATCCAGAGACTGAGCCCTGGGGCATGCTAACAGAATGAGAGAGGGGAAAAGAGGAGGAGCTTGCCAAGGCAGCTGAAAAGGAATGTGTTGTAGAAGCCAAGTGTGAAGGTCATGTACCGAGGAGGAGGTCTCTCCTGTGCTTAATTGTCTCATTAGTCGTTTAGTGCTTCTTTCTCATTTTAACCTCACTCCTTCTAACGTCGGTCCTACGGGTGACTACTAGTTAACCATCTTTGAACTGGCTGATTATCACAGCACTTCTCTGTTAGCCCACACAGACTCATGAATTTATAGACCTTAGTTTTATCATGGCATCTTTTCTTGTTTTGCAATGTCCACTGACTGAATAACATTTTTACATTTCCCTCTTTTTTTTAATTGAAGTGTAGTTGATTTGCAGTGTGGCACTAATTTCTACTGTACAGCAAAGTGACCCAGAAATAACACTATTTTTAAAAGGCTATATTTTAAAAGGAAAGAGCATTCAGTTATAGTTTCACCAACTCCCTTACACATCACCTGTTACCATTTTCCGCAGTAGATCTTAGAAATATAATGGTGTTTTAGTGACCACTTAGCCCAACTTTTTCATTTGACCACTTTGGCCCAGAGAAGGGACCTCATCTGTCACACTAAGTCTTGGCTCTACTATTGTTTTTACTGATTATCAGGCTCTGTACAAATTATTCAACTTGTCAATGCCCCAGTTTCTTCATCTGAAAAACAGTGATGGTCATAGAGGTCAATGAGGAGTCAACACAGCATTGCTGGTAAAGTGCTTGGTCCAGTACTTGACATCTTTAAATACTTCCACCTGATTTTCAAGGCTTTCTGAAATCATGTCCCACTTTACCTAACCAATCATACTGCCTAGTTTTCTTGACATTCTGACCTGTCTTTCCAGTCTCAAAGGCACTGTGGCAATTTCCATTATGGGGCCTTTTTGAGTTTCTGTCTAAACTGTGCCCATCTGAACTTTATCCCTGCCTTGGGGTTCACCTCAAGCCCTGATTCCTCCTTATAGCCTTCATTTCTCCTTTTCTAAGTTTCCACAATTATGATGTTGTTATCTGCAATTTTTCTGTGATTTCATGTGTTTTACGTCTGTAACTTGATTACAGTTTCATGGCGCATGAGATCATTTTAAGCTTTGAAGAATCTACAGTGCTTAGCACAGAGTAGAAACTTCATAAAAGTTTACCGGTTGGTTGATTATGAGTACTGACTTGGCAGATTTTAAAAGTTCTGGCCCTGTAAGTTATTCCCTTGTGTGGAATACAGTCTAGCAACATGTCATCTGCATACTTAATTTAATGTATTTATTGATACTTTACATCCTACCTGCTTCCACTAAGGATTTGAAGCAGCACATAACTCATGTGGTACGATTTTATGTTGTTATACATATTTGTATAGAGTGATTTTTAGAGATGTATTTAAAGAACTATGTTCTACTCAAAGAGATAGGTAAGGTGATGACTTTATTTTTCTCCTGAGCTTCTAGGTTTTACCAGTGAAATCGGTTATTTTGCTGAATGTTGAACGTGTTAAACTTAAAACACAGGATGGCTTCTTGGAAGCGTCTCTCTTTTTCTCCTCACTCTTTTCAGCTGTGAACCCTTTGTTGCACAATAGCTCGGAAAGCGTCAGAACCAGAGGAGAATGAAGTATATTTCATTATTTTGGGTTTGAGAAATCTGATTGTTTCTTTTGGAACAGATTGTTCATTAGAACAGTGTCTGTAGTAAATGGAGTGCACTGCCGAGATAGATGGGAATGAAATTAATTTGGCTCAGATGTGATCTTTGTTTTGCTTATGAGCATTCGAAACATCCTTACAGAGTTTCAAATTTCCACACAATTTAGAAATAAAAGAGATTTCAAAATGTGTCTGTCTCCCTTGCCAGTGGCTGTCGTTACCTTGCTGTGGCCCCGTAGAGCGGAACAGCAAATGTGAATAACTTTGTATGAAATTAGTGTGCGATAGGACCTTCTCAGAATTCTTGTTTAAAACACACATTTCACAAATTCAAGTAATGCTTAAGGTAATGTGCTTTCTGCTGCAGGTCGCCTATCAGATTGGTAACTATGAATTGTCTAAGAACGTTTTCTCCCCAGTTTGGGATTATTTTGTTGCTTCACCACTTCAGGATGACCAGTCCATTATTAGTTTAAGCAATATAATGACTGTTACACAGAGAAGGTAATTCGAAATATTCTTTTAAAATATTAATTTGCTTATTGAAAATATAGATGTTGGCTGTGAAGCCTAGAATTAATTTATTTTCAATTTCATATTAAGATGGTCCATGTAAAACTATTTCCATAAGTATTTTAGTAAGTGTGTATATTCCAAAGGCTTGAGTCCTTGTTAGAAACTTCTTTGTTAGAATCAGAAAAAACACTGGAAGCATATGGATACATTCTGAATATAAGGTAATGAGGTTATGGAAAAAAATACCAAATACTAACCAAAGTAATGTCAGTTATATACTAGAAAACACGAATATGCATTGGGGACCTTTGTAACAGAGCAAGGTCAGGTTGAGGTTAAGGTTAGGGTCTGATGGATGGACTCTTGGGGTAAGAAGGCTTTTCCTTTGCTTGAGGAGGCTCCCAGGATTAGACCATCAACTGAAAATAGGCCTGCAGAAGCCATATAAAGCCACAGGCCATCCTTTGCCATTTTTCCTTAAGAAACCAGAGTCTAAAAGCAGCATCAGAAATGAGCATTGGTGTAATTTCAGCCCATCTCAACATGTTCAACAACAGTCTCTTTTACCTGCTTGTTAATGCCTGAAATTAATAAGACAAATCCTTCACCCCTCAGTCAAAGACAATAAGCTTAAAAATGCAAATGCTGGATGAGGCAAGGCATTGGTAACGCTTATTCACATAAACGTATAATTCCATTCAATTAAACAAACGTAGACTTGGTGTTTACTATGTACAAGAATGCTCAGTGCTATGGGGGATGGATTTGAGAGGGATTTCAGAGGAAGAGACAGGTCTGGAAGATTTTATGTGATTCATGGGGATAAGAGGAAGGAGTGAAAGTTGACTGGCATTTCCAGTGATGGGAAGCCTCTGAGGTTTACTAAGGGAACCTGAGATGTGGAATAAGTTTTTGGAGGAAGAGAATGAATTTGGGGATATTTGGAGTTCAGTTTTTCCAGCAGGACGTCTTTGTAGATATATGTCCAGTAGGTAGTTGGATATTTAGTGCTCACACTCAGGAGAGGGGTCAAGGCTAGAGACATGGAAATATAAACTGTCCATTGAGGTCATCATTGAAATTTTGACAATGAGTGTTATCACCCAGGGAATGACTGTTTAGCAGAAAAGGTGGAAGGCTGGACTTGAACCCTGGGCGTTGCTTACATTTAAGAGGCAGAAGCAGGAGTTGGAACCAAGGAAGGAAATTGAAAAGGATCAGTTCTGGAAGTGAAAGTCCAGGAAAGTGCATTGCCAAGGGAAGTGAGAACGTCACCACGGAGGGACTGGCCAGCAGTATTATATCCTAGTGCAAGGTCAGGCAGGGCAGTTGCTCAAGAAAATGCTGCAGAGATGTTGGGTAGGATGAAAACTGAGAAGAGGCTTTTAGAGTTGGCAATTAGGAAGACATTGGTAAGTTGAAGAGAGCCATTTTTGTGCCGTGATGGGCCAGAAACGTTTTGCAATTGGCTAAGGAATAAATGAAAATGGAGAATAGTAACAAGAAAAGACTACTCCTATGAAGTTTGGTGGTAAACATAAGAGGAAAGTGGGCAGAGGCTTAAGGGGGAAGGCGGGCTTAAGGAAAGAACTTTGGAGGAGGGAGAGAAGGGAGCCAGCGGAGAGGGAGAGCCTGAGGATATATGGTGATAGAGCTAGGAGGATATCAGAGCACATGGGATGGGGAACAGGGGGTTCAGATCATTTCCTGTGGGGAATATGAACAAGGAGACATCAGGGATAAACGGAAGTATTGCTGAGAATCACTAATGACTCAGTTGATGTTATGTAACATGCGTTGTAGTAGAGACCCATTCCTTATGGCTGAGGGCTACATTTGATTCATCTTTATACCCCAGGGCCTAGAATAGTGTCATGGTAGGTGTTGAGCAAATGCTAGCTTGAGTGGGGAAAATAAAAGGAATAAGGAGAATGAATAAGTGAATAATTGATTGACCATTGTGGCAGGGATAGAAAAGTCGAACGGTGACATCTATGCAAGGTCAGGCAAGTTGATTATTGCATAAAATAAGGGGTGCAGAATCTGAATGGAAATGACTGACCAGAGCCCGAGCTGGGTAGGGGAGGAAACAGAGCCAGGGGGAGGCGATAGTCTGGACTCACTGTGTATGTCTAGGTACTCATGGTCGTGGCGAGGACAAAGAAAGTTTAGTATATGAGTTGCAGAAGCGGGAGAACTAAAAGTCTCTGGGCAAAGACAATTTCGGAGTTTAACCTGGTGGTGAAACAGATCGTCTTCAGGTGTGAATTACTGATGTCAGATCCTTTCCCGTTTTATAGGGATAGAGGGTATGGAGAGTGGAGGGACTTGAAGCTTAGGAGAGAGGGTTTGTCACCAAGTAAGGCTTAAGGGCAAGGAAGGGACTATGGAAACAAAGAAGGAAGACTACAGATTTCACGGTTTTGCCAGTGGTTGGCACTGTTGACTGTGATTTAGAAAAGATAATTAGAAGTAACTCTGCCCCTCCACCGCCCCACCCCAAATCTCTCTGTCTCTACCTCTCTTTAACCGTGGCTGATTTTGCTATAAATAACCCTCACTTTCAGAAAGTTTATTGATTGAAATATTGGACCTGTTTCCCAAACTTCTGAATATCTATAGCGATTTCATTATATTGATAGAATAGAACTTTATATATCAGAACCAGAAAACTTTGCCAGTAGTTATTTTTATGTATCCATGACATAATATGTCAACAGCTTAATTTTCTTAGTTGTGAGCTTGTTAAGAATAGTTTTTAATTTCAGTTTAAACAGCTGTGCAAGAGTAACTGTTCCACAAACTTTTGTTCCATAAACTTTTGCTGCTGTCTTGGGATCATTGTGTCGGTATTAAGAACAAATCAATCTAAAAAGTCGAGTTCACATGCTAAATCAATTTATACCTGTAACATCATTTACTTCTTTTTGCAGATTACATTCAGATATTTTGGCAGAGAGTTCTTCAATTCTCTTATATCTTTTTCTTAGAAATATTTTTGTAACAAGTGACATTAAAATTAAAGAAGAAAATCTTTTCTGTGATAATATTAAAGGCAATGAGATTTTCCCCTCTCAACAAGTAAGTGAATTAAAGTGATTGCACATGTGCTGATTTCCCTGTGTTTGTTGATGTTTCAAGTTTATGTTCTTTGGGGATTGCATATCCTGGCTTGTGAATGGACTGAGAGGCCTTTGCATGATTGTGCTGGTTTATTTGATATTGTATGTAGGTTTCACAGGCTGGAGTTCATGGTGTTTTTCCCTTCTTTTCAATTTATATATATTTTTCATGAATAAAAGTAGTATCAATTCAGATATCCAAAAATGTATAAAGTATAAAGTGAAACCCGTTGTAATCCTATTGCCCCTAAGAATACTACATTATTGTTTTCATGTGATTTCTCCAATTTTTAAAAGTATGCATAGACAAATATGTTATTTACAAAAATGGAATCATGATCTACTTGCTGTTCTGAAATTTGCCTTTTAAACACTTTTCATAATATATCTTGGACATATTTTCATGTTGGTACATATCCGTCTGCCACATTCTTTAAAATTATAATATTGCATTCCTGTGCAGAGGCAGAATTTAACTTACCTCTTATTGATAGGTTCTCAGGGTGCTTATAAACATTGCTCTTCATACATCAGCAAGCTTACAATGCTCTTGCTTTTAGTAACAATCCTACATTGTTTTTTTCAATCTAGATTGAGGTTCACTCTTCTTTTTCTCTCTTCTTTACTCACCTTAGGTATATGGAGACTTTTGCCTTATTTTTTTTTTCTTTTACAGTTGCTTTTTCCTATCATCCACTTATTCATTAATTAATTAACCAATAACTTGTTACATGAGACTGTGCCAGTTTCTGTGGATATGAAAGTGAAAAAAACATGATTCTTTGCCTAAGACAAGTTCACAGTCTTGTAGAGCCCAAACATTCACAGCCATCTACCTGTTCCTACTACATTGCATTTAGTTTCTTTTTTTCCTAATCTAGTCTGAAAATAAGGACAATGTTTAAGTACTTAAGTGAATTCCAAAATGCTAGACTACCATTCTAATAATAATTTGCTGTGTGGAAATTTCTGGTTGCCACTCATACTGTTTTCTGTGTTCATAATCTTGTGTGTGTATACAGACAAATAATGAAATCTTTCTCCAAGAAAGAGAAATAAGGAATAAGATAGCATTCTTACTCTTTTTAAGTGGCGTTTAATCACACAAAGCCTAACTTTACATTTTACTTTAAGTAGCAGAAGTATAACAAGAAGATTAGTTTGGTCTATTGAAAACTTACCTTTTTTTTTTTTTAAAGTAGCAGAAGTATAATAGAAGATTTAGTTTTGTCTAGAGTAAATTTACCATTTTCTCACAAATCCAGGAGGGAAATAAGACACTGTTAATCATGTAGGACCAATATTAGAGCAATATTATATTTTAATTATTATTTGTTATAGTTTATGTTTTTGAAAAAGCTAGATTTTTTTCCCCTAAACTATAGCCAAGATTTTATCTTACCAATTAAAAAAGATTGGTTCCTTTTCTGTCACTAGTGGTATTTGTATTGTAATTTATAAAAAATTCTAAAGTTTAATTCTAAGATCGTGTCATCCATATGTAGCATTATTGGGGAGTTAGAGTTGTTCCTGAATTTAGGTTTTTCTTTATATCAACCTTCCTGTTATTGTTAAGCCACAAGGATCACATTTCCTATCCTTTCTTCTCATTAGAGACACATGAGTTAAGTACCTGATGTTCAACTTGAGTAACAATACCTGTTCCTTTACAGATTGCTAGACTAATTGAATGTGAGAGAGTATTAGTGGCATTGGAACTGAGCAACTACCTAAATGATTCCAGTTATGCCCTTCAAGCTGTTACTCAATGTTATGGCCTCCTTGCTCCTATCATCTATCACAGTATTGTTTTGGTACCTGTTGTACGGGTAAGGGTATTTTTTTCCACCCAGATAAGGGTATTTTACAAAGGAAACTCAATAATGCATTTTGGAAAAGAAAAAGCAATGTGTCCTTAGAAAGTACAAATAGGTCAAGAGCAAGTATTATGAAATTTCATGAGTTAACTGAAAAACGTTTTAATAATTTAAATTGTATATCTGGGCGAATAGAAATAAGGACTTAAGATGTGTTTCCCTGAAAAGTCAGTCCCATTGCTGTCCATATTTAAATATTGGCAATATACTTTTCTAGGTTTTTTAAGTTATTTCAATTTTTATGTTCTTGTAATGTTAGAAACAACAATATTTATTCAGAGCATATTGTTAAAGCCATCATCTAGGGGGAAAAACTGATGGATGACCCAGGAGAAAAAAGACTTGATGTCTCTGTGGTGGAGTTGGAATTTTTGGAAAAAGGGTAGGTGGGACCTGGCTGAAGGGATTATATTAGTTGTCTATGCTTCCTAACAAATCACTATAAACTCAGTGGCTCAAAACAACACCCATTTACTATCTCATAGTCTCTGTAGGTCAGGAGGCTGGATACAGGTTGTCTGGATCTTCTGATCAGGGTCTCTCATCAGGCTAAAATCAAGGCGTTGGTCAGAGCTGTGATCCCACCTGAGCCTCTGGGTTCTCTTCCAGACTCATTGGTTGTTGAGAGAATTCATTTCCTTGTGGCTGTGTGATGCGGTCCTCAGTTCTGAAGGGCTGGCTACCAGTGCCCTGCCACATGGCCTTCTCCACCACATGGCAGTTTGCTCCTTTCAGGCCAGCAGGGGAGTATCCTCTAAGATGCACGAGGAGTCTTACATAATGTAATGTAGTGATGAGAGCAAGCATCCCATCACAGGTCCTACTTGCCCTCAAGGAGAAGGGATTATACAGGGCTTGTACACCGGGGGCAGAATCTCGAGGACTGTCTCAGAATGCTGCCGACCACAGGAAGCCATGAGAGAAGTAAGGTCGGACTGCTCATACTTACACGAAGTCGTCGTTATCACCATCGTTGGCTGTCACCGTCCTCGTTGACTCCGATTTTGAGAATCAAGAAGATATGAGTGAACTCATGCAAAGTATAAAGTGTTTAATTCACTACTGAGGAAACTAACCCGAGAGCTTCAGTAACTTAACAAATATTCCCCTTGGAGGGGCTAAACTGGAGCATAGACATGCCTGCTTCTCTCACATGCCCCCCACCTAGTTAAGTATTGGGTTGGCCAAAAAGTTCATTTGGTTAATAAATTCGTTGTTCAATAAAGTTCTTGGTGAAAATGAAAAATGTGTCTTATTTTTATTTAAAACCAAACAGACTTTTTGGCCAACTCAATAGTTCAGCTATTGAAGAGATCTGCCTCCAAAATGCAAAATCTAGACTCATAGCTGGCAGTTCCATGTCACTTGTGAGTGGATCAGAGCAGTGTTCCAGAATGTGGAATATGCTTCCTCGGGACCCCAAAAGCATTTCCCTGGCATTGTTCTGTCTTCTTAGAGGTGAGAGATTCCAGATGTCAGACCTACTTTGGAGGGAGTGTCTCAGCATGGCCCAGACATTTCATTAATGTGTCAGGCCCCTGACTCTTCTTAGGGTTTATTTCTACCCTCTGGAGGACATGCATCTCACATCTGCAATGTATTTGCCATTTCTTGTTTATTAGGTTCAATTAACATGGCTTTTTGATGGCGGTCTAATGTTTTGTTTTGAGACGTGTCCAGAAAGTTCAGGTTCTTTCATAAAATATTAGGTCAGAGGGTGGGAGAGTTATCATTGCCCTGTGGCAAGACTCTAAATGTATGTTCTTGTCTGCCCAGTGTGACTGGGAACTCCTTCTGATACTTCTTCCCCATCGGAGATTACTTCTGTCCAATAGGATAGAAAAGACAACATCAGCCACATCGAGGCTCCCCTTTTAGTGTGCTCCAGCAAAGACAGCACCCGGGGAACAGCGTCTGCAATTGATGCTTAGTTGGTTGAGTTCAGGGTAGTTCCCTGTCATTCTCCAGGATCCCACTGCTTCAGGGTGCCTTTAACTCAGAAAGTGGGTTGTAGCTATGAGGAAGACCTTAGGAAAGGAGTTTCAAAATAAATTGTATTATTCAGAGCAGGAAAAGATGAGTGGAACAAAGGAGAGATTCCAGAAATAGGCCTCACTTTGGATGAGAATGTAATATATGATGGAATTGGCATTCCACTTCAGTGGGAAGATAATGGATATTTTTAGTAAATGGTGGTGAAACATTTGGATATTCCTTTGAAAGAAAGTAGGATTTGACCCCTGTTTTGTACCATACATAGAAAGTCCAGATGTATTAAAGACTTAGATGTAAAAGAAAGCCAAAACTTTTAGGAAAAAAAAAAACCCAAGAGATTACATATGCAACCGAGGGTTGGGAAACACTTTCTAACCAAGATAGAACTCTTGGAAATAACAAGAAAGATAAGACACATTTGACTATATTTATGGCAACCCACGTGTGACGAAAGGGACCATAACAAAGATAGCAGATAATTTAGGGATCTGGGAAAAGTAGCACTGATGAGGGTAAATATATATAACAAAAAGTCTTACAAATTGACAGTAACTAATAAAAAATGGGCACAGGATAATAATAGGCAGTTTACAGGAGAGCAAATTCAAGTAGCCAAAAAACATATGAAAAGATACTCAAATTCTGAATATCCATAGAAATGCACATTAAATCAGTAATATGATATCACTAGCAGAGTTGAAAAGATCTGTAACTCCTATTGCTGGTGAGAATGTGGGGCAAAGACATTCCCTTTCATTGGTGGGAGAAATGTGAATTTTATTGGCTTTGAAATTTGGTAAAGCAATCTTAATTTTAATTAAACTGAATATAATTTAAGTAAAATTAAAAGCAAATATACCTAACATACAAATTCCTCTGCTCGTAATTTTTACCATAGAGTAAGATTTTAGTAAATTAAAAATTACATTTACCCAACACAGCTGTCCCTTTATTAGCAATTTATCCCATAGATTAAAATCACCCCTAGTTCCACCCGTTGGTTCCATGTGTTCTACCTGCTGGGAACACAGTACCACATAAGGGTCACTGATTTAGAGTATATACTGGGCCCTGGAGGACGGTGCCTCACTCTCGCTGGGTATCATCCCAAAGCTGGCACCTCACTTGCCACTCATTTTGGCAACTGAGCTCGTATAAGGGTGTTTTTTCTGTTGTTGTTTTTGTGTATCCACGCCACACTGCTTGTGGGATATTAGTTCCCCAACGGGGGGATTGAACCCAGGCCATGGCAGTGAAAGCGCTAAGTCCTAACCACTGGACCACCAGGGAATTCCCTGTATAAGCATGTTTATTGTGGCATTCTTTTTTTTTTTTTTCCGGTTCACGGGCCTCTCACTGTTGTGGCCTCTCCTGCTGCGGAGCACAGGCTCTGGGCACGCGGGCTCAGCGGCCCCGCGGCACACGGGATCCTCCCGGACCGGGGCATGAACCCGTGCCCCCTGCATTGGCAGGCAGACTCCCAACCACTGCGCCACCAGGGAAGCCCATGTGGCATTCTTGATGGTGGCAAAAAAGCGGGAGACAAAGAGGACATGCAGTAACAGGAGGATGGCCAGTACTGCCAGATTGTAAAACATCAACCTTAAAACTGTGCAACAGGAAGAATCTGGAAATGGCTGAATAAATTATGATTGGTTCACACTAAATAATATTATGTAACCATTAGAAATGATGAATTAGAGGTGTACCTGTAGACTTGGAGGGATTTTTCACAAGACATGCTTGAAGGGGAGATGCATAGTTCAGAAAGGTGTGTATAAATATCATTTTGTAAAATAGCATTAACCCTCCATATATACACACACACACACACACACACACGCGCGCGCGCGCGCATAATTACGTGAGCCTAGAGAAGACTACAGAGCTACTAGGTTGTTAACACAATTTGGGGATATGGTACGGTAGGGTGGGAGAGGGTGATGGTGGAGGGGAGGAATTAAAGCAGCATTAAAAAAAATGCATAAGTGTTCTGTAACAACAGTAATAATATTGTTAGAATGGTGGCTTGAAGCAATTAATATGCCCACAAAGGACCAACCTCCATATATTAATTTGTCTTTTGGAATAATCTGAATGATGAATAGATTGATGCAGTGTCAGCTCTGCTTTTCTGATAGTAATATTGCTCAGAGCTGTGAGGCAGTATTGAAAGCTAAACTTAATTGTCTAGCTCTGGATCAAATTTGGGATCACATAATACGAAGAGTAGTTAAGGAAGTAAGTGCCAATATTAATTGATTTCCTGGGATATGAGTGCTTGGTTTTAATTTTAAAGGAAACTATTATTTCAAGTACCCATATCACTGTATATTTAATATGGTACATCTTTCTCCATGTGGTTTTTCAAAGTCCTCCTAAGCCTGAATGTGATCTTTAGTTTCTTGTATACATGTAACATTCTGCCTATGGCACTTGTCAAAATGCGCTTTGTTTTATTTATTTGTATATTTATTTTATCCTCTCCACTAGTTTTCAAGTTACTTTAGATGCAGGACTCATCTGAAAATTGAATTTATCAGTTTTATCTCCGGGTACACTTCTTTATGCATAATAAGCAATTTAACCGTAATTATTAAAAACAATAAAATTTGATGGCTTAAAACCTTCATGATTTGAATAGAGCATTTTTCACTGAGTAAGGATGATCGTTTTCAACAAAAACCATTGTGCTTCTATATTTCAGATCTTGATAAAGTGTGTTGAGGTTTTGCAAGGACTACCAAATATTCACTCAAAGAAACATATTGCGAGCTTTGAAAGTGTACAGCACATGATAGCTTGTTGTATCTTCTACATAACAAAGGTATTTATCTCATTCTTTGTCTAGTGTCATGGAACTTAGGAGCCGTAATGGTTTAGCAAGTTAAGCTACTTGTAATCACAGTAATTAGAATACTTTGAAAAATAATACCCCCAAAACATTTTAGTTCCAAAGTAGCCTGAGCAGGCTAGTTGGTAAAGTCTGGAAGGGCCTATCTTAGGCCAGGGAGAGGGAGCTGAAAGAAGACATTTTATGGGACCTCGTTCGTTCTAGAATCAAGAAAGAACAAGATACCAGGGGCAGAGAGGTGTAGGCTTATGTATCCTCACTGCTTGGCTCAAAGGCCAGCATTGTGTGTTTCTTCAAGGGCTTTGGTTGACTGAATCCAGCGAATCTCTTCAAAGAAGGGCCATATTTGCCTACCTGTGTTATGTAGTCTTCCCAGAACCTTTCTGATTTGGCAGTGATCTGGAAGAATACTGCATGGATGGGCTGATAGGATGGGACTTAAGTTTGCTTCTGTGGAGGTCTGGCAACAGAGAAGCCTCTACCCTCTACCTTAGCAAAAAGGTCATGGTTTGCTGGCAATTCAGGCTCCTGGCCTGACCTCAGGAGCAGAAAATCATATTCCTTCCGTCACTCACTGGTTTGCCGCTCTTGGAGAGACATCTGTGACCTGGTCTGTGTAGATGCTGAGGGAGCATAAGCCTTTAGCAGGAAGAAAAATAACAACTCACTTAAGGGAAGAGGCCAAACACTAGAATAATTGTATTATTTACCCTCACCCTGTTGAAAAGGATCAGAGATGACTTAAGAAAAAGAAACCTTTCAAGCAATGCAATCAGAACAAATTTATTTTTTTCTTCCGGTTTTACTGAGATATAACTGGCATACGGCACTGTGTAAGTTTAAGGTGTACAACATAATGACTTGATTTACATACATCATGAGGTGATTACCACAGTAAATTTAGTGAACATGCATCATCTCCTATAGATACAAAATTAAAGAAATAGAAAAATTTTTTTTCTTGTGATGAGAACTCAGGATTTACTCTTAACAGCTTTCATATACAACAAATTTAATTTTTGATTAAAAAATTAAATAGGTAAAGATTATGATTATGATACTTCTCGAGTCACATCTGGAAGCTCAAGAAATACCCGACAATGTAGAATAGAATTATCTAGAGATAAATTCACAAGACAGATCCAGAAGTCATAACATGAAACAAAGGAGTCTGGAGGTAGAAAAGAAATAAGTAGAGAAGTAATCATCTTTCTGAGTCCCAGGCAGGATTAATGTAAGAATATATGTGTAGACACATGTTGGTAAAATTCCTGGAGTCCAAGATTAAGGACGAATCTTAAAGTTTTGAGACCCAAAGAACAGATTATTTATTTGCAATGGAAAGAGAATCAATTAGCTTCAGACTTTTTAAATCAGCAACACTAACAGTTAAATTCCTGGAGCAGCATTTATAGAATCCTGAGGGAAGAAGACTAAGGCCCCAAAATTACTAACCAGGAAAAGATATCATTCATTTGTCAGGGCAAAATAAACATTTTCAGAAGTGCAGGCATTTAAAAAGTATTCTGTCCATGTACTTATCTGAGGACAACACTTGGGGAAATACTCTATCAAATGACAGTTGGTTCAGAACAGAAATCCCAAGATAGGGAAAGATAAAAAGGAGAGGAATAATGGGAGCATCGAATCTTGCAATATATGTATTATTAAAGTTAAATAGATAATAATGATGTGACTAGGACTTTGTAATATAAATGCTAAGTAGGGACTTTTGAAATACAAGAGTCATCCTTGAAAGAAAAACTTAACAGTAACCTAGAAGTGAAGCTTCTATCCTGTTTGGGGTTGAGGGAGGCGTGAGCAGCTATAGATGCATGGTGCATGTGTGTTAAAAATACATATAGTATAAAACTACATGTTGTATAACATTATTTTTTTAAATTAATTAATTAATTTATTTTGGCTGCGTCGGGTCTTCGTTGCTGCGCGCGGGCTTTCTCTAGTTGTGGTGAGCGGGGGCTACTCTTCGTTGTGGTATGCGGACCTCTCATTGCGGTGGCTTCTCTTGTTGCGGAGCACGGGCTCTAGGCGTGCGGGCTTCAGTAGTTGTGGCACGTGGGCTCAGATAGTTGTGGTTCATGGGCTCTAGAGCTGCAGGCTCAGTAGTTGTGGCGCATGGGCTTAGTTGCTCCGCGGCATGTGGGATCTTCCTGAACCAGGGCTCGAACCCGTGTCCCCTGCATTTGCAGGCAGATTCTTAACCACTGTGCCACCAGGGAAGTCCCCACATATTGTATAACATTATTATTTTCTTTTGATGGAATATATATATTTAAAGATGACTCAGGAATATGTAGGCATGAGCTGATCTTTAAAAGCACAGTAGGACTTCAAAATTGACAGGAAAGAAAAGCAAACAGAGGAATGACAGGGAGGAAAAAGGAACAGGAAAAAATGACAGGGATGAAAAATGGCTAATTCGCCAAAGTAAGAAGAAGGAAAGTGAGATTGTACTTAAGATGGAAGGAATAAAACCAAGTACATTAATTACTTCCCTAAGCGTGAAAGAACTCAGGAGACAGAGACTGTCAGATGGGCTGAAAAGGCAGATTCAAATGTGTATTATTTGAAGAAACACTTGTAAAACAAGATAACAAGCAATTTGAAAAATAAATAGACAAAGATACTGGGAAAATGCAAACAAAAATGAAGGAAGAGTGGCAATTTTCATATTTGAAAAAGCAGAATTCAGTGTCTTAGGGCAGTCTCATTGTCAAGTATTAAAGGTGAAGTCTGAATTAAAACAAAACTTGAATTGTTTACAACAGCAAATTAAAGGAGAAAAACAATTAGGTTATATGAAAAATGCTACAAAGGCGTTTAATAACACTCAGCAACTTTTCCTAATAAAACTTTTAAATAGGTTAGGAAGGGAAGGAAGTTATTGCATAATGATAAAGACATTTACCAAAAATTTTTAGCAAATATCATACTAAACGGCAAATTTTTGAAGCTGTTTCCTTAAAATCAGGCACAGGAGATACTGACTCTTAATAATGTGATTCATTATTTGTAGAGATCTGGTCTGATGAAATAGATAAGGGTATGAAATAATTTTATAATATTAGAAAAGCATAATTTGTAATTGTAGAGGTCTCAAAAACCCATGAAAATCTAGTAAAAGATTACTAGAATTAAAAAGAATTTATAAAATGGTATAAGAATTTATAAGAAGTTATAAAGTTATGTAAGACACAAACTGATAAGTTGGGTTTTTAAAAATGTTTTTCTTATTGTTTTTATTTTTAATATGAGTAGTAGCCAGTTAGAAATGGACAGGGGAAATATATATCACTTATAATACACACTATTTTAAACTTAACAAAATGTTAAAGAACCTAAATAAAAGAAATGTGAAATCTTACTGAAGGACACAAAATAAGATCTGCACATATGGCAGGCCACACCAAGTTCCTGAATAGGAAGGCTTACTGTCATAGCTATATAAATCTTTCCTAAAATAATATTTCCATGCATTGCAGTTTTAATCAGAATCCTAGTGGGGTTTCTTTGAAACTGATTAGTGTTACTTAGAAATTCTCAGTAGGTATTAAAATTTACCAAGGCCACTTCAATAAAAAATGGTCTTAACACAGTAACGGGCAAATAGATCAGTGGAATAAAATAGAGACTCCGGGAAGAGCTGGCTCCGGGTCTACAGGAAGAACTTAATATAAGACAAAGATGGCATTTATATTCATTGAGAAAATGATAATTTATCAATAAAAGGTGGTGATATAACTGACTCTTCATTTGAAAATAACGCCAGAGCCCTACCTCATACTGTAAACAAAATGAAGTCCAGATGGATTTGAGGATATTTGGATTGCCTTGAAATCAGGGGAGACCTTTCTCAACAGGGCACAAAATTCAAAAGATACACACACAAAAATAGATAAATAGATGACACGATAATTTAAAAATACTTTTTTTTAATGGTAAGACACTATAGACAAAGCTTAAAGGCATTTATTTTTTAAAAATACAGCAGTTGCAGGATTATTAACATTGATTGCCTCAGGCAGTAATCAATGAGAAAATAGGAAATAATTTCACAGTTTGGGAAAAGAAGGATCAGATTTATTTTTAATTATGGAAGATATGATTAAATATTTCAGTCACCTTAAAAAGTGGAACAGTGAACAAGTACCAGATGATGAATGGCCATCTAATGAGGTCAGAGAGAAGCCATTCAAGGGTTTCCAAACCTGGGAATGACGTAATGAGATTTGCATTTTAGAAAAAAGAAATTATTCTCGTTGCACAACAGCTAATAATTAGAGGGGGATAAGATCCAAGGCAGGAAATGAGTTAGAAGGCGAGAGGTGATGAACTAAACTAGTGTGGAAAAAGTGAGAGATAGAATTGAAAGGATTCAAAAGTTATTTATGAGATAGAATTGAGTAGGGGGGGATCAAGGAGGGAGAGGGAAAAGTCCACAGTAATCCAGCTATCTGGGCAGTTGGGTGGGTACAATGCAATTTGTTGAACCCTGGGTGGGAAAGGGGGAAAAGATAATGAGTTTTGAATATATTGAATTTGGGGGCATACAGGATATCCAGAGAGGTGGACATTATATAATTGGACCTATAGGCTTGAAGTTCAGGAGAGGCCAAATATACGTAAAGACAACGGAGTCATTAGTATACGGGCTCAACTGAAGCAACAGAGATAGATGGTATCACCCGGGGTCAATGTGTAGAGTAAGAAAAGAAGAGAATTGTCTTAAGAATCTCAAGGGTGTTGTTAGTCCACGGGTCCCATCTGGCTTCCACTAGGCAAGAGGAAGAATTGGAAAGGTGATTAGTCCAAAGGTGTTTTATTATTCCTAACCCCTCCCCAACCTTAAGAATCTTTCTGGTGCTATTAGTTCTGTCATTGTCACAAGGGGGTAACTGTTGAAAGCAGGGGTCCCACACAATCCAAAGGATCCCTTTCCATTCCCACTGCTCAGTCACACACACACATCAATTAGTGTAATCCTGGGCTAAAAGGGCACCTTCCAAGGTTACTTTTCTTTAGAATATATTCATCTGCTTGGCCTCACCTCCCCCTTTCCCCCCAAACTCTTCCATCAATGAGTATTTCCAGGACAGGGGTGTCATTTTCAAATAAGAAAATACTGGGTTACACTGTCTTTCCAGGGCACTGGGCAGCTGTTCACCTTACATTTAAATAACTAACCGTGGCTGCTGCAGTGTTTCTTCCAGAACAAAGAAACTTTATTCCAAGGCAGCTCGTTGCTTGTAACTTGCCAATAGTAACTTCTCCTGCTAAAAACCAACTAAACAGCCAACCAACCAGCCAACCAAAAAACCAGTCCTGCTTACACAGGCACTCCGTATATGACCGTTAATGGGGAGGAGTCAGGAGAGGGAAGGGATAAGGATGGAGGAGAGGAGAGGTGGCCCCTAGACCAGGGTCCCAGCAGCGGGATCCGGGCACGTGTGGGGTCAGCTTGGACAGGACATCTGCCTCTCCTCTCTCACAGGAGGAGGATGGTTATCCTTACGCATGGGTGTGTAGGTGGGTTTGGGGACAGCAGATACGCCAGTTCCCCTGCACTGCTCTCTGGAAAGGAAGCAAGGTCATTTGCAGAGAGTGGGGAGGTGGAGAGTAAGGGTGGGCTTCAGAGATGTGAGAAGATGTTTGTGTAACAGCCCCCGTGGGAGACGGGAGAGAGTGCTGACCTAGAATAAGCAGGGTTTCCACCCAGCGTTTGGGGCCGTGTGGAGGCTGAGGTCCTCCACGAAATTCGCATGCCTCCTCTCTCAGCTGCCTGTGGTTTTTCTCCCACAGCAGTTTGCGGCTGGCTCTGTATTTCTTGACCGCCACCTGTGACTCCAGCCCCTTTCCCCCGCCTGAGGAATCATTTTGAGATCCTCTGGACATTATTGTAGAAATGACCCTGAATGTTCTGGACATTTTCTTTAAAGTATATTGAATTGGCCAAAAAAGTTCGTTTGGGTTTTCTGTGAGGTGTTAAGGCAAAACCCCAAAGAACTTTTTGGCCAACACACTATATGTTAATGTCAGGATTTGATGCTAGAGCTGGTTCTGTCCCAAATTGATACTCTGAGAATTGTCATTTCAGAAGTTTTCTCCAGCCTGACCAATAGACCCAGAAGCCTGACTACCCCTGAATCCCAGATTTGAGGCATTCATTTGATATAAACATATTTTTACAGAGATTTTCTCTTAGGACATGTAAAGCCCAATTAGTCAAACGGCCCTGTTTCTTTTCTCTGTTCTGTTTTAAAAATTGGTAATCTTTCCGGATGGTTCAATCTTTCTTCTTTAAGGAGCAGTATTTTTTTCTGAAAGCTGCCAGAATTCCAAATAAAGTACCACTTCTGAGACATGTCATCTTAAATATTTGATAATTTTTGCATTGTTAAAAAATTTATTATGCCAAGCATCTGGCACATTTAAAAAATTTCTGTTCACCATTTGGTATGTTAAGTAGAATTGGTTCTCTGTTTTTCTTTTGTTTGGAAAAATTCATTCTCATTTAAGTATTTTCCACTGGCATGTTAAAACAAGGAGAAAAGATTGCACAGTGCTGTATAAACCAAATATGTTGGAAAGCAAAGGTGAATGGGGAGCAAACGTTAGCTCACTTCTGTTTTCTAATAACAAAACTTGTTTCCTCTCTTATCGGTTTTACAATGAGACTGGACAGTTTTGCCTAGCATTCAAAGCCCTGCTTGACCTAACCACACCTACCTTGGCAAAATTTGTTTCACTGTTTTCCTTTCTACATTCTGTCCCACAGTCAACATTAGTTTAACACCATTGCCCTGGTCCTACAGAAATATTTCCAGTTCTTAGCGTTTGCATTAGGTGTAGGTCTCATGAGCTTCAAGCAGCCACTCACTGTTTTTCAGCCACCTTATATATTCTTTCCCTGCCTGGGAAGTAATAGTTGTTACTTATCTTAAATACTAACCTATTCAGCTTAACAGAATACACCTACAGATAAATTCATACAAAGTTATTTATACCCTGAGAGTATTGTCCTGGGGATTTACGGTGAATATGTCCCCTTTATGGGCTCTTTCACTAGAGCAGGGTCTATGCAAATCAGATTGCTGGCCAGGGAAGCTTTCCTGGAGTTAGTGCTAGAGCCCAGGTTTTAATGACCAAGTAAAGCTATATAAATCAGGTGGGAAAGCTGTTCTGGGAAAGGCCTCAGCTGTAGGAAGGCATGAAGTCCTGATACCATGGTGAGTAGCAGGATTTATACTCGGCTTAATATTTTGTAAGCTTAAAGTGCAAGGAGATGAATAGTGGAAGATGACACTGGAGAGGTAGGTAAGGGCCAGGCTAGAGGAGGCCAGATAACAGTTCATAACCAGGAGCGTGGACGAAAGTGGCAGAGCGGGCCCCTTCTCGTGAGTCAGTGTGTGCTTCCCCTACGGCTCATGAGAACCTGCCAAAACCAGCTGACCTCCAGCCTAGTTTACTGCCAGAACGTCTTGTAAATCATTTACTGCTATAAATGCCCCCAAGACATCATGAGGTCAGTAATTGTGCCATTTCACAAAGAAGACAACTCAAGACAAGAAGTGGTGGTTATGTGACCTTTAAGAATGGTTTTGTTTTAGCATGGATCTTTTAAGTGGAAATGTTTTTTCATAGTTAACTTACTATACCAAAAGAGGTATGGCTGTATGTCCCAGAGATATGGAGAATTCATTACTGATGAGATTCCTGGTTTTGTCCTTTATTTAAAATAGTGAAATCATGCAGTTTTAATTCTAGGGAAATATGATCTGGAGGTAAGCTTACAGTTTTCTTAACAGAAACAGGGGAGTTATATCCAAAACATGAGACTTTTGAATTTATGGAAGTTGATACATGACTCTTGAAAATAGACTTGAGTTTCCAACAGAGATAATTAATAAATATTTTAAATTAGATTCTGCGTTCATGGAAGGAATATGACCTGGCAGTAATGATTATAAATTATGGAAAAAAGATGTTGGACATCACATCAGGGTGCAAATCTCTGTTTGGTGTTACTGACCAAGAAGAAATGCCAGAGGAGGTAATTGTTCTTTGTGTTTCATCTTTAAAGGTATATTTAGCTGAATTTTCTAAGAGGTCATGTAGTATTAGTGAACATGTTAGAAAATTGATCAATTTTTAATTTGTTGTATTTACATAAAAGAAAGCGAATATGTGAAGAGCTTTTTTTCCTTTTAATTATTATCAAGAAAATGAAAAGGTATCCGTGCTAGAATACTTAATAGCCCCCTGTCACACGTACTGATGATCAGTTAGGTGTTGATAGAGAGCTTCCTACACCCAGTTGGACATTGGACTGAAAGCCCTCCACAGTCTCTCCCAGACTGAAGATTTTTATTATTCTGAGTGGGTCACTGAATGCAGAAAATACACGTCAGAGCTTTTCACTCTGTTCAAAGTAGATTTCCTAAACTCCCTGTGACACCTCAGTTGTCTCCTTTATGAGGCTGGTAATGTTAGAGACAACTTTTTAATATCTGCCTCCCTAGCATGGGTCTTACTAGAATCTTATTTTATTGCCTTTTCTTGAAACTATGTGGCTAAATGATTTTGTAGATCAAATCTTGAAGTACTGCTTAGTTTATCAGGTTTCTGAGGAGCATTAGGAGCTACAGTACTTGACGCCCCTTCTGTGACTGGGGCCAGGGTAGAAACTGTTACCCCCAAGCCTGTTTCAGTTGGAGTAGCTCCATTTCTCTCTCTATTATATGTTGCAAAAGCTTAAAAAAACCCCACTGGATGAATATTTTTAGCCATACTACATTTGTTGGGGGGAGGGTTGTCTAGAGAAGGTTTTGATTAAGCTGAAAGCAACTTGAGCGTTTTTTTTTTCACCAAGTGTTGTCCACTCAAGAGTCCGTCAGCCAGACCCTTTATGTCACCCAGGCCTTGACTCAGGGCTCTGTCCCTTCACATCATGGTAGGACAGGACCCCTTGCCCCTTTCCTTGGAGCCTCTAGTCCAGCAGAAGGTTGGTATACTTCTTTCAGACTAAGACTGTAGGGACTGAGAACCTAATACCTACTTTATGGGAGTCAGAAGTCATTATAACCATTCAGGGTCCCTTTAAGCCTAAAAGAGCATGGGAGGTCTATTTTTTTGGAGAAGAGGAGACATTAACCAGTCCATTCTCAGGCTCAGACAGATGAAAGCATGGTGGGGAGCCTGAGCTCATACCCGCCAATTCTTAGTCCACTAATTGCTGATCCTGTCATGTGCAATGAAAGGCAAAGCAGCAAAAGCAATTAGCTTCCTTGTAAAGAAGCTCCCTCTGGGAAAAAGAAAGGAAAAAAAGGAAAAAGGGATACATTTCTGAGAGCATTTTCTTTTGAGGATTTTTAGAGATATACCCTCAACTGCTCTCAGAATGGTGTGTGTATTGGGGGGAGCTGTTTAGGGGAGCAGAAGTTACTAGGAAAAAGGGAGAGGGAAGAGAAGAAATATTTTGGTTAACATCCATAAAACACTTAATACTGTGTCTGGCATTTAGTTAGGCTACAATGGCTTATTATTAATTATTAATACATTTTACCATGTAGATTCATAGTTTGGTCTACCAAGTATGAAACATAATTTAAAGAATATTATTTGAAAATGACAATTCTTGAAACATGTTGAAGTACGTTCTGACATTTAACCAATGTTTCTAGGGTTCTTCCAAGAAGTCTTCCAAGACTAAGAAGCCACAGCAGATATTATTAGCTGAAAAAATAAATGAACACCTGGGTTTATTGGAGACACGCCTACTCAAACTGACAAAGCAATGTAGTGTTTTTTTTTCTTTCTGTATAATTCTGTTTAGCATTTTGCTGTTTAAAATAGAAAATATTTTGTTAAAAGGATTAGGATGAGATTAGCATTTGGTAAACCCTTTAAGGTTTATGCAGTGCTTTTACATTGTGTCATTAATCCTAACCATACTTTGTTAATAAGGGATTGCTAACCACTTTTTACAGATGTGGCTCATAAAGATTAAGTGATTTATTTAGCATTACATAGCTGACTTGGATTTGAGCCTAAATCTTCTCATTCTAAGGCAGGGTTTCTCAGCTTCAACACTATTGCCAATTTTGGCCAGATAGTACTTTGCTGTGGGGGACTGTCCTAGGCATTGTGGATGTGGAGTGACACCCCTGGCCTTTGTCCAGAGATGCATAGCACACCATTCTCCCTGCATTCTCCCCAGCTGCGACAACCAACTGTGAGGCAAATGTTGGCAAATATGTTGTGGAAGGGGGACACAAAATTGAGAATCACTGCTCTAAAGACAAGAATGTAACTGAGAAATAAAGTGATGGCATGACGGGTGTTATGTACGAGTGATTTGAACCATGGTTTACTCAAGTGAGATGGACTCAAGTGAGTCATTGTGCTGTATAGTAATTTAATAATAGACCAAAATGTTAACACAGTGATTGGAGTTTGAGAGATTGCAGTTTGGAAATCTGATTAAGATATTAATTTAGTTTCTGGTGATGACAATTATTATCACATTTTTTTTTTTTTTTTTTTTTTTTTTTTTTTTGGGTATGCGGGCCTCTCACTGTTGTGGCCTCTCCCGTTGCGGAGCAAGGCTCCGGACTCGCAGGCTCAGCGGCCATGGCTCACGGGCCCAGCCGCTCCGCGGCATGTGGGATCTTCCCGGACCGGGGCACGAACCCGTGTCCCCTGCATCGGCAGGCGAACTCTCAACCACTGCGCCACCAGGGAAGCCCTTATCACATTTTTAAGAAGCAGGACTTCAAACCTTCTAGAAGAACAAAAGAGTGCCTACGTTTATCTCATTAGGAGGCTCCACTTTCGGCCCCTTGGTCTGTTGGGAAGTAACTAAACTTGTAGAGTTCTGTGACCCCACCTCACCTCTCTACTTTGTGCCTCAGTGATATCTGGGTGGTCTTAACTGTTTCAGAATTCGCTGACTTGGATCTGTCATTTTACTTCAGTACACTCCAAGTCTGTTTCAAGCTGAATTTATGAAATGAACCCAATGCTGTGTTATTCACATAACCAGTAAACCTAGTTTGGGGAAAGCTGTAATTGTCTGGGTACATATAAAAATATATAATTTCTTAAAATGTAAAGTGTTCTGGAAATGTGAATTACTTATTTTCATATTATCAACGCCCCCAAACACATTTTAACATTTTACTAAGAAGCACAGTATGATGTTACTAGCTAAACAGTAGATTCAGTAACAAAACAATAATAAAAATAATAGCTTTGTACAGTGCTTTCTGTGTGCGAGGAACTATTTTAAGTGTTTCATGCATATGAAAACTTATATAACCCTTATATAACAACCATATGAAATAGGTACTCTTATTATCCCCATTTTAAAGATAAGGAAATTGAGGCACAGAGAAGGTGAGTAACTTCCCAAGTTCTCATAACTAAAAAGTGTCAGACTTAGGGACTTCCTTGGAGGTCCAATGGTTAAGACTCCATGCTCCCAGTGGGTTTGATCCCTGGTGGGGGAACTAAGATCCCGCATCCTGCATGCTGTGCGGCCTAAAAAAGAAAGTGTCAGACTTAGAATCTGAACCCAGGCATCCTGGCTCTAGGGGCTGTCCTGTTCATTATTCTATACTTTACTGTCTTTTAAAGATTTTTTTATAAAAATGGAGTTCATATAATTGGTAGGTTTCTGAACCTGATATTTGTTGATACACAATAGCTGTTGAATGAGAAAGGCTCATGCCTTGGAAACTCTTCCCCTATTTGGTGGTAGACTCCTTGGCCTTTAGGGGGAAAAAAAAAATGAAAGGAAAATAATTAAGATTATTGGATTTTTTAATCTCCAAAATATGATATAATTGATATTTTAAGGCACATAATTTAGAATGTATACTTGGGTATTTTCCTATTTTTCATCCCCAGCAAAGAATTTTCATTTTTGCTTATTGATGTTAAACAGCACCAACAACTTAATTCCTTTTAACCTTAGATGTTACAACTGAACTCTCAGGAGCAGAGGATCCCATATTTCTTTACCCTATAGTTTTCAATTGGTCGGTCAAAGATGCTGTGAAAGAAGGTAGGTGACCTAAACGTACATATGTTGTTCACTCACCTTACTTTTGAATATCTTTTATTCTGTGGATTCTGTTTTTTTCTACTTAAAGGTTTCACTTGTTCTAGGCAGAATATTTCAGGTTCTTACCCATTCAGAATAAGGCAGGCTCTCGATTGCCGAGTAATGAAAGAGACCAAAATAAGTACCTGATTTAAAGTCTGGAAAGACGGAACCTTGATGGTGGCTTATTTTGGCAGTCAGTGGTGTTATTATGAAGCTTACAAAAACTAGGGAATTGAAAAATGTGTTAGTGATCTTTAAGCTTAGCTATGAAGAAATAGCAGCATTATTGCTTAATCTCAGAGTAAAATATAATAAAAATTAGGATAACTAGTTATTCTGGCAACTATCAGCAATTTTTTTCCCACCTAGTCATATATATGTTAGAGGCAACTTTTAGGAAATCTTACAACACCAAGCTGTTTGAAAAATAAATGAAATTTAGACCGTAAAGGAATATTTGATTTTAGAAAACCAATAGTTTCACCACATTTACTCCTATACATTTTTTAAAAGTGAGAAATCTAAAAAGTAGGTTAATAAACTCGTCTGTTACAACAAAATGACTAATAGCAATAGTAACCTTTCAATGACAATGACCAAGTGTATTGGTGATTATATATGAACCTTCTTGTTTTCACAGTTATGAAATTTAAACAGAGACCTAGATTCCTGGAATTCTTTACACAAGTTATGCAAAAATGTATGAATGATGAAAACTTTCAACTTACGGTGGAGATAACAAATCCTGTCTATGCCTTCTTGCAAAGGTATTTGTAATATCTGTTTTATTAGCATTAACAACTTTAAAAAATGAGTAAAATTGTTCCTTAAAGGTATATAAAGTGGACGCAAAAGAGAGTGGGGTATATGCAGTTAAAACAGCCATCTGGGAGGTAGTGAGTATTTATGTCTGTGTAAATAAATAAATAAAAATATTCGTACAGCTGAACTAAGGAATAATAGAGCATGTTTATATTTATAGCAGGAAATAAATTAGGCCTTTTGGTATTGAGTCAGTTTGGATGATAGCATCTCTAGGCTATCAGCATCTCTCGCACGGACTTTTGGGTCCACTTATTTATTTATCTAATTAATTTTTTCATCCAGTTTTATTGAGGTATAACTGACATACAGCACTGTATAAGTTTTAAGGTGTACAGCATAATGATTTGATTTACATATATCATGAAATGATTACCACAGTGGGCTTAGTGAACATTTATCATCTCATATAAATGCAACATTAAAGAAGTGGAAAAAAGATTTTTCTTCCTTATGATGAGAATTCTTAAGATTTACTCTTAACAAGCTTTATTTATAACATACAGCAGTGTTAATTATCTTTATCTTGTTGTACATTACATCCCTAGTTCTTATTTATCTTATAACTGGAAGTTTGTGCCTTTTAATTATTTTCAGTAATTCCCTCTCCCCCCACCCCCTCCCTTTGATGTAGTCCCATTTGTTTACTTTTGCTTTTCTTTCCCTTGCCTGAGGAGACATATCCAAAAAAAAACTGCTAAGACCAATGTCAAAGAGTATACTGCCTATGTTTTCTTCTAGGAGTTTTATGGTTTCAGGTCTTACATTTAAGTTGTTAATCCATTTTGAGCTTATTTTTGTATGTAGTGTGGTTTTGAGGTCCAGTTTCTAATTCTCTACAGTAGCAAGCAGAGCCATTCTTTGCAGTTCCCATATATATATGTGAACGGGGAGTTCCTTAAAAATAGAAGTAGTAAAACTTAAAGTTAACCCTCTTATTCTCTAAGCCTGAATGGCTCTCTCTGCCCACAAAGGAAATTGTTGTGTTCTGTGCCAGTTATGAGAGATGCCGAGTGAATCCAGCTTTTCTTCCAATAATTGGGTTTTAATTTCAACACTGGACATAGGTCTGTCTATCTCATTCTAGGAAAAGAAAACATCAATGACACAAGATCTATTTTAAAAATGACAGCAGGGCTTCCCTGGTGGCGCAGTGGTTGGGAGTCTGCCTGCCGATGCAGGGGACGCGGGTTTGTGTCCCGGTCTGGGAGGATCCCACATGCCGCGGAGCGGCTGGGCCCGTGGGCCATGGCTGCTGGGCCTGCGCGTCCGGAGCCTGTGCTCCGCAACGGGAGAGGCCACAGCAGTGAGAGGCCCGCGTATCGCAAAAAAAAAAAAAAAAAAAAAAAAAAAAAAAATGACAGCAGAAGAGAAACATTCTCATAAAAACCTACGGGAAAATATTCTTCCTAAAATAGGCACTACATTTATTAGAACAATATATGTGCTTCATGTTTTCAAAAGATGAAATTGCTTCTATTAAATAAAGCAGGCCATGGTAATTAGAGAACTGGCCAGAATTAGAAAGTCCCAGAAAATTAAATAAACCATAGCTAAAATGAGATGTTTGGAATCTGTAAATAATATTCTTGATACCAAAGAAAATCAGAATGCACTTTCAGTGAGCAGTAAAATTTGGAGGGCTGACCGTGGAGGTCCAATGGAAGAATAATAGATATTCTGAAAGAGGAAAACAGAATAAGTGGTTTAGGCCAGTGGTATAATAAAATATGTGAGTTTGGAGATTGAGCAGTATAACTGAGTTCAAGCCAAAGGTAATGATTTCAATTTTTAAGGCTGAGCAGATGTTTTAGGATGTTCTTCTCCAAGTCAAGGAATATAGGGGAGGGGCAGATGCAACACCTTGATTTCTACTTTGATAGCAATATCTATTTTCTTTTTATGTTTGTATGCATGACATATCTTTGCGCAAAGAAAAAATTTTTTTATACTTCAACAGACAAATATGCAGCAGTATTTTCTTCCAATTTTATAGTTTCATGGTTTAGATTAAATATTTTAATCCATATGGAATTTCTTTTGGTAGGGTTTAGATTTTAAATTAGGGGGTTTTCCTGTAAAAATTTTAATCAACTGTCTTGGTAACATTTAAAGAGTAATCTCTTTGTTACTTATTGTTATTTTTTTTTGCGGTACGCGCGCCTCTCACTGTTGTGGCCTCTCCCGTTGCGGAGCACAGGCTCCGGATGCAACCATGGCTCATGGGTACAGCCGCTCCGCGGCATGTGGGATCTTCCCGGACTGGGGCACGAACCCGTGTCCCCTGCATCGGCAGGCGGACTCTCAACCACTGTGCCACCAGGGAAGCCCACGTTACTTATTTTTAATGCTACCTTTTCACGTTGGTGATTCTACTAATAATGCTTATAAATCACAATGAAGATATTTCATGAATTTTCATGTTCTACATAAAAAAAAATCAAAATATATGGGAATAACTGCTAAAAAGACAAGGCTAATTTGATAGAAACATAGTAATATTAAGAGTTTAATGTACTACTTTAAAAAGAAAGAAATGAAAAGGACATAGAAAATGTACATGATATAACTAATAAGATTAATTTAATATATATAGCCAATTGAGACAAAATACTCTTTAAAGCACTTATTTAATTTAAAAATGTAATATTTAAGCTGCAAAATAAAGCTCAATATATCACCTAGACTAAAATTTGTAAGGACCACATTCTCTTACAGTACAATAAAACTGAAATTTTATAACAAAATTAATTGCTAGCATATATAATTATATAATTTTATAACAATAAATTACTGCCATATATAATTGTATATAATTATAGTATATAAAAAAGAAATCTAAAACTATAGAGCGTTTTGAAAATCATGCTAATGAGAAGCCCACATATCAAATGTACTCAAAGCAGCAGTTAAAGACAAATTTTAGCTTTAGAAGCTCCTGTTACTTACTAAATGAGAAAAATAAAATCAAATGAACTTTGATTGGGCTTGAAAAATTGGAAAAATAACAAAATAAATCTAAGAAAGCAGAAAGAAGAAATAAAAGTTGAAATTAATTTTAAGTTGGTGTTAAAATAGTCCAGTTGGCTAGGGTTACTTCTTTGAATATATGAATAAATGAGGTAATTTTCTGGCCAGCAAAATAAGAAAAAGTGAAATGTAAGTAATCCAAAGAGAAAATAGTCATAAATTTGGAAGTTGTTAAACATTAGATAACAGTGTATGTAGTTTAATATGAATAAATTTGAAAATCTAATCTGAAGTGATGATTATCTGGAAAATTTTAAATTGTAAGAATTCATTGAAGCAGTAAAAAAAATTGGAGAGCTCAAAAACTTTTTAAGGCTAGTTCCTTCATAGGAACACATAATTTTGTTTTACATAAAGCTACTTCAGAGCGTGGTTATAGTTTCCTAGTAAATTTATCACAGCAGGCTCTGATAACAGTTTTGTAAAAAGAGAATAAAAAAATAGAAAATTAGAGGTCAACTTTATTTAGAAGTATATAGAATAAAAATAAAACACTAGCTTATAAATTTAGCAGTGAGAATGTAGATTTTGTTCTCAATATAAATATAGTAGAAAATCTAAATATAATTATCATTAGTAGTCCAAGGAGTCTTTTTTTTTTTTTTTTTTTTGCAGTATGCGGGCCTCTCACTGTTGTGGCCTCTCCCGTTGCGGAGCACAGGCTCCCGACGCGCAGGCCCAGTGGCCATGGCTCATGGGCCCAGCCGCTCCGCGGCATGTGGGATCTTCCCAGACCGGGGCACGAACCCGTGTCCCCTGCATCGGCAGGCGGACTCTCAACCACTGCACCACCAGGGAAGCCCCAAGGAGTCTTTTATAGGTGCTAAAAAGTCATGTGGTGACGTTCAGCAGCAATTCCTGGCAAATTAGGATTAAAAGATTTTCTTTTAAAATATGCAGTACAACAAAGAAACCTATTATTCCTTCTATCATTTAAAATTATTCTGAAAGTTCTTGGCAGCACACTAAAATAAATAGAAATTAGGATTAGAATTTATGTGATTATCACATAATACGGTCTCAAAAATGTTTATCAAGTGAAATCCACAGTGAATTACTGTGAAAATGGAGAGGAAAGATTGATATCTGCAAATAATTATTACTTTTTTAACTTAATTAACTGAAAACTATCAGAGTTAATAATAGAATTCCATAGGATGGGTAGATGCAAAATCAACGCTTTGCTGTATCAACTAGAAAATATAATGGAAAAATGATCCCATTTCTGTGAACTACAGGATTAAGTTTATCAGGAATTGTGAGGGGATTTAGGCTAATATAAAGAAGACCAAACATCTTTACTAAGAGGTATGAAAAAAAAAAAATGACTTGAATAAATGGAGAGACATAGTACATTACTTGATAAGCAGATGGAATATTGTGAAGATTTGTTATTCTCAAATTAATTTGTTGATTTAATGCAATTCCAGTCAGATTAGTTTGTATGGAATGGGCTGGAGTAATGAAAAATATTTTAAAAATGAAAAAGCGTGAATGAGAGCCTTGTGCTGTCAGATAAAGAATAACAGATTTGTGTTTGTGAAATAATAGGCAGACAGTCATTGGAACTCAGTGTTTTGGGTCAGAAGCAGGCAGTGATATAGGTAATCAAAACAATAAATCATGAAATCAAAGATCAATAATGATTACATAAAAATTTAGAAGTACTATTTTTCATAATACACCATAAACAAAATAAAAAGCAGTCAGGACTAGGAGGAAGCAGTCTATGAAGAGGTTGAGGAGTGGAGGGGTTTATTCAGTGGATGAGAGTTCTGCAGAGCATGGAGGAGAATGCTGAGAGGGCTAGGAAGACGGTGGCCCAAGTGTTCACCCATGACCTCCTCTCCTTCCCATCTGTTTCTGGAATAGCAGCAATAAAAGCATTGTGGTGGGGTGGGAGAGAGAGGAGGTAGAGAAGAGACAAGCTGGTTGGAAAACAGCAGGCAACTAGTGTCAGGATGCAAGTAGCAGAGCAGAGGATAGATTGTCAAGTCCCCGGTGATCAGTGGTCCAAGCTTTGTAGTTCAGGCAGACAAAACATTTGCCAAAATGAATGCCAACTAACTGAGAGACTCTTGGAATTGCTGCAGCTTGGCTGGAGTCCCAACCAAGCACAGGATCCAGGATCATCTTTATCAAAATCGAAGTGAGAGGCTGACCACTACTAGGACCAAGATGAGTTTGGGACCCCAGCCCCTGGAACTAGCTACCAGATTCACCTGGTCATTTCCTTCACCTTGTGTTAATATGACTTTACATTTTATTTAATTTAAGCTTTTGGATCCCATTTATCATGTTATAGCAGGGTGGTGTTGTACCTAGCAAGTACTTACCAGAGGAAATATAGATTTTAGGAAATATATAAATTTCAAGGAAAATAGGTAGTAAGTACCAATAGAGGGAGGGATAATAAGCGACCTTACAGTATTCGGAGAAGGGGACAGGTAACCACAGGGGTCGATGGCAGATTAAAAAAAACAAGGTTGAGAATCCTTACAGGTGATTGGGGGGAAGGGAGAACATTTAGTACTGTCCGCCTTTGGCATCCACTCTGCATCCAGGCATTCAGCCAACCATGGATCGGAAATATTCGGAAAAAAAGTTCTGGAAAGTTCCAAAAAGTAAAACTTGAATTTGCTGCACTCCCGTCAATTATGTACATAGCATTTACATTGTATTTACAACTATTTATATAGAATTTACATTGTATTTAATTTATTTATTCCAAAGAAATTCAGGCTAAATGCTTTCATGATTAAAAGGTATCATTCTTTTTTTTAAAAAATATCTTTATTGGAGTATAATTTCTTTACAATGTTGTGTTAGTTTCTGCTGTATAACAAACTGAATCAGCTATATGTATGCATATATCCCCATATACCCTCCCTCTTGCGTCTCCCTTCCACCATCCTTATCCTATCCCTCTAGGTGGTCACAGAGCAGGGAGCTGATCTCCCTGTGCTATGCGCTGCTTCCCATCAGCTATCTCTTTTACATTTGGTAGTGTATATATGTCCATGCCACTCCCTCACTTCATCCCAGCTTACCCTTCCTCCTCCCTGTGTCCTCAAGTCCATTCTCTATGTCTGCATCTTTATTCCTGTCCTCCACTTAGGTTCTTCAGAACCTTTTTTTTTTTTAATTTTAGATTTCATATATATGCATTAGCATACAGTGTTTGTTTTTCTCTTTCTGATTTACTTCACTCTGTATGACAGACTCTAGATCCATCCACCTCACTACAAATAACTTCGTTTCTTTTTATGGCTGAGTAATATTCCATTGTATATATGTGCCACATCTTCTTTAGCTATTCATCAGTCGATGGACACTTAGGTTGCTTCCATGTCCCGGCTGTTCTAAATAGTGCTGCAGTGAACACTGTGGTACATGATTCCTTTTGAATTATGTTTTTCTCAGGGTATATGCCCGGTAGTGGGATTGCTGGATCATACGGTAGTTCTTTTTTTTTTTTTTTTTTTTAACATCTTTATTGGGGTATAATTGCTTTACAATGGTGTGTTAGTTTCTGCTTTATAACAAAGTGAATCAGCTATACATATACATATGCTCCCATGTGTCTTCCCTCTTGCATCTCCCTCCCTCCCACTCTCCCCATCCCACCCCTCCAAGCTGTCCCAAAGCCCTGAGCTAAAATCCCTGTGCCTTGCGGCTGCTTCCCCCTAGCTATCTACCTTACTACGTTTGTTAGTGTGTATATGTCCGTGACTCTCTCTCGCCCTGTCAAAACTCACCCTTCCCCCTCCCCATATCCTCAAGTCCGTTCTCCAGTAGGTCTGCGCCTCTATTCCTGTCTTATCCCTAGGTTCTTCATGACATTTTTTCCCTTAAATTCCATATATATGTGTTAGCATACGGTATTTGTCTTTTTCTTTCTGACTTACTTCACTCTGTATGACAGACTCTAGGTCTATCCATCTCATTACAAATAACTCAATTTCATTTCTTTTTAAGGCTGCGTAATATTCCATTGTGTATATGTGCCACATCTTCTTTATCCATTCGTCCGATGATGGGCACTTAGGTTCTTTCCATCTCCGGGCTATTGTAAATAGAGCTGCAATGAACATTTTGGTACATGACTCTTTTTGAATTTTGGTTTTCTCAGGGTATATGCCCAGTAGTGGGATTGCTGGATCATACGGTAGTTCTATTTTTAGATTTTTAAGGAACCTCCATACTGTTCTCCGTAGTAGCTGTAACAATTTACATTCCTACCAACAGTGCAAGAGGGTTCCCTTTTCTCCACACCCTCTCCAGCATTTATCATTTGTAGATTTATTGATGATGGCCAATCTGACCAGTGTGAGATGATACCTCATTGTAGTTTTGATTTGCAGTTCTCTCATGATTAGTGTTGTTGAGTATCCTTTCATGTGTTTGTTGGCAATCTGTATATCTTCTTTAGAGAAACGTCTGTTTAGGTCTTTTGCCCATTTTTGGATTGGGTTTTTGTTTTTTATGATACTGAGCTACATGGGCTGCTTGTATATTCTGAAGATTAATCCTTTGTCAGTTGCTTCATTGGCAAATGTTTTCTCCCATTCGGAAGGTTATCTTTTCACCTTGTTTATGGTTTCCTTTGATGTGCAAAAGCTTTTAAGTTTCATTAGGTCCCATTTGTTTATTACTGTTTTTATTTCCATTTCTCTAGGAGGTGGGTCAAAAAGGATCTTGCTGTGATGTATGTCATGGAGTGTTCTGCCTGTGTTTTCCTCTAAGAGTTTTATAGTGTCTGGCCTTACATTTAGGTCTTTGATCCATTTTGAGTTTATTTTTGTGTATGGAGTTAGGGAGTGTTCTAATTTCATTCTTTTACATGTAGCTGTCCAGTTTTCCCAGCACCACTTATTGAAGAGGCTGTCTTTTCTCTATTGTATATTCTTGCCTCCTTTATCAAAGATAAGGTGACCATATGTGCATGGGTTTATCTCTGGGCTTTCTATCCCATTCCATTGATCTATATTTCTCTTTCTGTGCCAGTACCATACTGTCTTGATTACGGTAGCTTTGAAGTATAGTCTGAAGTCCAGGAGCCTGATTCCTCCAGCTCTGTTTTTCTTTCTCAAGATTGCTTTGGCTGTTCGGGGTCTTTTGTGTTTCCATACAAATTGTGAATTTTTTTGTTCTAATTCTGTGAAAAATGCCATTGGTAGTTTGATAGGGATGGCCCTGAATCTGTAGATTGCTCTGGGTAGTATAGTCATTTTCACAACATTGATTCTTCCAATCCAAGAACATGTATCATCTGTTTGTATCATCTTTAATTTCTTTAATCAGTGTCTTACAGTTTTCTGCATACAGGTCTTTTGTCTCCTTAGGTAGGTTTATTCCTAGATATTTTATTCTTTTTGTTGCAGTGGTAAATGGGAGAGTTTCCTTAATTTCCCTTTCAGATTTTTCATCATTAGTGTATAGGAATGCCAGAGATTTCTGTGCATTAATTTTGTATCCTGCTACTTTACCAAATTCATTGATTAGCTCTAGTAGTTTTCTGGTAGCATCTTTAGGATTCCCTATGTGTAGTGTCATGTAATCTGCAAACAGTGACAGCTTTACTTCTTCTTTTCCGATTTGGATTCCTTTTATTTCTTTTTCTTCTCTGACTGCTGTGGCTAAAACTTCCAAAACTATGTTGAATAATAGTGGTGAGAGTGTGCGATCTTTTCTTGTTCCTGATCTTAGTGGAAATGGTTTCAGTTTTTCACCATTGAGAACGATGTTGGCTGTGGGTTTGTCATACATGGCCCTTATCATGTTGAGGTAAGTTCCCTCTATGCCTACTTTCTGCAGGGTTTTTATCGTAAATGGGTGTTGAATTTTGTCAAAAGCTTTTTCTGTATCTATTGAGACTATCAGATGGTTTTTCTCCTTCAATTTGTTAGTATGGTGTATCACATCCATTGATTTGCGTATATTGAAGAATCCTTGCATTCCTGGGATTAATCCTGCTTGATCATGGTGTATGATCCTTTTAATGTACTGTTGGATTCTGTTTGGTAGTATTTTGTTGAGGATTTTTGCATCTATGTTTATCAGTGATATTGGCCTGTAGTTTTATTTTTTTGTGACACCTTTGTCTGGTTTTGGTATCAGGGTGATGGTGACCTCGTAGAATGAGTTTGGGAGTGTTCCTCCCTCTGCAATATTTTGGAAGAGTTTGAGAAGGATGGGTGTTAGCTCTTCTCTAGATGTTTGATGCAATTTGCCTGTGAAGCCATCTGGTCCTGGGCTTTGGTTTGTTGGAAGATTTTTAATCACATTTTCAGTTTCATTGCTTTATGATTGGTCTGTTTATATTTTCTATTTCTTCCTGGTTCAGTCTCAGAAGGTTGTACTTTTCTAAGAATTTGTCCATTTCTTCCAGGTTGTCCATTTTATTGGCATAGAGTTGCTTGTAGTAATCTCTCATGATCCTTTGTATTTCTGCAGTGTCACTTGTTACCTCTCCTTTTTCATTTCTAATTCTGTTGATTTGAGTCTTTTTCCTTTTTATCTTGATGAGTCTGGCTAATGGTTTATCAATTTTATCTTCTCAAAGAACCAGCTTTTAGTTTTATTGATCTTTGCTATTATTTCCTTCATTTCTTTTTCATTAATTTCTGATCTGATCTATATGATTTCTTTCCTTCTGCTAACTCTGGGGGATTTTTTGTTCTTCTTTCTCTAATTGCTTTAGCTATAAGGTTAGGTTGTGTATTTGAGGTGTTTCTTGTTTCTTGAGGTAGGATTGTATTGCTATAAACTACCCTCTTAGACTGCTTTTGCTGCATCCCGTAGGTTTTGGGTCATTGTGTTTTCACTGTCATTTGTTCCTAGGTATTTTTTTGTTTTCCTCTTTGATTTCTTGAGTGATCTCTTGGTTATTTAGTAGTGTATTGTTTAGCCAGCCTCCGTGTGTTTGTATTTTTTACACCTTTTTTCCTGTAATTGATATCTAGTCTCATAGCATTGTGGTCAGAAGAGATACTTGATACAATTTGAATTTTCTTAAATTTACCAAGGCTTGATTTGTGACCTAAGATATGATCTATCATGGAGAATGTTCCATGAGCACTTGAGAAGAAAGTGTAATCTATTGTTTTTGGATGGACTGTCCTATAAATATCAATTAAGTCCATCTTGTTTAATGTGTCATTTAAAGCTTGTGTTTCCTTATTTATTTTCATTTTGGATGATCAGTCCATTGGTGAAAGTGAGGTGTTAAAGTCCCCTACTATGATTGAGTTACTGTCCATTTCCCCTTTTATGATGGCTATTAGCGTTTGCCTTATGTAATGAGGTGCTTCTACGTTGGGCGCGTAAATATTTACAATTGTTATATCTTCTTCTTGGATTGATCCCGTGATCATTATGTAGTGTCCTTCTTTGTCTCTTGTAATGGTCTTTATTTTAAAATCTGTTTTGTCTGATATGAGAATTGCTACTCCAGCTTTCTTTTGATTTCCATTTGCATAGAATATCTTTTTCCATCCCCTCGCTTTCAAGTCTGTATGTGTCCCTAGGTCTGAAGTGGGTCTCTTGTAGACAGCATATATACGGGTCTTGTTTTTGTATCCATTCAGCCTATGTCTTTTTTTTTTTTTCGGTACGTGGGCCTCTCACTGTTGTGGCCTCTCCCGTTGCGGAGCACAGGCTCCGGATGTGCAGGCTCAGCAGCCATGGCTCACGGGCCGAGCCGCTCTGCGGCATGTGGGATCTTCCCGGACTGGGGCACGAACCCGTGTCCCCTGCATCGGCAGGCGGACTCTCAACCACTGTGCTACCAGAGAAGTCCTGTCTATGTCTTTTGGTTGGAGCATTTATTCCATTTACATTTAAGGTAATTATTAATAGGTGTGTTCCTGTTACCATTTTCATAATTGTTTTGGGTTTGTTATTGTAGGTCTTTGCCTTCTCTTGTGTTTCCTGCCTAAAGAAGTTCCTGTAGCATTTGTTGTAAAGCTGGTTTGGTGGTGCTGAATTCTGTTAGCTTTTGCTTGTCTGTAAAGGTTTTAATTTCTCCGTCAAATCTGAATGAGATCTTTGCTGGGTAGAGTAATCTTGGTTGTAGGTTTTTCCCTTTCATCACTTTAAATATGTCCTGCCAGTCCCTTCTGGCTTGCCGAATTTCTGCTGAAAGATCAGCTGTTAACCTTATGGGGATTCCCTTGTATGTTGTTTGTTGCTTTTCCCTTGCTGCTTTTAATATTTTTTCTTTGTATTTAATTTTTGATAGTTTCATTAATATGTGTCTTGGTGTGTTTCTCCTGGATTTATCCTGTATGCGACTCTCTGCACTTCCTGGATTTGATTGACTCTTCCCTTTCCCATATTAGGGAAGTTTTCAACTATAATTTCCTCAAATATTTTCTCAGTCCCTTTCTTTTCCTCTTCTTCTTCTGGGACCCATATAATTCAAATGTTGGTGCATTTAATATTTGCCCAGGGGTCTCTGAGACTGCCTTCAATTCTTTTCATTCTTTCTTCTTTCTTCTGCTCTGTGGTAGTTATTTCCACTATTTTATCTTCCAGGTCACTTATTCGTTCTTCTGCCTCAGTTATTCTGCTATTGATTCCTTCTAGAGAATTTTTAATTTCATTTATTGTGTTGTTCATCATTGTTTGTTTGCTCTTTAGTTCTTCTAGGTCCTTGTTAAATGTTTCTTGTATTTTCTCCATTCTATTTCCAAGATTTTGGATCATCTTTACTATCATTACTCAGAATTCTTTTTCAGGTAACCTGCCTATTTCCTCTTCATTTGTTTGGTCTGGTGGGTTTTTACTTTGCTCCTTCATCTGCTGCATATTTCTTTGTCTTCTCATTTTGCTTAACTTACTGTGTTTGGGGTCTCCTTTTCACAGGCTGCAGGTTCGTAGTTCCCATTGTTTTTGGTGTCTTCCCCCAGTGGGTAAGGTTAGTTCAGTGGGCTGTGTAGGCTTCCTGGTAGAGGGTACTGGTGCCTGTGTTCTGGTGAATGAGGCTGGATCTTGTGTTTCTGGTGTCAGGACCGCGTCCGGTGGTGTGTTTTGGGGTGTCTGTGAACTTACTATGATTTTAGGCAGCCTCTCTGCTAATGGGTGGGGTTGTGTTCCTGTCTTGCTAGTTGTTTGGCATGGGCTGTCCAGCACTGGAGCTTGCTGGCCATTGAGCAGAGCTGGGTCTTAGCACTGAGACGGAGGTCTCTGGGAGAGCTCTCACCAGTTGATAGTATGTGGGGCTGGGAAGTCTCTGGTGGTCCAATGTACTGAACTCGGCTCTCCCACCTCATAGGTGCAGGCCTGACACCTGGCCAGAGCATCAAAGCCCTGTCAGCCACAAGGCTCAGTAGAAAAGGTAGAAGGAAAAGAAAGAAAAAATAAAGTTATTAATGTAAAAAAAAATTATTAAAAAGATTTAAAAAGTAATTTAAAAAAAAGAAGAGCATAACTATACCAATAAACAAATCCACCAATGATAACAAATGCTAAAAACTGTACTAAGATCAACATAAAAATCAGAAACTAGTCAGTCACATACAGCAACCCCAAGTCTACAGTTGCTCCCAGAATCCATTGCCTCAGTTTTGGGATGGTTCGTTTTCTATTCAGGTATTCCACAGATACAGGGTCCATCAAGTTGATTGTGGAGATTTAATCTGCTGCTCCTGAGGCTGCATGGAGAAATTTCCCTTTCTCTTCTTTGTTCGCACAGCTCCTGGGGTTCAGCTGTGGATTTGGCCCCGCCTCTGCATGTAGGTCGTCCTCTGGCATGGGTTCTTCGCGCCCAGACAGGAGGGTGTTAAAGGAGCAGCTGATTAGGGGGCTCCACCCAGGCCAGGGGGATAGAGGGGTATGGAATGTGGGATGAGCCTGTGTTGGCAGAGGCCAGCGTGACGTTGCAACAGCCTGAGGCGTGCCCTGTGTTCTCCCTGGGAAGTTGTCCCTGGATCACGGGACACTGGCAGTGGCAAGCTGCACAGGCTCCCAGGAGGGGAGGTGTGGATAGTGACCTGTGCTTGCACAAAGGATTCTTGGTGGCTGCAGCAGCAGCCTTAGCATTTCATGCCCATCTCTGGGGTCCACGCTGATAGCCGCGCTTGCACCCATCTCTGAAGCTCGTTTACGCCGTGCTTTGAATCTCCTCTCCTCACACACTCCGAAACAATGGTCTGTTGCCTCTTAGGCAGTTCCAGACTTTTTCCTGGACTCCCTCCCTGCTAACTGTGGCGCACTAGCCCCCTTCAGGCTGTGTTTACACAGCCAACCCCAGTCCTCTCCCTGGGATCTGACCTCTGAAGCCTACGTTGTATTTTAAATAATCTAGAGATGATTTAAAGTATATAGGAGGATGTGTGTAGGTTATATGAAAGTACTAGGCCATTTTATATAAAAGACTTGAGCATCCTTGGCTTTTGGTATCTGAGGGGGTCCTGCAACCAAGCCCCTGCAGTTACCAAGGGATGAATGTAGTCATCTGAAATGCTTATCTCTTGTTAATATCCAGAAGTTGATAGTGGCTGGGAGCTTGCACTTGATGGAACTAAAAGGACTGAAGTCTGGTGGAAGCAAGGTAGTTTTGTCTAGGGTCACTCTTACGTAGTTATTTTCTCAGTTTTAAAGGGGAGTGTTTATGTTTTAGTTTCAGTTCAGTTCTATTCCTCCTAGATCATACTTCAGCTCTCATCACATTTTTATGGTGTGATTTACATTTTGCTCTTTTGAGAGACTAGCTATTTGTTGACGACCAGGAGTATCATAGTCTCATTTATGCATGGGACATAACCAATTTTGGGTATTCTTCTAGCATAATTTCAGTGGCAATACTCATTAAAGGTTTATTACTTTGGGGTGGTTTTATAAATTCTTGTAGATCCTTTTAACTGACTTTATCTTTTTGTATTAGGAGGAATGAGTCCCTACTTGGAATAAAAAAATTGAAACATAAGGACAATACTTTGTGTAAAAAGGTCATCAAACCTATGAAGAAGTTCAAAGCTGCAGTAGTGGAGATTGGCAGAGTAAGTTTCATATAAATTTTGAATTTTAAGTTAATGAACTTAAGAGATTCATGCATCTAGAGATGGTTGGCTGTACTATAATTTAGTATAATGTGAAACAGAAGAGAATACCAACAATCATAATTTTATAATTATGCAATATATTTTAATTCTTATCACAAGGATATTTTTATAACCATTTTTTTTTTGTCTACAGGGGTACTTCTTTTACTTTTGTTAATAATTTTAATTGAGGGGCATAAAGTAACCACTATTTTAATGTGAAAAGATAAGCATTAGAGTACAAGTAAATTATGGTATCGTGTTAAGATTTTAAATTGGATTTGTAACATTTTTGTTATCTCCCATGTTAAGTCTACAGAAGTGAAGCCCAGACAGAGATCTAAAAAAAAGGAAACTCTAAGAGAATTTTTGAATAAAAATCCTTTTATTTCTGAAATGGCGGAGCAAGAAAGGTATTGATTGATTAATTAATTAAATTTTAACTTGAGGGTTACTATGTGTTGTGCATTATTTTAGGCACCAGGGATACATTGGTAGAGTAGACAGATAAGATCACTGCCATCAGGGAGCTTACATACTAATAAAAGGAACACAAAATAAACAAAGACACAAATAAACTATTTTTTTATTTGTTATTTATTTTATTTTATTTATTATTTATTTATTTATTATTGGGGTATAGTTGTTTTACAATGTTGTGTTAGTTTCTATTGTACAGCGAAGTGAAGTAAAATTCCCTGTACTATACAGCAGGTTCTCATGAGTTATCTGTTTTATATATATTAGTGTATATATGTCAATCCCAGTCTCCCAATTTATCCCACCCCCCCACTTCCCTCCTTGGCATCCATATGTTTGTTCTCTACATCTGTGTCTCTATTTCTGCCTTGCAAACTGGTTCATCTGTACCATTTTTCTAGATTCCACATATGTGTGTTAATATATACAGTATTTGTTTTTCTGACTTATTTCTATGACAGTCTCTAGGTCTATCCAAGTCTCTACAAATGACCCAGTTTCATTCCTTTTTATGGCCGAGTAATATCCCATTGTATATATGTACCATATATTCTTTATCCATTCATCTGTCAATGGACATTTAGGTTGCTTCCATGAACTGGCTATTGTAAATAGTGCTGCAGTGAACATTGTGGTACATGACTCTTTGAATTATGGTTTTCTCTGGGTATATGCCCAGTAGTGGGATTGCTGGGTCATATGGTAATTCTATTTTTAGTTTTTTAAGGAACCTCCATATTGTTCTCCATAGTGGCTGTATCAATTTACATTCCCACCAACAGTGCAAGAGGGTTCCCTTTTCTCCACACCCTCTCCAGCATTTATTGTTTGTAGATTTTCTGATGATGCCCATTCTAACCGTTGTGAGATGATACCTCACTGTAGTTTTGATTTGCATTTCTCTAATAATTAGTGATGTTGAGCATCTTTTCATGTACCTCTTGGCCATCTGTATGTCTTCTTTGGAGAAATGTCTATTTAGGTCTTCTGCCCATTTTTTGATTGGGTTGCTTTTTTTGATATTGAGCTGCATGAGCTGTTTGTATAGTTTGTCCATTGATTCATTTGCAAATATTTTCTCCCATTCTGAGGGTTGTCTTTTTGTCTTGTTTATGGTTTCCTTTGTTGTGCAAAAGAAACAAGACAATTTAAATTTTTGATAAATTTTATAAAATAAATGAACAGGATGATATACTATAGAGTAACTGGCCTGGAGTGGAGATGGTGATAGCAGTAATTTAGATAAGAGTGGCCAGGAGATTAAACTGGTAAATTACTTTTAATTATTGGCAGATAATGTTCTTGTTTATAAAACTTAAACCATAAAACTTATCATGGTGTGTTTAGCTTTTATTGTCACAAGTACACATTTATGATTCTCATACATTCTTTATATACCTTACCTTCATTATTTAATGCTTTCCTTTACCTGTTTAGTGATTTTGATCTTAATTTTCAACATATAAATATTAATTAAACCACTCTTCTTTTTGTTTGCATTTGCCTACGTTCTGTTTGATTATCCCTTCATTTTCTTTATTTAAATTATGACATATTTTAGATGAGTATGGAGAATAATATAACAAATGAACATGTACCCAATATGCAGCATACCATATAAAGAGTTTGGGATGCATTTCTGTCCCCCTCTATCCCAGAAGTAATACAATCCAAAATTTGGCATTTATCGTGCTTATAAGTGACTTTATACTTCAATTATATATGTATATGCCCCGAAATAACATACAGTATTATTTTCTACAAATTTTTTTGCCAGTTTGCTCTTATTCCTCACTATTATGTTTGTGAGATTTTTTTCATGTTGATTATACACAAGTCTAGTCCAACTTTCCATTATGTAAACAGTGCTACAAAGGACATTCTTATATATATCTCCATATGCACATGTGAGAGTTTCTGGGGTAAATACACAAGAGTGTAGTTCTCAGGATATGAGCATTTTAACATTTCTAGATATTGCTAAATTGCTTTAAAATTTTCATCAGTGGTGTGTCAAGTTTCCCTTAGTCAGCATCTTCCCTGATACTTAATGTTATTATCAAATTTTCAAATTTTTGTGGACCTATGAGCTGTGAAATTTTCTCTCCTTGTTATTTTAATTTCTATTTCTTTGATTACTAATGAGGTTAGGCAGCTTTTCATGTTTTTTTAAAACCCTAGGGTTTTTCTGTTCTCAAGACTGCTTGTTTAGATCCTTTGCACATTTGCAACTTTTGTTTTCTCATTTATTTTTAGAAATTTGGATACTAATGCTTTTCCCAGTTTGAGGCTCATCCATTTACATTTTAAAAGTCATCTTTTTTTAATTCATTCATTCATCTATTTATTTATTTTTGGCTGCATTGGGTCTTTGTTGCTGCACGCGAGCTTTCCTTAGTTGTGGCGAGCAGGGCTACTCTTCATTGTGGTGTGTGGCTTCTCATTGCGGTGGCTTCCCTTGTTGCAGAGCACGGACTCTAGGCATGTGGGCTTCAGTAGTTGTGGCTTGTGGGCTCTGCGCTCAGTAGTTGTGGCACACGGGCTTATCTGCTCCACGGCATGAGGGATCTTCCTAGACCAAGGTTTGAACCTATGTCCCCTGCATTGGCAGGCGGATTCTTAACCACTGTGCCACCAGGGAAGTCCCTGAAAGTCATCTTTTTTTAAATCAAAAGCTATAACTGTTAATTGGGTCAAATGTATCAACATTTCTCTTTATCATTTTTGAAATTCTTCTCTGAGGTAGTAAGGTATTTTCTTCATCAATTTAAATGTTTGATTTTACAATTAGGAATTGCATCCAACTCTAATCAATTTTTATGAATGGTGAGAGGAAGAATCCCTCTCCCCCTCTTTTTCAGTTTCATTATAGTTTCATTATACCCGGTTGACTAGCTCCCTTTATTGAGTAGTCTATTCTGTCATCACTGTCACTTTTTGTCATTTAGCAAGTTGTCTTATATGTAGTTTTGGAATCTTTTTCCTGTCCCATTAGTCTGTCTATCCCTGAGTCAATATCATACTATCATACTTTGTTTGGTTTTAAATTAAGTTTTATTGTCTTGATAGGAGAAGTCTTTCCAGGATGTTCTTTTCCTTCATGCACGTCTTAGATATTCTTCCACAAAATAGTTTGGAATAGCTGTGAGTAATAAAAAGAAATAACAACTTGTGATTTTGATGGGGATAGAATTGAATATATGGATTGGTTTGAAAAGTTATTGTTTTAAACAACATTGAATCTTTCTATTAGTAGACAGACCACACACTTAGATCCTATTTAATATCTATCAATAAATTTTTATGATATTCTCCATAAAGCTGTTATCTATCTTTTGTTAGCTACATAAAAGGAATGCTTTTTGGTATTTGTGTAAATGGTATTCTAAAATTATGTTTTTGAATACTTCTGTTTTTTATATATGAATATGATTGATTTATAAACAACTCGATCTTCTGTACAACTTGGTAATTTATCCATAGTTACAGATTTTCTGTGTGGACGGTCATACTGTGAACAAATAATGAAAGTTTCGCTTAATCCATTCTAACACTCAAGCCTCTTACTTCTTTGTCTAGCCTACAGGTTGGGATGTCAAGTTTAATCTTGAATGGAGTTTGTGATTGTGGACATCCTTGTTGTAACATGCACTTTTAAAAACTTTTTATTTTCAGATAATTGTACATACACATGCAGTTTCAAAAAGTAATACAGAAAAAACCTGTATACCTTTCACCCAGTTTCTCCTAGTATTAATTACATAACTAAAAATAGCACAGACAGGAAATTGACATGGATACAATCTACTGACCTTATTCAGATTATAGCAATTCTATGTGCCATCATATGAGTGTGTGTATTTAGTCTTATGCAATTTTATCACATTTATAGACTTGTGTGACTATCACCATAGTGTAGAAACAGAACAGCTCTATCATAAGGATCTACCCGCCAAGCCCCCCTACTACCTTTTCATAACCACAGCCACCTCCCTTCCTCTCCCCCTCCCAACCCCTGACAACCACTAATCTGTTTTCCATTTCTATAATTTTGTAATTTCAAAAATGTTATAAAAATGGAATCACACAGTATGTAACTTTCTGAGATTGGCTTTTTCTTTCCACTCAGCACAGTTCCTTTGAGACCCATTCAAGTTGTGTGCGTCACTAGTTCACTTTATTATCGTTCAGTAGTATTCTGTGGCACGGATATACCACAATTTGTTTAACCACTCACACACTAAAGGCCATTTGGATTGCTTGGATTGTTTTGACTGTTAGGAATAATGCTGCTGTGAACATTCATGTACAGGTTTTGTGTGAACATAAATCTCCATTTCTCTGGAATGAATGGCCAAGAGCGCAGTTGCTAGATTGTATGGTAAGTGCATGTTTAACTTTGTGAGAAATCCCATACTTTTATCCAGAGTGGGTGTACTTTTCACATCCCCACAGCAGTGTTTGAGTGATCCAGTTTCTCCTCATGCTGGCTAGCAGGTAGTGGTATTACTATTTTTTATTTTAGTCATTAAAATAGGTGTTAGTGATGTCTCATGGCTTTAATTTGCATTTCTGTAAAGGCTCATGATATTGAACCTCATTTCATGTGCTTACTTGCCTCCTATATATCTTCTTAGTGAAGTGTCTGTTCATGTCTTTTGCTCATTTTCTAATTGGACTGTTTGTTTTTAGTTTTTCTGTTGAATTTTGAGAGATCTTTATATATCCTAGGTATAGGTCAAGGCCCTTGTTGGATATGTGGTTTGCAAATTTCTTTTTTCAGTGTGTAGCTTGCCTTTTCATCCTCTTCTCAGTCTTTCACAGAGCAAAAGTTTTTAATTTTGATGATGTTTGACTTATCAATTTTTCCTTTAATCGGTTGTGCTTTTGGTGTCAAATCTAAGAACACTGCCTAGCCCTAGGTCATATATTCTTTCCCCAAGTTTTATGTTTTATATTTACTTGTGATGCATTTTGAATTAACTTTTTGTATAAGGGATTGAGATTTATCTTTTTACTTATAGATATCCAACTGCTCCAGTACCATTTGTTGGAAAGACTGTCCTCCTTCTACTGATTTGCTTTTGCAGCTTCGCAAAAAATCAGTTGGGCATATTTATGTGGGTATATTTATGTGGGATTTGGGAAGATACTCTATCAAATTTAGGAAATTGTCTTCTATTTCTTGTTTTCTGAAAGTTTTCTTCTGAATTGTGTTCGGTCTTGTTGAATATTTCTTCTTCACTAAGATTTTTTTCTCCTTTAATCTGATTATGCAGTGAATTACATTAATACATAAATGTTAAACCGTGCACAGTGTCTTTTTCTCACACTTTTGACTCCAACGGTATGTGTCTTCCAAAACCAACCACTTCTCAGGGAGTTGGGACAAGATAGCAGAGTGGAAGGACCTTGGGCTCACGTCCTCTCACAAGCACACCAGAATTAAAACTAATTGCTGAACAACCATTGATAAAAAAGACTGGAAGAACTGTCCAAAAAGATATTCTACATCCAAGGATACAAAACCCTTTGCCTAGTTTCTCCTAATGGTAACATCTTACAGAGCTATAGCATAAAAATTCAATTCAATTCTGATAATATCTACCTGGAGTCAGCATCAGATCCCACAAGTTGAAGGACCCTGCCCCACAAGACTGGCCCCGCTTTAGATGCCGGCCACAAATGGGATGGCCAGGCTACCCACATTTCTGCCCATCCTACTACAAACTAGGGGGTCCCCATAATTCCGCCTCACCCCATTCAGGTTCAGTAGTTTGCTAGAATGGCTCACAGAACTCAGAAAAACATTTTACTTAATGTTTACTGGTTTATAAGGGATGCACGTGAACAGCCAGATGAAGGGGCTCATAGGACAGTGTCTGGAAGGGTCCTGAGCACAGGAACCTCTGTCCCTGAGAAGTTGTGATGCATCGCTCTCCCAGCAAGTGGATGTGTTCACCAACCTGGAAGTTCTCTGAACCTTATTGTTCACAGGTTTTTAAAAAACCCAATCTGCAGTCACTGGAGACTGGGGGTTGGGGCTGAGAGTTCCACTTAGTAATCATGTGTTTGATTTTTATGGTGACCAGCCCCTATCCAGAGGCTCTCTAAGGGACCCAACCCTGAGTCACTTTACTAGCACCTGAGTCTAGTACCTTACTAGACTCAGGTGTGTTCCATCATGAATAACAAGAAACTCCTATCACTCAGGAAACTCCAAGTTTTAGGAGCTCTATACCTGGAACAAAGGACAAAGACCAAATATGTATTTTTATTATAACATACTATGTCTGCACACATACATTCATTTTTTACCTACTGATTCAACTTCTTTAAGATTAATAGCCACTCTGAATCTGTGATTTTTTTTTTTTTTTTTTTGTGGTACACGGGCCTCTCACTGTTGTGGCCTCTCCCGTTGCGGAGCACAGGCTCCGGACGCGTAGGCTCAGCAGCCATGGCTCACGGGCCCAGCCGCTCCACGGCATCCGGGATCTTCCCGGACTGGGGCACGAATCCGTGTCCCCTGCATCGACAGGTGGACTCTCAAGCACTGAGCCACTAGGGAAGCCCGTGTGATTTTTTTTTTTTGAGTTCCTTTTGATGAATTCTATTTTCTAGGAAATTATCCATTTTATCTAAATTTTCAAATATATTTTCATAAAACGTTATTATATTCTCATGTTATCTTTTGAATCTCTGCTATATCTACAGTTACACCCTGTATTTCATTCCTAACTTCATTAATTTTTGTCTTCTTTCATATTTTTGAGATTTATCTTGTCAGAGGTTTGTCTATTTTTTCCCCATTTTTTCAAAGAACCAAATTTTGTCTTTGTAAGTCTTCTTTATTGTGTTTATTTTCCTTGCCCTTAATTTTTGCTTTTATTCTTATTACTTCCCAGCTTCATTGAGATTTTAGGCAAGGAAAAAATTATTTTTCCTTCTACCCTCCTAAGTTCCCTGGCTGGGACTCTGTAATATTAGACTGACAAAAGACAGATTAACAAGAGAAAAACAAACAGGAGTTTATTAATGTTTGCATATGCATGGGAGAACTCAGTGATGAGTTACTCAAAGGGGTAGTTAGGACTTGGGCTTCTATGGCATCTTAACAAAAGAACAACAAATTTATAGTAAAGTGACAAAACAAGGAAAAGGGGTTTAGGCTTTCAAGGGCAGCAAACTCTGGTAGAAATATGAGAGAAACTATTGGAGTAAGACTTGTTTGGGCAGGTCCATCTTGACGCTGATTTTCACTCTTCATGGCCATAAAATTTCCCAGGAGAGGAGATTTATGGCATTCTTCATTTTTCAGAAGTTTCTATTTTCTATCAGATAAGGGAACCTCCAAGAAGGCATCTTTCTGCATCTGTTCATTCTCGTTTACCTCCAGCTCAAAATGATCCTAACGCCAAAGTGAGAAGTATCTCCCTGTATGATCTCATCCTCTGTGGCGGGGAAGATGCAGGTAGTCCTGTCACTCTCCTTGGCCTTTTGAGGTGACTTGACCTCTTCACACAGGAATAAGATTGATTTTTATTTTGGAAATTGTATTTTTAATTTTTAAGGTAGAGTTATTTAAAACATTTCAATTTGTTTGGAAACCAAAAAACATTACTTAAGACAACCAAACAACAGCAAAAACTCAAAAAACGTTGGATTAAAAGGAAGTCATGAACAAAATACAAAATATTTAGCACTGAATGATAATGTCAACACTACATATCAAAAAGTAGTTTCCGGGCTTCCCTGGTGGCTCAGTGGTTGAGAATCCGCCTACCCATGCAGGGGACGTGGGTTCGTGCCCCAGTCCGGGAAGATCCCACATGCCGCGGAGCGGCTAGGCCCGTGAGCCATGGCTGCTGAGCCTGCGCGTCTGGAGCCTGTGCTCCGCAACGGGAGAGGCCACAGCAGTGAGAGGCCCGCGTACCGCAAAAAAAAAAATTAGGTGGGCTACTTTGAGATTTTGATAGGAATAATTTGAAACAAATTGAATATATGTTATACTTAAAACCTAAACTATTAGCTAAATTTTGAGATATTAGTTTTTTCCAGAGCACACTGCATATGGATGTATGAAGTTATTTCACGTATAGTTGTATAGTTGACTGTTTTATTTCCTCTGTAGGCTAACTAATGTTAGAAAAAATTTGTCTCCATTGTTTTTTTCCCTTAAGGAACAGAACAGAGAAATGATTTTCTTGTTTAATATTGAAGTTAGTTGATGAATGTGAACATTATAATGTTATAATTTAGCTGTCTAATCTCAGTGGCCTTTTGGTGACGGAAAAGAAAAGCGCTGTTTGGTTTGAGCCTAGCACACAGACATCAGAGAGAATTGAAGGCAATTCATAGTGTCTTCATCCCTAGTGTTTATCCTTGTGCCTGCTTCACTGTCCTAGTTCACGTTTTTAGTGCTAAGGAAATGACAGATAAACCAGAAACATTTGCATAAGGGCAGTCAGGTGACTTCTTGATGTATTTTGTACAAATTGGAATCATTCTTCTTTGTTAAATGTCTGGAAGTTTGTATAATTTTAAAACTTCCTTCTCCCTCTGCAGAAATAAGAGAGCTGATGTTCGAAAAGTAGCACATCGATTCCTGGTAGATAACTTGAATCCTTTAATATTAAATTACGTTAAAAAGAAGAGGTTTCATCAAATATTTCTTGAGGAGATGCCCTGGAAAGCTCAGATGAACCTGTATCTGGCAAGCGCACACTTCAATCTGCTTTTAACAAAGCTGGGGGAACATACAAAGATGAAATTTGGTTCGTCATTGGTAATGGTCAGGTAGAGTATATTATCAATGAATAATACTTCTTTAGTCTCAAGTACATGGGTTGTATTTCTATGAGCAGGGCTCCAATGCTGATGATAACTTAAAGAGGTTTACAAAGTGCTTCAGTCTGTACTGACCTTTGGTATATTTTTAAACTTCTTATCTCGGAATCTTTTCCAAATGAGTGCTGAAGTGCTTATGAAGTACTAATTTGCATATATTTTGAATATATTAGTCAATATAGCTTTCAGTGAAAGGGGAAAGTGAATTTTCCAAGAGAAGTTTAATATTAATTGTACAGAAATTATATTAGTAGTCATTAGGCAAATCTCTGTTTCATTTAGAGGTATATTTTAAGCCTGTATAAACACAGATTGTATTTTCTCATACAATGTAAACTTTCTGTCATTAATTCCAAAGACATTTTCCAGTTCTTGTTGATTGTCTTTGGCTAAAGTGTTGTTTATAGGAGATAAAAAAAAGAACATAAATACGTAATATGGAATACCATGTAACCACAGTAACTCTTATGTAACCAGAGTCTTTCTTTAAAAACACAAGAACAACAGAAAAAAAACTCATTGAGGGAATTCCCTGGCGGTCCAGTGGTTAGGACTCTGAGCGTTCACTGCCGTGGGTCTGGGTTTCAATCCCTGGTTGGGGAACTAAGATCCTGCAAGTGCACAGCGTGGCCAAAAAAAAAAAAAAACCTTGTTGAGCACCTATTAGATACCAGGTGCTGAGATAAGTACCTGGGCATTCAAAGGTGAGCAGTATATACAAGTTGGAGTCTGGTAGTGTGGCTCACAAATGTTCACGAATAATTGTAAATAATGGTAAAAAGTGAAGTGCACATAAAGTCTTTGTTCCTTGGGAGGAGGCTTTCTCCTGATGAGACTAACAGGAAAGGTTTCACGGGGAGAAGCCACTTGCCTTGGGTCCTGACGGACAGGCAAGATTTAGAAATGTGCAGGTAGGGAAATAGGCATTTCGGATAGGTGGAAGAGTGAGTCAAGAGCCCAGGTAGGAAACACAGGATGGGAACCCCCAGGGGTCTGACCAGAATCTAGGGCATGTGAAAGGGAGTGGTGAGAAGTGATTAGGAAAGTAGATCAGTACCAGATCTTGGAGGGTCTTAACAGTCTATTAAATCTCAACTTTAATTTATATACAGTGGAAGATTATTAAGTTGTTTTTTTTTTTAAGCAGGTCTATGATAGGCACTTTCTCTGACAGCAACATATCAGATGGATTGGAGGAAGGAAAGAATGGTGACAGGGATATGAATTAAGAGGGTATTTATTTCAGTAATCCAGTGAACAATATGCAGGTTGACACCCACAATGAACTTGATCCAGTTTCTATTTCTCCAGAATTTTGTTTAAAGTAAAATTCTGGTCTATGTGGGCTAGACCAGGTTAGCATTTAAGAAGCAGTTAGATTGCTTGACTAACAGGGAAGGCTTTTGGCAAAGTGACCCATTCTTGAGGCTGTGAAAGGGAAAACAGTTCAGATCAGATGGGCTTCCTCACTGTCCCCTGGACACCGAGAGCTCTTCTTCTCCGACCTGCCGGTCACACACGGCCATTTGTGCATGATTACTTGGCGGCACAAAAATTAGACAGTGACCAAATTTGTATCAGGGTAACTTGGTGCTAAATTCCATTTTATTAAAACATGTATTTATTTATTTGGTATTTGACAGAATTAATTCAATTTTGCTTATATTGTTCTTTTAATGAGTTTTTTTCCCCTTTGCAGTTTCCGATCATTTGATCCTAATATGTTCTCACTGTATAATTCAGGAACAGTATTACCAACAGGAAAATTGACTCTAGAAAACTATAAAGTGATACTTGATTTCCTTCTTACAGCTAAAAAAAGAAAGGCTCACTTATCATCAGGTAAAATAAATATGTTCTATGCTATCAAATTGTCTTTAGATTTTTTAATTCACAAATGAAACACATACATACACACATACCCTGACACGTACACCCCCCCCATAGACACAGAGCTACACACATCATTTTCCAATGACTTAGGAATTTAGTTGAGTTGTGATATTTTGTAGGAGATTCTTACTCTATTTTTTAAAAATATTTCTACATTTTTGTGGCATCATCATATATATTTGGAAATATTTATGTAGGATTCTCCCCTAAATCAATTTGGCCATTCAGCAAATATAATGTTCTTTTAAAAAATATTGGTAGCCTCCAGTGGTCAAGGTAAGTGAAGACTTGCTGTCAGGTTTTATGTTTTAGTGGAAGTAAGTTTCAGAACAAATTCCACCAAACATACTGATGCAAGCAGGCATGAAAACATCATGCAGCTGTTTCATAGTTCTGATTTTGTACTCAGGGCAGTCCACTCTTGCCTTAGGAGCTGTAATTATCACTTTCCATGAAAGCTGTCTCCAAGATGAAGGCAGTGATACCCTAATGGCAGGACCAACCAATATTGTCTTCTGGTCAGGTGACGGGGGCCTCCAGGACGTGGAGAGATGTAGGTGAACAGGGCTCTCTGGGTGTTGCACTGATGACACTATTTCTAAACAATCACCTATCTTGAATACCACTCATTTCACAAATAAAAATTTATTTCTAATATCTTTATGCTAGTACAAACCCTCTTATATAGATTTTCAAAAATGGCATTTTAAATCCTATATGGCTTATTGCTGGATGGGATATTTCATATGCTGGTTAACTGCCCCAGGGGGTTTGATTCAGATTTGAGGTACTTAACATGCTTTTTAATTTCTTCTAGGGTATAGTTTAAGTTTAACTGGTACCTGCATGTCATACCAGGACTATTAAAGTATTTGAAAGTAAATTCCGTGGACATAGAAAGAGTCCAAGTTTTGTATGTACATTACAATATATACAGCTTCTTGAGTTTTTTTTAAAGTAGCTCCCTAAGACCTCCCATGAAATTGGCAATAAAATATTCTGCTATTGAGACTTATTATTTAATGCAGAGTTCTAGTAAGGGAGTGTTTGTGGCAGGAGAAATCCTCAGTGTTTTTATAGCACAGCAGCGGGAGAACGAGTGATCAGGGTTGCTGCACTGCCTGACACCAGGGGATGCTCCTCACCTTCCGGCGTGTGTGTCCAGGGAATGGCCTGTTTGCGGGGAAATTAAGGAACAGTGGGATCCCGTCATTCTTCTCCCCCAAAGCATGACATTCCTGCCTCTGCATTGTTCCCTTGGCCATCACCCTTGCCTGGAATGTTCTCTATATTCTTCCCACGTAGCTAAATCATGATCACCCTTTAAGACCTAATCTAAAAGCCTCCTTCTCTGGAAACTTTCCCGGGTTCAGCATATCCATGATAATTCTGTCCTTTCTCCAAATTTATGTAGCGCTTGTTATCTGAATTATTCATTTGATGCTAGTCACCTGTTGTGTTTCCTGGAACTTAACTCTCTTTTCAATAATATTATACTTTATATTTGTACTGTAGATGCAGAAGAATTTTCGGCATTTCTTAATTCCAAGATGAGTGATGAAAATGTTTCCAAGACACAAACAGGTTATGAATCAGACTCTCAATCAGGTCTCAGTGGTAAAGAAAAGGATCACTCAGCAAATGTGGGTCTCTTGGATCATTTTATGAAAATCTTCTTATATTGCAGGAGAGCAATGGTAAGGTGGTCCTTCTTATTTGTTAATGTAGTGGATGTAAATCTCAGCCCATGAATTTGGGCATGTATGATACATTTATTTACTTATTATCCATAATTTTAGTTTCATTTGTGAAATTAAATTTGCTGGATTTTATGTCAGTCATCTGTAAGGCTTGCCTGCCATGGGACTGAGGTCTCACATTTGGTCAAGTTGTGAGGGAGGAGGGAAAGCCCATTTAGTCATAGTCATACATCCACCCAGAGCTGAGGTGGCCTTTGTCCTTGTCTACAAAGTCTCCATGAATATTCAGGCACCCCTCTGCTGCTTTCTAGCCACACTCGGGACATGGGCTTCTCCAGTGACACCAGGGGTTCTTCTTCGGGCTCTTGATCCCTCCTGGGCACCATAGACTCCTTTCTCCCCTCTAGCACAGGGGAAGATCTTTCTAGGCCACGGGGAAGCCCTGTCCCTTCCCCCCTGACCTCCTGCTTTCTCCAGGCTACTTGTGTCTTCTGTCAAACGCTTTTGTCTTGTTCTTGTTAAATATTATATGATAGATTATTAAACTCAGAATCATTAGCTACAAAGAAATTTGTTTCCTTTTTCTCATAGCAAGAAGGAGATGTACTTCAAACTTCTCAAGAGATGAGAAGAAATTTATTCTTTCTAGATGAGAAAGGAATACTTACGTTCCCACTTTCTTCCTGAAGTAGAGAGAGTGACCTTATAAAAATGTAAAGTAAACCCACATCACCTCCCTTGACCATGAGCATTGCATCCTCTGCTCCTTTGTACCAGCTTCAGGGCCCTAGAAGGTCTGGGTTCTGCTCACTTCTCAGGACCCACTCCTGTTGCTCTTGTGCAGTCCACTCTCCCCTCTGTGGTTCTGAAAGCACTAAGCTTGCTCCCTCCTCAGCCCTCAGGTTCACCCTCCATCCTTTGCACCTGCTATTCCCTCAGCCCCAAATGTTCTTCTCCCAACACTCCCACCCCCACCTTCACATGACCTGTTCAACTCAACATTCAGGGCTCTGCTCATATGTCACCTCATAGAGAACTTCTCTCCTGACCACCCTGTATAAAAGGACCTGTCCTCTCACCCTCATCACGTTCTGAGTCATTTCTGCTTTATTTGCCTTTACAACACTTATCATTCCCTGAAGTTGTATTTTTATTTGTCTGCTTATTTGGTATTGGTCTCTCCTAATAAATTGAAGCAGCACGAGGGCAAGCCCAGTTTCCCTTGCTCGCTGTGACATTCCCAGCACCTAGAACAATGGGCGTGCTGGAGTCAGACCGCTGGTGTGCAAATCCTAGCTCATCACTTAGTAGACGCATAACCTTGGGCAGTTTAGCCCCATGCCTCCATTTCCTCATCTGTAAATTGAGGAGAATACTTCATAGGAGTTGTCATTAGAATGAACTGAGATAATGCATATAAATGTCTTACCACAGTGTCTAGCACATGTAAGTAGCATATAACAAATGGTGTTAGTTACTCTTACTATTGATGTAGAATATTTGCAGGAAGAGGAAGTTGTTCAGAGATCCATAACTTTGGGAACTTCGGCATCTTTTGAATGTTGTGTTTGTCTTAGGTTCTCGCTCATCGTGGCGGCTATTGGACTCTGCTTCAGAACTGCTGTCGGGCTCTTTGGAACTTTACTCAGGAGCTACAGATACTTCATAAACAAGCAGTGGATCTGTATGAAACATTTCCTATTAGCCAGGACAGTTTCCTCTGTACTTTTGTTTTACCATTCTGTTTGGGGGCAGAATTACTTATTGACATGTTAATAGAACTACCAAATATCAGTTCTGTTAAGGTAAGAGTATTTGGGTAATTCTTTTTATTGTAGGTTAATTAACAAATTCTTTGTACCATGCAGCTTGGGATAAGTAGAAATTAATGTTTTGCTTGAGTTATTTGGTTTGTCTGTATTTCATTTGTTTCTCATTGTTATTTGGTTCACAGTATATACCAGTACATTGATGTTAATTACAAATATCTGCCTGAAAATTCAGTTTCTTAAATGGAACAGAAAGTAACATTCACTGAGCTCCAGCTTCTGCATAAACTAATCTAAATGCATTTAATCCTCATAGCAATCTTTTTGACAGAGAAAGAAACAGACCCTAAGACAGATCATGTAGCTTGTTGGTTGATATTTATTTCACTGCTTTATCTGTCCATGTTTTGTTACACTAGACGTGGTAGAGTTTACAGCCATCTCAAATCTAGCACACTGTGGTTTAAAGCATGAAAATAAAATTGAAAAAAATGCAAACATCATGCAACCCAAGCACACTGAAAATTAGTAAACACATAAACACTTTGCGTCATGGGGTTTATAACATTTTCAGATGTAAAATATATGACAACAATAGCACAAAAGACTGGGAGGGCAAATAAAGTTAAACTGTCATAAGTTTTTAAACTTTATATAAAGTGGTACAGTATTAACTCTCAAGTGGAATGTGATAAGTATGCATTTAATAATCCCCAGAATAACTACCAAAAAAGAGATATAGCTAAAATGCCAAATGGAAGCTAAAAGTAAAGTGGAAAACTAAATAATAGTCAGTTAAAGAAGGCAGGAAAAGAGGAACACAGACACATGGGACAAATAGAAAACAAATAACAAATAATCTAACCCAATTATATCTATAACTATATTAATATAAGTGGATTAAATACCCTAATTAAAAGGCAGAGATTGTCTGACTGGATAAAAGAGAAAGACGTATTCTTGTCCATAATAGAAGCACTTCTGGGACTTGCCTGGTGGCGCAGTGGTTAAGAATCTGCCTGCCAATGCAGAGGACGTGGGTTCGAGCCCTGGTCTGGGAAGATCCCACATGCCGTTGAGCAACTAAGCCTGTGCACCACAACTACTGAGCCTGCTCTCTAGAGCCCACGAGCCACAATTGAGCCCGCATGCCACAGCTACTGAAGTCCGCTCACCTAGGGCCTGTGCTCTGCAACAAGAGAAGCCACCGCAATGAGAAGCCCGCACACTGCAATGAAGAGTAGCCCCCGTTCGCCACAACTAGAGAAAGCCCGTGCACAGCAACAAAGACCCAATGCAGCCAAAAATAAATAAATAAGTAAATTTATTTTAAAAAAAAGAGAGAAGCACTTCTGGGTATAAAGAAACAGATAGATTGAAAATAAAACAGTGAAAGAAAATAGCCTAAAATATGAAAATAGTAAACAAAAAAAGCTGGTGAGGCTATATTAATATTAGATAAAATAGTCTTCAAATCAAGAAGTATTTTGAGAGATAAAGAGGGACATTTCCTAATGAGAAGAAGCTCAATTAATCAGGAAGACATACTAATCATAAATGTGTATGCACCAAATAACAGAGATTCAGAATACACTCTGGACACCCAAAGCTTGAAGAGCTTCCTGTTTGGTGGACACATTGATGTCGGATGGGTATCAGGCCCTGACTCCATAGAGAGAGGGCACAGAATCTCCTCATCTTGGACCCTTCCAGACCTAACTCTATGCACCTCTTCCTTTTGGCTGTTCCTGAGTTGTATCCTTTATAAGAAAACTGTATCAGTGAATTTTGAGTCATTCTAGGAAATGATTGAACCCAAACTTATAGCTGGCACGTCAGAAGTGCGAGTGACCCTGAGACTTGTGGCTGGCATCTCCAGTGAGCACTGAGCCCTTAAACTGTGGAGTCTGACCCTGACTCTGGGGTAGTTAGTGTCAGAAGTGACGTGCAGTACAAATTAAGATTGGTTGGAAACAGAGCACAAGGCACATGGTGTGTTCACCAAGATGTATCATATGCAGAGTCATAAAATAAGTCATAATAAAATTTAAAAGACTGAAATCTGAAAGAGTATGTTTTCTAACTGCTACATTATAAACAGATTAATATAATGTAGGAAGAAAAATCTCCAAATATCTGGAAATTAAATAACACAGTTCTAAATAATCCATGGGTCAAAGAAGAAAACACAAGGAAAATTTTAAAAGTATTTCAACTGATGATAACGTATCAGAATTTGTGGGATGTAAATAAGCCAGTGCTTAACAGAAACTTTATAGCTTTAAATGTTTAGTAAATAGGAAGAAAGATATAAATCAATCATTTAAGTGTTCATCTATGGGAGCTAGAAAAAGAAGAGTAAATTAGACCCAAAGTAAGTAAAAAGAATAATAGAAATAATAAGAAGAAATGAAGGAAATGGTAAGAGCAGAAATAAATTAGATATAAAACAACCCAGAAAATATAGTCAGTAAATTAATCTTTTGAAAATATTATTAAAATTGGCAGAATCTTAGGAATACTGATGAAGAATGAAAGTGAGAAAAGCACAGATTACTAATACTAGTAATGAAAGAGGGATATAGCTACAGTTCCTATATATATTAAAAGAAAAATAAGAGAATGTCATGACCAATTTTTACTAATGAATTTGATAACTTAGATGAAATGGACATGTCTGTTAGAAAGTACAACTTAACAAATCTGACACAAGAAGTGATAGAAAAAATGAATTACCCAAATATATTAAAGAAATTGAACTCATAATCAGAAACCTTGACATAAAGAAAACTCTAGACCCAGAATATTTCCCTGCAGCATTCTAGCAAACACACAAGGAAGAAATAATAAATCATATACCAATTTTTTTTTAGAAGTGAGGCCAGCTTAACCCTGACAGATATGTCAGAAAGAAAAGTATGACTCAATATACTCATGAACATAGACACAAAACTCCTTAATGAAGTGTTAGCAAACCAGTCCCAGTAAGATATAAAATATGCAAATTATATATAATATATACAAATGATGATCAAGGGGGGTTTAATCCCAGAAATGTAAGGTTACCATTTGAAAATCAATCAATGTAATTCACCATATTAATAGGATAAAGGAGAGAAATCACATGGCCATTGAAATAGATACAGAAAAAGTATTTACCGAATTCGATATCACTTTTTCCACCTGCTCTTCCTCCTACTCTGGTTTCACCATGCTCACTCTGAGCTCTGGGCACCTGCTAAGCCAGGGCAGCTGTCATCTCTCTCCAGCTGCCATCACAAGTATTTACCTGGCCCTCATCAGCCATCATGAGATATTCCCTGACATAAGTTCCTGGAGATCGAGAGTGGGCTGCGCCTGGAGGTGGAAGGGAAGATGGTCAGTAGGACAGAGGATAACATTGATGGAAATGTACTCTGCTGTACAGTGCTTTCAGTACCCTAGGTGAAGGTACTGAAAGCACAGTAATCACTGGTGTTGATATTGTCATGAACCATTGCTTGCAGAAAATCAGTTTTAAAAAAGAGGGCTGTAAGAAGTAAATCAGAGTTTCCATGAAATCAGAGGCAGACATGAAGAACAGAAACCAGAAAGAGTAAAACCTTTTATGAGAGGCTACAGAATAAATCAAGCACTTCCTTACTAATTTAAAAAACTACTAGTTTTTTATTGGTGAAAATATGAATCTGGATAGTGTGGTTGCTCTGCTGGACTCCTGTGAGGATGGTATGACCCCATGTATGATTTTCTTTATGGACGGTTTAGAAATGGAGAAATGTTAACAAATTTGGCAATAACTTTGGATCGATCACCTGTCATCATAACTGGCTGCTGCTTTTCATCCACACGGCATGAGGACTTAGACAAATGGGACTGATGTCATCTTGAGCTCTTTGACTTTTGATTATTAGATGACAAGGACGGAGCTCATAACATCAGTAAAATGACATCTATCCTTTATTGAGCATGTGCCAGGTGCCAGGCACTGTGCTAAGGAGGCAAAGTCATGTAGGTCATGTATGTCACACCTATTGCCCACATCTTCATAGCCTGACTTCAGGTACGCATATGGCATTTCACAGCCAGATGACTTTCAAGATCTCTTCCAAATTCAAGGACTGTGAATCCTATGGGAGGGAGGGGCTAGACCTGAGGTACTGTTTATTGGGCTATAGTCTGGCCAGTAGGCGGATCTAACGGGCTTTGCTTTGCCTCAGAAATTTCTAGGGGTTTACACAAATGCGTCAGGGACTTAGAGGAAATGAACACAACAGTTACAGAGTACCTCTAACTTAGGCAAAAAGAGGGTCTTCTGGAAGATTTTCTTTTCCATAAGTTTGACCTTTTGCATTGGGGAATTGGACATATTATTCTACAAACTGAATGTAGCCAGTGTATTAGGGAAATTTAATTATTTGTGTATACTATAACCTGTTTTTCCTCAAAACTTTACCTTATTTATTGGTTTACTATCCTTACTTAAATAGTGACTATGTACCAGCAAGTATAGTAATGACTAGGCTTACGTGCTATTTACATTTAGGCTTAAATGATTAAAATTAAATAAAATTAAAAATCTAGTTGCACTAGTCATACTTCAGCATCTCAGCATCCACATGTGCTTAGCGGCTTCTGGATGGAACCGCACAGATGAAGCACGTTTCCATCATTGCACAAGTGCTGTTGGATGGTGTCATCAACCTTTGATTTGCATAATAAAAATATTAAATTTATTTTCTGTTCAGTTCTTTTCCATGTTATATTTTTAGCTATACATTCAGTGTTCAGAAAAAACATGTAGTAAAATCTGAAATTACACAATTTTTTTTCCCATGTGCTACTTGCAGACTGTTGAAGAAGAAGGAGAGTTCAGTGTTCCAAGTTGCTATGGAAATATTAAAAATGATAACGGTGGTTCTAGCCTTACCTTTGAGCATCCTCTGGATGATGTCAATGTGGTTGATTTGAAATGGATCCACGACTTTGTATTAAAATCTCTGGAACTTGTATATCAAGTAGAAAAATGGGAAACACTTGTATCACTCGCCATTCAGTTCAATACAGTTTCGCAGTAGGTACCGCTGTAAGGGCAGCTAACAGGGGCAGACTTCACTGAGAAGAGTGTTTCTTTACTAACGTTTGTTTTTAATATATTTTTACCATTGTCTAGTGAGAGATATACAGAGCAAGTGACGCCACTCCTGGTGTACGCACAGCGCCAGCTTCTTCTACGAATATCCAAGTGCAAGGGCCCAGATATTACCCAACAGCCTTGCGTAAGATATGAGGCTGAATATAAACAGAAGGTAAGTTTGGCTCTATTATTCATGCAGTGGTGATTTCTTATTAGTACACATGTAAACAGCAAAATTTAGGAATCAGATAAATGTTCCTGTTTTCACTTAGGCATTTATCATTCAAATCAGCAAAACATTGTTGAGAGTTGCTCGTTGTCAGTATTTTCCAGATGCAGGGAAAACAAAAATAAAGTCCTGGTACACAGGAGCTTATATTCAGGTCAGGGCTGATTTACCCTTTAGGCATAGTGTCTAGAGCCACTAAATGTTTTAATTTCTTTCAAAATAAGAAGAAAAAAGTCACTTTTAGGTCAAAGAAAATGTTTCAGTTTTTATAATTCATCTATTTATGTTTATACCAAAGGAGTCATACAATATAACTTTTAATATTTTTTGATGGAGCAGTGGGCCCATAAAGGCGAAAGTGCCTAAGGCCCACGGACATCATGGTGCAGCTTTAAGTTAGGTAGGGGGAGGGAAGAGGTATGTAAATGCTCTCATTTATTAACTTACTAAATATGTGTTGACTCCCTAAGATGAGAGCCATTGCCTTCAGATATCCAGTGTGTGTCCTGCCTGAGGGCTCCTGGTGTATGTCGGGGGTCCTGGATTCAGTCCCTGTCCCCCACACCAGTCCATGTGGCGGGTTGCAGCCACCCAGCGAGGACTCCATTTTCTCCTTTTCACAAAGGTTCCTTATTGCCTTGGCATAGTCTATGTAGAGAGAATACAGTTTGAGTTCTCGCTTTATGGAGTTTAGTGTCAGAGAGGGTGGAAGTAGGGCCAGTTAATAAGCATGTAAACAGATAAAAAGATTTACGACCATCATAAATTCACTGAGGAAAATAAAATAGGTCAGTGGGATAGAGATAGGCTGGGGTGGGGGGTAGAAAGTTGAGCCAAGGGGATCAGGAAGGCCCTTGGAGATGGAAGCATTTAGTGGGAAGGGGCCGGCCATACGCTGGGAAAGAGCATTCCAGCCCAAGGGAAGAACAAGGGCAAAGGCCCTGAGATGGTACAGGAAGAAGGCCCGCATGCTGCAGTGTAGCAGAGGAGGGGGAGGGGACAAAGAAGAGGCTGCTCCTTCTGAGTCTTCTTTGTTGCCTCTTCCTCCTTCTCCTCTCCTCCGCAATGTCTCAGTGTTCGTGTAGCCCAACACTCTGTTCTTGGTCCTCCTGTCTTCTTTATCTGCACACTCTCCCTTGGAGAGTTAATTCAATCTGTGGCTCAAAATTACATCTCCAGGCTAGACCTTTCTCCTGAATTCTGTGTTGACATATCTGACTGCCTGTATCAGTCAGGGTTCAGTCAGATAAGCAAAACTAGTTAGAATTAACTGTCTGTCTGTTGATCTATCTATCTGCCTATCAAGATTCATTAAAAGGAGTCAGCTTATATGATCATGGGGGCTCACTAAGCAAGTTCAAAATCCATTGGGTAGGCAGTTGGGATCATGAAAAGGAAGGAACCCTACAGGTGTGGCCAGAAGCTGTTCTCCATAGGCAGTCAGTGAGGGAGGATCCAGTGAGGAGAGAGCAGCTGTAGACCTGGATGCTGTTTGGAGTTTGGAGTCTGAAGACTTCCAGCATGTCAAAGACTCACCTGATTAGGTCAGGCCCACCTATGATAATCTCCCTAGCTTAAAGTCAATTTATTAGGGACTTTAATTAGTATCTGAAAAATACCCTCACAGCAGCACCTAGATTAGTGTTTGATTGAATAACTAGGATGAAGTGTGTATACACTACACAATGGATGCTTCCCTTCCCATCATCCTCATAGTTTAGCCTAACTAAACTGACCCATCAAAAACCCATCACATTGCCTTATCAGCATCATCTCTTAGATGTTTAAGTCTCTTTTCGAATTTGGTACATGTCAAGCAAACCTGTTCGGCCACGTCTTGCCCACTTCAGCTGATGCAAACCTCATCCTCCTAGCTGCTCAGGCCAGACACCTTGGAGCATCCCTGACTCCTCTCTTGCTTTTACACCCCACGTCAGGTTGGTTACCAAATCCTCTCCCTTCAAAATAGATTCAGAATCTGACCACGTCTCACTGCCTCCACCACTGCTGCTCTCATCCAAGCTACTACTGTGTTTGCTTGGATTAATGCAATGACTTCCTAACTCTCTTCCTTGCTTCCAGCCTCCCTGAACTCCTGTCTCCAGCCTGTAGTCTATTCTTAATGGCAGATAGAACAGCCTTTTAAAAACCTGTCAGACCATGACATTCCTCTGCTTTAAACCCTGCAGTGGTTTCCCATCTGATTCAGTGTTAAAGTTAACATCTTCATCATGGCCTTAATGCCCCACATAACTCATCCTCCTGTGATCACCAGTAACTTGTCTCTGTTAACTTCCCTGCAGCTTTCAACTGCTGTGTTCTTCTGTTCTTTAAGAAGACCCTACCCCAGGGTCTTTGCATTTGCTCTTCCCCTGCTTGGAATTGTGCCCGCCCCCCGCCAAATATCCACATTGATTTTTCCTGCAGCTTTTCCAGTCTTTGCTGAATATCACATTCTCTGTGAGGACTTTCCTCATTACCTTATTTAAAATTATGTGTTGTTTGCTCTATTTCTCTCTATAGCGTTTATAGCTCCTTAGTATATTTTATAATGTACTCTATATTTTGTTTATTGTCTCTCTATTTCCACTAGAATAAGTTCCACAACAATAGGAATTTTTGCTTATTTTGTTCTCTGCTATATCATCTGTGAGCTTGGAGCAGTGCCTGTCACATAATAGGTATTCAATAAAGATTTTTAAATGAAGCTGGAGCCGTGGGAAGGACTAGGTCAAGTAAGGCCTTATTAGGCTGGGGGAAGGAATTTGCATTTTCTTAGACTGTCTTTACATCTCATTGTAGAAGTACCTACAAGGGACAATAAAGAAACAACATCTACATCAGACTGGGGTTCAAGGGTGGTTGTATTTTGAGCATTAGGTTAGTTCACTGGGGATGGTGGTGGGAGTGGACAAATGGAGACAAGAGGATGGTGGACTTTTAAAAGAATTACCTTATGTCTAAAAATGTCCTGTTTTCAGATATTTTACAACTTTAGGACTCAAGTATCTGTTAAAAATAGTTTAAACAAATACTACAGAGGAAGTTAGTTCTGGAAAACTTCACCAGGGAAATTTAAATTGTGTTAATTTTGAGTAGGGGGCGAAATCTGCCATTGAAAAAGCAGCCTCTATTTTAAATACGTTTCAACTTACATAATGGAAGATATATTTAGACTAGTGAATTTATAGAATATCAGAAAAAGCATATTCTAATTGCTCTACATAATTTGCCTAATGCTTTTCCAGCTGTGCTATACAAAAGAAATATGAAAAATTATATAGCCACTTTTTTTCCCCCAAAAGTTTTCATAATTGGATACTACTCTGGAGCTTTTATTTATAGCATCTTTTTATATCTCTCTTTTTTTTTTTTTTAACAAATGAAAAATACGATGAACATTTCAAGTAAGCCAAATTTTTGGCTATAAATACCTAAGTGATATTTGTTTTCTCCTTTCTTTTTTAAGATAACCTGCCGAAACTTCATTGGGAAGCAGCTCAAGATTAATCCTCTAACCAATAAAGTGACAACTGTAGGACACGGGGCAGATTCCCTTAAAAATCTTATCTATTCAGGTTGGAACCAATTTTAGCTTGAAACTTTCTCTTTTCTTCAAAACAAGGTTTGCTGTTGTGTTCTGCATGTCAAGTCTTCCATAATTAAAGTGTTTGCAAAATTTCTTTTGCAGGTTTATCTCACTGAAAATAATCCATTTGATATTTACCATCTTATGTTGCTATAAATGTCACTTAAGGGAAATTAAAACACATGTTTTTATTAGTTTAATCCGTTAGTTAAAGAAGGGAGATAAAAAGAGGGAGAAAGGAAACTGATGGGAAAAAATAAAGATGGGAAAAGACTGTTTTGCACATTTTTCCCTGTTTTTAATCTCACTTGGGAACTCTTTAAATTGACCTTTTGCTATTTTCTTTGTTCCATCTTATGCCCGTAATAACTTCCATTTCCATAATCAATATAGATTGTCCTTCTATTGGTATTACCAAGGTTTAGTTGTAGGTCTTTTAACAAGAGTGCAAGAGAAGATCTGGGGACATCATGACTCCTTTGGTTTTAGCTGGTAAGCCCTTTTGGAATGTTCTGGTGGTGCAGCTTGTAGGAATGAGGCAATAGGATGAGATGAAAATGGAAATAAAGCCTTCTCTCAGTTGCACTTTTCCTATGTTTTGGGTATAGGAAAGAAATGCAAGTCTTCCCTTGGAAGTGTTAGGATTCCTTCATTCATTTATCTGTTGATTTTGGTATGTATGTGTGTATGTATGTATTCATTCATTCATTCATTCATTTCTTGAGTAGGTCAGGTAGCTGTTCAGTCATTCAGCAAACATTTAGTGAGTATCTACCATGTGTTAAGTTCTGAGAATACAAAGGCCCTGAGAATACAAAGATGAATGAGACTAAAGATTTGTTATCTGATTTACAGCCCCTTGAAGGAGACCGATAAATAAACCAGAGATTATAGTGTAGAGTAGTAAGGTCTGTACTGTTATGTCTACTGCTGCACCTGCTATAAACAATAATAGTTAACGGCTAGCATCGCTTTTGAGAGACTCCATGTAATTTAGTGGGGTTAATGTAAAAATAAAAGGCAAAAGCTGAGGTTAGAAAGGTTGGCAGGAGTTGGATAATAAAGGGTCTTAGAAGGTAGGATAAAGAGATTCAGCTTTATCTGGAGAGCTGAGGGGAGCTAGTGAGAAGGATGTAAAGAAGGAAGAGGAAATGATCATATTTGTGTTCTTGAACTTTCGGCAGCAGCATGGGGAAGAGGTTGGAAGGAGACCATGTGGAGGTAGGAGAGCAGCTGCTCCCAGCTTGTGTGTTACAGACATGATGAGGGCCTGGACTTAGATGGTGAGAACAGAGGGCTGGGCAGATATGCACTCGTTAGGTGAGGTAGATGGACGGGGAAGGGAGAAATTCAAGTTGCCTTGGTTTCTGGCTTGGGAGGCTAAATGGATGTGATATCTTCATTCTATAAACAAAAACAAAAACAGCAACAACAACAAAAAACACTGAAGGGAGGGGAAGCTTAGAGGAAAACATTTCTTTGCTATAACTGGGTTCAAGGTACCTGAATGATAGCTGAGTAGAATGATCCATTATATGATTGGATGTACCAGTGAGGCACTCAGCAGATCTGTAATTTAGTCGCCAATACATTGGTAGCGCTTGAAATCAGGGGCTTGTATGAGGTCACCCAGGGAGAGCTCTGTGGAGTATGGACCTGAGGATGGCCTCACTTTGGAAGCTGTGCCAGTCAAAATGGGCTGGGCTATGTAGCAGTCACGAACAATCCCCAAATGCCATTGCTTTAGCACAAGGGAAAGTCTGTTTTTTGCTCATGCTACTGTATTCAGTGAGGTTGAGCAGCTCATCATCATGGGTTGATGGAATGTCCATCTTGACACAGGCTTCCATGATTGTTTTAGAGGCAGGAGGCAAAACACTAATGTTGTCCTCTAGGGCAGCTAAACCTGGAGGTATACAGTAAATGGTTCAGAGCACAGCCTTTGAAGCAAGACCATGTGCATATACCCTGCACTTTGTGCTAAGGGCTTTATGTAGATTGTCTTATTTCATTATTATAACAATCCCAATAGAAGAATTGTTATTATGCATTGGACATCAGGCACTTTATGAGTATTAAGTGCTTTGCAAATGTTAGCTTAACAACCGTCTGATGAGGTAAGTTTGTTATTGTCCCCATTTTCCAGGCAAGAAAAAAGAATGTAATTTATATATATTTTTATATTTTATAATTTTATATTCATGATTTATATATAAATCAGGTGGTGGCTCTTAAAGCTGATACTTGAAGTTGACTCATGTCACTTCTGTTTTATTGGCTAAAGTCACATGGCCACATCTAACTTCGAAAGGAGAGGGAAGTGTGATGGTACTCTGTACCCCAAGGATAAAGAGATAGAATATGTGAAGAGCCCTAATGACTGTCATGGGAACAAGCAGAGAAGGAGCAGTATCTGAAAGAGATTGGGACATGGCCCAAGAGGTAGGAGGTACAGGAGATGAGAGTGGTACAAACAAGGCCAAGGCGAGAGAAAGTGTGAGTCAGCGGTCAGAGAGAGGTCACATAAGGTAAGGACAGACTGTCTGTTGTATTTGGGAGCTCATTGTCACTGGCCTTTTTTCTGTCCTCACCTTAGGGTCTTGCTCTAGCTGTTTCTCCTTCCTGAAGTACTCTACCCCCTCTAGATGCCTGTCTGATAAATCCCTCACCTCTTTAAAATCTTTGTGCACATCTCCAGTTTTCAATGGTGCTTACCCTGACTGTTCTGTTTGAAACTGCACCCTGCCTGCTTCCTTCCAATTCCCCTTACTCTAATAAGTGTATTCTTTTTTCCTGGAGCACTTATAACCACTTATCACACTGTATAATTCAGGTTTTTGTTGCATTTATTGATCACTAGTCTGTCTCCCCTGATAAAATGTAAGCTCTGTGAAGTGAGGGATCATTGGTTCGTTCATTGATATAATCCAAATGCCTTCATCAGTGCCTGACACATAGTAGGAACTCAATATCTACTTGTCAAATGAATGACTTTGTGACTTTGACAAGAGTCACTTCAAAGAAATGGTGGGGAGGGGAGTGGAAGTATCTTGAGTGGTGGGTGCAGTAATGGTGAGCTGTGCCTGCACAGAGCCATTAAACGAGAGTTGCCTTTCACGAAGCTTCGAAGTGACAAGGAAGAGGGGGGCAGGAGCAGCCAGAAGGAAAAGTAGAGCTCAGGACAGCTCAGGAGGGTTTTTTTTTGTTTGTGTGTCTGTTTTTAGTAGAAAAGAAGGAGCATATTTCTATATTAAATGAAAAGAGCCAGGAGAGGGGGAGAGCTCAGAGACAGGAGAAAAAGATATTTGATAGAGAAAGGAGCTTGAGGATAAACAAGGAAGAGAATGGGACATAGGAGACTTAGTCTTAGACAGGAGAGGGGGGACACCCCTGCCGCTACGGCAGAAAGGAAGGAGAGAAAGGCCCAAATCAGGCAAATTTGTAGATGGTAATGGTAGGAGTTGAAGGCATCCTTACTGGGTACTGGAGATTTTTTTTAATGAAGCAGGGGGTTGAGAGCACAGCCAAGGTTGATAGTGTAGGAGATTTCAGGAGGGATGTGAGAGGGTTGACCGGCCACTGAGAAAAATAGGAAAAGGGAGGATAGAAGGGCTGCAGAGCAGTGTAGAGGGTCTAGTTGAGTAAGGTTGGTGACCATGAACTTGTAGGTTTTACTGTTCATGACAATTTACTGATAAATTGTCTTCTCATATTCAGTGAACAATGGGAGGACCACCTTCCTGTGGTCAACCACCTGTGACTAGTTCCAGTCAGAGAGCATGATTCTTCCTGGGTGTGTTCTCCTTTTCTTCATTTTGTCCATCAAACCTCTGGAGACTCCCCAATTTGGGATCCATAACTCAGAATGTGATTTATACTATCCCCTCCATCCTAAAAAGAGCTGGCAACAAATGTGAGAATGTGTGTCGAAAATGTGTGTTCTCAGAACGATGACTAGCATCTCAGGGCCAGGAGAAGCATACGTAGCAAAACTCTAGACCTGTGTGACCAGCAGGTGCTTACTGATGACGGCCACAACATGTCAGAAAAGCACTCTGCCTGCCTATTGTTAAGTTACGTTTGGAAAGGCAAGGTGGCAGGTGGTGGGACAGAAAGGAAGGCAGGGGGAATCGGGCTACGGTGGTCCTTTGGAATGGTTCTCGGTGGTGGTGGGGGTATAGCCAGTTTGAGCAATGAACAGAGCAGGAATATTCAAATAGATAAAATCTAAAAATTATTGTAATGGCAGTAATAATTGATGGAGCCAAGTACTTTATAGCTATTACCTTCTTTAATTTTAATCATCTTAGGAGGTAGATATTATTACGCTTATTATTACAGATGAGAAAATTTAGTCTTACTAGTGAGTACTGGAACCATGATTCAAACCCTGGTCCGTCTGATTGCTTAACCCATAAGGGCTCCACTAAGCTATCAGGTCTGTTCATCATTTGTCCCCTTGCAGGCTAGACTCTCTTCTAAACTTATAGCACTCAAGAAAAAGTTGCTACGTCTCAGTAGTTATGGGGAGGCAGATACTTTATTGGGACTTGTTATGGTAGCTTCACGATGTTTAGATGATCCTGCATAGTAACTACAGGCTTTACATTGAGCAATTATCATTAAAATCTTGGCGTCCGCCTTAACGGCTCCTTATAAAACTGTAGTACCTCTGTGACTAGGAGCATAATCTGGCCTGGACGTTTGGGTTTATTAGGCAAATTTTTAGGATGCTGAATTGTTTTTCAGTATACTGAATTCAGATCATTAACATGTTTATAAGCATGATGGGTCTTATGTATATCACCACGACATGTCTGCAATTCTTAAAAGAATTTTTAAAAAGACCAAGTATACTTCTGATGGTTTCCACACCAGGTCACTGCTTTAGAACCTCATAGATTCCCTTTTGGCATAACAGCATTTGGTGGTAGTGCTCGATACATTTAATTCTTCAGAACAGGTATTGTAATGCCCCAGTGCTTGGTACCTTACAGATGATTTTTTGTGTGGATGAGTAACTTGCCTGCTTGTTAAGCTTCATAGGGGAGATAACTCTATGGATGTGCCTTTTATTGTGGCTGTTTTTGCATTCTGTCTGGGATCTCTTTCTTGAGTTTTGACCTTATTGGTATTTAAGTTCTCTAATAGGGTAATTCAGTCGTCAGGTGTGTTGGAATTTTGAACCCTTTGGCTGGCATGTTTTTTTAGTACCTCTGGGCATTTAGATTGATGTGACCAAGTGTGTAGAAAGCAGCCCAAATTTTGTATCACTCCCTGATCCTTCCTTGGTGAACGCATCTCTCTGGAGTCATTGGCATTTCAATTTTAATATCTACACTGGTACAATGAGAGATGTAGTAAATCGAGTCTTTTTTCTCCTCCTCCTTCTTATTCTTACCTATTCCAAACCGTTGAGGCTGTTAGTGCCTTTAAAATAGCTTCTTGAATTATCCATGGAAGTTTTCAGAGAGGAACCCCTTGAGACAAAGATGGCAGGACGAGGCCTGCAAAGCTAGTATTTCCTTATTCTTTTGTATCATTTATCTCATGTAGACAGCCACCAAAACACCAACAGAGCCCTAATTAGACTATAAGGAAAAAGGGTATACTAGGCTTGAAAGAAGAAAAAAAAGTAAAGTAAAAGATAGTTTAGGAAAAAAACAAAGAGGAATGATTTATAAGCAGATAGTTGGTAAAAAGTAGCAGGATGATTTTATTCAGACCTCATATTTTAAAGATGGCAGACATCTACTCTTCCATCCGTCTTATCACCCCAATCACTGACATGCCTTTGTGAATTTTATTCTAGAATGTAAGCTCTGGGAGAGCAGGGAGTGTGTCTGTTTTGTTCACTTGTACCTCCTCAATGCGCCTAGCATGGTATCTAGTAATGGTACATGCTCAATGGATATTTTTTAAATATATGACTGACGGTCATAATGTGAGCATCTGTTGAATGCTTCCTCCATGACCGGTGCTACGCTGGACACTTCACACACAGGTTAAAACAGTAACCCTTGGAGGTAAATATTGCCATCCCAGTTTTAATAGATAATTAAAATGAAGGCCTGGAGAAAGTAACTGTCTCAAAATATTAATATGTGAGGGCTTCCAGCTTCCTCCTTTTCCTTTGCTTTGCTGAACTTCTTTCCCTAATCTCACTCTCTATGGAGGAAAAAAATGAAAGCCAAGCTCATGAATTCTGGCAAGAGAACGGAGGACCAGAGCAGAAACCTATAATCTTCAAGGTGTTGTGCATAAGGGTGGGGGTGGGAGGGGTAGGGGCATGCCTTGTCAGGGATGGTGCAGGACTGTGCATGCTTAGAGGAGGGGAGATGGTGGAGACAGGATGGAGGGGACAGAAGAGCGAAGTTTACAGGAGAAGAGTGAGATCACCGGGGAGTTAATAAAGAGCCCCTATGGCCTACGTATTTGATCCTCTTAAATGTGTGACAGGGAAGTGTGTCAAGAGTGAACTTGCTCGGGGAACAGATGCTCCTCTCCATGTGGCCATGTTCCTGGTTTGACTAGAGCCTCCAGGGTTTCTAGACGTGAGGGTGGTAATGAAAGACTTATCTCTATGGCCATTCGAATGTGACCCTGTGTTGTGAATTCCGTCGGGATCTCCCTGGGCTTACAAGGACCCCAGGCTTATTCCTGTCTTATTCTCAAAGTGTCTCTGTGCCCACATTAGCAGGCCTCAAATTGGTGTCACTTCCTGTTCCCCAAATCTGATACCCTTTGGAAAACTAGTTGGGAAAGGCTTCAGACATGAACCCTGGTTTTCTCTCTTATCTCTTGTTAAGGGTTTAAAACAAGGGAATGTCCCTCAAATTCACCTTTCCTCCTTTGTAAAGTATAAGTGATATCTATCTCTGCTAGTTGTAAGGTGCTGTGAGGATTGATTGTGATTAATGCCTATGGAAGTGGTTATTAATAAAGTTTATCCCAGCCATTTAGCTTTGAAAACTGTTGTCATTCATTCATGTAACAAATATTTATCGAGCACATACCACATAACAGGTATGGTTATAGGCCAGGGGTGAATTCAGTGGACAAAATGGGCAAAAATTCCTGCCCTCATGGAACTTGCATTCTAGTGGCCAGAGACAATCAATAAACAAGTAAAACACATAGTACGTCAGAAGATAATGGGTGTCACAATTTTAAAGAGGGTGATCAAAGGAGGCCTCACTGAGAAGTTAATGGTTAAGCCATAAGCTTAAGGAGCTGAGGAATCAAGACATGGAGATACCTGAGGGAAGAATGTTCTAGATCAAAGTGAACCACTGTTGCCAAGACCCTCAGGTGGAAATATGCCTGGTATGGGAGGGAGTGAGGGGGAGAATAGTGAGGAGATGGGGAGCTTGTTCATGTTGGGCCTTAGAGGTCACTCCAAGGGCTTTGGTGTTTGCTGTAGGTGATGAGGGAGCCAATGGAGGGTCTTGGACAGGGACTTGACATGAAATAACTTACATTTTATTTTTAAAAAAATTATTTATTTATGTATTTATTTTTGCCTGCATTGGGTCTTCGTTACCGTGCACAGGCTTTTTCTAGTTGCGGTGAGTGGGGGCTACTCTTCATTGTGGTGCGTGGGCTTCCCATTGTGATGGCTTCTCTTGTTGTGGAGCGTCAGCTCTGGGTGCACAGGCTTGGTAGTTGTGGTGCATGGGCTTAGTTGCTCTGCGGCGTGTGGGATCTTCCTGGACCAGGGATCGAACCCACGTCCCCTGCATTGGCAGGCGGATTCTAAACCACTGCGCCACCAGGGAAGTCCTGAGAGAACTTACATTTTAAAAGGCATCCTCTGGTTGTTATGTTGAGAGTGGCAAGGGTGGAAACAGGGAGACTGGTTGGGGGCGGCGATTGCAGTAATTCCAAAGAAGATAATAGGTCTTTGGAAAACAGTGGGAATGGGAGTGGAGAGTGGAGCTGGTGAGCGATGGTGGCACTCTGGATGTTTTCTGAAGAGGGAGCCTCCAGAATTTGTTGTGAATTTGACTTGGGGCATGAGATGGCAGAAGAATCAAGGGCGATTTCAGCTTTTGGCCTGAGCAACTGGAAAAATAGAACCATCCCTTAATAAGGTGGGGAAAGTCTATGGGAGGAGTAGGTTTAGGGAGGAAAGATTCAGAAATCAGTTGGGAACCTGTTAAGTGTGAGATGTCTATTAAACGCACAGCGGAGGAGACCATTGGATAGATGAGTCTTAGGACTTCAGGAGAGTGGGGGCCAGAGATAGAAATTTGGGAGCCAGCAGCATGTGGATACTTAGACCCATGAGACTAGATGAGGTCATCAAGGGGGTGAATGTGCTACCAACCTGGCTTCTTGGCCTATTTAATCAGTAGAAGTTGATAAGAGGCAGGATGAGAAATTCAGGCAAGGCTTTACTGGGACTCATGCTACAGCACGGGGGAGCAAGAAGAATTAACAGGTTCCCTTGCTCGCTCCCCGACTGGCAGGGGGGCTGGTTCCTTAAATGGGGTGTGAGGGCAGATCAGTGGGTAAGGCCGGGGGGGCCCTTAGGGTGGTCTCCCCACGCCCTTGGTGGTCCTGTGTGCAGGGATCATGCCCAGTACCCTGCTTTTGCTCCCGGCACCTCAGAAGTGACAGTTTGTATATCTTATTGTTCATGATTTGCCCCAACTGTGCGTGCACACAGTTATTTTTAGTCCCTTATAGTTTCTTTGTGTTCTGTTGCTTGAGCAGACGTTGTCCAGGTGCAAGCACTGCAGCAAAGGGTCCCAGGTCCCAGCCTGCCTCAAATGTTAGTTAAGAAAAGAGAGGCATTCTAAGGATTGAGCCCTGGGCTTTTCCAGTATTAAGAGGTTGGGTAGATGAGGATGAATTAGCAAAGAGGATTAAGAAGGAGTGTCAGTAAGGTTGGAAAAGGAGCTTTAAGCCAAGGGAAGAAAGTATTTCAAGGAGGGAATTATAAACTGGGTCAAATGCTGTTGAAAATTTATGAGGGATAAAGTCTAAAAATTGAACATTAGATGTAGCCACGTGAGGATCCTTGGGGTGAAATGATGGGGGAAAGTCTGATCTAAGCAGGTTCAAGAGAGAATGGGGAACAGTGAAAACAGAACTTTTTGAGGAGTTTTGTTGTAAAATGGAGCAGAGAAATAGGATGGTGTCTTGAGGGGCAAGTAGGGTTAAGAGAAAGGTTTTTTATTTTTTAAAAATATATTTTTTTCTGTTTTAGAAATTTAGATATAGTTACCATGCTATACATTACAGCTTTAGAACTTATTTATCTTGTAATTGACAGTTGTACCTCTGGGCCCCCTTTACCCATTTTGCCCATCACCCTACCCCCTGCCTATGGCAACCACCAATCTCTTCTCTGTTTCTATGAGTTTGTTTTTTTTAGATGCCACATGTAAGTGAGATCATACAGCGTTTGTCCTTCTCTGTCTGAATTTATTTCACTTAGCATCATGCCCTCAAGGCCCATCTATGTTGTCACAAATGGCAGGATTTCCTTCTTTTTTATGGCTGAATAATATTCCATTGGGTATATACCACATTTTCTCTGTCCATTCATCTGTTGATGGACACTTAAGTTATTTCTGTCTTGGTTATTGTAAATAATGCTGCAATGAACATGAAATTTTTTTGATTTTTTTTTTTTTTATTTTAAGATAGGAGAAAAAAGGAAAATGTTGTTGAGAATGATTCAGTAGAGGGAAAAACTGATGATTTGGAGGGGAGAGCAGAATTGCTGGAGTGATGCCCTGGCGGTGTAGATGGACACAGGTGCCGGGGGCTGGGTGGGTCTGATGGTAGGGGATTGCAGGAAATCCCTTTGGATTCCTCCCATTTATTCCCATTGAGGTACGAAGCAAGGTCATTGGCCCTGAAAGATGGGGAAGAGGTAATTCCCACTCCCTTTCTTTTCTTCGTCACATAGCCAATTAACCACTCTCCTGTCGCTTCTAACATTGGAGTGTTCCCTGTGTCCCTCCCTTGTTTCCACTGCTACCACCTCAGTCAAGTTCAAATCATACAATGTCTGTGTTATAACTTCCCAACCTCCCAGCCGCCACCCTCTTTCCATTGCAGGCTGCTGTGCATACAGTGGTGGGCTAACTCTTCCTGAAATACTTATCTCTTTCTGCTGGGGTCCTACTCAAAACCATTTCTTGACTGCCCATTGAAGAGGATGAAGGCCACTTACTCAGCGAGGGCTTCAGGCCTCTGGAAACCCTTCTCAGTTCAAAAGGACTGGCCATGTCATCTCATTGTGCCCTGAATCGCCACCCTTAATCCTGCTCCCACCGTCTCTTTGCACAAACTAGTTCTGTGACCCAAGGGATGCTGCTAGACTTCTCTACGCCTGATTTTCCTCATCTGTAAAATGAGGATATAATAGTACATCCCTCTTATGGGTGTTGCTAGGATTCAGTGAGACTATCACAGTAATTATTTAGAATAGTTACTGGCATAGTATAAACACTTAATCAGCTTCAGCTATTCTTATTCTAGCTGTCTGAAACCCCTTGCCTCTTTCTTCCTGATCTGACCTTCCCTATCCTCTAAGACACAGCTGGCATAGCTTCTCTCCCATGAAGTCTTTCTTGCTCATCCTTTCCTGCATACACTGATCTCTCTCTTCTATCTTTCCCTCATTTTCACATGTAACCAGATACTTTCTGTCAAGGTGATTTTCATACTCCAGTGTTAGAATGCCTCTTTGCTTCAGCTAAACGGTAAATTTCTTGAGGGCAGAGGTCACGCCTCTTAACCTCTGATAGCCCTGTTCCCTAGCAAGTTGCTGCACTCTCAAGACCTCAGATTTTACAGGGGATATTCGACCTGCTCAGCTTGTTGAAGGGGTAAATTTATTTGTTATTCATCTGAAGCCTGTGTTTCTTCTTTCCCGTGTGCCGGCTTCGTGGTGTATGCAGCCGGTCTGCAGCCTAATTTATGGGACCGTCACTTCCTCTCCAGGGACCTCGCAGCAGCTCTCTGCCGACATCTGCCCTTCTGGCCACTTTTCAGGACTGCTTTGTAGTTCCATACCTGTTTATGGCTTCATCTTCCTTTCCTCTCCATCCTCCAGTATTAGAAAGCTGTCTTTTCCTTCTTTCAAGGGAGCAGTTGCCCATCTCCAAGCTTCTTTGTTTCCTCCTTTCGTCTCCTTCCCAAGGCACCTTGGCTTTGAAGAGGCTGCTGAAAAGGAGTAGATTATTTCATCTTTTATGATCAGCAAAAGAAAAAGTAGGAGGCTTTATTAGGAAAATTGGCAAGATCTAAAGTTATTTGCATTTCATACAAATCAAAAGTTTTCTAAGTTTTTTTCTTTTTTTAAAAAAGAACTGTCAAATATACCGAAAAAAAAATTTTTGATCTGAACGTTGAAACAACTGCTGCAGACCTGGGGGCTTTGAATTTAGCAGCTTTCGTTTGGGCCCAAGAAATTCTCTGAATTAGAAAGTCTTTTGCTGCTTGTTGGCTTGCTGCAACATTTCATTCCTCACGTGACTCTTCCCTTTCCTTTCAGAATACAGCAAAGCCAGAGAGCTCCTCTGTGTGCCCGTGGACGTGACAGACACTTTGAGATGTTTTAGAGAGACCTTGGAAAAATCCAAATATCAAAACAGATCAATCCGACACAGCAGAAAGTTGCTTTCGTTATTTCTTGCCCAGACACAAGGTAAAATACAGTCGTTCCTGGGCATCTGCGGGGAATTGGTTCTAGGACCCCCTGTGGATACCAAAATCCGTGGATGTACACGTCTCTTACAGTCAGCTCCCCTCCCCCGCCCCCCGTATCTATGGTTCTGCATCCCCAGAAATGGAGGACTGATGGTACTTGCTCTACATCCCTTCCTCTTTATTTACCCAGGGTACCACCCCGTGGGTGTACTGTGTTCTGCCGTAGGTTCCTCCTTCCCCCACTTCCATGCCCACTCCCTGCTGCCTTTCACTTTCTTCTTCTTGTCTAGTGGATTACATCTCTGTTTCTCGCACTTTATTGCAACCAAAGCACTGCCTCACTCATCTGCTTCTATGCCGTCTGTGAAATGAGCATAATCCCTAAGTGGAGTAAATACAGAAGCAGTGCTATAGTCTTGTTTTATTTTTATAAGTAGATGAATTGTTTCATTTCATATTGAATTAACTACAGTGTTTTACCAAAACACTACTTTATCAATGTCTAAGAAAGGGATGCATTTTAATATACACATCTAGTAAAATTTCTTATTAATACCATAGATTTTGATCTTAGAGATTTCTTTTAGCTTAAAAAAAAGATATTCACTGTTCTTGGTTACATTACACTTGTTTGCTTCCTTCTCAAAATCTATTGATTTGTAAACTCAGTCAAAGCAGGACTTCAAGTGGTTAAGTGGTAACCTCAGAGAGAAAGAAGATACTCAAATTCAGGCCGAGAAAAATCTCAAATTATCTACATTTAGGTAATTTAAAATTTGTTAAAACCCTAATTTGTTTTTATAATACTTGCTGTTCACATTTATCAGAATAATAAGAATAAACTTAAAGAATAAGTGTAAATGAATAAACTTAAAATAATTGGATTTTAAAGTTAATAATAATAGATTTAAATTTAGCATCTAAGATGCTAATAGTCTCTGAACTGATCTTTTAGAAATTTGACCAATTTTTTTTTACAACCACTGACAAGTTTTATTTATGTATGTATATATGTTTGTATGTATGTATGTATCAATATTTATTCATTCTTGTTGCTGCCCCTTCTCCCCGCAAAAGGCACTTACTATGATATGTACCCACAGTTTTTGGTTGTATTGTCCACAGGCACACATTACATTCAATTGGCCCTCCACATCATGTTTAAACTTCTTTCAATTATGGTGTACATTAACAGTGGTTAAGGACATGAATAAAAAAAGCAAATACAATTCCTAAGAATGGTTTATGCCACCTCAATCTGAATTTCACCTGGTACTAAGATATTCTCAGCAGTTTATCCCCAGTCCTTGGGCTGTAGACCTAAATCCATTTTAGCTTCTCTGTCTCTGAGTTTTTGACTACTTCCCCTAGAATATTTTTCCTTTTTTTTTTTTCTTTTTTCCTGTGTGTTCTCTGATCTTATACAGAGACAGGTTCTTTCCCATTTATTTTTCTCCCCTCAGGTCAGAAGTACCTCTGCACTGCTTCTATCCCAGAGGTCTCTGCCCCAGAGGCAAACTAACATCTTACTGTTGGAAACTCTTTTAAAAAAGGCAAACTCAAAACCTGTGCAACTTCTGCCAGTCCCCATGAGGAGCAAAGCATTATCTCAACATTTACTTTCCAGCAAACGGCCCCTCTGTGCTGTTCCTTATGAGGTAACACGAGTGTAGAGCACATCACACACCTGGGCTCTTCAGAAATGATTCGAGATACGAAGTTTAAGGAAATAGTGTCCTTCGAGCTGCAAATGAGTCTCAGCTCTGTACAAAACCCTTCCTTCCTTCTCCTTTTCCACTTCTACTTTTTTCCTCCTCATCAACTTCCCTTCTTTCTCCATTTTTAAGTTTCTTTTAAATTTTTTTCATGAATTTAGGAGACAAAGGAGGAATGAACAATTTAAAATTCACTACCAGAAAGGTGGAGTTTTGCCTTGGGACAGAAGAGATGCACATGCCAACACCTCCTGACCTTTCTCAGGAGCACTTCCAAGTTTTCAGCTCAGTGGAGAAAAGCAAACTTCCCTCCTCACAACTTGGACTCGTAATTTCTTCTTATTATGAAACTATTAGTAAGATTTATTCATTATGTGTTCATTTTCAATATGATCTGTCACTTTAATGTTGAGATTGCATTTGGTCTTGAAATATTATCTTTTTTAAATTTATTTTTTTATCGAAGTATAGTTGATTTGTAATATTGTGGTAGTTTCGGCTGTACAGCAAAGTAATTCAGTTATATATCTATATATATATATATTTTTTTCAGATTCTTTTCCATTATAGGTTATCACAAGATATTGAATATAGTTCCCTGTGCTAGACTGTAACTGAAATGTTGTCTGTAGAAATAGGATGAAAGAGCTTGAACATAGAATCTATTCATCACACCCTCGTGGACAGTGACAGAGCAGCGTCAAGACAAGCAGCTTCCAGCCCCTCCCATCACCCACTTTCCCAGATTGGCTGTCACCATTGTGAGATTCTAGGCACCGTCCCATCCATCCCACCTTAACTCAATCTGTGAACCATTTGTCGAGACGTGGCCACTTTTATGTGCTTTTGCTCTGCCCCAGCTGATTGCATTTTCCTTGTCTTTCCACTTGATTTGGTTTTTCTGCAAATTCAGCAGTATAAATTCAGTCCATGTTGTAGACCCAGTGTCCCCCCTTTTTTTATAACAGACATTTTGTAACTCCCCCTTTATTCTTCTTATGCACATTATTTTTAAAAATCAATATGAAGCTCTAAATATAAAATGAAGGGTAAATAAAATGAAATAACTTTATAATAAAAGAATCTATTTGTTGGTATGTAAGAGCTTAGGCACTAGAGGTATAGGGAAGCAATCAGATGCTCACATATAGTATGTAAAGTATACAGGATACACATGAATGTGACAGCTACGAATGCAGACTGATACAGGTGTATTGGTAACTCAAGTACTGTCAGCATTGCTAATTTTGGTGGCATGATGTTCTAAAATGGCAAATCTAGGCCATTCTGGACAAAACAAAATATTACAGTGGTTGCATTTCTGGAAAACTCAGAGCATTTTGAACACACGCAAACATACCCTTTCTATGAAATGAAGTTAGATGTTAGACTCAAATAATTATAAATAGGTTTCTCACCTTTTTCCTCACTGTGGGGGAAGGTTCTGTGCATGGCAGGCCATCAAGTGTCAGGTCCTTACCTAGGAAATACTAGCAGATGCCCCATTGTGACAACTAACAAAACCCTCCTCAAATTTCTAAAATACCCTCTAGGGGACATTGCTGCCCTGATTAGACACCATTGCCATGTTAGTTGGGTTTTGTGGCTACACATCCTGGAATGCATGTATTCATCAGAAAACAACAAATTCAGGTACTATTCAAGATGTGCTTTTTTGCATTTGGGTAAAGGAAGAATCCAAAGTGCTGTGCTCTTGTCACATCCCTGATCAAAAACAAACTGTTCAACGCTTCCCATGTGCTGTAGAATAGTGTCCACATTTCTCCACGTGGCACTCAGATGCCTCCGTAATCTTACCACTACCCGCTTCTTCACCCTCCCCAGAAAGCGTATTCCGGCCGCGCACATTGCCATATATATATACCCAGCCCTTTCTGCCTTGCACACTTTTTCTGGATTTTTCTCCTTCACCATCTCAACCTGCCCGACTCTTACTATACTTTCTCCCATTTCCCACCTCTGTGACCCGATCTCCCACTCCATGACATTAAAATAGAACATCGTTTGCTCTCTTTCTCTACCCATATTGTGTGACATTTAAAGGCTCTATTAGCTTGAAGTTTGCTTATCTACACAGTTAAGGTATAAGGCAATTTAAAATATTCTTGAAAATATACAGGAAATATTTTCCAGGGACTGACATTTGTTCTTTCACTTGATTAAAAATACAGATGTTCTGCAAACCAGCAATGAAAGAAGTCTTAACGTTCAGGCATTGCATGAACTTGGAAGTCTTCTTGTCTTCGCACAAAAGAAAAGGTAGTTTTTAGGAGTCAGTAAAACAAGGGAAACTTTGTTCAGCTGAAAAAATGTTTAATTATTGTGAAAAATACTGCCTTTCATAAATTTTAGTCTGTTGATAATATTCCATTGCTGCATTTTATTCATCAAATGCTACCTGAGAGAAATGGTTATGAGCAATAAATGGTATAGATCCATTCTCTAACATTTTAATTAGAATGTCTCTTCAGTGAAATGCTTTCCCTTTTGGAAGATAGATTTAATAACACGGATCTCAGAAAACATGCTGCTGCATGCTCTATTTCTGTTTTAGGGCTGCTTTTAAATGTTGGAGTCAAGCTCTTGATGACATATTCAGAAAACAAGACGTGCTCCACACATGGAAGGAGTATGGCAGCTCACTCACCAATGCCACTGACAGCTGTTCACCTCCAGGTTCCAAAGACTACAGTGAGGAGTTTCTGTCAAAAGTTGGCATTTGGGGATGTTTGCAAGGGGCGGTGATATCAGCAAAGATCGCACAGTGAGTGTGACGATGGAGTGGTCTGTGTCGTAGCTGTCGCCTCCTTTGTGGGCTGCCCACCCATGCCATGTAGGGTGCCACACCTCACATGCACTGGGTTCCCGGGCAGCTGTGTCCATATCATACAGGCTTATACGGTTTACTTATTTGTGCTGTTTCTTGTTGATGGCCATCTCCTCTTCCTGTTAGCACCTGCCACACCTGGAGTGTGAGAACCATGTGGGCATAGGTCTTTGTTCTGTTCACCAGTGTATCCCGAGTGCCTGGCATGGAGATGGGATTCAATAACTACTTGTTGAATGAATGAACGAGTGGATGAACAGTTGGATTTTGAGAAAGAATAACAGCGTAGAGGCAGGCTAAGGCCTAACTTTAGGGCCCCCAGCAAGTTACTCATCCTGCCTGAGCCTCAGTTGTTCTCATTTGTAAACTATGGTGACAGGAATTACATGACACACTGTATTAGTTTGCTAGTACAAACTAGCAACAGAGTACCAATCTGTGAGCAATTTATTGTCTCACAATTCTGGAGGCTTGACATCCGAGATCATGGTGTTGACAGGCCTGGTTTCTTCTGAGTCCTCTCTCCCTGCTTGTAGGTGGCTGTCTTCTCACTCTGTCCTCACATGGTCTTCCATCTGTGCATGTCTGTGTCCTAATCTGCTCTTCTTATAAGGCCATCAATCATATTGGATTAGGGCCCACCCTAATGACCTCATTTTAACATGATTACCTCTTTAAAGACCTATTTCTAAGTATAGTCACCTTCTGAGGCACTAGGGGTTAGGACTTCAACATATGAATTTCGGGGGTGCAGTGAGTCACATAATTTAGCCCATAACACAGACTGTATTAGTTTCCTATTAGTGGTATAACAAATTACCACAAATTTAGTGCCCTAAAACAATACAAATTTATTGTCTTACAGTTATGGAGGGCAGAAGTCCTAAAATCAATGTGTTGGCAGGGCTGAGCTCCCTCCGGAGGCTCTAGGGGACGATCTGTTCTTGCATGTTCCAGCTTCTAGAGGCCTCCTGCATTCCTCAGCTCATGGCTCCATCTTCTGTCTTCAAGACCAAGAGCCTGTCATCTTTCTCTCTCTCTCTCCGAGCTGTTTCTGTCCTCACATCTTCTCTGACTCTGACCCTCCTGCCTTTCTCTTATAAGGATCATTATGATTACATTGAACCCAGTAATTCAGGATAACTTCCCTATCTCAAGGCCCTTAATTTAATCACATCTGCAAAGTTTTTTGGTTTTGGGGTTTTTGTTTGTTTGTTTGTTTTTTGCCACGTGGAGTAACATATGCATAGGTTTGGGGGATTAAGACGTTGATTTCTTTGGGAGGGGCATTATTCAACCTGCCACATGTAACATATGGGAAAGCCCATCACAATGCCTTATACCTAGTTAGCACTCACAGATATCTTAAATATTTGATTAATGTGTGAAATTTAGGAAGTGTGAAGAGAGTGGAGGTACAGGTTTCCTTTACCTCTCTAGTTACATTTTAGGGCGTGGTAGGCAAAAATCTGCATAGTATTTTGAGCTGTAGAGAAAGTTTTAAAAAATAATAACTTGTCCTAGTTAATAATCACACTGTTTTCAGATAATTAGCATTTGGACAGGGGAAGTAAGGAATTACCACTTAAAAAATATCAAACATTTAAAGATTTTTTAAAAACTCTGTCAAGTTTGATTTTTTTTTTTTTTTTTTTTTACCACTCCTGGGACGGAACTCTTCCTTACACACACACACACACACACACACACACACGATCCCCACGCAAGTTTGAGTTTATAAGTTAGTAGAGCTTGGCAGCAGAGAATAGAAAAGCTGAGGAAGGTTCCCAGCTTGAAAAGAACAGCTATAGCATTCCTGCCAGAGGACACCTCAGCTTCTCTGAGGCTCTGAAGTTTTTACTTAGTGGTTTTCAATCAACAGAAAGTCATTTCCTGGTTACCCAGCTGGAAGTCTGACTTCCACAGGCTCTGTGATACTCCAGGGGCTTTGGCTGTTCTTGGAGACTCCTTGAGGAGAAGAAACTTCTCCCCCCACTGTTCAGAAGGTAAAGCACCACATAGAGAAGCTGAACTCAGACTGACTAAGTTATTAATCCAGTGAAGCCCACTGGTGTTATTGAAATAAGATTTAGAAGAAGGTAATGTGGTTTACAGTTGCAACTTTGAGTTTCAAGACCCATGTAAAGAAAACTCAAACTCTACTAAGGGACATAAAACGAGACAGTAGTAAACACAGAGATATTACCTTAATCTTTGGTGGAAAGACTGAATGTCATCGATGGATCCATAATATACTGCTGGTGAGGAAACACATTGTTTAAATCTATGGGAGGAAATTTTTTAATTGTACTCATCAAAAATTTGATTTAAAATTGTGTACCTCCTTTTCCCCAAAATTCCACTTCTAGGGATTTATCCAGTGGAATTAATAGGACAAGTGCTCAGAAATGTAGGTACAACAGTGTTTATTTCAGCGTTGGAAAAAACCAAAATGGAGATGAATATTTTAGTATTATGGTACATGCATATGATAAAAATATTAAAATCTGTAAAATAATGATGTAACTCATCATCTCCAAGAATAAAAAATTTGTTTATAAAATAATATGTATTGCATAATTTTAGTCTTACTGTGAGTATGCATGTGTATTATTGTATGTAGAAGAAAATCTAGAAGGAAAGTGGCCGAAGTGTTACCAGTAATCATGTTTAGGTGGTAGGATTATAGGTGACTTTTCATTTTATTTGTTTTCCATCTTTCTATGTCCTAGATCTTATATGAGTATGTAGCACTTTTAGAATCACAAAGATTATTTTAATTTTGGAAAGTCTATGAGTATTAGAGATGTATTTATATAAAAATAGTCTTGGAACATTGTCTATGAATGTTTCTTTTTCTTATACTTAGATTTATTCAGACATTGGACGTTGAAAAGAGAACCAACTCTTGCCTTTTGTCCGGGTTACTCTTTCAGGTAACACTTCCTGTATACCTTTCTACAGTAGCAGGACCATGCACTCAGTAAAAAAAAAAAAAAAAAAAAAAAAAAGGCAGTGGTTTAGCATATTCATAAAACTTGCACGTAGGGAAATAGCATGAACCTTGATTAAATATCATAAGCCCGTCTTTCCTTCAATGGCTGAACCCCTGTGGCATAATATTCAGCAGAGTCACTTTTTTCATTTTGGCTACAGAAGGAGGAGTTTTACAGATAAGGAAACTAAGTCTCCTGTCCTTCGTAATGTCATGTTACTAATGAGCAGTGAAGCGAATCTGACCGAGTCTAAAGGGTTGCCTTAAGTTGCCTCATTTCTAAATAAAGTTTTGCTCAATTGCGTGATGTAAAATATACCATATAATGAAAGCAAAAAATAAGTTGAAAACTATATAGGTAGAGTGTCTGCAGTTCTTAGGATTTGGGTTTGACTTTACTGAAGAAGAAAGGAGCTTTTATCTGAAATACAAGACATTCTAAGATTTGGGAACATAGCCAGGGGCCTCTGCAGTCTCCTGAAGGTTCTGTTTACTTTGAAGGATGGGACACTCTTGTTCTAAGGAGTCTAGTAGCTTATGAAATCTGGATGAGCATATGGCCAGAGTTTTCCATTTTCTTATGTTCCATACACTTCTGGCCTGTGCTTCAAAGGGAAAAGGTGGAAGAGGCAAGGATGCAAAGGGAATAATAATCCGAATTGGATTCCTTCTATTGCATCCTTTACTTTCTTCTGATATTCCTCATTCCTGAAGATAATGCTGTTTATATTTTAGAAATAAGTAATTTTTTGCTTAAACGTGGACATCATTCCTTTGTAATATGACACTTAAAATTAGCTGGGGGATTTATTTTTAAAACCTGCTCTTTTTATGATTTTAAAGAAAATTTGTAAAACTAAAAATTAAACAACTGTAATATTTTAGACTAGGTATCATAAGTTTAATGAGCAATGTGATTAAAATTTGTTCCAGATATATACATTAAAATAACTTTATGATGCATTTGTCATCAAGAAATGTTAATTGTTTAAGATAACATAAGAAGCACTCCTAAATGTACAATTTGATTTTGTGTATTCATCTTGTTTCTGAATGTCTGGTACAACGCTGGTCATTATAAATTACCTAAGAAATATTGGTCAATTAAACAAATCAACTTTTTACTTAATTCAATAAAAATTCAAAATTACCTCTGCTTGATTTAGACTTCTGAAATATGTTTTTCTTTCCTCTACTTATATAGGTTGGTATAGTGGAAAGAACATAGATTTTTGTAATATTTACAAAGAATTTACCAAGAGTGCCCAACACAAAACTGACCCTCAACAAATGATAACTTAATATAATTTCTTCTTAAAATGATAATTATTCAACTACTATGGAATTTAAAAGGCCCATCTTGAGTGGTAAAAGCATTTGGAACCTATAGTCATGAGGATATTGATAAGTATCGTTTATTACAGGATACAGTGTGCTAGGCATACGCAAAGCACTTTGGGAAGTAATACATGTACTTATCTTTCTCTCTCGTTGTTGCAGATGCAAGTTCCAGCTCTTCATTTCACCTTTTTCATTTACAGGGTTTGCTTAGAACCACACTTCTACACCCTAAAGCTGAACGTTGCTATGCTCAGTATGAAATCACTCAGCTTCTTCCCGGCATCGAGCTCTTCTCGGACAGATACCGGGCTGACATCTGCTCTGTAGTTGCAAGTCTGTATTACGTAATCCGCGAACTGCACTTTGCTAAGCAAAATCTAATAGTAAGTGATTTGTAAAATCGACAAATCTTAATTCACTGTGGTATCTTACCCCATTTACCTTATACTTTTCAAGTTTTAATAATGTAGTTTTGGTCAGTTCCTATTTAACTTTTAAACTCTATTTTCGGGATTCAGATCTGTACTTCAAGATGAAACATATTAATTAATATTCTTTCTTTTGACATCACTGTTTGCATTGCCTTTTGGGTACAATAGCCATGCCTATTTGATTTTGTTCTCTTACTTTACTCTATTATTTTACCTTTTTTAGAAGACATTTGGTGAAATTGACTAGAATGTTGCACTGGTCTCAAACACAGGAATCTAGTGCACTTATAACTTCACTGCATTAAGTCATGCAGGTCATGTCAATATCGAAACCCTGGGAGTATTTCTTTATTGAGATAAATTTATCTTTGTGTCTTGTCTTTTCTGTGTTAAGGGCACATCTAAGTGAAAAACAGATTCTAACTGTGAAATTAAAGACAGACACTTCTTAATATCCTAGGAAATTAAAAAAAAACCCAAATACAACTCTCTTTTTCTTTAGGGAAATAAACCACAGTATGTATCTCATAAATTTGAAGTTGACTGCATTTTAGACATAAATTAGGGTGTTCTGTTGGTTATTTTATATTTTCCTCCTTTATCGTATTTGTCCTTTTTTCTTCCTCTGTGCTATTTCCTCTACCTCTGTATCTCTTTTCCCCTGTGTTTGCTTGTTAATATATGTTCTTTCTCTTTTTCTGCTTCTTTCCCTTTCCTCTATAATTTTCATACTTACTTTCTTTTTTCTCATGTATTGTTTTCTCTTGTTCTAAGTTCACTCTCTCCTTATCTTGAAAAGATTTACTGCCGCCTGATATTAGTTGTTAAATTATAATGTCATGTGTTAAAGTGAAGAGGTTGATACATGCTTTTAACACTTGGCAGATTTGGCAAAAAATTGTTTATTAGAAAAGAATAGCAAGATGGTGCTCCTCTCTTGTTAAGGGGATTCATTTCTGGATTTAGAAAATAGTTTTTATCCCCTGGGTAACTTTTAGCTGCCTAGTCATATTCATATATAATACATATCCCTGCCCTGGAAAAGAAATGAGACTTTTTTCTCTGAAGCTTAAGAAATTGAGAACATTTTTCTGAATAATTGAGCAATTGGCAGCAATAAAATGGTATGTTTTTATTTGTCACTAAAGAAACAATCTCAAAGGTAATAGCCAACTCGTTTTGTGCTGCATTAATTACAGAAAAAAGTATTGTGTTATGTTTGTAGAGCAGCATTGTAGAAGAATGTATTGTGTTATGTCTGAAATCATTTAAGACCAGTTTTAGTCCTTTTCAAAAGCTGTTGCTGTTAGCAGCTGCCAGTTGACTGACAATGAGATTCCTTAGCTAAACTTGCAAGATGTAAACAGTTTCCATTTTCTATTACACTACCTTCCAGAAGGAGCCCAGTGGCTAAGGAGACAGCTGTAACATATAAAATTTGCTAGGGGACCCATTGCTGTGGGATCATGGGAAATAGTTTGCTAAATAGTAAGGATCCCAGTGCCCCTTCTTGCTCCATCTGCCGTTGATGGAGCAGGACCCAGTTGTAGGGACCGAGCTTCAGTTTTAAGTTGAGATCAGGAGCTGTTCAGAAGTCTAGGCAACACTGTCCCTCAACACCTGCCTTTAGCTGGATACTGGTTTGGTCAATTGAAAAATTGATAGTCTGTAAGCTTTCACATATATCCATGGGACTCCAAGAAGACTTGAACTTTGGGGTTAATTTTAGGAAAATAAAAATGTTATATGAAGAGTAAGCTTGCGTTTTAATCAGTAGAATATATGCTCTATGGAGGCAAGAACTTAGATTTTTTTCTCATTCAACAGTGTCTGACATAAAACAGGCCTGTTGTAAATATTTTTTGATGATGGAGATATTCCAGTTGAAGACAAATAGCTGACATTGAGACGAATAAGTAGAAGCTATTAGGGGACATGGATGTGAGTTCCTTTGCTTTAAATTTTGCATTTATTTGGTAGCTAATTTGCTAGAATGTTTCCACAGGCCTCAGTAATTCATACGTATATGTTGAAATAATTTGTTTTCAAGGAAGATGATTAACTGGATTTTTATTTTTCCATGCTTAAGGAAATGTGAAGCCTAGGTTTTGGGTATCAAGTAACATCTACTTGGAACTGTTAAGTCACTGATAGCACTTTAAAATTCTGATAAAATTATGAAACATATGTTAGGCAGATCATTTCACTTATACCAAACAGTACAGTCTTCTAATATGGAAAAATCAATCACAATTTTGCATAACATCTCTTACATCAGTATTTGGCTAAATTGTATTATTAGGTTATTAACTTGATAAAATACGTTTCAAAACAGAGTGTTTTTCTGTTGGTAGATTCTGCCTCTTCTTGCATTGTACCAATATTTTGTTTCTGGAATTTGCCAAGACCTAGTCAGAAATCTAGAAGCAAGAATCCTCAAGGTATGTTTCAAGCTTTTTAAGACATTTGATATTCTTGAACTATTAAAGATACTGTCATGAATTACTTTTTTATTATTATCATCATAAGCTGATAATAATATATGGTGTTGTACTGATGTTAAAAAAAACTTGCCCAACATTTTAATAAAGTATGAGGAAGAGCCACGTAGTAAGGCTTAGATCATTTTATTCTTGGGCCACAGTAAAGTGAGGAACAGCTACCCCTGGTAACAAGGCTCACCTGGCACCATTCAGCCTAGAAATCACCATTTCTGAAAGATCGCTTTCCTCATGGAGACTAATGAGTCATTTTCCGAAGTTTCTGGGAGTTGTTTTGCTAAGGATCTTTGTGTATATCATGGTATACAGGAGGTTTTTTTTAATTGCACAGACAGTTGAGGTGATAAAACGCACAGGCACTAAACTACAGTTAATTCTGTAACCCAGAGGTCAGGAGGCTCTCTGCTTTCAAGATTTGTGTGCAGTTGGCTGGAACCCCGTGTGGAGTGGGGAACCTCAAGCATCTTGTTTTCTCTGCCCCTTTTCCCGATCACCCATGGTCGCAGGCTCCCACTGTCATTGAATTTGTTTTGTACATGGATCCTTTTCAGCAGCCAGCAAATTTGCTCCCTGTTCTGCACTTCTTCATCTCTAATATGGAATTCAACCCTATTCCATATTTTACACACACACACACACACACACACGTAAACACACAAACTACATCCACCCAAGGTGTTTATTTCTATATTGGACTTTACTGAAAATTGGGAACATAAGGAAATTTTAGTTGAGGCAAAACCAGCAACTTAGAATATTTAGCATCTCTGAGTTTAAAATATTTCTTGCCCGTTATCCCACTCTTTTGCCTCCTATCCCATGGCTTCGTCAGCCGTGTGCTGGTAAATATTTTACAACTCACTCTAAAAAAAAGCTTTGATTTGTAACATTTGCAATTTCCATGGTATAAATACTCCCACTGCAGCTGACTTCAGCCTACCAACTGGGCGTTACTGAATGTGGGGCTTCGACAAGATGTGCCTGATTGGCTCTTGCAATTGCGGGTGAGTGGGCTCCCACACTCCCCTAGCTTAGCCCTCCTTCTCCTTTTTTGGGAAATACCCTTCTTCCCCGATCCTTCACATTTTCTAATAAGGGAAAATAAGACTGCCCTTTGAACTGCTCTCTCCATCAAGACCCTGCCTGTGGGCCTTATTTTCAGACCCAAATTGTCCATTGCATCCTCTTTCTAAATAAAGATAACACCTTCCCTAACAGGAATTGTGGTGCTCTTAAGATAATACATTTTAACCTGGGAATAAATAATTTGTAATCAGCCATGAATTCTGGTTCACCCTTTCTGAGTTACTGAACTCTTAACAGTTCTCTGGCTTTTGAATTCTAATAACAGTTTTTAAAAAGCTGCATACAACTTTTCTCTGTTTTTAAAACAGTGCTCTCTTCAAGACTGCAAAATTCTCGAGGCTAAGGCCTGTCTCATTTGCATCTTTTGGTTCCCTATAGTGTCTTGAGTAATAAATTTATATACTTGATATTCAGTAATTAATTGTTGAATTGGATTTAAAATCTTTAGACATATATCAAGTGTCTACTGTCCACACTCTCCTTGGTGTTTGGTGGGAACTCACCGAGAAGATACTTGGTAAATGTTTATTGTTTTATCTTTGAAACAACATTTATCAAGTATCTCCTATATAAAGGCACTGTGTTAGTAACTCTAATCAAAGAAATGTAACCCATGGTCTTTGCTTTTGTAAAGAAGTGAAAATAGGGAAGAGAGATGGGACATACACACAAGAGAATAATGTGTGTACCTCCCACTTGATCATTTCCAAACGAGTGTGACGAACGCTATTTCCAGGAGTTTGAAAGAGGGGAAAATGGCTCTGGGTCTCTAGGTTTCAACCAGGTAGATAAGATTTCAGCTTGAAAAAGACAGAACTAACTGAGTAGGAGAGGGGAAGAAGGGAGCATTCTCAGCAGACAGTAGTGTGAAAGGTGTAGAGGTGAGGAAGTATTGACTTGTTTAGGGGGCAGAGGTGGTTGGGTTAGACTGGAGTGGAGGTCTTGATCAGGCAGTTTGGAGTAGATGACATGAGGACACCAGAGGTCCGTGATGTGGAGGAGACCAGGGGCCCAGTCTTGAATTCCAAGCCGAGGTGTAATACGGAGGCTGAGCAGTGAGAGAAAGGAGGAGGTTGTGGTGTCAGAATAGCGTCACAGTTTTATTCTGATGTCACAGGAGGCAAGAAGCATGGAAGGGTTGCAGTGACAACTAGTAACATGTCAGAAGGCAGTCCAGAGAAGCACTGAAAGAATCTGGAGTAAAGTTTTTGATTAAATGAGTATTTCTTATTGATTGTTAGCACTTGGCAACTGTTTTTGTACTAGAGTAGCTTAAAAGTCAGTGAAGAACTATGGACTGTCTTCTCTAGCCTTGGGTTGGGAGGGGGAATTCATGACAGTTTTGATCAGGAGAAGGACTTGATCCAATATATCTGGTAGGTGTGTCAGGAACAGAGTGAGATGAGACTGGGATCTTATCAGCATAGTAGGACTGGAAACGCAACTAGAGTGTTGGCAGAACCACTGAAAATGGGCAATTAATGCATCATACAGAGGAAGGAATGATAGCCCCCATAGGCAGAGTTTGCCTGACCTTCCCGAACTAAACTGGGGTCAGTTAGTGGGAAGAGAGAAAAGTCATAATCAGGAAATAGCAAACAATGATGCTTTCTGACAAATCGAAGAGCAGTAGATCACACTGTTAAGTCTCTACAGTTGCACTAGTGTCTTCCAGGGGAAGCTTTAAGACCTCTTTATGATCAACTGGTCTGACTTCACTTTAGAACTGCCAGCATCCTGAAAGATTTATTACTCTCAACATATCTGGCATTCCTGGGAAGGGTACTGATGGTTCTGTATTTGTATGACTGAAGGGTTGATTTATGAGAAGTTCTTTTTCCCATCTGGCTTGTTTGTGTTCACAGTGTTCATTGTTTCTGAAAATACATGTCCATTATTATCACCACGGCTTTTTCATATGGTCAGATTGGTTCGATAAACTGAACCAGAGGTAGCCTGAACAGGTGGTCCATGTACAGCAATCTCACAGTCAAGCCCAGAGGAAACTAACCTTACACAGATATGGGGAAATGTTTCCTCCAAGGGGCAAAGAGCTCCAACGACTCCCTAATGCCTACTTTGATATTATATGGCACCAGGGAGATTAGAGCCCAAGGTGTCTTAGGCAAGAGCCAAAGTATGCAACTCAATAGACGAGCTGTTTTCTCTTCATCAGTAAAAATATTCTCCTGACTTCTTATGTTTTATTTTTATGTTGTCACGTCCTGTTTCCTTCTAACTTACCTTCTTTTTATTTCTTTAAAATTGGTACACTCTTGAGATTCCTAAGATAGTAGTTAAAGGAAAAGAGAGAGTAAGATGAGTATAATGTTGAGGATATATTGGATTTTCTTTTTCTGTGTTTTAGACATATATCATCTTCATCCAAGTTTGTACTTCACTCCCTGCTTCCACAATTTACCCATCTCTGTTCTCTGTAAAGTCGCTAGACGTTTTCAAAACATAAGTAAGGTACAGGCCCTGCCCTGTTCAAAACTCTCCAATCACTTATCATGCAAAGAATCAAATCCCAAGTCTCCACTCTGGTCTACAGGCCACCATTCGCACCTACCTCCCAACCCTCTTCTCCTCTCTCCCTAAGCTCCTGCCACACAGGCTATTCCCTGAACACACCAAGACCCCAGGATTGCTCCTGCCACCATGTGACCTTTGTAGTCAAGGTCCCCTCGGCACTTTTCACGTCTCCCTCCATCATATCATTCCCAAACCTTCTCTTGAAGGTTTTCTCCTCAGAGAAGTCCCTCCTAACCACAGTTTCAATAATAGTATTTTGTCAGTACCTTTTATCTCTTTTCATACTGTGTATATCTTCATGTATCACTTAAATTTAGCTAACCGATATCTCAATGGAGGTAACTTCCAAGAGGGCTTGGTGCAGAAGAGGAGCTCAATATACCTGCTGAACGAACGCGTGCATTTGATTTCTTCTTGTAATTTCCTAATTGAAAGTCTTGCTGGATTATATTCAAAATAAGCCATCTACAATATATAGTTACCAATTGACTAATGTTGTTAAATACATGTCTGTAAAATCGACAGTGTCCCTTCATTGTGGATAAGGAAATGAACGGTTGATGCATTGTGGAATTCATCTCCTGGTTTGTTTGACATTCCTCAGAGTGTTAGAGAAATCAGGAGTGTTTTTGTTTTGTCTTTCTTTTAAACCATACTTGACCATGGGAACAAAAGGATGAGTTCAATTTTTTAAAACTCTTCTGTGTCTATCCTATTTTTGAAAATGTGTTTGCGTCTGATAAAGTAAAAGGCACATCTCATGAACGGCCATTGTTTTGAAAAGTCGCTTGATGTGATTTACTAGCTTCTTGGTTCCCTGCACACGTGAACTGGCTTACACACAGACACATGCATCTCTACCGCTGTGTTGTCTAAACATTAACTTATAACGCGTTACCAATACGAAGCAGAAATTTTGGATCTTGGTAAGTTGATGATTTTTCTCTAAAATTTTAATTTTGTGAGTAAAACAAATGGTTTAATTTAGAATCTCTTTTTTTTCTTTTCTTTAAAGATAGAAGTCCTTATAGATTTAGGATTCTTTTCCGAAGCCTTTCATGAGATATCCCAGATTTTTTATGGAAAAAACATGCCTTCTTCAGTACCCGCTGGCTGTAAAGCTACTGGAAGAATGAAGGTAAACCTGCCAATTCGATTCAAAGCCATTTTTAACCTTTTGAAGGTCCTTTTGAAGGCTACATTCCTAAAATCTAGGGAATGCTTCCACAAAAGGGTATTTACAAGTCTCTGGTACTGCAGACTTCTTTGTTAAGGTGGATTAGAGCTAACATCAGACATACACAAGGTTTACTTTGTCTGAAATGGAAGAAGGGTGGGTGTCATGATGGAGAGGGGAGTGTGGTCTAGCAGCAGGTTTTTACTGTGGAATTTTGACTTTGTGTTGTCATGGACAGTCTCAGTAGACACACTGATCAGCCACTATCTCTTAGACTTTTGGGTCTGAGCTTATAATTTCTAGTTAATAGTCTTAGTCAAAATGGTCTCTCTTCATGTTTTATTTGGATATTTTGATTTATATAATTTATACCAAAGTGTTAAGCATGTGTTCACATTTCTTCTGGTTTTTGTGAGGAGAGAATGTTCCTCTATTTTGTCTAGTCTTTTTTGACTTTGGGAGAGAGTTCTGCCTGGCTTGCTTAATTTGTATTTGTAAATTGCAGGATTGAAGCATCCTTGAAAATGAATTCTGACCTTTATATTTAAATCAGAGTGAGCTCCTATTGTCCTCTGCTTTGGTTTTTGTGGTGATCTGGGAATCCCTGGGTGATCTTGCTTGGGGCAGATGCTTGGACCCTCATCCAAGGGCCAGCAATAAAGGAAATAGGAGGAAGCAACAAGTCAGTTCCCTGGGAGAGACCATATGTGTGAGGAGTGAGACTGGCAGACATGATACATGCTGGTGGGATTCAAATTCAGGGGACCTAAAAGAAACTGCGGAATAGTTATGTCTTGAAAACTACTTGCATAGGCAGACATATTTACATATAATGCATACATTACTTCAATGTATACCCCTAAAATGTTGCTGCTTTTTTCTCAATATGACTGCTACAGTGTCATAATTTATCGTAATGAGGCTAAGTGTCAAGTTATCTACAGAAAATCCTAAGAGGGACGTTCAGTAGACGATCGGATACGTGTGTGTATGTCTGTACATCTACAGTGGACCCTCTGTATCCGTGGGTTCCACGTCAGTGGCTTCAACCAACCGTGGATTGAAAATATTTGGAAAAAAATTCCAGAGAATTCCAAAAGGCAGAACTTAAACTTGCATGCTAGCAGTTCTTTACGTACCATTTACATTGTATTAGGCATTATAAGTAATCTAGAAATGATTTAAAGTATATGGGAGGATGCGCCTAAGTTATCTGCAAATACTGTGCCATTTTATATGAGGGACTTGAGCATTGCAGATTTTGGTATGGGGGGTGGGGAATCCTGAAACCAATCCCTCACAGTTACCAAGGGATGACTGTATATTTATCTATCTAGCTGTCTATGTGGGAGTCAGTCATGTTTTTTGGTTCATTTTCTATAGCACAAACTATTTCATCTTGTTACCTGGGTTAAATTAGCAGTATTTTCTTGCTTGCTTCTCAAGCAACAGCCTTTCCCTGTTATAAAATAGTTTGCATTTTGTTATTTAAATTATATTTTAATTCATTTAAAAGTATTTATTGAGTGCTGACTGAATGCAGGCACTATTCCAGACATGAGAATAGAGCAGTAGAAAGATAAATGGAGTTATTGCCTTCCTGGAGGCATGTTACTATTGGACAGTCCAGTGAGGAAGACAAATAATAAACACATTAAGCACAGAACTACATGTCAGAGGGTGACATGCTCTGATGGACAATCAAGCTGAGTTGAGGGGACAGGAAGTGACCAGAGCGGTGGGTAGCTGTTCTGTTGAGGGTGGTTTGGGAAGTCTCTCTAATAAGGGAGTGAAAGATTTGAGGGAACAACCTTCCAAATAGGAGGCAGTGCAAGGGCAAAGGCCTGTAAGATGTGGTTGAGGAAAACCAGGAAGGCCGCGTGAGGGTGGATTAGAGAGGAGGAGGAGAGGAGGAGGAGAGGGGGCAGGACCCAGGAGCCAGGTCATGTCGGACCACCCAGAGAATTCCAAAAGGCAGAACTTAAATTTGCATGCTAGCAGTTTGCATGCAAACTGGAGTTTGCATGCTAGGACTGGAGTTTACTCTAAATGAGATGGGAAGCCTTGTAGAGCTTTGAACAGAGGAGTGATGGGACAGGAAGTAAATTTCAAAGAACCGCTTTGTTGCTGTTTGGGGAATGGGCTGTGGATGAGCTTGGGTATAAATGGGGAGAACAGGGAGAAGGCCTTTGCCAGTGACCTGAGTGAGATGTGACAGTGGTCAGGGTAACAGTGGTGGGAGGAGTGAAAAGTGGTGGAATTCTGGACACATGGCAAAGGTAGAGCTGACAGCATTTGCTAATGATGGTTGAGACGTGGGATGTAAGAGAAAGAAGTCAGACCTGACTACAGAGTGTTCAACGTGAGCAGCAGGTAGCAGAGAGTTTTCATTGGCAGAGATGGGGAGTCCCGCTGCCCCAAGGCAGGGGTAGAGCGTGTTAAGTGTGAGATTCCTAGTGGACAAGCAGGTGGAGATACAGCCTACATAGGTGTAGAGAGTATATGTTCTGGAATTCAGGGGAGAGTTTGAAGCTGCAGGTAAATTTGGGAGCGTCGACAGAAATTTAAAGTCATGGGACTGGGGGAGAGCAGCTGGGGACCAAGGCAGATAATGAAAAGTAGAAGGCAGAGGACTGAAACTTGGGGCCCTCCACATTTAGGGTCCAGAAGACAAGAAGGAAAGGGAAACCCGTTGGGTAGAATAGGAAACGAGAGTTTTCAATGGTTACTGCTTTCACCAAAACAAATAGACAAGTGGTCTGAAACTCATTTTTACAGATAAATTCCAAACTTCATTTTTTATCAACTAGTTTTCGTAAGACAAAAGTGTGGGCGAATTGTTTCCCGATGGATTATGACTTCAAATTTTGTGTTTTCAAAGTTAATTTGCAGCTTTTCCAGCTTCAGTTGGGAATTTAAAAAGTGTAATTAAAAGAGGAAGTGCGTTCAGGGTTTAAAATTAAAATAGTTGCCAACGTTATTAGGCTACAGGCTAGTTATTTAAAGACAGGATTAATGAATTAAATTTCAGTTGTAAAGCAGTTACTGGAAAAGTCTTACAGATTATGATTGAACTTTTTTTTTTTTTTTTTTTTTTTTTTTTTGCGGTACGTGGGCCTCTCACTGTTGTGGCCTCTCCCGTTGCGGAGCACAGGCTCTGGATGCGCAGGCTCGGCGGCCATGGCTCACGGGCCTAGCCGCTCTGTGGCATGTGGGATCTTCCCGGACCGGGGCATGAACAAGTGTCCCCTGCATCGGCAGGCAGACTCTCAACCACTGCGCCACCAGCGAAGCCCTATGATTGAACTTTTCACGGGCTTTTAAAAAAATTCTATTTTTTTTTAATATACTCATATTTCAATTCTGCTCTCATCACCAAATCTAAAGTCCCATCATTAACTCTCTTCAAATTATATCACCAAAGGTCTCTCCCTGGATTCAGTTACTCACTTTTCAATGTGTTAAAGGAAATAAAGAATATCTTCAAAAAAAGAAATGTTTTTAAACACTCACCAGCACTTTCTTCCAAAAAGAGCAATATGTGATGTCTTGATTTAGGGGTTCCTCAAAAGCAGATCCTGAGACAAAAATATGGGAACAATTAGTGTGTTTGAGAGATGATTCCAGGAAGAACAGTGAGTGAGTGGGAAAGTCAGACAGGGAGACGAGGAAAACCACTCCACAGAACATTAATGAGATCCCCACCACAGGCAGGTGGGGCCTGCAGAGAGACTGTCTCTTGCCCCTCATTCGTAGGGGTTCCTCCCTGCACTTTCAGCCTCTCCTGAAACTCTCCTGTGGCCACAGAATGCCCTCAGTCAAATACGTACAGGTGCTCGAAGTAGGATACCACGCACATATGAGTGGCCTGTTCATGGAAGATGCTGGTGACTTCCAGGTGACCAAGTGGATGTGGTATTAGTATTGACATCTAAGAATGGGCACCTTTTAAAAAGGGCAGCTGTGGGCTTCCCTGGTGGTGCAGTGGTTGAGAGTCCGCCTGCCGATGCAGGGGATGTGGGTTCGTGCCCCGGTCCGGGAAGATGCCACATGCCGCGGAGCAGCTGGGCCCGGGAGCCATGGCTGCTGAGCCTGCGCGTCTGGAGCCTGTGCTCCGCAACGGGAGAGGCCACGGCAGTGAGAGGCCCGCGTACGGGAAAAAAAAAAAAAAAAAGGCAGCTGTACCAGAAGGGATGCAACCTCATAACGATACAATGTTCTGTGAGGAATGAATTGAATGTCTTCTAATGCAGTATTATATTTGGAGCCAAACATATTAACAGGTAATTCACAAACAAGGGAAGAACCACAAAAAGCATCATTGTGAAGAGTAATACAATTTACCTCAAACTGGCAAAAACATTTTTAAGTGCTAATACGCAATGCTATTGAAAGTGCAGTAATCCTGGCATTTTCATAGAACATGGGTGGAAGGTAGATTGAGCTACCCCTTTTCAATTTTCTCAATATAGTCTTATCCTATGACCCGGCACTTCTGCTTCCAGGAATCTATCCAAAGGTGATAATCAGAAATACCAGCAAAATAGTCACCAATATTATTTAAACCAGGGCTGAATGGTGGGGTGAGGATGAGAAGTGGTCTTCTTAGATGTCTAACAATAGGAGAGAGGTTAAGTTATTATGCTACATTCATAGGATAGAACGTTACTGAGCTATTAGATGAGGTTTACAAATAACTTAATGGTGTGGGAAGATAATTATGATGTAACATTTAGTGAAAAGGAATCCAAATACATATAGAAAATTTTAAAATACATCAAAAAGAAATTGGTAGTAAAGACACCTAGATATTAACATTGACAACCTAAAGATGTTGATTTTTGCTTTCTTCTTTATACTATACTTGTCTTTTCTGACTAGAGCATGGATTACTTTTATAATAAAAATTATATTTAAGATAGTTTTAGAACACATTAGCAGTTTAATCTAAAGGAGCACTCAATACTCTTGTTTCTAATGTTAACATTTTGTATATTGGCAGCTATTTCAATCATTTGACTCGGGAAAACCTCTTACTAGTAAAGAAAATATGCAGGTAAGGATAATGATATTTTATAAATACTGGATATTTAGTGTGCATAATTTTTGAGTCATTTCAATCTTTTTGGTATGTATAATCTTTGTTTTTGAATATCTGCTGTGTAATATGCTCTTCTATGTCTGGCAATGGAGTCTGTTCTCCAAATATTGAGGCCAGAGATATGGTCGGACCCAAACTGATCTGGTTTTCAGATGGAGCAAATATCAGTCACTGCTCCTCAATTTTCAGTTACACATGCATATTCAGTTTGCTTATCTAGCCATGCCAAGTATCTAATATCTATCTTAGTTACCTAATAACTTTGATCATCAGTAAAGGATTTTGTGATAGCCCACCTGTTCGATACTGCTTTTACTCGGATCCATTGCCCCAGTCTGAGACTGCCTCTCAGCCAATGTATGGAAGGTTTTCTTTTTTTTTTCTCTTTTTCAGTTTTTTTGGAGGGTATAACTGATGTATAACATTGTGTAAGTTTAAGGTGTACAATGCATTGATTTGATACATTTATATATTACAGTATGATTACCATCATAGCATTAGTTAAAGGAAGGTTTTCATATGACATTTTTATAAGCAATTCCTCCGATTTCCCCACTATTTTTTACAAAGAGAGGACCAGACTGCCCATCCCAATAGGTTTATTCTTGTCATTAATGGAATGATTGGGTTTTAAACTTTTGGTGACCTAAAAGCATTTAAATTTTATGAAGTCATTAAAAAAATCTTAGAGTCCCAGCAGTTTGTCCACTAGGAAGTGTTGGAGTGGAAGGGTGGTAGGGCAACCATTGTTAAGGGGGTTACAGAGGGGCAAGGGGTTCACACAGGCAGGTGATAGTTAATGCATATAGACAGGTACACATAGTTTTTGGTTTTTTTAAATGCTCAGAAACAGCATTCTGTTTCACTAAGTATTAATTTTTATGAAATAACTTTGAGAGACATTTCCTCAAAATTGCTTTATTTTTTTCCTCCATAATTTTGGTAGGAATTTATCTACCTTTTATTAAATGTAATCTTATTCCTTTTCTATTATTGTTAATTTTATTCCACAAACTTCACTTTTAATTATGCTTCAGATGATTCATTGTTTTTGCCTTAAAATTTGTTTTAATTTATAAGCAAGTTGCCTGGAATGAAAGAACTGGTATTAGGAAGATACAAATACATATTCATCTTTCATTTTAGTGTTCTGAGACCTTGGGATGCTTTGGAATATTTATTTCTTTCCAGTCATAAATGCCAGGGCATCCTAAAAACACTTCTTTTGGTTTTGGTTATAAAAGTGGTCTTGGGTATAAAAGGAATGTTTGTCTGATCTTTTTTTTTTTTTTAAACAGAAAGAGACTGACAGTACTGTATAATGGAAAACCGATTTCTATTAGCTAATTAATTAAAACAGAACTGTTGGTCTGCTTAAGACGCTTCAGATTACACTTCATATTTTCTGTACAGAGGGAGAGGAAGGAGTGTTGGATAGCATTACTAATTAATCTTCTTTTGATCCTCAAGAGTTTGTGTGTAATTGTTAGGGCTCATTAAATCACTGTTTGCTGTGGATAGAAAAGAGAAACCTTCTCCTACACACACACCCCACCCCCAACCAGTCTGAAGTTTCTTTTCTAGATGGAGAATGTCAACTATTTCCTTAGTACGATCATTTGTTACCAGGTCAGGCTCAGAGTTGCTCCATGTCTGGCTGTTTGGCAGGTATTGCTTTCCACCCTTTAGAAGGGCTTAAGGAAGGAGAATGAACAACAGCAACAGATCTCCCCACTGCGAGCATTGCCTCATACTCTCCCAAACAATGAGGGTTTTTTTTTTTTAGTTCATGTAAGGCAAATAATTTCTTTTTTTTTTTTTTTATAGAATACATAGCCCCAGCATCTGCCTTTTATATTAATTCAACAAATATTTAATAAGAGCCTATTGTGTGCAAGGTACTCCTCTTGTGCTGTCAGACAAATACATCAGTTAATCAACAAAACAAATTCTAAGCCCTCAGGGAGCTTATATTTTAGTGGGAAAGACTAGTAATAAACATATATATGTACATGTTACAAATGAGTAAACTATATAGTATGTTAGGAGGTGAACCATGCTGTAGGGGAAAATGAACCCAGCAGCTCATAAAGGGGATTGGGAACATGGGGCTAGACTGGGGTTGTAATTTTGAATGGGACAATCAGCTTAGTCCTCACTGAGGTGACACTGGTGAACAGACCTGAAGCAGGTAAAGGTGCAAGTCCCATGAAATCTGGAGAAAGAATAATCTAAGAACAGGCTACAGTGAGTGCAAAGGCCCTGGGGCAGGATTGCCTAGCTTAGTGAGGGACATCTTGGCCAGTGTGGCTACAGTTGTGTGAATGATGGGAGAGCAGTTGGAGATAAGGTCAGAGAGGTAACAGGGTAGATGGTGGTGGGGTGCTCAGATGGAGAAGGGCCTTGTAGGGCTTTTGTCACCTACACTCCTACTCTGAACAAAAGGAGGAGCCACTGGAGGGTTTAGGGCAGAGGTGTGGCCTGATCTACTTGTGTTTTAAAGGGATCACTTTAGCTAATCCATTCAGTCTACTGTGTGGCAGGTACTGTCAATCAGACACATTAGTTAACCAATAATACAGACAGATTCTCAGTCCTCATAGAGCTTATACTATGTGTGTGTGTGTTTGTGTTTGTGTGGGAGACTAGGAATACAGTTTTGGACAGGTTGAGTTTGAGATATCTGTTAGACATCCAAGTGGAAGAATTGAGTCAGAAGTTGATTATATGAGTCTTGAGTTAGAAGAGAAGTTGGAGCTAGAGACAAAAACTTGGGATTTAATCAGCATTTAGATGAGATTAAAACCATGAGCCTGATTAAGATCATCGAAGGGGAGAGAATGAGAGGTTGGAAGAGGATGGAGCCCTGGGACACTCCAATATTTAGAGGTATAGGAAAAGAGGAGGAACCAGCAAAGAAGACGGAAAAGGAGTAGTGGATGTAATAGGAAAGAAACCAAGGGAGTGTGGTGGCTTGAAAGCCAAGAGAAGCAGCATTTTCAGAAGAGGGAATGATTAATAGTGTCAAATTTTGCTGAGAAATGCACTACCATAATTCATGAAGTCTTAAACATGAATTTTTAAAAACATTTAATAGCTCTGCAATCAGAATGCATTTTACAATTGTGGGCATGTGAAAGTTTAATTGGCATGTAAAATAACGGTGTCTTAGATTAAAGTAACATGGCATACGAAGACTGAGAATTAACCATTAGATTTAGCCAAGTGTAGGCCGTTGGTGACCTTGACCAAAGGGTTTCAGTGTAAGGATGGAGTAGGTTTAAAAGCCAATGAAAGGAGAGAGATTGGAATATTGACAACCTTGTACGTTGTTGCTGTTAGGGGAAGTGAGAATTAGGGTAGTAACTGGAGGGGGAAGTCAGGGTATAGAGAGTTTTTGGTTTTTAAAATGGAGGTGAAGACAGCATGGCTGTGTGCTGATGGGAATGTCTCTGTAGAAAGGGAACTTTTTTTTAAATTGAAGTATAGGTGATTTACAATTTTGTGTTAATTTCTGCTGTACAGCAGAATGATTCAGTTATACATATGTATATGCATACATTCTTTTTCATATTCTTTTACATTATGGTTTATCATAGGATACTGAATTTAGTTCTCTGTGCTATACAATAGGACTTTGTTGTTTATCCATTCCATATATAATAGTTTATGTCTGCTAACCCCAAACTACCAGTGCATCCCTCCCCCACCTTCTCCCCTTGGCAACCACAAGTCTGTTCTCTGTGTCTATGAGTCTGTTTCTGTTTCATAGATAAGTTCATTTGTGTCATACTTTAGATTCCACATGTAAGTGATATCATATGGTATTTGTTAGAAAGGGAACACTTATGATGTAGGAGAGAATGGCTGAGTATACCAGTGGGGACAGGACTGATGGCCTAAGTGGTGGCACCAGCCTTAGGAAGCAGGGAGGAAGGCAGGGCAGTGAGGCAGATGCTTGGATAGGTGGGAGGGGTGGAGCTGTGAGGTCTGTGGACACTACTCTCACTGCTTCAGTTTTCTCATTTAAGTATAGGAAGCAAGGTTACTAGCTGGGAGGGGCATCGGGGAGAAAGTGTTAGAATTTAGAAACAAGAAGAGCATGAAATGGTTGTCTAGGAGACAGCAAGAGTGAATGGACTGGGAAAATGCAGGATGATGACCAGGTGGCACTGAGGTTTGGTCAGGAACTTAAAGTGGTGCCACTTAGCATGATTGCCAAGGAAGTGTGCATGCAAGGGAGGGGACCAGGAAGTTGAGGGTGTCCTCAAGGTGGGGATTCTCATGACTGACACAGATCCTAAGTTGGGAAGGGGTTTGCTTATCCTCCCGTCCTTCCCCTTTCTCCCCATCCTGTGAGCTCTAATTTACTCGAGCTAAAGCAGAGCGGCCAGCACGCATGGCTGATGAGCTTTGTCAGTCGCTCCATTTTGATAAGGTGTCCCCTCCTCGCCGTCGGCACTGGGCTCACTCTCTCTGTGTGGCAGGGCTGGCCTCATCGGGCAGGTAACCAACTGGTGGGAAATGGCGGGAGCACTGCGGACCTGCTGGCATCGTTGTGACGCCTCTGTCAACGGACCTGCTGATTATGTTCCCTCAGGTCTATCCCTGAATTCCTTCACCCTGCACCAAATGAGGACTGCAGAAGGGGACTGAAGCTAATAATACCTGAAAACAGTATTTTACTACTTTGTCTTTTTTTTAAATTTTTTTTAGGCACTTGATGATTTAATAAGCAAAGGCTTGCCTCTAATTCTGGTTACAGTCGGTCAGCAACATCTCTTAAATAAGTTTGCCTTTGTTAAAGCATACTTTTTAGTAAATGTGGCTGCAACAATAAATTGTGTCCCAGAACACAAAATGAAACCAGTCTGCCATGGACTTACTAATGAGAAAAACAGACCAAACCTCCCAAACTTGAAAGGTAATCTTTTGTTCTATTCTTTCTTGCTTATTTCTCTTTCTATTCCCTTTCCCCACCTATCCCCCACTCTACCCCCAATAATCCATATGAACATTCTAGTAGATATTCTTTCATGGTTTTCTCTGAGCTCACTTAATGACACACATATGTGCTTATGTCTAGGCACCTGCCTATCCATATCCACCAATGTATCTGCATATTTGTCCACTTTCTTACATTATATACAGTTGACCCTTGAACAACAGGCTTGAATTGCACAGGTCTGTTTATACACCAGTGTTTTTCAATAGTGAATGTTACAGTACTGCACAATCTGTGGTTGGTTGAATCTGCAGATGCTGAACTGTGGATACAGAGGACCGTCTATACCAAGCGCCAACGATAAATTATACATGGATTTTCACCTGCATGGAGGGTCAGTGTCCCTAACCCCCATGTTGATCAAGGGTCAGCTGCACATACAACATAGGATTTGTCTTTTATTTAAGAAATGATGTATTTTACATTTTTCTGCCTCTTGCATTTCTTATGTAAAAAACTTTGCTAAGCCACTCCAAGTCAGCTGATTTGCTCTGGTCCCCTAAACCGGCTGTGTGGTGTTTTATGCTGTGAACAGCCCATGGTTTATTCAGCCGTTCCCCTGTTGTGCGTTCACTTTGTTTCTAGGGAACAGTGTGGAAGCACTACATATCCATACTATAGTGTATATTTCTGTAGGATAAGATACCCATGGATGGGATTTATGGCCCATATATACGTATAAAACTATATACATATTTTTCAAATGAATTAATGTTGCCTTAAAAATAGTTTTTTTTTTTTGGTTTTTGTTTTTGTTTTTGTTTTTGTTTTTACCACTAAGTATGATGTTAACTGTGGGTTTTTCATAGATGTCCTTTATCAGCTAGAAGAATTTCTCTTCTATTCCTAGGTTGTTGAGTGATTTTATCATGAAGAGGTGTTGGATTTTATTAAATGCTTTTCCTGTGTCTGTTAAGATGATTATATGGTCTTTGTTTTTTATTCTATCTGTAGGCATGTATTATATTGGTTGATTTTTGAGTGTTTAACCAACCTTGCTTTCTTGGGATAAATCCCACTTGGTCATGGTGTATAATTCTTTTTATATGTTGCTGGATTGTTTGCTAGGATTTTGTTGAAGATTTTTGCATCCATATTCATAACATGTATTGTGTAGTTTTCTTACGGTGTCTTTGTCTAGTTTTGGTATCAGAATAATATTGGCCTCTGTTTTAAAGTGTAAGTTTTATTATTCAGGTGTGGTGAGGCCAACAGATCAGGAGATGGCTGCCATTGAAAACAGAATTTGTTATTTACAGCTCCCAAGAGGGACGGGCATGCTACAACATGGGAGGGCCACACAGGGGTTGGGGTCACTCAGGAGGCAGAGAGAGCAGGAGAGAGAGGTGGATTAACCTCTTGCCAGGATTTCTCATGTTCTGGTATCATCCTAGCATTCCTCTGTTTCTATCCTTGCCTGTCTCTCACTTTCCCTTAGGGGAGAAGACCTAGTCCCAGATCTTTCTTCTGGGCCCTCCCTCATACTCAGCTGACCCTCTAGCTCCAGAGTCTCCTAATTTAGGAGAAGAGCCAGGCAAATTGAAGTTGGAAGAAGGGAGGAAGTCAGGTGTGTTCAGTTCCATGTTATTCTGGACTCCCTCTTCCACTTGACAAACTTAGTCTCTTTAGGTGGGTAATTTGTGCATTAATTCCTAGTTAAATAATGACTTGTAGTTTTTATCCCTCCTGTAGTCTGGAAGCCAGGCTTACTATAGCAGGCAAAGTTTGTGATCTAAATTCTCTCAATGCTCCCTCGCTCAGAATGAGGGCCAGCTTTGGATTGTGGGTAGGAATTTTGAGATATTTGAGGATTGTAGTTTGCGCTGTTCCAAATGGTCTCACTCTCTGCTCTTAGAGTGAGGGGCATGAACTGACACTTCCAGAGAGGTCTTGGAGCATATCAGCAGAACTGACACTTCCAAGGAGATCTTATCAAGATATTATAAATATCTGGAAGACCCAAAATATTGGGCTGGCCAAAAAATTCGTTCGGGTTTTTCTAACAGCTTACGAACAACCTGAACGAACTTCCTGGCCAACCCAATTCTTTGAGGACCTTAAGGGGTCCTGGGATCCCAGGTGAGGAACCGCTATTTTATATCAGTAGCCGATAACTTGAATGGCATCACCAGGCACCCAAAAGATCCTTTCAGAATTTAAGAATCAGCCTGTCTTCTAATGTCTGATATTTAGGGACCATTGGATAGAGCAGTGTGTTTCTAATTATCATTGTGATTGTTTTTAAACATTAAATTTCCCAACTAATGATGAGTTTTGTAAATTAGAATTAATATTTAAGCTAACCACAGATATCCTTAGTTCTTCCAAAATGTTGTGTCTTATAGAGGTGTGTTTAAAGGATGAGGGAGGCTTACTTTGTCAGCTTACACAAATGAAAGAGGACTTCGCACTTAGCACACTAAAGGTAAGTTTAAAAGAATTTTCAAATCATAGTGAATCTGTTACCAGAAAGCCCACTGTTAGGCCCTGGACAGGTCAACTTTCAGGACTGTGCTTACTCACGTAGTTTTTCTTGCCTAAGCGTGGGTTGGGGCCAGGGATGGAGTCTACTCCCCATGAGAAAAGCAGATGCCGAGAGGTGTCAGACTTTGACCTTTTAACTTGATTAAGTTTCCTCGGGGAATAAGATTTATTATCTGATGGGATTTGAGCATTCCATGCCCTGTTTGGTGTTTCCTAATAATAATAGTGATAACAACAGGAACAACAACAGTACCATTTATTCAGTGCTTACTATGTGACATGCACTTTGCATGATTATTTAATTCTCACAACTCTGTGATGTACATATTAATCATTTTTGAACTGTATTGTGCTGAACCATGAATAAACTGAGGCTTAGACAGTAAGAAATTCACTAATGCCATACAACTAATAAAATACAGATCACGTTCTTAACCATTATACTAAATTACCCTAGTCCTTATATAGTATTTACTGCTCTATACAAACAAGGTTTTAGAGACCTGTTCCTTGAAAGATTGGTTGGTCCCTTTCTTTTTTGCCATGTTCCTATTTAGTATTGCTATTGCTATTTAGTATTGATTGTCAACTGTAAAATCTCATTATCTTTACATTACCAGTTAGGTTACCATAGTTTAATTTGAAATACAGTTGATCCTCATTATTCACAGATTCAGTATTTGCTAACTTGCTTATCTGCTAAAATTTAATTGTAACTCCCAAATCAATACTCTCTGCTCTTTGGTGGTCATCTGGGGCAGGCACAGAGCATAGAAAACTTTGAGTTGCCTGATATGCACATTCCCAGCTGAGCTGAACAAGGCAATGCTGACTTTTTCTTTCCACTTTCATACTATAAACAAGTGTCCTTTTCATTTATTGCCAAGCTTTTTGCATTTTTGTGGGGTCTTTTGTTGATCTTTTCACTATTTGAAATGGCCCCTAATGCATAGTGCTGAAGAGCTGTCTAGTAATCCTAAGTGCAAGGAGGCTGTGATGTGCCTTTTGGAGAAAATATGTGTGTTAGACAACTTCGATCAGGCATGAGTTGTAGAGTTATTGGCTGTGAGTTCAAGGTTAATGAATCTACACTGTATATTCAATAATGTGTCTTTAAACATAAACACACATTAGACAAGGTTATATACTGATCAGCTGACAAAAATGGTGTGACCAGAGGCTCGTAGGAACCTATCCCTGTATTTCCCTAGGAGCAATGCTTCAGTATTAGCTGACTCAGTGTTTGCAGCAACTTTCTAGAACACAGCTACTATGAATAAGCAAGTATGGGCACTGGCTGTGCATGCAATAAAGGGTCACTGCCCTACACACTTACTCTTTTTTTTTTTTAACATCTTTATTGGAGTATAATTGCTTTACAATGGCGTGTTAGTTTCTGCTTTATAACAAAGTGAATCAGTTATACATATACATATGTTCCCATATCTCTTCCCTCTTGCGTCTCCCTCCCTATCCCACCCCTCTAGGTGGTCACAAACCACCTAGCTGATCTCCCTGTGCTATGCGGCTACTTCCCACTAGCTATCTGTTTTACGTTTGGTAGCGTATATATGTCCATGCCACTCTCTCACTTTGTCACAGCTTACCCTTTCCCCTCCCTATATCCTCAAGTCCATGATCTAGTAGGTCTGCTACACACTTACTCTTGCCATTACTTCCCTTTTCATTCCCTGTTGTCTTTTTCCTGTTCACTGAGCTCTCTTCTCTGATGATTTTGTTCAGATTTACTTTTAGGTCTTCCATTCATTGTTACTTTTCAGTACCTGAGAAATATTTGATGAATAAGAATGAGACATGATTTGTATTATTTCTGAACTTGGGTGATTGTGTGTTGCTCTTTCTTTAGTCAATTTTACTGACAGAAGCTGAAGACAGGCTCAACTTCCTTGTGTCAGAGATGGAGCATCCAGGCCATAAGAACCTCTCTCAGTGTTCGGCTGGCGAGCTAGAGATTGTGGTGGAGGTTAGGCTGCAGCTGGCTGCAGTCGCCCTGCAGAGACACCGGGCAGCATACAGGCGAGTCTCGGCATCACAGTTTCTTCCTCGCTCTAATTTGTTAAAATATACCTAAATTTTATGTAAGTTTTATAAATTCCTAGATTAATAGAACAGACTTGTTTTTTATTATTCAGGAGAGTTTTCACACATTACTACATTTAAAACTATAATTCTCAACAAATTAATTGGTTTATTAAAGCATATAGCTAGGATGTTTTATGTGAAACATAAACAAAGTCACAGAGTTCTCCTTTTTAATTAATAATTTATTTTTAAAAGGCAGAACCTAAATCCCTTATAGCTTTTTTACAAATAACACCTATGGGGTGTTTTCTCCCTAGACAACCGATAAAAACATTAAAAACAAGCTCTATTTTGAAAAAGTGACATCTCCTGAACTATGCTGTGATCAACCACTTAATAAACTGTTGTAGGTGGCTCATTTTTAAAATGTGATGCAGTTGCTAATGTCAGAGCTTTCTTTTCATTTGTTCATTGATTCATTCATATATAGTGACCAGTATCTGCTAACTGCCTCACTGTTGGGCTCTGATCTAGGCACCAAGGAGACAAAGATGAATAGAACATAGTTTCTGTATTCATAAGCTCATAGACATAGAAACACTTGCATAGTTAAAAATACTTCTCAGTGATTTTTTAGTATTGAATAATATAGAAATATACTTTCAAGAACTCCCCTATCATTTATTATAAACACCTCTGTTGTGAGAACACTTTCAATAGTGATTCTTTGAATAATGAGCAAATTTCTTATCTTACCATTAAGTAATTCATTCAACAAGTAATTTGGGGGCACCTACGATATTCTAGGCATGGTCCTAAGTTCTGTATCCTAACACTGATATATACAGTATACACAAAATATATAACAATATTGACAAAACTCCTACCCTCATGGAGTTTATATTCTACTAGATAATAAACAGGCTGACAATAAACTGTAAACCTAACAAGTAAGTAAATTATATAGTGTGGCCAAAAATAAGTGTTATGGAGAATATCAGGGGTAGAGGCAGGGGGTGGAGGAGGGGTTATCCTGTTAAAACTGTGCAGTTGTAATAAAAAGAATGACTCCGTTTAGATGTTCGTTAACTGACTGCTTTCAAGCTCCGCCACCCCCGTCCCCTCTGCCCCACACCTGGAGAAGAAAGCCTAGTTGCCCCCTCCTTTGGTGCTGGTGGGACGTTTAAATCACACCAACCTGGCCCACACGTGGGAACCCTTACCCCAGCGCCACCCATTAACTACTATAAAGCCCAGCCAGTCTCCATTCTCTTTTCTCTCAAGACATTTTCAACCTGTTTGGGAGGCTGCCCTGCTCTTCCTGGATAGTTTCACTATGGGAGTAATCAACCTTTTCACACTCCCTTGATGTGTATGGCATCAATCTTGACATCTGAACCAAATTTTGGGTGGTCAGGATAGGCTTTATTGATGAGGTGACATGTGAACAAATAAACATGGGGGCCCATGCAAATACCTGTAGATGGAGTGTTGCAGGCCATGGGAACATGCCTGATACATGTTTGAGGGACAGCACGGGGTCTCTTGTGGCTAGAATGGAGCGAGCGAGAGTTTTAAGAGAGATGTTCAAAGAGGTCATCCTTGATGGGGGAGGCAGATTATATAGGACCTTCTGGCCAGGGTGAAGACTTCTGCTTTTACTCTGAGGGAAGTAAGGAGTCATTGTATTGTTTCAAGCAGAGGAATGACATCATCTGATTTTCACTTCAAAGGGATAACCCTGGTTTTTAGGTTGAGAATTGACTGTAAGAGGGAAAGGGTTTGAAAGCAGGGAGATCAGCTGGGGAAGCTGCTATAATAAGAAGAAATATGTTAGTGGCTCTGATCAGGGCCGTAGCACTAGAGGTAGTGATAAGTCGGATTCTGGGTATATTTTGAAAGTAGAGCCATTAGAATTTGCTGATGGATTGGCTGTAGAGTGGTGAGAAAAAGAGAGGAGTTACAAAAGAAGTTGTCCCTAACCACAGTGGGGAAGATTGCGGCGGTGGAGCTTATTTAGGGGAAAGATCTGAAGTTAGATTCTGGACGCGTTTAGACTATGTCCCTTGGAGGTGCAATTGAAAATGTCAAATATTCTGGAGTCTTTAGAATATAGATAGTATTTCAAGCCTTTATAATGAATGAGATTCCTTAGGGAATGTGAGTAGATGAAAGAAAGAGAAGGACCAAGGACTGAGGGTTGGGTTTGGTTGGAGACTGGGGAGAAAATGAGGAACCAGCAGAGGAGACTGAGAAGAAATGACCAGTAAATATATGAAAACCAGGAGATTATGAAATCCTGAAAGCCAAGTGAAGAAAGTGTATCAGGGAGAATGGAGTGATGACTCTGCCAAAAGCTCCAGATAGACTGAGATGAGAATAGAGAATTGACCATTGGATTGATTTAGCAACGTGGAGGTCACTGGGGACCTCGGCAGGAGTAATTTTAGAAGGCAGTGGGGGAAAGAGCATATTTAGAGTGGTTTTATGAGAAAATGGGAGGAGAGAAATTGGAACCTGCAAGTAAAGATGATTCTTTTGAGGAGTTTTACAGTAAAGGGGAGTAGAGGAATAGGATGTCAGCAGCTGGTAGAAGTAGGGTCAAGACAAATTTTCTTGAGATGGGAGCAGCGATGATGTATTATATGCTAATGAAAGTGACCCAGCAGAGAGGGCAAATTTGATGCTCTGATATAATTGGTACACAGTAGGGTAGGATCCCAGTCCAGTCTTCTTTGTTTCTCTGATACAGAATGAAACTGTCCCCTAGCTTGGGATTCCACAGTGGTCTCTGGGGACCAGCAAGGAAACTGCTGCCTGCCCTGGATGGAAAAAGAGTAAAACCCAAGGGAATCAGTTTCTTCAGATCAATGCTATTGGCAGTTGCAGGGTCCAAACTGGCACTGACAATGAAATGCAGAAACCCTGGGAAATTAACCTTGAAACTGATCCTGACATCACAGAGCTGGAGCAGAGGCAAAACCAAAACTGTCTCATAGAGATTACCTAGGAAGTGCAGGACTCTCATGGAAAATAACCGCCGGTAAAGGTAGCACAGAGTCAAATATCATAAACCAAATGAAGAAAGAGCCACAGAAGAGAGTTAGCAGGCACAACAAATGGCAGCTTCCCAGCCCAAGAAATAAACTGTTCAAAGATGTGAAGGATGGAAGAGAATGAGAGGAGATAAAAAAGGAACAGATGAATTTAGAAAAAAAAAAACTAAATAGAAATTTTAGAACTGAAACATATAATCACTGAATGAAAAGAAATGATCAAATTAGATGGAAACAAATTTTTTTCCCTCAACTTTCTCATTATACTAAAATTCCATGTTTTAAGTTCTATGCATTAGATTCAGAATTTGGTAAGGGAGTTAATTTTTTAGATGGCCATTCTCTTTAAACAGGAGAAGCCCTCTTGTAGCCTTTGCAAAGGGGAAATAAATTCAGCAGAAATCCCCCTTTGCTTTTGCTTAGATTGGAAACAGACAATTGTCTCATCAGTGGGAGCCTTGACTGAAGGCTATTCCATGATTAACCACATCTAAATTTGATTTTATGCTAGAGACAGTATAGGTTTTGGGGAATTTAAAATTTCTGTGGTTTGAAAGCAGCGATGAAGGTCCATAAAGTCTGTTTGGAGCAGTGGTTCTCCAAGTGTGGTCTTCAGACCTTTGGGCGTTCCTGAAACTCAGGGAGGTCTGTAAGGTCAGAACTATTTTTATAGTAGTTTATAACATAGTAAACTATGTTTATAATAGTTTATAAAACTAAGAGGTTGCTTGCCTTTTTCACTGTGTTGTTATTTGCACTGATGCTGAAAAAGCAACAGTGGTAAAACTTCCGGTAGCTCACCATGAATCAAAGCAGTGACACCAAACCGAACTACTAGCCATTCTGTTCTTCACTGCTGCACGCTTGCAATTAAAAAAAAAAAAAGCCAGATTTACTTAAGAATGCCTTTGATGAAGCAGTAGAATCTGTTATATTTATAAATACCTATTCTCGAATGTAGTTTTTTTTTTTTTTTTTTTTTTTTTTTTCAGTATGCGGGCCTCTCACTGCTGTGGCCTCTCCCACTGCGGAGCACAGGCTCAGCGGCCATGGCTCACGGGTCCAGCCGCTCCGCGGCACGTGGGATCCTCCCGGACCGGGGCACGAACCCGTGTCCCCTGCATCAGCAGGCGGACTCCCAACCACTGCACCACCAGGGAAGCCCTCGAATGTAGTTTTAATATTCTGTGGGAATATATTAAGTGGGAAATATACCTCAAGCACTTCTGCTGCATATCACAGTCTGATGGTTGTCTTGAGGAACAGCACACATGTGGATGAACTGAGAGCTGAACAAGCTGTTTTTTTCATGGAACAACATTTTTATTTGAAAAAACAACTGACAAACCATGATTATGCAGACTTGGGTATTTGACAGGTATTCTGCTGAAAATGAGCAAAACGAACATGCCACTTCTAGGGAAACAACTAATAGTTTTTGTTGTCAATGATAAAATCTAAAGTTTCATAGAAAAATTGGATTTTTGGAAAATTTGTATTTGCCATCATGAGCTTGACAGTTTTCTAATGCTTAAATTTTTTTGATGGGACTGGTGGTGATATTAACGAGCATCGTTTTTTAAAAACTGTGTCATGAAATCCTTCAACGTTAAGGGAATCTATTTAGCTCAGGGAGCTAATGTTTTCCAAATGGCCAGTGCATGATGTTCCAAAATCCTGGTTAACAAGACAGACTGATGGATTTCCATGTAACAGAGTAGGAAAAGTTCATCAGTGTATGGTAGTGGATTCCACATAGCAACACACTTTTAAGAAACTATCATTTGTCACATGTTGGTATAGTGTCAAGGAAGAATATTCACAATTATTTGAAGAGGCTCTTAAAATACTCCTCCCACGTTTTCAATAACTATCTGTGTGAGACCTAGTCTTCTTCATACGCTTCATCCAAAACATTATGTCACAACAGACTGAATATAGAAGCAGATACGAAAGTCTTCTATTAAGCAGATTTTCTCTTTTTAAGCCAGATGTTAAAGAGATTTGCAAAAATGCAAAAACAATGGAATCCTTCTCACTATTTTTTGGTTTTTGAAAATATATTTTCCATAAAAATACATTATTTATATTAAATATAATGGGTTTATGATTTTTATTTTTAAATGAATTAATAAATGTTAAGTTAAACATTTCTCCGTTTAATTTCCAATATGGTAAATATTGATAGAGCTCTTTGGGGTTTCTTAATAATTTTTAACGATGTAAATGTGTGCTGAGAGTAAAAACACTTGAGACCCACTCGTTTAGAGTATTGTCACATTTGTAGCTATCTTTAAGAATACAATGGTAAAAAAAAAAAGAAGACAATGGTAGTTGATTGATGGTTAAAATAGGCTTAGTATAATAATACACTGTTTTCCCCACTGAAGTTTGAAGACAGAAGGAACTTTTACTATACTGTTTCCTATAGAAATAAATGACTTGAATATATAATATATAAATGTATATTTAGAAAATGTTTATATATCTAACTATATATTCTATATATAATTATATGTATTGAATATATATGTGTGTGTGTGTGTGTGTGTGTATATATATATATATATATAATATATATATATATAAATGACTATATGGCTATATGATTTCCTATGGAGGCACATAGAACTCCTTTCTCCAAACTGTGTCCCAGAGAGCAGTAGCAGCCCTAGAAAGTATTTCTTGTCACTTAGCTTCATTCTTTCCCTAGCTCTCTACGTGTCTTATACCCTTTTAGTGTGGAGGATATGAGTGATTTTTTTTTTTAGGGAGAAAGAAGGAAACGAGAAACTACACATTACAAAATGGCACAGAAAGGAGTGTTGTAATAGAACTTTAATTTGAAGACCAGATAGATGTATGCAAATAATGTGCAAGTATACCAGAATTGCCCCGATTTTAAATCCATGGGCTTGGCCCTTAGGAAAAAACCTGCAGAAACTTTGATGTTGCTGGCTTTTTGCAGCAGAGCTGTCACTTGGGGAAGCCTACTGTCAGGATGAATGAGTTTTAGTAGGTGAACTTTACCCTCCATGCGCCTCTGTCTGGGCGCTGCTGAGAGTGTTGGACAGTCCCTTTCCCAGATGCTGGTTAGCTTGACATTTCATGATACTTCTAATAAAATTATGTGTCAAGGAAATTGAAAGGCACATTCCCTAGGGTGACAGGTAGAGTGAGCCACATAGATTTTATGAGAACAAACTGACCATTTTTGTCATGAATGTTAATAAGAAATAAATGGGATCAGAGTTATTCAAACTGTATTTCTGCTTCTTTCAGGGCTGCCTCTCTATTTCAGAATCCTGTCTTTTTTTTTTTTTTTTTTTGAAGTGTTCCTTCCAATTCTCCTTTCTATTTGATTTATTGTCTAAATAGAATAACATTTGAGCCTTTTTATTTTGTGTAAGAGTGAAACATCCTCCTGCTGGGATTTTGACTGTTTGTAGTGGGTAATCCTCCTTACACTTCCTGTCTTCCTAGTGCAGAGGAGGAAGTAGAAGTTTTCCATTGTGCAACTAAGCAGTACCAGCTGGATTAGGACATACAGTATGTTTATATTTTAGTCATTAAGTTTTGGGGTTAGCAAGATTCCAAACCTCATACCTCATTTCCCTTGAAATCAGAATTTGGGCTTCAGGTCAGAAGAGTGGGATGGGCATCGTTTTCTCCTTTCAGGGCCCTCTAGTTGTCATCCTGTGCTAACCTCTGAAGCTACTCAGTAAACAAGGTGCCTTAGAAACATGTATGTATCCTTCAGGGAGGAAAGGTGTGGGGGAAAAGAGATTCCGTACCTGGACACACACCCCATCAGCATTGTGTTTTTTGTTGCTGTTTTCTTGCTTCCTTGTTTAGTTTTATTTAAAAAAAAAAAAAAAAAACTAGTAAGTTTAGATAATCACAAACCATACTTTAGAAAATATTCTACAAGTATCTAAACCATTTTAAGGACTCAGTAAAATCTTTGGAGATTGAAATTCAATAATGGCTGAAAGGTTTTGATGCTAGTTAACAACTTAGAAAAAAAATCAATTTAGTCCCTGCATATTCCCTGTCCAACTTTATATACTAATAATGGTAATGGCTACGATGCATTGAGAGCCGTCTATTTGCCAAGCACTCCTCTTTGTTAAGAATACCCTGCTCTCAATAGAATGTCAGCTCAGTGAGGCCGGGGACTGTATCCATAGCCCCTAGATTTGTTCCTGGCCAATAGCAGGTGCTCAATACATATTTTTGAGCACGTGAAAGACTAAATACCATATTTAATATCCTTATAATAATCCCGTTTCATGAAGTCTGCTAAGTAGAATGCAAGGCAAAAGGCATTAAACTGGACAAAGAACGCCTTTTATATTGTAAAAGGTGCAGCCGACAATAACCATGTGGTAATACAAATGTGGCAACGAGTAACACTGTGCCAGTATAAACAAAGCCAAAGCTTGTTAGAACTGTGAAAAGAAAGAGGCCACATTGTAGCTTAATGATTAAGGGTGCTACAGGCTCAGGGGCCGGTGGCCTGGGCTCTGATCCTACCTCCTCTTGCTAGCTGAGTCACCTTAGGCAAGTCACATAACATTTGTGGGCCTCAGTTAACTTAACTATAAAATAGGCATGATAACAGTACATACCTTGTAGGTTTGTGGTACGGATTAAGTGAATTAATTCACAGTAAGCATTTAACACAGCACCTGAGAGGTGGTGAGTACAGTAAATACGAGTTATCATTTTTTAAAATAAAGTTGAGGGGAAAAAAGAGAGAAAATATCTTTCAATACAATGTGTAGATACATACAAAAAAGGCTTTAACAATGTAATTAAGAGTTGAGCATATGTACATACTCTAGGAGCCTACACACAGAGACTAACTACCTTCTTGCAAGCATCCCTGGACCCAGATGAGGCTGGTCATCTTCTTGGCTAGAAACCTCACTAACTGACCCAAAGGAGGTGGTGTATTGACCGTAATCCAGGGATGCAGGAGGCTTCTGGAACAGTACAGCGGAAGTGTCGTGATCTGATTCACATCCTGAAGAGAGATCACTGTGGTCTCTTCATAGAGACCAGGACTCCAGGGGCTGGCCAGCAAGTCCCATGGGTGTCTGGAGATGTCGGTGGCTTGGATGGAGGCGTTGGCAGTGGACGAGGTGCGGACGTGACGAGCTGCTGGCTGGTATCCAGATCTTGAAGTTGAAGTTGACAGAACTTGTTGATGGATTGAACACAGAGTGTGAGGCAAAGAGGAGGCGGTGATGATACTGGGCCCTCTATCTGGGATAGAGAACAGGGGAGAGGAGTAGGTTTGGTGGAGGAGGTGGAAGCAAGAGGCTCTGCTTTTAACCTATCCTAGTTTCCTGCCACAACATAGTACCCAAGACTGGGTGGCTTAAAACAACAGAGTGTTATCGTCTCACGGTTCTGGAGGCTGAAAGTCCAAAATCAAGGTGTCGGCAGGACCCTGCTCTTTTTGGCAGCTCTGCGGGGCGCCCTTCCTTGCCTCTTGTAGCTTCTGATGTTTGCCAGCCGTCTTTGATGTTCCTCGGCATGTAGATGAATCACTCCAGTCACAGGCTGTCTTCTCCCTGCGTGTCTTCACATCATATTCCCTCTGTGCATGTCTGTCTCTCTGTCCAAATTTCCCCCTTTTATAGGGACACCAGTTATATTGGATTACGGTCCACCCTAAATGACCTTATTTTAGCTTGTTTATCTCTGTAAAGACTCTATTTCCAAATAAGGATGCATGATGAGCACTGAGGGTTAGGACCTCGACACAGTTTAACCCATAACACCTCTTAAATGTGATTGTTATTCACTATTCAAGTGGAGATATCTAGTGGGGCATTAGATAAAGGATACATTGTCCGTTTGGCTTTCACTCAGTCTTTCTGTGTTATGAAGTAGCACTGCAATAAGCATCGTCAGGTACACAGATTATTCTATATTTTGAATTTTGTTTTGGAATAGATTTTCAAATGAAGGAACCTGTTAACATATATTATTAAAATATTTTGAAAAAGTGTGACATCAATTATACATTTATCATTCTACAGGGAAGGAGGATGTGATGGTTTAAAGTGAAGAAAAATTTACATACTGAACAACAGGAAGTGAGGAGAATTACTATCTCCTGGCTTCTATTTTCTGCATTAAGTACCTTTCCCTCCTGGCACTGCTAGATACTGATTGAGCAGTAATTTTTCTTAAGAGTTTCCAAGTGCACAGCATTAAGCAAAACAGTTTTTTTTTTTTTTTTTTTTTTTTATGCGTTACGCGGGCCTCTCACTGTTGTGGCCTCTCCCGTTGCGGAGGACAGGCTCCGGACGCGCAGGCTCAGCGGCCATGGCTCACGGGCCCAGCCGCTCCGCGGCATGTGGGATCCTCCCAGACCGGGGCACGAACCCGTGTCCCCTGCATCGGCAGGCGGACTCTCAACCACTGCGCCACCAGGGAAGCCCGCAAAACAGTTTTATAATGTCAGAAAACTGGAGAACCACATCCTGATGTATGTAAAATACATGTGTGCTCATTTTATTAATGAGATTGTCAGTAAATTTTGTTTTAGATCTTGGAAACATTCATTCATTCATTTATTCTTTCATTCACTCATTTTCATTTAAAAATATTTTTTGGCTCCTGTTAGTCCAAGCTACTAGATGCTGGGTGTCAGCAGGGGATAAGACAAATTAGCTGAGACAAACATAGAGCAGTTTTACAGGCAATTAAATAATGCTGTAAGTATCACCTTATGGTGAAGGCCAGGGTGCTATTAGAGCACGTAGAAGGGGCATCTAACAGTTTTGGGGATGGGTGGGAGTATGGGGAGGTTTTTTTGGAGGAAGAGACTTAGGAAATAACATACAAATGCCACGAGTGTCATACTAATAACATTTAAAACATATTCTCTATTTTAGTGCTGCGATAGCATTTTCCACACTTAAACTTCTCCAGGATTCAAAACTTTTTAAAAAGAAGGTAGTAGAAGATGACACAGAGAATTCCATCTCTCCAGGAGATTATGTATGTATGAATTTAACGTTTATCCTGATAACACTTTTTACGGAATAATTATTGGCATGCTAGGAAATTGTATAACTATTTGAATGAAACAAAGGGGTAAAGAAGAAAAAAACATTGAATTTAGAGTAAAAAGATCTGTGTTTAAGCCCCGTTGATGCTATTTATTAGCTGGTATACTTTGGGCAAATTCCTTAAAATTTTTTTAAATTATGTAATCTCATTTGGGAATTGATGGGACTGGATGTAATAGTGACTGAAGTCCCACCAGATGTATCATTCTTGTATTCTAGATCTGATGTCACTGGTAAATAAAGTTGTTTCGCATGACTTGCTCTTCATTTCACTTTTGATTTTATTTCTTCTTTAGCATTACCAGTGTGACACCTACGCTATTTCCTATCTTGTGCTATTTCCCACCTGTGCTGTTTCCTACCTTGTGCTAATAGTACCTTGTGCTATTTCCTTCTCATAGTTAAATTCTTCTGCGTTTAAGCCCTCAAGTCTGTTTGACAACTGGTGTCACATGTTCTTTGAAATTTCACTGGATTTTGATTAGACCAAGTAATTTAATAACAACAGGGTTGTTTAGGATTAAAATATAAAGATTCAGCACATAGAATCCTTGCTCATTTTAAAATAAATAAAATAAAGCTTAAGCTTTACTAATAAAATTGCTACTATCTAATGTCACTACAAAAAAGCAAAACTGGGGCTTCGCTGGTGGCGCAGTGGTCGAGGGTCTGCCTGCCGATGCAGGGGACGCAGGTTCGTGCCCCGGTCCGGGAGGATCCCACATGCCGCGGAGCGGCTGGGCCCGTGAGCCATGGCCCCTGCCTGGGCTTGTGCATCCGGAGCCTGTGCTCTGCGGCGGGAGAGGCCACAGCAGTGAGAGGCCCACGTACCGCAGGAAAAAAAAAAAAAAAAGCAAAACTAATTGACTCATTTCTTACCACAGTAAAAGCAGTATAAAGGCTAAAAAGGATTCTGATTCTGAAAATTTACTTAGAGCAATGCTTGTTACTTGGGGGGGGGGGTGTATTTTGCTTCCCAGGGGACATTTGCAGTGCCTGGAGACATTTTGGTTGTTATAACTAGAGGGAGTGCTAGTGGCATCTACTGAGTAGAGGCCAGGGATGTTGCTAAACATCCTATAACACACAGGACATTTCCCTCACAACAATAATCTGGCCCAGAATGTCAGTCATGCGGAGGTCGAGAAACCCTGATTTAGATTAAGCATGACTTGGCTTTTCAGTAATAAAAGCAATGTAGGCAGAGATTAAGGTATGTTGATGGGTATTTCTTCTGTATTTCTAATCTAAACACTAGACTCCTCAAGTACGTGGTGTACCCATTCTAATCACCAGCCTGTCTCGGGGTCTCTGTTCACTTCTTACTCTGGTTCAGAAACAGCTCCCCCTCCCCCTCTGCTCCTCACCTGTCTGTCACGTTCCAGCCCCTGTCAAGTCCAGGTTACAGCTCCTTGATAGCAGGTATTGCTGACTGGTTGGAGATGATGAGCTGTCAGAGATGTGTAGCAGGAAATTCCTAGAACAAATGGGTGTTGTTCTAGATGAAGTGTCTAAGATTGATTGCTCCCTGGAAAAGTTCCTTTGTCACCTCCCTCCCAGTAGCTCTGAACATTGGCCACTCCCTTTATAAAGTGTAATAATGAGGGTAGTAAATCATAAAATATATATGTTTGGGATGTGAGCAGCACATAGCAGTGTAATGTAGTAGATTAAGACTGTGGGCTCTAAATTCAGAAAGATGCAAGCTTGAATCCCAGCCTCCGCCAAAATATGATGACATTTAAGCAAATAGTTAGCCTTCCTAGGCTTCGCTTCTCTCATCTGAAAAATAGAGATAATAATAACCCCTCTTGGGCTTGTCAGGAGGATTAAGTGAACTAATGTGTATGAAGCATGTATCACAGTGCCTGGCCCATAATAAGCACTCAGTAAACATTAGCCAGTATTACTGATTATTTTTCAGCCTTTAAAATGATGGTCACAAAATTTTTGAAGGTATGGAAACTGCTGATAATAACACAATTTGCAATGAAAAATTCAGACTGCAAAGCTAGTTTTCAACAGTGAGTATACAGAGAGAAAGAAATGCTGCAAAGCACTTATATGAGGATCAGTGTTAATAGAGGAGCATGGGATTATGGGTGATTTTTGTTTCTTGTGTATTTTTTATGTTTTATAGAATGTTCAAGAATAATTTCTAAAATTAAAATTTAATACTGTTAAATTATATCGCTGCTTCCCTTAACTTATGTTACATTTAGCATTAGGCTAGAACTTGGACATTTTTAAATGGAAAGATAACTATCATTTTAATATTGTTTAGGCCACTGAAAGTACAGATGATAATGAGTTTTTAGATCCCATTTCCCTAAATTCTCGAGAATATTTCAACATTCATCTGTGGTTGAGGTGCCGCTTAGCATTGGTGACTGCGTTTGTTGCCCAGATTCGTGGCATTGGAATCGTGAAAGGTACAAATGTCCTATTTCCATCTCCTTAATCAAACTTTTCATAAAATTTAATTTTATTTAGGTAACAGAGGTTTTCTTGGGATGTATTTTATCATACCATTAACATTTTATAACTTCTTAGCTTTATCTGTTTCCAGAATAAAAAATTCAAGTTATTAAATGAGAATAATCATTTTCAGCAGTCCCTTGTATCACTGCAAATGGCATATATATTACTGTATGCAAAGCAGGCAAGGAGATTTCAGAATGCTAATGCACACGCCTTCCTGTCGTCTAGGAAGGCAGCATAGTTCAGGGGTCCAGAGTGCAGATTCTGGAGCCACCCCCCACTTGAGTTCAAATACTCTATCCACCACTTCCTTGCTGTGTAATCTTGGTCAAATTTCTTAACCCCCCTAGGCCTTAGTTTCCTCCTCTGGAAAATGGAAATGTGGTACCTACTTCATAGGATTATTTCCAGAATTAAATGGGTTAAATTTCTAAAGTTCTTAGATTATCGCCTGGCACATATAAATATGAGTTCTTGCAGTGATTAATAGTTATCTATATGTAAACCTATCTATTCACCCATCTCTACCCATCTCCCAAATTAAATTATTTCATGGAATATCATTATTACTTTTGCAGCATTTGAATACCCTAAAGTACTTCTCGTAAATTACAGCACATTTATTTTCAATGTTTCATGCAGTCTTGTTTTCCGTCTCTACATCTTCCTCTTCTTCTGTATTATACAATATTCCTGTGATAAACACCGAGAATATCCTGCACATATAATTTCTTACTTTCTCAGTGCATTTTAAGTACCTGCATTTGTTTATTTTAGAAAACGATATAACAGATTGTGTGAGCCTCATCAATGAAGTGTGTGTGGAAGCAAAAAGTGCAGGCGACAGGGAGCTACAGGCTGAATTCTTGATGCAAGCTGTAATCATTGGCCTAAAAGAAAAGCACTTAAAAGCAGACATCATAAAAAACCTTCAGGTAAGAAGGAAACCTAATTCACATTGATATTTACCAGAGGATTCCAGTTAGAATAAAAGGAGAGAATTTAAATTTCCATTAGGTACTGAATGCATAACAGTCAATACATCTGGCCCCTGTTTCAGTGAATTGTGAATGGTACTATCAAACGGAATAATTTTATTTTAATAGGATGTAATACAGTTGCTTGAAGGACGTGAGTTTATTTCTCCTCGATCTCATTTAACACTGGTGAGAAGCATGCTTTTACTGGATGACTTAACAAAAGCCGAGAAATTCAAGGAAACTCCCTCTTCGAAAGCAGAAAAATTCTATTTGTTGACTCAGTCTCACAACATTCTTATTGAACAGGTGAGAGTGCTTTTGTGTCCACAAGACTTAGAAACTTACTTTTCTGTCTTTTCTTACAGCGTACCACATGAGCTAATTACTCATTCCAGTGCTTCTTTTACAGATGCTAACTTTTGGAGAAACAATTGAATTTCCTATATCAAACACTGACTATGCAAGTCCATTACTGCCTTTGAAAAATATCTATCTTCCTCATGTCATGTTATTGGCCAAAACAAAAATGAGAATTGGTAAGAACACTTAAACATATATTACATTCAAGTCACTGATGAAAAAGTTTAAGTCATTTTCAGCGAGGCTGTCACGTGAGTGCATTCATCTGGGGCAGTATTTATGAATAGCCAGGTTCCATTTATTTAACAAATAGCTTTTGATCACTTACCATGTGCCAGCCTCCCTGTGAGGTCCTGGGAAGCTATTGGAGATTAAAACAGATGTGGTGGGCTTCCCTGGTGGCGCAGTGGTTGAGAGTCCACCTGCCGATGCAGGGCACACGGGTTCGTGCCCCGGTCCGGGAAGATCCCACATGCCGTGGAGCGGCAGGGCCTGTGAGCCATGGCCGCTGAGCCTGCGCATCCAGAGCCTGTGCTCCGCAATGGGAGAGGCCACAACAGCGAGAGGCCCGCATACCACAAAAAAAAAAAAAAAAAAAAAAAACAACAAAAAAAAACCCAGATGTGGTTCCTTCTCTTAGCCTGGGAGACAGAAATACACAACTAAACAAATCATATATAGGAATGCATATTCTATCATTTATCATATTATAAATGTACAAAATATTTAATATTCAATATTTATACATTGTTATAATATTTACAACAATAAACATTTAATTTTTAATTTATTATTATAATATTTATAAAATTTAATCCAGTAAATATTGTATAAAATAAGATGTGTATTTGATAACAACTAGACAGGAAATCAGCAAGGATATAGAAAGCTTATGTCTGATGATGAATTATGTATATGTATGCAAGTATAAATTGTACTTAGTGTTGTAAATTATGTGGATAAGATCTGCTGATAAAGAACAGCAAAGGGAGGGATGCCTGTTTAAGTAGAATAATTGGGGAAGGCCTCTCTGGGGAAGTAGTATTTAACCCTGGACGTATGTTAAGCATATGCTTAGTGAAGTCATGCACAGTAGAGGCAGAGACAGCAGTGAGTTGTAGGCTCTGAGGTCAGGACAAGCTTGACATGTTCCAGAACTGCCAGGAGACCAGTATAGACAGAGCAGAGAGGGCTAGGGACAGCCTAATGGGAGAGGGTGAGCAGGGGACAGTTTATGTTTCCAAAGATTACCCTGGCTGCCGGCTGAAGAACAGAGTGGAGGATAGACGGGAGCCAGCCAAGAGGGGATCTGATTGGAGCAGGTAGACCAGTAAGCCAGAGGCTTACAGCTCCTTGGAAACCAAGGAGGAGGAGCCAGCCAGTGTTGCTGCCCTTTTCAGGAGCTCACAGACATTGCTTCAAGCTCTCTCTAGGACACTGTCTCTCATCTTTGGCCCAAAGCTGCCTACCTCTAACTCCAAGGCTCTTGTCTATCACAGAGGATAGAAAATCTTGTAACAGCTCTCTCTCTGTTCTAACCTATATTCATCATGCCTTTTTAAAAAAAAGTATTTCTGATGCTTTGACATCAGGAGTCTTGCTGACCAGGGAGGGACTTCCCCTCCCAGAGTTAGCCAATTCCTAGAGGTTAGCAAACCACACTCCTGTGAGGATGTCTTTCATATGCAAACTCGCCATTCCAGAGCTTACCCCCTGAACTTTTATTGAGCTCTTTTATTGTTCTTTTCTGGGCTCTTACCCTCAGGGCCACTATTTTTCTGCCCCAGTCACCCCAGGGACAGGTATAGACTACTAGCAGAGCCCACTGAAATTATACAGACTAGCCAATCCTAAACCTTAGTCTGCTTACCCTACCCACCCACTCTTTCCCACAAAAAACACAATAAAGGCTCGTGCCCACATTTTCTCCTTTCTCCTTCTACCTCCTGACTGACCCTGGTGCTTCCTTGTGTGGCCCTGTGTGGCGTGGTGTGCCCTCCCTCCTCTTGAGAACTGTGAGCAAATCGATGGTGGTCATCTCCTGACCTGTTGACCTTGTCACACCTGAATAATAACAAAACCCACATTTTGAAACATTACCCCTCACCTCCTGGGACCCATTTGCCTCCTGTACCAGCAGCTGCTCAGCTCAGGAGAGGCAGGTGATTGGCCTAGAGTGGGGAAGGGAGGGCAACAGAAGTGTGCTCAAACCATCACCTGCCCACAATTTTTTCCCTTGTTCCCCTTCTGCTCCTCCCCCTCATGACTAGCATTGATCATTATTATTATATGATTTTCATCATCATCATCATCACCATCATCAGATACGAACTTTATTACCATAGGTAAAGCAGTTCACCCCTATATTGTTGAGTTTCCTCATTTATGAAATTAGGCTGGCATAGCTGACCTCTGGAATTCCTTCCAGCTCGCTGATCCCATGAGAGCTATTTTTCCGTATCTTTGGTCCACAATTTGTTATATTACCAGTATGTTTGATTTCTACAAGAACTTAAAGTACAGATTGTGTTCAATTGTACAGATTGTGTTAAACGTATCCTCTGCTTTCCTGCCTTACTAATCTTGAAGATGTGTCACCACTCAGTGGCAATACTGTTGCTGTGTTTTAGACTCAACTTGAAGCAGAACAGCTTGCTTTCTGTTATATTATATTAAATACCAACTTAAAGAATAAAAACCGAAAGCAACTTTTCTGTCAAAACAACGTCAGTTTCACAACTTCTTTTTCACAGAGTTGATGTTTATTGCAAAAAGGAGCACTTCAATATTATGAAGCATAAAATCATCTGATTTGATGTTTTCTCGACAGTTTTCCTTTAGAGTGATAGTATAGATTTCATTGCAAGAATAGAGCCACTTAAAAAAATTCTTTTTTTTCGTGAAAGCCTCTTACAGAAAAAGACATTTCGAGATTATTTTTAAAAAACAAACAAAAAATAAGCATCATGGTTATTTAAGATTATTTTTTTCCATTAATGACTGAACCTAGAGCTTCCTTATTAGCTGAAAAAGTAGATTACTGATTGTATAATAGGAGTGAAGAAAGGTTCAAGAATAGTGCTGGGGAGTGGGAATATAACAGGGAGTCATCATCTTTGCCTTCGAAGAGCCTATTATCTAGTTAGGAGAGAGAGAAAAGTCAATAATTTCTGTAACAATTCTTTTTCTAATTTTAACAAAAATCTAGAAGATGATTCAAGTACTATTATTATACATTAGTACTATATTATATAGCACTGTCTTGCATGTAGTCCATATATAGTACATATTGTACATGTATATAAGTGCCTCAATGGCATGAAAAGACTTGATATTTTTGTCTTGTATTAATAAACAGCTGTAGTATAATTTGAAACAGTAAGCAAGACATATAAGAATGGGAGATGGGCTTCCCTGGTGGCGCAGTGGTTAAGAATCCGCCTGCCAATGCAGGGGACACGGGTTCGAGCCCTGGTCTAGGAAGATCCCACATGCCGTGGAACAACTAAGCTGGTGCGCCACAACTACTGAGCCTGCGCTCTAGAGCCTGCGAGCCACAAGTACTGAGGCCTGAACGTCTAGAGCCCATGCTCCGCAACAAGAGAAGCCACTGTGATGAGAAGCCCATACACCACAACGAAGGGTAGCCCCCACTCGCCGCAACTAGAGGAAGCCGGCGCACAGCAACGAAGACCCAACACAGCCAAAAATAAATAAATTAATTAATTTAAAAAATGAAACATGACCCCAGAAAAGAGAAAAAAAAAAAAAAAAAAAAGAATGGGAGATGTATTGAGATGTGAGACTGTATGGGACAAATGGTATTAGCATATCCTTCTGGCCTAAGATCTAATTGCAGTTGGTAATTGTTGGGGTTTAAGAGCATGGACTCTGGAGAAAGAATTCTGGTCCAGTTCCCTTGAGGAAATCATTTAACTTCTCTGCGTGTCAGTTTCCTTTCTAGTAAAATGTAAATAAGAAAGGTACCAGTCGCCCTGAGGTGAATTGAGTGGAATATGTAACATGTTTAGAAGGGCAGCTAGTTAGTTCTAAGAGCTTTGTAGGTGTCAGCTATTCTCACTGTTCCATGCCTGGCCTCCTTACTCTCCTAGGAAGCCCGGGGAAGAAAGGCTTCAATTTCTTCATCTCCATTTTCTCAGTAAAGTGCTACCATCCTGCCTTGTCCAGAGGAAGGACTCTGTAACTTCTCTCTGGATAAAGGACCGGGGATGGGGGAGAGAAAGATACTTTTTCTACTGTCTTCCCACTAATATAGCACATTCCTGAACTAAATATTTACAAAACGTCCTAGGTTTCCTGAAAACTCTTTATAGGGCATGGCATCTTGGATTTAAAATTTTCAGGACTTGAAGGAATCTCAGATATTTTCTAGTTCTGCTGCCTCAAGGCTCAGAGGCATGTAGGGACTTGTTCAAAGCCTCAGATGACACGGTAGCACCAATGAGTGGCTTGTACCCAGCATTTCAGCTACAACTCAGCAGCTGTATCCTTCTGCAATCCTACACTGCCTTTCTGTTCATACTGCTCTACCGTGCCTGTTAACCTATTCTGTTAATGCAGTTCCCCCCCAGTTGCCTTTTACTCTTTATCTCAGCGTTTTTCTTCTTTATTAAACTTACCAAAAGATAAAGTGATCATCAGCTGCTGGCCTTGACAGCTGTATTTTCTGAGTAGACATGCCTGACCTTTCCCAGGTCTGGCCAGGGCTTCTGTAACCTGCTACCACGGTGTCCAGTGCTTTCACTGTCACACAGTCAACCACACCATGTTTTGATTGCCTGTCTGGCCGTTCTCATTCCTTGTTGGACACTAAGCTCCACGGTCTCTCTCTTAAGGGGTTACTGCAGTGTCATGGTTTAGGGTATGGGCCCTGGAGCTGGACTGCCTAGGTTTAGATCACAGCCCTGCTACTTACTAGTCACGTGACTTTGGGCAAGTTACTTAAACTTCACCGTGCCACTGCTTTTTCCTCTGTAACATGAGCATAATAATGGTATCTACTCAGAGTTGGGAGGACTGCATGAGATAATGCTTAAGTACTTGGGATGGTATCTGGCATGTAGGAAGTACTTAATGAAACTTAGCTCTTATTTTTCAATTTTCTCGTTTTTTATCCGGTGCCTAAGCACTCAGAAAATATTTGTCAAATAAATGTCTGTCTGTCTTTGAGGTGATTAGAAATTAAATCTAATGCCTCTTCAACAATGCAACAATCCTTCATTATGTTAAGTAGTGATGGGACCGCATAAGAAGTATAACATGTGGCCTTTGTCCATAATGGGTTTGCCAACTAGTTGGGATGACAAAATATGCAATGCGAGCAACCGCTATAGAGCTGAATAGAAATTACCGCCTATTAATATATGCAAATTTTATTGGTAACAACATAAAACTTCCAGTTGTTTCCCTACTAACAACCTCATCTTAGGAACACAAAAGTTGTTATGTAGAGCATTATGAAATTTTAGAACTGAAAGAGGCTTGAGAGGCTTGAAATTTTAGAACTGAAAGAGGCTTCATTTTATTTTTATTTATCTTTAAAAAATTTTTATTGGAGTATAGTTGATTTACAATGTTGTGTTAGTTTCAGGTGTACTATCCTTCATTTTAAAAATGAGAAAATGTTGAAATTTATCAAAGACAGAGTTTCAAAGGTCTATTGTTTATAGTTCATTGATATATTTGGGTATTGTGTTTCTTTAAAGCATTTCTTCAATGCTAAGAACTAAAGACCCCCAGAGTTCTTCTTTTTTTTTTTGACCATGCCTCAGGGCTTGTGGGATCTCAGTTCCCTGACCGGGATTGAACCCTGGCCATTGCAGTGAAAGCCCAGAATCCTAACCACTAGGTCACCAGGGAACGCCCTCCCAGAGTTCTTCAGTTGTACCTACTGTGAGAGAAGTCTGGTACCTGGGAGGTTTGTTATGAATACTGTATATCTATTGTTCCCTCTTCATACAACTGTCTTTCTTTTAGGACATACAGTGGCCAAGCAAGTATATTATACCAGTAAAAAGAAGGATCCCTCAAAGTGGTTACCTGCCCTTCATCTTTTTGAAATAGCTTTGAAGCTCGCCAAGATATCAGGAACAGAAGAACAAGAGGTGGAAGCTGAAATCTTTTTTCAGAAAGGTAAGATGTATTTAGGGTCAGAACTATGATAAAGTTTGAGGATTATTTTTTTCCCATGAACAAAAGGCTTCTTAAAACTCTGGTCACTGATTATACAAAATACTGATTTTACAAAGGGCTTGGTGATGACAAACACCTTGGTATCTCTGCCAAACTCAGTTTTGGATAAAGAGAACACTGCGTATTTTAAGTTTATATCTAGAAAGGAAAAAAGTACTCCATTTTCGTTTCTTTTATAATTACAATTGACCTTCCTTACACAGAGTTTCATGTTTGACTCAAAAATCTCAGCATCAGCCAGTTAGCTATGAATAATGTTTCTTAAAGAATGCTTGGAAGATATTTTTTTATTTCATTACTTAGCTAAGCATTTTAGCTAATTTCTATAAAAGATACATACCCATTTAAATTAAATAGCTATGGCAATCTATATTTATAACTTATATACAACACACATTTGCATAATACATTCATATAATTTTATTTTAGCCATGAGAAAAATGATGATGACAATTGGTATCACTTATTGAGCATCTACTAGATACTAAGCACTGTAGTTGGTGTTTTACATCTCATATTGCCAGTTCTTACAACAGCACTACAAGGTAGGCATGACCAATCCCAGTTGGCAGATGAGGTGTAGTCTGGGTAAATAACTATCTGTAAGTCCAGACGTGAACTTAACACCAGGTGGCTCTGTGCCCTGTGCATATGCTGCATGGAAACTGTGAATCCTTTTTATAGTGATTGTAAGATTTGCCTTTCCTGCCCTTCTTGCTACAGAAGTACCATTCCAGCACCTGCATTTGAAGGCTGTGGCTCACCATGAGGGGTGGGAGCTGTGTGCAAACGAGAGTGTTTGCATCATCCGTGCTGGTTTTCAAGCATTTGCTGACTTTCTAGGGTTTGTTCTTAGCAAAGGTATTTTCTACGATACCTGCAATGATAGAAGAAAGAAGAAAATGGATTTAGATAAAGGGAATGTGCTACAGGAGGAAGTGGGAGCACAAAGTAAGGAAATGGAGAGGAAAGTAAGATGATAAGAACAGTTGTGTCTGGAAAGTGAAAGGAGGCAGGGGGAGCCTTCCTGGGGAAGGAAGCAACAACTCCTTCCCCATTGGCTTACCTTCTAGCAAGAAACAGGAGATGGACAGACAAAAAGGACAGCACATTCAGTTTTCCAAATTTCCTGCATAAAATATTCTGAAGTTCTAAATGATAGAAAAAGGAAAAACCATCTTTGTATATCCTTTTCTTCTTTCAGGCAAAATAGAATGTCAAATATTGGTGGAAGAGAAATCTCCAACTTTGCAACTTGAGAGTCTATTTGAAGCTATACAGCTAAGCTTGAGACATGATCAAAACTCAAGGTAAAAAAAAAAAAAAAAAAAAAAGACCTTTCCATTATCATGACAATGTGCGTTTGGGTTTGAGACTCGTGTTCTGGTAGTACATTGACTATTTAAGGCTGGGGCGACTGGGGCACCCTTTTCCCGCGGCAGGGCTATTTCACTGGGGTCCATTGTGCAACAGGTTCACTGACTTCCTTTTCAAGCTTGATGCTCTTGGCTCTGCTCCAAGGCCTCATTTACAGTGATGGTTGATGATGGCGGTTAGCATGGTGATGTACTGGACTGTAAATCGCTTCTAGTCTGTACACAGATTGATCTCCTGTCAGTCCCAGGTTACAGGAGCCTCCACTAGATGTGAAATTGTATCTAGAAGGGATTTATGTGAATATTCACTCTGGTTCAGCAGTACCAAGGCTGGCCAGCTCAATTCTGTATAAAAGTCACCTTAAGATGGAGAATAAGCCAGCATTATTACAACTGCGCTGATTTAAATGGTCCCACCTGACAGGTTTGATAGTGAATACACAGACCTAACCCATACCGAATCACAGCTTTCAGCATAACTCTATGTGTCTCTTTCGAACTTATTATAATTAGTGTAGGAGAGTAGAGAGAGAGGTCTGGTTTTCCAGGCAGGTTCCTCCAGTCTTGACTGTCACTTCTTTAGTGCCTTGTGTGCTGGAATATTCCAGAATGGTCTTGATGCTCAGCTGCATTGTGGCCATAGCATGGAGTATTTCCAGCACAGGACAAGGTAGAATGCTCAGCTCTCTTCAAGAGCTTTCAATTTCAGTAGGAAGAAAGATGCCCGTGTCTAAGCCACAAGTGCTCTGAAAAGAGGATGAGTTTGGAACAGATGCTGGTTTTGCCTATTTTTGCCTTTTATTCTCTCAGAAATTGTTGACACAAGATGCAAAATGATTATGAATGGTGAGCTATCTAATAAGTACAATGCTGTATCATTTTAGGTTGATAAGAGACTCCTACCTCGAAATAGCCCTATTATTTTTGCACATGAGGAAGCCAAAGAGCAAACTTTCAGCATCACCATCAACACTTACTAAGGTAACAAACAATTTTATTAGAAATTTAAAGTATGTTGCCTTTGAACTTGCTTACTTTGCTAGCACTGTGCTGTGGAAATAAAGAAACTTTTTCTTTGTGACTTGAAGAAATTAATTCATTACTTAATGCTCACACTCATATTTAGATACCTCCTTCGATATTTTTACAGAAGACTCTGGAAACAGATTTCACGTGGACATTTTTGCCTGTTAAAATGTTATCCATGAAATGTAGGTGTATATAAATAAGTCATTAGTATTGATCAGGAGACTGCAGGAAATGACATATTGGTTAAGCAGATGGACATGTATGGTTTTCACCACTGATATGGCTTGCAAACAGATCACCTTTTGAAAAGAGTCATTCATTCATTCATCCCATATCTATTGAGCACGTACTATGACCCAGGCCGTACTCTGGAAGGTGATAAAGCAAGGTTCAAGACAAACTCAGTGCTTGCTTCCATGCACTTACTCTTCAGTGGAGGGAGACAGATAATAAACGTGGAAAGGAAGAAAGCAAGAGGAAGAAAGGTGGGAAGTGAAGGAAGGCTGGGGGGTGCTTTAGGTGGTGAAATTTAGGATTAGGAAATAACTCTGGTTGGTGGGATTGTGAATGACTGTGGTGGAAAGAGCTGGACAGTGGGATTTGATGGATTGGGAGGGAGCGTGCAAAGAGTGGCAGAGGCATGTACTCCCTCAAGCAGCACTTCCAAATAAGGGGCAGAAACATCTCCAGGGATCCTGTGATCCTGATGAGGTCTGAGATTTGGCCCGTCTAAGGAGCTCCTGGGTAATGCCCGTGCTGCTGGTCTGTGGGCCACACTTGAGTACCAAGGATCCAGACAGAGTGAGATACTCTGGGCAGGAGGTTGGGTGGTTTGGAGGTGGATGAACCCAGTAACTTTGTTTTTATTTTTTATTAAAAAATGTCTAGTTTTTTATTCTTTAAGTTTCAGTAGGCATTATATATTTCATTCTTATTAAATAATCCTCTGACCCACCAAAAAATCTTCCCAGAAAATTTTGACGTCAAATCTGTAATTTTTGAGGCAGCATAAACATGACTTAAAACCTTTAGGCAAATAAGCTTTCAGTCAGCTGAACTACTCATATGGTTGCTGCCTTAGGTGGATAGCAGCTATTTTTTTTTTTTCATCAAAATGATTACATAGAAAACTTACTTTTGTGGTGTGATAAACATCTTTATGTCCAATAAGAGAAAACAAAAATATTTTTTTCCATAGCAATTTGCAATGCAAATTAATAAGATTCTAGGATAGAAGTATATCACCTTTGGGGCCTTCTCTAGGGAGGTGGTTATAATTAATTAAGAGATTGAACAAATAAGATTTGAGTGAAAAGAATAGTATAATTCTATACAATATGATCATTATTTTCTGTGTATCTTTTTTTTTTAATTAATTAATTTCTGGCTGCACTGGCAGGTCTTTGTTGCTGCGTGCGGGCTTTCTCTAGTTGCGATGAGCGGGGGCCACTCCTCCTTGTGGTGTGCAGTCTTCTCATTGCAGTGGCTTCTCTTGTTGCGGAGCATGGGCTGTAGGTGTGTGGGCTTCAGTAGTTGTGGCTCACGGCTCTAGAGTGCAGGCTTAGTAGTTGTGGCACACGGGCTTAGTTGTTCCGCGACATGTGGGATCTTCCCGGACCAGGGATTGAACCTGTGTCCTCTGCATTGGCAGGCAGATTCTTAACCACTGCACCATCAGGGGAGCCCATACCACATTTTCTTGATCCATTCAACAGGTGATGGACATACGAATTGTTTCTACTTTTTGGCTATTATGATCAATGCTGCTTTGAATATTCATATACAAATTTTTTATGTGGACATATGTTTTCAATTCCTTCGGTGTATACCTGAGAATGGAATTGCTAGGTCAAATGTCAACTCTCTGTTTAGACTGTTGATGATCTGTTAGATTGTTTTCCAAAGTGGCTGTACCATTGTGTATTCCTACCAGCAGTGTATGAGGGTTCCAACTTCTCCACATACCTGATAACAATTGTTATTATTTATCTTTTTGATTATAGCCATCCTAGTGGGTATGAAGTAATATTTCATTGTGATTTTGATTTCCCTGATGGTTAATGATACTGAAATCTTTTCATGTGTTTATTAGCCATTTTGTATATCTTCTTTGGGAAAATGTCTATTCAGATCCTTGGCCCATAGCCTAAATCGGGTTATCTTTTTTTATCACTGAGTTGTAAGAATTTTTAAATATATATTCTAGATATATGTCCCTTATCAGATACATAATTTGCAAATATTTTTCCCAGTTGTGGCTTGTCTTTTCATACTGTTAATTGTGTCTTTGGAAACAAAAAAGCTTTTAGTTTTAATGAAGTCCAATTTATCATCTTTTTCTTTTATGTTTTGTGGTTTTGGTAGCTCTTTACCTAACCCCAGATGTTGAAGATTTTCTCATATGTTTTCTTCTAAAAGTTTTATAGCTTTAATGTTTAAGTCCATGGTCCATTTTGAATTAATCTTTTTAGTAAAGTGTGAGGTAAGGCTCTAAATTCATATTTTTGCACATAGATATCCATTTGTCTCAGCACCATTTGTTGAAAAAACTATCTTTCTTTACTGAATTGCCTTGGCTCCTTTGTCAAAAAGTTTATTGATCATAAATACAAATATTTATTCCTAGACTCCCAATTCTATTCCATTGATCCATAAATCTACCTTTATGTGAGTATCCATTGTCTTGGTTACTGTGTGGCTTGTAGTAAGTTTTTTGAAATTGGAAGGTACATGCCCTCCAGTTATTTTCTTCCCTTTCAAAATTGTTTTCACTTTGAGTCTTTTGCATTTTCATATACACTTTAGAATCTGCTTGTCAGTTTCTGCCAAAAAACTAACAGAATTTTGGTAGCCATTGTGTTGGATCTATAGATCAATTTGTGGACAGTTGGCATGTTAACAATGTCAAATCCTCCAATTCATAAATATGAACTCTCTCTTCATTTATTTAGATAGTAATTTTTCTCAAAATGTTTTTTTACTTTTCAGTGTACAAATTTTGTACATTTTTGTTAAGCTTATTTCTATTGTGAACAGGTATTTTCTTAATTTCACTTTCAGATTGTTCATTGCTGGTATACAGATATAGAGTTGATTTATGAGTATTGAGTTTTGTGTCCTGTGATTTTGCTAATAAACACATTTATTAATTCTAGAGGGGTGTGTGTGTATATCTTGGAAGTTTTTACATAGAGCATCATGTCTCCTGCAAACAAAAACAATTTAACTTCTTCACTTCCTATCTAGATGCATTTTTTTTCTTTTTCTTACCTGTTTGCGTAAGCTAGTATCTCCTACTCAATGTTGAACACCTCTCAATCCCTCCTCAATAAAGCCTTCCTCTCAATTCAGAATGAGCTCTCGTTTTTGAATGTGTGTGTCACTAATTGTTCTTACAATATAGTTATTTAATGTTATTCTATATTCTTCACTCAATGCCTGTTAACCTTGTTTCCAGAATTAAACAGGTGAATTGCCCAAGCTTATATAGTCAGTAAGCTGGCAATGGCTACACCAGAGCCTAAGTAGTTTTATTGCAGTTGGCGACTGGGGTCTCCATATTTGGGACAGGACTATATTGCTTAGATTTTAGATTCCCCATGGGAAGATCTCTCCAGGTATCATCTGTCTACCTCCAAGCTTAACACTTGATCTGGGCCAGGGCCACCTTTGTGCACTGTATTTCCTGCTCTGGCATTAGCTTTATTCATTGCATTTCTTTTTCCTTGGGAGGCTTATAGCCAGAAGTAAAAGAAAGATATTTTTGTTATTGCTTGTTTTATTCTGGAGTTTTGTTGAAGATTTTAAAAATCGGCCAAAATATGACCATCAAAAATTAGAACAAGCAATCTAATTGAATAGTTTTTACAGATCAGTTAAATCTTTAAAATTGACTATTAATACTTAAAAAATGTAAAACAGGTACTATGTTGCTGGTGGAGTTTCTGTTTACTTCTATACTATTGACTTTTTTATATTTAAAAGCTGAACACACACACACACCGTCCCATGTTAAACGTATCTCCGTTCACTGTCACTTTTTGCTGTTCTGTGGAACGTTATGATTACAGTCATCCCTTTAATAGTTTTGTAGTTAGAAAACTGATAGCAAATGCCTACCAAAAACCTTTAAGTAATATTCTTGTTTCTGACGTCTTTACACACAAGATATATTCAATTTCTAGATCCTCTATTAAGATGGTAAATAACATTTACTTAAAATGCAGTTTGTGTTTATTTTATTTTTATTCAAATAATGTAAGCTCATCTAGAAAATCACAAAAAAGATAAAAATAATTAAATGACCCTTAAAACCTGGGGTAACCACTGTTGACAGTTTTCTCTGCTTGTGTATACAGGGAACATATGTGTGTGCCTAGCTTTTAGAAAACGGGATCATATTATGCCTATGCTGTTTTGTAACCTATACTTTTCTTTTGCTTAAGGTAGTTTGGATGCCTTTTCATGTCAATAGATGAATATACATTATTACACTTAATGGCCATGTAGTGTTCCACTAAAATCTCATCTTCAGAAGATGAGAAAATCTATCACGAAACTTTATGATATCTTTACCTATCTTTATCATAAAACATTTGCCATATTTTTTAGGCTCTTCCCGGAAGGCATAGTTCTATTAAAGAACCAACAGTAAATCAATCTGAAATGCACAGTTTATTTGCCTGGATTGCAATAAGAGCTGCTGCACAGGTTGGTGTGAGTTTTATTTAACTCTTCTTTTTATCGTCACATCTGTTAAGGCAAAACAATGTATTGATACAAGAGAAAGGAAAATATCACATTCTTTGGGATTTGCACCAATGATGTTTCTTTGGAAAGATTAGCAGTGCTCTTTATATGTGTAGTGTTTTTAATCGCTATTAGCCAGACTTGGTTTGATTCCACTTTTCTTTAATGAAAATAATGGGAGATAACACATGTGCACATATTTGACACACATTTTGGCAAGTATCTGTCATAGCTACAGGAGGTAGCCTATTCAAAATGACTTATTTATTGATTAAATTGTCAACAGTCATGATTTGTTTGACTATGGTATATACTACATGTTGGGGGATCACATATTGTTTTTCAGTTTGTCTTTATTTTTTCCCTAATGTGTACCAAATGTTATTTTATGAATTTGCTTTTTCACATTATTTACCTAATGGATAATCTATGAATCAGAAAGCTTGCATTTATGAACTCTAATTGTGCATTAATTTTAGGTCAGTGAGGCTGTGCTGGCAATCAACCTACTTATCGGAAAGACAAATGATAGAACTGATAAAGTTAGTCAACGGGCATTACCGAATATCCCAGAATTTGCCACCATGGATCTTTTGTCTTCATACACAGATTATTTGCTTGGTATGTTTGAATGTTAGGCATTTTATAAAATTGTAATACATGTCATGTGTAATCAAGTTTCAGAGGTTTAATTATAGAGATTTTAACTTAAAAAGGACAATAGTTTGGGGAACCTCTGGGAGAGGATGGGTTCTTAGGATCTAGCTGCTAAAATATAGGGGCCTCAGCTCACTGTACATACATACATGATACTCCATCTGCTGCTGCATTTCAGATGTAGGGCTCTGTGAAAAATACGGTATTTCCTGATGTCTGTTTATTTTCCAGTTCACACATTTCAAATGAGACCTTTTGGGATTATTTATTTGAGGGACCTTCTCTGATCCTCTAAAATGTGTACTCACTCTTACACTCTCATACGGCTCCCTGTCCTTTTTATTAGTTCTTATATATTTGTGTGTGTGTGTGTGTGTGTGCCTGTGTGCCTGTGCATGTTTGAACTGTTTCTCTTATTAAACTATTGTCAGCTTCCTGAGAGCAGGGACTTTAGCTATTTGATTTGCTGCTCTGTCTACAGGAAATCACACATTGCTTACACATAGCCGGCATTTGATATTAATATTTGTTAAATGAATGAATGAGAGGTTAGTGGAATTTAAACTTTACCTTACTGCTATGTTTTTTCTTACTTATGACGCCTTTGTTGGTTAGTAAACTATAATGTAAACCTCTAAGTCAGGTCAGCAGTAACATAGATATTGAACAATCACTTGTGCGTTTGCCCTTTCATTTATTCAAGAAGTATTTATTGAGTGCTTCTTGTGTGCTAAACACTTAGGTAGGTTCTAAGGAGCCTTACTTCCAGAAGGATATTTTAGGAATAACAGTATCTAATTTTGCTTGGTATTAGGTGAGCATTGAGCCAAAGGGAATGAAAGTGTTAACTTTAACCTGATGGGGGTGGGAACAGTCTTCCTAAAGCCTCTGAAATCACACCTATACGCAGTAGCTTACTCTGCTGGTTAAGGTTAAGTCAGCCTTAGCTGAAGAGTTCGTGTCTGAAATCATCTCCTTCATGACACTCTCCTGAAGAATAGGTGGCCCAGACTGTTTTCCAACCTGAAAATGGTTTGCCCTGAGGTTAAACCATCAGATGGATTTTTATGCCAAGGTATTGTTTCCTTATTTTTATTGCCTTCATGCCTAGTAGGATTTTGCTTCATCAGATTTCCGGACCGTGGCCTGGATCTCATACTGGGTGCATGGCCTTCCTTAGAGTCCCCATAGGTAGGTTCCCAGGGGACAAAGCAGGGCAGTCTGGCAGCAGGGGCTCGTCGCCGCTTCTTTCTCTTGACACTGCTCGTCAACTCAGTTCTCCCTGGTTCAGAATGCCAGGAAGGCAGTCCTCTTAGAAGCACATTATTGTTTTGCTACAAAGAGAATGCAATATTAATAATGAAGAGGGTTCAACTTATACCTTGATCCTGTCAAACCATTTAATTTTTCTCAACCTCATTTGTCCTAATCTGAAGGCTGTGTGAATTAGATTTATTTATGGATAAGACTAAAATCTGAAAACTTTAAGACTGTGATTCAACATGGCTGGACATGGCTTCCAGCATGGCTATTTCTTTTTCATAATGGCCCCGTATTACCTCTGAAACGTCTGTCTACTTTATCCTAGACATTTTCTTGTTTTACCAGTTTTTAGGCCAGGGATAACAAATAAGTTTCATCTAAAATGCTGTATTAATCAGTTACTGGCAAAATTATACTGTGTACCGAACGACCCTAAAACTCAGTGGCTAGAACAACATGACTTCATTCTCTTACTTGTCTCATGTGTTCTGCTTCAGGCTGCAGGCTGAGTTCAGGTGTACTCTGTGTACATTTGTTATGAGACCCAGGCTAAAGAGGCTGTGGCTACCTGGGGCCTGCTGTTCTCAGGATATAAACCAGAGCACAAGACCAATACCAAGCACAGAAGCACACGTGAGGCCTAAGAAAGACCTCATTAAATCCCATTAGGCATAGCAAGTCATATGGCCAAGTCCAATACCAGTGAGGCAGGGAATTAGACTCTGCCTGTAGAGGAAGGAAGAGGGGTGTGAATGTTTGTGGAGTGATAATCCAAACTATCACTTATGACACGTTCAATCTATGGCTGGTAGCCACCTGAGAAGAATTCTGAACTTCTGTATGGAAACACTGGAAAAGGTGCTGCAGTGATCAGTTAGTAATGTCACCCGTGGGCAATGGCAACCCCTAACCAGATGATCTTAGTTGATCCAGATGGGCAGGTAGTCTTCATCTCAGCTCTGCTTATTACTAGAAGTTATGCTTTACTTTTCTATTTTAGTGGTTTTCCTAGCATCTTCCAATTTTCAGTTTTCATTTTGTACCATTAGCACTCCTTTACTGTTGTACCAAGATAGTAATTTGAAATGAACAAATTTTAAAGTCCAATTCATTTTGTATTTTGCCTTAAGAATAGTAATTTTGCCCTCCAGTATTTTCCTAGCCGACTGATCATTAATTCATGTTATGATTTCCCTCACTTCAGTATTTGGGTTGGAAGGAAATATTGAATCCCCAACTGATTGCTGCAAATACCCAGATGGCAGTGAGGTTCATATTGTAATGAATCGCTAAAGGGCAACAAAAACAAATTAAAATTGTTTGATTTTCCTTGCATTAGCATATATTAGCATGCAGGAGAAAACCCCCTCAGTGATTTACCTTCACTAGCATTGACCTGTACACGATGTGGTAAGTGATATTCATTGTTTTTGTGTGCAGAGCCCTGTACCAGATATTTCTGTCCAGAGGGAGGGAGGAGTCACAGAACACACCAAGGAGTGGGTCTTGCCTTCCACGAGCTTCCAGTTTTTGGCCATCAGAACAGGCATCCACTTTGAAATTATATAAATGCAGCTTTTAAGAGGACCATATTAATTAGTGGAGGCAGATTAATGTATTTTAATCTAAAGCTGGACACAGGTGGGGTGGGCATATGAGTTTATGAGGAACTTTTTTTTCCGGAAGAAGTACATGTGGGGCAGATACAAATGAATTGGAGTCATGGATACCAGATAGGAGGGGGAGCTCATTTTCTCAGCAGAGCAGTTGACAATCAGAGAAGCATGGTGACAAAATAGACCAGTTACGTGTGGAGGATGGAATATAGATCATCTTGCCAGAACCAGAGAGCAATTGTATGATGTCTATAGAACAATAAGAGAATTGAGTGTTGTAGCTGGTCCAATTTATTGAGGTTTCTTTTACATTGTCTTGTAGGAATAGAGACCCTGAAATGATGCTGCTGGTGATGTGGGACCATATTTAGATTGAATGCAAAAAACCACTTACTCCATGTCTACTTTGGGCCCAGTTATATTCAAATATACACCATCTTTTTGTCTTGATTCTCTTGTGGGCTTAATAAAAAATTCAGCTAGGATTAAAAATTATTAAATTCTATAATACACTTTGAATTAAAAGCAACATTTAGGATTAGTGGTTCCGGATGCAGCCTCTCACAACTAAATACACTTGATATATGGAAAAATATAAATACGTGTCATGCCAAAAATCAATGTTGATGAACGTACTGTCAGAACATAGAGATCTGTGGAGCAGAACTGAGAATCAACTGACCGAGAATCAACGAGTACATGCTTTGCCTCTTGAAACAGAGAAAACCGTCCATCCTGAAAAAAATATGATTTGTCTTTCCCATACTGCCTTGCCCCTGGCTCAGAGACATGGGTCAATGCCAACTAAAAACTGGGATGTCATTCCTCTACTGCTCTCTTGGCTTTTTCTATTCCTCTGAGACACAATTTCCCATAGTGGTGGGGAACTAGGGAGACACATTATATCCTCAAATCCTGAATAATTAAACCATGTACAGGTGAGAATGGAGATAAATCATTCATGCTTACAACAGTGATTTTGTGTGTGTGTGTGTGTATGAGCATGTGTGTGTATATGTGCTGTATCGATCCAGAGTGTCAGCAATTCATACAATGAGGGTATGATGAGAACCATCCTCAGCGAAGCAGAGCTGTCCTGGGCCGATGTCTGCAAGAGTCTAGATGTTCCACTCAGAGCTCTGCCCTTGGATCATGTAAATCTGAGAAAGGACGGTACCATGACCAAGGGCAGAGCATGTGTTCTCCACTGTCAGACACAAGGCATGAAGAGACCCTATTCTAGACAGAGTCAACAGTGAGAAAATAAGAAACAACAGATGGCACATGTGAGAAAATATTGCCACATGAACGCAATGGGATGCTATCCTGAAGACTCAGAGGAAGATTGACCCTTGAAGGAACCAAAGGAAATCTAACAAGATGGTTTGAAACTCTTAGCAGAGCCTAAGTATTCACTCCTGATGCTGTGTGCTGCTGCTTTCTTGTGTGATTTCATTTATCCTTTAGGAAAGTCCTGTGAGAGTGTCACTATGCACATTTATTAAATGAGGCAAGGTGCTGGGAGAGGTATTGAACTCTGGGTGATGGTTCACGGCTAATATAGACCCTCATCTATACAATTCTAAAGGCAGTGCCCTGGATCGTTGTGTTGGGTGTGATAAATAAGTTTTACCAGGAAATCAAAATGCAAAATCGATACTTCTGGTCAACCTGTTGGCCTGAGCTGGCATGAAAGATGCTTCTGCCCTCCCCAATACAAACCTATTACAAAGCTGGGTAAAATAGAACCAAAATTGTTTTAATTTATAGCTGAGCATGAAATCATTGGAAAGGGAGATCCCAAGTCACCAAAGTAAAATGAGAAATTTTAAGCAAGAGCTGCAGCTGAGCAGTCACTGGAGCAGGAACAGCCAGGGCTGGGACTTGAATGCCTGGTGAAAGAAGGGGTCTGGAAAGAGGGCCCCGCAGGTAGGGAAAGTCAGAACCTAGCTAACTGCATAACATTGGCGTTCAGAGAGGGCTTGTCCACAAATTGAGGACTAGAAGTACGCTGCCCACTGGCCTGTGTAGCTGCAGAGCAACATGCCAAGTGCCCAGTGAGGGCCAAAAAGCAACCACAGGGGGGAAGTCAGAAACCACCTAAGACTGTGAGGTTGGAATTCACACCTCCTGAATGATGCAGGGAAATTAGCATAAATACTGGCCCAGAACCAGTGAAAGCATGCACATCTGGCTGGGGATAGTGGAAACTGTTGCAAAGGAATGCTCTTCAATGCAGGGTATAAGGGACTCTCCCTCCAAGAAATTCTTCTGAAGATAAATTTAAAGACAGCACAGATGGCACCTGGACAAATTTTGGCATCATTTTTGGATTATAAAGAGGAAGAAAAAAATTGTAAACAGAAAAAGCAGACTTTCTACAAAGGAACAGAAATTGAACTGGTCTTAATTTTTCTCTGTGACGTTAAAGACCAAATGACAGGGACTTCCCTGGTGGTCCATTAGTAAAGAATCCACCTTCCAATGCAGGGGACGCTGGTTTGATCCCTGGTCAGGGAACTAAGATCCCACATGCTGCGGGGCACCTAAGCCCGTACACCACAAGTACTGAGCTCGTGCGCCTCAGCTAGGGAGCCTGCATGCCGCAAACTACAGAGCCCACATGCTCTGGAACTCGCACTCCACAACTAGAGAGAGAAAACCCACATGCCGTAACTAGAGAGAAGCCTGCGCGCCGCAACGAAAGATCCCACCCACATGCCTCAACAAACATCCTGCATGCCGCAACTAAGACCCAACACAGCCAAAAATAAATAAATAAATAATCTTAAAAAAAAAAAAAAGACCAAATGACATTGGCCAAATATGTATCGAGGTTCTTTTTTTCTTTTAATTTAGTTCAGTTTTTTGCATAGGTAATTTATTTTCAAGAATCACAACTCAAAAGTCATATAAGGGTATGGAGAGAATGTCTCCCTTCCATCTACTCTGCAAGTGCCTCAGTTCTCCTCCCCAGAGGCAGTCAGTGTTGTCAGAATATTAAGGTCCTATTCCTGCTGTAACAACCACAAATTTAGTGGCTTAAAGCAACACAATATATTATCTTACAGTTCTGGAGTTCTGAAGTCAAAATAGGCCTTACTGGGCTAAAATTAAGGTGTCAGAAGGGCTACATTTCTCTGGAGGCATTGGGGGAGAATGTTTCCTAAGCTTTTTCAGTTTCTAGAGATGACCTGAGTTTCTTAGCTTGTGGCCCCTTCCTGTAGCTTCCAAGCCATCAGAGTAGCATCTTCAGGCTTTCTGACTCTGATACACTCAGTCTTCTGTTTCCCTTTTCAACATATAAAGACCCCTATGATTACACTAAGCCCACATGGATAATGTAGGATAATCTCCCCATTTCAAGGTTAGTTGACAGGCAACCATAATTCCATCTGCAACCTTAATTCTCCTTTGCCCTGTAACCTAACATATTCACAGGTTCTGGGGATTAGGGCATGGAAATCTTTAGGGAACCATTATTCTGCCTACCACAGTTGGTTTCCTGTGTTCTCTACCAGAGATATCACATGCTTATACAAACTGTCAAGGTTCTGTTACAGAGGACAGAATCCACTCCAATTTGTTTAAGCAGGAGGAGATTTATTAAAGGACTTTCAAAATCCCTGTGAGGGCTAAAGAAACAAATTCCAGGCTGAGCATCCAGAAATGACTAAGCCATACATAACTGGATCACCAAGGGAATGCAGGTTTTTGTTTTCTTTTGTTTTATAAAGTGTCTTAGTCTGTTTGTGCTGCTATAAGTAAATACCACAGACTGGGTAGCTTATATATAAACAACAGAAATGTATTTCTTACAGGTTTGGAGGTTAGAAGTCCAGTATCAGGGCACCAGCAGATTCAGTGTCTGGTGAGGGCCCGCTTTCTGGTGCATAGATGGTGCCTTCTTGCTTTGTCCTCACATGGTAGAAAGGGCTAGGGCTCTCTGGAGCGTCTTTTATAAAGGCACTAATACCATCACTTTGGGGGGTTAGGATTTCAACATACGAATTTCAGGAGAGTGGGAACACAAACGTTCAGACCATAGCATAAAGGAAGCTGTAGAATCAGAAATCTGCCTGCAAAATAGGAAGACTCTGCTCTAGCTGCAGCCTCACCAACCACACCACCTCTGCCAGAATCCACACAAGCAAAAGATGCTTTGACTCTTGTCTTCCGCACCACTTAGCACAGTGCCAACTTCAGGTCTTTCGTGAATGCACTGAATTGGTGATACCTAAATCTCATCCAGGGCCCTAGCTGCAAGGAAACCTCAGAAATGGGATTTTTATCTCTGCAACTTCTTCAATATAGGTAAGCACATTCAGAGATTAGGAAAAATGTTGAGTGAATCAATATGGTGCACACTAATACACTGATATATTTTTCCCTTAAAAATACAAATAATAGGGCTTCCCTGGTGGCACAGTGGTTGAGAGTCCACCTGCCGATGCAGGGGACACGGGTTTGTTCCCTGGTCTGGGAAGATCCCACGTGCCGCGGAGCGGCTGGTCCCGTGAGCTATGGCTGCTGAGCCTGCGCATCCGGAAGCTGTGCTCCGCAGCTGGAGAGGCCACAACAGTGAGAGGCCGGTGTACTGCAAAAAACAAAAACAAAAAAAATAACAGTATAACCATTAGTATGCATAATTTTATGCTTCTTCCTCATTGCTTTTCTTCAACCTGATGTAAGTGTATCTGTTGGCAATTTTTTTCAAATCAATACGTAGCTTCTTTTTATTGTTGCATAATCTTTATAAAGATGCACCATAATTAGTCTTCCTTTGATAGATATTTAGGTTGTTTTTACCCTTTTGCTATTACATACAAATTTGCTCTAGATTATATATATATATATATATATATATATATATATATATATATATCTCACATATATATTTATTGACCCAATAGATATACTAACCTATGTACAAAGTTTTACACATATATGTATATTTATAAATGTCATATGTATATGATTTATATATATAGTATATGTATAATTATATATGTATAAAATTTTGTTCATAAGCTAGTATATTGATTGGGTCAATTCCCATAAGGAAAATTTCTGGATCAAAGGGTAGAATCATTTGTAATTTTGATAAGGTTTGCAAAACACCTTCCATAAAGGTTATGCCAATTTGTTTTCCTGCCAGTAATTAATAAAAAGTCATTTTTCCCCATACCTTTGTTGATACAGGTATATTATAAAAATTTTTAAACCTTTGTCAATATAGTAGGAAGGGAAGATTTAATTTTAATTTACACATCTGGACGAGGGGAAGATGGCGGAAGAGTAACACGCGGAGATCACCTTCCTCCCCGCAGATACACCAGAAATACATCTACACGTGGAACAACTACAGAACACCTACTGAACACTGGCAGAAGACCACAGACCTCCCAAAAGGCAAGAAAGTCCCCACGTACCTGGGTAGGGCAAAAAAATAAGAATAAACAGACAAAAGGATGGGAATGGGACCTGCACCACTGGGAGGGATCTGTGAAGGAGGAAAGGTTTCCACACACTAGGAAGCCCCTTTGCGGGCTGAGACTGCGGGTGGTGGAGGGGGAAAGCTTCGGAGCTGGAGCTGCGGAGGAGAGCGCAGCAACAGGGGTGCGGAGGGCAAAGCAGAGAGATTCCCGCACAGAGGATCGGTGCCAACCGGCACTCACCGGCCCGAGAGGCTTGTCTGCTCCCCCACCGGGGCGGGCAGGGCTGGGAGCTGAGGCTCCGGCTTCGGTCAGAGCACAGGGAGAGGACTGGGGTTGGCAGCGTGAACACAGCCTGAAGGGGGCTAGTGCACCACGGCTAGCCAGGAGGGAGTCCAAGGAAAAGTCTGGAGCTGCCGAAGAGGCAAGAGACTTTTTCTTCCCTCTTTGTTTCCTGGTGTGCGAGGTGAGGGGATTAAGAGCGCTGCTGAAAGGAGCTCCAGAGACGGGTGCGAGCTGCGGCTAAAAGCGCGGACCCTAGAGACGGACATGAGATGCTAAGGCTGCTGCTGCCACCACCAAGAAGCCTGTGTGCGAGCACAGGTCACTATCCACACCCCCCCTTCCAGGGAGCCTGTGCAGCCCGCCACTGCCAGAGTCCTGGGATCCAGTGACAACTTTCCCAGGAGAACGCTCGGTGTGCCTCAGGCTGGTGCAACGTCATGCTGGCCTCTGCCGCCGCAGGCTCACCCCGCATTCCGTACCCCACCCTCCCCCCGGCCTGAGTAAGCCAGAGTCCACGAAGCACCTGCTCCTTTAACCCCATCCTATCTGAGCGAAGAGCAGACGCCCTCCAGCGACCTACACACCGAGGCGGGGCCAAATCCAAAATTGAGCCCCCGGGAGCTGTGAGAACAAAGAAGAGAAAGGGAAATCTCTCCCAGCAGCTTCAGAAGCAGCAGATTAAAGCTCCACAATCAACTTGATGTACCCTGCGTCTGTGGAATACATGAATAGACAACAAGTCATCCCAAATTGAGGAGGTGGACTTTGAGAGCAAGATTTATGATTTTTTTCCCCTTTTTCTCTTTTTGTGAGTGTGTATGTGTATGCTTCTGTGTGAGATTGTGTCTGTATAGCTTTGCTTCCAACATTTGTCCTAGGGTTCTAGCCGTCCTTTTTTTAAATATTTTCATTTTAATAACTTTATTTTATTTTACTTTATCTCCTTCCTTCCTTCCTTCCTTCCTTCCTTCCTTCCTTCCTTCCTTCCTTCCTTCCGTCCTTCCTTCCTTCCTTTTCTCTTTTATTCTGAGCCGTGTGGATGAAAGGCTCTTGGTGCTGCAGCCAGGAGTCAGTGCTGTGCCACTGAGGTGGGAGAGCCAACTTCAGGACACTGGTCCACAAGAGACCTCCCAGCTCCACATAATATCAAACGGTGAAAATCTCCCAGAGATCTCCATCTCAACACCAGCACCCAGCTTCACTCAACGACCAGCAAGCTACAGTGCTGGACACCCTATGCCAAACAACAAGCAACACAGGAACACAACCCCACCCATTAGCAGAGAGGCGCCTAAAATCATAATAAGTCCACAGACACCCCAAAACACACCACCAGACGTGGACCTGCCCACCAGAAAGACAAGATCTAGCCTCATCCACCAGAACACATGCACTAGTCCCCTCCACCAGGAAGCCTACACAACCCACTGAACCAACTTTAGCCACTGGGGAGAGACACCAAAAACAACAGGAACTACGAACCTGCAGCCTACAAAAAGGAGACCCAAAACACAGTAAGGTAAGCAAAATGAGAAGACAGAAAAACACACTGCAGATGAAGGAGCAAGATAAAAACCCACCAGACCTAACAAATGAAGAGGAAATAGGCAGTCTACCTGAAAAAGAATTCAGAATAATGATAGTAAAGATGATCCAAAATCTTAGAAATAGAATAGAGAAAAATGCAAGAAACACTTAACAAGGACCTAGAAGAACTGAAGATGAAACAAGCAATGATGAACAACACAATAAGTGAAATTAAAAATACTCAGATGGGATCAATAGAAGAATAACTGATGCAGAAGAACGGATAAGAGACCTGGAAGATAAAATAGTGGAAATAACTACTGCAGAGCAGAATAAAGAAAAAAGAATGAAAAGAACTGAGGATGGTCTCAGAGACCTCTGGGAAAACATTAAATGCACCAACATTCGAATTATAGGGGTTCAAGAAGAAGAAGAGAAAAAGAAAGGGACTGAGAAAATAGTTGAAGAGATTATAGTTGAAAACTTCCCTAATATGGGAAAGGAAATAGTTAATCAAGTCCAGGAAGCACAGAGAGCCCCATACAGGATAAATCCAAGGAGAAATACGCCAAGACACATATTAATCAAACTATCAAAAATTAAATACAAAGAAAACATATTAAAAGCAGCAAGGGAAAAACAACAAATTACACAGAAGGGAATCCCCATAAGGCTAACAGCTGATCTTTCAGCAGAAACTGCAAGCCAGAAGGGACTGGCAGGACATATTTAAAGTGATGAAGGAGAAAAACCTGCAACCAAGATTACTCTACCCAGCAAGGATCTCATTGAGATTTGATGGAGAAATTAAAACCTTTACAGACAAGCAAAAGCTGAGAGAGTTCAGCACCAACAAACCAGCTTTACAACAAATGCTAAAGGAACTTATCTAGGTGAGAAACAGAAGAGAAGGAAAAGACCTACAAATAACGAGCCCAAAACAATTAAGAAAATGGGAATAGGAACATACATATCGATAATTACCTTAAATATAAATGGACTAAATGCTCCCACCAAAAGACACAGATTGGCTGAATGGATACAAAAACAAGACCCTTATATATGCTGTCTACAAGAGACCTGCTTCAGACCTAGAGACACATACAGACTGAAAGTAAGGGGATGGAAAAAGATATTCCATGCAAATGGAAACCAAAAGAAAGCTGGAGTAGCAATTTTCATATCAGACAAAATAGATTTTAAAATAAAGACTATTAGAAGAGACAAAGAAGGACACTACATAATGATCAAGGGATCGATCCAGGAAGAAGATATAACAATTGTAAATATTTATGCACCCAGCATAGGAGCACCTCAATACATAAGGCAAATACTAACAGCCATAAAAGGGGAAATCGACAGTAACACATTCACAGTAGGGGACTTTAACACCCTATTTTCACCCATGGACAGATCATCCAAAATGAATATAAATAAGGAAACACAAGCTTTAAATGATACATTAAACAAGATGGACTTAATTGATATTTATAAGACATTCCATCCAAAAACAACAGAATACACATTTTTCTCAAGTGCTCATGGAACATTCTCCAGGATAGATCATACCTTGGGTCACAAATCAAGCCTTGGTAAATTTAAGAAAATTGAAATTGTATCAAGTATCTTTTCCGACCACAATGCTATGAGACTAGATATCAATTACAGGAAAAGATCTGTAAAAAATACAAACACATGGAGGCTAAACAATACACTACTTAATAAGTGATCACTGAAGAAATCAAAGAGGAAATCAAAAAATACCTAGAAACAAATGACAATGGAGACACGATGACCCAAAACCTATAGGATGCAGCAAAAGCAGTTCTAAGAGGGAAGTTTATAGCAATAGTATCCTACCTTAAGAAACAGGAAACATCTCGAATAAACAACCTAACCTTGCACATAAAGCAATTCACGAAAGTAGAACAAAAAACACCCAAAATTAGCAGAAGGAAAGAAATCATAAAAATCAGATCAGAAATAAATGAAAAAGAAATGAAGGAAACGATAGCAAAGATCAATAAAACTAACAGTTGGTTCTTTGAGAAGATAAAAAAAATTGATAAACCATTAGCCAGACTCATCATGAAAAAAAGGGAGAAGACTCAAATCAATAGAATTAGAAATGAAAAAGGAGAAGTCACAACTGACACTGCAGAAATACAAAACATCATGAGAGATTACTACAAGCAACTCTATGCCAATAAAATGGACAACCTGGAAGAAATGGACAAATTCTTAGAAATGTACAACCTGCCAAGACTGAATCAGGAAGAAATAGAAAATGTGAACAGACCAGTCACAAGCACTGAAATTGAAACTGTGATTAAAAATCTTCCAACAAGCAAAAGCCCAGGACCAGGTGGCTTCACAGGCGAACTCTATCAGACATTTGGAGAAGAGCTAACACCTATCCTTCTCAAACTCTTCCAAAATATAGCAGAGGGAGGAACACTCCCAAACTCATTCTATGAGGCCACCATCACCTTGATACCAAACCAGACAAGGATGTCACAAAGAAAGAAAACTACAGGCCAATATCACTGATGAATATAGATGAAAAAAATCCTCAGCAAAATACTAGCAAACAGAATCCAACAGCACATTAAAAGGATTATACACCATGCTCAAGTGGGGTGTATTCCAGGAATGCAAGGATTCTTCAATATACGCAAATCAATCAACGTGATACACCATATTAACAAATTGAAGGAGAAAAACCATATGATCATCTCAATAGATGCAGAGAAAGCTTTTGACAAAATTCAACACCCATTTATGATAAAAAACCCTGCAGAAAGTAGGCATAGAGAGAACTTTCCTCAACATAATAAAGGCCATATATGACAAACCCACAGCCAACATCATCCTCAATGGTGAAAAACTGAAAGCATTTCCTTTAAGATCAGGAACAAGACAAGGTTGCCCACTCTCAAAACTCTTATTCAACATAGTTTTGGAAGTTTTAGCCACAGCAATCAGAGAAGAAAAAGAAATAAAAGGAATCCAAATCGGAAAAGAAGAAGTAAAGCTGTAACTGTTTGCAAATGACATGATACTATACATAGAGAATCCTAAAGATGCTACCAGAAAACTACTAGAGCTTATCAATGAATTTGGTAAAGTAGCAGGATACAAAATTAATGTGCAGAGATCTCTGGCATTCCTATACACAAAGATGAAAAATCTGAAAGTGAAATCAAGAAAACTCTCCCATTTACCATTGCAACAAAAAGAATAAAATATCTAGGAATAAACCTACCTAAGCAGACAAAAGACCTGTATGCAGGAATTTATAAGACACTGTTGAAAGAAATTAAAGATGATACAAATAGATGGAGAGATATACCATGTTCTTCGATTGGAAGAATCAACATTGTGAAAATGACTCTACTACTCAAAGCAATCTACAGATTCAATGCAATCCCTATCAAACTACCACTGGCATTTTTCACAGAACTGGAAAAACTTTTTTCACAATTTGTATGGAAACACAAAAGACTCCTAATAGCCAAAGCAGTCTTGAGAACGAAAAACGGAGCTGGAGGAATTAGGCTCCCGGACTTCAGACTATACTACAAAGCTACAGTAATGAAGGCAGTATGGTAGTGGCACGAAAACAGAAATATAGATCAATGGAACAGGATAGAAAGCCCAGAGATAAACCCACGCATATATGGTCACCTCATCTTTGATAAAGGAGGCAGGAATGTACAGTGGAGAAAGGACAGCCTCTTCAATAAGTGGTGCTGGGAAAACTGGACAGCTACATATAAAAAAATGAAATTAGAACACTCCCTAACTCCGTACACAAAAATAAACTCAAAATGGAGTAAAGACCTAAATTTAAGGCCAGACACTATAAAACTCTTAGAGGAAAACATAGGCAGAACACTCTATGACATACATCACAGCAAGATCCTTTTTGACCCACCTCCTAGAGAAATGGAAATAAAAACAGTAATAAACAAATGGGACCTAATGAAACTTAAAAGCTTTTGCACACCAAAGGAAACCATAAACAAGGTGAAAAGATAACCTTCCGAATGGGAGAAAACATTTGCCAATGAAGCAACTGACAAAGGATTAACCTCCAGAATATAAAAGCAGCCCATGCAGCTCAATAACAAAAAAACAAACAACCCAATCCAAAAATAGGCGGAAGACCTAAGTAGGCATTTCTCCAAAGAAGATATACAGATTGCCAACAAACACATGAAAGGATGCTCAACATCATTAATCATTAGAGAAATGCAAGTCAAAACTACAATGAGATATCATCTCACACCAGTCAGAATGGCCATCATCAAAAAATCTAGAAACTATAAATGCTGGAGAGGGTGTGGAATAAAGGGAACACTCTTGCACTGCTGGTGGAAATGTGAATTGGTACAGCCACTATGGAGAACAGTATGGAGATTCCTTAAAAAACTACAAGTAGACCTACCATATGACCCAGCAATCCCACTACTGGGCATATACTCTGAGAAAACCATAATTCAAAAAGAGTCATGTACCAAAATGTTCATTGCAACTCTATTTACAATAGCCCGGAGATGGAAACAACCTAAGTGTCCATCATCGGATGAATGGATAAAGAAGATGTGGCACATATACACAATGGATTATTACTCAGCCATAAAAAGAAACGAAATTGAGCTATTTGTAATGCGGTGGATAGGCCTAGAGTCTGTCATACAGAGTGAAGTAAGTCAGAAAGAGAAAGACAAATACCGTATGCTAACCCATATATATGGAATTTAAGAAAATAAAATGTCATGAAAAACCTAGGGGTGAAACAGGAATAAAGACACAGACTTACTAGAGAATGGACTTGAGGCTATGGGGAGGGGGAAGGGTAAACTGTGACAAAGCGAGAGGGAGGCATGGACATATATACACTACCATACATAAGGTAGATAGCTAGTGCGAAGCAGCCACATAGCACAGGGAGATCAGCTCGGTGCTTTGTGACCTCCTAGAGGCGTGGGATAGGGAGGGTGGGAGGGAGGGAGACGCAAGAGGGAAGAGATATGGGAACATATTTATATGTTTAACTGATTCACTTTGTTATAAAGCAGAAACTAACACACCATTGTAAAGCCATTATACTCCAATAAAGATGTAAAAAAAAAAAATTTACACATCTCTCACTAGGACTAAGCTTAAGCATCTTTTGTGTGAACTTTCTGCCTATGATTTGCTCTTTTTTTTTTTTTGCGGTACACGGCTCTCTCACTGTTGTGGCCTCTTCCGTTGTGGAGCACAGGCTCCGGACACACAGGCTCAGCGGCCATGGCTCACGGGCCCAGCCGCTCTGCAGCATGTGGGATCTTCCGGACTGGGGCACGAACCCGTGTCCCCTGCATCAGTAGGCAGACTCTCAACCACCGGGCCACCAGGGAAGCCCTTTTTTTTGGGGGGGGGGGGGTTGGGTTTTTTCCGTTGCCTTTTCTTTAAAAATTTTTAGAAGCTCTTAATTATAGAAATCAACCCTTTAACTGTGATATTATTTGCAAATATATTTTTTCAATTATCAGTTATTATTTAGCCTTCTTTATGGTGGTTCTGTCCCATGAAGAAACTTTTTATTTCTAAATGGTATACATTATTAACCTTTTCTTTGATAAGTTTTGCATTTATGTCATAGTTAGAAAGGTTTTGTCCCTATTCTGTGACTATGAATTAGTTCTCCCATGGACCCTTTTACTAATTTATGGAAACCTATTTGGAATATGTAAAAAATAACAAATGGATATAATTTTAGTTTTTCCAGATGGCTACCCTATTTCTGTACTTTTTACTCATTTCCTATTGATCTGTCTATTCAGGTTTCAGTACCACACAGTTTTAATTATTGTAGCCTTATAATATATTTAATATCTATTAAAGTAAATCCACACTCATTACTCTTTTCAAAATTGTTTTTCTTGTGTTTTATGGCTTTTTATTTTTACTTTGGAAGCAGCTTGTCTAGTTAAAAAAGCTCTCTTATAATTTCATTGGAGTTTCATTACCTTTATATTTTATCTTAGAAACAACATTTTTCTTCTATTGAGTCATCTTAACCAAGAATATTTTATGTCCTATATTTTTTAGTTCATGCCTTTTAAAAAAATATTAGTCCCTTAGGAGTGTTTTAATGTTTTCTTTAAATAGATCTTGTATACTTATTGTCAGGTTTATTTCTGGATATTTTCCCTTTTTATTGGTATTGCAAAATTTTTTTATTAGATTTCTACCGGTTGTTGTTTTCGTGTGGAGGCTATTGATGTCTCTATATTACTTTATTATCTTTAGGTATGCTTCTCCACTTTATATTTTTTGAGCAAAGTCTGGGTCAGTAAATGTTTTTATAAAGGGCCAAATAGTAAATATTTTACACTTTGTGGTCTCTGTTGCAGCTATTCAACTCTGCTGTGTTAATGTGAAAGGAACCATAGACAAAATGTAAATGAATGAACATGGCTGTATTCCATTAAGGCTTTAGTTATGGACACTGACATTTGAATTTCATAAACTTTCACATGTCACAAAATACTATTTAAAAATTTTTTTCAACCACTTAAAAATATAAAGACCATTCTTAGCTCATGGGTCATAAATAAACATGCATGGGCCTGATTTGTCCCATTGAGTATAGTTTCTCCCTTATGGATTTAGTTAATTCATTTGAAATGCCATCAAATTAATGCCTGTATTTATTCAAGTTTCCTTTTTCTTATTTTTTGGTAATACAAACAATGCTGCCATGAGTATCTTCTGCAAGACTCCTGGTACACATATATGAGTATCTGCATTTAAAATTTTATTAGACCCTGCCCAGGAATTTGCTTTCACAAGTGCTGTATGAGAATTCTGGTCTCTTCACATTATTAACAATATTTATTATTTTGAGGTTTTAGTTTCTGTTAATTCCTGAGGAATGTGAAATGGTATTTCATTTTAAATTGCATTTATCTGATTTTTAATGATGCTAAAAATTTTGGCCATTTGGGTTTCCTTTTCTATGAGTTGCCTGTTGAAATTTTTTGCCCATGTTTCTGTTGAACTAGCTGACTTTTTCTTATTGATTACATAGTAGACAAAAAATAATTTGTGTATTCTAAATATCTTTTCTCAGTCTATGGTTTGTCATTTAACTTTGTGTTTGGTGTCTTTTGTGATACAAATTTTTTTTTAATTGAATGCAGCCCTAAGCGTCAGTATTTCGTTTACGAGTTTTCCTTTTCTTTTTTCACATATGGTTATTTTTCAAGGAAAGCATATTTGTATTCCAATTTTTTTTTTTTTACTTTCAGATAACTACCAAGTTGCCTTCCAGACTGCCTGTACATTCTCTCACCCTAGTGATGAGATATATGAGAATGTAGATACTGGGGGAAAATCCCCAATTAAAGTGGATATTACATGGATTCTTCTGCTGCGCTATTATATTCACCTGCAAAGAATTAATAATATGAGCAAACTGCTAGGTAGGCCTTTTCTGTGTTAGGAAAGAATATATTCCTTTCCAGGAATATATTGTTTAAACTTATTGTTTAAGTCATGTTTCTTATTTAGAATTATAAAATACTTTTGACTTCTTTCTGAGTGAACTCATCAGAAGATGGAAATTTTAGGGGTTCTTAAACTGAGATACGTGGACCTTTGGATAGAACTGTATTTCAATGTATTTAAAAACGTCCTTAGAAGGAGGCAACCAGAGGCATCCCGCAAGACTGCCAAAGTGGTGTGGGGGTCAAAACGGTTAAGAATCAGAGTGACCATAATGTGACAGCTTATAAAATGAACAAGGTGAAATTTTGGCTTTAAGGAGAGAGTGTTCCAGTATCCAGTATGTTAAGGGGAAGATAGGATATTTAACTCCACGAAGTTTTGGATATTGTTCAGTTTTTTTTCTTTTAAATCACTGATTTAAAGATCTAAAGAATATCCAGAAAAACTTGTATAATCTGCTTTAAATCAGTTCCTCCTATGTTTTTGTGACAATGTGTTTATCTGTGCCCATAAAATTGGTGATTCAGTGTTGCTTATTGGCAAACAGTTGGAAAAGACAGGTTGACCATGCCAGCGCCCAGTGATGGAGAAGCCAGCAGGGCAAATAGGCTGAGTCACAGGGTGGCTCAGCATGGTTATTGGGAGTTAGCAATGGGATGGACAAGCACTCGGAAAGGTGTTGGGTAGAAGGTGCATCCTGATGGGGCCAAGAGTTCAATGTCAAGAAAGTGGACATGAGCCAGCACAGCAGGCCCTGGTGATGCCCTCCCCCTTATCAACTCAGCCCACTTCTGGATCTACCTGTTGGTGCTTCCCATGTCAATCGCCCACATTTTACTGCTTTCTGCTCTGGGCTTTCTCAGAAGTTACTATGGCCCAGCATGCAGGCAGGACAGCCTGGAAGTACAAGAGGATTCCACACACTCAGCAGTAACCTGAGGTAGGGAACTGATAGATAGTTGTAACATTGATGGAACAATGTTACATGTTTTTTCCAGGAGGTCCTCAGCAGGACTGAGCCCTCCTTGTCCATAGCTGTAGCCCTTTCATAACTCACTCTCATTGGCTCTTTTCTTCTCTCTATCACACTTTTCCCGTTCTCTCACTTGACATTGGTTTTCAAATAAATTACCTGCACCTACATTTTTGCTTTAAGTTTTTTTGGGGGGAAAACCCAAAATAAGACAACTAGATAGACTATTTTGCGTTGCTAAGCTTGGCCAGAAGCAATTCTATTAGTGTATAAGCTTGAAAAATGGAGGAAGGTCATGGGCAGCCACTAGCTGAGGTGGGGATATACAGGAATAAAGTTAATGAGTAAAGGCCAACAATATTGAGACCATTTTGTTATCTAACATGACTTATATTAGTGTTTTGGTTTTTTTTTTTTTTCTTTAAGCATCTCTGAAGCCAGGATCTGGAATGTCTTTGCCAGATGACACACTTCTCACTTCTCTTTTCAACTCTGGATTGATTTTGCGCCAAAAAGAAATGCATTTTTTCCTTAAAAGATTCTTACAGCTATATTCTTCTTCCTGTATTGATGAATTTCCAAAAGAACTATTTCAAGTCATAGAAAATCCATCTTTTCCAGAAAAATTCTTATATGACTCATCAAGCAAGGTAATGTTTCAAAACGTTATATGTTTCTGTAAGACTTCTTAGAATCATCCTTATATGTCCGAAAGAAGCACATTAACCTCAATGCTGGCACAAAGGTTTCTAGTTCCCTCAGAGTTCCTGGGAAGGCTTGTTTCTGTTTTACCAGAGAAAGGCCAACCAGACATCCTGGATTTTCTGTTTTCTTATGTCCTGTTCTGCTACTCTCATAAATCTTCAAAATGTCTCAGAATTTTCTATATTCCTACACATAACAGTATCTCTCAGGGAGTCATTTTGCCAAGAAGTTATACAAATTTCAATATAATCACCCTATAAGAAAACTAGACTGAGTTTCTAAATCTATGCCCAATTTCTGTACCTTTGTTTTACACATGTAATAAAAAAAAATTCATTCTGTGTATTCTTTGCAATCATGATTGTGATAAATAGTAAAGGGAAGGTTTTTTAAGTAAAGTTAAAAGCTTGAAGGTTTGTTTTTTTTTGAGGGGCGCAAGTGTTATTAAATTGGATGGGCTTTCCCAAAATATGTAATATGGAAACTTCTTTTAAGTTACCTATTGAAGAGACATAAAAAGAGGAGTATGAATGATGTTTTTTTTTTAAGCTACTGGGGTCTTGAATAATAGTAGTTTTAAAATAAACTATCAAAATGGATGAATTGGAAGACACAGAAAAAGTACAGAGTTTTAGTAAAAATAGAGATTTGTTTCAAATTTGTTATATTCAACAAGCATATGTTGAATACTAACAATATGCCAGATACTTTTAGCTGGTAGAGGAAGCAGGAATGGATAAGGCATAGTCGCTGTGAATAGCTCTGGTGTGGTAGCAGAGAGAGATGGGTAGAGTTATAGCACAAAGGAAAATTGCAGCACTTCAGGGATGCTTTTAAAGAGAAAATGGCAGGGTTAACAGCAGAAAGAATATGAAAATTAAAATGTTATTTCTACTGTCAATAGCGTGTAGGGCTGATTGGCAAAGTATAAACGAAAGGCAGTTATCCAAGAAAGAGCTGATGGAGTAACCAAACTTATGACCATAGGAATGGAAAGGAAGAGATGTATGTAAAAGATATGGCTTCAGTAAAATTCAAAACAAAACAAAACAAAACAGCTTAGTGACCCTGTGTAGATGGAAATTGAAGACAAGAGAATGATCAATGTTTATTTCATCATTTGGAATCTCTGTGATCATTAGAGCATGGTAACACCATTAGCAGATACAGTGGAGGCGAGAGGGTGAGAATGTTTGTGGAGAAGGCTGGTATGTTCAGCTCTGAGATAACAGAGTTTGAGATTATACTAGAAAATTTAAGAGGACATAATGTAAGTTTTCAGTATGTATTTGTGAAATGAATAAATCAAGTCATTTGCATAGAATTCTTTCTAAAATAGAAAAAAACATTCATTTTGAATTGTCTTGACTTTGGACTTCACCATACAGTACTTTAATTTTTATAATTATAGACTTGCCCATACCAGACACGTTCATGTTTCTGTTTTCAACTATCCGAGAGAAGTGACCTGAAAATGTGGCTTGTTCCAAATGGGAACCTTTTCTCATTTTATCCTACTGGAGTATAGTAACCTTATGTTTGGGGTAAATGATAATAAAATTTTTTTTTTTTAAATCATCCTTTGGAACAAGAGAGTAGGGTGACTGAATAAACTGTGATTTTAAAAAGTAGTGGAAAGACCTACTAAGGAATATTTAAGAATTCAGTTAAAGAAGTGATCCTCAATTGGGGTTATGGAGTTGGCCCCAGGGCAGTGTATTGGAATCCACATAGGAAGATTTTTCAAATTACTTTCTGGATTCTGGGGTATTGGGATGGCCAATACTCAGCATCTCCATTTCCTGCCCCAGATTCTAAATCTTTGAGAAATAAAAAAGTAAGCCATGGTGGAAATTAATAAATATCCAACTTTATGAATCACAAAGTTGATATTGTAGGATATGGTTTGTATTTACTGGTAAATGGTCTCCCTAGTCGTGATTAGCAAAGTTTACAGTTCTACCAATCCAGGCTTGGGGGTTTTGGCAGGGAGAGGGATCGTTACAGGCCTACTTAAAATCTGTGGGGACAGAAACCCTTTAAAATCTGTTGCATGAAGGAGCAGAGACTGTTCACTACCTACAAACAGTATGCTCCGAAGCAGAGAGAGCAGAATAATGCATATTCAAAATTATTTTTCTCAAATTCACCAATCAAGTAATTCTCTTGAGGGAGAGGAGTGAGAGGAGGTAGAAAGGCCAGGAATGTATCATTGATGTCTGGCCCTCCACAGTGCAGGAAACTGTGGAGTGGGGTCACATCGTTTCCATCTAACACCAGAGTCTGGTTCACCCGTCCTCAGAACTGAGACTACCTTGAGGTTTACTGCCACATGTCCCAGACACTTCAGGTGTTTTGGAGTAGGGGAGAGAGAATGGGAAGGTTGAGAACTATAGTTTCAATGGATGTATTCTTGTGAATATGTTATAAGAGTTGGGAAGCTAATATGTGTGATTTCGTAAATACTGTTCTGAAAGGAGCTTTGCTTGAATATTTCAGTATTAAGGGTAGCCTATCATTATCCAGTTCCTAAGGATGAAGCTCCAAACGTACAACCTTGAATACAGTGTAAATATCGATACATGTGATATTTCGAATGGTAGCAATATTATCAAAGAGTTGTTTCACCTGCTCTTTTTTTGGGGGGGGAGGGATATAATTAGTGTAACACTCTCCCAGGATAATCAGCTCTGGAGATCACTGTCACTTGCCTGACAGGTGCAAGCCACCTAATCATGTGTTTGTTTCACTGGGGTAGACAGAAAACGAGCATAAAGCCTTTGGATTAAAAAAAAAAAATAACCTCCAAGCTTGGCTGATTTTTATAATAACATTTTTGAGCCTTTAATCACTCAGGAGGCTATTTCAGTCAAACTCTTTGCATACTTTGATACAACCTGCTTTTCCCCCACAAAGAAGTAGATGCCTTTCCAGAACCATCATTGCTACATGTCATGCTCATCAGCTTTGTGAAGCTGTATGTTGTCAAGTCTATTGAAGCTTTGTGATGGAAAAACAAAAGTGCTAAACAAATTACATTAAAAATTCCCAAAACCAAAAAGGACATGATTAAAATGCTGCACAGGGCTGAGTTATTCATGTTTAGACCGTGACAGACTGCGTAAGGTCAAATATTTGATTAGTGCAAAGTGATTTGTTGGTTATAGGATGTGGCAAACAAGAGTGCTTCTGGTAGGTCTGTTGTTTCATTCCTTTCAAACAATAAATCAAACATATAAAAAGTACTCAGTGTATAGCCCATCAACTAGCTTATGTAATTAATCCCATTAAGCAATTAGATATTACATTTTTTTAAGTGAATAGAAAATTCATAATATAAATATAAAAAATATTTATAGGACATTCCATCCAAAAACAGCAGATTACACTTTCTTCTCAAGTGTGCATGGAACGTTCTCCAGGATAGATCACATCTTGGGTCACAAATCAAGCCTCAGTAAATTTTAAAAAATTGAAATCATATCAAGCATCTTTTCTGACCACAACACTATGAGATTAGAAATCAATTACAGGGAAAAAAACGTAAAAAACACAAACACATGGAGGCTAAACAATACGTTACTAAATAAGCAAGAAATCACTGAAGAAATCAAAGAGGAAATCAAAAAATACCTAGAGACAAATGACAATGAAAACCTGATATCCAAAACCTATGAGATGCAGCAAAAGCAATTCTAAGAGGGAAGTTTATAGCTATACAAGCCTACCTCAAGAAACAAGAAAAATCTCAAGCAAACAATCTAACCTTACACCTAAAGGAACTAGAGAAAGAAAAACAAACAAAACCCAAAGTTAGCAGAAGGAAAGAAATCATAAAGATCAGAGCAGAAATAAATGAAATAGAAACAAAGAAAACAATAGCAAAGATCAATAAAACTAAAAGCTGGTTCTTTGAGAAGATAAACAAAATTGATAAACCACTAGCCAGAGTCATCAAGAAAAAGAGGGAGAGGACTCAAATCAATAAAATTAGAAATGAAAAAGGAGAAGTTACAACAGACACCGCAGAAATAGAAAGCATCCTAAGAGACTACTACAAGCAATTCTATGCCAATAAAATGAACAACCTGGAAGAAATGGACAAATTCTTAGAAAGGTATAACCTTCCAATACTGAATCAGGAATAAACAGAAAATGTGAACAGACAAATCACAAGTAAAGAAATTGAAACTGTGATTAAAAATCTTCCAACAAAGAAAAGTCTAGGACCAGATGGCTTCACAGGTGCATTCTATCAAACATTTAGAGAAGAGCTAACACCCATCCTTCTCAAACTCTTCCAAAAAATTGCAGAGGAAGGAACACTACCAAACTCATTCTATGAGGCCACCATCACCCTGATACCAAAACCAGACAAAGATACTACAAAAAAAAAAATTACAGACCAATATCACTGATGAATATAGATGCAAAAATCCTCAACAAAATACTAGCAAACAGAATGCAACAACATATTAAAAGGATCATACACCATGATCAAGTGGGGTTTATCCCAGGGATGCAAGGATTCTTCAATATATGCAAATCAGTCAATGTGATACACCATATTAACAAATTGAAGAATAAAAACCATATGGTCATCTCAACAGATGCAGAAAAAACTTTTGACAAAATTAAACACCCATTTATGATAAAAACTCTCCAGAAAGTGGGCATAGAGGGAACCTACCTCAACATAATAAAGGCCATATATGAGAAACCCACAGCAAACATTCTCAATGGTGAAAAACTGAAAGCATTTCCTCTAAGATCAGGAACAAGACAAGGATGTCCACTCTCACCACTATTATTCAACATAGTTTTGGAAGTCCTAGACGTGGCAATCAGAGAAGAAAAAGACACAAGAGGAATTCAAATTGGAAAAGAAGAAGTAAAACTGTCACTGTTTGCAGATGACATGATACTATACATAGAGAATCCTAAAAATGCCACTGGAAAACTACTAGAGCTTATCAATGAATATGGTAAAGTTGCAGGATACAAAATTAATGCACAGAAATCTCTGGCATTCCTATACATTAATGATGAAAAATCTGAAAGAGAAATTATGGAAACACTCCCATTTACCATTGCAACAAAAAGAATAATATACCTAGGAATAAACTTACCTAGGGAGACAAAAGACCTGTATGCAGAAAACTATAAGATGCTGATGAAAGAAATTAAAGATGATACAACCAAATGGAGAGATATACCATGTTCTTGGATTAGAAGAATCAATATTGTGAAAATGACTATACTACCCAAAGCAATCTACAGATTCAATGCAATCCCTATCAAATTACCAATGGCATTTTTTACGTAACTAGAACAAATAATCTTAAATTTTGTATGGAGACACAAAAGACCCCGAATAGCCAAAGCAGCCTTGAGGGAAAAAAACGGAGCTGGAGGAATCAGACTCCCTGACTTCAGACTATACTACAAAGCTACAGTAATCAAGACAATATGGTACTGGCACAAAAACAGAAACATAGATCAATGGAACAAGATAGAAAGCCCAGAGATAAACCCACGCACCTATGGTCAACTAATCTATGACAAAGGAGGCAAAGATATACAATGGAAAAAAGAAAGTCTCTTCAATAAGTGGTGCTGGGAAAACTGGGCAGTTACATGTAAAAGAACGAAATTAGAACACTCCCTAACACCATAAACAAAAATAAACTCAAAATGGATTAGAGACCTAAATGTAAGACCGGACACTATAAAACTGTTAGAGGAAAACATAGGAAGAACACTCTTTGACGTAAATCACAGCAAAATCTTTTTTGATCCACCTCCTAGAGTAATGGAAATAAAAACAAAAATAAACAAATGGGACCTAATGAAACTTAAAAGCTTTTGCATAACAAAGGAAACCATAAACAAGATGAAACGACAACCCTCAGAATGGGAGAAAATATTTGCAAACAAATCAATGGACAAAGGATTAATCTCCAAAATATATAAACAGCTCATGCAGCTCAATATTAAAGAAACAAACAACCCAATCCACAAATGGGCAGAAGACTTAAATAGACATTTCTCCAAAGAAGACATGCAGATGGCCAAGAAGCACATGAAAAGCTGCTCAACATCACTAATTATTAGAGAAATGCAAATCAAAACTACAATGAGGTATCACCTCACACCAGTTAGAATGGGCATCATCAGAAAATCTACAAACAGCAAGTACTGGAGAGGGTGTGGAGAAAAGGGAACCCTCTTGCACTGTTAGTGGGAATGTAAATTGATAAAGCCACTATGGAGAACAGAGTGGGGGTTCCTTAAAAAACTAAAAATAGAATTACCATATGATCCAGCCATCCCACTACTGGGCATACACCCAGAGAAAACCATAATTCAAAAAGACACATGCACCCCAGTGTTCATTGCAGCACTATTTACAATAGCCAGGTCATGGAAGCAACCTAAATGCCCATCAACAGATGGGCATAAAGAAGAGGTGGTACATATATACAATGCGATATTACTCAGCCATAAAAAGGAATGAAATTGAGTCATTTGTTGAGACGTGGATGGATCTTTTGACTGTCACACAGAGTGAAGTAAGTCAGAAGGAGAAAACCAAATATCGTATATTAACGCATGTATGTGGAACCTAGAAAAATGGTACAGGTGAACTGGTTTGCAGGGCAGAAGTTGAGACAGAGATGTAGAGAACAAACGTATGGACACCAAGGGGGGAAAACCGCAGTGGGGTGGGGATGGTGGTGTGCTGAATTGAGCAATTGGGATTGACATGTATACACTGATGTGTATAAAATTGATGACTAATAAGAACCTGCAGTATAAACAAACAAACAAGAACAACAAAAAACAACTAATACTAAACTTTCTTTGGATTATTTTTATAGAAATATGTTAATATAAATGTTTCAGACATTACATGAAATTTCTAAAAAAAAGTACTCTGTGTATAGCCCATCAACTAGCTTATGTAATTAATCCCATTAGCAATTAGATATTACGTTTTTAAAAAATGAATAGAAAATTAAATGCCCTATTTTAATATTGACTTCTGTTATAGTTTATTATTATTAGGCCATCATGCTAATAAACATTATAAATATTGAAATAGAATGTATTTGCTTTTTAGTTTTCTCCACTTAGCTAGTTATTAAATATGAATTCTTTGCTAAAATAGTCAGAACCTCTGAAAGGTGCTCAGATATGAAAAAATGTGAGAAGTTTTTTCTGAATCAATTATTTACCTGATTTTTTCGTGAACTGCTTGACATAGAATTAATCTTTATTAAGCACTTTTAAATGATTATTTAATCCTAATAATCTTATTTATTATGCATTTTGGTCATGTTTTTAGTACCATAGTGCTAATAAATGAGGATTCTGGCTTATCATATCCCTTTATGATAGTCTCTAGACATTTTTAAATAGTTTTCACCTTTGATATTGCCTTTCAGTCCAGACATGTTTTTTCTTTTATCAGTAGACAACTTGAAAGGTCAATGTATTTATTTCTCTCTTTATTTTTATTTTGAAGACTTTGCATTGACAGTCTTCTATTGTATCTTGAATAGACTCAGAAATGGAAGGTACAAAGTGTTATAGAAACACCAGGCATTTCTTTCTAGCCACTGACATGTTCCCTTTGGTCACCAAGCCTTTGAGACACCTTAGATGTCAAGAGTTTAGTAGAAGAACTGCTTTCCAGCTACCATGCTGTAATCTTGGGAATAACAAGAAATTAATTTTGAAAATAGTTTGTACTCCATTGAAGAAAAGCCTTTAGGGCTTCCCTGGTGGCGCAGTGGTTGGGAGTCCGCCTGCCGATGCAGGGGACACGGGTTCGTGTCCCGATCCGGGAGGATCCCACATGCCGCGGAGCGGCTGGGCCCGTGAGCCATGGCCGCTGAGCCTGCGCGTCCGGAGCCTGTGCTCCGCAACGGGAGAGGCCACAACAGTGAGAGGCCCGCATAACGCAAAAAAAAAAAAAAAAAAAAAAAAAAAAAAAAAAAAAAAAAAAAGAAAAGCCTTTATAGAGTTGAGATATTATTATCACCATTATTATCTCTCTGGCTAGACTCTTATTTTGTTGATATCATTCATGCTTTACTTTCTTAGCTACCTTAAAAAACTAAGTAAATATTTTATGAAGTTGCCAATTGCAGTCTACACATTTATGTTTCTTGAAAACTCCTGATTCAGGGACCAAGTTCCATCAGATGAGCTGGGCCCAGATCCAGCAAGACTAAACTTACAAATCAGCTACATTCATTTAAAGAGGGAATGAGACTAATGGATTTTAACCTCTTAGAGCAAAAACTCTGTCTTATTTTGCATATGGTACTGCAAAGAATGCTATTGGAAAATAGATAATAAATTGTAACCAAACCCTAAGTATCTTCACAAGTGAATAAACAAGAAGAAAAGTAGAAGATGTTCTTAGACTACATGGTGACCTTGAGACTGAAATGATAGCATGGACATTTTCCCTCTAGATCTTTACTCTTGAATATTCACCAAAGTGGAAGACATTTGTTGAGTTCACTGGGTTTTGAAATATATTTTTTCTATAAAAGAATCTTCTCTGTGGTAATCAGGGGCAGTTTTAAGACCTACATCCATAAAACAAGCTGAGATGATTCCCCAAGTTTTCCAATAGTCAATATTGAATGAAAATTGAATGAATGTTTTAAATATTGAATAAATTCATTACCAGCAATTAAGCTGATGTTTCTGTTTGTTCCCTAGTTAGGAACAACTGACAGTTCTCTACACTCCAACTTATCATTAAAACTCTTTGCCAGCCCATCGTATGGAGATGTGGTGTCCTCAGTTGTAGCAACACAAGCTTTAAACAAAGAACTTTGCTTTCAGTGGTACATTCCTCCCCTGGAAAAACCTCCAAAGGAAACAGAACCTATGGTATGTAATATAATTATAAAGCTAAATCTTACATTTGGATATAAAGTTTAATGAAGCCATTATAACTTAAAGAGTAGAGAAGATCCTCTTATCATATAGACAGAAATATACAGCAATTTAGAATCTATGTTGTCCAGCAGAATGAATGTGAAATAATTAAGAGATCCTGGGAAAGCTGGGTTCATATTGATCATTTTCCTTTTTCCTGAACTTAAAGAGAAACTTTCCAATGTGTCACCATTACATATGATGTTTAATATTTTTTTGTAGTTATCCTTTATCACATTAAGGAAATTTTTTCCTATTGCCACCTTAATAGGAAGTTTTATCATGAATATTTTACTGTATCTATTAAGAGGATTTTATCATTTATCTCTTTTAATATAGTAATTGATTTTATAATGTTAAATCAGCCTTGTGCTCCTGAGATAAACTCAAATTGGTCATGATGTATTCATTTTACTAGATTCAGTTTGCTAATGTTTCATATTGAATTTTTGCCACTGTTTTCAAGAGTAATATTGGACTATAATTTTTCCTTTTTGTGCTATCCTTGTCAGATATTTTCTGTATGAGGCTTTTGCTAGGCTCTTAAAATGTGTTGATAAATATAACCATGTTTTTCTGTTCTATAGTGAAGTTTGTGTAAGTTTGGAGTAACCTCTTTCCTCAGATATTTGCTAAGAGCTCATCAATAAAGCCCTTGTGTTTTTGTTGTGAGATAATATAAGACTAGTGATGTAATTCTCCATAGTTAGAGGCAGTCTTTAAGCAATAGTACTAATGTACTGGTTATCAGAGCTGGTATCAGTTCTGACTGGGCTAATATCTGTTCTAATGGTTAGTGCCTTTGTCAAACCAAGTTTTAAGTATTCTGACTATCACCCCTGTTTATAGAACATTGGGATTTTCTATTTCTTCTTGAGTCAGTTTTGCTTAAGTTGCTTTTTCTAGGAATTTCCCCATTTTGTTTAAAATTTCTCTCATATTTTTAAGCTATCTGGTGTATTTGTAGTGAAGTATCCCTTTTCACACCTTATATTGCTTATTTGTGCATTTTTTTCTTGGTCATTGTCACCAGAGATTTCTCATTAATTAGTTTTATTTCGTTAACCCTAAATATCTTCTACTGTTTTTTTCGTGTGTGTGTGTTCTTTTCCTAACTACTGACTTCTTGAGATAGATATTAGCTCAATATTTAGTTCTTTCTTTTCTAATCTATGCATTTTAAGGCTATCAGTTTCTCTCTAAATATTGCTTTGGCTTCATCCCACAAGTTTTATTATAGTATTGTCATCATCTTTCAGTTAAAAATAACTTTTGAAGTTTCCATTGTGATTTCTTCTTTGACTCGTGGGTCATTTCAACATATGTTTCTTAAGTTACAAACTATATGAAGCTTTTCTAGTTATCTTTTGTTGTTTATTCGTAGATTATTTTGTTCTGTGGTAATAAAAAAAATGCTCTGTATGATTGATATTTGTTGAAGCTTGCTTTTTTTTTTTGCCAGGAAGGTGTTTATTGTGTAAATATTCCATTGCTCTTAAAAAGAATGTGCTCTCCTCAGTTGTTGAGGCAGTGTTGATATATGTCCAATAGGTTAGTTTGTATAGTCTTGTTCAGATACTCTATATTCTTGGTGATTTTTCTAGTTTTTTTTGAAAATCAAAACAAAAGATCCCACATGCCTCGGTGGGATTTTTTTTTTTTTTAATCAATTACTGTTGACCCTTGAACAACATAGGAGTCAGGGTGCTGACCTTCCTCACTGTTGAAAATCTATGTGTAACTTTACAGTTGGCTTTCCATATCCACATTTTGGATTCAGTCAGCCATGGACTGTGTAGTATAATCATACGTATTTATTGGAAAAAATTCTCATAAAGTGGGACCTGTGCAGTTCAAACCCGTGTGCTCAAGAGTCAACTGTACTGAGATTTTAACATTTAATTCTCTCACTGAGATTGCTGTTGTTTTGTTCTTTCTTTTAGTTCTGTCAAATTTCACTTTACCTAATTGGAGGCTTTGTTCTTAGGTGCAGATTAATAAGCATTGTGACTTCTTGGTGAATTCAGTGACTTCTGACCTTTTCATAATAATGATATTTCCCTCATAAAGCCTGCCTTGTTTGATATTACTAGAGGAAAGTGACTTTCTTGTGGTTGTTACTTTCATAATATTTCTTTTTCTAACCTTTTGCTTTCAACCCGTTTGTGTACTTGTGTTTTAATTTTTTTTTCAAAATACTTATTTATTGTTTGGTTGTGCCAAGTCTTAGTTGTGGCACATGAGATATTTCATTGCGGTGCTCAGACTCTTCATTGCAGTGCACAGGCTTCTCTCTAGTTGTGGCATGCAGGCTCCAAAGTGCACGGGCTCAGTAGTTGCGGCGTGCGGGCTTAGTTGCCCCGCAGCATGTGAGATCTTAGTTCTCAGGGATCGAACCCGAGTTCCCTACATTGGAAGGTGGATTCTTAACCACTGGACCACGAGGGAAATCCCTTAATTGTATTTTTAAATAAAGGTATACACTTGGATATTTTAAAATACAGTCTGACAATATTGTATTTTGACTAGAGAAGTTAGTCCATTCACACTTAATGTAAATAATAATATATTTGGTTTTAAATCTACCATATTATTTTGTGTTTTCACTTGTCTCAGATTTTCTGTTTTCCTCAGGTTTTCTGTCTTTCTCCCTTTTTTGGGATTGATTACTTTTTTCATTCATTTGTCCTCTCTGAACTTTGAAATTATGCACTCTTTTGCTGTGCTTTTAGTGGTTACCCTCAGGACAACATATCAAAGTCTAAAGTTTCTTTCATTTTTTTTTTTTGAAAGATTTATTTATTTTTGGCTGTGTCAGGTCTTAGTTGCGGCACATGGGATCTTCGTTGAGGCATGTGGGATTTTTTTTTGTTGCAGTGCGCAGGCTCTTCATTGTAGTGTGCAGCCTTCTCTCTAGTTGCGGCATGCGGGTTTTCTGTCTCTAGTTGTGGCTCCAGGGCTCCTGAGCATGTGGGCTCTGTATTTGTGGCACATGAGCTCCAGAGCACATGGGCTCTGTAGCTTGTGGCGCGTGGGCTCTAGTTGAGGCACGCGAGCTCAGTAGTTGTGGCGCACAGGTTTAGTTGCACCGTGCCATGTGGGATCCTAGTTCCCTGACCAGGGATCGAACCGGTGTCCCTGCATTGGAAGGTGGACCACCAGGGAAGTCCCTGCATTCTTTGCCACTGGACCACCAGGGAAGTCCCAGTCAAAAGTTAATGAATGATCTTTATTCCTCTAATGACTTAAATGATACTATTGTACATTTTCTTTTTTTAACCAAAATATTATTTTTAATTGTTTTATACAAGAGTTATTTTCCTTTAGAATTTTCTACATATTCATCATTTGCTTTGCTTTCTACTCCCTCTTGCATTTTAGACATTCCATTTAGGATCACTTCTTTCTGTTGAAGTACATATTCTGGAATTTCTTGTGGTGAGCATCTTCTGGAGGCAAACACTCTCAATTTTTGTTTGCCTGATAAATATCATTGTTTTACATTTATCTGTGAAATGAATTTTTATGGAGTAAAGAATTAAAGATTGGAAATTATTTTCTTTCAGTACATTCAGAATGTCATCTACTCATTTCCATTGTTCTCTTGAGAGTCAAATTGTTGTTGCTTTAAAAATATTCTGACTTCTTTCACGAGCCACTTTTGAGACTTTGTCCTTGCACAGTTTTACTGCGAATGGTTTTCTTTTATTTATTTTGCTTACATTAGTATAGTGGTTAAGAACACAGACTCTAGAGCCCTCAGAATGGAGCAAATCAGACTCCTGTTTTGAATCCCAGCTCTGTTACTTAGTAATTTTGTAACCTTCAGTAGATTAGTTAACTTTTCTGTATCATGGGTACCCTAGAGATAATTGTGTAAACCCTCGACCTAAACAGTAGTTGTCATTTATTATTCTTATGTGAAATGATTTTCACATTATTATGCTGTTTGAAAGTTTAATAACTTCAAATACACATGTAATACACTTGGTAAGCATTATTTTAAAGCACCTTTTAAAGTTTACCAACAATATCTCCTTATACATACTTAAGCTGCCAACAATGGGCAGAAGAGAGAGTAAACTCTGCCTAACCAGCAAAAATTAAAGTGCATAGCAAATAGGAGAAAAAACTTACTTTCTCTCTAAATGCTGTTTACAACTTTGTATCACATACGAAACTCCTTATTTTAATGTTTATTATCTTTATCTAACTCTATATCTGTATCCATATCTATGTTCATATACACGTATAGACATTTGCAACAGGGCTAACTGGGGAGCAGGAAAGGGGGCAAGTATTTGGGAGCAGTTCAGTATCAATGCCTGAACTCTGGGAGGTAGAACAGTGATTCCGATTCTAGGAGAGTCTTGAAGAGTCAAGCTTTTAAAAATGGGACAGGGGGTCTAACTACCACCTTTTGCAGAGGAACCTTCCACTATAGCACTCCTCTGATTACTGCTGTCTCTAAGAAGAGCCTCAGGCTCTTTCCCATAAAACATTTGCCATATAGTTTTACCCTATTCAGTACTTTTTATCTGTGTTTTTTGCCTCCTGCCATGGTCTGCTCCTGTACTTCCTACCTCTTGAGCGCTGTCCCCTCTAGCTATGGCTCTGGTAACTTCTGCTGCTCCTTGACTCATATGAACCGTGTCAGGTGGGGAAACCTCCAGAGCCCACCTCTCTTTGCTCTCAAGCACGCTTCTCCCAATAGCCTCTTCATTCTTCTTCCTTAGGCTGGCAACCTTTTGCTAACTCTTGGTCGGTTATACATCCCTCCTACTCATACAAAAAAGAGACACTTGAACACATCACTCCCCAGAAACATTTAATGCTATTTCTCGTATTTTGAAAGTACTCTCCTTCCCACCCTTTCCATACCCAATCCTTGCCAGATATTTCATATACATTTTAAAATAATAAATCTGTGGTCTCTTTGGGGGAATTTAGTGCAGTAGTTTTCAAACCAAAGTTCCAAGGATACTCATGGTTCATGGAGTCAATATAGTGTGTCATGAATAGTATCTTTTTAAAGAAATTAAATATAAGAAGGCAATATCAGAATGCATCACATACAGTAAGTGAAAATGTTGTTTTCTGAAACTTTTGTTTCATGACAGATACTGTTAAAAAGAACATTTCTAGATTGACATTCGGCATCCTGAAGAATTTCTTTACTTGCTGGCAAGAGAACCAACAAGGTGTGATAAAAGAGTATATCCATTCAGAAAGGGTATGAAAGGATAACATTGTTGGGAAACAGATTGTTTACCCAAATAGTTAGTTTTAAAAAATGAGGAACAAAGTATAAAGTTCATTTCACAAGGTTGTAGAAATATTCACATCCCTATCAGTCTGGGGCAGGATGATCTTGGGAGTTAATGTTAAGACTGCATCTGTGGCTGATAATTAGAATAACGAGGTTTCATGAATCAACAGCCATGTCTGACAATTAGCATGGGCGCATGAACGGGTGTCAGACAGAGATTAGAAGTGGAGCACCAACTAACGAATTCTGATTTAAACAGGTTGCTTGAGTGATTTGCGTAAGCCACAAAGACACGGAACACAGTTTTTTTTTAAATTAATTAATTTATTTTTGTCTGCACTGGGTCTTCATTGCTGCGTGTGGGCTCTCTCTAGTTGTGGCGAATGGGAGCTACTCTTCGTTTTGGTGCGCAGGCTTCTCATTGGGGTGGCTTCTCTTGTTGCGGAGCACAGGCTCTAAGTGTGTGGGCTTCGGTAGTCGTGGCACGTGGGCTCACGGGCTCTAGAGCGTAGGCTCAGTAGTTGTGGTGCGCAGGCTTAGTTTTGCTCTGCGGCATGTGAGATCTTCCTGAACCAGGGCTCAAACCTGTGTCCCCTGCAATGGCAGGTGGATTCTTAACCCCTGCGCCACCAGGGAAGCCCCCAGAACACACAGTTTTCCTATCTTAGTTCAGGGACATTTTTCGCCCTTTGACAGTGAGTATGTATGTATTGGGTCATGATAAAAGATTCAGTTGCTGCCATAAATCTCAGCTACCAAATCAGGAAACGCTGACTTGGGAGGGCTAGATCTTCTCAGACCTGCGAGTCTATGTTTTCAGAAGACAACACTGAAATTTGTGTGATGCTTTCAATATTCATGTATGTGAGCATTCATCTAGTTATTATCTTAGACCTTTAGTGTAGAGTTTAATGTTGGAAAAACTGGGTGAAGCTCACGAAACCCATAAGATAATAGCAATAATGAACACCAATGTAGAGCTTACTGTGTTCCCGGTATTCTACTTCATTAACTTCACAGCACGTCTATGAGGTAGGTACAGTCGTCCCTCAGTATTCACAGGGGATTGGTTCAGAACCCCCTGAGATACCAAAATCCATAGATGTCCAAGTCCTTTGTATAAAATGGCATAGTATTTGCATATAAACTATGCACATCCTCCTGTATACTTTAAATCATCTCTTAATTACTTATAAAACCTAATACAATGTAAATGTTATGTAGATAGTTACCAGCACATGGCAAATTCAAATTTTTGTTTTTGGAACTTTCTGGATTTTTAAAAATATTTTTGATTCACGGGATGTTGAATCCACAGATGCCAAACCCATGGATCCAAACGGCCGAGTATTATCATTAGCCCCATTTTACAAGAGAGGAAACTGAGAACCAGGATGGAGGAATGCTAGTTGACAATGAATCAGGATTGGAGCAACTCAGCACATTGTTGAGTTGGAGGGAAGCAAACGACCTCAAAGGCTGTTGTGTTGAAGGCAGCTGGACAGCCCAAGGCATGTTCTTCAGAGGCCCCAGAAGATGTAGGCAGACAAGCGTGATCAAGTCCAAGAAGTCTGGTTAAGCAAAGCACTGAAAAGGAAGACTCCATCTGGCAAAGTAAAAACAGAAACTTGGATAGAGCTGAAATAGTCCTTGGAGATAAGTTTATTCAGAAGTCCAGCCAGTCTGGGAACAAGAAATATGGAGCCAGTGCTCTTTTCTGGAGGGCTTTAAATCCCTAAGAAGAGCAAGACTCTATTTCAGAGTCCCAAAGAAACAGGCTGTGCATTCAAGACAAGCTCAGGCCTAGCAGGGTAGTGAAAGATGAGCTAGGGTTCCTGGGAAAATTATCAAGTCTCAACAAAAGCAAAAGCCCAATGTTATCAACTTGGATGTCAGGAGTGCTATAACTTAGAGATCATACAGATGCCCAGGACCTCCCTCTGAGGTCCTCTGGATTCTGGGACTTGTTGGCTAAGTGATTAACTAGAGTCTGGTCCTGCAGATGGGGCCCAAAATTACATCCAACTTCTGGAAGCTGGGGAAGACAAAAGCTGCATAAATGAGGCAGGCATCTGATAGTCCCTGGCCCTTGCAGAGTGTGGTCAGGAAACAGCCCCGCTGGCATCCCCTGGAAGCTCATTAGAAATGCAGAATCTCAGGTCTCACTTCAGACCCACTGAATCAGAATGTTCATTTTACTTGCACAGTTTAGAATGTGCAAGTAATGTATGCACATTTAAGGTTGAGAAGCACTGGTCTAGGCTGGTGCTACCAGTGAACTTACAGCTCTCATGATGACTCTCCAAGAAATTACTCCATTGCCAGTTTATATAGTGGGCTCTATTGGTAACCTCTGACTTTTGGTATCACCCAGGTCAAATGTCAGAACTGAAAGGAAACTAGGAGAACACCTAATCGACATTCTCATTTTACAGATGAGGAAGAAAAGTTCCACAGGGGTAAAATGACTTGACCAACACCACAACTCACTAGTGACAAAAATAAGAATGGGAACCTAAGTCTTTTCAGTATTAATATTGATTTCTTTACAAACCACATATAGCTCAACTGCTTACTAACTAATGAATAAAGTATTTATTGAGTGCATACTATGTGCCAAGCATTTTGTTAGGTGATTAAGATACCAAGATGAGGAAATTACAAATCAGCTCTATCTAGTGGAAGAGGGATTCATCTTTCACTGTTCCTGGGCTGTGAGGACAAGACGATTTCTTCTTTTTCTTTCTTTCTTTCTTTTTTTTTTATTGAAGTAAAATTGTTTTACAATATTGTATTAGTTTCAGGTGTACAACATAATGATTCCACATTTGTACACATTACAAAATAATCACCATGAAAAGTCTAGTTATCATCTGTCACCATACAAAGTTGTTACAGTAGTATTGACTATATTTCCTATGTTGTATATTACATCCCTGTGACTCATTTATTTCAAAACTGCAAGTTTGTACCTCTTAATCTCCCCCATCTATTCCACTCATCCCCCAACCCCTCTCCCCTCTGGCAACCACAAGTGTATTCTCTGTACCTATGAGTCTGTTTCTGTTTTGTTATATTTGATCATTTGTTTTGTTTTTTAGAGTCCACATGTAAGTGAAATCATGTGGTATTTGTCTTTCTCCATCTGACTTATTTCACTTAGCATACTACCCTCTAGGTCCATCCATGTTGTCCCAAATGGCAAGATCTTGTTATTTTTTATGGCTGAGAAATATTTGATTGATTGATATATTGATAACTATATATGTGTATATATATATATACACGTGTATATATATACACATGTGTATTATATATTTGTATATATATACACATATATATGTGTATATATATATTGATAACTATATGTGTGTATATATATATATATATATATATATATATATATATATATAGTTTTGAATTAGTGTTTTTTCCAGAAGTGGAATTGCTGGATCATATGGTAGTTCTATCTTTAATTTTTTGAGGGACCTTCATACTGCTTTCCATACTGGCTGCACCAATTTACATTTCTACCAACAGTGCATGAGACTTCCCTTTTCTCCACATCCTCATCAGCACTTGTTATTTGTTCTTTTTTATAATAGCCACTCTTTCAGGTGTGAGGTGAGCATTGTGGTTTTGATTTTCATTTCCCTAATAATGTTTGATGTTGAGCATTTTTTCATGTGCCTGTTGGCCATCTGTATGTCTTCTTTGGAAAAATGTCTACTCATATTCTCTGTCCATTTTTTATCCAGGTTGTTTGTTTGTTGTTGCTTTTTTTGAGCTTGAGTTGCATGTGTTCTTTGTATATTTTGGATACTAATGCCTTATCAGGTATATCACTTGCAGATATCTTCTCCCACTCAGTAGGCTGTCTTTTCCTTTTGTTGATAGTTTCCTTCATTGTTCAGAGGATTTTTAGTTTGATGTAGTCCCACATGTTTATTTTTGCTTTTGTTTCCCTTGCCTGAGGAGATGGATCCAAAAAAATATTGCTAAGACCAATGTCAAAGATCATATTGCCTATGTTTTCTTCTAGGGGTTTTATGGCTTCAGGTCTTAGATTTAAGTCTTTAATCCATTTGAGTTTATTTTTGTATATGGTGTGAGAGAGTAGTCTAGTTTGATTCTTTTGCATGTAGCTGTCCAGTTTTCTCAACACCATTTATTAAAGAGGTTTTTTTTTTCCCATTGTATATTCTTGCCTCCTTTGTTGTAGATTAGTTGGCCATATAAGTGTGGGTTTATTTCTGGGTTTATTTCTATTCCGTTCCATTGGTCTATGTGTCTGTTTGGGGGCCAGTACCATACTGTTTTGATTGCTATAGCTTTGTAGTAGAATTTGAAATCAGGGAGCATGGTATCTCCAGCTTTGTTCTTCTTTCTCAAGATTATTTTGGCTCTTTGAAGTCTTTTGTGGTTACATACAAATTTTAGAATTATTTGTTCTAGTTCTGTGAAAAAATGCCATTGGTATTTTGATAGGAACCTCATTGACTCTGTAGATTGTCTTGGGTAATATGGTCATTTTAACAATATTAATTCTTCCAGTCCATGAATTCAGTATATCATTCCATTTGTTTCTGTTGTTTTCAATTTCTTTCATCAGTGTCTTATAGTTTTCTGAGTACAGGTCTTTTAGCTCCTTGGTTAGATTTATTCCTAGGTATTTTATTCTTTTTGATGCAATTGTAAAGAGGATTGTTTTCTTAATTTCTCTTTCTGATAGTTCATTGTTAGTGTATAGAAATGCAATATATTTCTGTATATTAATTTTGTATCCTGCAACTTCACTGACTTCATTTATGAGTTCTAATAGTTTTCTGTGGTGTCTTTAGGATTTCTATATATAGGATCATGTCATCTGCAAACAGTGACAGTTTTACTCCTTCCTCTGTAATTTGGATACCTTTGATCTTCTTTTCTTATCTGATTGCTGTGCCTAGGACTTCAAATACTGTGTTGAATAAAAGTGGTCATAGTGGGCATCCTTATCTTGTTCCTGATCTTAGAGGAAAAGCTTTTCACCATTGAGCATGATGTTAGCTGTAAGTTTGTCATATATGACCTTTATTATGTTGAGGTATGTTCTCTCTATACCCACTCTGTTGAGAGTTTTTAATCATAAATGGACAATGAATTTGTCAAAAGCCTTTTCTGCATCTATTGAGATAATCATATAATTTTTATTCTTCAGTTTGTTAATGTGGTGCATCACATTGATTTGCAAATACTGAATCATCCTTGCATCCCTGAGATAAATCCTACTTGATAATGATGAACATACAAGGCAGTTTTAAATATAGTATTCCTCAGTGTTCGTCAAAACAATATCACTTCTTTTCCATTGAAAAAAAAGAATATTTTCAGAAGTGAATAAAGGAACACTGGAAATTTTATCATGGGCGTATTGCCTCCTGAAGAATCCAGTCCTGAGTATGCAAGGTTATATAACTTATCCTTGAGGAGTAAAGACAAGTTGGGAATAGAACTAAGCACTGTTATCAACTAAGAACTAAGTGGATTAGATGAGGACAGGCTGGGGGATTAGATGGAAAGCTGGTTTGGGATTAGCAGCAGGTCCAAGAGAATATAGAAAATGAGGTATCCAGGAAGGGTAAGGAGCCAGTAGTGATCATGGGGCTAAAAATGACAACAATAATGCTCTAAATACCGCTTAAAGCACTTCACATTGACCCACTCAATCCTCACCCTGATCCATGGGATGGGGATTACCATATCTTAATTTTACAAATGAGAAAGCAGAAGCATAATGTTTTAATAATTTGCCCAAGATCACACAGCCAGTAAGTGATGGAGGCGAACCCAGGCACCCCGGCTCCAGAGCTCTGGCTCACAACAACTGTGCGAGTGAGTTTAGTGTTTTATTGTTTAAATATTGACCTACTTTATTCAAGTTAATTCTGATTTCAGACTAAAGGAGAGACTAAGATACCCAGGAGCAGCTTCCTGGGTCCTCTCTCAGTTGCACGGGACACACGTCATCTGTGGGTCATGAACCGCTGAAATACGGTGAGATATCTTGGTTTCAAGAAAGCTGCTGTCTTACCTGGGAGAGGAGTCTTTTGTACCTCTCTGATCATGTAGTCAAAACCAGGCGTGAGCCAGACTCACTGAGAGAAGTGAAGGTAACAATAGAATTCAGATGTAAATCATCAACATGCGCATTTTCTACAAAAAATGCTGATTAGCTGGCTGCCTCTTTGTGTGTTTCAGACCCTAAAACAGGGCTACAGTCACTATTTAGTACATTCTGTTCCGGTTTCGCCACGGAATAATTCCATGACTTCAGTCCCCTGAGATGATTAGCAAGGTTGCAACAGACTAGAATTAACCCTGAACTTTTATAGGAGTTTAAGGCCTTCTATGTCTGACAAAAATTAAGCATCCTTTTAATGCTTAATTCACTGTTGCCTAGGCATAGAATTCTAGGTTGAAAATTATTTCCCCTCAAAATGTGGGTGGCACTGCTTCATTATCTCTGGCAATCCCGTATTGCTGTTGAGAGTTCTGTTCCCATTCTGATTCCTAGTTCTTTGTGACTTTTTTCCTCTGGAAACTCTGAGGATCTGCCCTCTGTCCCCTGTTCTAAAATTCCATGATGTGCCTCGGTGTGGGTATTGTGCTGGATTCTTAGGGTGCCCCTTTCAATATGTGAAGTATATTCTTCAGTTCGTGGAGACGTTTTTCTTTGATAATTTCCTCCCTCTGATGATCTCTGCACTTTCTGGAATTTCTGTTATTCAGATATTGAGCCTATTAGATTGAATGTTTACTTTTCTCATCTTTTCTCCCCTATTTATGTTTTTAAATTTAGGTTTATTTGGAGGGAGATATATTTAACTTTATATTTCAAATCTTTTATTGATTATTTAGTTGTGATTATCATATTTTTTAATTTTTAAAAGCTCGTATTCTCTTTCATTTTAATAGCACTGTGTTCTTATTTCATAGATGCAATATTGGCCTTTCTCTCTCTGAGGATATTAATTATGGTTTCAGTGATGTTTTCTTCTGCTCTCTATCTTGTATCTGATTCTCCAAATTCCTTTTCTTACATTAGTTTTGGTCTCTACCTTTCATTTCATGTCTAGTGACCCTTGGCTGTCTGTTCATGTTTGAGGCACTGAGAAGCATACTGAGTCAGGCTTATGGACTTTTAACCTCATTGCCGGGTGACTGTGGGAGCTAGCAGCTTCATTGGTGGATCCTGAAATGTCAGTATCTGTAGGTCTTTTCTCTTCATCTGGTAAATTTCCCCAAAGAGGACTCTTTTAGACTACTGCTTAGTTTTCTATGTTCTGGGCAGGGGCTGGAGTGGGGTAGAGGGATGTCTCTTGTCCAGAATATAGACTTTCACTTCATTCCAACGTTTTCAGTTCAGCACCCCACCTCTGTAATCTCATGTCCCTCCTGAGCATAGATCTTTGATTTAACCTCAGCAGAGAGAAAAATGGAAGAAGTTTGGCTAGCAGAGGAGAGGCAGGGAAGGAGGGAGGGAGTCTCCTGGTTGGATGGACTCGGAGAAGGGATGGGAGGGAGGTTGTCCCCAAGGCTTTCAAGGTTCTTGGTCGTGCTTGTTGTTGGCAGCCCCTCTGAAGGCAGGTGGGACACAGCCTTTCCTCTCTGCTGACTAAGCAGAGGTGCTTTCAAATGTTTCAGGTGCTTTCAAAATGTTTTTAACATCTCTCATCTGCTTCATTGTCTCTCTTGCTTCTGTCTTTGTGGATTTATGCCTTTAAGAAAAAAAAATCCCTTTATTCTTTTTTTCTTGGCCACACTTCAGGTGGCTTGCAGGATCTTAGTTCCCCCACAAGGGATCAAACCCATGCCCCCTGCAGTGGAAGCACAGAGTCCTAACCACTGGACCGCCAGGAATTCCCAGAATCCCTTTACTCTTATTTTAGTTTGATTTGTGAGGAAGCGGAGATAAATGCATACATTTAATTAGTTAATTTTGACTGTCAGCTCTAGACCTCAGCTTTCTTGGAAGGACTTAGAGCAGACCACCTCTAAGGTCCTCTGAATCTCAAATTCTGTGAATTCATGATTGTAAATAGGTGCTGTAGAGTGTGGGACTGACTCTAAGAATTTTCAGAGTTCAAACATCAGGGAAATTACTAAAGCATGAGTCATTAGGAGAAGTTTCATCTTAGAGATGGGGGCTGGTAAGTTGTGTGTGGATGGAATACACGGAGAGAACAGGAAGGGAACAGCATAAGTGAATGCACAAACGTACCTATGACCACTGATGGGAAAGGGGCATATGGAGAAGGAACAAGAAACAAAGTTGGATATTCACCAGGTACAATATACATTAGAACTTGTTGCAGAGGGCCTTCAGAGGCTGAAATTTAAACTTAACTGCAGTAAGAAGTGTCAGTCATCAAAAATAATATAACCTTGGTACCAACTAGCATTTATTTTCATCTCATAACCTTTGCACAATTCTTGTTCATATCATTTCTGTTTAAAGTGAATTGGAAACAAAAAAAAAAAAAACCCTCATTTTTCTCTTCCAAAGAAAAACCTTTTAAAGTATAATGACACTATTTTGAGTACTGATGCTGCAGTTTTTGAGGCAAAGTGTAAGTTTGATGTAACATTTTCTATGTCTTTTAATTTTCTTATAGGTGTTATTGTTGTATGCCTATAATATGAAGCCCCTGAATATTTCAGATGTTACATCTACTGCTTACAACAGTGTATATGTTGGCTCTTTCTGGATTCCACTAGACAGGCAAGTAAAGATGGATTATCCACAGCTCTTTGCTGATACTTTCATAATATTGACTGTTTCAGTAATATACAAGGTAAATCACAGGCGAACTTTTAGAAGACATTTTTGGAAAAGTCTTCCTTTTACTTAGCAGAGTATGATATTGCAGTGGGTAAGAGCATGAACTCTGAATCCGGCCTGTTTTGGTTCAAATGCTGGTTGTGCCCCTTCGTATCTTCCTATCTCAGCAAACTTGACCAGGTTACTTAACCTCTCTGTGCCTCAGTCTCTTCATCAGTAAAATGGGAATAATAATAATAGGACCTAGAGTTGTTGGAGGAATAGTTTCTGGTACTTCATAAAGATTACAGACAGTACAAAGATGTTGTCTGTACTATATTTTGCCTGCAGTTTGGGGTGTGTTTTAAAAAGAACTTAATGTGGCTCTGTATTAAGTTGCAAAATTAAGCCCAAACTCCACTGCCATCCTGGTCTCACCCTTTCCTCTTTGACCAATCCTATTTTGTATTGTTCCCCAAGTCAAAAGCCTCTGCATCAGCCACTCTGTTTTCCTCCCTCTCCTTCAAACAGGGGATGGAGACTCTAATTTTTGTTCATGCCTGGTTTCTCTCTTTTCTGATTTCATCTTACCAAATTCCTTGTTTGTTTTTCACTTTTTTTCTTTGCTTAGTTAATTTAGTTTTGATTCCATTGTTCATTGCCCTTGCAACCTCAGCCTCCATTTTCTCATTTCTGAGATGGAAATAATATTTTGCCTACCTTTTGGGGTTACTGTCAGGATCAAGCCAGACAGTGTGTGCATATACTTTGTATGCATGTAAAATGTATGCAGATACTTTGAAAGGCTGAAAGCACTGGGCAAATATTAAGTCTCATCATGGCCTCCTGTGTCCGTCAGTGTCAGCTCTTTGCCCTGCTCACCACGTACTGAGTGCAGGGACTTGGCACTTCTCCATCCTTACCTGGAGAGTCTGGTTCCTGGTCCTTGATTTCCATTTTGAAGAACTCTTTCTCTTTGGCCTCTCCATGAAAGAGAATAAAACAAGAGATGTTTCAAGAGCTGGCATACCTTCAATTATTCAGTCAACTTTCTTTTTCTTTTCCTTTTTAAAATTTTTTTCAGTGTCATGGTGGAAAATCTTAGACACAGGACTATACCAGCACAGCTAAGCCACAAAGTTAGGAAATTATGTTCTTTCCTTGTACATCCAGAAACATGGCAGAATTTTTTTTTTCAGAACCACATGATAAAAATGATTATAATTTCTGCAGAGCAGAATGTAAACAAACTGACAGGATTCTTGTTTTACTCCAAAAAGTTCTTGATTTTGGTGTGTTTATGATCAATGGTAGGGTGACTAAAGTTAGGGACATGCCCCTGTCACTGAGGCTATTATAGAGGAAGTTGCCTGACAAACGTTCATCTGATTCATCCCTTGGTGACAGTATTTCTCCCACCTAGGGTGGAGTTCCTTGTGTTCTTATGAGGGTCACGATCAGTCTATGGGGAATTGCTCTTGTTGATCATCCTATAGAAGGCAAAGGAAGAGCATGCTGCGGGAAGCTGGGGAAATCGACGTTCCTGCAATTGCCCCTGATGTCATTTTGCTTTTTTGCATCATCTCCTTCATTTTCATAAAAATTTCCCTCCGCCCCTGCATGGAGACCCGCACACCCACGCACGAATACGTGCGCACCTGCGCTCTACGTGCCTGTATCCTAGAGTCACTGGGAGCCCTGCAGGTGGCTCTTTGCCTCCTTCAGCTGTTTCAATGCTTTTCCAGCTTCTGACTGCATTCACTAGTTAACCTCTGTCTCCAGCGCCTCCATGGTTCACTGGACCGTGGCTCCAGAAGCTTTCTGTCCTGCGCACAATTGCCAGTGCGTCCTCTGCCCTCTTCCTCGGCTTTAGCTTTTCCTTTTTACTTGATTCTTCTCCCTACCCCCAATCCCCACACAGTACATGTCACTGTGTGGGCTCGTTGAACCGTCTTTTAGAGCCATTGCTGACTTGTCCTAATTCTTAGCTTCAGGCCAGCCAGCCAATCAGAGCGTGGCACTGAGTTTAAGTAGGAGTAGATCTTTTGTCATTGCCTGGTATTTCTTTGCCCATGTAGATATTTATTTTCTTTATTTTCATCTTAAGCAAATATTTTGAATGTCTACATTTTTTTTTTGCTTTGTGTCTTTGCCAGTTTATGATTATAAATCTGTCTGAGCACATAACTAGATCATAAACACTATGCAGGTGAGAATTGTGTCTCTGTTCTCATGTCTCTTGAATGAAGGAATGATGTTTGGGGGTGCCAGAAATCTAAGTGTTAAATAACTAAGGACTTACTTTACATGTTTTATTGATTCTGGGAATAAATGAATGCCTTACTTAACTTTTCAAGTAAAATGCATACATGTTTGTTATTTTTAGAGTTATTTCAGTTCACGAGAAATTATCTAATCTTACGCAAATCGCTGAAATATCATTGCCTACAACTCCTAAAGTTACTTCAAATGAAAATGTATCTCAAGTAGAAGAAACAGAAGAGGAATCAATTGGTAGAGAAATGGAAGTAGGTTATTAAATAATGGAACATTTTATTGCCATTGCAGGATGGATGTCATTATACATAATGAAATTATTTTTTACTTTATCAGAGCATAACTATGTAACTAAACTTGAACGGTGTGGTTCTTCTGGCCTGTACTTTCTCTACTTAGAGTACCAGATATAACCCAACTTTTGGACACATAAGTAATGTTTTCTTCAAAGCTCTTCTAAGCATACCAATTATAAGAAACTGATGGTAAATGAAAACAAAGCCAATCTAGATAAATCATTCAGCTATAACCATGAATCCTAAAAAACAATGCTCTGTAAGTTCATAATGTTACTTTTAAATTCTAAGTCTAGTATTTGAGCATTTTTATTACCCAAGTAATATGGGAAGAAAAATTAGAAAATATAGATAAGCATATATCTTTCAGACTTTTTCTACACATCTGTATTTTTCTAACTAGAAAAAAAGGCATTATCCTTATAGTGTGTTATTAATCTGATTACAGAGTTGAGTGATGACTGATATTCATGTTTTGGAGGAGTTCCTTCTGAGTTCTCAACCCATTGAGAAATAGGACACAGGAAACTGATATATGGAGATCTCAAACACTGGCATCATTACCGACAAAGCTGATTAGCAAACATGGCTCTGGATCTCTGGCCAAACAAGCTTATTAATATTTCACCCCTGAATTAGGCAGACTTGCCCACCTAGTCACACAATAATCTAGCACACTTGTGTAGCTGTAGGATTTCCCCCACTCCGCTGCTGACTGCCTGGCTGACTGCATGGAGGAGTAGAGAGTAATAGTCCCTCAGGCAGGGTGCCTTAAAAAATGTAAGCAAAGATTGACCCAATGGGGCTGAGCCTAGTTTGCTTTTCCCAAACTCACCAATCAGATAAGTGACTCCGCTCTCCTGGCTGCGTCCAAAAGAAGCTGGAAGTGTCCCTCCTTCTTCGGGAGTGGAGTGGAAGTTCCTTACCCTGTATGGAAATTAGAGGAGCAGGGAATACCTGTTCTCCCCTAATCACTTGCTCTTTGAATTTCCATTTGCACATTCATCTGGTTGATTGAGATATATGTTCTGTAGGTACCATGGCTATTTTTCTTTTTAATCAAATAGATGTACAAGGTTTAAAATGAAAAGGGACAGTCTCCTGTTCGACCTGTCCACACCCCACAGTCCTGCGAGCAGACCATTTTCAACTCTTTCAGCTGTTCCTTTTGTTATTTACTTGCAAGTCTATAAATAATATGCAGGATCAGTCATGAAAAGCAAGATAACCAACACCCTTCAAATCCAAGTGGGTCTCCAGGCTGGTGGCACATCCATCCTCTGGAACATCCCTAGTCACTGGGCAGGAGGGAAGAAAAGGGGCAAACCACACCCTGGCTCTTTGAGTTTCCATCATATCACTTGCACTAACATTTCACTGGCCAAGTAAGTCACGAGCCATGCCAACAATTCTGCTACCAGCTTTGAAAGAGGAAAGCTGGAAAAATTGTTGAATAGTGCTAATGACAGCCAAAAATAATTATTTTTTTCTTGATAAATCAGTTTTATATAATATCTATTGATTTTACTATACAAGGATTCCCTATACTTCTCCTCAACTTCTTCTTTCCCCATCCTTTCTAAATATTGTTATATCACAGAATTTAATTAAATCAGCATTCAGTGTTTACGTCATTATAACCCCGTAAACAATGTTCACAGCCAAGTCACAATGTACTGTGGTTATTTTCCTTTCCTGTATAAGGTTTGATTTTTCTTCACTTGTCTTTTTTATTAACTTCTTTCTGATCATTACATCGGACCTGTCATATATTCATCCATAGATTTGTACCGAAGTGTTTATATTTATGGCTCAACTCTTCTTTTCCTTCCTGGAGGCCCCTCTCCTGCTCTGGTTAAGGACTGGTTGCCCCCAGTGCCTGCATCACAGCTCTGATTCTGGGACCTCCCTCTGCTGCTTTTCTGGTTGAATTCCCAGCCACTTGGGTCCCATCTCTGTTTTTCTTCTCTGAAAGCTTTTAGGATCTTTATTTTTGCTCTGCTGTATCTTTTTTAAAAAATCAGTTTCTGCTAGTTTGATATTCAATTGGTGACCAATAACAAAATATTTTTAATTCTTAAAGAGCATTATTGGTATGGCTCTTTTTGTTTTCTTGTTTACGTTATCTTTTTTTTTTTTTTTTTTTTTTTGCGGTACGCGGGCCTCTCACTGTTGTGGCCTCTCCTGTTGCGGAGCACAGGCTCCGGACGCGCAGGCTCAGCGGCCATGGCTCACGGGCCCAGCCGCTCCGCGGCATGTGGGATCTTCCTAGACCGGAGCACGAACCCGTGTCCCCTGCATCGGCAGGTGGACTCTCAACCACTGCGCCACCAGGGAAGCCCTGTTTATGTTATCTTTACATCGATTATGTGAAAGTGCAAAAGTTGGCAACTCTCCTGATCTGTAGAATATACTTTTTGGTGTTTTTCACTCTGAATTTACCAGTGGAGTGAATGAGTGCATTTTTCAATATTATGAAAGCAACAAGTCCAGCTGTAAGAGGATTATCAGGCAAGAACAGTTAGTCTTTGCAAAAAGCAACTTTCCAGAATTTATGTCACCTGTGCTCTGTGCCTACATTGATCATAGAACTGATATCTTAGAATTTTAGTTGCACATCCTTTATTGTGTCCTCAAATGTTACAACACAAATTACCAGATGTTTAACTATAGTAATGATATTCTGAGTACTCAGAATAAATATCCCAGTAGATCAGATATCTCAAACTCATGAGATTCATATATGTAATTCTTCTCCTAAAGTGCATTGTTGCCCTTTCATATCTGTTTTCAAGAACTCAGCTCATTTTGTTTTCGAACTTCTTTAGTAGATCACTTACAATCACAGTTTTTTTTGTCATAGACCAAACTTATCAATTTGCTGTCTTTGAGCCATAACCTAGACTGTTCTTTGCTGAAATTGTCCTTGAATCCATTATTATATAGTCCATAAAAGGCAAATGATTATTTTTCTCCTGAACCCATTTGTCTTTTCAACTTACATTGTCTGAGACAGGAGGGCGAGTGTCCGTAAGAGTAAGGATTATAGGTTGTGCTCTGCCACTCAGCTTTACTACCGAGGGTCAGTCACTTAATGTTTCCTGGGACTAGTTTTCTCCTCATCTCTAAACAGGATCCTTTCACTCAGTTACTGCTGAGATGAAGAGATTGTCCCTTGGTTGGAATGAGAGCCATCAGAATTTTCCTGGGAGTCAGATATCGGTATCAAGTTCATCACAACGAGCCCAGTGCCTGAGCCAAGAAGTTGACTATGAATGTAAACAAATCAGGAATAAATAGGGGCAAGTAGGGGCGTTTGAATGCAAGCAGAGGGAAGAATCCAGACGGCCCACCTTGCCTTAGCCAAGCTTTGTGACTTGCTCTCACGTCCTGACTTGAGTGATATATGTGAGTAACTCAGTCCCTGAGTAGAACAAACTGCTTTCAATCCTGATGTTGTCCTCTGTGTTTTTTTGGTTTTTTTGGGGTGTTTTTTTTTTTGCGGTACGCAGGCCTCTCACTGTTGTGGCCCCTCCCGTTGCGGAGCACAGGCTCCGGACGCGCAGGCTCAGCGGCCATGGCTCACGGGCCTAGCCACTCCGTAGCATGTGGGATCTTCCCGGACCGGGACACGAACCCGTGTCCCCTGCATCGGCAGGCGGACTCTCAACCACTGCGCCACCAGGGAAGCCCTCCTCTGTGTTTTTGAGTTTATTTTATCCTCCAACTTAAAAAGTGTTTCTTCAGCTTTAATTAGGGCATTTTGAGATGTGTTCCAGTTCTGGTAGTTCTATATGTGAAAGAACGTCGCAAAATGGAAAAAAATCTGCTCTTTTTAGTTTAGGTGAATTAGCAAACAAATTAATTCACAACATTTGAAAGCTGTGAAACGGAAGGAATATATAAACTTTTCTCTTTTTTTTCCCTATATACTAACCAGCACATAGAAAAAAAAGAAAAAAAGGAACAGCTAGGTTCTAGGTTCTATCAAATCAATTCCAGGGACTAAAATCTGCCAGTTTGTTGTCATGACAGCCTTCACTTGGAGCTAATGAGAAGTTAACTAGGACACTTGAAGAGATCAATTCTGTTTGGGAGTTGGACAGGATTTCATAACTTCTATAATGAAATATATTTATTTCTATCTCAGTATGGATTTTTGGTGGGTTGTTAAATATAAAGGTCCAGAAAATGTACCTTTGGTTGATATGGGAGGTGGTGAATCTTGTTCTCTTTCTCATTCCCTTCCTTTTTTTTTTTTTTTGTTTTCTCTCCCCCAAATCCCTATGGTCTGGAATAAGCCAAAAGCTTCAGAACACAGGTATTAATTTAAGATGTTTTGGGAGGGCTACAGAACAGGTGTTCCAGTCACTTCTGGCTTGAAAACATGTCCTTCTTCCAAAATGGACAACAGTGGCTCAGAATCACTGGGTTGTTTTAACCTGTCGTTCACAGCTTTATGGGGTATCTTCAGAGCATATCAGATGTTTTAAAGCATATAAAAGGTGCAAACCATTCTGATTTCATGACACAAGCACCTTTTTTGGAATGATAACATACTGATAAGCCTAAAATATATTGACCAAGTCACCTAAGATGAGTTCAGCAAACACGTGTGGGATGCCCGGATTGTACCAGGCAATTATATATAGTCAACATGTCCCCAGTATCAAAGTACTATGAAAACATAGAACAAAATACAACTGAACATTAGCATCAATTAACACGTTATCTTTGCGAAACCGTTACGTGCAAAAATTTTCCAGGCTTGAGGAGATAAGGACATACTGAAATCAGTACAATTAGGCCCCTGTCAGGAGGAGCTTAATCACTGTGTGAGTGTGACCATAGGTACCCAGATGTCGTTCATAATGAGCCCAGCTGCCCGGTGGCCCTCTCTTAGCAAGCAAAGTCTGGCATTCAAAGAAACATCAATTTAATGTTCAAAACCATTGAAAATAATCTAAACCTTATTCTTATGAGTCTCTCGTAAGAATATCTGAGAGGGAATCCTTTCATCATATACAGCATAACTTCTTTTAAATCTCCTTTCTCCCAACTGCCTTACTCTTAGTGCCTCTCTGACGTTCACAGTGGCAGCTCTCCAACCTCTGCCTCATTGGTTCAGACTCCTAAACCTCTCCCTCCAACTCAGTCTGCATGGAGTGTTTTGACTCCTCTCCCCTTCCCGCTCTGGTTCAGCTCTTTTTTTTTTTTTTTATAACATCTTTATTGGAGTATAATTGCTTTACAATGGTGTGTTAGTTTCTGCTTTATAACAAAGTGAATCTGGTTCAGCTGTTCGTTATGAAGTTCAGCTTAGTCTCTCTGACACCTTCCCCTTTTCCTGTTTCCCCCATTATCTGGATTCTACACTTATACAAAAGGGCAAGGTTGCTGATATCCTCCTTCTCAATGGTGGAGCTGTTGATGCAAACTATTCTAATTCATCATTAAAAAACTGATTCACATAGGGGTGTGTGTGTGTGTGTGTGTGTGTTAAGAGAGGGAGTTGAGCTAGACTTTGTGCTTGCTTCAGTAGCACAGGTAGCATTTTATAGCCCCTGTAGACTGAAATAAAAACCATGTTTTCTTGCACCCTGTGCCCTGACTCTATTGTTTTGGTCATTATCTCTTTCTGTGTCTCTTCCTCTCTCTTGACTTTGAATTCCTTTGCTCAGGTGTCTTCTCTGATATCTAGCCCAGTAACCAACTTCTAGTTGGAGACCTGTGGAGAGCACTTACTCCAGACTGAGGATACAGCAAGAGATGAGAGGTGAACTCATAGAGCTGGATGTTGTATTCAGGGTGGCAGGAGTGCAGGGTGAATGTAGGGCCCTGGGAAGGCAGGGCTGGACGTGGGCCGTAGGAAAAGCTGGGAGCAATGCCCGGAAGAGCATCTCATGATCCACCCTGAAATTTGCTAAGATAACCCTGATGGCATGTGAAGGAGGGATGAGGGAAGCAAGAGTTTGGAGGATGGAAAACAGCTTAGGAAGTTTTTTCCCATAAAATGGGTGAACAATGATGAGGACTTCAACTAAGTCAAAATGTTGGCTCTGTTATTTTGGAAGTCACTCAGAAGCCTATCCCTCATCAAATCAACAGATGCTCCTCTTTAAGGGAAAGTGACAGAGATTGAGCAGGGGTCCGTCTGTGCCCTCCCAGGCCCCTTGCCAACTGCACCATCCCTCCAGCCGCCTTCTGCCTGGGGTTGTTGAGTTCAGTGCTTTCCTTGTCTTCATTTCTGTGGCAGCAAGATCACGGGAGGTTTCCCACAGCCCAACATCGAATCAGCCAGTTTCCCAAGTGTGTATGTGGTTTACCTCAAATGATGCCAAAGAAACAGAACGTTGTTGAGGCGAAATTTGTGTTTGATAAATGTTGAGACAAGCCACGGAAGGCATTCATCAGGTAACATGGCTGTCTTCATCTGTTATGGAAGTGATTAATGATACAGACAGTGTCATTTTGCTTGATAGCTCTTGATGAGATCATGACAGTAACCCATCACAGCTATTATTGAAACCTTTTGTATAGAAAGAAAATATACTTTAACCAGTCCTAAGAACTCAATTAGAAATATAGAAATTTGGATAAATAAGAAGAATATGTAAGAATGTACTCCAGGATGTGTGTTCCCCTCTGTCTAGTAAAGTGGACCAGGAGCCTGGAAAGTTCGTCATAGGAAGCTGGTGTCCCCCAGTCAGTGCTGGATGTCCTGCCTGCCCTCCATCCTTTCTGGTCCCATGGAAGCTGCCCTACTTCTGGCCATGATCACTTCCTGCCCAAACAGCTTGAGTAGCCTCCTAGCTAATTTCTCTTTCTCTTATCTCTTCCTAGTCCAGTTCAGCTTTACATGGTAGCCAGAATTGTCTTTTTTTTTTTTTTTGCGGTACGTGGGCCTCTCGCTGTTGTGGCCTCTCCCGTTGCGGAGCACAGGCTCTGGACGCGCAGGCTCAGCGGCCATGGCTCATGGGCCCAGCCACTCTGCGGCATGTGGGATCTTCCCGGACCGGGGCACGAACCCGTGTCCCCTGCATCGTCAGGTGGACTCTCAACCACTGTGCCACCAGGGAAGCCCCAGAATTGTCTTTTTAAAGCAGTCAGATCATTATCCCCTCAGTCCAGTGCCTCTCAATTTCCTAAGCAACAAAATCCAAATTCCTTACGTTTACGTGTCCTGTTATAAGTACACCTCTCAGCCTTATTTCTCACCACCGTGCTTCCTATACACACCAGCAGTAAAGACCGTATCAGGTTCTTTATGTTCCTTAAATATCTGCTGTTTCATTGCTCCATCTGGAATGCCCTTGTCCCCATTCTCTGCCAGTTGAAGTCTTACTACTCTTTCATACCTCAGTTTATATGACCCTTTCTCCAGGAAGTATTCCCTGTTCATTATACTTTTTTTTTTTAAACATCTTTATTCGAGTATAATTGCTTTACAATGGTGTGTTAGTTTCTGCCGTATAACAAAGTGAATCAGCTATACATATACATATATCCCCATATTTCCTCCCTCTTGTGTCTCCCTCCCACCCTCCCTATCCCACCCCTCTAGGTGAACACAAAGCACCGAGCTGATCTCCCTGTGCTATGTGGCTGCTTCCCACTAGCTATCTATTTCACATTTGGTAGTGTATATATGTCAATGCTATTCTCTCACTTTGTCCCAGCTTACCCTTCCCCCTCCCCGTGTCCTCAAGTCCATTCTCTAGGTCTGTGTCTTTATTCCTGTCCTGCTCCTAGGTTCTTCAGAACCTTTTTTTTTCCCCCTAAGATTCCATATATATGTGTTAGCATATGGTATTTGTTTTTCCCTTTCTGACTTACTTCACTCTGTATGACAGACTCTAGGTCCGTCCACCTCACTACAAATAACTCAGTTTCGTTTCTTTTTATGGCTGAGTAATATTCCATTGTATATATGTGCCACGTCTTCCTTATCCATTCATCTGTCGGTGGACACTTAGGTTGCTTCCATGTCCTGGCTATTGTAAATAGAGCTCAAATGAACATTGTGGTACATGACTCTTTTTGAATTATGGTTTTCTCAGGGTATATGCCCAGTAGTGGGATTGCTGGGTCATATGGTAGTTCTATTTTTAGTTTTTTTAAGGAACTTCCATACTGTTCTCCATAGTGGCTGTATCAATTTACATTCCCACCAACAGTGCAAGAGGGTTCCCTTTTCTCCACACCCTCTCCAACATTTATTATTTGTAGATTTTTTGATGATGGCCATTCTGACCTGTGTGAGGTGATGCCTCACTGTAGTTTTTATTTGCATTTCTCTAATAATTAGTGATGTTGAGCATCCTTTCATGTGTTTGTTGGCAATCTGTATATCTTCTTTGGAGAAATGTCTATTTAGGTCTTCTGCCCATTTTTGGATTGGGTTGTTTGTTTTTTTGATATTGAGCTGCATGAGCTGCTTGTATATTTTGGAGATTAATCCTTTGTCAGTTGCTTCATTTGCAAATATTTTCTCCCATTCTGAAGGTTGTTGTTTCATCTTGCTTATGGTTTCCTTTGCTGTGCAAAAGCTTTTAAGTTTCATTAGGTCCCATTTGTTTATTTTTGTTTTCATTTCCATTTCTCTAGGAGGTGGGTCTAAAAGGATCTTGCTGTGACTTATGTCAAAGAGTGTTCTTCCTGTGTTTTCCTCTGAGTTTTATAGCGTCTCATAGTCTTATAATCGTGACTCCTTTAGTTGTAAGTAAAGAAAAACTACTTATGCTAGCTCAAATGAAGTAGGTTTGGTAAGGAGGCAGTATTTGTCAGGGCATGGTAAGTAAGCTTGTGCATAACCAAGGACTGGGGACAAAACACAGTGGGCCCCACAGAAAGTGAAACTTGGAGAGTCGGGAGCCAAGATTGCACTCAGTCCCACAGGCGGTGTCAGTTCTCATTTATCTCTGTTTCTTGCTCACTCATGTTACATCTCGCCCATTAGGTGCCTTCTCCAACTCCGTATTGCGACCTCTCAGCTCATCTGGCCAGTCCTGATGATAACTCTCTTCTGTTGTCCTTCCTTATATGAAATTACAATGATGGAGAATCTGATTGATTCAACCCTGCCCATAGGTAGATCTTTCTTGGGTCAGATGTCCACACAGAAACACGCTGCGTCCAAACAGTAGGGGCTGCGGCAGTGTCCTCAGCAATAGACCACGTATGATATCAACTCTCTCTTCTTCTTCTTCGTTTTCTCTTTCCATTTCTTTCTCGATTCCCAGCTGTTCACCTCTGCTTAAACCCTTTCTCAGATCTGAACCTCTTTATTCCAGGGCTCTCTTCTCAGAAGAAAAGTGATCTTCCAAAATCTTATTCTGGTGTGAATTACTTTACTTGTTCTTCTCTAACACATGAATTTTAATTGTGAATTTTGCAGGGAAAGAATCCAAAATAATTTACTATTTGTCATTGAATCTTACAGTTTGTGGCTATTTTGTATCTTTTCAAATAACCCTAATTACTTAAAAGATTGTGACCTCTGAATCCCTCTAAGTTTCATCCTGGGAATTAGGGAATGATGTAACAAAATACAAATGAAATAACTAATTTGTAATTAAAATATCTAGTATTTTACCAATAAGATGAACCTCACTATATTGTCTTATTATTTCTAGAACATGATTATTGAATGTTGCTCTGAAATAGTATCTTTGTTTTTGTCTGATGAAGAGGCAACTCCACTATCTGAGGTATGCATCTCTTTTAAAACTGTATGTGATTCTCTAACAAGTATTGTTGTTGCTATGGAAATGGAAATACAGAAAACATCTATTATGAAAGTATCAAGGGCCTAACCATCCTTAATTAATATGAAAAGTGCTAAACATTCATTTATAATAGCATGTTATTTTGGTTAGAAATATTCTTTGTTAACAAATCAACTAGTACAGAAAGTTGTGGAGAGGATAATCTTAAAATCATCTCAAATTCACCATTCAGGGAATAACCACTATTAACATTTTGGAGAATATCTCAAATTTTTTTCATGTATAGTTAGACTTTTGGATTTTTATATCAGTGGGATCATACTGCACAAGCATTCTGTAACTTGTTTTTTTTTCATTCAACAATAATGCTATGGAGATATTTTTATGTGAAAAGTCTACCCTGTCTTATTTCATGCCTACATAATAGTTTCTTTTATGTATTTGTCATGTCAGGCTCTATTTATATAACTAGATCCATATTCATGGATCTTGAGGTTGATGGGTTCTAGAACATATGTATTTCACCCTTCTGTTTCACCCATCCTCAGAGTTAATTCTTAGGAATAGGATTTTGGAGTAAAAAGTATATGCATATGGTCCCTGACTTACAATGATTCAACTTATGATTTTTTTGACTTTATGATATTATGAAAGCAATACACACTCAGTAGAAACCATACTTCAAATTTTGAATTTTGAGCTTTTCCCTGGCTAGCAATATGCAGTCCAATACTTGTGATGTGAGGCAGCAGCAGTGAACTGCAGCTCGCATCACCCTCATGGTCATGAGGGGAAACAACCCACATACGTACAACCATTCGGGACCCGGACAGCCGTTCTGTTCTTAACTTTCAGTACAGTATGCAGTAAATTACATGAGCTATTCAACACTTTAGTATAAAATTGGCTTTGTGTTAGATGATTTTGTCCAACTGCAGGCTAATGTATGTGTTCTGAGCATGTTTAGGGTATGCTAGGCTAAGCTCTGATGTTTGGTACGTTAGGTATATTAAGTGTATTTTTGACTTAAGATATTTTCAGCCTCTGATGAGTTTACCCATTTATTGGGACATAACCCCATCATAAGTAAAGGAAGATCTGTATACATTTTCTATTGTGGTAAAATATACATAATGTAAAATCTACAATTTTAATCATTTCTAAGTGTACACATCAGTAGCATTAAGTACATTCAAAACGTTGTGCAAACATCTCCACCATCCATCTCCACGATTTTTTCATCATCCCAGGTAGAAACTTTGTACCCATTAAGTAATAACTCCCCATTTCCTCCTCCCCCAGCTCCTGGTAATATCTCTGTTCTACTATTTGCTTATTCTAGGTACCTCATATAAATGGAATCATACAATATTGGTTTTTTTGTGGCTGGCTTATTTCATTTAGTGCAATGTTTTCAAAGTTCATGCATGTTTAACATGTATCAGTACTTCATTCCTTTTTAAGACTAAATAATATCCCATTGTATGTATATACCACATTTGTTTATCCACTCTTCTATGGATGGACATTTGAGTTGTTTGTACCTTTTGGCTCCTATAAATAATGCTGCTATAACCATGGGTGTACAAGTATCTGGGTGTACGCCTAGGAGTGGAATTAGTAATTGGTGGATCATATGGTAATTCTATGTTTAACTTTTTAAGAAAACCCCAACAGCTGCACCATTTTACATTCCCATCAACAGTGTAAGAGGGTTCTAATTTCTCCACATACTCACCAACACTTACTTTCTCTCTTTTGATAATAGCCATCTTAAGTGGTGGAAAGTAGTATCTCATTGTGATTTTGATTTGCATTTCCCTAATGACTAATTTAATCGCTGATCGCCCATTTTTATATCTTCTTTGGAGAAATGTCTGTTCAATCCTTTGCCCATTTTGAATGGGCACATACATTTTGCTATATAATTGCAAATGGCCTCCAGAAATGTGGCACCAGTTTTCTCTCCCATCTGCAGTAGGTGAGAGGCCCAGTGTACCTGTGTATTCACCCACACTAGTTCTCCTCCTTCTTCTGCTCTCTCCCTCCCTCCTCCTCTTCTCTCTTTCCTCCCTCTCGTCCCCCTCCTCTTCTTCTAACTGTTGTAGGTCTGACAAGTGAAAAATGACATTTTCAATTATTTTATATTTATTAATAGTAAATCCAAATATAGTTCCTACTTTGTTGGCAGTCTGTGTTTCTCCTTTTGTGGAATTGTGTTCATTCATTTAGCCAATCAACAAATACTTAGAGTGAACTGCCTATGTGTCAGGAACTCCTTTCTGGGCCCTAGAGAGCCTGCTGTGAACAAGCAACAAGGACCTCACTCTCTTGGAGCTGCCGTTTTTTTGTTTTTGTTTTTGGAGAGAAATAGTAAATAAATCAATAAGCAAGATAATTCTGCATTTTGTTAAGTGCTATGAAGGAAAAAACAGAGTGAGATGTTAGAGTAGGGTTGGCAAACTGCAGCCTGTGAACTATGGCCCACTGCCTGTTTGTAAATAAAGTTTTATTGGAACACAGCCACGCTCATTTGTTTACCAGTTGTCTATAGCTGCCTTTGAGCTACAACAGCAGAGCTCGGTAGTTTTGACAGAGACCATATAGCCCACAAAGTTTACATTATTTACTATCTGGCCCTTTACAGAAAAAAGTATTCTGATCCCTGTGATAGAAAATAACAGGGGATGGGGCAACAGTTTAGATGGGTGGTCAGGGAAGAATTCTCTTAGGAGAAGACCTGAAACATTACACTGTTTCCCTCCCACTAGGTCATTAGTTTCTCGGGAGCAGGGGTGGTGCTATCTTAATCTTTGAATTCTTACAGTGCCTTGTACACGACATCACTTGGTTATTGTTTCTTGAATTAAATTCTCTTTAGTTTTAAATACCTGAAATTTAATATTTGCTTAAAATATGTTTTTCATCTGGCCATTCATGTTCTTTTCCCATGTTTTTAAATGAGGAACTTAATTTTTTATTATGGAAGTATGTAGAATTACTGCAGCAGACCATTGACAATAAAAATCAAGCTTAAATCTAGTTTTGTACAAACTGTGATTTACAAATAGGTCACAGAAAAAAATTGTTATTTTAAGACACATGATTTATAACATTAATGAATGGGCTTTGGCCCCTGACAGACCTGGGTTGGAATCCCAGCCTTGGATCTTGTTTGACCTGAGGCAAATCATTTAACTTCTCTAAGCCTCAGTTTTCTCATATGTAGAGTGGGCTAATAATGCCAACAATGCCTCACAGTTGTGAGGACTAAAGTAAATAATGTATGTTAAGTATTTGGATTAGGGTCTAGTGCAAATAAATGTGAAATAATTATCAGCTATTTCATCATGTCATCTTCATTATCATCTTCCCTACCGTGGTCCTGCCTTCCATGTGTGAATTCTTCATCCTCTAGTCAACTCATTTCAACAGATTTTTAAGATCCAAAGTTGTTTTGAAATATTGACAGAAAAGGAGAGTAACAGTGTTAAAGAGAGAGAGGAAACCAGGAGTCCTTTTCTTTGCTTGTAATGTAAATAATTGTTGAATCCTAGAGGAATTAGGTCAGGGTACAAGATCCCAACATGAGATCACAGTCGTGAAAGAGTCACTGGTCCAAGAGAAGGTGCCTCCAATCGAATCCCACGCTAGCACTTCCACTGAGAGCAAGGCTTACCTGATAGTACTGGATGGAGCGTGGGCGTTTACAAGCTTGTTCCAAGAAGTAAATGGTTAAAATAAAGAAGTAAGTTTGTCTAAATAAAATTACATGCCTTCTTTTGTCACTGGCATGAGATCTTGCTGTTCAGTTTAATTCCTTACTGAACATATCTATTATAATTGCCTTTGCCTGTATTGCCTCTTCTTAATTAAAATAAATATTGCCACACACAACTTGTGACAGAAATAACCTGAGATAGCAAGGAAGTGAAGGAAGGGAATGAGTGCTACGTGCTAATGTTCTTAGCGGTTAGTTACAGAATGTAAATGACCGTTAGGGGCACTTTCTGGTGCACCAACAATGAAGCGATCCTTTCATTGCCTACATAGGTTCAGATTCTTGCAGTTTCCAAGTTGTCAGGTAGGATTCAAATATGACGCTAGAAATATTCTTTCCGCTCTTGCTGTGACCGCCTGTGGGGAGTCGTTCTCTACAACTCCATTCATCAGTAATTTGTGGCTTCCAGCTGCACGCGGACCATTGGTGTAGATACTTTTGTTGCTGTAAAGGCAGCATAGGTTTAAGTTCCTGCGTTCAGCTAAATTCAATACTTTCGTATTGGCTCACATGATACATGTGAATTTACCTAGTGTGTGTGTGTGTGTGTGTGTAGTAGGTGTATCTGTGTGTGTGTTACGTATATCTGTAGCGTGTGTACATGTGTGTACGTATGTATTGAACTGATTTGAGTCATACAGACTCAGTATGGAGAGGAAATTCCTAGGAGCAGATCCTGCTTTGAAGGTGGGAAAGGTGACCCTAAGCCAAGAGAAAAGACACATTGTAGAGGAGATCGCACAGTAGCTTTTCTTGGCTCCATGAGTTTAGTAGGATATTTTTTTGAGTTCACGGTTTTTAGCTAGACCTACTATAGTACCTGACAAACACTAATGATAATAACCATTAAACTGCAAATCTTACTAATAGTGGTAGTAATTTTAATATTTATTGAGCACATGGCATGTGAAGACACTGTCCAGTGTTTTAAAGCCAATATCTCATTTAACATTACAAGAAGCCTATGCAGTCGGTTACTGTTACTATCCCCATTTTAGAAATGCGGAGGTGTAGCAGCACGCCCAAGCTCTTGCAGCTTGTAAGTAGAGGAGGCACTAGTCAACCATAGATCCGCTCACATCCGGGATCTGCATCTTTAACTAAAGTGCACCCAGTGCATGTCTGATCAGAAGAGGGAGCAGATGCTGCAGGGTGTTGAGGAGTGAGAGGTGAGAAAGGGAAGGTTGCAAGTGTAGATGAATCTTTGAGAAGGTTTGGGACAGGAGTCTGGAGAGGTTGGAGGAGCAGCTCCCAGGAGGCACGGAGTCAAGGGCGGATGTTAGGACAGCAGCAGCGCACAGGGCAAAGAGTTGGGAGGGGCGCAGTTTGCCTGTCTAGAAGAAAAAAGGACAAATGATGAAGCAAGGCCTAAGGGAGTGGGCCGGAAACAGAAAGATATTGACAGCATAAGTGAGATAGTTGCCTGGAAACAGGAAATACACCTCTTTCTGTAGGTCTTGGGGCAGCAGATTAAGGGCAGGAAGGGATGTGAGTAAGTGTGTGAGAGAAGGATAGGAGAAGCGGGGGCAGTTCACACCCAGTGGTTTTCACTTTCTCAATGAAGTAGAGGCAAGTTCATCTAAGACTGGAGTGGGGTAAAGGGTTGAGGGTATGATCTTCTAAGAGAGATGAAGATCTTGAATATTCACAGTCATTGAGTGTGATGAGCAAGGAGCTGACCAAGAAAAAGTAGAAGAATTAAGGTCCACAATGAGATTTAAAAGTCATACATTTGAGGGGCACTAGGCTACTTGGCTTTTTTTGATTTTCTCTTTGATTTCTTCAGTGATCTCTTGCTTATTTAGTAGCGTATTGTTTAGCCTCCATGTGTTTGTATTTTTTGCAGTGTTTTTCCTGTAATTGATATCTAGTCTTATAGCACTGTGGTCAGAACAGATACTTGCTATGATTTCAATTTTCATAAATTTGCCAAGGCTTGATTTGTGATGCAAGATATGATCTATCCTGGAGAATGGTCCCTGAACACTTGAGAAGAAAGTGTATTCTGTTGTTTTGGGATGGAACGTCCTATAAATATCAATGAAGTCCATCTTGTTTAATGTGTCATTTAAAGCTTGTGTTTCCTTATTTATTTTCATTTTATATGATCTGTCCACTGGTGAAAGTGGGGTGTTAAAGTCCCTTAGTATGATTGTGTTACCGTCGATTTCCCCTTTTATGGCTGTTAGCATTTGCCTTATGTATTGAGGTGCTTCTATGGTGGGTGCATAAATATTTGTAATTGTTATATCTTCTTCTTAGATTGATCCCTTGATCATTATGTAGTGTCCTTCTTTGTTCCTTGTAATAGTCTTTGTTTTAAAGTCTATTTTGTCTGATATGAGAATTGCTACTCCAGCTTTCTTTTGGTTTCCATTTGCATGGAATATCTTTTTCCATTTTGTATGTGTCCCTAGGTCTGAAGTGGGTCTCTTGTAGATAGCATATATACAGGTCTTGTTTTTGTATCCATTCAGCCAGTCTATGTCTTTTAATTGGAGCATTTAATCCATTTACATTTAAGGTAATTATCAATATGTGTATTCCTATTATCATTTTCTTAATTGTTTTGGGTTTGTTATTGTAGGTCTTTTCCTTCTCTTGTGTTTCCTGCACGGACAAGTTCCTTTGGCATTTGTTGTAAAGCTGGTTTGGTGGTGCTGAATTCTCTTAGCTTTTGCTTGTCGGTAAAGGTTTTAATTTCTCCATCGAATATGAATGAGATCCCTGCTGGGTAGAGTAATCTTGGTTGTAGGTTTTTCCCTTTCATCACTTTAAATATGTCCTGCCACACTCTTCTGTGCTTAGTCAATTTTTTAAATTAGTCAGCCGCTGTCCCCAAATATACTAGGTAACTGTTATGGAGTTGCTGAGTGTGTTTATACCCAGAGGACAGAGGAAAAACTAGGTGGATTCTCAGTTCCCTTTGAAAGAAGCTATGCAGTTTTTCTGGCTGTTGGATGGAGTTGCATGTTTCCCAATTTATGTGGGATAGCTTCCACATCACTTTTGGGGGGGGCTGTTAAGTCCTAGAAGGTAGGCTATTTATCTTCCTTTGGCTAATTTTGTTACATTACCCTATGCCCCTTGGTTTCTTTTTAACAAAACTTCCCAAATGGTGACAATGACAATACTGTCTGTAAACTGTCATTTATAGCATTGGGAACAAGGTATTCTGTAGTTTACTAAGTATTAAAAAATCAATTCTATTAATATAACTTCTTTCAGTTTAAAGTTGTAGTTTTTTTTTTTTTTTGTACCAGCCAAGAGCTGTCTGAATAGATTTTACAGGCATCAAGCATTACATCTTTCTTCTGTGAGACATTATTATTCTGTCCTCAAGTGAAGAATATCCTTTGTATGTAAGTTCATGAGACATCCACTTAATATTCTTATATTCTTTTGGAGACAATGCCGAATGACATCAGTTCCACACTGCCTCTAAAACACAGCTCTGACTTTGATTCCATCCGCTTCACTATTCATTTCCGACTGTCAAATTTGGCTGAGGGAAAAAGAAAGCCCTTAAGAAAGGCTAGGCTATTAATGTGCTCTTCAAAATGCTAAGAAAAGGCTAAGCTGTTTATAGCGTTTTCAAAATGCTCATCTCTCGGAGATTTGCCAGCAACAGTGTCAAGGTGAAATAGCTCTCGTTCATCCAGGAACTGAGAGCCTTTGTGTTCTCTGCACTCAAAGCACTGGTCCCACTATTGTTAGACGTGCTATTTGGGGGTATAATGATCCTTGGATATAATTTAAACCAAAATATAGTCATGAACCTGATATTGTGTATTTACTGTAAAAGTGGCAAGAAGTGTGTGCAATGCTTGAGAAAGTAAGCCTGGCTTCATTCTGGGTACAGCTGTATTTCAGAATCAAGGGGACAATTTCCTGAAGTTTAGTCACTTTGTATAACTTCAAAGGAAGTGAGAGGCAGGGGTATTATTAGCAAAGCTGTACATTGCTTTCTATCTTGCTGAAAACTGAGTCAAGTGCTTAGTTTCATTCACTGCATGCGTTTTGCGAAACGTTTTTGTCTTGATTAAAAATCTGGACCCTTAACAATGGCGTTATAATTCATTTTAGGAGGATGTTGATTGTGGCCTCATATTTCTCAGTCAGTTGACAAGCCTTTTGAAATTCTCCAGACCAATGTTCTTTATATTTAAATAAATCCACAAAGGAGAAACTGGTATAAATTTACCCACTTTCTTTGTTAATACTTTGGACACCAGCCATTAGAGATTTTTGCCCTTATTTCTCCTGTATCTCAGGTAGCTGGTACCATTATGTTCTTTTCTCAACCACCTGTGAGAGCACAGCACGGTGGGAAGAGTGCTCAGCACACGCTGGAGCCCCACTGTTGCTCTTGTGGACAAGTCATTAGTCCTTAAAGACCTCAGGTCAATTACATGCTGTTGAAGGTCTCGGAAGCAACGTATCTCAGCAGATCAAAACATGATTTGATTCTTGGTTCCACCATCTATTGATGGTGTGACCGTGAGCTACTCACTTTTCCTTCTCTGCTTCAGCTCCTTATCTGTCCATTGGTGATAGCTTCTCCTCATGTAGGACTGCATTAGAAACAGTATGTGACACGTCTGATATAGTGCCTGTCAACGCCATGGGTAAGCATCCAATACATTGTGGCCATCTTTATTTTTCCCTGCCTTAAAATAATGAGAAATGAGTCATTTCTTCATTTGATCATTCGTAACTCTCTGCATTGGTGGCTTTTGGCCTATCTGAATGTTTGCTAATTTTCAAAAGAGTAAAGGGACATTTAATAGATGTAGTCTTAATATTATTTTTCAATCATCCTTTTTAAATTAAACTTTCTGTTTTGAGATGTTAGGCTCATGTGCAATTTTAAGAAATAATAATGTAATACATTATAATAATATAATATAATATAAAGCTGTAGTACAGTGTCATAACGAGGATAATGACAGTAATAAAGTCGGGGTACAGAACAATTTCATCCCTACAAGGACTCCTCCTGTTCTCCTTTTATAGCCACCCCCACCTCTCACACCCCACCTCTGTCCCTGACCCTTGACAATTATTAATCTATTCTCCATTTCTATAATTGTATCATTTCAAGAATGTTATATTGAAGGAACCATACAGTATGTAACCTTTGGGGATTGGTATTTTTTCACTCAGCTTAATTCCCTGGGGAACCATTAAATCATGCTTTTTTTTTTTTTTTTTGCGGTACGCGGGCCTCTCACTGTTGTGGCCTCTCCCGTTGCGGAGCACAGGCTCCGGATGCGCAGGCCCAGCGGCCATGGCTCACGGGCCCAGCCGCTCCGCGGCATGTGGGATCTTCCCGGACCGGGGCACGAACCCGCGTCCCCTGCATCGGCAGGTGGACTCTCAACCACTGCGCCACCAGCGAAGCCCTAAATCATGCTTTTGATGGACCAAAAAATCTTTATGAACATTGAATATTTTACTTTGGCCACATAATAATCATTAGCTCAAAAGTGCCTGTTGTGGTACCTGGCACATAGTGTGGGGTAAAGGTTCACTGAGGCGCAGGGGTGGATCCCACTCTACCTGATTCACCCCTCCTCCTCCCTCTCCTCCTGCTCTCCATCCTTCTCCTCTTTCCTTGCCCCGTTCTTCTCCACATCTTCTTATGGATATTGACAGACAAAGGCTGATTGCTCAAGTTAGAAATACCAAAAAGAGTTGAAAGGAAATACTTTATGTGAAATTGCTTTGTAAATTGCAAGCTCTGTTAGACTTCCTATCAAAAACTGCCGGTCAGTGTTGGCCACATTGTTTGCAGATACTTGCGATGTAAACGGATGGGAACAAAGGAGTCAGCATGAGCAGTGTTTCCTTACCCATCGTGCTCATGGGTCTGCGCTCTAGTTTCTGCTGCAGTGGGAGCTGCTGACTAACAAAGCCCCTTAGCCTTTCACTCTAACCAACAAAGTCCAGGAACAAAATGCAAACTTCAGTTCACATTCTTTGTAAGCCTTTGCTCTGAAAAAGAGCCCCCTGTTTAGAGTTGCCAGATGTTAAAGCTCGCTGAGCTCCTTCATGAAAAAGCATCAAGAAATGCCAAGTATTGTTCAAACTCTGGAGTTTTCATTTCAGTATCTCAGGTCAAAAGCCCACAGGCAGATCAGTCACAGCCATTCAGGAGGCAACCCAACTTCAGCATTTGTACCCAGTTAGAGCATTTCTTACTGTAACTTTGCTGCTGAGAGTCAACGACCTGACCTTTAAGTGGAGTCCACCCCTTACTCTGATGGAATGTCCCCTATTCAGAAATACAGCAAGGGGAGAACAAGCTTGCCAGGGCGTAGCTGTTTGAGCCAGGATAGCTTAGGCTATGCTGTGCTAACAAATAAACCCCAAACCTCAGTGGCAGTAAAGGTTTGCTTATTTCTCATAAAAGTCCAGTGAGGGGTACGCAACTCTCCTTCAACTTGTAACTATTCTGTCTGGGCTACGCGGCCTCCAAGTAGGAGGAGAAGAGGGCTAGGGGATTTCATAGGATGTTTTTAAGGTGGGTGACTATAGATACAGGTTTGCCTGCAGCAGTCACAGCGCATACCTGTTGATTTGTTGTGATGGTTAATATACTCTCCTTTTATTCTCAACAGTCTCCCAGTTTAGGCAATAAATTAGGGTGACCATTTCTAAGAGCCAGCATGGAATGGCTCTCATATAATTTCTGCCCATATCCTATTGGCCTTGCCCTGATGTGCAGGGATGTAGAGAACCGTAGAGGAACAAGTATGTACTTCAGTGAGCTCTAGTAACCTCTGGCACAGCAGGCATCTGCAGGAACGCCACGAATTTTTTCCACAGAATTAATTCAATAACTTCAATTACCAAAACTCTGTTGAGAAGATAGGTTAGAAATATGATATTCTTATGAACGAAGCCATCTCATTTAATCACACATTGTGGTAGGCTGACTCATGGCCCCCCAGAGATGTCCACATCCTAATCCCCAGAACCTGTTACCTTATATGACCAAAGGGACTCTTCAGACATGATCAAGTTAAGGATATTGAGATGGGGGAGATTATCCTGGATTATTCAGGCGGGCCTTAAGTGTAGTCACAAGTATCCTTGTAAAAGGGAGGCAGAGGGAGACTTGACAGCAGAAGAGGAGAAGGCAACGTGATGATGGAGGTGAAGATTGGAGAGATGTGCTTTGAGGATGGAAAAGGGGCTATAAACCAAGGAAAACAGGTGGCCTCTAGATGCTAAAATAGGCAAAGAAACAGATTCTTTGCTGAGAGTCTCCAGAAGGAACCAGCCCTGCTGACACCTTGACTTTAGCCCGGCCAAACTGAATTCAGATTTCTTACCTCCGGGACTGTAAGAGAACAAGCGTGTGTTGCACGCCACTAGGTTTGTCTTACATTTGTTACAGCAGCAGCAGGACATTAATCCACACGTGCACTCTGAAATTCAGCATGTGACTTTAGGTTTCTGTTTCTGTTTAGATGTCTGTAAAAAAAAAATCCTTCTTTTACGTGTGAGATATTTAAGTGGCTTGCCCAAGGTCCCTTAGCTAGTTAATGTCAGAGCCAGGATTTACACCCAGGCAGACTGGCTCCTCAGATCACGTTTCTAACTACCCAGCTGCACTGCCTCTGCCCTACTGCCCAGCTGCCCTTGAACTCCCCCTACCATGCCCATCCACCACGAAACGCCCCTGCTGCATGCAGCCTCTCCTCCCACAACTACCTGACTTCAGTCTCTTGCTCCTTCCATGGGCACTGTGGGCCCCTGGACACATTTCCAGCTTCCGCTTTTGGAAAAAGTTTTATGTAAGGTTCTAGGGCTTCCATAGGGAATTCTCAAGAAAAGTTAGGCTTCAGGAGAAATTATTGAATTTCTTCATATTTAAGTGTATGGGGAGGGATATTATTTGAGGGAAGATATTTCTGAATCTTCTTCCTACTCCTTAGTTTCTAATTCTCTTCCTCATACGCTAGAGGGGGAAGTGTTCCTAAGGGTAATCAAATAACGTGATTAATAGAAATGATACTGGAAAGGTATTAAGTTTGTTTTACCATGACCCAGAAAAGAAGCCTCTAGAAATTCGGTATAAAAATTCTCAGTACTTTAAATCTCCCGTTAGCTTGTATTGGTTATATACTAGTATGCGTTTTGCCATATTGCCATTTGTTTAATGGTTCTGTTGTTAACCACTGAATTAAATATTTACGCCTGGGTGGCCCCTTCACTGAGCCACTAAGAGCTCCTCTTCCGGACCGAAGAACTTATTTTCCCAGCTCTGGGAATGTGCTGACCAGCAGCCTTCAGCTCTCAACCCTCTCCAGGAACTGCCTCTGTCTAATGGACATGGCCTTTTTGGGCAGGGGTGGGTTGGGGGGGTATCTGTATCTAATTACTGGCTGATATGGGTGTGCAGTGACCCAACCCCCCACACACACACAAAAGTTGGGACAACTCTGAAGGGCCACTCCAGCTTCAAAGCTCCCCATGGTGTTGGCAGGGGGTTTGTTGTGTCTGCATTGCAGCCAGTCTTCTCCCTCTACCTAATCCTGCTTTCTTCCCTTTCCCCATGGGTGTTGATCCCAAGGGTATGCCCCAATAAACTTCCTGAAAGCTAAGTTCCATCTCAGGATCTGCTTCCCAGGAACCTGAACTGCAACAATGAGTTAAAAATAATAATAAAAAATGAAGATCCCTGACTGGTGATGAATACATAAGAGTGCTCTGTTAATCCTTATTTATTGGAATTAGGGGAGTTCTGAAGGAACTTGGAAACACACTTTCTGGTTGAAAGTTTATTTTCTAATGTAGAAGTAAGGGGAAAACATCATACACGTCACCCACTCATGATTAAAAATACCTTCTGCAGTGTGACCCCACAGTTCAATCACAGTTTCCTTTGACCTCTGTTTTAACAGTTAATTTACAATGATATAAAGTCTGTAAAACAAAGATTCAAGCCCATTTCCAATCCTCAATAAATGCAGGCTTCCTTTTTCAGAGAAACATTTTTTCCCAGAGTAAAAAAACAAGGACTTGGTAAAGCTTTAAAACCATTTTATGCAAATAAAGGCAATGATGTAAAGAACAATGTCATCACGCATAGAACTATATCAGAATTTATGCTCAAATCTCCATAGAGAGTGAGGAATACACACTCAGTTTTACAACACATTGACTATAAGCATTTCTGTTCAGTCATCTACCGCAAAACACTTTTCCTTTAATTCTTCCCCCAACCTCTGATTATAAGCACTGAACCACCAGCCAAAAACTTGCATCTAGCCTTTATGCCTTATGCACTTCATTGTTGGTTGTATGACTCCGCTTCCTGTTCTGATTAGAGCTTTTGATATTTTAAAGGAGATTTGCCCTGTTTGAGACCCTTTATTAGTTTTTTATATGGTGACAGAGACTTTCCTGGAGTGAGAGAGCAGCTGTTCTTTCTGCACAATAGGGTTTCAAAGGCCCTTTTCTCTGGGACTTAGACTCTTGAACGTCAGAATAAGCCTGGATACGCACAGCCTAAACTTTTACTTTTTTCTTAATGGTCTCAGGAGATTGTTTTGTTAAATAGTTCCCTATAAAAAGCATATATCCATAATGGAGATACCACTGCCAGCTCTATCAGTTGTCATCACGTAGTGCCTTGGCTCAGCCTGGGGTAGGGTATGAAGGGCAATGTGTGCAGAAGGGGTGCAAGGGAAGAGGAGGAATGTAGGAGAAAGCCCCAAAGGCCCCAGAGACATTCACTAGCTGAGCACTGCCCTAATCTACATAATACCAGATACGACTCTTGTGGGGTTTTTCCTGACACCAGCCGATTCTACAGTTCTCTGACACCAACTGGATGCCCAACAATTCAATTCAGTTCTGACGCTACTACCCAGAGTTAGCACAGACTCCCACAGATTAAGGGCTCAATCCAAGAATGCTCCCACTTCAGATGCCAGCTGTAAATGAGGTGCCCAGGCTACCCATACTTCTGTCCCAGCAGACTGCAGATTCAGGAGTTCCCATGATGCCCCCTAAGGTTTGATAAGTTGCTATAAAGACTCACAGAACTCAGGATAACACTTCACTTATGATTACCAGTTTATTATAAAGGATACAACTGAGGAATGGCCAAATAGGAAAGGTGCATAGGGCAAGATATGGGGGTTGGGAGGAACAGAGTCTCCATGCCCTCTCCAGGTGTGTCACCCTCCCAGTACATCAATTTGTTTACCAACCAAGAAGTTCCTCAAAATGTGTCATTATAGGGTTTTTGTGGAAGTTTCATTACGGAGGCATGATTGATTCAGTCATTGGCCGTTGGTGACTGAACTCAATGTCCAGTTCTTCTCCCCGCCCTGAAGGTCAGGGGCACTGGGCTGAAAGTTTAACTCTCTAATCACATGGTTGGTTTTCTTGGTGACCAACCCCATCCTGAAGCTATCTAGGCACCTTTCCCCACCTTAGTCATCTTATTAACATACAAAAAAAAATTTCCAAGGGATTTAGGACCTCTATGCCAAGAAACTGGGACAAAGACCAAATATGGATTTTCTCTTAAAGTATGAACATCACGTAAAATTGATTTTTAAACATATATCCCAGTGAATGTAGTCTCCCTCAATATATCTCCTCTCATGGAGGTGCTCTTCATGTGTTTGTTCCATTGTTCAAAACATTTCTGGCATCTACTTAGATGTGAAAATGGAGACAGGGCTCCTTATGTTGCTGAAGTGTCTTTGGCTGGACTGAAACCTTTGGTTTCCTGACCATGTGGGACAATATATCTGAGCAGGAATTGTCCTTTATTAAAAGGTGAACTCTGCTCAAGAGCTCAAGGAAATGCCATGCATGGCCAGGGCTCAGTGGTCGTAGAGTGTCAGTGACAGCGATGGTGATGGGGCGGATGATTTAAGAAGAATAGATTCTATTCTTAGGCAGTACAACAATTGAACCAATTTCCTAAACATATGCTTTCTCAGCTGTAATCCTGTCTTTAATTTCTAATTTTCTTGTTCTCTGCAAAATGTCTTTATAATAATGTTATTTCTTTACATTTTAATTTAGAAGATTTCTACCACCTTACCAATATGACCCTGTGATCTCATATTATGTTTAAGGAAACTTCTTTTCTGCTATATTTAAAGTTTTATTCATACAAAAATTAGAGTGATGAAAAAGATAATCTTGTTTACAGCAAAGTGTGAAATTTCCTGTGGTCTGATAGAGTTGTGTATGAACCCTTCTCACCCTCCTAAGAGTTAGGTGCTGTTTCTGTTAGATTGCGGAGAATAATATTGTTGGTATTGGGATTCTCTCAGTCATATAAAGTATAGTGAAACCAAATACATCTAGTTCCCTCTCATCTGGAACTTTTATTAGATGGGTCACCAGTCATTCATGATATCAGCTCTTAAGTAAGCTAGTATTGTATTATCCTTTCTACTTTGGAATGCATGTTTTTTCCCCAGTCCAAAAAAAAAAGACTTCAAAGACTCAGGTGATATATAAAGAAGAGATAGAAAACATGGTAGAAAAAGATATATATGAGAATGCTAGATAAACACAGTATTTCCTGTTGGTACGGGCCGGCTGGCCGCACATCCGGTGCCCGGTAGGGGGGTGCCTGGCACCGCCAGCTGGACGGGGGACCCCCTGCTACCCTCACGGCTCCGGCGTCCAGGAGGATCCAGCATGAGCGGTCACCCCTCCCGCTCATTCTGCTGCATCTTCTTCGGAATGAACCCCAGGCTCAGCTGGGAACGGAAACCCGAAGTTCCTGGATTGTATCGTGGCTGCATATAGGGAGTAGGAGTTGTGACTCAGGAGCCAAAACCAAGAACCCCTAGGATGTTGACGTCACCCTGGGGCCACTGTGTGGCTCAGTTCCCTGGAAACATGGTCCAGAACCTGCTCTTCTTGGGACTCGGCATCATCCAAAATCTGCCAGTTACACGGCTTCTGCACTTTCCCTGGCTCCTGATATCGTAGATGGTAGGCCTGGGATTCTCCATCCAGGGTGGAAATGGCCCCTAGGGGCCCTTTGGAAATGTGTGGGGACGTCATTGGATTGAACCAATTACAAGGTAGAGTTCATGTCGTTTAGAGGGCAGGGGACAGACTTGCACAAAGAATTGTCCTGCCCAAGATGCCCATTGTTTCTCTATTGAGAAGCACAAGTTTTCATTTTGCCGATGAGAAAATTGAGGCTCACATGGTGCTTAGCATGACTGACATTGTGACTGACATATAGTAGGTGCTCCATCAATATTTGTGGTTGAACAAGAACAACAAAAGAACAGTATTTGCTTTCCTACCTCGAAGCTATTGTTTTTTCTTTTAATGGCTGTGACTCTGTATTTTAAGGTTCTTGAAAGGACACAAAGTTAAATCCACTTGTTTCACAAAGCTTGCAGCTTTTTATATCCTACTTACCAATTACAAGAGTAGGCAAATCTAATTGATTAGTGGTTATTTGGCTTTCTCCCTTTTTTCTTGGTCATTAACACTTAGAATCAATGAAAAGACAAATGACACTGGGCTCAGAGAAGCAAGAAGATGTCTCAAAGTAGGTGCTCAATAAAAACTCAGTCACTTAAGAAAAAGCATAGATACTTTGAATACAATATGATTTTTGTTTCAATCAAGGAAAATAGAACAAAGGAGCAGAAGTAATAAAATCTTGCATTATGATAAAATCTAGTTTTCAGGCAGAAACTCATATAAAGTATAGCATTGGCAAAAAAAAACCTTTAACTTTCCAATGGCTTTCAGAACTCCCCCAAACAAGTTCAAGTCCAGGCCAGATTTGAATGAACCCCTTCAGGATGCCCCACATTGATTAACTCCCTTTCCCTTCCTTGTACTGTTTCAGACTTTTATCCTCTCTAGGCAGGCAAAATCATCATCATTTCTTTAATATTGCTCCTTGAACCATAACCTGCTTGAACTAAATTACAACCTGCTACCTACCAAGATATTTTTTCCTTCCTTTCTACAAAGTGTTTCCTAATCCAGGAAAAGGAACCAAGATTCTCTGGTACCTTATCCTGGACAATTTGGACTCAAAGCTATTTTCTAAACACAAACAAGACTTCTCAGTAATTATGTGATTGCCAATGTTATCTCTGTTGAATGACAAAGAAAGAAATTCAGTAATTTCACCTGGAACCTAAATTTTCTTGAGAAGTTCCCTATGAAAGACCCAGAACCTTCCATAAAATTTCCAAAAGCTGAAGCTGGAAAAGTGTCCAAAGTGCCACAGAGCCCATGGGAAAAAAATTTAACCGAGGAGGGGAAAGACTTGTACACTGTAAATTATAAGATGCTGGTGAAAGAATTGAAGAAGACACAAATAAATGGAAAGATATTATGTGTCCATGGATTGGAAGAACTAATATTGTTAAAATGACCATATTACCCAAAGCAATTTACAAATTTAGTTCAATCCCTATCAAAATTCCAATGGCATATTTCATAGAAATAGAGCAAAGAATACTAAAATTTGTATGGAACCACAAAAGACCCTAAACAATCCTGAGAAAGAAGAACAAAGTTGTAGGTATCACACTCCCTGATTTCAAACTACGCTACAAATCTATATTAATAAAAACGGTATGGTACTAGCACAAAAACCAGACACATGGATGAATGGAACAGGATAGACAGCCCAGAAATAAACCCACATACTTATGATCAATTGATCTACAACAAAGGAGGCAAGAATATACAATGGAGAAAAGAAAGTCTCTTCAATAAATGGTGCTGGGAAAACTGGACAACAACAAATAAAATAGTAAAATTAGAACATTCTCTAACACCCATATACAAAAATATGCCCAAAATGGATCAAAGACCTAAATGTAAGACTGGACACTAAATCTCCTAGAGGAAAACATAGGCAGATCACTCTTTGACATAAATCACAGCAATACAGTTTTGGATTCTCCTCCTAGAGTAATGGAAACAAAGACAAAAATAAACAAATGGGACCTAATTAAACTTAAAAGCTTTTGCACAGCAAAGGAAACCATAAACGACATGAAAAGACAACCTACAGAATGGGAGAAAATATTTGCAAACGATACAACTGACAAGGGATTAATTTCCAAAATATACAAACAACTTATACAGCTCAATATCAAAAAAGACAACCCAATCAAAAACATATCTGGAGAAAACTCTAATTCGAAAAGATCCATGTACCCCAATGTTCATAGCAGTACTATTTATGATACCCAAGACATGTATATTATATACAATGGAATATTATTCAGCTGTAAAAAAGAATGAAATAATGCCATTTGCAGCAAACTGAATGGATCTAGAGATTATCACATTAAGTGAGGTATGTCAGACAGGGAAAGACAAATATCATATGATGTCACTTATATGTGGAATCTAGAAAATGATACAAATGAAGTTATTTACAAAAATAGTCTCACAGACATAGAAAACAAGCTTATGGTTACCAAAGGGGATGGGGGGAGGGTTGAGGGGAGATAAATTAGGAGTTTGGGATTAATAGTTACATACTTACTATATAGATAAACAACAAGGACCTTATGTACGGCACAGGGAACTATATTCAGTGCCTTGTAATAACTTATAATGTAAAAGAATCTGAAAAAGAATATATACATATGTATAACTGAATCACTATGCTGTACAATTGAAACAACGCAACATTGCAAATTAACTATACTTCAATTAAAAAAAGAGAAAAAAGAATCTGGAAAAGTATAGATAGATAAATGTATGTATAACTGAATCACTTTGCTGTATACCTGAAACATTGTAAATCAACTATAATTTTTTTTAAAGTGCTCAATAAAAAAGTTAAGTTTTGAAATATGGAATTGAAAAAGTTAACTCAAGATGGATAGAAAACTTGAATGTAAGACCTGAAATCATAAACTTCCTAGAAGAAAACATAGATGGTAAATTCATTAACATCAATCTTAGCAATGTTTTTGTGGATCTGGCTCCAAAGGCAGGAGAAACAGAAGAAAAAATAAATTGACAGGACTACATCACATCAGACTAAAAGCTTCTGCCCAGTGAAGGAAACCATTATCAGAATGAAAAGGTAACACACTGAGTGGGAGGAGATATTTGCAAATCATATATTAACTAAGCGGTTAATATCCAAAATCTATGAAGAACTCATACAATTCAACAAAAAGAAACAAACAAAACGCCCCCAAACAACCCAATTAAAAAATGGGCAGGGGATCTGAATAGACATTTTTTCAAAGCAGACACAGAGAAGGCTAACAATCACATGAAACTATGTTCAGCATCACTAAGTATTAGGAAAATGCAAATCAAAGCCATAATGAGATATCACCTCATACCTGTTAGAATGACTATTATCGAAAAGACAAGAAGTAACAAATGTTGGAGAAGATATGGAGATAGGGAACCTTTGTACACCATTGGTGCGACTATAAATTGACGTAGCCACTCTGGAAAACAGTGTGGAGATTCCTCAAAAAATTGAGAATAGAACTGCCATATGACCCAACTATTCCACTTTTGGGTATTTATCCAAAGAACATGAAAACACTAATTTGAAAGAATTCCTATACTCCTGTGTTCATATGGAAACAACCTAAATATCCATTGATAGATGAATAGATAAAAGAAGATGTGGTATAAATACAATGAAATATTACTCAGCCATAAAAAAGAATGAAATCCTGCCATTTGTGACAACATGGATGGATCTTGAGGTTATTATGCTAAGTGAAATAGTCAGATGGAGAGAGACAAATACTGTATGATTTCATTTATATGTGGAATCTAAAAACAAAACAAGTGAACAAACAAAATAAAATGAAAACAAACTCATAGATACGGAGAATAGATTAGTGGTTAACCAGACGGGGAAGGGATTGGGGAGTGGGCAAAATAGGTGAGGGGGGTCAACTTATTGTGGTGATGGCAACTAGAGTTGTGATGGTGATCACTTTGTGGTATATACAGACATCGAATTATAATGCTATACACCTGAAACTTGTACAGCGAAAAAGAAAATACATGTTGGAGAGGATGTGAAAAAATTAGATCCATCATACATTAATAGTGGGAATGTAAAATGTTGCATCCTCTATGTAAAACATAGAGTAAAACAGTTTGGTGGTTCTTCAATAACTTACATAGAATTACCATGTGATTCAGTAATTTCATTCCTAGATATGGACCCCCCCAAATTGAAATCAGATGTTCAAACAAAACTTGTACTTGTATTTAACAGTAACACTTAACAATGGCCAAAGGGTGGAAACAGCACAAATGTCCATCAACATATGAATGGATAAACAAAATGTGGTGTATTCATAAAATGGAGCATTAGTCATAAAAAGGAACAAAGTATTGATACACACAGCAATGTGGATGAACCTCCAAAATATTAAGTTAAGCCAGACATAAAAGGTCATATACTGTATAGTTCCATTTTTATGAAATATCCAGAACAGACATATACACAGAGACAGGAAGCATATTTGTGTTTGCCAAGGACTGGGGTAGTGAAATTAGGAAATTAAAATTTAAACAGATCAAATAGTTTACTCAGCCTCACCTGGCTGGTATATGGTGAGGTCTGAGTGAACCAAGCAGTCTTACTCCAGAATGTACACTTTTAACCTCCATGTGGTTATTCTGCCCCCCTGAATTGGTTAAGGTGGGATTTCTCTTACATATTGGTAATTGTAAGAGCAAATAATGGAAATCTAGGTATCCTATTTCAAAAAACAAGTAAAGAAAAAAAGGAAAAGAAAAAAACCCACATGATTATACATTTGTATGAGGATTTTTTAAGTTTTGGAAAGATATTCTTTAAACTGCTAACACTGATTACTTCAGGATTGAGTAAAAAAGGAGGATGTTATTAATTTTTTTCACCTCTTTATTATCCGAAGTTATAGAAAGCACTGGAATACTTTGATCATTTTTTTAATCCAATAAAATGAAGAATAAGAAATGAAAACCAGTCTCTACTTTTAAGTTCGTTATGTTTTCTTGAGAATAAAAGCTTCATTTAACAAGCAGACAAGACATTAAAAAAACTTGTCCTCTAGTTTCTTACCAGGATTCAGGGCCCCAAGGATCTAATTCATTGTGACCATTCTCCGTGATGTTTCTCATACATCTTCAAAAGTATCTAAGTCTGCGTGAAGTGCGTCCCCAGTAAACATTTATTTCCTTTCCTTCATGTTTTTTCTCTCCTTCTTGCCCTTCTCCCACTCAAATAACCAGTGCTATGACCCCCAAAATGGTCTTTATTTTCCATCTTTCAGGCTGCTCAGATGACAGGCTGCACTAGTCCTCAGCATGGTAACTAGGTGTTTCTTTCAGAAAGAGTGAGTTCCAAACACAATTTTTGCTTCACCATGTCAGGATTTAAGCTCAAAATGAGGGAGGGAGACTTGTCAACTGAGCAATGTGTTATGGAGGAAAGTGGTTCATTAGTAACTGGGCCAAAATTCCTACACTTACAATCATATACAATGATTATATAAACACAAATGGTCCATATTTATACGAGTGTCTGCTGTTTTGTAGGCTCATTTTTATACATTTACAGATATGAATCTGTAGGCTGTTTTTATAGACTCATAGATATGAACCTTCATAGGATAGAAAATGATATATGTGACATTTCAGCAGGGTAGAGATGTGAAATTTGTGTCTTAGGCAAGAGTTAAAAATCTTTCAAATAAATTATTACATGGAATTGGTATTTGAGAACATTACTTCAGTCAACAGTTCGGAACAATGCATTTCATGAACACTTTTATGCTTTTTCTCAGGTCCCATTTGATATCTCGCTGTCATCTATGTTCAGTCTTGAGAGACTTTTTGATCTTGCTAGTGGTTGTATCGTATCAGAAGGAAGCCTTTTCAACTGGATGGTGTCGATTATTCCCTGAACATCCTTTACGTGTTAACCTTATAAAGGATTTAATAGTTACTGCCTTTCTTGTTTGAAATAGATTTTTGGAACTATCCTCTTATAATAAGCAAAATAAAATTGTTTTCTTTCATAAGCTAAATTTCCTTAAAAAAACATTGTTTTGAGTAATGTTTTAAATGGTATTTGAATTAAATGACAATGCTGTTGCTTATTAAAACTATCTTACAGAGCTACTCATAGAAAATATGTTTGTGCACAGTACAACTATTCCCACTTTTGTATAATGTTTAGGTCTTTAGATGCATCCATACAGCAAGACTGAATTAAACCAGTGGTTCTTGACTAGGGGCAGTTTTGCCCCTCAGGTGACATTTGGCAGTGTCCGAAGATATTTTTGATTATTATAACTGCGAAGGCAGTACAACTGGCATCTAGTGGGTAGAAGCCAGGGATGCTGCAAAGTATCCTGCAATGTCCAGAAGAGCCCCCCACAGCCACAAATTATCTGGCTCAAAATATCTGTGCCAAGGTTGAAAAATTCTGGATAAACTTCGAGTCAACTCGAAGTGTTCAGTCAACTTTGGAATTTGTCTGTGTGGCTTAGGAAGAAATCTACAGTGAATTAGACCTTTCATATTTTGCACTTCTGAGGGATAGCATTGCATAAAGTTTTAGAACATGGGCTATGGAACTATATAGACCTGAATTTGAATAGTAACTTCACCACTTGCTAGTTCTGCTACTCTGAGAAAGTAACAAATTCTTTAAGCCTTCCTTTCCTTACCTGTAGAATGGGAACATTAATAGAATTGCTGTGAGGATTAAATTAAGTGATACGATTAAAAGGTACTTAGTGCCTGAAGTAGTAATAATCATCTTGCTAGGAGTTGTCATTTCCCTGCCACATTAGAAGATCATGCATTCCTGATCCACTTTGTTTAGCCTCAAAGAATGCTATATGTGAGTGCTTCCTGCATGTTGGCTCATGAATGGATATTCATGGTAAAATGAAAAACATAAGGAAACATAAATATGTTTTTTATAAAGTTAAATGTGTTTAATGAACTACTCTTTATTTTAAGATTATGGATTTTCTCCTTCCTATTTGGGTTAAAATGGCCTTTCTTTTTTCTAATTTTTATTGAAATACAGTTGATTTACAGTGTTGTGTTAGTTTTCAGTTATATATATATATATTCTTTTTTTACATTCTCTTGTACTATTGGTTATTACAAGATATTGAATAGAGTTCCCTATGCTGTACGAGTTAAGTCCTTTTTGGTTATCTATTTTATATAGTAGTGTGTATATGTCAGTCCCCAAATCCTAACTTATCCCCCCCTCACTTTCCCCTTTAGTAACCATAAGTTTGTTTTCTATGTCTGTGAGTCTATTTGTGTTTTGTAAATAAGTTCATTTGTATAATTTTTTAGATTCCACATATAAGTGATATCATATATTTGTCTTTGTCTGCCTTACTTCACTTAGTATGATAATTGCTAGATCCATCCATGTTGCTGCAAGTGGCATTATTTAACTTTTTTATGGCTGAGTAATATTCCATTGTGTGTATATGTGTGTGTGTGTGTGTGTGTGTGTGTATGTGTGTATACCACATCTTCTTGATTCATCTGTCGATGGACACTTAGGTTGCTTCCCTGTCTTGGCTATAGTACAATAACTAATGCTGCTATGAATATTGGGGTGCTTGTATCTTTTTGAATTATGTTTTTCTCCTGATATATGCCCAGGAGTGGGATTGCAGGATCATATGGTTGCTCTATTTTAGTTTTTTAAGGAACCTCCATACTGTTCTCTATAGTGGCTGTACCAATTTACATTCCCACCAACAGTGTAGAGGTTTCCTTTTTCTCCACATCCTCTCCAGCATGTATTATTTGGAGACTTTTTTTTGTTGGCCATTCTGATTGGTGTGAGGTGATACCTTAATGTTGTTTTGATTTGCATTTCCAATAATTAGTGATGTGGAGCATCTTTTCATGTGCCTTTTGGCCATCTGTATATCTTCTTTGGAGAAATGTCTTTTTAGATGTTCTGCCCATTTTTCGATTGGGTTATTTGTTTTTCTGATATTGAACTGTATGAGCTGTTTGTAGATTTTGGAGATTGATTCCTTGTCAGTTGTATCATTTGCAAATATTTTCTCCCATTCTGGATGTTGTCTTTTTGTTTTGTTTATGGTTTTCTTTGCTGTGCAAAAGCTTTTAAGTTTCACTAGGCCCCATTTGTTTATTTTTGTTTTTATTTCCATTACTCTAGGAGACAGATCCAAAAAGATATTACTGCAATTTATGTCAAAGAGTGTTTTGCTTATGTTTTCCTGTAGTAGTTTTATAGGATCTGGTTTTACATTTAGGTCTTTAATCCATTTTGAGTTTATTTTTGTGTGTGATTTTAGAGAATGTTCTAATTTCATTCTTTTACATGTTGCTCTCCAGTTTTCCCGGCACCACTTACTGAAGAAACTTCTTTCCTCCATTGTATATTCTTGCCTCCTATGTCATAGATTAGGTGACCATAGGTGCGTGGGTTTATCTCTGGGCTTTCTATCCTGTTCCAGTGATCTATATTTCTGGTTTTGTGCCAGTACCATACTGTTTTGATGGCTGTAGCTTTGTAGTATAGTCTGAAGTCAGGGAGCCTGATTCATCCAGCTCTGTTTTTCTTTCTCAAGATGGCTTTGGCTGTTTGGAGTCTTTTGTGTTTCCATACAAATTTAAAAACTCTTTGTTCTAGTTCTGTGAAAAATGAAAATGGCCTTTCTTTTATGGAGTAGTGATAATAGGAGCTGGTAACCCATATTTTAAAATGTACTTACTTTACAATAAAAGAAAAAAGTAGCAACCTAGCAACCTTATATTGGTCCCTGTTTTGGTTTTTGTTTTGTTTTTGTCTTTTTTGTTTATTTTGTTTTTTCATTTACACATCCATGAAGTCCAAAGTCTGGGAATAACCAAGCTAGAATTGTCAAGAATACTGCATAAAAGAAATGAGTCTTGAGCAAGACTTTTAATGATAAGAAGGGTAATAATGGTTGAAAATTTGCTGGTAGGGAAGATGCTGTTGGAGAACAGAGGCATAAAAGTGAAAATGAATATAGTGTATGTGCAAAGGACTCTCCTGCTACCAATCTGGACAGTCATGATGGAAATAAGATAAACTCTAAGGGTGGAATTGGAGTGAAGACTTTGGCCTTGATTCAGTATATGATAGGGTAGCATCACTGGTGATTAAGGAGAAGAGTGACACATTCTTGGCGCTAGTGGACATTTGATAAGTGTTGATTGCGTGAAAGAGAATGAATGAGGGAATGAATGAATGATAGCCTGGCTTTCAGGGAAGGTGAGCATGCGGCATACAATGGAAAGGAAAGAAGCAAAGGCAAGAGACCCACAGGAAACCATGTTGTAGTGAAAAAGAAAGGAACAAAATGTTTACCACTGAATTCAGAAAGAAAATTTGCCTGATGGCTATACCCTCAAACAAAATAAAATTTGGGTCAGCCAGAAAAGCCGTTCAGAAAGTGATGGTGCTAAGGTGGTGAAGGTTTCCAAATCCTTTGGCCTGGGACTGGGGTTTATAAATTTCTCTGCTGGGATCGAGAAAGCTTTCAAGGGTTTTGTGTTTCTCCCAAGGGAAGTTTAATTTATTATGCAAAGGTTAGCTACCAGAGGCAAAAGGAACAACAGGAGGCACTGCACATTTAACGTAAGTGTGGAAATACAGCCTGACTAATAACCAAGGCCCTTCACTTCAACCTAATATTCATTTACTGAGAATGTATATGCATGTCTTTCATTATTCATTTCTGTTAAGTTTTTACTAATTGGATGCTTTTTGTTTTTCTTTATTTAAAAATTAATGAACACAAATACATGTAGTGTTTTATAGAACTTTAGAATGATGCCTGGCACCTAATAAAGGTCTATAATATTTGTTGAATGAATAATTGGATGGGTGGATGTACATATGTAAGTATGTTTTGTATGTATATATGTACATACGTGACCCAGGCAAGGTGACAGTATGGGGCTCTAAAAGGAGGGGAAGCAAAGGTATCACCACCACCACTGCCATCACTATCACTATCGTTTTTTTGTTTGTTTTATTTTATTTTTTTATTGAAGTATAGTGAATTTATAATGTTTCAGGTATACAGCAAAGTAATTCAGTTATACATATATATATTTATATACACATATGTATATACATATATGTATATATGTATACATATAAAAGAATATCTTTTTCAGATTCTTTTCCATTACATGTTATTACAAGATATTGAATTTAGTTCCCTTTGCTATGGTAGATCCTTATTGTTTATCATTTTATATATAGTAGTGTGTATCTGTTAATCCAAAATTCCTAATTTATTCCCCCTCTTCCCTTTTGGTAACCATAAGTTTGTTTTCTGTGTCTGTGAGTCTATTTCTGTTTTGTGAATAAGTTCATTTGTATAATTTTTTAAGAGTCTACATATAAGCGATATTGTATGATATTTGTCTTTCTCTGACTTAACTTCACTTAGTATGATAATCTTTAGGTCCATCCATGTCACTGCAAATGGCATTATTTCAATCTTCTTATGGCTGAGTAATATTCCATTGTGTATAATATCACATCTTTATCCATTCATCTGTCGATGGACATTTGGGTTGCTTCCATGTCTTGGCTATTGTAAATAGTGCTGCTATGAACATTGGGCTGCATGTATCTTTTCAAATTAGGTATTTCTCCAGATACATGCCCAGGAGTGGGATTGCTTGATCATATGGTAACTCTAGTTTTAGTTTTTAAGGAAGTTCCTTAAAAAAACTATCACTGCATTTGTTGTCTATCCTTTCTGGAGCATTTACCGTGCAAGGCACTGTATAAGTAAATACTTCATGTGCATTATCTCCTTCTGGACTCACAAGAATTAGGAGTGTGATGCACATAGGATGACTGGCTCTGTTTTACAGATGAGGAAACAAAGGCATCAAGCAGTTCAGCAGCTTGTCCAATGATCATATTCAGAGGTAGAGCCAGGATCTAAATCCCAGCTCTTCATGACTGGAGAATTTGAGCTCTTTGTTGCTAACCTGGCTTCCCCAGCCCTTGTACCTACTCTACTGCTTTGGGAAATTTGAAAATCAAGGGAGAGGAAGACATAGCTGAACCTCAAGCTAAAACTGGAATACCTAGTGGGGAACACCCTAGAAAGAGATTGTTAAAAATCACTTGCAGACTGAATGGATAACCCAAGAAAGCATGGGGTGTCCCCAGTGTTATCCATGCCAATACATTGTTTTCCTTTGGGGAAGACAGGTCCCTTCCAACTATTGCAGGTAATATTTCAGCATATTTTTACTTTCTTCCCACATTTAGTAACTTACAGATGCTGTCATTCTTAGGTTTTGTTTTGACTGAGAGAAACACTGTCTAAAACTGCACCAGACCCTGCAGTCACGGTTTCCCCATTTTAAGGCATCATTCCAGAAATCCCCCATCTCTTCTAAAATAGGGACAACAGTCACTGGTTAGCGCTGAAACTTTCTGTGCAAGGCAGTGAGAAAACGGTGATGAACTGGGCTGAAGTACAAACAAAAAGAAAATTCAACGTCTACCAGGATGAAAGATGTATTTGTTTCCGGAAATGTCTTTCAGGCTTTCTTCAAAGACCAAATTACACAATTTGCAGCTGCTTTTTTTCCCCCATGCAACGTACAGTATCTACAGATGTTTTATAGCAGACACCTGCAATGTTTTCTATTTGTCTTAATTATAACAGAGAATGACAGGAGACAAAGTAAAATGGGAAGAAGAGAAGGAGAAAGAGGGGGAGAGAAGCAGGGAGCGAGAGAAGAGGAGCCGGTGCTAGCATCTAAGTGATGGGTAATAAAACCCCAGTGCTCCCCATATCTTTCCCCATATCAATCTCCAAGAGATCGCTTAAGAAATTGACCACCTGCCAGCTATTCAGAGGCTTAAATGCAGTAGTCTCGGTTCAGTACACGTGTAGGCACTTTCCATATTCCCCAGTCTGGTTGACTTGTTCTCCTTCACTGAATTGCAGGGGGAAAAAAATGGTACATTTTTGGAGAGTACTAGAAACTTGGCTTCTGCCTCTGGTCTGCATTGTCCTTCTTTCCCCTTCTGGACAGCATTATACAGATCCCTCCATCGCAGCTCAAATGACAGAGCATAGGCTCCCAGAACTCCTGGAGTACTTCCTGGTGCAGTGATAATTTGGCTTTTAACAATGCCCAAGGGCACATAGTTCTGTATTGTTACATTTCACAGCAAGGTCTTATAACCTTAGCACAAGGGTGTCATAAGTGTTTGAGCCCGCCCTACAGTCCTTTGGCTTTCATTTGTCTTGAGACGGGTACATCATTTTTTGTTGATGTATCTTTTAATCTACAAGGTGTCCACAAGCCTGGAAACGTAGGTGAAATATACATAATGTCATCATGAACATCTTCAATCTGTAGAAAAATAAAATATTATTTTAAACTTTAATTTATCTTTGTGTGCATAGGATTGGACAAGCCACTAACTGGGAGTTAGGGAAGAAAATAGTGGATCCAGAAGTCCACTGTTTAACCACCCTTTTTCATTTTCTTATATTTGAAATGCTTGTGATATATCCCCGAAAGAAGCGCCCACCTATATGCCCAGGGAAACTTATGCAAAAATGTTCACTGAGGCATAGATTACAATAGCGCGCACACACACACACACACAAAACCCTACTGACTATCCCTCAGGTGGATAATAGATAAATAAATAATTGTGTAACATACAGTAGAATATTATATAAAACGTATAAATGAATAATAGACTACCACAGAGCAGTTGTAAATGAATTACAGAGATATACATCAATCTGGATATGCTTCAAAAGTAGGTTGAGCAAAAGAAAAAAATGAAGTGATATAGAAGGATACATATAGGGAGATACTATTTAAAGTTTTGAAAACAGGAAAAATGATATATAATATTTATAGATGTATAAATATACACTAAACTTCTTTTTAAAGGCAGGTTAATTAATGGTCAATACCAAATTCAAGTTTGTGGTCACCTCTTGGATGAAGGAAGGAAATGAGGTCAAGTAAGAATGCCCAAGAGGTTTCAGTTGTAAAATTTCCTTTCTTAAGCTGTTTGTTATATTGGTTTCTACTTTTTTGTATACATGAAATATTTCATAAATTAAAAAGAAACACATCGTTTACCTTCCTCATCTTGTTGGCCGGCAAGCTTAGTATGGTTACTGGCTCACCTATCAGTAAGTAACTATTACATGCGAGTAATGATCCTGGTCTCATTATACAACTGTAACTGTGTCATTCATATCTGGTTCCATTATTTGGGGTTTTAATGGCAACTTAAAACAATTTTCAGACTAATGTCAAGCTATATAGGTGCCCAATTTTAGAAAACTCTGTCTATGAATATATTAATTTTTACTATAAGATAGTAGAGCCTCCGTAAATGTTTAATTAAATGGAGGTGGATTCCCAGTGCAATTCCTGTCTTTTGTGAGTTCCCTAGTTACACTTTAAATTATTTGATTTTCCAAAATTAGATATTTGCCAAACTTTTCACATGATTTTTTGGTTATGCAAAATGAGTTCACTTGTAAAATCTAGCTGCTGTCCATAATTTCAATGTTTTTAAAAATATATTAGGGAAGAAGTTTCTCTTTGCCAAAGATCACCTCCTATTTTTACTTTACACTTCAGTAAAGCTTTATGAGTTGCAACTTTGACACTAAAATTTCCATGGCAAAAGATTTTTTTTTTGTCATAAACACAAGTATGATTGAGAAGAAGGCTTTAGTGACAGCAGTTTTCTTCATAATTAAATTCATCACTTAAAATGCTGGGTTAAGAAGCGTAGGAATTTTATTACAACAAGGACATTTTCAACTGGATCTTTGGAGGTGACACAAAATTAATTGCTATAAAATTGCCTTTGGTTGTGTTTGATATTTAAGATAACATTTATACATTTTTTATTTAATAGCTTAGAATGGAGCATGTCTAAAACCATATTCTGCTCAAGTACAAATCGCCCTGAACCCTCCCTTTAAATGGTCCACAGTGTGAAAACTCAGTAGATTTCTAAGTAGTGCCACGACTTTCCTAAGCTAATTCTCCCCCAACAGATGCACAGGAATTTCTTGACCTGATTTCTTGTCATTATAAGAGCAATTCAGAACTGATGTAGAGGATTTGCAAAATACTGTAAGGTACAAAGTAGAAAATAAAAGTTACTCAGAAATCCGCTACTGTGAAGCAACCAATGTTAACATTTAAATGTATCCTCGGGGCCTTCCCTGGTGGTTCAGTGATTAAGAATCCGCCTGCCAATGCAGAGGACACAGGTTCAAGCCCCGGTCCAGGAAGATCCCACATACCCTGGAGCAACTAAGCCCGTGTGCCTCAACTACTGAGTCTGTGCTCTAGAGCCCATAAGCAACAGCGACTGAAGGCCGCTCACCTAGAGCCTGTGCTCCGCAACAAGAGAAGCCACTGCGATGAGAGGCCACACCACCGCAACGAAGAGTAGCCCCTAATCTCTGCAACTAGAGAAAAACCCGCACACAGCAACGAAGACCCAACGCAGCCAAAAATAAATAAATTTATTAAAAATAAATAAATAAATGTATTCCCTATAGCACATCTGTTTTCCCTAATAGCCAGAAAAAAACCATCTTCAGACTGAAAAGTATTGAGATTTGCAGCAACTATCCATATTCCCTAAAGGTGTAGCACAGATGGGCCTTTTCAGAGTCTATTGGCTGGGAAAATGCCTGAGTTGGGAATATTTAGGCCTGGTGGTTGGAGTGAAATGCAATTAGAAAAATCAGGATGTAAGTGGATCCAAAACAATTGTCCAGAGTTCTCTGTCTGAGTAATAAAGTGTATGGTAATGATCCATAGGAAAGGAAAAAAACCAAATCTTCGTTTTGTGCTTTGGAGGCTGGTCATTTGATCTCTCTTTCAGAGATGCATTAGTATTTCCCTGACAAATGGCTCATTTATTCATATATGCACTTGTTCATTTGATAGATTTTATTCTGTGTCTTTGCTTCCCAGCAGACATGTCCTTTCTCACTCTTTATTTTAAAAATATTTATCAGGTGCCCACTATATGCCAGAGACTGTGCACTTGATGGGCTCCACTTAGGCAGTCCCTACTTTCAAAAACTCACCTCTAATGACTCCAGCTCTTCTTTTCAGATTCAGCTGGGATCTCTCCTACCATGAACCTGTCTCTTCAGCTTCCCCCTGGTGTTTCCCTGTAAATGCATGTATGCTCTGTCACACCCACTCTATCCCATACATGCTTATTTACATGTCTGTCCCCCTCCTTGAGATCCGGGAGCAAAGTAGGTGGATTTCAGGGAAACAAATTTATTTTTCCATTGTTTATGAAAGTTTCTTGTTAAATTTTGATTTGCATGTTTTTGACTACAACTGAGATTGAACTTTTTTTTTCACATTTGTTATCTTCCCATTGCATTTTTTTCTGTTTTCATACTTCTTCAGAACCTTTCCTCAATTTTTTACTTGTATGCTCACCTATTTTCCTCTTGTTGATTTCCAAGATTCCGCATGATCAAGGCTATTCATCCTTTTTATATGTTTTGTGAATTTTTGTCAGGTTTTCACTTGGCTCTCAATTTTCATTTACTGTTTGGCAGTTCTTATTTTTAAAGCTGTGTTAGTCAAATCGAGAGCATTTATTTGGTTTTATTCAGACTTGCCCGAAAAAGGATTTAAGGTAGCTTACAAATATGCATTCGCTGAAACCAGATAAGAAAAATGAGGCCAATAAAACAAATAAAAGTAGGAAAGTAAGATGGAGCCAGGAATTGCGTTAATTTCTTGAAAAAAGATGCTGTTACAAGCTTTAGTCTTACTAGGGGTCAGCCGCATAGTTGTGTGCTTTCCTGCAACATGTTTTGGCAAGTAAATATAATGCATTACAAGATCAACTTTGTAATGAGGGAAACACAGACCATGGACTTAGGAGAAGTGCTGCTGTTCCTGGTACTAATTCCAGAAAACTGTTTTTCCTGAGGTTCCTCGTGAGCATATGCTCTATGTAAACTGTGTCTTCACCAGCAGCCTACAGTAAAATACAACACATTTCAAAGATCATTGCAAGGACTGTAGATGATTCTTTCAAGGGTTTTTCATTTATTTTATTTTCACAAAACAATATCCATTTCTGATTCATTGGTTTATAGCAATTTGGAAGGCATGTATTGTAGCAAGGGAGGGATGTCAAGGAAAGGGGTATTTTTATTGATCTTTAGAACAGTTTTGTTTTTGTCTGAGGAAAAATACTTCAATGTGTGTGTGTTTTTTTTTTCCTTAGAGCAATTTCTCTGGTTAAAAATATTTTTCACATATATTTGGGGTGGTGTGGAAAAACACACCCAAACAGCTATTCTTCAAAACTTCAAAGGCTGGTGCTCTGAACTGCTTGAAGTAAATTGGTTTATGAATCTTGACACTGCATTCAGAATGAACACAAGAGACAACTAGCACTGCAGCAATCAGGCAACCACAAATATATAGTTCTGCTTGAGATGCTGTAAGTCAAATTCTAAAGGAGAGAAAAAAGAACTGATTTTGCAAGAGATGGGTAGGCATGCAAATACTCTTATTATGTGTACCTTTTCTGGATTTCTGATTGAGGGAGAATAATTTTTCTAACATAAAAGTTAATATTTTTTGCTGATAGAGGGTTATAATTTTTATAGAATAGTGGATTCACAGGTTTAAAAGAACCATAAAGGTTATTCAGTTGAATTCTCTAAGCTGAATTCCCTCTGGACTGTCCCTATCAAGGAACAACCAGCCCCCACTTAAGTAGCATCATAGCTTAGTGGTTAAGAGAGCCATCAGTCCATGTGGGTTGGAGTTCTGGTTTTCCTATTTACCATCTTTATGAACTTGGCCAGTTTCTTAACCTGTCTGTACTTGTTTTCTCATCTGCAAATTAGGGATAGATAAAGCATCAAAAACAGTGGGCTAGAGATCAATACTGGTGATCTCCTACTATCATTACTATTATTACATTCTTACAGTATTACACACACCTTCCATGAAAGTTCAGTTCTGCCTACAAAGACCATAATTTTGTTTGTTTTCAGTAATAAGGGGAGTTCGTTTCTGGTAGTAGCAGAGTAGCATTTATTGAATGACCATCTACCCATCACAGTTTTGAGTTTTTGACTAAAAAAACAGCATAAACAATTATAAGATCAGAATTAAATAGCTGTTTGAAAATCCTGGGGAGTGACTAAAAAGATGCAGACACTGGAGGGGACATGATTCTTGCAATAAGGGAAACAAAGTAGGTGAGATCCACATTGGACAGCTTTTTCCTTGAGGACACTCCTCATTTTGTAACGTACTTAAGAAACAGAGCCCTGTCAGGAAAAGGCTGACTGATTGGATTGAAAATTCAGAAGTCAGAGTGTGGTGTTGCTGGAGTTGCTGGAAATTAAAGAGGGATGTTCCAGAAAATAAGAAGGCAGGGCGGGGAGCCCCCAGATCTGTGGACAAATTCTCCTCCAATTGTTGGCTGACTACCAAACTGCAGGTGTCCACAATGAGACCTCGGGGAATCCAGTGGAATTAAAAGTACTGAGCAGAGATTTCATCCAGTGCTTGGTGCTGGGGAGACAAGTTTTGGAATTCAAGTCCAGCCAAGTAGGAACTTACTGAGTTCTTTGTGCTTTCCATTGAAACCCTAAGAGGGCCACACTTTAAGAATAAAGATGCAGGACTAAGGACTCCAACTGAGGCCCAAGGGCAAAACAACAATAAGCCCATCCCATCAAGGCTCCACAAGATCAAGGTGATTCATCAGTATGTCTACTAGAACAAAACTCAGCACTTTCCAAAGGAAGGAAACATATCTACAGCCCACAATGTACAGTATTCCAGGAAAAATTACTGTATCTACAAAGAAGCAGGAAAGTGTGGCCCACAATCGAGGGAAAAAACAATCAAACAGATCCACAAAGTCCCAGATGTTAGAATCAGCAGATAAAGACTTTAAAATAACTATGATATACGTGTGAAGAATCTACTGGGAAAGATTGATAAAATGAGTGATGAGATTGGGAATATCAGGAAAGATATGGAAACTAGTAAAAAAAAATAGAAATCCTCAAACTGAAAACTATAATATTTGAAATTAAAAATTCATTGGATGAACTTAACAGCAAATTAGGTACCACAGAAGGAAACAAAAGGATGGAGAAACGTATACCATACAAACACTAAACAGAAGGAAGCTGGTGTGATTCTATTAACATCAAGGTATATCTCAAGGCATGGATTACTGCCAGAGGCAAAACAGACCATTTCATAATTATAAAAACATCAGTTCATTAAGATGACAGAACAATCCCAAGTGTGTATGCATCTAATTGATAAAGGTTTATTTTTCAACATCTGGTATAGGGAGAGTTGTCTTGATTTGGAAGTTGTTTGATATGTCTATTGGAACAGGTGGCTCCTGTGAGCCATAGGTGTGGGCTGGCTTTGTTGCTTCAGAGAGACAGGTAAAACTATTTGAGACAAAATGATAGAGTTAACAATCTTTCTACTTTGCCCGGGACTGAGATGTTTCTTGGGACATGAACTTTCAGTGCAAAAATCAGGACAATCCCCAAATTGGAAAAAGTCCCAGGCAATCTGGGTTGGTTACTCATCCTACAAACAGAGGAATAAGAGAGTAAATAGAGTTTGTTTTCTATGTCCGAGTCTGTTTCTGTTTTGTAAATAAATTCATTTGTATTATTTTTAGATTCCACATATAAGTGATCCCATATGGTATTTGTCTTTCTCTATCTGACTTACTTCACTTAGTATGATAATCTCTAGGTCCGTACACGTTGCCACAACTGGCATTATTTCATTCTTTTTTATGGCTGAGTAATATTCCATTGTGTATATATACAACATTTTCTTTATCCATTTAATTACCTTTTAAATATCTGCTATAAATTGTTTACATCAGACTGCCAGTTGGTCCCAAAACAATCTCAGGGAAAGAAGAGTGTGTGTGGCGGAGTGGGGGGGGGGCGGGGTGCACACATTCCCATGGAATTGACCCCAATGCCACAGGATGGTGCTTCAGCATTCCTTATAACAGATATCTCTCTACTTACAGTGGGGTTACATCCTGATAAACCTGTTGTAAGTTGAAAATATCATAAGTAAAACAATGCATTTAATACACCTAACCCTCCAAACATCAGAGCTTAGCCTAGCCTACCTTAACCATGCTTAAAATGTTTACATTAACCTGCAGTTGGGCAAAATCATGTAACACAAAGCCTGTTTTATAATAAGGTGTTGAATATCTCATGTATTTTACTGAATACTGTAATGAAAGTGAAAAACAGAATGGTTGTATGGGTCCAGAATGGCTCTAAGTGTATCGGTTATGGACACTCGTGATCACGTGGCTGATCGGGAGCTGCGGCTCACTGCCGCTGCCCAGCGTCATCAGAGAGTATTGTGCCATATATCACTAGTCCAGGAAAAGCTCAGAATTCAAAGTATGGTTTCTACTGAACGCATATTGATTTTGCACCATTGTAAAGTGGAAAAATCATAAGTGGATCCCTTGTGGGACTGTTTATTTTTCTAGCACACTTATGGTGAAAAGGAAGTATTCTGATTGCTCTTTTTTTCCTCCTCAAGGGATGAGTAAAACTGAGAAATAAATCAAGACTGTGACATTAGACTGAGGAATTTTTCAGCAATATCTGTGAGCTTTTGGAGATTTGGTGAGAAGAAATAGTCATGATTCAATATCTTGCTTGCACAGCAGGCTCCAGTTCAGACTTGGATCTCGCCCCATCTGATCATTTATGATGTATCCAAGAGCTCCAGGTATTGCTTTGAGTTTTTGCTCTCGCCCAGCTGGCCTCTTGCAGCCATCAGGGCATTTTAGCTGCCACTGAGGCAGTTTAACTACTTCCCCTCCTGTTACTTACAGATCTGTCTCTCTCTTCAGCTTCCTCTCAGTTTGTCCAACTGATCTACTTCCTTATCAAGTTGCTTTGGCTTCTCCAGTCATTCCTGTCTTTTGAAAAGAATAAAATTTCAAAATAAAAATGAGTTTTGCCTGGGTACTTAATCCTTCATTTTATTCAATACACATTTTTTGATCATTGCTATACACTAAACACAGTGCCAGGCTTTGGAAACACAAAGATCTGTGAGCTGTGGCCCAGCCCATAAGATGCTGCTAGTCTATTAAGGACAACAGAAATGCAGACTTACAATTCATGGTACAACAATAAAGATGTTAGAACAAAGCCTGAAGGAAATGTTTAGGAACAGAGGGAACTAACAAGGGTTCACGGGAGGAGATGATGCAAGTTAATTCGCTAGGAAAGGAAAGAACAAAATAGGGAAGAAAGGCAAAAATGAGAATCCCTAGCCCAAGATATTGTTAGTTGAGCCCAGAACGACTACTTCCGGAAAGAGGAAGAATTGAGAAGATGTATTGGGTAGATGAAATGCCTAATGAGACCATAAATGAGGAGAATTGCTTCTTACAGCATATGAAAAGGTAATTTTTATCAGATAATGAAATTGTTTTCAGTCTCCAGAATGAAAATGAATCCCTTGCTAATGCAAATCATGCTAATAAAGAGAGTGAGAGAGAATGTTGGAATTACACTTGGCCAGCGGTAGGCAGAAACCAACCTAAATAGTCTAGCGGAAAAAAAAGAAAGATAATGAAGTAATCAAAATAATTGCTTAATAGGGAATGTGAAAGATCTGAAATGTTAAATTATAAATGTACATTTTCAAGAAAAATGAGGTGACCTTAAGGAGCAGATTAGAAACACAAACTCATGCCGGGTAGAAACTGATGCTTTTCATTTGCAAAGCTGAGGATTAATTAAATCTGGGCGAGCTCTTTGAAATCCACAAGTGTGAGTTATATTAGAATACAATGCAACTGGTATGTTGGTATCATAATTAATGATTAGCATGGACTTCTTTATTAAATATGTTCTGGTGTAGTGATGTAACAGATGTGAAATGAAGAGGACAAAAATGTGTTATTTAAAACCAAAACTGACTTTAGGAGCATCTGCTTTCAAAAGTGAGGAGGGAAGCATAATTTATTTAGTAGGGAATATACTGATCCCTTCCCCCTTTGAAATTGCCTTGCGACCCATCCCACCATGGAGGGCACTTTGGCCCTCACCAACCTCTGTAGGAAACTAGAGAAGAGTGGGGAAGAGGGTGCCATCAATTATTTTTCAGTTACCTTTGAATCGATCTCTTGCTTCAGCTATATAATTTCAGAGGCTGGTAGCAGAGTTTGGTGCTTCTCAAGACAGAAGAGCTGGAGAAAACGGTCTGTTGTTTACAGAGCATATTAAGTATAAGTAAATGGAAGCCCTGAGCAAGGAGGAGGTAGTGGTCTAAATTGTTTTACAGGAAAAGCTAAAGGGAAATTCATTTACTGGGGAGACCAATGGAAAGGAGGAGTAGGAAAAGAAACAACCCTGAGGGGAAAAGGGTGAGAAGCAACAGAGAGACTTAAAGTCCTTTCCCTTGCTCCACACACACATGCCTTCTGTGAAAGACAGACATCAATGCGGAAATCAGGGAAGACTGGTCCCGGACTAGGGTGCAGGAGGGAAGATGATCCATAAACTGAATTAATTCAGAGACCTGGGAATTCCGAGCCAAAGGTGATATAAAAACAGAAACCACATTCCAATGCCAGAATGTTGGAATTAACACAGAGCTGGCAAGAGATAGAAACTAACCTACAGAGCCTTGGGGGAGGACATGGGAGAAGACGGAATTACAGCGAAGTTTACTCTAATGGTGGGCCAACTCACCTAATATTACATACTGAAAGATGGTTTTTAATTTAAGTTTGGCTGTTACTTTGAGTTTGACATAAAGATTCTAATTTTGAGTTTGGTTTGCGCTGCTCAAACTTTAGAATATTTAGAGATGCTCCTCTCGGTCACATTTAAAAGATTTCTGAAAATCTATTCAGATTCTATTCTGAAAATCCTTGCATCAAGTGGGAATAGCCACATGTGTAATTTTAAAATTTGTTTTTAAATGCAGTAAAAGTTGCTTTCTGATAACGAGAATAGAAATTTGCCCTGTTCCCCAGACTGCTCTCAGCCAGTGACTAAGCAACACAGGGATACTGAGGCAGGCCTGTCCCCATGAGACGTGGGACTCCTGTGAGAGGTGACTTTGGCCCTGCAATTCCCCAGCATCCTGACTGAAACTTTCTTAGAACCTCCTTCCCTGTCTCCATCATGCTTTACATCCCTATGCTTTCTCCACCTTTTTTCCTTCCACCGTTTCCCTCATAGTTCTTTCACCTTATGAATATCTTGGACATCGAATCCAGCCCTGAATCTGCTGCTCAGAGCACCCAAACTAGCACATTTAACCCCTCACTCTGGAAACACTTTTAGGGAAGGAAAAAAAAAAGTACTGTTTTCTCTTCCTTTCTAGGTTCACTGACTAAGGCTCTATGAACTGGATGACAAAAGACAGGTTAACAAGAGAAAAACAGAATGTATTAACGTGTGTGACATGCATACACATGGGAGAAACTCAGTGACAAGTAACTCAAAGGGGTGGTTAGAACTTGGGCTTATAGAGCATCTTAACAAAGGACGATAAATTCCTAGAGAAATGACAAGACAAAAAAAAAAGGTTAAGTTTTCCAAGGGTGGCAAACTGGGGCAAAGTAAATATATGGGGGAAACCACTGGAATATATTTTGTTTGTTCAGGCCATCTCGGTGCCAACTTTTATCTTCTTCATGGCCATAAACTTCCCTGGGAGAGGGGATTTATTGGCAGTCCTCATTTCTCAGAAGTTCCTGCTCTTTGATAGATAAGAGAAGCTCTGGGAAGGCTTCTTTTTGCATCTGTTGAATCTCAAATGCTTTTAGCTCAAAATAACCCTTATGCTTAAGTGGCATATTTTGGGGTGGCATATTTTGATCCCCTAGACACTACACTGTGGGATATGGAATCCAGTATCCTGAGAGGCTTCAGAAAGGGCCAGATGACATGACCTAAAAGAATGGGGCAGTTGACTCCGTATGGGTGGACTTTGTCCAGTGGGAAGCAAGAGGCAGATGGGGTCTGGGCAAACAGATTCCCCTTCTCCCTTCCTCTCAGTCGGAGGCATTGTTTCTCTGTACAGTCATCTTGAGGATTTCTAAATACTCAGCAAACACATTTGCTGAGCAAACTGATGTATCTCTTCCAGGCGCATCAGGAAACAGTAGCCAGTGTGGTAACATAGTTCACATCCTTTCCTCCTTCACTCAAGTCTTTCCCCCACTTACTCACCCTAGATTATCCCTCCCTGCCTCCTCTGTAAAGTACCAGCACTGATTTCTGGCCCTAAACTCTGTTGTCTGGGAAACCTGGGCTAAGACAATTTTTAAACTAATCCTAGGTATAGATATACAAGTAAGAAGTAGCCTCTGGAAGTGGAGGAAAACAGCCTAGACTAAGACAACAGTATAATTTGGACGCCTCAAGGCAAAATGGAGGGTGGCTTTTCCAGAAATGGAAAGAGGTTCAATTTTGCTGGTGTAGCACAAGCCTGGGTACTGGGGTCAGGGCTGTGAGAGAAATGGCTAGAGAGGCATCTGGGCACAAATTACTGTATGGGGCATATTAAGGAGTTGTGAAAGCTGAAAACGAGTGAGGCCCTGTGGGCCTCCCAGGCATGGAGGCCCTTTTGTCCCCCATTTCTTGTAGGCAGGACTCCAGCCTCATGTTCCCAGAGTTCCAGATTCGGACAGTTGCTCATCAAGGGAGGGGCAACCAAGAAACCAGCTGAGGCAAGATTCAAAGGACCAGAGAAGCTCATCAAGATTAGGAGACCTGAGGTGAGATTAAGGGAATGCAAGCCCTGCTCACACCCTAATCTTGTCAGAGACCCTACCTTTGAACCATTGTTATAAGACCCCTCATCAAATCCTCCTGGGTTGGGACACACAGTTTTTTGAGGTAGAAGCCCAGTGTGTCTCCCTTTGCCTGGCAAAGCAATAAAGCTATCCTTTTCTTTCTTTCTTTTTTTCTTTTTTATAAATTTATTTATTTATTTTTGGCTGCATTGGGTCTTTGTTGCTGTGCGCAGGCTATCGCTAGTTGCGGCAAGTGGGGGCTACTCTTCATTGCCGTGGGCAGGCTTCTCATTGTGGTGGCTTTTGTTGCGGAGCACAAGCTCTAGGCACGCAGGTTTTGGTAGTTGTGGTTTGCGGACTCTAGAGCTCAGGCTCAGTAGTTGTGGCGCACGGGCTTATTTGCTCCATGGCATATGAGATCTTCCCGGACCAGGGCTCAAACCCATATCCCCTGCACTGGCAGACGGATTCTTAACCACTGCACCACCAGGTAAGTCCAGCTATCCTTTTCTACTTCACCCAAAACTCTGCCTCCGAGATTTGATTTGGCACCCGTGTACAAAGAGGCTGAGCTTTTGGTAACAAAGCTAGAGAGGACTTGCAGCCAGGAAGTAGCAGTCATATTTGCATTTCAGATTTCTGTGGCTGCAGTAGGGAGACTAGATTGAAAGTGGCAGGAAAGATGTAATAATCTTTGCAAACATTCACTAGCGTTGTGGCATTGATGTTAATTTTTATGATAAAATGAAAGCCTATTATACCTTAGCTATACCAATTTTGAGTAGCCTGATAGTATTATTTCTTACTACCAACTGAAGTATTATTCTCTTTAAAGTTATTCTGGGAAAAACCCATGGAGTAAAATGAAGGGCTAATTTTTATGTTAATAGATGTGTAAATGGAGTTTATTAGGGGTATTTTTAAACCTTTGGGATGTTAAGAAAAATTATCCAAAAGTTGGAAATGGGCAAAAAAAGATTACTGAGTGTCTTATCAGTGGAGTGCTGGGCATTGACTAACATGTCCAAGGTAGGTAGCTGATTCTCTAGGGGTGTGAACTTCTATTTGACACTTTATTTACTATGATTAGGAAATTTTAAGGGGGAAGCGGCTGCTTCCCACTAGCTATCTATTTTACATTTGGTAGTGTATATATGTCAATGCCACTCTCTCACTTCGTCCAAGCTTACCCTTCCCCCTCCCTGTGTCCTCAAGTCCATTCTCTACATCTGCATCTTTATTCCTGTCCTGCCCCTAGGTTCTTCAGAACCTTTTTATTTTTAATATTCCATGTATATGTGTTAGCATATGGTATTTATTTTTCTCTTTCTGACTTACTTCACTCTGTATGACAGACTCTAGGTCCATCCACCTCACTACAAATAACTCAATTTCCTTTCTTTTTATGGCTGAGTAATATTCCACTGTATATATGTGCCACATCTTCTTTATCTATTCATCTGTTGATGGACACTTAGGTTGCTTCCATGTCCTGGCTATTGTAAATAGAGCTGCAATGAACATTGTGGTACATGACTCTTTTTGAATTACGGTTTTCTCAGGGTATATGCCCGGTAGTGGGATTGCTGGGTCGTATGGTAGTTCTACCTTTAGTTTTTTAAGGAACCTCCATACTGTTCTCCATAGTGGCTGTATCAATTTACTCTTCCTCCACTTTTAAGGACCCTTGTGATAACACTGAGAACACTCAGATAACCCAGGATAACCTTGTTATTCTAACGTCACTTGATTAGCAACCTTAATTCTCCTTTACCGTTTATGGTAACATCCACAGATTCTTGGCATTAAGATATGGAACTCTTTGGGGAGCCATTTTTCTGCCAGCCACACAGTCTTTTGAGGATCTCAGCTTTATGCAAGGATCTTTGTTCTAACTTGCCACTCTGCAGTCCCAGGCCTCACAGTTATTAAAACCTACACCGTTAGGTTAACCAAACCAAATGCTTCATCCAGCGAGGCTACAGAATCAGCTCATACTCTCTCTACCTTGGATTTCATTTCTCCCTTTCCTTCTTTGGGGATTTCTTAGAATAAGAAATCTTATTACTTAAAGGAATATTTGTTACATTTACCCAGCATTTCTAGGGGCTCATAGTAGGAGAATTTGGAGATTATCTGGGCAAAAATATTGCCAGAAAAATAAATCTCCAATATGATCATATTCAATCTACCAGGGTATAAATGGAGCATATATTCAAATACTTAAAAGTTATAAGTCAAGCCATAATTTTTTAAGCTAAAATATATTCTGTCATCCTAACTTGACAAATACACTTACATCATGACCTGGAAGGCCCGATGTGGATGCAGGATTCTCAGATTCCTTGATGTGCTGTGCAGGAACTTGGCTGTAGAAGGTGAGATGCCCCCAGCTGTGGCCTGTCTCCTTTCTCTTTTTGCACCTGGCTCCACCCAGCACTGTGATAGGCCTCATACACATGCGTGTTCCCCGCACCCCCCCCCACCCCGTGCCCCGCCTGACTATGAAGTTCTGTCCAAACCTTTGGCAACTAGGCAACTGTGGCCACTTCTCTGGCCTGAGTTGTGTATACAAATAGCAAGTTCTGGCTTCAACAGCAAGAACCTGGAGAAAAATCCCATGAAGTTTCTGGATATGAGCTGAGGGCAGTCTAGACAGGGAATTCTATGGTTCTGTGCACCTGAGGTTAAAGCGGGGAGCGTGGGCTCCAGCAGGCCAGTCTTCTTAGGCCTATGGATCTGGCTCTGTGGGTAGGGGAGTGCCCAAGGTACAGCTTTCTAAAGCACTGTGCCCGGGGCAGGAGGCCCTCTTGCCTGGCTCTCAGCATAGTTCTGCAATTGGCTGTCAAAATATTTCCAGTTGTACCTGTACTGTAAATTGTAACTGTCCCAAGTTATTTCTTGCCTCACCTATTGCAATAGCTTCCTAACTGGTATCCTGGCCACTTGTGTCATCCTCGGTCATTAAGAGTCAGAAAACCTGTTTCCAGACCCTGGCCCTGCTATTTATTAATTGTATAACTTTAGACTGGTTAATTAACCTTTTGAGCCTCAATTTGCACAACATAGCTGCTCCCAAATTCCTGACTCACGGGCACTATAAGAAATAAAAAGTATTTATTGTGTGTTAAGCCGTTACTTTCCAGAGTAATTTGTTAAACAGAAAGACAAAACTAATACATTACCATTCCACCCCTGCTTCTCAAAACATGGCATTGATGTCTATTATTCCAGAGGGCCTTTCTAAAAACCTAATATAAAAACAGTAATGAAGATCTTCAACTAGAAACATTTAAAAACATTCTACCCATTCTTTTCTATTGATTCTTCAATAGTCTAAGCATGGATTTTTTCTTTTTTTCAAGATAAAGGTTAAAAAATCAAACAAAAAAACTATAAACTGTACATGACAGGTCAGGTCTCTCTAATATCAGTGACTCTTCTCATGACATAAATTAAGGGATGGAGGCAGTGCTGTGTGCTATGTCCCCTGCCCCAGTTCTAAGCCCATCCATCTTGCCCCACAGTACCGCAGCTACAACACCCTTTAAAGGCAGTCCTTAAATAACAAGAGACCTTGTTCTTCCTGACATTTATCTGGTAATACTGAGGAATAGGCTGGTTTGGTTGGTGAAACATTGTATTTAATACTTGCCAGGATTATGAGATTCAAACTGCCTGTAGAACCTGGCCAATGTCTAAGATAGTCATGGACGTAACTGTCTTTTAATTAATTAATTAATGGCTGCGTTGGGTCTTTGTTGCTGCACGTGGGCTTTCTCTAGTTGCAGTGCGCAGGCTTCTCATTGCAGTGCCTTCTCTTGTTGTGGAGCACGGGCTCTAGGCACGTGGGCTTCAGTAGTTGCAGCTTGTGGGCTCTAGAGCGCAGGCTCAGTAGTTGTGGCGCACGGGCTTAGTTGCTCCGTGGCATGTGGGATCTTCCCACACCAGGGGTCGAACTGGTGTCCCCTGCATTGGCAGGTGGATTCTTAACCACTGCGACACCAGGGAAGCCCTGTCATTGTCTTTTACAATGCAAAGAATACTAACTTATCGTATTTCTATTCTGAGACATTAAAACCTGTTCCTAATTTCTTTAGTTTTGTTATTTATTCCTTCAGCATATATTTACCAAGTACCTTCTCCGTGCTAGCTCTGATAGAGTACAAACTAAACAAGACATTTGTCCTACTCTCAAGGAATTTAGAGTCTAATAAAGAAGAAAGAGAAGTTATAGTCCAATAGAAAAGAAAGAGATGCTCTTGGGAAAATAATCCCTTTGCGTGAAGAGGGAGCATGTGCACGCACATACAGGCATGTATGTCTGCGTATTGTCCAGGTTGGGTGGAAATGTTACAGGGTTATTGGTTGTTGTTTACTTTTTACTGAAGTGTAACATACGTACAGAAAATTGCACAAATCCTAAGTACATAGCTCAATGAATTTTTTCAAATTGAACCTAGTAAGCAGCACCTAGATAAAGAAATAGAATTTTACTAGTACCCAAGAAGCCCTTTTCTGGTCAATACTTCAGCAAGGAGAAGGAAATATATCAGACAACTTTCTTTCTTTTCAACAATCTGCTTAGAGTCACCCTCAGACCATTATTAGTCCACCTTCAAAAATAGTTTCTCTGAGGCAACTCTCCCCTCTTCATAAGCTGAAATCAGTGATGAAAGTCCAGGTGACCCAGAGCAAAAATCTCCAGCTTTCAAATTAACAGCCAGGAAGCATTTTTTTCTTCACAAAAGATGTGTCTAGACTCATGGAAATTTCAAGGAAAAAAAAAAAACCTCCATTAGGTCATCAGGTGAAGGATTGTTCCCTCTGATATGATTCCTAGTTTTTTCTTTAGTTTAAAATGAGAGCAGCTGTTCTTACTCAAAGTCAAGCCGTACACATAAAGCAAACCTAATGTACCCTTTGTTGTAGTAGATGGAAAGCATGCACCAAACCAGTTAGGTAGTACAACCCCATGATGTGGCAGAAAAGCCTATGGCATGTTATTAGAAACCAAGTGATATAGAACATCTTTTATTTTGTGTTTAGAAAGCACAGGACAGCTACCTGACCCAAAGGTGAACCTTACACGGATACAATCAGACAAAGCACTTTCCATCGAAATACAGACGTTCAAGGCTGTGGTGTTCAAGTCCCTTTGAGTGCTAATATCTATCAGTAGGTATAAGAAACGTAAAAAGTCACTCTTTGGGCTGAATCTTCCTTTAATCTTTTCTAGAAGGGCCTTATCACAGTTCAAACAAAATGGCTTAAAGTAAGAGTGGGTCTGTAGTAGGCAAATAACCCAGGTGGAGGTCTCTTGGATCATGTATTTGATGTTTTTTCATGGAATTAGAAAAAAGTGAAGAAAGCTTGAATCACAGCATTTGTGTTGTAAATTTCCATCACATTTTTTGGTGACTTTCTCCAAACTTTAAGCCTATTTGCAAAACATAAGCAAGACTAGTAGCTCTTTTATGCAGAAACCATGTTTTTGTTTTGTTTTCTGCAACTACAGCATCTACCATAGCACTTGGGACACGGTAAGTGTTTAATAAACATTTGGTGACTGACAAATGTCTGTGTGTCCTGAGCTAAGGAGTTAGAACTTTATCCTAAAAGCTATGGGAGTCATTCCCTGAAGCATGTTCAGGAAAGGAGTGAAATGATCATATTTACTTTGTAGGAAGATGCCCTGGCAATAGTAGGGAACATACACTATAAAGAAACAGATCTGGAGGCAAGATGACTCACTGGGAGGTAACAGTAACATCCCAGACTAGATAGTTTGAACTAAGGTAGGGGAATGTTAAGGTAAAAAGTAGACACTAATTTGAAGGATACTTAGAAAGTGAAATCTACATGATCTAATGATTGATAGAATATGGAGGGAATGAGAAGATAGATAGGGGAGGAGGACTCTAACAATGATTCTTGGGTTTATGGTTTGGTCTTTTGGATGGGTGATGAGTTAACTGGTTGAGATGCAGAATATAGTAGGAGAAGGAACAGGTTTGGTATCAAAAACGATAGGCTTTCTGCATTCCCTTTGAGTGTGAGGTCCTTGTGGGATGTCTGATATACAATAAATACAGTACGAATGTTTTTTGAAGCCGTGGGTTTTAATGCTATCTCACAGGAAGAAAGGCAGGGTGTAAAAACCCAGAGGGCAAAGTGCAGAAGGAGACCAAGATGGAGGGGCCAGGCAGGTGGGAAAAAAGCTAAGAGAATAGAGTAAGAAAGAGAACAGAGCTAATGAACACGGGCTTCAAAGGGATTGAATGAGGTAAAGACTAGGTCAGATTGAAAATATTGGAACCAATGTGTAAGAGCAGCAATTATGTCTCTTTTGATCGCAAGTACTAGAAACTCAAATCAGCTTAAGCAATTTATTGGTTCATGTTAATGGGGAGAAGGGAAGATCCAGAGTCTTAAATAATAATAGTATCATTTTCTCCCCATCTCTACGCATAACCCCTCATTTACACATCTGTCCTCTGTTTTGGTCTTGTTCTCTTCTACTGCTGACAGACTTCCTGTCCATGGAGGGAGACAGACTGTAGGTGGCTCTGGGCTCATATTTTCTCAGCCTTGTAAATCCAGAGGAAAGAGGAAACGTCTCTTTCCCCACTTCAGAATACACAGCTTGCTGGGAAGGACTCTGATTGGTCAGGCCAGCCAGGGTCACGAGCCCACTCTTAAGCCAGGCAGCAGGTATCGTGAATGGTGATACCACCAGAATCACATGATTTGAGGATGTAGAAATAGATCCAAAAGAAGGAAGAGGAAAAGGTGCTGTTCCCAGAATCTAGGGTAGGAATGGAGGGTGACCAGAAATAACAGATTTCTACAATCTGTTGAATGATGCTGGTAGAAGCCAGTTTGCAGTTGAAACTCAGTCAGCCTTTTAGACTCAGCTGTCACAGATACTGATTAAAAAACTAAGACGAGTGCCCATAGACTAGTCTTCATTTTGAAGAGGCTTGCCTATTAACTAAACATATGGATTAAGATGTATGTATTCCCTAAAAGTCACACATAAAAAAGGAAGACTTTTTTCTCCCTTATGGTAATTGAAATTTGGTTTTCGTATGAGATAAAATTATAAAGTGACATTTTTTTAAAAATGAAAACACTGGGAAGTTTTTCGAGGTGTTCACTTTGGGAGTCTGTACAATTATCCTAGCAGTGATGTTACTGCACAAGACATTTTTGAAAGTTCTCTTTTGAATTTGCCTCTGAGCTTGAAGGGGTAAAAATCCATGTCTTTTAAGGACATATTAGAATTCTGAAAACAACCCAAGTTGTCATTTGGAGTGAAATTTGGTGAAAAGGGTAAGTTAGAGGAATACAGCACAATCATGTAATCCAATAATGAGATGGGTTGATTTTCCTCTCCAGGACCCTAATGATCTTCTCCTTTCTCCTCTTTCTCACTCTCCCCCCAGCTCTCTCTCCAGTAGCTCTTACACATCCAGCCAGATTAACCTTTCTGAAGTATAATTCCCATCATGTCAGTACCTTTTCCAAAATCTATCAGTGACTCAAACTGCTGGTATAAAAATGTCCAAGCCCTTTGGTCTGGAAGACAAGGCTCTTTGCAGTCTCACTGAAGTTTGTCATTTGTTCTCCCTTTCAGTCCCCAAAAGTGAACTCCTGAATGTTTTCTGTTCAATCTCAGTGAATTCTTATATTTTTGTTTTCTCTCCATGACCAATTTCTATCTTGCCTTTATGGCAATGATCAGATGTCATCATCCCCATGGGCTAGCCTCCCCTGATTCCTGCACTCCAGTTGATTATCCTTGGTTTCTTTCCCCTGAGATTGAAATTGCTAGTTTCTGTTTATCTTGAATTTTGTGGGAATATGAGGTTAGATTAATGCAATGTTCTAGTTATTGATAATAATGTTATGTTTAATATAGCACTAGGATTAAAAGAAGTGGACAATAGTAAGACACCTGAAACAGATTACTTTGAATGTAACAGTCTAGTCAAAAGAGCAAGCATAGTCTTTAGAGATAGACTGGATTTGAATCCTAGCTCTGTTGTTTTTTAGCTGGGTGTCTTTAAGCAATTTATTAATATTTCTCTAAGCATCCATCCTCTCATCTGTAAAGTAGAAGTAATGACACCAGTTTCATAAATTTATTGTGAGGATTAGAAGAGGCTATGGAAAAGATTTTAAAAATAATCTTAGAGAAAGGAAGACTTCTATAAGCATGATAAAATTCAGAAGCTATAAAGATTGATATTTCAATCGCATAAAATGTAAACATTTTTGCATGGCAAAATAATACCATAACCAAAGCCAAAGAGGGTAAACTGCAACATTTTTAACACATAAAGGGATTATTTTCATTCTCTCATATCTGTGGGGAAAAAGACCAATCCAGTAGAAAAGAATATGGACAAAGGAAATAAAAATTATCCACAGAAAACAAAATATAAATAGCTTTTAAACATATAAAAAGATGCTCAACCTCATATGTAATAAAGTAAATGCAAATTAAAACTCAGTGATATACTATTTTTCACCTGAGGGAAATGTATACAGGTACAACTTCTCTGAAAGGCAACTTGGCAATGACCATAAAATTTAAGCACATACTCTTCTGAGCAATTCTGCTTCTAGGAATGTATATACCTGTGCTGTCCAATATAGCAGCCAGTGGCCACATCTGATTACTGAGCACCTGCAGTGTGGCTCATCTGAATTGAGATATACATTATGCATGAAATACGCACTGAATTCCAAAGACTTACGGCAAGCAGAAGAATGTAAAATATCTCATTATATATTTTTTATAATGACTTACATGTTGAAATGATATTTGGGATATAATGTGTTAAATATAATACATTAGTAAGAACAATTTTACTTGTCTCTTTTACTTTTTTTAGTATGATTGCCAGAACATTTAAAATTATGTATGTTGTTCACATATGAACAGTGACAACATACACTGTTCTATTTGCATGTATGAGAGATTATGTATGTATAAAGAATACCTGGAAACATCCTTAATATTCACTAACAGAGGCTTCACTAAATAACACATGATACACTCACAGAGTGGAATGTTATGTGACCAGAAAAAGGAGTGAGACTAATTTGTACCAAGATGGTAACTCTCCAATATATATTAAGTGAAAAAGAATAAAGCACAGAACAGATGTATAGTAAACTGTTTGTGTTCAGTGTATATTGAACAAATTTTGAATGAATTATGTAAAATTGTACATATGCATAGAATATTCTTGGAAGGATGCATAACTAATTATTTTTAGTTATTGTCTTAAAGAGAAGTAATTGTGTCTCAGTATCAGAGATAGGAGATTTATTTTTTTTTTTTTTTTTTTTTTTTTTTTTTTTTTTTTTTTTTTTAATGCGTTACGCGGGCCTCTCACTGTTGTGGCCTCTCCCGTTGCGGAGGACAGGCTCCGGACGCGCAGGCTCAGCGGCCATGGCTCACGGGCCCAGCCGCTCCGCGGCATGTGGGATCTTCCCAGACCGGGGCACGAACCCGTGTCCCCTGCATCGGCAGGCGGACTCTCAACCACTGCGCCACCAGGGAAGCCCAGGAGATTTATTTTTAACTCTACCTTTTTGTACTCATTTACCAACATTTTAACAACATGTATTCATTACCTATTTAGAAAAAAATGTATTTACAGGTTTTCATTGTTTTTGAAGAAAACAATCTCCAAAAAGAATTTCCCAAAGTCAGTTATGACAGCATAGTAACTTATGTTTATTTTTTAAAAGTAAAGGTGGTAAACCATGGTGTCCTACACGTCGTAGGTGCCTAGGAAATATCCATTCCTCTCCCTTTTCCACTCTTTGGCTAATAGCACAGATATCATAACAGAATCTTTCCATGTTTTAGGAATATCCTAAGTGTTGCCTTCATGTTATGGCTCTGGATATGTCGAGGGTCAGTGAATGAGGCTGCACTGATCTTATGACATGCCCTGGAAATTAGTTATTTCCCCCCAATAAATCCCAGAAATATGCTTGCTTACTTTTATACCCCTCTCATCAAAATGGAAGGCAGCTTGTATAATGCATAACTTCTTAGTCAGTATGGTATTATAAGCTGTCTGCAAATTTTATTACTATATTAAGGGCGGAAGCAAAATTTTCCAGTTATTACATCCTCTGCATTGAAATCTTCACTCTCCTTGTCAGTCTCTTGATTCTTCAGCAGTTAAAACACTCTCTTTATTTCTGTATCAGAGACTCTGTGTGCCTTGCTAACCTCTCTTGTCTACTTCAATCACCTCTTCTCACTTTCATGAAGTTTGTTGATTGATTGCTTCGAACAGGGTATGGCTGGCTTTCCAGGCCTTTGTCTAAATTTAAAACACTAGAGCCATCCTTCAGAAAGTACAGCATGCTCAATCAATTGCATTTGCTCATAGAATACCTTTTTTTTTTTTAGAAGCAAAAGTCTCTTGATTCTGACTCCTTATTTCCATTCCCATTGATTCTGCCTGAGTCCAGGTCCCCTTCATCTTGTCTGGGATATGTCAATTAGCTCTTAACTAGTCAGTGTGCTTTCAGACTCCCTACTGGCAGTCCATTTTCCACTTTACTGCTAAATTTTAAAAAGAGGTTCTGAAAAACAGATTTATGCATTCATTCCTTCATTCATCCAACGTTTATTAAGCATCTCCTTTGTGTCAGTCATCATGCTAGGAACTGGGAACACAAAGGCATCTTTTTCCTATGCAGGCGCTGTGCTCCTGAGCTTGTGTCTAGTGCAGGGGGCCAATGAGTGGACACATGTCTATGGGGCCCAGGATGCTGTGGCACAACCCAGCAGGGAAGGACAGTTTCTCAGTCCCTGCCACCTGATCAAATTGGAGAGAGGCAGAGGGACGTGTTTTAACAGGCCCTCTCCAAAAGCAAGGCTGGACAAGTGGTACATAGCATATCTGATCAGTAAGGCTGGACGGATAGCCAGAGACAAGCTGGAGACATCAGCATGAGGCAGTGGTGAAGGGCTTCAGGGTCCATGCAAAGGAGTTTAGACTTTATTCTAAGGGCCTAGGTTTTAAGTAGTGTAGTCATGTGATCAGATTTGCATTTTATGAAAAGCATCATGATAAAAGTTTGGAGGATAGTTGAAGGGATAAAAGACTGGAACCAGGAAAGCAAATTAGGAGGAGGAGACTGTTTCAACAATCCAGTCAAGAGGCAAGGACGATCTAAATGAAGAAAACAGCAGTGGGGGTGGGGAGAAGTGGACAGACTCTAGAGACAGTCGTCAAGAAAACAGACTAGGTTTAGTGATTACTTATTTGGGTGTTTGTGGGAAGGGGGAAAATGAGAATGTCAGAACTGACTTGCAAATGGCTGGTTTGAGCCCTTGGGATGCTGTAAGGAGCTATGCAGAGGGAATGGTTTGGCAGGGAGCTGGTTGTGTGATTTGGTAAAGATGGTAGCTGTTGAGTATTTGGGTCTGCACTCAGGTGAGAGGTGTAGACCAGAGACATTCATTCTTCACCCATTTACTCATTCAACAAATAGGTGTTGAGTGCCTACTATATTCCAGGTACTGTTCTAAGCATTGGGAATGTAGTGGTAAAAAAACAGAACAAAGTTCTATTTTTGTGGCACTTTCGCTCCAGAAAAGAGACTAAAGAAACCAAACAACAACTAAATAAATGTATACTATGGTAAACTGTCAGGTAGGTATGTTGAGGACAAATACAATTCGGGTGAGAAGGCAGAGCATGACCAGGTGTTGGGGATATTTAAAATAAGATAGTCCAGAGAAAAGCATCTTTGAAGAGGTGATATTTGAGCATAAACCTGATTTAAGTAACAAAGGGAGGCAGGGGAAAGTTCAACGGAAGGGTGTGTAAGGAAAACCTTGGGGGGCAAAAGGGTCCCAAAGGAGTGGGTGGTGGAAGTTGTAAGGGAGGGGTAGAAGGAGAAGGAATACAGATGCTCACATAATAGCAGCCCCTACCAATCACTGAAAACCTTAAATTCTTAAGTACTATATGTCGTCTGCTTCCTTTTGCAACCATCTCTAGCCCCTTAGACAGTACTAATTCCTTCCTTCATCATGACTGTCCAGCCCGTGATAAATTTCACAGCACATGGCACTTTGTATCACTAGAATTTGTTACTTTGCTATAACCTGAGCTTCTCCAAGGTAGGGATGTTGTTCACCTTGGTGACTGAAATACACAGCACAGTTTGCTGGGAACTCCTAGGGCCCACAAATGTATGTTGACAGAACAATAATGACAAACGAGGTGACTTTTTGAATGTGACTTCTGAAAACCACTATAAAACATATGATCTGGCTGCTCTGTCCTTTATAAGTCTTCATGCTTTAAAATATGAATGGGTCAATATTGCATTAAATTTTTTTTCTTTTAGAATTTAGTTTACTTAAAAACAAATGAGACACATTGGACTGAGTTAAACAGAAGTACATAGAACCATAAGGCTTTAAAAAAAAAAAAAAAGCAGTCCCTTGTGCCTCTCTACAAACAGCCAGTTACTACTTCTCTAGAGGTCACCCTTTTAACTCTCTTGCTGTGTCTTTTGGTATTAATCTCCATCTCCCTGAATAATAAGCTAATGTACAGTTTTTCTTTCAATTTTAGGCTTTACCTATTAACTTTCTACCATAAAATATAAGGAATCAGTTTTCACAGCACCCTCCTCCACTTCTGCTACACACAGATGCACACTTCCCATCCATATTGAGTTGATACCCAATATAGCTGTATCATAATTTTGGTTAAATTAACATTCTATGTTCACTTTTTTATGACTACGTAAATATTCATAGCAGAGTTATGTGGTATATTGTGGTTTCTATTTCCATTTTTACTTTCTTGCACAACTTTTTGTTTCCCTAGTGTTAGCTTTCTGTTATTGGCTGGTCAGTTGATCGGTTTTCTAGTTTTCTATGTACTCGATCATGAATTAAGTCCCTTACCTCCTCTCCTCCAGTTCTGTAAATCTCTTCCTAATAAAATTAAACATGTCAGATATGGGTGTGTGTGGGTGTGTGTGCGTGTATTTTTGTTTTTTGACAATAGCATTTGTTGAGCCTTTTGACCTGCCATCAGGACTGGTTGCTCTTTTGGCCCAGTGCCCCACAGTAATCCTGGGATTTTTCCTTTGCTGACATCCTAAGGGTTCCATTTACCTTTCTCAGACTGGATGCCCTGTCTTCCTCTTGCAGCTCATTCCTTTGTTTTGGGGGAACACCTCCTCAAGTAACTTCCTGAAAGGTTGCATGGGAAGTAAATTTGTTGGGACTTTACATGTCTGAAAATGTTTTTATTCCTCCCTGACACTTGAATGATAATATGGCTAGATAATATTAAATACAATAACCATTTTGCTCAGAATCATGAAGGCATCGTTAATTGTTTTGTAAATTCTAGTGTTACTATTTAGAACGTGGAAGCTATTTTGGTTTTTTTATTTTTTTAATTAAAAAAATTAAAAAAAATTTAATCCTCTTATTATTCGTTTTTAAGAAAGGGCCCCAGGGGTAGGGGTATTCTGGTTCTTGAAACCAGAACATCTTTTTTCTTTTTTCCTTCATCTTGGGGAATGTTTAAAATCTCTCGGGACTTACCTGGTGGACCAGTGGGTTAGACTCCACACTCCCAATGCGGGGGTCCTGGGTTCAATCCGTGTTCAGGGAACTAGATCCCGCATGCATGCCACAACTAAGAGTTTGCATACTGCAACTAAGAGTTTGCATGCTGCAACTAAGAAGCCTGCATGCCGCAGCTAAGAGCCCTCATGCTGCAACTAAAAAGATTCTACATGCTGCAACTAAAGGTCCCACATGCCGCAAGGAAGATCTTGTGTGCTGCAACTAAAACCCGGCACAGCCTAAATAAATAAACAAACAAACAAATAAATAAATATTTTAAAAAATCTGTCAAGCCAATGTTCTGTAATTTGACAATTATGTACTATTATGGTGTGTTTTTAATTTTTTTTTTTAGTTTTTGGCCATTCCACGTAGCATGTAGGATCTTAGTTCCCCAACCAGGGGAAGAACCCACACCCTCTGCATTGGAAGCATGGAGTCTTAACCACTGGACCGTCAGGGAAGTCTGTGGTATGTTTTTTAAAAAGAATTAATTTTGTGTTTTATTTAAAAGTTGAGGATATCACTTTATTTTTTAATAATCAGGAGCAGTTAGTCCCTGAGATATTTTTTAATAAAATCTATTGATGTTTAGTATACAAAAAATAAACTGTATCATTTAAAATATACCCTTTTATGAATTTTGACAGAGATATTGAAACTACCTTGAAACCATCACAACAATCAAAACAAAGAACAATTCCAATTGCATCACCACCAGTTGTTTCCTTGACTCCTTACAGTCCATTCCTCCTTCCACCAAGGCAGGTGCTGCACTGCTTTTTGTTACTATGGATTAGTTGGCATTAAATGTGGATTGATATCAGGGTAGGCCCTCTGACTTTGCCTTTAAAAAAAAAAGTGTTTTGGCTAGGTCATTCGCATTCCAAAATAAAATTTTGAATTAGCCTGTCAATTTTCACACACAAAAAATAAACCTGCTGGAATTTCATGGAGATTAAGTTGAACATATAGATTAATCTGGAAAAACTGACATTCTAGCAATATTGTTTTCCATCTCATTAATATGATATAGCTCTCTATCTAGGTCTTTAGCTTCTCTCAACAATGTTTTATAGTTTTCAATGTATAGCTATTGCATATATTGTATTAAACTAATTGTAAATATTTCATCCTTTTGAATGCTACTGGAAATGAAATTTTTATTTCATTTTCCAATTGTTTATTTCTAGTATATAGAAATACTACTCTATTTTTGTATATTGGCTTTGCATAAGCCTTGCTAAATTCACTTATTGAGTTCTAGGGTCATTTTCCTGTTTGCCTTATGATTTTCCAGTACACAATCATATTGTCTGCAAATAGAGTTCTACTTCTTCCTTTCTATTCTGTGTGCTTTTTCTTTTCTTTTCTTTTTTTTTTTTTTTTTTTGACTTTTTGCACTGGCTAGGTCTTCTAGTAGAACGTTGAATAGCAGTAAGACAGGGCATCTTTGTATTGCTCTCAGTCTTAGGAGAAAGGCATTCAGTGTTTTTCCATTAAGTATGGTGCTAACTGTGGGCCTTCCATAAATGTTCTTGAACCAGTTGAGGATGTTTCCTCTCTTTTTTTCCTAGAGAGTTGATAATCGTGAATGGATGCTGAATTTTAACAAATGCTTTTGCTTTATCTATTGGCATAATTATAATGCGATTCTCCTTTATTTTGTTAATATGGCGAATTATGTTAACTGGTTTTGAGTGTTAAACCAACCTTGCATTTCTGAAATAAACCTTACCTGGTCACGATGTGTAACAATCCTTTTTATATGTTACTGGGTTTAACTCACATTTATATGTGTATATACAATTTGTGTCTTTATGTATGAGGGATTTGAGTCTATTATTTTATGTAATGTCTTTGTCTGGTTTTAGCATCAGAGTAATACTGTCTTTAAAAAAAATGAGTTTAAGGGATATTCCTTTCTCTTCTGTTTTTGAAAAAAATTGCATTGGGTTGATATTATTTCTTCCTTACATGTTTGATAGAATTCAACAATGAAGCCCTCTGATCCTGCAGTTTCCTTTGTCGGAGAGTTTTCTTAATTACAACTTTAATTTCTGTAATACATATAGGACTACTTTTTATCTATTTCTTCTTGTGTCAGTATTAATATTTGTGTCTTTCAAGATATTTGTCCATTTTATTTGTTATGAAATTTATTGGCATAAAGTTGTTCATACTATTCCCTTATTATCTTTTTAAATGTCTTTTGGTTCTGTATTGACAGACTCTCTTTCAATCCTCATATTGGTAATTTGTATTTTCTCTTTCTTCTTGATAAGTCTATCTAGAGCTTTATAAGTTTCATTAATAATTTCAAAGAATCAGATTCTGATTTCATTGATTTTTCTCTGCTGTCCATCTGTTTTCACTTTCATTGTTCTCTAATCTTTACTTAAAAAATAAGTGCTCTTCTTTTTCTAGATTCCTTAAGAGAGAGCATAGATTACTGATGTTGGATCTTTCTTTTCAATAATATAGGTATTTAAACCTATATATTTTTCTATAAGCATTGCTTTAGCTGAATTCCATAAAGTTTTATATGTTGCATTTTACTGATTATTAGTTTGAATATTTTCTAATTTATTTGTGATTTGATTTCTTCTTTGACCTATGCATTGTATACAAGCAAAGTTGTTTAATTTTCATATGTTTGGGGCTTTTCTAAATGCTTTACTGTTTTCTATTTCTATTAATTCTATTGTGATCAGAGAACATACACTATATGATTTATTCTTTTAAAATGTATTGAGGGGCTTCCCTGGTGGCGCAGTGGTTGAGAGTCCGCCTGCCGATGCAGGGGACATGGGTTCGTGCCCCGGTCCGGGAAGATCCCACATGCCGCAGAGAGACTGGGCCCGTGAGCCGTGGCCGCTGAGCCTGCGCGTCTGGAGCCTGTGCTCCGCAACGGGAGAGGCCACAACAGTGAGAGGCCCAAGTACCGCAAAAAAAAAAAAAAAAAAAAAATGTATTGAGACTTGTTTCATGGCAGCATATAGTCTATCTTTGTAAATGTTCCATGTGTATTTGAAAAGAATATTTATCCTGCAGAGGTTGGGTACAGTGTTCTATAAATGTCAGTTAAAATACTGTAGTTGATTGTGTTCAGATCTTCCACAACTTTACTGATTTTTTTTTTCTTATCTGGATGTTCTATCAATTACTGAGATAATTCTGTTAGTCTCCAACAGTGATTAGGATTATGCACGTTCTTTTTCCCCCTTTAGTTCTGACATTTATTCTTTTTTTAAAAAAATTATTTATTTGGCTGTGCCGGGTCTTAGTTGTGGCATGCAGGATCTTTAATTGAGGCATGTGGGATCTTTTCACTGCGGCATGCAGGCTCTTAGTTGCAGCATGTGGAATCTAGTTCCCTGACCAACGATTGAACCTGGGACCTCTGCGTTGGGAGCGTGGAGTTTTAACCACTGGACCACCAGGGAAGTCCCTGACATTTATTCTTCATATACTTTGAACTTATGTTATTGGTCACATATTATTTATAATTAATATGGCTTCTGGTTTTGCTGACCTTTTTATTGTTATGAAATATCCCTCTTTGTCCCTAGGAATATTCCTTGTCTTGATGTCTACTTTTGGAAAGCTGCATATGTTTATATAATTCATATATCAGTGAGGTCTCCAACATTTGGCTTCTATTACTTGTAGACTGTATTATACAGAACTAGGAAACGCTATGCGCATAGATAGACACAGAGGTAGGAACAAGAATGGCAAGACCATTCCACAACCATGTCAGGTGATGAGGCTGTAGGACCAGCAGCGAGAAAGCAGCAGAGGTAAATATTTGGCCCTTTATGCTCTTGACAATATAGCATAATGGTTAAGAGCACAGTTTTTGTAGTCTTACAGTTCTAGGTTTAATTGCTGTCCACCATTACTTAACTGTGTGACCTTGGGCAAGTTACTTAACCTCTGTTTCTTCATATGTAAAATGGGGACATATAATAGTACATGTGTTTTACAAACATAAAATTACATATATATAGTATATATATATACTTCATATACATATCTACACACACAAATATATAGTGCTTAGCAAAGTATCTGTTCCATAAATATTTTTATATGTCATTGTATAATATATAATATGATATATTGCTATATCATATATTCATATATTCTAGTTTCCACTTTCCTGCTGACTTCAAATTTTCAGAGATTTAGTTAATTGTCTTTTCTTTCTCCTATTTGCCCTTATTCCTCCTGCCCCTACTCCTACTCTATTTTCTTATTTCCCAACTTTTTGGTCCCCACCCCTGCCAACATGTATTTAATAACCTCAAGAACTGTAAACTACAATTAAGGCGGTTGCTGCTTGCTGTCTTTGTTTTGAGGCTCCCCATCAATCTTTATAGCTTGTCTAGGGCTTCAATTTCTGCTCTGAAAAAATTTCTTCTCTGCATTTATTAGAGTTTTCCGGTTATTTGCAATATTGTTGCAAATAACCGGGGCTTACATACCTAGTTCAGAAACACACTCCAAGTATGTACTTGTGCTGAAAGAATAATAACACTGTTTACAGAAGAAATGCCCTATATTTTTTAAAAGGATTCTCAGCAGAGCTTATTAAAAAAAAAAAAAAAAAAAAAAAGCCCTGTTAGAAGGGGAATATGAAAGCTCAAGTCACCTACTCCTTTTCCCACTCTGAGAAGCATCTCCTTCAGAAGAATTCCCAACCAGATGGTGTTTGATGTTCCTGACCCTGCAGCATGATTTGGAAAAAAGATCATAGGTTTTGAAGTCGGATAACTCAGACACTCAGGCTTTCTGTTATTTCTTAGCTTTTCCTAGCATGTCTCCTGGTTTGTAAATTGCATTGGGTATTATCGGCTGTCCACGGTTTCCTCTTCAGGAAAGACATTCCCAAACCCACATCCATGTTCATTTCCCTTTCATACATTTTGTACCTTTCATCTGAGGCAACTCTCAGAGTTTTTGATTTTCATTTAAGTATGTATTTATTAACGTCTGCCTCTAATACTGGACTGTAGCTCCACCAGGCCAGGGACCACGAGTGTTGACCGTACCCCTGTATTCCCAGGCTAAACTCAGCACTGTGCACCCTGAGTCTAGCAGAGTGCCTGGCACACAATAGGCAGCCAACGAACAAATGGATGACAAAAGGGCAGCAGCCTCTGGCCCTAGCGCCATCGGTGGGGCGTGGAGGGAGCCGCCCAGGCCCGCAGATCCCTCCCAGGCGCTAGGACCAGGACCCCCACCAGGCCCAGCACCGCCCCTGGCCCTGGCCCTGCCCCTGGCCACCAACCCAAACGATCCTTTGCGGTAGCGCCTCTCCCGGTGACGCCATCCGGGGGCGGGACTTCCGGCCGCCGAAGTTTAACAGTCCAGGCGGGAGCCGGAAGCCCAGCGCCGGAGAGGGCCGCGCCGGGGCCCCCGGTGTACGGCGGCTGTGAGGTGAGGTTCCGGAGGGCCCGGGGTGGGGGGCCGACGGCTGCCGAGTACTTGCCCTCTACTGGTGTCCGCTCTCCGGTCACCTCAGGGGGCGGGTCGGAGGCCCCTGGGGTCCCGGGGCTCCGGCCGGCCTGGCGCTCCGGACGATTACTGGGCAGGGGTGCGGCGGCGCTTTTGGCGCGGAAGTTCCAGGGAGCCGCGGGACGGGGTCGCGCACCTCCCCCTGCGACGGGCTCCGGTCGGGCCTGAGAGGTGGCCCGGGTCAACTGGGGTAGGTCGGTGGCGGCTCTGGGGGCTGCGCTGCCTCCGGAAAGTTTGCCGCTTGTCCACAATCCCGTTCTCTTTTTGCAAACCTCTCAAATCCAACTCGTTTAGCAGGCGCTCAAATGCATTTTACGAGGTAACCCCAGTTGAGCAAGACTCCTGCAAGTAAAATGCATTTTGGGTTTTTACTGAAATTTGTAGAACTTTTGTTTAAGCTAAGTCGTAATGGAATTGTTTTTTGTAGCTGCGCTCCCCGAATCTGGGGCTGACGGTGCTACCGCCTTGTGTGCTGAGGACAGCTCAGTTTTGATGGGAGCCTCTTCCTGAGGCTGATATGATGCCGCGCCCTTAAAATGTGCTCAGTTCTCGGAAGACTGAGGTTGGTGGGCCCTTTCCCGCTCCACTTTGAGAGGAGGAGACCGACGTTGAATGACTTGGCCAAAGTGACTGTCACCTAACTCTGGGGCAGATCATCTGAGCCAGGTCTAAAGCGATCTTTCCGCTGCATCACGCCGCTCAACAGGAATGGTCTAAGATTATAGTAAAGATATCTTTCAGTGGTTTTTACTGGGTTTACAGATGCCTTTCCAGCACTTCATTGTTGTTGAGTAGGGATCCGAAAGGGCACATGTTACCAGCTGTTAAGGCACCAAATCCAAACACTGTGTCTCCATTTCAACAGGTGACTGACGGCTCTTAGTAGAACTGTATTTATCTGATGAATGAAGCATAGTGAATCACATAGGTGGCTTTTCTAGTTAACAAAAGTTTTAGCTTCTTTATAAACACATTGAAAATTTTGTCTCTGGAGAATGAAAGGGCCCTGTAACTTGTTAGGCCTTTAGGTTGTCCTCTGAAATAGAGTCTGCTCCTCATAAGTGTGATGTTTTGTTGATGACTTGGGAACCTGTCTGTAATATCACTTATGCCCTGCTGCACTCTTGCACTGTCCACACCAGGAAGGTGTGAAGGGTATATTTCTAGGCCCCCATCCCTTCCCTTCCCCTTTCTCCCAGGTATTTCTCAGCATTTTTTTCTTACCCGTCATGCATTACTACTTGCTTTTTGTCTTCTAGACTGCCTTGGTTTATGAAATCACTTTGTCAGAATTCTGTGTTTGAACTGTATACTGTGAACAGATAATACAAGCGAAGGCATTGTAGACTGTGTGTTGGTATAGGGACTTAGTGACATCTTCTTAGGCTGTATTTGCTAATTTTAGACTTATTTGGAAAGCCTGCCATGGCGGGATTCTGACCTGCAGGAGTGCTACAGTTTATCATAAATTTTTTAAAAGGTAAGGAAGTTACCTATCCAACAGTTATTTATTGAGTACCAGCTGTGTGCCAGGAATGTTTCAAGACTGGTAGTAAACAAGATGAAATCCCTGTCCTAAGGATCTTTATTTTGTTCAAGTCAAGGGGAGTCAGACGTGAGAATAAGACTGCAGATAGCAGGAAGGGCCATAAAAAATGAAACAGGGTAATGGGATATAGGACAACTGGTATGGAGCAGCTTTAGCCATGGTGGTCAGGGAAGGCCTTTCTGAGGAAGAAACATGAGCTGAGACTGGAATGATGTGAAGGAGATGACCTTGGGAAATCGGGAAAGACCATTCCAGCAGATGGGGCTGCAAACAGAAAGACTCGGAGGTGAGAAAGAAGGCCAGTGAGTTTGGTGGCCCTGGGAAAGAGAGGTAGGAATGTTACAGCAGGCCAGTTTGTGTAAGGCACGCTAAGGAGGTTGGATTTCATTGTAATTGTTCTGGAGAGTCATTGGAAAGGTCAGCTAAGAGAATGTGATCTGGTTTATGTTTTAGAGAGATCACTCCAAAAACTTTGGTGAGCACAGTCTCTGAGACAAAAGTGAACGAGTAGAGCCACTTGTTTTAGATAAGATGCCTCATCTTAACTCTTGTTTTTAAAACCTATCCTTAATTGTTTTTAAAATATGTTGTTTTAAACTGTTTGCAGGTGCAGTCATGCAGGAAAACCTCAGATTTGCTTCATCGGGAGATGATGTTAAAATATGGGATGCTTCATCTATGACATTGGTGGATAAGTTCAACCCACACACATCACCACATGGAATCAGCTCAGTGTGTTGGAGCAGCAATAGTATCCTTTTCTTTTTTAAACAACCACTTTTTGTTAGGTTAAACAACCACTATCAATGAAACTTTTGCATGTGATCCATAATGAGAAATATATTTGGCATAGCTGTGAAATGGGAATTTAGAAAACAGTATGTCATATGATGCACATTGATATTCTCTGTTGATTTCATTAAAAACTTATTTGCAATTCACTACATTGAAAAACACTGCTATTAAAAATATGTTAGCTACTAGATGCAGATCATAGAATTAGTTTTGTTATTGACAATCAAATGGAATAAGGTAGGTAATGGTGGGAAAAGTTCTGAAAGGTTCTGGAATGATGTTTTGTGTCTGTGTTTGGATATTTGTAGTTGGGAAATTAAAGACAGAACTTGAAGGCAGAAGCAAAGGTTGAGGGAAGAGATAAAAACAGTCAAACATTCCCATCTTACTGATGTATTCTCTGTATTTCTCTTCCTTTCTATCTGTGATGAAAATAGTCTTGTTTCCCAAAAAGACAGGAAAATTATCTAGATTGAACTTTCCTAAGGTTTTTATGTTTCTGATTGACATCCTCCCTGTCTTAATAAGTTCCTAGATGTGGATAAAATGAACTCATAAATAGGGATTTCTCAGTATCTCACTATTGACATTTTGGGCAAGATAATGCTTCGTTATGGAGGCTGCCCTGTGCATTGTAGGATGTTTAGAAGCCTTCCTGGTCTCTACCAACCAGATGCCAGTAGCCCCAGTGGTGACAGCCAAAAATCATCTCCAGAATTGCTAGATGTCACCTGGGAGCCAGAATCACCCTCGGTTGTGAACCACTGCTGTAAACAAAGTATTCTTACCACCTTTTGTATGAAAATGTTCTGTATACTTGGTATGCTAGAAATAATCATTCGTCTGTGGAGCTCATACGTATACACTATTTCTTAAACAACAGATTAAGCTTTAACATGTGTCTGATCTTATCAGTATCAAAGTAGTAATATTCTGCTTCCTGATGAAAGTAAAAATATCAAAGCTTTAAAATATGAATGATTCATGAACAAAAACATTAGAAGTTTTCATGCTCAATCTAATTATTCTTGCAAATACATAACAAAAATGATGAATTTTCTTATTGAATTAAATTTACCTCTTCATCATTCCTTGATTTTGTATTAAAGTAGCAAAATAAATAACTTTGGTGCTCTATTAATCAAACTCATGGTGAAGGGACTGCATTTTTGAAGGACTCTAGATGTAGAGTGGGGTAAGATGTTTTAAAAAGAGTCACAAATGTGTGAGGTTCCTTCTATTATTAGATTTTTAATTACGTTTAGAGCTTAATTTTCCTTGTTACTCACTGCATAAGAGTAGCAGTTCTTAATGAGATTTATTATATTTTTCCTCCCAGGAATTTTATTAGGAGTTGATACATTTACTGATAAACCACTTAATGGTCTATCAACAAAACTGATGTAACTATGTGATAGTGTCCTATGACTTTTGGAAACTGGTCTTATTTCTGTATAGTTTTGTTGTACAAGTACATGTGCACTGAAAACCTTTGTATAGTTTTATACCTATTGAGGCTTTGATGCCTTCCATAGAGGTTAGTTACTGAAGACCAAGGAATTCCCAGACTCAGAGATTTAGGGACCACTTAGCATGGATCCCAAGGACAGCGTTGATGGTGAGGTGCCAGGAAGATTAGTTTTCTTTTTTTTGGTTCTCTAGGTAATATTCCTCACTTTCTCATGATTTCTAAAACTACATGAGAAATAAAAGGAGTAACTAGAGTACCCTCTTGTATTGTTTTCTTTCAGTCCTTTCTTTAATATGTTCTAAGGAGAAAAGTAACAATAAACATAGGAAGAAGCCAAGGAAAGGGAAATGATTTATTTTTCTCAGTGCTGTAATATCTAGGTAGGTGGAAGTGATTTTGTTTGAATCATATATCATAATAAAATTACAGTCCATGGTATGTTCACAAAATATCTGAATGTTATGTAAATCATCCAAAAGTAATGCAGTTAAGACTTTGCTTGTTAAAAGTATAGGTTTAAACTTCTGATATTTTAATTTGTTTTGACTCAAAATCAGATTCTTGGTCTTGGTTATATTATTGTATTTAGTCATTTTAGTTTTAAAATACTTACATTGTTTTGTGTTTACTGATTATTCCACTTATAATTTATGTAAAATAAGGAAAATATAATTTTAAATTATTAAATTAAATTTTAAATAATTATTTATTTTAATAATTTAAAATTATATTTTAAATAACTTGAATTTAATTGAATTGAAATAAAGTCAAAACTCTCATAACATAGTTGCTGTGTAACCACACTTATTTATATTTGCTACATATACGGTAATATTCTTAATACATTTAAGATTAAAACACTCTATCACAAAAATTCCATCCTGAGAAAATATCAGGCTTTATTTCTTAGTGGAAAAATAGGAGACTAATGTGGATATTTGCTTCCTAGCTTAAATTGGTATCAAGCACTGCGTTACTAAATAGCTGTCTTAAACAGTATTTATAGATGAAAAGGTTGATTGATACTTGCCTGATGTTGCTTTTATCATGCTCTCATTCTTGAAGGATAAAATTAGACCTTCTGGCCTACTCTTTGAAAATGGAGTAGTATTTCACATGGGTTAAATAGCTTTCAAGTGATAGCAAAATCAGAAAGGATGGTTCTTCCCTGCAGTAGTAGTAAAGAGAATTAGTCTTAGTAATTAGTAATCTGAGCCAGTTTTGAAAGCTAATGTATCAGCTATATTCATTGCTTAGTGTGCTTGCTTTTATCATCTCAATTCTTATAATGATAGTCGAGTGCTAGAGCTGCTCATGGATTGTTCGATTCTCCATAACTCTTCATTTAGATAACTTTCTAGTGACAGCATCTTCCAGTGGTGACAAAATAGTTGTTTCAAGTTGCAAGTGTAAACCTGTTCCACTTTTAGAGCTTGGTGAAGGGGTAAGTGTTTTGTTTTGTTTTTTAACTTTTAAAAATCTTAGTTTTGCTTGGGTTGTAATTGCTTATTTATTATGGTGCTGACAACTAAATATAAAGGTGTTTAAAAGCAGTATTCTTAACCTGAGCTTAAAATAATAGAGTAACACTTAAAGGTGAAATAAGTGTGCTTACTGAAACATCTTTAGGTAAAACAATATTGGGTAGTAGGGGAGCAATCAAGGACTTACATTTCGTCAACTAGGCAGTTACTTTCTCCATTTCCCCTCTGTGGGAGGTTCTCTGGTATTGCTGTGGTTTTTCAGGATGATGTTCCACCAAGGTCACTGAGTAGATTTGAGCAAGAGTCCTAATGATGTAGCCCTACCTTTACTGTCATTGGGCTCAGGACCATCAGCTAAAGAGCCTTATCTGATGGTAGCCTTCTGCTTTAGCTTCTGTCCACATTGTACTGCCTGAGTCTCCCCAAGCTCTCCTGCAACAGGGTGTCTTTGTCCCAGAGCTTTGGTCCCAGAGCATTTAAATGAAGCTCTCACTATATGTTCTTACCCTTTAGTTTTATAAGTTAATCCCTCTGATTCAGGATAATGCTGGCTTTCTTATTTCCAATCACACATTTCTTGAAAGCTATTTCCATTTTAAATAAGATCTGAATAAAAAGGAATAAGTAGTTAGTTGGTAGCTTGTTCTGTTTTTAAATTTCATAGTTTTCATAGCAGACTCTAAACCATTATGAATTGTCATAATTTTACACACTGGAGTAGATAAGGCAGCCCAATTAATAATTGTTCTACTCCAATTACAGTGGAGTAGAACACAGCAGAGCATTGGAATATAAGCTCATCTAATGTAAAAAGGACTTAGGATTTCTATCAGTCCTTTCCTAAAGGTATCTGTTGGATTGATCTCAGCATCAGTTCCAGCCCACAGATATTAAGAGACTGGGGCGGAGAGAATGTCTGCTAAGGGTAGGAATGACGTTTGCCTATCAACCTCAGTAAGTGAAACTGAGGCAGACAGTGTCGCTGCACAGTAAAGGCAAACTACTCTTCAAGAGCAGGCGGAACATCTTAGTCATCTTTGGATCTTCAGATCATGTTAAAGGTGGGCAGCAAACATTTGTGAGTTAAATATCAACATCAAAACAATATAGATTTCCACCTCTACCACTATTTATATATCTATCTACACACATGCGTGCGCACACACACCCACACACACATACACACACTCTTATGCGTTGCCTTAGAACCAGTTTGGGACCGTTTTTTGTTGTTAATGTGTAAAATATAAAAATGACATGATATTTACAAGTGTGACACCACTTTAAGGATTTTGTGAATATTTTACATTAGTTGCTGTAGTTCTGTTTCCCACAGTTAAGTCATATCAGAATGCAGGTTGATGAAAGTGAGATCATTGTAGATCATTATAATTTAAATCTGCTTTAGTTTACTTACAAAGCATATTTTACAACCATTGGTTTTTTAGTCTTTATTAGTAATTTCTTATAACATTATTAGTGTGTTGGTAACCTTTGCTTCATAGGATCCAAGTCCTATTACTTATGTACCATTTGAGATATTAGACTTTTGCTCATTGGGAAAATAAGGTTCTATCCTACTTATTTTAACATTATTTTTAAGGTGGAACTTTATTAAGTTTCATATTTATTTTCTTTGATTTTGTATTTTACCTCTTTAAAGTAGACATATTGGTCTTAACAGTATTATAATGGATACGATAGGCTACTATATAGCCTAGAAATTTGACCTGATGTTATTTTCAGATTTTAAAATTCCACCCATTGCTTGTGTCTTAGGGTACAGGATTTCTGTAATAACCACTCAATTTCCATTAATTATTTAAGTTCATTAGCTACGTTAATAATCTATTAACATAAAAAGATCTTCTATCATTATGGTAAGCAGCTATAAATACAGGTTTTGTTCTGAGCCCTTAAGAATAATTTGAGTGGTTTTTGATGACTAGAATCCTAATATATTGATCTTTGATGGATGCCCTTCTTCTCTGTTTTCTTTAAAGGTTATTTTGATAGCTCTTAGCACACTGTCCTGATCTGCAATGATAACCAGATTCTAACTTTTACTAGTCTGTTTAGACTAAAGTCAATTCCTAGAATGACCTGCAAGAGAATTCTAGCGACCATACTGAAACATTGATGGAACGTGCTCCTGATATTTTTGTATGTGTTAATAATTTTGACTCAGTCAAAATTTCAGAGCTGGAAGAAGCCTTGGGGGAGGGAGAGGGGGTTATCTGCACCCTTTTAAGAATCTGGTGCTCTCTTGAGCAGAGGATGTTTTTGAAGATGCAGGACTCTCAAGAATAGTAGATCTGGTCCTCATCTCTCGTTTCTCAGATGTAGAAATGTAGGCTCGGAAAGGTGAGATGACTTGCCTAAACCTACATAGTTTGCCTTTTAACCTTTAACTAAGTCACAAAATGTCCCCTTTGGAATTCATTTCTCTTTTTTCCCCTCATGGTATTCAGCTAGAGGTGAGAATAATTAATGTAACTATGCAGTGTATCTGAAAATTAAATAGAGAAAAACATGCAATACTGTGCTCTTTGTAGCATAGTTACTGATGGTACTACCAGATAGATGACACTCATAGATAATCATTGTGAGAAAAACTTGGTTACCTCTGTACTTTAGCCATTTGTTCTATAAATATTTATTGAACATGGATATGGTCTTTGCTCTAAGGAAACTGACATTCTGCTGAGAGACAATAAACTAGTAAACAGAATACTGAGTATAGTGATAAGTTGTTATGCAGAGAGCTAAAATAAGACATTGAGATAGCAAGTTACGTTAAGTGGCCAAGGGAGGTCTTCTGAAGTTGTGGCATTTAAGTTGATATCTATTGACCAGAAGCAGCCATTCAAGCCAAGATTCAGGGAAATTAACTTTCCAGGCAAGACTAGCTGTGTAGAAGCCTCGAGGCAAATATAGTGTTTACGGAATGGAAGATGGTCAGTGTGGCTAGAGAATTAGTGGATAAGGAGGAAAATGGTGAGAGACCAGGTAAGAAGGGGCAGATGAATAGGGCTTTGAAAGCCAGGTTAATGATGAGTTTGGAATTTATTCTAGGTGTGATTGGAAGCCATTGAAGATTTTTAAATGAGAGACACATGATCTGATTTACATTTCTTAAAGGTCACTCTACTTATGGAGCATGGGATGTAAGGAAGCAGGAGTGGAAGCAGGACAGCCAGTTAGGAGGCTGCTGTTGTGTTTTGTCAAGGTTTGGATTAGCTAGCAGTGCTAGCTAATGACAGTAGATAAAGGGGGGCCCATGTGGGATAGATTTTAGGCTTGGAGTTTAGAGAACTTACTGATAGATTGGGCAGAGGGAGAACAAGGAATCAAGGTTAATTCTGGACTTTTATCTTGAGGAACTGGATGAATGGGACCTTTGCAGTGGTGGGGGAGAGTGTAGAGTTAGGTTCTGATGACATGATGTTTGAGACTTGGGCCATTAGGGGGAGATTTGCTGTGACGCTGGACTAGTATCTTATCTAGTATCTTTATAAAACTTTGCCCCTCTGTAAAATGAGGGTTTTAAACTAGGCATTCTTTACAGTTCCCTCTACCTTAAGAATTTTCTGAGCTGTGGGTTGATTTTAATGTGAGATATTCTGTGGGAGTCTAAGACCAGGTTTTATTAAAGGGAAATATTAAGGGCAAGTAAGCCCTGATGGGAGCCCAAGACTTGCTGGTATTTCCTAAGCTTCCTTTGTCACCACCTTTCTGTGGACTAGAACATGAATCTGGTTGATTTCCTTAAAGCCTTTTTGAACACTTTGCAAACTATTGAATCCATGTGACAGATAATGAGAGGTGAATCTTTAGTACAAGAATTGGCATGTTTATAGCATTTAACTCAACAAATATTTTTCATGTGCTTACCAAGTGTTGGGTGAGACTTGAAAGTCAGCTCTGGGCTCTGTTAGGTTAATGTGACTTTTGTTTTCTTTAATAGCAAAAGCAGACATGTGTCAGTTTAAATTCAACATCAATGTATTTGGTAAGCGGAGGCCTAAATAACACTGTTAATATTTGGGATTTAAAATCAAAAAGAGTTCATCGATCTCTTAAGGTAAGCAACTTTTTTTTTTTTAATCCTTACAGAAATGGGTATCCCACAATGTGTTTATTAGTAATAGTTACCAAACTTTTAATTTTGAGCTTTTATGATAAAAATAAGCTGCTTCAGAATTGAAGTGAGATTTGTTAGGGAAGAGAAAGATGCTGTGTAGCCAAAAACTTAATTTTTTTGGTTTATTTTTCCCTCCACATATGTTACTATATTGCTATATTGCTGGGGTTAAAACTTTTTCCTTATTTTTTCACTTTGGTCTGCTCTCGTGTGAGTGAACCACTTCATTTAAACAAAAATATGGTTTGTTGTCATTAGAGATCTTTTTAAGGCACTTTGAAATAATGAGAGTGGTTTTGGGATGATAGTATTTGGGGATATGGCTTCTTAGTTCTCTGTTACAGTTTGTATGTATGTATTTTCATCTTGGTAATGAAATGTTTCTAAAATAGTTTACTACTGACAGTTAGTGTTTCTTTAAATAGTTAGCTTTTTGCAGTTTCAGAAAATGAAAATAATCATCATGAAAGCCCCTGGTCGCGATTGTTTTTTGGACTTCTGTCTTTTTAATATTTGGAAGTTCATTTATTAAATTATTTTTAATTTTTATGTCTTTAAAAAAAGTTTTAATATGCAAAATTTTAAATATATTTTTATCTATACACACACATACCTATATACACAGAGAAAGAACTTCCTTTAACTCATCATCCATGTACTCATCACCTGATTTCAGTGATGATCAACTCATGGCCAGTATTGTTTTATTTATGTGCTTATCTACTCTCATCTTCAGACCTTCAGAGTATTTTGAAGCAAATACCAGAGATCATTATAATTTTATTACATATCTTAATGTCATTGAGTTAATTCTTACTAGAGAAATAGTATATAGAAGAATGGTTTTCTCTTAGCTAAGTTGAAATATAATCTTATGATTGCTGTTTAAAATATTACTTTGGAAGTTCATTATTTTTAAGTATTAACTAAACTTTGAAGAGTCTTCAGGAAAATTGAGAAGTTGCCAATAATGAGAATACTTAACTTTTATTGAATTCTTTGACATGCCAGCCACTGTGCTTAACATATTTATTCTATCTATTCTACAAACTCTGCAGAGCAGGTAGTATTATTCCTAAGTACAGATGGAGAAACTCCGACTCAGAGATGTTAAAGAACTTGTTCAATGTCAAGCAACTAGTAAGGGCAAAGATGAGAGGCACACTCAGCTATTATTCATTGTTTAATATTTTAAATTATGAAATAATTAAAGCTGTTTAGGGGGATATACCTAGTATGAATAAAGAATATCTTAAAGAATTGAGAAGAGATTAGAAGTCTGTGGCCAATTTTGTCACACAGCATCACACGTTTTAGGAGCATCACTTATTCCCATCCCTCCTTACATGGCAGAATTCTACTCATTTTTCCATCCTCAGCTGAATGACTTATTTTCCACAGTTGAAATCAGGAAGACACACCTGCCTCTTTACAAAGTCATAGAAATTGTATTGGACCCCACGTTATAATTTCTCAAATGGGAATGATGCACTATATGCCCACTCCTTCTTTTTCCTTTCTTATCAGATATTCTTTTCCTCAGGATGGCATTTGTTTGATTTAAAAAAGCAGTAAAATGTAAAGGCATTTCCCAGCATGCTTCAAGGACCATTTGAAAAAGTTGTAAAATAAGTGGAATATTATAGCTACTAGTCTTGATATTACATTAATCTAATTACAAGATACAAAGGTTGGTTTGTTTATCTTATTAAGGTATGACATCAAACTGTTAAACTATGCTGATCACTATGCTCCTAGGCTAGATATCTCTAATTTAATTTTGGAAAACATAGTCCTTGTGAACTCAGTTTGTTTAAAACTGAACAGTTTTATTTCCTCAAAGTGGATTCCCCTTTGGATTTGGGAGACAGTCGAGTATAATGAGAGGAAAATAAGCTTTGGAATATGACCTGGATTGAATCCTGGCTCTACCACTGGCAGTTCTGTGAGCTTGCACAGTTTCTTAACCTTAGTTAACTCAGCTATCAAATGGGGAAAATGGCCTTGCCTCCCATGATTTTTCTAAAGATTAATAATAATATATAAAACTCCCAGCCTTAGTCAGTACTCAGCAGATGGAAGCAGCAGCCATCAAATCTCAAACATGCTTTGCTCATTCTGGCTTTGGGGCTTTTGTTTTTTGCTCTCTTCTATTTTGCAGTGTCAGTTTTCTTTCTCCTCCCCTAACTTACCTCTTATTACTTTTTTTAATGTTGAACTCAAGCTTTCTGTCTTCCATAAAGCTTCCTCTGTCAACTCAGTTCACAGTGATAACTCTCTTTCCTCTGACACTTTGCCTCTGCCACTCATTTAGCATTCATTCTGCCATTTGCATGTTCACTTAAATGTCCTGTCTTCTCAGTTGAACAGTAATATTCTCAAGGGCAGGGACTCTCATAATAATTGACTTGCAATAAATGTTACTTGTCAGTGGAAGTGAATTCTTTAAGGTAGACATAATGCCATTTCGAAAATTACCTTTCCCTTTTGTCTCTTGTTTCAGGGTGCTTGACCATTATTATGGTTATGAAAAATAAATCTTTGTTCCCTGAAAAGACTTGGTGTTAATCAGATAGTTTACTACTCACTTGAGTAATTTTTTGGGGGTTATTTGAGGAAAATGTTAAAGCATATATTAGATTGACAAATACATAATAGTTACAAAACATGAAATTTACGAAAAACCGTGAAAATACGCTGTTTGAAGGTTGTGTGGCACTGCGTTTACTTTCATTTCTTTCATTCAGGATCATAAAGATGAAGTAACTTGTGTAACATACAATTGGAATGACTGCTACATTGCTTCTGGATCTCTCAGTGGTGAAATTAGTTTGCACAGTGTAACCACTAATTTATCTAGTACTCCTTTTGGCCATGGTAGTAACCAGGTACAGTATGGATTTATTCAAAATAAAGTTGATAAGATAGATTTTTAAATTATCTAACATAAGACAATGAATTTGAGTTTTTAAAATTGAGTATTTTAAATTTGCATGTAGCTCACTCAAACTTAGGTAGCTGTTCTTTAATGGTAGTATGTAAAAGCTAACTCATACTAGATGATGGTGCTTACATGAGTTCGGTTATGCCACTGAATAGTCACATGCTCCTAGAACTTAACTTTGTATAAAAAATACAGATAATTGTTAATAGATTAAGCCCAAAACATGGATATTAATTATGACATTATAATTATAGAAGTGTTGCATAGCTTAATCTATGTCAGCTACAAGACAGATACTTATGTTCATAAATACTCTGTTTGGTGGACATGGAATAATTGTATTGGGTTGGCAAAAAGTTCATTTGGTTAATGAATCCATTGTTCAATAAAGTTCTTGGTGAAAATGAAAAATGTCTTTTATTTTTACTTAAAACTGAATGAACTTTTTTGACTAACCCAATATTGAGGCATAGGGTAAATTGAGTTTTCTTTTTTGTTTGTTTCAAGTATGTGATAGTTAAAGTATCAAAGCATATTTGTGTATTTCAGGTTAATACAAGTATTTAGGGAAAATTTTTATAGAGGAAAATTAGTCAATTATTGATTTTTTTTTCTTTATAAAAAATTAGTCTATAAAATTCTTAAAAGAATAAATTCAGTTTCTCAAGAAATCTAATCCTTGGCTAACTTTCCATGAAATTCTCCACAGGAATTTCCAATGAGGTGAAACTTCTTTTAATCTTTTTATTGTAGTCACTTTGGCCATAAGTATTATTAGATAAAATATGCAAGCTCTTCAATTTTGAAAAGCATTAAAATCATTATTTGAATAGTATTTAGTGTTTAAGGAAAATTTAATGGATATTAAAAATGTACAGAAAAAAGTCTTTTCTCAGATTTCATATGTATTGAGGTAATAAAAGAGATGTACATATAAATGATTTTATGGAAGAATGATGAAAAACAGTCTTATGGTGATCCAGAACAGAGAAGACTGTCTGATTGGGAATAAAATAGAGAAAAATTGAAGGAGGGAGGATTTCATCTGGGTCTAAGGCTTATAAGTGATTTTGTTTTGTTTTGTTTTACTAGTATATAAACTGGTCTCTCACAGTTATTTGATTCTAGCTTGTGTTAGGGTTAGCTCTTTACATGTCCACATTATAGTTGGAACCGTGTTTGTTTCTTTGTACTCAGCCATTGTCTAACTTTGTGCCTTATATGGAAAAGATCCTCAATAAATACATGAGTAGATGAATACATTTAAAGATAACAAAGATCTTAATAGGCTAATAAAGAACTTTGGGAGAGGGATATTTTATATGGAGGAAATCATATGAAGAAAAACAAGGAGAAAGGAAAGCGTATGGGTTTTATATAGGGCTAATGTGAGAAAAAGATTAGAAAGGTAAGCAGGAACATAGTGTTGAAGTGGGACTTTGAATGCCAGACCAAAGTTTGGCTTTTATTTTGGAAGGCATTTAGGGAACTCAGAAGTTTTTGATTAGTTGAATATTAGAATCATAGAAACCCTGAACTGAGAAAAGCCTTTAGAGGTAATCTCACTTTCTGCATTTTATGGATGAGGATAAGTGATTTGCCACAGAGAATGTATTAATATTGTCATAAAAATAGGAAATAATATTTTGTTTTTGTAATTTTTTTGGTTATTTGTATTATGATAATGGAGACATAAAACCTAAGCCCACAGAAGTTGGAACTATTGGAAAAAAATTGTATCTAGTGTTCAGATGCCTTGCTTTTTAAAGAAATAGAGTAATCTTCTCCTTCTTCCTCTTTTCTCCTTCTTCTTTCTCTTCTTCTTCTTCTTCCTCTTCTTCTCTTCCTCTTCCTCTTCCTCCTCCTCTCTTCTTTGGTATATTAGAAGCATGCTAAATTTAGATTTATAAATTCTGGGTTGACTTTTCAGTAACATAAATATTAGGTCAGATACTACCATGTATATTCTTAGATTTCAGTTTTTATTGTATTTTGCTAGAGAGTTTTCTTATTAAAAGATGAAGGAATGGTCGTGAAAACATTAGGTTTGGTTATTGCTCTTGGCCTTATTGTGTGTAAAATCTTAAAGTTTAAAAAATTGAGATAACTTATATATAATAAAGTACATATATCTTAAATACACAGCTTGATGAATTTTTATACATACATACACCTGTGTAACTACATACTCCCAGAATCAAGATACAGAATCTTAATCCTTTCCAGTCACTACCTCATACTTCTTAAAAGAATTATATGTGTCTGGTTTCTCTTAGTCTTCATTATGTTTGCTTTGTTGCATGGAATAATAGTAGTTCATACTGTTTTACCACTGTGTAGTATTCCATTATGTGGATGCGCCACAATTTATTTATCCATTCTACTGTTGATGGACACATGAACTGTTTCCAGTTTGTAGCTGTTGTGAGAAAGCTACTATGAATATTCTTATATGTCTTTTTATGGATACATGTTTTCATTTCTCTTGAGTAAATACTCAGGAGTGAAATTGCTGGGTCTTAGGGTAGGCATCAATTTTTACTTTATTAAAAATTGCCAAAAAGGTTTTAAAGTCCTTGTGCCATTGTATACTTCTCCCAGCACTGTATGTGAGATCCAGTTGCTCCACGTTTTTGCTCATACCAAATATTGTCTATCTTATTGACTTTAACCACTTTGATGGTTGTGTAGTTGTGTCTCATTGTGATTTTAATTTGCATTTTTCTGTGTTGAATGAGTTGGCACGCTTTTATGTACTGTGAGGTCACTGTTCAAGTCTGTTTATCCTTTTTGTTTGGGGTTATTTCTGTTTTTCTGATTGATTTATAGTTTATTCTGTATTCCAGATGGAGTCATCTTTTGGATATACACGTTGCATATATCTTCCTTTAGCCTACGGCTTGCCTTTCCACTCTCTTAATGCCTTTAAAAAAAAATGAACAGAAGTTCTTAAATTTATGTCTGTTATGCTCCATTTCAAATTAATTTTTGTATATGGTGTGAGATGGGGTTCATCTTTCCATACAGGTATATAGTTATGCCAACATTATTTATTACAAAGGCCATCCGATTGCCACTGGGGTGAGTGTAGGTGGTGAGAGGGTTCAGAGAGCATTCAGGCAGTGGTTATCACCTTGTAGAATTCTTACCACCATTTATTGTGTTTCAAGTACAGTGATCATTGCTTTATATTACATTTTCTCATTTATTCTTTGCTACTCACTTGTGAGGTATAGGTTATTCTCATTTTACAAGTGAGAAAACTGAGATTCCAGGACTTTCTGATCACAAGATTCTTAACTGACTGATCTGAAGGTCGACTCTTGAAGAGTGGTAGCATTGTTTCCTTTTGAATCTCTTTCTAGCTCAGAGGCAGCTGAGTGTATAAGGATTTGAGGATCCAGACTTCTGGAAACTTTGCAGTATTCTCTTGTCACTTTGTGCAGGAGTCCAACATTTATTCTTATCTCTTCTTCGCATGAAAAAAATTTTTTTAAATTCTAGGTGACAGGTTGCTGTATTGTTGATTTTCAAAGGATTTTTTTCATTGATTACTTTGCATGGCAAAACTGAATATATCTTCTAGTTTAGGAAAACAGTAATGCTCAAAGCTTATCTCTTGTGCAAGGTCAGATGAACCAGAACCTAGATTTTCACGTTCTTGCTGCCTCTTGCTTGGGCAGTTGGCATCTCTATAAGCTTTTTTGGTATCGCTTTACATTGTAAATCCCACATTTATTTGGAGAGCTAGCTGTGTGAGCCTGGGCAAGTGACTTAACTCTCAGGCCTCCTTTTCCTTAACTGTCAAGTGAGAATGAAAATATACTTTCAACAGGGTTTTGTTTGGTTTTGGTGTTTTTTGTTTTTTTTTGTTTTTTGTCTAGATGAGATGCTAACATAGTTCCTAACATGTGGAGATTAGGGAACTTTAGTGTGAACTTTTAATGAATAATCATATTAATTTACTAAAATAGCTTTTGTGATTTACTTCTGCAAACTGGTTTGAACATCTTTAGGTTTAATGTGTTCCCACCAAACCCCTGCTAATTAACCAATTGTAACTTGACCTCAGTAATCATATTTCGTGTTTTAGAGCAACTTAGAATAAGGAGAGCATTAAAGAAGGTGAAGAAATCGAACTGGAGTGTGTTGGTTTTTTTCCCTTTTCCTGGAACAAATGTTTATATATTTTTCGTGTACTATATTATTTCATTTTTCTCTACAGCATTAAAGCAGAGTGCCATGGGTTAGGAAATACCACTTGGCCTCTTTGTATGTAAGTATGCAGTCTCAGTTTTCTTAGTAAAGAAAGTCACAGCTATGATTTTGTATACTTAATGTTTCCATTTTACAGGCAGCATAATTGAAATCTGTGGAGGTTTTTTTTTTATTAAAATTCCTCACAATTCATTTATGATTTCAAGTATATTAAATATTCATTTTTTAAATTTAAACAATGTTCATAAAAATTTCAAGTCTGTCTAAAAATTGACATAATTCAATTCCAATACACTGTCACCCAGCCCATTTTCTACACTGACAGTTTTACTATAAGGTTTGGGTTTTTGAGAAAAATAGTAGGTAGGGCACATATAATGATTAAATTAAAATTTTCTATTTTTGTTTCCGTGAACAATCAAGAATTTGAAATCTTTAAAAATCATCAAATTGATTTCTTAGCAAAAATGACAAAACCATGGAGTCTCACTGAATCTGCATTATAGTGAATTTCATATTGGAAATGAGATTGCCTGAATATATTGAGAATCTTACTTTGAAGTGTCTGAGCTGAATTGAAGCTATTAGTTTTTTGTGGATCGCAGCGTCTGTCTGCAGGGGAGAAAGAGCCTTACTGCTTCTGCAGAGCTGCCAGGGCTGACAGACTCCTTAGAATATAATTGCAAGTCGCTCTTTGGCAAGTTCAGCAGCTTAGGCTCACAAATAGGTTAACCTGTGTTGCCTTTCTCAGACTGCAGCCTTTTTGAAAGCAGTTAAAAAGTGGATCTATTTTATTGATTTCTTAGATTTAAAAGTGATTTTTAAATGCAATGTCTGTGAGATTTTAAATACAGCATTTTTCAGTATATGTTAAATAAGTCCATTTTCTTCAGTTAAATTTTTGACATTTTAGGTATAGCTTTTGTGAGTATTAATAAGCCTTATGAGTATGGAGAGCTGGTATTTAATTATTAATTACATTTTTAAAATAATTATTTTATCAAGAATGAATTTAATTCCAGTTTAGTTAACTTGGTTGACTGGTTTTGTTTATACCTGAACTTTGGCACTCAAAAAGTTTGACTGACTACAAAGCTTTATATCAAGAATAGTGGTTTCCTTTATGTTATATGGGAATGTTGGTATACAGTTGTATACTATGGTATAATATGTTCTTGATTCTCTTTATATATTTCTTTAGTATTTGTATACTTTTCTAGCCTTTATATTATGTTTTTGAGCAGTTTTATGATTGACATGTTGGCAAAAAATAAACTTCCATATGTTTATACATTCTTAAAGTATAATTTTTCCTTTTGTTCTTCTCTTCTACATTTTAATAGGAAGTGATTTGAAGAATGTTTTCTTGCAGTTTCTCTGTATAGCTCTGTCTTCCTTCCATAAAGTTATAATCTTTCTGTTGGTCCAATCTTGTCTTCTGCTTTTTCTTATTAGTGTTCTGTCCCAGGTATTCTCATATTGCTAGTCTTCATAGCTATAATTTTTAATGGCTACATAATATTCCATTGTTCAAATGCCACAGCGTATTTAAACATTTCTGTACTTTAGGTGTTTTCCAAATTTTTATAATCACGAGTAACATATATTAATATTGTTTCCATAAGTGTATGTTTTCTGCTTTGACTTTTTCTTTGAGATTACAAATTCTCTTTCAACGTAACTCAGTAGCAGCAGGCTCACATTTTCTTTCCTTGAGGAGTTCAAGTGTGTTACTCTATCATTTTTGGTCTCAAATATCTGATGATAATTTAAGTATTTTTTTCTTATAAGTCACTTGTTCTTTTTCCCTGTATGTCCAAAAGATTTTTTTTTCCTTTAAAATTCAGTAATTTTACTAGACTGTGTCTTGGTGTTGGTCATTCTGTATTGTTATTCATAGGTACATGGTATGCTCAATTAACATGTAGTTTCAAATCTTTTCTTCTTTCAGGAAGTTTTCTTGAATTATAGTTTTTAGTATTTGATATTTTCTTTATCTCTGTTTTTTTCCTTGTTGGATCTTCTTATCTTCAGTGATTTACTACTGTCTCTCAAATCATTTTTAACTTTTTCCTTATTTTTGACTTTTAAAAAGTCTTTCCTTTTGACCTATCTTTACAGTATTATTTTTTGTATTTATTCATTCTGTATTCCTTTTACCTTTAATGAAGGCTACATAATGTAGCCTTCATTTTTAAAAGGATTAAAATCTCTAATTGTTTTCCAAGTTCTGACATCTCATTTCTGAGTTTTCTAATTCTGATTTATGTTGTTTTTTAAGGTCTTGTATCATTTTATTATCTTTCTGGTCATCTGTTGAGAATGTCTTTCTTCTTGTTCTCATAATAACTTTGTATGGGATTTATCTGTGAAGTCAGTTTCCCTGAACTCCTAGACAGAGATGGAGTTTAGAGGGTATCTTTTCTAACTTTTCTGAGGTTGCTTGGCTTTGTGCTACTCCTGTACTTGTATGTGAATTTTCACTTTCCTTCAACTATATTGACTCCATCCCATTCAGTTTGTTTCCACTCTTAGTAGTGTCTTCTCAGTATGGTGCCCTGACCTGGGAAGGAGATACCTTGGCTGGACAGTTTTGGGAGTTCATTGGAGCTAAACTGCTCTAGCCCTTCAGACCTTTCTGCAAACCTCTTGCACAGAACCACTAATGCACTGGATATTCCTGGTCTAGCTGATGTTGTCAATTGGTCCCCATGCTTTCCTGTGAATACCTTTTGGCTATTTGGGGCTTTTCCTGTTCGTAGATCTGTCTCAGTCCCTGTTTCCTTCTGCTTCCTCTTGCACAGATACTAATACTATGAAGGACTATGGCTGTTAAATGTTTGACGTACTAGTGTGTATTTTGGGGCTCATGGGGATACTTGATAGTCTAGTTTTGTAAATGTTTTCATGGGGTTTTAGTTTTGCTATTTGGTTTGCTATCTATCTGTAAAACACACACACACATACGCACACACTCACATACTTCTACTCACTGTGCTGGGATTCCCCAAGACCAAGTTTGATGTTTCACTAGGAGGACTCACAGGACTCAACATGTAGTCATACACATGGCTATGATTTATTACAGTGAAAGGATACAAAGCAAAATCAGCAAAGGGAAAAAGGTGCATTGGGTGAAGTCCCAAGGAAGCCAAGTATAAGCTTCCAAGAGTGTTATCTCAGTGGAGAGGATGTACTTAATTTCCCCAGCATCAAATTGTGACAACATGTATGGAACATTGTCTACAGGGAAGCTTGTTAGAGACTCACTGGCCAGGGACTTTGTTGGAGGTTGGTTACCTAGGCACCCTCTACCTAGCATGTACCGAAATTCCAAACTCTACTAAGGAAAGCAGGTGTTCAGCCATGGTTCAGCCATAAACCATATCTTTTGCACAAACAGTTTAGGCACGGTGAGCCACTCTTATCAGTCAGTGAGCCACTCTCTTCAGCTGGGGTGGTGGGAACCCTCCAAAAATCCAAGTTCCAAGACTCCAGCCAAGGGCCAATCTTGAAAGCAGGACTTTCTAAAGATAAGCAGTCTCAGGCCTGCTTTTGCACACATACACACAAAAATGGGGGGATTCAGGGAGATTAAAAAACTCTGCCACCATCATAACCTCTGTCTTCTCAGAGCCCTCCAGTTACAAGGACTTTAAGCAAGACAGAATTATGTTCAGATTTCCAGTTTTGAAGAGGTTATTGCTGCAGTAGTGTGAAGGATGGATAACAAGCCATTGAGAATGGAAATGGGCAGTAGCTCAGGTGACAGATGATTGGTGCTTGAAATAAGACACTTGGAATGAAGAAGAGGGAGGAATGGAGTTGAACGGATACTGTATGTTTACAAGTGTATGTATGTATGTTTGTATATGTACATGCATATATATATATTGTCATATATGTATCAGAGACTATAAAGCTATAAGAATGTGAATGTACATTCCTATCTCTGAAGGGGAGGCTTTTCTAAGTGTAGGAACAACGTCATAAGTCATGGGACAAGTTTGATGTATTTAAGTACATAAAAGTCTAAAATCTGACAAAAAGCAAGACGATAAAAATCAACAAAGTTGAAAAGAAAATGGGGAAAATATTTATGTCTATGAGAGCATTAATGTCCTTATTATATTAAGATCAATTGCAAATTAGTATTTTAAAAATCTTAATAGCCCAATAGAAAATAAGCAAAATAGATTAATGGGCAATTCACAAAAGAAGGAAGACAAATGGTTACTTAGCATTTTTCAACCGAGAACCTTTAAAGCATGAACAACAATAAAATACAAATTCTTTTATAAAGTAGCAATTTTTAAAAATAATAGTAGTCAGGGTACTTGGAAATTGGAAATAACCTAAGTGTCCATCATTAGATTATTTAGATAAATTGATATACTCGTACATTCATATATTATCCAGCTATTAAAATCATGTAGTAGAAGATATTAATAGCACAACTAACTTTATAATAATAAAATATGGTCCCAAGTTTGCTGTTGGTACTTTACTCAAACGCAAACATACACATACACAGAAAAATACTTAAAGGATATCCTCCAAATTATTAACCAGTTTTTCTCTAGGTGGTAGGATTATGGATGGTTTTTCTTTTCCTTTTTGTGATTTTTTTTTAAAGAAACATTTCCAAATATTTATAGCAGGCATCAGCAAATTATGACCTATAGGCTGACTGTTATTTTTCCTAGAAATATCTTGAATATGGAACAAGATAGGGACTTAACAAATGCTGTTGATACTAAAATGAGTTAATACTTATTTTAAATATAATTTAGATAAACATTTCATTTATCCAGGATCATTAGATATTCTCTTGATATTCTAAATAGATGATGATTTAATAGATGTAGAAAGTTCAGAAATGAAGGTCTGTTATCAAAGAGATAGAGGTGAGTTATTGACAGAAACCAGTGTGGCTACGTAAGGGTCTTTTAAAAACTTATATGTAAAAGATGCTCAAATGTATGGTACATGAATGAATGTGTGAGTCATGAACCTGTCAGAATAGTAGCAACACCTACTATGTACCTGGCTTTTTGCAGAAATGCTATTTAATCCTTAAATTAACCTTGACAGGCAAACAAAAGTGTTTTCTATGTTGTTCACGAGAACACTGAGGCTTGGAGAGTTTAAGAAGTTTTTACTGAAGTCATACAGAGTTTGGCTCTACTTGAACGCAGGTTCGTCTGAGAGGAAGATTTATGGTTATCTTTAGTCTTGTTTTTCTTTTCTAAATGAGTTGCCATATAGGTCCACAGAATTTGAGGCAATATATGGAATTTAGGTTTTGACTTAAGAAATTCATTTTAAATTATTAAGTTTTACAGTGGTCCCTCCTTATCTGTGGGCGGTGCGTTCCAAGACCCCCAGTGCATGCCTGAAACTGCAGTTAGTACCGAACCCTGTATATACTATGTGCTTTTCTACACATGCATACCTATAATAAAATTTAATTTATGAATTAGGCACAGTAAGAGATTAACAACAATAATAAAATAGAACAATTATAACAATATACTGTAATAAAAGTTTAGTGAATGTGGTCTCTCTCTCTCTCAAAATATCTTACTCTACAAATTTAACGCCATTTCCATCCTAACTAAGCATTTATCACACACTGTGGCTATAACTCACAGTTTGAGGTGCGCAGCAAAATAGCATTAATTTCTTTATCCTTCCTCATAATTTCACGGTTAGAAGATTCATTCTTACCATAGTTTTTTTTCTTTTCTTATTATGATTAAGTTGAGAACTTTTACCTTTTCACTTAATGGAAGCACTGCACCCAGCTTCTCTTTGGCATATCTGAATCGCCAATATCATTAGTGTTGCACTTTGGAGCCATTATTAAGGTTACTTGAACACAAGCACTGCAATACCTTGATAGTTGATTTGACAGCTGAGATGCCTACTAAGTGACTAATGGGCAGGATACCCTGGACAAAGGGATGATTCACATCCTGGCAGACTGGAGTGAGATTTCATCATGCTACTTAGTGCTCAATTTAATATTTTTGAATTGTTTATTGCTGGAATTTTCCATTTAATATTTTTGGACTGTGGTTGACCACGGTACGTACCTGAAACCATGGAAAGTGAAGTTGTGGACAAGGTAGGGACTACTGTATATAAAACGGTAAGCTCCTTGTTCCCTGCTGTATTCAAGCAGATTCTGGATGGCCTGTATTTTAAGGATGTTTTAGCAAATTACTACTGTGCCTAAGAGGTTGAACTTTATGAACTTGGAGTATCTAGAAGGTCTATGATTTTATGGTGATGTTTTGTTTTTAATGTTCTGCTTGTGCATTTTATCCAAATTTAGATTATGTGAAGGGCTATAACTATATGAACTCTTAAAATGCTACAGAAGTCTTTTACAAATTAATATTTTGCTTATGTTTAGGTAGGTTGATATATGACTCTGCAAACATTATAATTCACTAAGGCTCTATATCTTTTATATAGTCAAGGTCCATGTAGTTTATTTTTTCTTGAGTGTAGACCAGAGGAAAGATTTGTCTATTCAAATGGATATGCTTTTCCTCAACAAAAATGGAAAATATAAACCAAAATTTTGTTTGTACTTTAGCCATGTGAAAATGAGGAGCCCAATTTCATGGTTGACCGTAGTGATTATCTTACCTGAGGTGTCGGGTTACAAATACTCATTTCCTTAGACAGAATTTGTGTTATGTTATTCCTAAATATTTTTTTGTTGTTGAGGGCTAATACTTACTATTTTGAAACATCTTAGAAGTAGAATATGAGTTTTTTAATATATAAAAGCTAGTGGTTTTAAATCTTTTTGGAGTGCGATAGATTAGATAGAACAAACAAAAAGCCCTCAGGTTTGACTTTTGTTCTGTGGCAGTTTTATCTGGGACCTATATGTGTAGTTGATACCTGCCATCTAGAACATGATTCATTGCTTGACTCCAGACTGTAACTAAACTGTTTGAAGGTGTCTTATAGCTAGTTTCCCACTCTTGTGGATTCTACTTAATATTCATTTCTATACTTACATTGCTATTTCTGTGGGGGGGGAAAAATAGCTTAAATGTAAAATACTTAATTCTCGGCACGATAAATGATAATATCAGTCAAGTTTGAAAGCAACATTTTAGTAAAAGTAGATAAAATTCATCCAGTTTTAATCTACGACCTGTTTACTCAAACTGGATCTTTGTATATTCTTGTCCAGCAGAAACTAGAAAGAATGTCTCCACTGCCTCTAGAGATGAGTGTTTTAGAGAAAGGCTAGCGTTGCCCTCAGGCCAAAGCTTTTGAAAGAATGGGTATATAGTCCATCCCCAGTCTAGAGTGTTGCCAATTCCCCTTTGTGTTTTAATTTTTTATTGTGCTTCAAGTGTTGAATTGCCAGCACATCAGTTTCAAGCATATCCAGATATCAAAAATATATACTGAAAACAAATGTAAAATATTACTGCTTATTCTCTACCAGCGTTCCCTTATACTTATTCATGATTTGACTGTGACTGGGCCTTTTATTTAGGTGGAATGTTCTAATCCTGTTGAATTAATGTAGTTTACCTCAATATATTGTATTTTTCTTCTGAAAAAGAGGTGACTGAGGTAACTCTACTCCAACATAATAGAATCGTGACAAATATTCAGTTACTAGAATTAAGATGTCTTAGGGTCATCTTATAGCCCACTAAATGATTTTATGGTTGTCATGATTGAAACCTGTTATGCGATAAACCAGAGAAGTTCTAAATCCCTTGTGAATAATGTGGTTGGCCATATTTATACTTTATATAAAATGTTCTTATGTATGCTTACAATTCCGTAAAATTTATTTTTATTTTCATAGTCTGTTCGGCGCTTGAAGTATTCCTTGTTTAAGAAGTCGCTACTGGGCAGTGTTTCGGATAATGGAATAGTAACTCTCTGGGATGTGAATAGTCAGAGTCCATACCATAACTTTGACAGTACACATAAAGCTCCAGGTTCAGGCATCTGTTTTTCTCCTGTCAATGAATTGCTATTTGTAACTATAGGCTTGGATAAAAGAATCATTCTCTATGACACTTCAAGTAAGAAGTAAGTATAACATGCTCATTTCTTAATTTAGTAACAAATAATTCTTTCATTAGCAGCCATATTTGTGATTTGTATAGACCTCTGATTAATGTTAGAAGATGTAAAGTTTGTGTATTTGTTATCTAATAAGGTAGAATTTTCTTTTTTTTCCCATGCAGAAAAAACTAGATGAGATGTGGGTGTTCTTTAGAGCAGCGGTCCCCAACCTTCTTGGCACCAGGGACCGGTTTTGTGGACGGGGTGGGATGGGGTGGGGGTTGGGGAGATGGCTTAGGCCATAATGCGAGTGCAGAGCAGCAGATGAAGCTTTGCTCACTCGCCCTCAGTCCGCTCACTTCCTACTGTGTGCAGCGCGGGCCGCGGACCCGAGCCCGTCTGTGGCCTGGGGGTTGGGGACCCCTGCTTTAGAGTACTTCTGGATGATGAATGTTGAGGGGTAGCATGTTAATGATTTCACATCTTTATTTTAGCATGCATGCATATCACTCTTTTTCAGAATACAACTAAATTTGTATATTTTTAAAGCAATATGATTAATTTGCTTTAAAATTAATTCATTATCTAGAGCAGGGTTTCTAAACTGTTGACATTTTGGGCTGGATAATTCTTGGTTGTGGGGAGCTGTCCTGAGCATTGTAGGATATTCAGCAGCATCCCTGGCCTCTACTTACTAGATGTCAGTAGTACTCCCCAAATTAAAAGTAGTAAAATTACCCCCAGTTGAGAACCACTGATATAGAGCTAAAGGGTACATAATTCTCTAAGTACCTAGGTCTGTTATGCCTTCTTGTTCTTCTTACAGTTATAAGTGTGCTTGGTTAGCTTAAAAAACAAAAAAAAGACTGCAAGAGGTGTATTCAAGACACCTAACAATATCTAATGATCATGTGAAAGGAAGTGGCATTATTATAATGTTACTGCTAGGGAAGGACCTACTGTGAGCCCCTTTTTAAAGTTTACTGTTACTTATTTTACTCTTCTTTTTTTTTTTTTATTCTTTTCTTTTTGAACTAATTTACTGAGAACCCTAACAGTAAACCATTCCTCTCGTATACCTGACACTCCAGCAAGGAGTTCAGCTTCAGCAGATCAGTATCCATACTTCTGTATTAGCTTCTGGGAGGATTAAACCTCATGAATCCTTTTAGCTTTTGGGTCAAGAGATGCATAACCAAGAGCAAAGTAGCAGCTGCTTCCTTGTCAAAGGTCATAATCCTCTTGAGGCCTAAGCAGGTCACTAAATGGAAAGGGGATACTTAGAGCCTCCTTAACCCTGAGGCTATAGAGCCCTTATTTGTGGAGTAACATGCAGGAATTCTATCACGTTCACTGCCAAAATAAGAATTACTCAAAGAAATAGGTCCTGTTTCTAGAAGATATAGAATGTATTGTATCTATTGGAAGTGAATAGAAAAATAGGTTGGAGTGCTTAGCAGTTCCTTTACATGCCATTGTAGTAGAAATGTCTCCAGGTCTAATTCTGCATTTCTGCTTTAAACAAACATTTGAGATGCGTATTCCAAGTAACTTTGCTGAAATCTAAGTAACTTTGGTTTTGGTTTACAGTTGTTTATATGTCGTATAAGCTTATATATATACATTCACATATCTACATATACTTTGCTCTCCTTTCCAAAGGCTAGTGAAAACTTTAGTGGCTGACGCTCCTCTAACTGCAGTAGATTTCATGCCTGATGGAGCCACTTTGGCTATTGGATCTTCCCGTGGGAAAATATATCAATATGATTTAAGGATGTTGAAATCACCCGTTAAAACCATCAGCGCACATAAGACATCTGTGCAATGTATAGCATTTCAGTACTCCACTGTCCTTTCTAAGGTAAGATATTTTCTTTCTTTTCAGCATTTTTGATTTTACTAAATAAATCTAGTTCTGAATATAGAAATCATATGTTGTCAATTAAACACGGTGTAGTTTTGCTTCATAATAATTTTTATATCAAAGCATTGTAAATAATTTTAGTACAAATCCATTTGATACTTAGTTTTAAAACTTTTTTTGCACTTTTCACATTTCTCTCTCTTCAAAAATATTAAAAGGTTTTTATGGTTCAGAGGGAAACTCTCACATCCACCAGCAAGCTTAAGATTTCTAAGGGAAAAACAATATTTTTTAAACTAATAGGGAATTTATGAAATATTAATGTCTCGTGTGGAGCATTAGAAACCTGATCTTTTAAATATTCCCTTCCATTTCAGTCAGGTTTAAATAAAGGCTGTTCAAATAAGCCCACAGCTGTGAACAAACGTACTGTTAACGTGAGCACTGCTAGTGGAGGAGTCCAGAATTCTGGAGTTGTCAGAGAAGCAGCTACCACTTCCATTGCCACAGTTCTGCCACAGCCCACGACAGCAGTTGTGGGGAAAGGAACAGTTGCTCTTCAAGACAAAGCAGGTAAATGTTGTTTATATCTAGTATTTGGAGTTCCCATCCTGTCTCCTCCCCAAATGGATATCATTATCACTTTCTTTAAGAACCTAGAACTTAAATTCACTTGAGTATTTAGGTAAAATTTTTAGTAGATAGTGAAAATTGAAAAAGTGAAAAATTTAACTTTAGCTATAAATGTTTAAAAGGTTAATGAAAGGTACTTCACTTACTCTGTTTAGCTGAACTTCCGTTGTAGGATATTTTAAAAACAGAATAATGCCCTCTCAGAAGTACCGCTACAGACTAGATGACTTTTCATTGTGCTTTTAGATTAATCAGTAGATAATATGAAACTTTGATGCTTTCATTATGATTTGATCTCAGTTAAAAAAAAAAAAAGCTATTAATGGCCCCTATACTTCATTTTTCAGACTGGAAAGTAAGTCAGGTGATAAAATGAATATATTTAAGTACTGAATAGTACCTCGCACATATTAAGCCGTAAATTAGTCATTTGTTAAATAAAAGTAAATGAAAATGTTGAAATTTTTAAGGAATTTCTTCTACTCTGATAATCGTATTGATGAAACAGTTCTTAAAGAAGAGTTCATTTAGACTTTGTGAAGGTATAATATGGTGATAAGCTTCCCCATACTTATTGTAGAAGATATTCTTTGCCTACAATAAAGATGGTAATTCCCTAAATTCCTGAAAGCCTTTTTGTTTTTATTTTAAGAAGTTATGCTATACTGTCAACTTTCAACATATTTTTAAAAGTCTGCATGATATACCAGTATGTCTCTAAAGTATTCTTACCAGAAATGAATGTACTCATGTCTTTTTGAATTTTCAGGACAAGTACTTAAATTGAGCACAAATATTTGTTGGTGCTTTTTCAGTATGAGTTTACTATTCCCAAGTATAAGCAAAACTTTAATTTGTTAGTCTTGGTAGTGTAGAATTTTTTAAAAAATATAATAAGTATATTCACTATAAATTATCTTTGAATATCTGTATCATCCTTACATAAAAATCATTATATATTATGTAGAAAAATAATAAGGTCCTTATTTAAGAACTCCTAGAAACTAATACTATTGCTATCTGTTTAAAAGAAGAAATAATGTTTGCCAAGATGTTGAATTAACTATGTTATGAAAGTTGGTGTTAGTTTAAAAAATTATTATTTATTTTATTCATAATTTTCAAAAATTAAAATAAAGATTCTCTCATTTATTGTAAACTTTCTGAAGTCTCAATGTCTTTCATTTAGTTTTTAATAAGGAAGTTTATGTGTAACAATGGCAGCATTAATTAGATATGGAAGACTTGGGTCTGCAGGGCCACCAATTAATGATAATTCTTGGCTGATTAGCAGTTTCTGGCAAAATGCGTGCTTACCCACAAAGACAAATTTCGGTTTATTGATTTTACTTTGAAATAATTGCAAACTCACAGAAAAGTTTCAATAATAATACAAAGAACTCTTGAGTTCTAGTATATCCTTTAGCAGATTCATCATTTTATAAATTTTACCACATTTGCTGCATCATTTTCTCTCTCTCAACTGACACACATGTACATTTTCCCCCCTGTGAAACATTGAGAGTATGTTAGACTTCAGTCTCAGATCTATCACCTTCCTGCCTGGATGACTTTAGGCAGTTTTCTTTTTTATATATATATTTTTTATTGGGGTATAGTTGTTTTACAATGTTGTGTTAGTTTCTGCTGTACAGCAAAGTGGAGTTCCCTGTGCTATACAGCAGGTTCTTATTAGTAGGCAGTTTTCTTAACCATGCTTTTTTCTCATTTTTCTCTTCCATAGATAATATTTAACATTTGGGGTTATTGTGAAAATCGGAGAAAATATCAAAAGGGCATAGCACATGTAGGCACTCAGTAAATTATAGTGTTGCTAATATTGTCGTTATGATCATCATTATTGCTATTACTTTAAGCATGGTGTAAAATAAATTTAAAATTTGAAATAAGTTCGTATGGCTTCTACTGAAGGTGTCCTAATTTAGTTATTGAAAAGAACCTCTGCAGGTACTTCCCTGATGGTGCCATGGTTAAGAATCCGCCTGCCAATGCAGGGGACATGGGTTCCATCCTTGGTTCGGGAAAATCCCACGTGTCACGAAGCAACTAAGCTGGTGTGCCACAGCTACTGAGCCTGCACTCTAGAGCCCGCGAGCCACAACTACTGAGCCTGCATACCACAACTACTGAAGCCTGTGCGCCTAGAGACCATGCTCCGCAACAAGAGAAGCCACTGCAATGAGCAGCCTGCGCACCGCAACGAAGAGTAGCCCCCACTCGCCACAACTAGAGAAAGCCCGCGCACAGCCTTGAAGACCCAACACAGCCAAAAAAAAATAAATATATTTTTAAAAAAGAACCGCTGTCTGCAGACTTGTTGCTAGTGCTCATTTTCAGTAGGAAACAGCCATTTAAGAAGAGAAAAATAAGGCTTTAGCACTATTTTCAGATGATACCAAGCTTCTACTTCATAAAGTTCCAGAGACTAGAGTTATGCATCAAACATGTTGAGGACCTAGAAAAGGGAGAGAAATTTCTTCTTTATAACCGATTACACTCTTGGTATAAACACCCTTCAATGACAGTGATGTACAAATGTTTGGTCATAACTTTTGTGAGGTTATTAGGTTTATTTCATTAGCCAGGCTTGGACATTTTTGAATATTGTGAACAAAGCTAATCTTTGTTTTTATCCCAGGCTTTTCAGTTTTCATTTGGGACCAAGATGGCAAATAAAACAGTTTTAAAAATGTAAGACAGTAATATGCTACCGATTCAAATGCCAAGATTTCATCAAAGTTCTTGAATCTCTAGAACTCAGTCCTTGACCCAGAAATGAGCAAGAAGTTACGGAGCCTGCAGAGTTCCTATTATAATGTCCTTGCCCTAAAGTCATGCAATATATACTGAGAGAGGAAGTAAACTGCATGCCTCTTTATTGTTGTCTACTGTACTATTCTTTATGAGTTTGGTATTCTGGTTTCCTTCCTCTCAGTAAACTATCCCAAGGTTAATGAAGTTATTTAAGGTCAGTAACGCTGAGAGCAGTGTTCGGTTCCCACTGTTAGTGAAGAAAAAAATAAAAAGGGGAAAAAAGAGACCCATTCACTGCAAGCTGGGGAAAGGAAATAACGTTGCTTGAAAACTGCTATATGTTAGGCATTGTACTATATGCCTTAGAGACTTTTTTTTTTAATCACTGGTAGATGATCCTAACAGTGAGTCAGTCACTAACAAAAATAAGTTGTTTAAGAAAAGTACATGAATTATTTAGAAAAGTTCTATCAAAGTAGATTTAAAAAGTGGTGTTATATGAGCAAATAAGTTATTTGCTTTTGAGGAGCCCTTCATTCCATGAAAAGGATGTTTAACTGAGCTATTGTTATATTCTGCTTTCTCTTCCTGATGCCCACAGTTGTAGTGTTACCAATGATATAGGTAAGGCATTCATTTTTAGAGCCTAGCTTCTCATGATAAATTTATTATGAGAAATAATAAAAATGTTTATTTTTATATCCAATTTCTATAAGGTCTGCCTCGAAGCATAAACACAGATATTTTATCTAAGGAAACAGAGAGTGGGAAAACCCAGGATTTCTCCAGCTTTGATGATACTGGAAAAAGTAGTTTAGGTGACATGTTCTCACCTATCAGAGATGGTAAGTCTGTTCAGATCAGAGGATCATGTCCTCTTGCTTGGGTCGTCATGACATTTTTATTCTGGCTAAAAGATGTGGATAATAGCTTCAGTCTCACTCTATTCATGACAGTTGCTAATTTTCTCAGTCCCTGAGATGGTATATTTCCCTTTGCCCAGATATTTCAAATGTTATCATTCCAAAATATATGCTAGTAATTTTCACATGGGAACCAAGCAAATAGCTCTCAAGTTAGCATTTTAATTTCCACAGAAGTTTCTTAAAGGAAGTTTTGCCTCCATAGGCAATCTTTTACTTGTATCTACTTCTAAATAAATCTTCCCCAAATCTTGGATATTTTGATAGGCAAAAAATACCTTCCTAGCATAAAAAAATTTGTTTGTTTCTTTGATTATTAGTATTTAACTGGTATTAAATGTTTTCATGGAGAAATATAGCTGGGGGTTAGATTGCCTCATCTTTTACACTAACTATGTATGAAAGTCACATACACACACACACACACACACACACACACACACACACACACACACACACACACACTCCCCATTGCTAGTAGACGTTGCCATTAAAAAGAAAAAAGCCAAAAAAGCCAAAAAAAAACCTTTGCCAGTTTGTTAAACGGAAACATATATCGTCGTTCACTCTATATGAACTAGGCATATGGTTTGGCTGTGCTCTTTTGGTGCTAATGTTCATACTGTTTTCTTTACTGGGATAGTCTCACTACTAATAGCAGTATTGTTAACAGTATGGGTTAATTTCTAGAAGACGATTTGGCAGACTTAAATATTCATTCTTTTTGTCCTGTTAATTCCATTTCTATAAATTTACCTAAGAAAATATTCAGAGAAGCCCACAGAGATTTGTGTGTTTACTGTTTATTTATAGTATTGAAAAACAGGAGTGAATCTAAATGTCATCAGTAGCAGGGTGTTTAAATGATAACATCCACTCATGATCTTATAAAATTTAACTTTTTACTTTAAAATTGTCTGGTTTCAAAATTTTCTTCAACTAATTTCATAAGCAGAAAGAATAAATATATATGTAGTGGTACAGAATCATTGAGTGTCTTCTGCCTTACCCCAGCTTGAAAATGACTCCTTGAATTGCCCGGTCAAATTGCTATCTTCCATCTAATAAAAGAGGAAGGATTCCTTTCACGATGAAGAGAGGTCATACTACCTAGTTGAGGGGTAAAGAGAGGAGAGATGTGGGCAAAGGAGGTAAAAGTGGCTTGGGCTGGAGTTGAGAAAGGTTTTGGAGTTTAGTACCCAATTGTGGAGCTTTGTTTATGAGAACTGCTGGAGTAATTTTTTAATTGAAGGGGCTTTTTGAAAGTGTTTGAGTTATAAATGAAATCCTTTTTAATGGTTTTTGAAAGTAATAAAGGCTATAAATTCCTTTTTAATTGCTTTTGCTGTTTAAAAAGATATGATTAGAATTTGAGCCATAGGCCCTTCGTTTATTAGAGTTTGATATTATTGATAAGAAAAAGACATGGATACTAAATATAGTACTGGTTTTCACTGTCAAGAGATTTGTGTTTTAATCTCAAAGATTCAACACTACTTAGGTAAAAGTCTTAATCTGTTTGTGCTTCAATTTCTTCATCTTTTAAATAAGAGTACCTCTGCTTTTGTTAGGAAAAAATGAGTAACTTATATAAAAGTGTCTGTGTTGTGCAATTACTAGGTATAATACACACATGCAGCTAGATGAATGGATGGAGAGATGGATGATAGTCCTACTAATATGATAATCATGTATGATAATCAGTTTATTGGCCATGTGAATTTCTGGTGAATTTTTTAATGACCTTTGCCCATTTTTCTATTAATCTGTTAAAATGGAGTTAAGCAATTTTTGGTTATTATTTGGTAAATGAATAATATTACAGTATTGAAATATTCTTAAAAATGTTCTACCATTGAAAAAATTTTAATGAAACCTTATATTTTTAATAACATTGTGTTGCTTACAAAATATTTTTACATTATTTCAATTGATCCTCAAAACAGTCTTGTGAAATGGTCAGGGCTTTGTCCCCGTTATATAGGTACAGAAACTGAAGCATAATTATATTAAAGTCTTGTCCAAGGTGACAGGGCTATTCAGTGGTATAAGCAGAACTGGATTACAGGTCTCTGGAGCCTACTCCAGTGCTTTTTCTAGTATACCTTGCTGCCTCATTAAATGACTCTATACATAGAACTATCTTTGCTGCTATGCCTGAAGCTGAAAGAATGAAAAGGGAAGTTTATATGAATACTAGCTTTACCTTCACTCAGATTTTTCTTCTTAAAACTATCAGTCCCTGAACTCTTTGGGGAACGAATAGGAAGCCTAAATTGCTATGGCTTCTTTTTCACTATTTTTTAAATTTTATTTTCTAATTTTATTATAGATGCTGTAGTTAACAAAGGAAGTGATGAGTCCGTAGGCAAAGGAGATGGTAAGAACTGTTGAGAAGTATTTTTATCAAAGTTAAAAGTGATTTTGTGTTATCTACTGCTGTGTAACAAACAAATTACCCCAATATTTTGAAGCTTAAAAGAACACTTACCATCTCATAATTGTGGGTGAAGAATCCAAGCATGGCTTAGTTGGGTACCTTTGGCCTCAGATGTCTCATGATGTTTTAATTAGGGTATCAGCAGGGCTGCAGTCATCTCAAGGCTTGACTGGGCAAGGATCTGCTTCCAAACTCATTCATGTGGCTATTGGCGGAAGATATCAGTTCCTACCTACGTGGGCCTCTCCACAGGGCAGCTGACAACACGGCAGCTGGCTTCTCTCAGGGCTGGTGTGAGAAAGTGAGAGGGCACTCAAGATGGAAGCCACAGTGTGTTTGTAACTTAATCTTGGAAGTGAGATCTGCCACTCTTGCTATATACTCTTCGTTAGAAGCAAGTTCCTAGGTCCAACCCACATTCCAAGGGAGGTGATTACACAAGGCCCTGGATCCGTGGTAGGAGGCGGAGATCATGAGGAACCATCTTAGAGGCTACCTACCAAGATATACCACAGAGATATACAAATTAACAATTTTGTCAAAAACTTTTATTTACTAAAACATTCATTGTATTTTGCAGTTTTCAATGTATCTTCACATACAATATCTCTTTTAAGCCTCACCGCTCAGGGAGGTGGATATCATCATTCACATTTACAGATCACTTAACAGTCACAGAGAGTTTTACGACTTTTACCCAAAAACTCAAATGAACTAAGGGGTAGAGCTGATAAGTGAACCTGTCTTCTGAATCGAAATCCCATGTCTTTCTACCGTATTAACATGTCTATTGTGTTAAGTGCTTTTCTTAAATATCCAAGTTTGGGGAACATCCCATATAAGTGCTAGTTTTTTTCTCCTCTTTTTCAGGCCTTGACTTTCTACCACAGTTGAACTCAGTGTTTCCTCCAAGAAAAAATCCAGTACCTTCAAGCACTTCAGTGTTGCATTCTAGTCCTCTTAATGTCTTTATGGGGTCTCCAGGGAAAGAAGAAAATGAAAATCATGATCTGACAGCTGAATCTAAGAAAATGTATCTGGGAAAACAGGAATCTAAAGACTCCTTCAAGCAGGTATCTGCCTATAAATGATATTGAACTCACTGTGTGTGTTTATCACTAGCAAGTATAATGCATCTCATCACTAGAAAGCAGGCAGCTGCCACTGGATATGTCCTAATTACTGACAGTGCTGTGCACTTACTAGGTAGAAAATATTCTTAAATCTTGATGTCACATGTTAAAAACTGAAGAATACTTTTGAAATCTGTCTTTGGATATGTTGGAGGTAACAGCAGGTGTAATCTTACACTGTTTGTTTCCTAAGACAAGATACTTGATTTAACTGTCTGTGTAAGAATATTTTATACCTGACTTCTTTTAGAATGTATTTCCATTGTAGCACAAAGCACCAAGTTGGTGGTCAAGTCTTTTACTCTAAGTCTTAGAGCAAATTGATGGTGTTGAGAAGGTATTTCATCATCATTACCCTCTGCTGTAATCTAATAGAGTCTATTGTGCAGTATGTCTATTTTCATTTTTATTTTTTAGAATGATATTGAAAAGTTACCATTTAAGAAGTACAAAAAAGTCTTTTGACTTATTTTTGAAATATTTCTGACCAGTTATCCCGTGAGAGTTTGGGGATTTATTTGTTTAGTTTTTTGGCCTGTGATTGCCACTTTAAATGATACTCAACTGCAGATTCTTAGCAAATGAGCTTTTGCTTATCATGTTATCATTGAAAGTGTTTTTGATTAGTAAAGTTGATTTATTTTGCCACTGGCCCTAGCAACGTTTTTTTCTCCTTCAAGATACCTTTCTATTCTTCCTTTTTCTGACCGTACTTACTGGAAAAAAGAGAAAAGTAGATACAAATTATATGGATAATATGGATAAAACCAGAATTTATATATTAATTGTTTATTTTAAATGTGAAGTTTGCAAAGTTGATCTCTGGTGCTGAAACTGGAAATCTAAGTACCTCTCCATCATCCAACCAAACAAGAAGTCCTGAGAAATTTGAAAAGCCAGAAAAAGAAATTGAAGGCCAGTTTATATATGAACTTCCAGTCAATGGATCCTCAACTCCAAGTAAGTACATAAAACTTCCTGATGTTTGAGTGCTAAGTTGAAAACTCGCAGTATTTAACTTGAAAAGGGTAAGTTAAGAGAGTGATCATAGACGAAAAAGTTCAAGGAGTTTAAAATTTATGACACTTCTCTAGTGTGTGACTCTCTTACTAGAAGACGATGAAATGGGTATGAAATGTTAAATTCAGCCACATTGATTGGGTACTCTTTGGGTGTGAATTTCATTTTTAATCCAATATGTAAGTGTCTTGATCTACTATGGTACAGATAGGAATATAGGACCCTTTGAAAATGGGTCATTAAGTACCTGAAATTGTCTTGTCTTTTCCATATTAAAGTTCTGTCTATAGAGTTCATGGCAGAGACCCTAAAAACTCCATCACATTTAAAGTGATATTAGGTTCAGCGATAAGAGTTACCTATACAAAAAACTCTTTGTATAGTAGTAGCTCTTTTATATAGATACCTATATTTTAAGATTTCTGTGGATATATTGCATTAGCTTAAACTCTAGGGCCTTGCCTGTAGAACTACTTTACTCCTCTGTCCCTTCTGTTTGTTTCTAATAGTCTTGGTTTATCTAGTTTGTGGTGTGGCTTGTCACATTCATCTTTTGTAAGAGAAAATGATTCAGAGATTCTTCAAGATTAATTCCTCTGTCATATGTTATTACATTAGACAGTTGGCAGTTTAGGTAGGTAGATAGATAGAGAGAGAAATGACTTATTAGAAATAATGTCATTGAAAGTTTCTAAGATTTGTATTCCAGACTGAACTTTTCTAAATGTCACAAGATCACTGTTTCTTACCAGTTTTTTAAGTTTTCTCTTGCCAAATCATATTTAGAAGTGTTTGATGTCTCTTAGTCCAAGTTGACTATTAATATTTTGTCCATTTTTAATTTTAGATCCAAAGATAGCATCTTCTGTCACTGCTGGAGTTGCCAGTTCACTATCAGAAAAAATAGCTGATACCATTGGAAATAATCGGCCAAATGCACCATTGACATCTGTTCAAATCCGTTTTATTCAGAACATGATACAGGAAACATTGGATGACTTTAGGTAATTGAGAAATTATCTAGACCTTGACTAGCTTTTTTTATTAGGTGTAAAACTGTAACTATGAGTAATGTTTGTGGTTACTACTTTTGCCTAAGTTCTGGGGTCCATAAAACCATAGAAAATATGAGTTTTGTTGATCTTGAAGTGTTGAGTTTATTTTATATCAGCTAGGAAAAGGCACATTTCCCTAGGGCAGTTATTAGATAACTTGGCAGGATGGTGTAGCAGGCTGGCTGCCATTGTGGATCTTGTTCATCATCAAACTATGGACAGATTCTGGTAAGCTCAAATGGGATTCTTACAATATTTATAGATCACCTGTTAAGTATGCTATGTGCAGTAATGTAGTAAAGATATTTTTTAAAGGATTTCTGAATATTTTCAAGTAGAATGCATTAGAATGTAATACTTAATTTTAAAAAGTTCTTGCCTGGATCTGTCCTTGTCTCTCATTCTTTGAATTTTGAACGTTGTAAGAATGTTCTAGAATGCTGGTTCCTTTTACCTGTCATCTCAATATATTTTGAAAGCTATTTTCAATTACTAGAATCTTTTGCATTTTTTTTCCTTTTCTGACTTTTAGCTACTTAGTACTCTTGCTCAGATTTGGAATACCGTGGGCAAAAATGTTGGAGAAGATGTGCAGTTTTTGTTGGTGCATGTTTCTTTTTAATGTTAAAAATGTTTTGAAAAAAAATTTTAAATGTTAACAAATATATTTTTAAAGAAAAATAATCATTTTGACGTTTATAATGTGCCTAGTATGTACTGATACTAAGGATACAAAAACGGATGATCTGCCCACAAAAGCATTATAGTTTAATTAGGGTAGGTATAGTGTGGGCTGCTATGATGTGTGTTTCTTTGATGTGAATTAACTCATTTGTAAATAGGGCAGTAATGACAACATGATAAGGAAATTTTGGTGGTTCATGTAACAGCCACCAGAACAAAGTACATGAACACAGGTAAAGGCAGCAAATCACCTATCCATGTCCATCTCTTCCTATTCCCTTCTTCTTAATTTGGCTTGGCTATGTGCTTTGTGTTAGGAAGTGCTTATTTTGTGATTTTTTTTCCCCATCTTTGGGCATTTTATCCTTGCCTCCATGCTTGACAGCCCCAATCCTTTCTTCTATCTTCTTTCCCCTTTTACCAAATGACCCTCACTTTTTTTTAAGGTAAAATCTTTGATTATTCAATATTTAAACTATGCTAGTATTTTTATTAGGATTTAATTGTTTTTGTTAGTGCTCAGGTTACAAAGATTATATAGGTTTTGAGTGGTCTGCCCAAGTCCTTTCTCCTTAAATCCTGTTATTTTCTTTCCTTTTTTTTTTTTTTTTGCTTTTTCAGTATTATTGTGGTAAGAATACTTACCATGAGATCTACCCTCTTGGATTTTCAAGTGTGCAGTATACGGTATTGTTAACTATAGACACAATATTGTAACAGCAGTCCTCTTGAACTTACTTTGTGTATTGAAATTTTAAACTTGTTGATTAGCAACTCCCTGTTTTCCCTTCTCCCCAGCCCCTGACACCCACAATTCTGTTCTTTGCTTCCATGAGTTTGACTATTTTAGATATCTCATATAAATGGGATCATGCAGTATTTGTGCTTCTGTGTCTGGCTTATTTCACTTAGCATTATGCCCTCCAGGTTCATCCACGTCACATGTCAAGATTTCTTTCTTTTTTAAGGCTGAATAATACTCCGTTATATGTACATACCACGTTTAAAAAAATCTGGTCCTATTATTTTTCCATAAACAGTTTTTTAAAATATATGAGATATTTCAGGAATGCATATATAGGGCAAAATGGCAGAATTGTCTGGTTACAGCTGTAATATAATGTGAATAAAGCAATGTTGAAAACACAGAAAGGGAGAAGTTCTTCTGGGGCAAATTTAGAAAGAAATCATGCCTTGTGTGCCTGTACCTGGGGATTGAGGGTGGGTAGGGGCCTCTCTCTGCTCTTCTGCCCCTCTGTCAGCCATAGGCAGCCTCTGCTTAGAGGACCCAGAATGGCTCAGAGGATTTCTGCAAATTCGCCTGCTCTGACTTCAGTCTCCAGTAGGTGTTGCCACCTGTACCTTACAACGGAGGGACAGAGTAGGCTATTGAGAGGCTCTCTGCTAGCCATTCTCCCTCACCTCTGGAGGCTGACTTCTCTGTGATGGCCTGGAGTGCTTCAGAGGGGTTACTGTGAGTTCTCCTCCCCTGCCCTAAGTCTTCACCAGGCTCTGTGCATCTGTGCCCTAGGGGCTGTCTCTCTCAGCCCTCCTGCTCTGCCCCTAATTTTTACTCAGTGAAGGCCTGTAGCAAAAAGTTGTTGAGGGAATGGAGACTTTATTTTCGGCTGGGACTCCTTGGGATTCTAAACTGTCTTGACAGTCTTCACTTGACCTTTAAAAATCTATAAAAATTTCAGCTAGTTCTCTTTAGCCTATCAGTGGCAGCTTTCTTCCCCTGCTGCCCTGTCTAGGATGAAAACAGCTGTGGGTCTGTCTTCTTCTGGATTTTAGTTCATTTAGATTTCTTTGCACTCTCAAAGTTGAATTTATTTAAAATGTATGAATTTATAGGTTATCTGGCTTGTTCTCATTATTAGGGCTGGGGAGCTAACATCCTAAGCAGAAGTCTGTGGGTTTATTTCTGTTGTCTTTAAAAAAGATTTAAGTTTCTTCTGGCAAGCAGATCATTTCCTGGGTTTTAGGTTTTCTTAGGGCTATTTTATTTCTGGTTTGCCTTTATTCCTAGGGTTTAGTCTGTGCCCTTTTAAGATGTGAGCTGAATGTCTGGAGTATTCACCAGGCCTTTTTATCTTGGTGGGTCCCAAGCTTAAACCTCCAATTCTTCATCACAGGGCTCTCAAAATCCTTTTCTCCTCTTTAGCTGCCTTTTTTTTTTTTTTTTGCGGTACGTGGGCCTCTCACTGTTGTGGCCTCTCCCGTTGCGGAGCACAGGCTCTGGATGCGCAGGCTCAGCGGCCATGGCTCACGGGCCTAGCTGCTCCGCGGCATGTGGGATCTTCCCGGACCGGGGCACGAACCCGTGTCCCCTGCATCAGCAGGTGGACTCTCAACCACTGCGCCACCAGGGAAGCCCTAGCTGCCACTTTATGTTTGTTTTCCTGCCATCTAACTCAGTACAGGCATTGCTTAGGAGTCAAAGATGTCTTGAGGGGAAATTGCACAGATTCAGGTTTACTTTCTACAGGTATACCCCCTTTCCAGAATCTTGGACCTTGCAGTGCTGGCTGCCTTGGGAGTTCTGAATTCTAATACTCCCCAACCAAGTGAGACTGTCTCAAACTCCAGGCCACTGCTCTCATCTCAGCCTCTTTTTCTCATAATGTGGAATCAGCACATCCCGCAGAGGGAAAAGCAGAGGTAAATGTGGAGGTTACCTAGTAGACTTGCCTTCTTTACAAGACCGTGGTCCCTCCAATCCTGGCTACTTTAGTGGTTCTACGATGCCTTCACTTTTTTTTGTTGTTGTTTGTTTGTGTTTGTTTTTTAATACAGCTCTTGTCATAACTCAAAGCAGAAGAGAAACAAATTTTTTAAAATATCTTTTAGTTGCAACAGAAGAAATAAGGTACTTAGGAATAAATCTAACCAAAGATGGTAAAGATCTGTGTGTGGAAAAACATTAAAAAAAAATTTATTAGAAAGCATTAACACTTAAATGGGAAGATATTATGAAGCTGTCAGTTCTTCTAACTTGGTCTATAGATTGAATGCAATTCCAATCAAATCCCAACTGGGTTTTTTGGAAGATGATGAGATAATTCCAAAATGTATATGAAAGAAGGAAGATATGGAATAACCAAGACACTGGAGAAGAATAAGGTTGAAGCGGACTAGTTTGTCAGATAGATAGGCTATCATTAAAATAGTGTATCATTGGGCTTCCCTGGTGGCGCAGTGGTTGAGAGTCCGCCTGCCAATGCAGGGGACACGGGTTCGTGCCCCGGTCCGGGAAGATCCCACATGCCGTGGAGCGGCTGGGCTGCGTGAGCCATGGCCGCTGAGCCTGCGCGTCCGGAGCCTGTGCTCCGCAACGGGAGAGGCCACAACAGTGAGAGGCCCGCATACCGCAAAAAAAAAAAAAAAAAAAGTGTATCATTAACACAGGGTGGACAAATTGTCCAAAGGGATCAAATAGGCACCCCCCCCAAAAATGCCTATGTATATATGGAAATGTGATATATGACAGAGGAAATGTATATATCCCTGTTGCATGCTATTTAAAAAATCAATTCCATACAGGGTAAAAGTTTAAATGTAAATGGAAACATTTTAGGCATTGTAAGAGAATTTATATCAATATATGACTTCAGGGTTTGAGAAGTTACTTAAAAATAAGAGGGTACACTACCTATAAAAATAGATTGATAAATTTACATTAATATTAGGTTAGTAAATTTGAGAATATTAATAGGAATTGTTTATCCCAGGACACTATGAATAAAATGAAAAGACAAAAGGTATCTGCAGTACTCATATAACCAATAAAGGATCAGATTATGTAAAGAACTCTTATAATTTTTTTAAAAAAGACATTCAGTAGAAAAATAGTTTAAAGACATAGGCAAGCATTTCACAGAAGAGGAATGGTATATGAACATAAGGAAAGATGCTCAGCCCTACAAACTAATCAGACAACTGAAAATGCAGTGGGATACCATTTCACACCCAGTAGATGGGAAAATATTGTAAAAAGCTTGGTAACACCAAGTCTTGGTGTGGATGTAAAGCTAGATGAGCTCTGTTATACTGATGATGAGTGTGTCCATTGATACTACCACTTTGGAAAATAATTTCTGTTATTTTGTAAGTCTGAGCAGTGTACCTCTGGATCATACCTATAACTCAACATATCTACTCTTGGATATATCGTCTACAGAAATTGGCACATGTGGGTTGGAAGACATATACATGATTATTTATAACAACATTGTAATAATAAACACTTGAAAACAATTCAAATTGACAGGAGAATGTACACACTAGTATAAATCAGTGAATTACAGATATGTAGAATATGAAACTTGAAAACATGATACTGGATTATTTTTTAAATGTCCGCTACTCAAGCCTACATAGGATATGGTACCCTTTTTGTAATGCTCAAAAGCAAGCACAACGAAAATAGACTGACTACAGATTCTGTGTTATACATACAAACATACATATATATATATTTCTTTTTAAAACATTTCTTTGCTCAAACAAAATTCAGCAGCGTAGTGACTTCTTTCTTAGGCTTCTCCCAAGAGGTAAATGTTGGAGTCAGAGAGGAGCACACAGGAAGCTTCTATGATTTTGGTAATGTTCTAGCCCATAAGTTGTGTGGCAGGTGGCTGAATGTTCCTTTTATTGTTATACTTCATAACTTTTATGTCTTTCTTTGGCTGCACCGTGTGGCTTGCAGGATCTTAGTTCCCTGACCAGGGGTTGAACCTGGGCCACGGCAGTGAAAGTGCTGAGTCCTAACCACTGGGATGCCAGGGAATTCCCACTTTTATGGCTTTTGTAGGCATGAATTAATTGCATTTTATTGAGTAACCTCTGTTACAAACACCCAAATAGGCTCTTTTCATTCTGCTGGAAGTTTTTTTTTTTTTGATAGCTTAAACATTGATAATAGTTAAAACATTATAACCTAGAGCATTATCTGTATTTCATTGTAATATAAACCTGTGTCTTTCCTTAATGATAATTTCTGTATTAAGGAATGTAGTATAATGAGAGTTCTGGAGGTAGACAGTCTGGGGTTATATCCTACTCCACCATTTACTAGTTGTGTGACATTGGATAAGTTATAACTACTTTGTGACTCAGTTACTTCACTGGTAAAATGGAGGTAATAATTGCACCTAGTTGTGAAGATTAAATGAGTTCTTACATCTGAAGTACAAGAAACAGTGCCTAGCACAGAGTAAATAAATACTAGGTGCAGTGGTATTTTTACTATTGTAATAATAATTATTAACAGTAACGTGAAACGATAAGAGTTTAGCCATTTTCTTGAATGATCTAGAGCTGGTAAAACTGTTATAATTCTAATAAATATTTTACATTCTTCCCTAGAGAAGCATGCCATAAGGATATTGTGAATTTGCAAGTGGAGATGATTAAACAGTTTCATATGCAATTGGTATGTATTGACATATTTTATTGTAAGTGAGCATAGCTGTGGATCTAAAAAGTCCATAAAGGGGTGATGTATTTTTACTTAGTTATATCTAATTGCTAAGAAATAAACAGGGAGTTTTAGGAATTTAATAAGTAAAATAGATTTTAACTAGTCACCCTTCTTTGTAACCTGTGATAGTTACAAACATATGATATGATAGTATGACAAAAAAGTATGATAGCTACTTTTTCACAGCTTTTTTTTTGCAGTAAGTAAGCAAAAAGCTTCCGAAATGTGCAAATATAAGCTTTCCAAATATATAAATTTCACCAGTGCTCTTTCATTTATATTAACAAAGTAATAAGGGTGGTTAAGTTAAAAAAAAAATCATTCAGTTAGTTAATCGAACATGAGAAACATGATAGCTGAAAATATGTAAAACGGCTTGCCAAATAAATGAAATGGCAATAATTTTAAAAGCTTTTTTTTCCCCTTTTCTAGAATGAAATGCACTCTTTGTTGGAAAGATACTCAGTGAATGAAGGTTTAGTGGCGGAAATTGAAAGACTACGAGAAGAAAACAAAAGACTACGGGCACACTTTTGAAATTTCAGTGAATACTTTAATGTTTTGTAATTTGGGAAGCTTCTGGCAACACAGAGCTATATAGATTCAGTATTGTTTTCATGGCCTCTGGGAAAATTTTTTTTCAAGTAAAAAGGTGATGGGATTGTATACCAACCACTATTTCATCTTTTCTGTCAAAAATATTTATATTTTTATATTAAAAACTGTACACTGTGTCATCTGCCTAAGAGGAAAGCCAACAGAATCTTTATTTTCTGAAAGCTTTAGCTATACACTAAGTGCCCTTTTTCATAAGAAAAGAAAATTGTGCAGAAAAAAAAATAGATTATGTATGTTTTTTAATAACCTCTTTTAAACAGATAATATTTTTGGTTGACAGTTGCCTTCCAAATTTTTTTGGATGTTTGATGATTAAAGAGTTTGAGATACCTTCTATTTTTATGGAGAAAGTAATTTTAATTGGTGTTCTGGGTTTCTAAGCAGTTGACTAATAAAACACAAGGTTGATTAATAATTATTTTGTTAACTTGATGAAGTCAGTATGACTATTATTTATTACTTGTACATTTGATAAGAAAATTTTCAGAATTTCGAATTGCACAGATTACATTATATCTATTGCATTTATGTTACTGTATTATACTTCTAACAAATCTCTACTCCTGGTCAGTATTTTTTAGCTAATTTCACTTTATGAAAACTTTTAAGGGTTTATAAGACTCAACCAGAACTGCATATCTGCTGATTATCTCATGAATTAATAACATACAAAATTATACTATAAAGTTTCAATCAATATAATTCAACTTATAAACAGTGAAAATTTCATATTACATACTAAATATTACAGTATTAGTGCCATTTTTTTTCTCCCAAATGAGGTGTGGTTTATTTTATTTTGTGGTTTATATCATTAACTTTCTCTAATTCTTTGTGTGTTGTGTGTAATATTTTATACTATTGACCTTACTATAAAATAAATAAAATTAAAAAAAACACAACAGGAAGGTTAATTGTCAAAAGAATTTACACCTCTTTGATAATATGTAGGTGTGTACATCTGCCTGCTCTGATCTACATTTTTAGTGATATAAGATTAGGAGGGCCACTGGCTTGTTTACCTTCTTATAGTCTTTTGTCCCAAAGATTTAAACTATGTACCTTGTATATAGCACTCCTGCCCAATTTTGACTTCTGAGATGAAAGTATTTACTAAAAGAACTCTATTAAAAAAAAAAGAAGAAATCTAGCTAGCTTACTAACTTTTTTCCCCTAAGTGATGAGAGATTTTAAGGATATATTAAATAAGTGTAAACATACTAATAATTACTTCAAGAAATAAAAGCAGATTACTTTGTCCTAGTGCGGCTCAGAGAATACGTTTGTATTAAAGCTTTAGGAGTGCTTCTATAATCTTTTTTCCTGACAGGTTATAAAAGCATTATGGCTTGTAACAGGTTTTCTTATATATCATTATCAAACAGATTTAGAAGACATAAAAGTGTGTTTTGCTACATGCTGTATTTAAATCGGTTAATATTTTCCTATTGCCTTTTTCTATAAATGCACATAATGTGTATTAAAAGAGGTTGGATAAATAAAATAATTTTAGTGACTTTATGCATAAAGATGAAACTTTTTTTTGTCATGGAATTTAAAAGCTAAATAAGCACGAAAAAAATTAAATGGTAAAATGGGAAACTTGAAATTGAATTTTAGCCTCTGGCCAAGATAGCATAATAGAGATTGGATTTATACAACTGAATTTTAAAAAGACCCAAAATATTTGAAATAATTTTCAAATACTGAATTTTTGAAAATAAAAAACTCAACTTAGATTCTGTACCTAGTGAGAATACCTTTTGAAAATGAAATAAAACTTTTTCAGACCTAGAAAGGCTGAAAGAATTTATCACAAGAAGACTTTTGCCCTACAGGAAATGTTAAAGGTACTGGATAGAAATCTATGCAAAGGAATAAAGAGCAACAAAAATGGTAAATATGTGTACAAATGTAAGGCTTTTTTTTCTTATTTTAAATTTTCATTAAAGGCTAATAGATATTTAAAGCAAAAATAATAACAATGTATTGTGTGGTTAACATATGTAAAGTGAAATGTCTGAGAAGAGTATCATCAAGGGTGAGGGGAGGGAAATGAAAGCATACTACTCTTAAGATTCTTATACTAACTGTGAAGCAGAATAATACTACCTGAAAGTGGAATGTTATAAGCTAAGAATGTATACTGTAAACCCCAAAGCAACCACAAAAGAAAAAGTTATAACTAGTAAACCAACAAAGATGATAAAATGTAGCCATAGAAAATAATCCAAAAGAAGGAAGGAAAAGAAGAAAGGAAAGGAGAACAAAGAATAAATGGGACAAATAGAAAATAAACAGTAAAATAGTAGATTTAAACAGCAGTATCAGTAATTGCATTAAGTATAAGTTGTCGTTACCCTTATTATGAGAGTGAATCTTTTTTATCCAACTGAATCCATGAAATCCACTTTAAATATAAAGATACAAATTGCTTAAACATAAAAAGACGAAATAAAAAATTAGAATGTATAATGAACTGAATGCAAATGAAAACAAATTATAATTTGTGGGAATCAGCTAAAGCAGTACTTACAGGGAAATTTATATCATTAAATACCTGTATTAGAAAAGGAAAGGACTCAATAACTTCAGCTTCCACCTTAAGCTAGAAAAATAATAGCAAGTAAAACCCAAAAGGAGCAAATGAAAAGAAAAAAGATTAGAGAAGAACTCAGTGCAATAGAAAACAAAACCAATTGAGAAAATCAGTGAAATTAAAAGCTAGTTCTTTGAGATCAATAAAATGGATAAACATTTAGCTAGATTGATGAGAAACATAAAAACCCCCTCAAATTACCAATATCAGGAATGAAAGAAGTGACATCACTACAGATTCTGCAGATATTTCTGACAAAGAAAATGCCAAACCTAAATGGCTACACTGGTGAATTCTTTAAAATATTTAAAGAAAATGTCCCAGTTCTCAACAAATGCTTCCAGGAAATAGAAGAGGGGATAATTCCCAACTTATTCTTTGAGGTCAGCATTACCCTAACACCAAAATCACAGGAAAACTACAAACTAATATTTATCAGAAGTACAGATACAGAAGTACTAAACAAAATTTTAGCAATTGGAATCCAATGATGTATAAAAAATAATACATATGACTTAGGCTTATCTCAAGAATGCAAATTTGGGCTAACATTATAAAATTAATGTAATTCACTATGTTAACAGACAAACATAGGGAAACCATATGATCATCTCAATAAATGCAAAAAGAGCATTTGACAATATCCAACATTTATTTCTGATTAAAAATTCTCAGCAAAGTAAGAATGAAAGAGAACCTCTTCAACTTGATGAAGGGCATCTTTCACTTTTTTTTTTTTTTGCTGTGCTGCATGGCTTGCAGGATCTTAGTTCCCTGACCAGGGATTGAACCCAGGCCCTTGGCAGTGAAAATGTGGAGTCCTGACCACTGGACAGCCAGCGAGTTCCCAAGGGCATCATTTTAAAAATTTTTAAAATTGAAGTATAGTTGATTTACAATAGTATATTAATTTCAGTTTTGCAATATAGTGATGAAATATTTTTATAGATTATGCTCCATTTAAAGTTATTACAAAATAATGGCTATATTTCCCCGTGCTGTAAGATGTGTCCTTGTTGCTCATTTTATACAAAGTATTTTGTGTCTCTTAATCTCCTACCCCTATCTTGCCCCTCCTCTCTCCCTTCTCCTCACTGGTAACCACTAGTTTGTTCTCTATATCTGTGAGTCTGTTTCTGTTTTTCTATACACATTTGTTTGTTTTATTTTTTAGATTCCGCATATAAGTAATAACAGAGTATTTGTCTTTGTCTGACTTATTTCATTAAGCATAATACTCTCTAGGTTCATCCACGTTGTTGCAAATGGCAGACTTTCATTCTTTTTATGCCTGAGTTATATACATATATATATTACAATATATATTATATATGTATTATATATATCACATCTTCTTTATCCATTCATCTGTTATTGGGCACTTAGGTTGCTTTCATATCTTGGCTGCTATAAATAATGCTGCTATGAACACTGGGGTGCCTAAATCTTTTCAAATTAGTGTTTTCGTTTTCTTTGGATATATACCCAGCAGTGGAATTGCTGGATCATATGGTAGTTCTATTTTTAGATAAAGGGCATCTTAAGAAAAACGTGCAGCTAACCTTGTGCTTAATGGTGAATGGTTTTTCCCTAAAATCAAAGACAAAGCAAAGAAGTTAATGGTATCCATATTACAAAGGAAGAAGTAAAGAAGTCTCTTCACAGATGATGTATTCAACTATATAGAAAACCCTATGGAATATATTAAAAATTTAATACTAATAAGTGAATTTAATAAGGTTACAGTATACAAGGTCAATATACAAAAATCAATTGCATTTCTATATACTAGCAAAAAACAAATTGAAATTAAAGTTAATACTATTTACAGTAGAATCAAAAATATGAGATACTGAGGTATAAATTTCATAAAAGTTATGCATGACCTGTACTCTGAATTCTACAAAACATTACTGAGAGAAAGTAAACCTAAATAAATGACATACTGCGTTCATAGACTGGAAGGCTCAACATTGTTAAACGTCAGTTTTTACCATGTTGATTTTCAGATTCAATGTAATAATAAAAATTTTAGCAAGAAACTGTTTTTCTCTTCAGCTATGTCTAATTTAGTATTTACCTAATCTGGTAAGTATTTAATATCATCTATTTTATTTTTTAGCTTAGAATTTCCATTTTGTTCTTTTTTATAGTTTCTAATTCTCTTGGTGAATCATAATTTAATTCCTTAGATATATTAATTTTAGGTTTTTTAAGTTAAATTAATTTTATTTTTTGTAAACTATGCTGAAACAAAGCTATAGAAAAAGCGTGTGTAGTACATAACATACACATATAACTTTTATAGTTAATTTGAATTTATCTTGAGTAAACAAGGATAATTTAACTAACAAATCCATTATTTTAAATCACCACAATAAGGATAATCTCAATAGATACAGAAAGAGTACCTGATAAAATTCAGCAAATTGGTAAACTATGAATAGAAGAAATTTTCCTTATCCTGAGAAAATATATCTTCCAAAAACCTACAGCAAATATTTTCTTTTCTTTTTTCTATTTTAATTGAGATATAGTTGATTTACAGTATTATATAAGTTTCAGGGACTTCCCTGGTGGTGCAGTGGTTAAGAATCCACCTGTCAATGCAGGAGATACAGGTTTGAGCCCTGGTCCATGAAGATCCCACGTGCTGTGGAGCAACTAAGCCCGTGCACCACAACTATTGAAGCCTGTGTGCCTAGAGCCCGTGCTCTGCAACAAGAGACGCCACTGCAATGAGAAGCCCGCGCACCGCAACCCCTGCTGGCCACAACTAGAGAAAGCCCGTACGCAGCAATGAAGACCCAATGCAGCCAAAAATAAATTTATAAGTTTCAGGTGTACAGCATAGTGATTCACAATTTTTAAAGATTATACTTCATTTATAGTTATTATAAAATATTAGTTACATTCCCTGTGCTGTACAATACATCCTTGCCGCTTATTTATTTTTTTACATAGTAGTTTGTACCTCTTAATCCCCTACCCCTATCTTGCCCCTCCCTTATTCATTTGAAAGTCTGTGTCTGATAACTAATATCTGGATATCCTATGCTTTTGTTTCTATTTTACATTATTTCTCTCAGTTTTTGGTCACATTGTGTCATCTGGTCTTCTTGAATATTTCTTTATTGAGTTATTGATATCATGAAAAATTGTAGAAATACTTTGAGTCTCTGAATGCTGAGAGGATTTACTTCCACTGTGGCAGGCAGTTAGGCTAGGGGAATGAGCACGCCCGTGTCATCGTAACGCAATCAGGGATGGAGGTGTTTCCAAGTTGAGTTTAAATTCCTGGTTTATTCTTAATTTTAAGGTGTAACCCTTCAGAGTTCCAAACAAACTCTTGAGGTTCCAGTAGGACCATCCTACTTGGCAAGTCATGAACTCTAATTTTTAGTCTCTCCACTCTGTTTCTTTTCAAGATTCTTCTTACCTTGTATCAATAAGGTTTAGATGTATTACTTTGCAGTTAAAGTTAACAGAATGCCAAACAAGTTAATACTGTAGATACTAATCACTGCATATTTCTAGTAAAAAATTATTTTATGTATTAAATTATCAAGTTCCACATCTTAGATAGGTGGAGCTCTTAAAAAAGACTACAGAGTTAAAAAGGTAAAGACAGAGTCTGTTTAGATTTATGTTATTTGTGGGAAAATCAAGGGTGTGGCTATGGAATCTATAGTTAGAACCTCTGAAAGGAGAAAAAGTGTCTTTTAGTAGACCAGTAATTCTCCAAATGTGGTTTGGTGAGCCCTGAGAATTCCTAAGATCATTTTGGGGGCCTGTGAGGTCAAAATTATTTTCATTACAGTACTAAGTAAGACATTGTCCTTTTTCATTCTTATTTTCTCATGAGCATAGAGTGAAGTTTTCCAGTGCTTATGTGACATGTGATTACATCGTTACCCCGATATCTAATGGAATGGGTTCTTGTACTTTCTAGAATTTTCTAAGGTAAGCTCTTTGGAGTCTTCAGTAATTTTTAATAGTATAAAAGATACCTGAGGCTAAGAAAATTGAGAACCTGTGGTATGCCTTTTCAACTGGTAAAAAGGACATTTAGGAAGCTTAAGGGCATGGTCCCACATTAGTCTGATATGCACTTATTAGTAGCAGTAATTAAGTCAAGAGAGAGAGAGAAGCATGTCTAGAAAATAATTGTGGGTATGACTTTTGACTTTTGGCTCACTGGGTAGACTGGGGTCAAATGCATAAACATTTACAAAGTGTTTTAAACAGTTGATTTAGCAAAATCACTGCTGCCACTTAGGACTAAAAGATTGAGGCTTTTCAAAAATATAAAAAATTCTCCAAGCCCTGAACTTTGTAATCCAGGAGGCAGGCTGAGAAAGTTGCTCTGTTGCCAAAATGGCCTATCTTCCAAAGCCCTTTTCAGAAATGGTTGAGGAGGATGAAAAACGAAGGACATCTTGAAGAGCAGTCAAAGACCTTGTGGAGAACAATGATTTGGGAGGCGCCCCCAGGAAGCAGAGCCCAGGCCTAATTAAGAAACATTTCCCATCCACAGAGCAACTTGGGCTCAGATGAATTTCAGAATTGCTGTAGGCCAGTGACTGCTAGGAGCCTCCCATTCTTCTAAAATGGGAGTGTTTATTGCAGTTATCCTGTCCTGGTTTCAGTTTGTAGGCTCCGTGTGTGTGCGCGCATGCGTGTATCTCGGGAGTTGCTCATTCTGTTCACTGAACAAAGAGCAATCCATTTTTCTTATCAAGATGAAACATATCTGAATCTAGTGTAGATTACAAGGTCTTGAACTGAGCCTGATGCCGTGATTGGATGTGACTTTTAGAGTCCTTGGGTTGGGGTGAGCATATATTGCATTTAGGAAGAACATGAATTACTGTGTTCTGGAGGCCAGAATGTGGTATTTTGCATTATTGTCAGCAGTCCTAAACCCCTAGCTGTATTCCTGCCCTTTGCCATTTGACTTTGCAGTTCCTACTACTAAAGAGGTGGAGTATGTTTCCCCTCCTTGTGACTTTGGGTTTGGCCAAGTGGCTTGCTTTGGCCAATAAAGGAGAAATGATGGTGTGTCAATTCCAAGCCCAGGCTTTAAGAGGTCTTGCATGTTTCCACCCACTCTCTTGTACCTCTGACATGGACCTTGAAAAACAAAACTAAACACAAAAAGCTTCCTAGGCTAGCTGCTGGTCCCGAGGAAGATGAGACATGTGATGCCCGAGCTGTCTCAGCCAAGCCACTCAGCCAAACCCAGCTTTAGTCCAGCCCAATAGATCCTTAGATCTATGGGAACAAATGCCTACGATTGTATGCCACTGGGAGTTTCTTGGTTGTTTATTATGCAGCAATAGCTGACTGATAAACATCTTGACTCACCTTTATTCCAGCTGCTGTGATTTGGAACTTCTTCATACTTTGCTGAAATTTATTGTAAGAGCCTCTTACCTAGGCTTTTTGCCTTACTCTGTTTCTTCTTATCTGTTGCATACACTTCTATAATACTAGTGTTGTCCTCACCAAAAAGGCAAAACTAATTGTCCACAGAAAAAGCCCATGTGTAGTCTTTGATGTGGCATCCTGATCCTTCCTGCTGCTCCACAGCCCTGCCCCAGATATTTCAGTCTCAGGTACCAGAAAGTACCATGCCATTTCATAGCTCTGGGCAATCACTTTCATTGCTCTCTCTGCCTCGCAAACTTCTACAGATCCTTCAGGACACTTTTCACACGTCACCTCTTTTGTGACACTTTTCCATGACCTAAAGCAATCATGATCTCTTCCGTGCATCCAAAAATTCACTTCCTATCACTATTATAATTCTTATGGAATTGGGTTGGTTTGTCTCCAGGTCTCTCTCCCCACTGGGCAGAGGCCATTTAGGAAATCTCTCTGTAGTTGCAGTATCTAGTATGGTGCTTTGACCCCAAGAGAGGTTCAGTATCATCTCATATCTAATTTTATCAATTGTTGAATAATATGGAAAACATGTAGAGATTGTTATAAATTATTAATTTCTGTATGGTATTTATGATATTTGCAATAAACTGGAAGTTTGGTTAACCCTTCACACATGTCAAATAATAGGATTTCTAGTAGTAGGATAAATTTATGAACATAGAAAAATGACAAGAATGCTTGAAGATAGTTGACATGCCCTTGATGTAGATATTGTGGGTCCTTTTCAAGTGAAATCTGACAACCAGCTCACTTAAAATTAAAATGTTAAAAATCACTTATGGGGCTTCCCTGGTGGCGCAGTGGTTGAGAGTCCGCCTGCCAGTGCAGGGGACACGGATTCGTGCCCCGATCCGGGAAGATCCCACATGCCGCGGAGCGGCTGGGCCCGTGAGCCATGGCCAATGAGCCTGCGCGTCCGGAGACTGTGCTCCGCAACGGGAGAGGCCACAACAGTGAGAGGCCCGCGTACCGCAAAAAAAAAAAAAATCAATTGTGCCTCATTTTGCATTCTGACAAATTGAACTTTTCAGAATTTGAAGCACATCTTATGTCAAAAGGCACCTACTCATCATTTGAATACTAGTGAGATGAGAAAACATTTTATTTCTCATGTTTTAAGATGATCATGCACACTAAATCTTTATCTGCCAAAATGAAACAAGAATATCTGGATATCTAAATATTGCTATCGTTACTGAACCCTTTTTAAATATCAAAGTTATTGACTTTGGCAAAGAACCAAGTTGCCTAAATTTAGTAGGAGGGAACAGCTGGAATGTGGGCCATACGAGGAGCTTATACAAGAGAAGACTGGAGAGGAAGGTGGTCTAGATCAGGAAGGGCTTTGTAAGACATAGCTAAGAGCTTAGAATTTATCCAGTAAACAGAGGGATGTTTGCCTGTAGATTACAGAATGAGGGGACTGACGTCTCTGTTTCTACCTTTCTTGTTAGAAAGTATGCACACTCTTAAATGTGACCACCATCTTCAGCTTTGTTAGGTAAGTGTAACTGACATCCATTTTTTTTTTTTTTTTTTTGCGGTATGCGGGCCTCTCACTGTTGTGGCCTCTCACCTTGCGGAGCACAGGCTCCGGACACGCAGGCTCAGCGGCCATGGCTCACGGGCCGAGCCACTCCACGGCATGTGGGATCTTCCCGGACCGGGCCCCTGCATCGGCAGGCGGACTCTCAACCACTGCGCCACCTGGGAAGTCCTGACATCCATTTTGTACTACAGGTTTGGCTTTTTAAGTTTGAAATGGGAATAGCACATCCTCTGAGTGTGGGTGTGAGATGATTTGGGTAGATCTATAGGATATCCCAGATGTAGAAGTTTGGCTTTGCTGGGGTTTCTCTCAGCATTAGTGGTAGATAATACTCTCAGGCATTATACCCTGGTCTGGGCAACTCCCACAGAGGATTCCATTCCAGACTGTGCTTCAGGAGAGGTGTTGCAACTGACAGGGCTCACTTTTGCTCCCTCGTCTTCATTCATTCAGTGAACAGCAGTCACCTCCTATGCGCTAAGCGCTGGGGATCATACTGAAGAGCACACTCATCAGGCAGAAATGACAGATACAGAGACTGAATAATCATGTGCTAAGGGTGGGGATGGACATATACACAGGGCACTTGTGGAGGCAGCAGAGAGGGGTATTAGTAACAATCTGAAAAGGGAGAGTAGTATCTGAGACGGCTTCTTAGAGGAAATAGGAGATAAAAGTCCTGAACTGAGGATTAAAGATGAATAAGTACCTGGTAAAGAGGGAGGAGGACATGCCTCCCAGACAGGAGGCTGGAAATAGCATGCACAGGACCTGCAAGGGCCAGGCGGGGAAGGCAGGATGTGAGTTGCAGAGATGAGCCATGTCAGATCATCAAGCATGTACCTTGGGAGCATGCCCAGTACTAGGTTCTCTTTGGAGGAACCAATAAAGGATTTTAATCAGGGACGTGACACAAATTTAGAAATATGGTTCTGACCACAGTGAAGAGAATGGCTTTGAGACGAATTAGACTAAAGGCAGTGATGTAGTCTTAGTGTGTTTGGGCTGCTATAACAAAGTACCATGACTGCGTGGCTTATAAACAACAGAAATATATTTTCACCGTTCTGGAGGACGGGAAGTCCAAGATCAAGGTGCTGACAGATTCGGGCCTGCTTTCTGGTGCACAGGAAGCACCTTCTCACTGTGTTCTCACATGGGAGAAGGGATGAGGGATCTCTCTGTGGCCTCTTTTATGAGAACACTAATCCTATTCAGGAGGGCTCTGCTCTCATGACTTAATCACCTCCCAAAGCCTCCACCTCCTAACAACATCACCTTGGGGGTTAGGGTTTCAAGATATGAATCTGGTGCAGGGGGCAACACAAACATTCAGACCATAGCATTCATCATTTAGGAGACTGTTTAGTCCTCCAGGTAAGACACACTGAAGGCCTGAACCATCAAAAGATTAGAGAACTATTTGGAAGGTGAAATAAGCAGAGCTTGATCAAAGATAGTGGATTTAAACTGGAATGCATCTAGAAGCTACCTGTTGTACATTAGGTGGGCTATTGGTTTGAGAAGGCTTTTTAATATTGAATAATTATCCTATAAGCTCTAGTCTTCAAAGTGTTTTAAACATTAAAGGTATGAACAGAAATTTAATAATTCCCAACATCTGTTGAACATCCCCCTCTTTAATACCTACAGATATGAATTGTTGTGATTTATTTTTGAATATGGACCCATCTTTTGTTTGGGGGATAAATTCTACATGGTCAGGGAGGACTCCTCTTTTCATATACTATTGTATCTTTTCCTGGTATTTTACTTCAGAGTTTCAATTCTATTTTCATAAGCAATATAAACATAATTATCTTTGCTAGATTTTTTTTTGTTTTTTTGTGGTACGTGGGCCTCTCACTGTTGTGGCCTCTCCCGTTGCGGAGCACAGGCTCCGGACACGCAGGCTCAGCGGCCATGGCTCACGGGCCCAGCTGCTCCGCAGCATGTGGGATCCTCCCGGACCGGGGCACGAACCCGTGTCCCCCGCATCGGCAGGCGGACTCTCAACCACTCCACCACCAGGGAAGCCCTTTGCTAGATTTTTGTATGGGGATAAGTTAGCTTCTTAACAAAATTAGGTTAAATTAAATGATGTGTTTATCTGGTCTAGGATATTAGTTAGATTAAAAATGATGTTATAAGGTTATGTTTTAAACCATATATGTTTATTATGTTACTTGTGAACTTTTAAGCAAGATGAATGGTCTTTTTATGCCTATCTTTATAACTTGAAACATAATATCTTCATTTTAAATTATTGTAGAGGGTCTGAATCCCTTCTTTGCTTTTATTATATATAAATTGACCATATTAGTCATAACAATGACTTATTTGATGCTGGGTCATCAACTTCCTATTATAAAATTATTCCTGTGGGAAAACACTGACTCAAATAGCAGAGGTGAGGAAGCATTGCAGCAAGACAGGCTGTGGACTGTTTCCTGTGCTGTAGTGTGTTGTGCAGTAAGAGTGCTCTTCCATTTGTTTTTTTATGCCTGTGTTTTGATCTTTAAATCTGCTTTTTTTTTTTTTTCTTTCACCTGAGAGCAACTAGTTGATTAAAAGCCAAGGAAACTACTAAGAATGCAAGCCTGAGGGGGTGGGGGTGGGGGAAGTTACACATTCCAGTAAAGTAGAGCAAATCAATTTAAAGCATTGAATTGTCACTTCATTTTACTGGGGAGTTGGCTACAAATGCACTTAAATTTTGTTCTAACCAATTCTTTCAATTGTCCCTTTAGTATTTAAGCCATTTTTTGGGGAAAAAAAGTAAGAAACACACGACAACAACAAAAACATCTTCACTAGCTTAGAATGTATATCAGTTTTCTATTTCTGCATAACAAATTGCCACAAATTAGCAGCTTCAAATAACCCACACTTATTGTCACACAGTTTCTCTAGGTCAGGTGTGTGGCATGGCACAACTGGGTTCTCTGCTCAGGATCGCACAGGGCTACAGTCAAGGTGTTGGCCAGGGCTGCATTCACATCAACAGGCTTGACTGGGTAAGAATTCATTTCTAAGGTTGCTGGCAGAACTCGTTTCCTCGTGGCTACATGCCTGCAGCCCCTGCTTTTTGCTGGCTGTCAGCTGCAGGCTGCCCAAAGTTTCTTGTTAGCTTTTCCAACATGGCTGTTTACTTCATCATCCTCACAAGTGGAGTTTCTTGCTTCGGGGAACATCCAGTCTCTCTTTTGAGGGATTTCATCTGAATAAGTCTGTCCCTTCCTCCTCCAACCTGAATAATCTCCCTTTTAATTGGTCAACACTTGATTTAGGACATTAATTTCATAGGCAGGACTGTAGTTTTGGCTCCAAGAAAGTCATGAGTTCCACCCACACTCAAGGGTAAGGGATTATACAGGGTAAGAACACCAGGAAGCAGGATTCACTGGAGCCACCCTAGAATCCTTTCCACCAGAGAGTTTCTCATATTAAGGTTTTATTAGAAAGTTATACTTTTTCTTTTAGAGTGAGGGAAAGGGGCAGTTGCTCAAGACTGTGGTTGTCAGCTGTGTCCAAAACATAATGGCACAGGCTTTTGATTTGGACATCTCACCTTTTGGTCACACCCTCTGCCCAAGCCCTGTGTGCCACACAATGTGGGCCACCTGCTGTTCCCAAACGTGTCACTGTCCTTCATCATGATTTACCAATGATAAATGCTTATCCTTGAAAACCTCTCCTTTCCCATTCTTACTCACTTTTCAGGACCTAGCTAAAATTATACATTCTGTAGTGGAGCTTCGATGACTTTCTCAGGAAGAGGAAACTTCTCTGTTCCCATGATAATTTTTAGAAGTCTTTTTCATATCAACTTTTATCTGGGGTTATAGCTATTTGTTTATATACCTGTTTCCTTGCTTTCTTTGTATCACAACTCATGGCTTCCTCTGTTCTGTATGTCTAGTCCAGTATCTCTAGTACAGGACTTGACACTGTTAGACCCAAACGGTCTACGAGGGATTCCAACTCGCCCAAGAACCGCCAAGAGTCGAGAGCCGCTGCAACACGCAAGAGGTTTATTAGGAGCCGATGCACCGGGGTTCCCTGAACCTCACGCAGGAGGCCGATGGGGAACCCCTAAAAGCGGAATCACATACTTTTTATAGGTTTATTTACTCATAGGGCGGGTATATTCTCACAATGATTGGGTAAATGTGGTGACTTTTGAATTCATTGGCTTAGGAACTTTTGTCCCACCTTCTGGCCGTTATAGTTGTCTGTTCATTGTGGCGGTTAGGGCGTATACCTGTTACGGGCAACTGGAAAATTACCCGCTGTCTGGCAAGTCCCCGTCAACTGAAAAACTCCAAGAATTGGTTTCGATAGGGAGAAGGAGTGGCGCACGATAGGGAGAAGAATTGGTTTCGATAGGGAGAAGGAGTGGCGCACGATAGGGAGAAGAATTGGTTTACGGGAACAAGTGAGGGGGTGGAAAGTCCCTAAAGGCCCCACAACACATAGTAGGTACTCCCTAAGTTAAACTTAAATGAATGAGTGAAGAGTGAAAATGAGCTAGAGTAATAGTAAAATAGAAAGATAGAGTAAGAGAAAACAGGAAAACAACAGTATGGACAAACTATGTATACAATGACAGAATTTTTACTGGCTTTTATCAGAATGTGAGGATGGGAATGTGAAGGAGAATAGTTGTGACTAAGTGGATAAAGGTCAGATGATGGAGGGTCTTGAAATTTTCTAGGCTAGAAAATGTGGAGTTCACGGAGCTTTAAATCTAGTGGGGAATAGACACAAATAATCTCACAGATACATAATTTCAAGTTGTGAAAATCTCTATAAAGGAAATGCACAGTGTGTTAAAATAACAATTAGCAAGGAGACCTGCTTTAGCAGAAGTCACCTTAATAAGCCACATCTGAGGTGAGACCTGAAGGTTGAGTAGGAGTTATGTACTTGAAAGGTAAAGAGTGGTATAATCAGGCTGAAGAGGAAATTCAGAATCAGGTCCTGCAGAACCTTACAGGCCACATTACCGTTTTGGTATTTATCCTATAAACAATGGGAGGAAATTGAAAAATTTTAAACAAGGTGGGCCTGGAGTGGGGATGGGAGAGTGAGAGAGACAAATGATTTGATTTGTCTTTTTTAAAAAGTTCCCTGAATAGTAGACTAAAGGAGTATAAGAATAGATGCAGAGAGATGAGTCTGGTTAGGAGACCTTTTAATGGTGCAGAGAGTAGAACCACAGTAACTTGATCTAGGGGATGGCAGAGGAGCTTGAAAGAACTGGACAGATTTAAGATACATTGTGGAGACTCAGTTGACAGGAGTTGGATATGGAGAATAAAGGAGAGGGAAACATTTCTAGCTTCCACGGCTAAATGAATGGTGGTGCCCAGAAAGAACGGTGGAATATTGAACATGTTTGGAGATGTTGGACACCATCTGGTCTGCTTTGGGAATGTCAAGGTGTATATGTTGAATGGCCTGATGGATACATGTGGGTCTTAAGTTCAGAGGAGAAATCTGTGTAAGAGATAATAAGGGTTCCCATATATCAATGGTCAACTGACTTTTGACAAAGGTGCCAAGACCATTCAATGGGGAAAGGAACAATCTCTTCAACAAATGGTGCTGGGACAACTGGATATCCACATGCAAAAGAATGGAGTTAGACCCCTATGTCACATCATTTACGAACAAAAATTAACTTAAAATGAGAACTCAAAAGACCTAAATTTACGAGCTAAAACTTCAAAACTCTAAGTAGAAAACATAATGGCAAATCTTCATGACCTTGGATTTGCAAATAATTTTTTTCTCTTTTAATGATTTCTTATATATGACATGAAAACAAAAGCAGCAATAACATGAAAGGATAATCTGGACTTCATCAAAGTTAAAAACTTTTGTGCATCAAAGAACACTATCACAAGAGTAAAAAGTCAACCTACAAAATGGGAGAAACTATTTGTAAATCATATGTCTACTAAGGGTCTGGTATCCAGAATATATAAAGAACTCTTACAACTCAGAAACAAAAAGACAAACAACCCCATTTAAAAATGGACAAAGGACTGGAATAGACATTTTTCCAAAGAAGATATATATATAAATGGCTAAAAAGCGTATGAAACGATACTCAATGTCATTAGTCATTCATTAGGCAAATGAAAATCAAAACCACAAAGACATGGCACTTTGCATCCATCAGAATGGCCATAATTTTAAAACATGAAAATAACAAGTGTTGACAAAGATGTGGAGAAATTGGAACCCTCATACATTGCTGGTGAAAATCTAAAATGGTGCAGCCATTATGGAGATCAGTTTAGCAGTTCCTCAATAAGTTAAATATAGAAATACCAGATGACCCAGCAATTTCACTCCTAGGTGTATATCCAAAAAATAAAAAAATTGGAAACAGGTATTCAAGCAAAAACTTGTACAATAATGTTTATAGCAGCATTATTCACAACAACTAAAAAGATGAAAACAGCCCAAATGTCCATCAACGGATGAATGGATAAACAAAATGTGGTATAGCCATACAGTGGAATATTTTTTAGCCAGACAAAGACAAAGGGATGAAGTACTGATACATGCTACAACATGAATGAACCTCAAAAACCTTATGCTTCTAAGTGAAAGAAGCCAAATACAAAAGGCCCCATACTGTAAGATTCCATTTATATGGGATATCCAGAATAGGCAAGTCCACAGAGACACAAAGCAGATTAGTGATTGCCAGGGACTAGGGGTGTGAGAAAATGGGGAGTGAATTCTCAGTAGGTCTGGGGTTTCCATTTGAGATGGTGGTAAGATTCTGGAACTAGGTAATGGTGATGTTTGCCCAGTATTGTGAACGTACTCAACGCCATTGAATTGTACACTTTAAATGCTTGAATGGTAAATTTCATGTATATTTTACTGTAATTAGAAACAATTAATCAGGGACTTCCCTGAAGGCGCAGTGGTTAAGAATCCGCCTGCCAATTCAGGGGACATGGGTTCGAGCCCTGGTCCAGGAAGATCCCACATGCCGCGGAGCTACTAAGCCCACGCACACAACTACTGAGCCCACGTGCCACAACTGCTGAGCCCACGTGCCACAACTACTGAAGCCCGTGCACCTAGAGCCAGTGCTCCACAACAGAAGAAGCCACCACAGTGAGAAGCCCGCGCACCTCAAAGAAGAGTAGCCCTCGCTCGCTGCAACTAGAGAAAGCACGCTCGCAGCAAGACCCAACACAGCCAAAAATAAATAAATACAAGAAACAAGCACACAAAAAACAATGAGATTCGTTGGCATCTAGATATTAATGAAAGCCTCAGTAAGGATGCGGTCGCCTAAGGAGAAGTTATAGAATGAGAAGGGGCTATAGTCAAGATTTAAGGAATTCTAACGTTAAAAGACAGGTAGAGGAAAGTGCTTCAGTGCTGGAGACTGAAAAGAAGCCGAATAATGAGTGGGAGAGGAAATAGGGAAACGTGTTATCATCACATAATTAGTGAAATCCTGCCGAAGGTAATAAAGTAGTGTTGAAGGTTTTGAAACAGTGATGAGATCAGAGCTTTTCCTTAGGAAAGTTCGTCGGGCGATAGGGTGCAAGGAAGATTAGAGGAGAACCTGGAGTGAAGGGGGGCAGTTAAGAACTATTCCACAGAAAAGGTAGGTTAGATTTAAGCAATGTCATGGAGGTAGAAAACTTTGACAACATGCCGGGATTGGTTGGGCTCTTACAGCTTGGAGTTTGGACATTAGATATTTTATTAACAGGAACATAAGGATTCAATATTCCTCAGACCAGTGTGTGTTTGAGCTGGACTATTTTTCAGGCTTGTACCATCTTTTAGTTATGGTAAGATGCTTGATGGAGTATGTTTTTCATATATATGAACTTTCAAATTCCAAGAGTCTTCTCCAAATTTAGGGATTATTCCATGCTCTATTAGTCAGTGTTTTAAGTAAGTTATATAGACTTCTGTCTGCACCCTTTTAGATTTTCTTTTAATGCAGAAAAATCATGTAATCATAGGGCTGGGGGGGTACCTTAGAGATCATTGATTTCAATCTGGTTTTCTGTGAGTGATAGGAGGCCCATGGAGGGTCTCTATCCAGGTACTAGTTGTGTCAGCATCCTTAGGGGCTTGTTTTTTTCTCTAGTTTTTCCCCTCCCTCTGTCAGTTGTTCCACTGACTTTTCGGTGTTGTCGGATGGCAAAGGTATCAGAATGTAGCACTTATTTCATTTATTAATAAAGTACATCTTAAGAACCTACCATGTACTACTTACTGTTTTAGGTTGTGGATATAAAGAAGAAAGCAGATGAGTCATGACCCCAGATTTTCCTATTTTGAGGGTAGTGTTTAATTAGTTTCCAGTACTCTTTTTAATATCGCATAACATGATAATTTTCTTGGCTGCAGTCAAATAAAAGGTAAATGACATTTTATATATATATATGTGAGGACTCAGGGAGAAGCGTTGAGGAATGGATGACCCACGGACATGGAATATGGATTTCAAGATTTAGTCAATGTCGTAGTAGCCACATGTACTCGGCGACATAATTCTTTTGCGTCTTGTAGTTATCGTTTATAGCATGTACAGTGTAGTGTAACTTGGTGTGGAGTCAGGCAGCAGGTTCTTTCTATTCACCCAGATTTTCTGTTCTTGAAGCTTTTGATAGACAGTATTCTTTGAGACATTCAACTCCTTTTGCTTTTATAATGAATTTTTGCTTATGAATTTTCACTTTGTCCTGGTGTTTATCAATCTGATGTTTGACTTGCTGTCTAGCATATGCAAGCATACTCTGACCTTCAATATAGTTTTGGAGTAACGGATGCCTTACTCCTGTGGTTCTGAGTAATACTGATAGCTGACTCAGATCCCATCCTGTTCAGAGAGTAAGCAGTCATTTATTCAATCAATTTATTTGTTCAATTTATCCTGTGACTCTGAGTCCACACCCTTTTATCAGAAACACTTTGGGGCTTCAGAATTTATAATTCTTTGATTTAATAAAGGTAAGAGTTTATACCTTGTATAGTCTGACCATTCCGGTGGGGTCTGTAAGCAGCATCCTGTAATCACACACATTAGTTGTTCCTTAGCAAAACAGGAATATTCACATTAAGTGGGATAAGGAAGGACTGTGGGCAGCCTTGTGTCCATGAGGGTCATGTCTGTTTTGACACCAAATGAGCTACAAAGGGACTTTTTGGTTTTCAGAGGTTTGTGGATTTTGGAATCTTAGATAAGGGAATGTTTGCTTGCTTACGAACAAGGTGAATAAGAGGTAGTGTTTTCACTCAAAGGACACAGACACTTCTTGTTTTGTCCATTAGGCCTTTTCTGTTTGTTGTAAGCCAGTTCAAATGTGTTTAGATTTACAAAAAAAAAAAAGGGTGGTGGTGGTGGTGGAGTAACTTATTGATTCAAGAATTGAGAATTCTAGCAGACAGATTTTGGATAATGCTGTACCCAGGGCTCAAATGATACCATAGGCTGGGTTTCTCTTAACCTTTCACATGCCTTCTGTTCCGGGGATTTCAGTCTCTCTGCCTCTGTATGCTCTAGGGCAACTCTTTGGTGGTGGCAAAGATGGCTAGAGCAGCTCATTTCACAGTTAAATTTTCTAGGGAGGAAAAAGAGCCCCTCTTCCTGTTGGAGCATTCCCAGCAAAAATCTTCTTGCATTTCATTGGCTCTGATCTGGTCACATGCCATCTGTCACTGAGGTCAAGGGGTCACTGAGGTCAGGGAGATGAGATGTGCTGATTGGCTTAGACCTGGATCTAAGGAGACTTAGGAGAGTCAAGCACATGAACTGAGCAGGTGGGGCATTCTCAAACAAAGATTGGGAGCTGTTGCCAGAGGACTTGGGGAATGTTGGGTGGCAAAGCATTAATGTAGCCCTGCTGGTTGACACTGGATTTTCTTTGTAATTAAAATTCTTCTGATGGAATCCAGTGGAGTTAACGTCAGTATCTTTTCAGCTATTTATAGCTTTCCTGCTGATCATATAGCAAAACATTATTACTCTTTTATATGTAACAAAATAAATATACAAGAGCCTGTAAGTCTAGAATCAAATTTGACTCTAATCTGAGCTCATCGTCAAACCGTAATCATTAGGAACTTGTATCCCCAAGGAGAATATGGCAAGCCTTAAGGCTCTGAACAATGCCATTAGGGAGGAAGCTCTGTTGGGGGATGCCTGGATTGTCCTTTTTAGTACAGGAATGATAACTCAAAGCCCTCTAGCTAGACATGTTGTTACTATTGTTTTACTTTTTCATAAAGAAGCAGTTTTGCAGGATGGTTAAGAATATACAGTTTGGAACCCAAATGCCTTCATTTGAATCTTTGCTTCAACTATCAATACTTACTTGGATGAGTTACTTAACTTCTTTGTACTTCAGTTTTCTTGTATGTAAAACAAGTGTTATGGTAGCATCTACCTCACTAGGTTGTTTTGAGGATCACATGAATTATTACATGTAAAGTATTTAGAATGGGGCTTGACACATAGTAAGTGTGCTATGAACATTAGCTATTATTATTATTATTATTATTTCATAGGGTAACGCTAACTCTGAAATTCCCCATAGTGAAGTAGGAATCTTTACAGCATGGATCTTAACATTTCTGTGCCTTTAACTAATATTGCTGGTGCCCTGTGTACATTATTATGGGAAATACCATTTGTTTTATTATCAGGTTAAAGTTTAAAAAACAAGCCAACCATAATTTTTTTCAAAAAGCATTTATTTTGACACAAGAGGTTCCAGTCAGCCTTATAAACTTAGAAAGTGGAAATCTTCCCTGAACTGATGGAAAATGAATCCGATTTCAAATTCCAAACCAGATTCCTGTTTGTGTTGCTATTCTTCTCCTAAAAGACAAAACCTGATGTTTTCACAGTGTATATAAAACGAATTTTAAAATCCATATATAGCACAGTGTTTACCACCCACCCCTGTCTGTGGTCATGAATATCACAAATTCTTTAAATTTCCCAAACATGAGATAAATGTCAGACCATTCTGTAAACTGACTTTATGAAGCATGTCTGAGCTGAGCTTTCTGACATTCACACCAATGTTTCCATAGTAACTAATGTGTTCAGAAGGGGAAAAGCAGGAGATGAAAAACAAAGGAGGTGATCCAAATAAAAGAGATGCATAAGTAAGGGAGAGTAGAAGGTTCCATAAACTTTGAACCATTGCTTCTTGCAGGAGACAAGCATTCTTGTTCACAGGGGCAACTTGCCCCGCTGACTGACTGACTCAGGGGTTCTTACTGGAAACAACTCCCAAAGCTTGACCAAGTGACACCCGACTACACTTGGACAGCGACACAACGATGCTAATTTGGAATATTCCTTTCCCCCTTTTATTTTAATCTTATTTTTTCTCTGTTTGGAGGTCCCTTCGTTACCACGGTAACAGTGAAGTAATTTGTGCCTGTCACTGAACTGTCAAAAAAAAAAATGCAGTATCAAGTCAATTTAAAGAATAGTTAGAAACAGGGTGGGGGAACATAGGTGTTAGTGATCATCACAATTTGCAAATATTGAAGTAAAGAATGCTAGAACTCTACTAAAATATAGGTTCTCTTTTCACATCTTATTAAACGGTGGCCTATCAGTTGCATTTAAGAGCAGATTTTAATGATCAATTATTCTCTTATGATGTCCAGAGCACGGCACCTTTTCCCCACTCAACTTCAACGAACTTACTTCTATGAAAATGTGTTTAATCCCCAAGTTGTTTGTAGGCTTGATCAGGTCAATGGTTAGAGATGAATAGTTTTTTTTCTGAATCATTTGGGGAGAAAAATACAGGCATCTGACTCAGGGAAATAGTACTTATTGATAAGCAAAATCATGGCCCCTCAAAATCTCCACATCCTAACCCCCCAAACTTGTGACTATGTTACCTTACATGGCAAAAGAGACTTTGCAGATATGATTAAATTAAGGATCTTGACATAGGAAGAGTATCCTGGATTATCCAGGTGGGCCCAAATGTAATCTCAAGGGTCCTTATAAGGGGGAGGCAGGAACGCCAAAGCCAAAGAGGGAGGTGTGATGGCAGAAGCAGAGATCAGAGTGGTGTGGGCCCAGGAGCCAAGCAACGCAGGCAGCGTTTAGCGCTAGACAAGGCAGAGAAACGGGTTCTTCCCTGGAGCTTGCGGAGGGAGCACAGCCCCGCTGACACCTTGGCTTTAGCCCAGGGACACTTCTGACCTCCAGAACTGTTAGGGAACAAATGTGTGTGGTTTTAAGCCACTAAGTTTGCAGCGATTTGCTACAGCAGCAGTAAGAAAATAACACGGCACTGTTTGCAGTCTCTGGCCCCACCCTCTAAGACAGGGTCATCTGATGTTCACTCTTACTCGGCAGAAGAAAACGGAGCCAGCTCTGAGTAGGCCGAACATTCTGAGTGTCACTAACTGAGGGTCCCATGGGTGGGTCTCTGTCTGTGTGATACTTCAGGGACCTTACATCTGGGCCAGGGACCAGGACTCTGGCTATGGCAGGCCAGCTACTGAGGCAACACAGACCTCTGAAGGCCTGGCTTGAACACCATGAGAGGCCAAGTGCTTCCAGGTCCTGGGTGAAAAGTCCTTGAGAAAGAGAACTCTTGCGTTCATAATCTATCTCTCTATGAAAGGACACCTGTTGGCTTGTCTTTCCACCTAGATTGTACATGTGTCAGTGCTAGACATCCTGCTTTATGGAAGTCTGTAAATCTCACAGTTCCCAGCACCATTCTGGGCACCCAGTAGATGTTATGAGAAATAGCAACTCCTCCTTCCCTGAGCTGCTTCCTAGGTAGGTTTTATTTTATCTTTTCCAATTATTTTACCCTCACCATCCAGGTACTGTGTAAAGCACCTGATGTAAATTATCTCATCCGATGCTTACGACTCTGAGGGAAAACTTGTTTTCGTTTTACTGACCTCAAAACAGAGATTCAGTGACTAGACTGAAACTTAAAAAGTGAGTAAGTAGCAGAGCTGGCCTCTGAACCCAGGTGTGTCTTCCTGACCCCTCCACTTCTAATTGCTGCCTTGCTGCCAGGTCAGAGGCACCATGAGGTGGGTGTCAGTGGCCTTCCCTCTCTATGGCCCTCAGTCCATGCCCTTTACCCTCTGAGCTCCAGCTTTGGCTTTTACTCCCACTCATGCAGTGGGTGGAGGAGGGGAATGAGAAGGCTGGAGAGGGCTGAGGGCTCGAGACCAGACAGAGGAGGGTATTTTGGGTCCTGGAGGCCTCCTTGGCCTTTAGACACTAATTATTTTAGGTAGGAATCTGGTGTCTGTCAATTAGCACAATCCTATAGTTTTATAATTTCTTGGTTTATTTTCCTCAGTTTTTTCGTGTGGCAGGCAGAATTCTAAGATGACTTGAAAGATTCCCACCCCCTGGTATGCATGTTTTTTTGCTGTGAACTGAATGCTTGTGAACTACCCCCCCCACCACGCCCAATTCACATGTTGAAGGCCTAATCCTCAATGAGATAGTATTAGGAGGTGGGGCCTTGGAAGGTAAATCCAAGGTGTGGAGCCCCCATGAAGATAGCAGTGCCCTTAAAAAAAAGAGATACTAGAGAGATGATCTCTTTCTCTTCCATGTGAGGATACAGCAAGAAGGCATCCATCTGCAAACCAGGAAGTGGGCTCTCACCAAGAACTGAACCAGCCAGCCTCTTGATCTTCCACTTCTCAGCCTCCAGAACTATGTGAAATAAATGTTTTTTGTTTAAGCCACCCAGTCTATGGTATTCGGTACAGCAGCCCAAACTAAGACACCTGTATAATCCCCTCCCCTGTGACTATGATAGGATCCTCACTCCCATTATTAGGTTCCTAATCAGTGGACTTCAAGTTAATCAGGTAGGAGATTATCTGGGTGGGCCTGATCTAATCAGGCGAGTTTTAAAAGAGAAAAATGGAAGTATGAGAGGGTATGGAGGGGACCTTGTGGCAAGGACTAGAGAGTGGTCTCTAGGATCTGACAGTGGTCACTGGCTAATAGTTAGCAAGACAATGGGGACCTCAGTCCTACGTCCAAAAGGAAAAGAATCCAGCCAAGAACCCGAGGAAGCTTGGAAGTTGGTATTTCCCTAGTGGACCCTCTAGGTGAGGATGCAGTCAGCCAGCACCTTTAGTTCAGCCCTGTGAGATCTTGAGATAAGAACCCAGCACCTGATGCCCAATCCATGGATACTGTGAGATAATAAGTAAGTGTGTTTTAAGCCACTAAGTTTGTGGTAATTTTTTATGTAGGAGTGGAAGACTAATAATACACCTTCCTGAAATTCATTAAAAAGAAAAAAATCAGTCTCAGCGGGCCCAGGCAGAAGAAAGAAATAGACCCTGCCTCCCAAGTTCAGACGCTGTTTGTGGAGTTAAAACCTGAAACACCTCAAAAAAAAAAAAAAAAAAAAAAAAGGTTAAGAAAAGCATTTGCATTTGCCTAGGATTTGTTTTTACGAAGATGTGTGTCTCCCTTCCGTGAAGTAAGTTATCATCTCTGATCAGTTCCTTTGATGGGGAACTTTGAAAGTTATTTTGGGCTGCTGAAACCACTGACAACCCCTAAATATACCTACAAAAAGGGGAGGGGATGTCTAACATTCCAAAATGCCACTGGCAGCTTTTAACAGGAGGAGGGTCTGGGTTAGGGGAGATCCCTGTGTAGGCCTGCCCCTCTTTTAGCAGAAGAAGCTCTATTTTTCTTGGGAAAGTGGTCAGTCCCTCAAAGACACAAAGCCTTTCCTAGAAGGAAGAGTACCCTGAAGGTTCCATACCAGCCCCAGGGCTTTGTCCCTTTCATTACCATTGAGCTATTAAGATAAGGAAGTTTGTGCTCTCCCTTGGGGAACCCAGGAATGAGCAAACCCTCCTGCAGATGGAGGATGAACTTTTTGTAGACACAAACACCTAATAATAATAAGCTCCAACAATTTCCGAAGGCTGAGCATGTGCTAGGAGTTGGAGTAAGACTGCGACGCGCGCGTGATCTCATTTATGCTGCTCCAAGCGAATCCCATTAGAATGTACGCTCAAAGAGGGCAGAGGCTGGCTCCAATTTGATTGTCAGGGTATTCCTAGTACCTCTACAGCCCTTGGAACATGGCGGGGACTTCAAGGCATATTTGTTGGGAGTGAATGAATGAATGAATGAATGAATACATGAGTGAATATATAGTTATACCTGACGACTTGGCTTAGATATTAGGGTTATCACCATTTTCTTAGATTAGGAGCCCGAGGTTCAGAGAAGTTAGGAAGTTCCTCCCCTTTCGCCGAAGCCCAGACTTCCTTACCCATGAGTGCATCTTCCTGGCTCCCTGGGGGCCCTCCGCTTTGGACCGCCGGGCGGCGTGCTGGCCTTGGGCGGCGAGTCTAGCCGCGAGCGCCCTCTGCCGGCGACGCTCCCGTGGTGCAGCGGCCCCGCCGGCGGACGCACAGGTGGCGCGCGTCGGTCCGCTGACAGCCTGCCGGGCCTGAGGGCTTGCTTCCTGTTTCGGGGTGCCGAGCGCGTTCCCTCGGTGGGACCTGGATATCACTTGTGAGTCTCATTGTCCTGGACGTCTTTAAGGAGTCGGCCTCGGGGTGGGGGCGCGGCTAAGGGGCAGGAGAACTTGAAGAGTTAAGAATTGCCTGGGTGGGTCGAAACCGGAGGCAGGGGGAAGCCGATAGGGCGAGGTTCTAGAACTCTGGGTCCTTGACTCCCCTCTGGGAAGCAGCGAGGAAGTGAGGTCGGGGAATGAAGTTGTCTTTGGCCGGAAGGTCGGAACCTGTGATGCAAGTGTGGCCCAAAATTAACTGGAAGCGGGGAAGACCTTTGCTTCCTTTTTCCAGAACCTTCTGTTGCAGTCCTGCTTGGCAACGCAGGTGCGCTCGGTGCACACCAGGGAACTTGTTTACTTAAGAGAATCACACCTCAGTGATATTTGGGGGTATTCTCCTACACTCCCATGGATGGTAGTTATACTCTCGCCCCACGCTCCAGCCTTACTCAGTCCTTTTAGTTTGTTCCCCAGTTCTTTAAAAAAAAAGGCACAGCATTCACCCACGTCTAAGGTGAATTCACAATCAAGGAGATGTCTTCATTCTTTAAAGGTGGTGGGTTTGTTCTGGTTTTCACATCAAGTAAGGACTACTTCTGGGGTTGTTTTGCTTTTGATCGCCCCTCCATAATTATATCCTTAATTTATTTCTGTTTTTGCCTATCGAAATTCCAAACACTAGAAAGCCACCTTTATTAATTTCTATCTCTAAAACTCCAGCGAGAAGTACTTATCTCTTACTTCTCCCACTGGAATAATATATTACCCAGATGAGGAAATTTAGCTCTCTTTATTAGGAATGAAGAAGAAAACGACAGGTCAACAGAAAAATGAAGGGGAGGTGGTGAATTGTTCTGAGAAGGTAGGACATATGCATTTGCTAGTCTAGATGATTCGGTTTTCTCTGGGAGTGTTGGAAGGCCATCGGCTCCCATGCAGTTCACCAAAAGAGGTTTTGAGGATATTCGATTTGGAATTACCATTCTTTCTTTTCATAATATTCAGCATGTCCCTAATCATTATATTGTAGATATTGAACACTGGCTTTTAATCCCTTCTACCAAAATGTTTTGCACTCATTTGAACACTTCTAAATTGAAATTCTGAATTAGTATTCATTGAAAACTGGTTTGACACAAAGAAAGGAACATGAATGAAACCTCTTAAAGCCTTCTTTGCATTTCCAAGTGCATGTTCAATTCTTTAGGAAAGTCATTGTTAGTGTTTTAGGGAAGATTTATTCAATTCCCAAGTGCCACCTCCAGAGGGCACAGGTGTCTCAAAAAAAAATTATTATTATTATTTTTAAGTTCCTTCAGTTTTGCCAAGGAACTCTCTAGCCTGTAATTGTGATTCCTGGGATCCAAACTTGAAATAGTTTTACCTAATATATTTCAATATTCATTTAGATGTTATGGTATTCTATTATTTTCAGCGATTAACATTTATAATCTTCTAAGTTTTTATAAAACAAAGAATTAAATCCAATGTTGTCAATTTGCCCCGACTTAAAAAAAAAATCTCTCTGATTCTCTCCAGTTTTAAGTGATAACTCCAGACAGATTCAAACAGCACCCTTTAATTTTTAAAAACGCATTTAAAGTTTATTTGCTAAAACTTTGCATTTTCAAGAGATTGCACTCATGGCCCCAGTTATCCTAAAAAATGAAGTGTGAAATGTGCTGCATCTTGCATATAAGTTATTTAGGATTTAGTGCCCAGTGTATTCTTGTAGAGTCTGCTATTACATTCAGAGTAAATGCTTTGGAAGCCTTTTACTCCTGAAGCTACACAAAATGTCTGGGGGATTTATTTTTGTAACATCAAAATTTATGGTAACTTTTGATTTAAACATGCTTTTATTCATCCACAGAGGAGGGGAAGTTGAAGTGAATTTGCTTGGGAAAGAACAGGGTTATTTTCTTCTAGAATGTACATTAAGCGATTTACTCTCTCCCTCCTTTGTCTCAGCCACCTCTGCTATGTTTTTAGCGTGAAATTGAATCCTGTAAGGCTAAAATCTAAGAAGAGGGAGACTAAGGATTCATGCAAACAATATACATGTATTTCTTTCTTGTGGTTTCTTTCAAGCTTTCAGTTGCTGCTCACTTTGGGCTATTTTTCTTTTCCTGTTATTTTTTTTCCCCCTGTTAACATTATGCATGAAAATCTAGCAACAGGGTGTGAAAGGGACTGTTTGTAAGTATTTAAAACTGCTTCACATCTATTTATATGAAAATGCTTTTTAGGTTTTGGAAGCTTATTTGCATGTTGGCATGGAAAATTTTGGAAACTTATGCAGGATAGGTGTTGAAAGTGTTTAACTTCCATATTTGCTTCGCATAAATGAGAAAGAGCTACGGCAGCCACCAAAACAGTGTGTTCTGTAAGAAACCATGCTTATGAAGTGGTGTCAGCTAAACATGTGGACGAATCAAGAGAGGACTTGATGAAATACCCCTGAAGTCAGGTTAAGCCATGGATGAGCCATTCAGGGCTAACGTGTATGACACAGACGTATAATTAGCAAATCTACAAATTATCCCTCTAATATTTCAATTCCAAAAAACAAATATTAGTTTAATGATATATTCCTTGGCCTTGTATATTATTAGTCTTGTCTCCCCAGTGGGATGGTGGAAGATCTTTGATGGCAAAGAACCACGTCTGATATATATTTTTTGTATTTCATAATAACTAGCCCAGTGTTAGACCAAAAAGGCCTTCAACAAATTGTTGGCAACTAATTGTTAGTCTGTGGAACTGTTGGCCAGGATCCACTCCCAGGTAGAGAATGCCAGACTTGAAAGTTTAAAGCGTGCATGAAATCCAAAGTGTTTTTTCTCCACTGTGTCTCCGTGAGGCTCATGACACTCTCAGTGTTTCCTTAGGTGAATGGATGTGTTACTGTAATCTGATGGGTGATTTACAAGAAATTTGTCATAAGTATTTGGGATTTTTGGTGCTGCCATTCTTATGAATTCGATAATAAATCTGGGGACAGTATAGTGGACGGGATTCAAGTGGAGGTGAAGTTACATAGGATATTTGAAATGGAAGGGTCAGGAAACCAATGTTTCAGCAGAACACAGATGACTATCTCCCCTTATCCCCCCATTTATATATGGTAGAACTTTGCTTGTTCATCTGTCAATGTTGACTGTTTTATACAAGGTCATGTACCATTGTAGTTGAGTGACACATAGAGCCTTGAAAAGTAGTTATCTCCTGTCAGTGGATGTGCTTAAGTGAGTCTATCAGGCATGTGCTGAAGGGCCTCCAGCCTTGGAGGAATGTTTTGTTAGGTGATCTATAAAGTTGCCTGCCAAGGAAAATGCTGTGTGGTTCTGCATTGAGTTCCTATTACACTCATTTTATTAGAATGAAAGACAGTTCTACAAATGCTGAAGCATCGTGTGAGATGACGACCAAGGAACTAAAAGCCTGGCATCATTAGATTAAGGGTGTGTCATCCCCATGCAGGGTCCTATTTCTAGGCCTCTTAGCCTAGGGACATGTGTTAATTACATGAGCAGTTCAGATTTTCTGTCTCTGACAGTTGAGTCTAGTTTGAATGCTTATAATTCTAATTTAATTAGAAATGCATTCAAAGAGCTGAAGTTATTTGCAAGAATTTAGAAGTAAATCCCTTAGTGTAAAATAAATGGACCTTTGGTAAAGTGAATCATAACCTAATTTTGAATGTATAGATGGATGTTTCTCTATCAGCTTTGCTTGAAGTCTGGCAGAACTTGGGGAAAAATTCTGGTGTAGATGTAATACTCATCTGTTCTCACTGTATAACTTAGTTCAGGATCTATATTCAAGTTTTTCTCCTCTCAGCTATGACCACCATCTCCAAAGATAAGTCATTTATTAAAAAAGTCAGTAATCTAAACAATTCCTACTTTTCCCTTCTCATTGTCAAGGCATTGCCTGGTTACTTGCACATCCATGTAGATAAGTGAATTCCTGGTCAGGAGCAGTGTTGTGGTGGACTGTAACGCATTACTGATGTTCAGTTAACGTTCAAGCAATAGTACTCTCACCTTCCCTTTGTTACATTAGGTAATTTTTGGTCCACTGTAGTCATGGGCTGACTTCATGCAATCAGAGCCTAAAAGCCAAGGCCATACTATGGTCTTTCATGTAAGTGGCCTCCTGGTGGCACTAGGAGGACACTTGCTTTGCACAGAAAGGCTACATGTTTGGCAGGCAGAAAAGATACAGGGTACTGTCCCCAGAAGTCAGTGTGCCTTTTCAAAGTCTGTTTGATTACATTTGCTGTGATGTCGATGGGTTCCTATAATTTATGTTCAGTCTCAGAAAGTGGTTTGGGGCTGGATGTACATTCTGGTGTTTGTTAATTCCTGAGGTGACACTTTTAAGTCCCAATGTTTGATGTTCCACAGTCCCAGAAAGAATGATTTTTGACTCTTTGATCCTATAAGAAAAATCCAATTGTTTTCTATCTTGCAGTTCATGCCGATGGCTTTTGTTCCCTCATCGTTTTAGCAGATATTTTCTTTTTCAAGGCAGGGTCATGATGGGAGGAGGTCTGTTAAGATATTGCAATAATATAAATAACAATCTGGTGGAATTACAAATATAGCAGAGATTCTTAGGAGGTTGAGCAAAAAAATTGGTTATGGTTATCAAGCTGGAGGGCTGTTGAAAAAAAAGGTCCAGAGCCCTTTTTTAATGTCGTGTCTGTCTGCAGCATTCCTTAGTTTAAAAATCATCCTCTGTTTGCTAAGAGAAGAAAACACAGGCTAAGGAATGAAATGCTCTGGACACGTTTCATTTAGTTAGGTTTTTTGCTCCTTGGTCCTTCTGGTGGTTTTCGACCTCTCCTATTCTCTAATAATGTTACTTGGAGAATTAAAGACAACCTGAAAAGCAAAACTATAGCAAGGAAGAAGGGCAGACAATACAATGAACTGAATTCTCTAGGCTGTTCACAGAAATGGCAAGAAAGACAAAAGAACTTTTTTTTTCTTCTTTATAAAAGATGCTGTTATCTTTTCTTCTCTTTCAGACCTTTTTCTTCCTGTTCTTGGCTTCCTTGCAGCTCTTAGCATCTCATCATGAATGGCTATTTTAACTTCTTTTTTTTTTTTTTTTTTTTTTTTTTTTTTTTTTTTTTTTTTTTTGCGTTACATGGGCCTCTCACTGTTGTGGCCTCTCCCGTCGCGGAGCACAGGCTCAGCAGCCATGGCTCATGGGCCCAGCCGCTCCGCGGCACGTGGGATCTTCCCAGACTGGGGCACGAACCCGTGTCCCCTGCATCGGCAGGCAGACTCTCAACCCCTGTGCCACCAGGGAAGCCCTAACTTCTTTTTATTAATAAATATGATAAAGTTACTGTTACTAATTTACTGTTTGGAAAGTAGAGGCTTTAAAGTAGCATTCTTGAAGGTTTTAAAGTAATTGCAATTTTAAGTCTTTTTTTTTTTCATTTTTCACCCATTGAATTGGATTTTCTCTCAGCCAAAGTGTTTTGCCTATTATTTACTGTTGTTGTTTATTTTTAAGGATAATTGAAAGTTGTTCTACAGATATAGCTAAAAAAAATCATATTTCTCCGTGAAAAACAACCCTGAAGTGAAAGCCAACTTAAATCATACCAGAAAAGACTCACAAAGTGAAGCTGACATCCTGGGAGAAGGGAGAAGCACTAATGCTCCCAAGTAATCAGTTTGGGCCATTTCAGTGCTAAATGACAGGATCAAGAAGAAAAATTTTAAAATTGATTTTTAAGACTGTCTGAAAAAGGAGGCTGAAATGAATATTAAGTGATTTCTTTGGGGCTGTCAGAAATAATAATGGAAGAAGAGACAAGCGCAGTCTTGCTGCTGATGGTAGGATCAGAGAATTTAGAGTCAGTGCAGATTGGAGATGAAGTTCTACACTTCAATTTTTAAGAAATGTTAATGAACAAAAGAGAAAGGAAGCAGCAAAGGCACCTCATATGAGTAGGTATGAGCTGGAAAGGGAAGTGGAAAAGATGTCGCATCACACGTTGGAATGTTAGGGCAGAGTGCTGTGGTGGGTGTGTGCGGTGCTCTGCATTCTGTGAGGAGAAGAGAACCCCATTCCTGGAAGATCCTGCGCACGAGGTGTTCTAGCAGTGGGGATGGATCTGTCAGGACATATCCATTCTCTCTCCCACCCATCCCACCACCCCCGTCCCTGCCAGGAGCCATATACATCTGTCAGTTGGCTGATTGGAGGGGGGCTCCAAGCTGGCTATTGAACAAGCCCATAGGGCATGAGGGTTGCATTCATGTCTTTGGTCTCATTAGCACCATGTTGGAACCAACAGAGTTAACTGACTAACTAATAGAGAGATGTGTTGAGTGTTCCTTGGGATTTGGAGTCAGTTTCCCTTAAATTAGCCATGTCAATTACCACAAGCCCATAGATACCAAGAGTTGGGAAAAGATCTGGCAGGATTTAAAAGCACATGGGGAACATGGAGAATTTGAATAAAAATGGAGAAAAACACCCATCTTACTAGGATTGTGCTTTTCCAGCACACGGATGCTGACTTCACAACGCTGTGAAGGACTGATAGAGCATTCTGATGGATTACGTTTTCTGCAATCTGTTTTCAGAAGTTTCTTAAATTCCACTTTTTTTCTTGTTCTCTGAGTACGTGGGCTGGAAACCATAACCTTCTTTAACATTCTGCTTACTGATGTGGAAATGGACAGGGAACGTTAATTCCCCGATCTTTTGGGAACAGGATCCAGCTTCCTTCTTAGTCTTACCCACTTTGCCTTGGTCTTATGGGATTATACATCAAGGTGCCTATAGCCTTACCTAAGCCATGAGGAGGGCCGTGTTGTGATTCAGCCTCAGCCTGTGGTTCTCAACCGGGGATGATTTTGTCTCTTCAGGGACATTTGACAATGTCTGGAGACATTTTTCATTGTTAAAACCAGAGAGAATGCTACTAGCATCTAGTGTGTAGAGGCCAGAGACACTGCTAATGCACAGGACAACCCCCGACAGCAAGGAATTATCTGGTCTGAAATGTCAGCAGTGCATAGGATGATAAACCCCTGATCTGAGCCAACTTGACTTTCCCTTTTGGGACATCAGGGATGTGGTTTAAGTAACACCCCCTCCCCAGATGATTCACACTCATTCCTTCTAGTAGCAGTACCTCATTAAGACTGTCAAGTTGTTCCTGTTAGCTAGACTTCCTCCTCACACCTTTCTGGGTTCACACTTTTTTTCTAGGCTAGATCTCCAGCTTTTTTATCTGTTTTGTGAACTCCACTGTACCCTTTTGATACAGTCTTTCTCTGCTGGAATTAGCTAGAGTAATTTACTGTTGCTTGCAGTCAAAGAACTCTAAAGTGACGTGGAATAGCTGACAGTGTAGCATCGATATGTCAAATGACACTTCATAATTCGATGGTGTATCATAAATCCTATCTTTGGTTATTAAGTATCTGGTAAGCTGAGGGTCAAGTTAGAGGAAGGAGAAGTACAACAGAGAATCCTATACATCTGAGGTTTCTTGTGCTGACATTTCACTGAAATGGTAGGGAGAATCAATAGACCAACAGATAGCTTGAGAACTCACTCTCAAGCAGGGAAATAAAGTTTTCCAGGATGGTAGGACATCAATGGCAGCAGATCAAGTGCAAACCTCAAAAAGCAGGGTTTAAAAAAAAAAGAAAGTAACCTACCATTTTTGAAACTATGCCTGCCTTTGACCTCCTTAGGCTGCTGTGCACAGTGAAGCCAGGGGCTGCAGATGAATAATTTCTTTTCTTTTTAAAAAATCAGTCTTCTCATTTCAAGCTTCATTTTAAAATAATGAAAGCATAGATGGCAGTACCTTCCTCACAAGCATAGACGTTTTCTTTAAAGACTTTTAAACTCAGAGCTGACGCTGGCATGGTGCTCTAACTCCATTAAACAGCAGAAACTTTTCTCAAATTAAGATGATCCAAGGAACAGAATCTCTTGATTACCTAGGCTGGAATAGGTGAGTGTGGGTGGTTGCCTGAGCCCGTTTAGCTGTTGGAGACCTTGGGGGCTGCCTCGTAAAAAGACCTGTTTTGTTGGAAGCTTCTCTTTCTCTAAGTGCATGGGTTGGAATATGTTAAACTATTCTTCAGTGAACAAAATCATAAAAGGATGTGAGCATACAAATAGAGAATTCATGTTGGAGATCTCATGAGGTTCATTGTACTTCTCAGACAGGGTTTCTTTTTTTAAGATGCCAGCAAAATGCCATGGTATTTTATTTTTGTCTCCAGTAAATTGCTTTAGAAACTTAAACAAATTAAACATCTTGTTTTGTGTTTCTGAGACTCACTGGGGAAACTCAGCCTCTCTAGTCTGATGTTTCAGGTGGGAAGGAATATGTGTGTGTAATCACCTTTTAAAAATAGTTATGCATGTGCATGAGACATTTAGTATCACCTGGAATTGTAAGCAGTTGTGTTTATTATCTAAAGAAGAAGAAAACAAAAGTGAAGTTTTTGGAGTGTGTGTGTGTATATGTGTGTGTGTGTGTAGGTATGTGTGTGATGCTATAAGATGAGAAATCATTCCTGATCCTTTTTATATTTTAGGAACTGATTTCTAGTACATTATATTAGTGACACTCAAACTCCATTGTTGAAGCCGTGTGGAAACGAATTTAAAATAAATCTTAATAAAAATAATCATTATTGATCATCATTCAAACGGAAGGCAACATGACAGAAATTAGCAGCTAAAACTTAGAGCCTGCCTTTGGAATTTAATGGGGCTCTATTTTTCTTGGGTTCCCCATCACAAAAACCACTTTCCTTCGTTTCCAGTGTTGGTAAATGGAAGCAGCTCCGAGATACACACCCCTGCCCCTCCCGCTTACTCCAATCTCTCCTGGCTCCACCTCCCCCAACGGATTTCTCTGGAGTAGAAGGATTGCTTCCCTTCAGTACCTTCCTGCTAGGAGGAGTGGAACAGCCTAGAAGGCTGGTGCCTGTGGGCCTGAGGAATACAATTAGCCTGGGTGGTTAATGTTAGTGTTTCTCCCCTTCGACAGGGTCTCTTTGACAATAGGAACTGTCTGACTTGGTTACTTCTCATGAAAACACCTCAAACCCCTACCAGCTTGAACTCTCGGTTGAAATATTACATTTAAAGGCCAGACAGAACCCAAATGAATGGATGATTGCATCACTTTTCAAATATCACTTTAAAAAAATCTATGTAGTGAAGACTCAAGTCCTTTGGGAAGGAGCAGGAATGAACTGTCACCCGTATCCTCCCTTGGCTTTGATTTTGTCTCTCTCCCTCTATTACTGGCTTCCCTGCTCTCTCCCAGGCTCCCCCTTCCCTTGTCTCCCCACCCCCTCTTCCCATGCACAGCTGAGCTACGTGAAATTCTGGTTTGGATGTATGGCCTGGAGGCTGAGCTATGCAAGAAGTGTCACCCACAGAGGTGTTTCCTTTCGGGATGTCATTGTTTAACTTCGGGGTCCTGTTATTCTTAAGTGAATGAAGTGTCAGAAATGAATCTCACCGTGTAATTTTCCAGGCCTTGACAGGCCTTTGCCGTCTGTCATTGGATCATGTTTTTTACCTTTGGTTTCCTGCCATGTTCAGGGTTTTGACCTGTCCCTTTGAGTGCCAGTAATTTTACTTCTCAATATAGCCTCCGATGGAGGTTCCTGCTGCCAGGTGTGACTTTTGTAACTTCAAGGCATGGAGCGATTTCTTCCACGGGCCTTGCTTTTTAAAACCTCAAGTGTCATGAATCCCGTCCCTTGAACAGTGTTGATTTGCAATTAATCCCATGGGTATTATCTATTTTTGTCTGCAGTCTTTGCTGATGAGGAGAGCCCACATTACAGCAAAGTCTCAGTCTTTTTGAAATGTAGGACCGAGTTCTATTGGCTGAAAGAGGTAGTTTAGGGGAGAAGAATTGGGGTAGGAAATAGGAATATTTTTTTTATAAAGAACCCAAGTTTAATTGGAAAGAAGGAAAACTGAAGTTTTTTCATTCCCTGCATAGTGAAGATTTTGAAAAATCCTACAGCTCTGAAGTCAGAAGGCGGATTTTATAAAGTACAAGCAGATTGTTTTTGAACTGAATGTTCAAGCTCTGCTGTCAGAGTTGACAAGTTCCTGAATTCAATTTTCAAACTAAAACTTAGAAAACCAAGGGAGACACTGTGTCTCCTCAGTAGCTTATCAAAAGAAGTGCGGTGGCAGGCTCCACTGCTGTCTCGGCCGGCCAGGTTGTCGGGGAGGGAAGAGGTAGGTGGCACCCCATCGCATCATCTCTGCTCCCTCTGGTACCCGATGCATTTTTGATATGGGCTGGATAGGAAGGGCCCCAGCTGCTCAGGCTTGCTTAGATTGGACAACGATGACAGGCCACCCAGCTCCTTCCTCCAAGAATGGGGAGAGCTTTAGCATTTTTAGAGAAGTTTCAGGCACCAGTGATCTTTGCTCAGGACTTATTGGTCTTCATGGTTGGCAGAAAAAGGATTAAGAAGCATCAATATTAGCACACTAGTTGTTGCTTTACAAGAACAGTGTAAAGCTGTGTAAAATTCTAGGCACAGCCACCACCAGCCCTCTCCTCTTTCTTCCTTTTGGGATAAAAATTAGCTAGTTATGGCTTGTGAGTTTTCAAAATCTTCTTTATGCATGTAGATGATACAAGGTTGTCCCTAAAAAAAGATGGTATTTTGCAACTGACTACTATAGTAATATAGGTAAGTATTAATACTTACAATGTGCCATATACTGCCTTAGAGCCCATTTAAATTTCATAACAACCCATGAAGCAAATTACATCATCACCATTGCACAGATGGGGAGAGCGAGGCTCACAGCATTTATTCAGGATTTCCCAACTAGTAAGGAGAAGAACTGGGATTTAGATCCAGCTCTAACTCCTAACCTTGCCCTCTTAACATTTTATGTAAAACTGCCTCCAAAACAGTGACAATGATGAGCTCAGTGGTAGAATTTCTTCCCACAGATTCAACAGTAAACAAATATCATGACCTTTTGAATACTCTTCAGGTTGTGTGATTCTATTAAGTCTTAAATTTTCACAGGCTTTTATTTTGTATCCATTTGGTCCTTGAAAATTCAGATTTATTAGTTGCTATATTTCGTTTTTATTCCTGTAACTGTTATAAAACCTTATTAAATTGAAATCTTACTACCTGGAGCTCTCAATTAGCCAGATGTTTTTATTCTTTCTTGTACTCCACTTTTAGAAGGAAGAAGAAAACCACAGAAAAATAAGCTCATATCAGAATTTCTTTTAAAGGTTAAATATGTCCTATGGTCCTATGCCTTTTAGATGTTACTCCTGACATCTAACTATGTTAGATGTTAAAATGTGAGTATATCTCTTTATGATTTTGAAATGCTTAATCAACAGCAAAGTCTGCTAAAAATATTATGGGGGTTGTATTAGTAAGGTTAAGCTAAGGGCTGTAACAAAGAGTCCCTGCATCCTAATAGCTTATCGTAATAAAAGATGATGTTTCGTCCACCTCACAATGCAGTGGGAATCAGCAGTGGTGGTGGGGAGGGGTGGCTGCTGGGCTCCATACACTCATTCAGATAACCTGGAATCTATCTTGTGGCTCTGATATTCCTCTAGAATCTCACAGTTTTCCACTGAACCTAAAGAACCTAACTGGCAAACAAAGGAAGACAGCCAACCTGGAAGATTTTCTGGGAAGTTATTAGGGGCCAGGATTGAAAGTGGTACACAGTTCTGCCCACATGCCAATGGCATGACCCCACCTAACTGCAAGGGAGGCTGGGAAATACAGTCCAGCTCTGTGCCCAGGAAGGAAAGGAAATAGGGTTTGGTATCCACCTAGCATGGTCTCTGTCACAGCAATGAAATAAAATTCTGAGATTTTTATGGCTTTTCTGATATTATAAAATGTCTGATTATTATCTAGATTAGTGGTTTCCAAAACTTGGGTCATTAAAAAATATCTCTGGAATGTAACTTAGACCCACACAGGATCAGAATGGGAGTGGGGACTGTGGGTAGAAGCGGACCAGGAATCTGCATTTTTCAGAAGCTCTCCAGGTGATTTGGATACAGCCACACTGGCGCCAGTTTGGTATTTGGGAATCACTGGTCTAGATAATGCACTTGGTAAGGAAGGAATATAGATTAATTCATTTCAGGAAGAGTTTTAGCAAAGAAGACAGGGAGAAAAAAAGTGATCTTTAGTCACTTGATAAATGAGCCTAAATCCCTATTCATACCGATCACTGTAATTAGTCAAGACTTCAGGCATATTCTGTGGTCAGTTGTTTTGAAAGTCCACAGAGTGCTTCATAGATAATAGTTTCATTTCCCAGGGAAATGCCCCATAAAGGAGGAGAGCCATCCTGGATATTGCAGACACTGACTACATATATTTTATTATAATTATTTTAAAAATTCTCCATGTCCCATTTCAGCCTTTTTCCTTCTCCTAGCAAGCACAATTATAGATTCCTAGTTACCTAAACTACCCCAGTAGATGTGAAGGCAATTGTGATAGTAAAAGTTTTCTAAATTGAACAGTCATTGTTTTCTTTTTTTATAAATTTATTTGTTTATTTATTTTTGGTTGCTTTGGGTCTTCATTGCTGCACACAGGCCCTCTCTTGTTGCGGCAAGTGGGGGCTACTCCGTTGCTGTACACAGGCTTCTCATTGCGGTGGCTTCTCTTGTTGCGGAACAGGCCCTAGGTGCGTGGGCTTCAGTAGTTGTGGCTCGCAGGCTCTAGAGCACAGGTTCAGTAGTTGTGGCGCACGGGCTTAGTTGCTCAGTGGCATGTGGGATCTTCCCGGACCAGGGTGCGAACCTGTGTGTGCTGCATTGGCAGGCGGATTCTTAACCACTGCACCACCAGGGAGGTCCCCCAGTTATTGGGATTTAAATATCAAATTGTGTTACTTGTCTTGGTCTTTAAGAGTATGTCTTTGCCAGTTTGTTTGTTTTTAACCCACATATTCCTCACATGTCATCCTTCTGCTCCATTTGAATTTTTAATAGTATATGGCTTTTGAGGGATAAACGTAACCTCTTATAACCAATAAAAGTTGCAGGTTAAATTGGTCTCATCAGTTTTGCAGGCCTGTTCTATGGTTGCTACCCCAAGTGAGAGTGGGAGTGCACAGGGTCATATTTCAGGTTTACTCTTTTGTGTTGTTATCAGGTTGGATTTATGAAAGATATTGGAAATTTATCACTTTTCTCTGTTATTCTAAAACCATAATTTTCTAGTCTCTTGGTTGCTTGTGAACATTTCTGATAAAATACACAGCTCTCTGAACCTTTGTAACACGGATTTGTTTAAGATCTTAAATTATATATTGCTGTGATCCAAGCAGAGGATGAGAAACCTGTCTGCTGTATGTCCATATTAAGGGCAGCGTTGCAGACCATTGTGCACAGTTCTAGTCATACTAGTCTCATAATTATTCCACATTGCTTAGCTAATCGCCCCCACCTCCTTAGCCTTGCTTTCAAGCACCCAGATCATCTGACCTCTGCCTAAAACTGCTTGTAAGCTTTCCAGTCATTTAACCTGTAGAGCCCTCACCCCACATCTTTACCCTGGCCACCTGGTTGAGTCATCATCCTCCAGAACGTCTTGAGTTTCTTTGCACCTAATATTTCCAAACCCCTTCTCTTCCTAAATGAAATTCAGTCCAGTCTTTAAGATTCAGTTTGAAATGCCACAGACTCCGAAACCTTCCCTCTTCAACTGAACTATGACATACCACTTACCATGATATGTCTTTCCGTTTGAGATGTGCCTGCTAGATTTTCTACTAGAGTGTAAGCTCCTGGAGATCAAAGATCCTGCTTTATTCATCTCTTATTCCTTATGGTGCTTTAACCATAGTGAGCATTTATTTAACCTTCATGATAAACAACATTTGGTTGAGAATTATGATGCAGAGTTGAAAACCCAACCTTAGCCTATTAATTTAGAGCATGTCCCAAAGTGGAACAGTAATATAAGTTACTTTGGGAAAAAATATCTGGTTAAGTGTACATAGGTTGTTTTACTGCAGGGCTTTTCAGAGCATTTAATATGCTTATAGAATGTAATGTTCTAATGTGAATATCTAAGAGAGAATGTAGTAAGCATCATATTTCATATTCTTTTCACCACAGAGCTCTTTTTTTTTGTGAAGCATATTGACAAACCAGGGTTTTTGTAACTGACTTTGGGGACTGTTACTTGGAGTAATATTCTGCATTTTTATAGTACCCTTTGTTATCAAAAGTACTTTCACCGTTAAAGTCATCCTTGATTTTGCTAAGTATCACTGACTGCTCATAAGAAAACAAAAATAATGTTTTCTAGTTTGCACTTCTAAACATAATTATTTTGGGTGTTGTATGTATGTGTGTTTGTAAACTGCAAGAATTCCTCAAATATGCTGTTTGCTTTAGCTAAGAGAGAGATAAATGTATATATTTCAGGAAAAATCCTGGTGATCTAAATGAAACCTTTAATAATGAAGACATGCAGCTGAGAGTCATTCCCTTGTCAAATGTCTTTGAAGAGATATGCAAAGGTCTTTGTCTTAATAGTAATTTTCCTGAAGGTCACCCACATTCAGACTATTTATGTATATTTCCACTAATTCAAGCTTTATTGAATGATTTGCTGAATGTAAAGTCAGTGCTTAGGGTTTTTTTTTTCTTTTGCCATTACTGATTTATCTGTTCTACACATTCTTTCTGTGGACACAGATTTAAGAAAAAAATCAGGCCATTGTGTGTTTATATTTCTCTCCTTTAAATGAGGTATATTACATCAACAATCATTTGTCAGGGCTGTAATTGCAAATACAGTGGAAGAGATCAAATTTCAGAGCAAGAGGAGTTAAAGTATCCTCTTAAACGTTGAAGTTAAACCTATGATTTTTTATGAACTTTGGGGCGCCTAATTAAGCACTTAGTAACAAGCAGGAGTTTCCAAATGTCAACTGTATAATTATGAAATACACAGTGGTTTTTCCAATAAACTTCTATGCTGATCCCTATTACCTCTTGATGGGCCCAAACAAAGTCTTCTGGTGAAGAGTACAAAATTCGGATGGATTTCCACTGCTGATGGCAAGAAATCTTGTCTTCTGAAACATAACTACAAAATACTTAGGGTAAAAGTAAGTTTGAACCTATTAAATATATGGATGGGTATTAATTTCATCTCTCAAACCATATATTATAAAGAAATTCCATTTTATTCCTTTTTGTATCTTTATTTTGCTCACTTCAGACTCTCTTGCTGTTGAGCTTCACCACCACTATTTCCCTCTGGTTTTAGAATTCAAAAAAGTTATTTTTTTAAACTGAATTAAATTTAGAGGGGGTGAGGAGTTGGAGGCTATAACACGAGTCAAACTATTTAATTGAGTGGAAAGTCTCCTATATTATTTCAGATGAAGGAAGTCATTTTTAAGCCTGCCTCCAACATTTACCCTTGGTGTTTCTGTATAGATAGTCAGTGTTTGACAAATTCCCATGGGTTTTAGCCAATCAAATATTAGGGCCTAACATTGTTCTCAATGGTGAAAAACTGAAAGCATTTCCTCTAAGATCAGGAACAAGACAAGGGTGCCCACTCTCACCACTGTTATTCAACATAGTTTTGGAAATTTTAGCCACGGCAATCAGAGAAGAAAAAGAAATAAAAGGAATCCAAATCAGAAAAGAAGTAAAGCTGTCACTGTTTGCCAATGACATGATACTATACATAGAAAACCCTAAATATGCTACCAGAAAACTACTAGAGCTAATCAATGAATTTGGTAAAGTAGCAGGATACAAAATTAATGCATAGAAATCTCTTGCATTCCTATACACTAACAATGAAAAATCAAAAGAGAAATTAAGGAAACACTCCCATTTACCATTGCAACAAAAAGAATAAAATACCTAGGAATAAACCTACCTAAGGAGACAAAAGACCTGTATGCAGAAAACTATAAGGCACTGATGAAAGAAATTAAAGATGATACAAACAGATGGAGAGATATACCATGTTCTTGGATTGGAAGAATCAACATTGTGAAAATGACTCTATTACCCAAAGCAATCTACAGATTCAGTGCAATCCCTATCAAACTACCAGTGACATTTTTCACAGAACTAGAACAAAAATTTTTACAGTCTGTACAGAAACACAAAAGACCCCGAATAGCCAAAGCAATCTTGAGAAAGAGAAACGGAGCCAGAGGAATCAGGCTCCCTGACTTCAGACTATACTATAAAGCTACAGTAATCAAGACAGTATGGTATTGGCACAAAAACACAAATATACATCAATGGAACAGGATAGAAAGCCCATAGATAAACCCATGTACATATGGTCACCTTATCTTTGACAAAGGAGGTAAGAATATACAATGGGGACAAGACAGCCTCTTCAATAAGTGGTGCTAAGAAAACTGGACAGCTACATGTAAAAGAATGAATTAGAACACTTCCTAACAGCATACACAAAAATAAACTCAAAATGGATTAAAGACCTAAATGTAAGGCCAGACACTATAAAACTCTTAGAGGAAAACATGAGCAAAACACTCTATGACATAAATCACAGCAAGATCCTTTTTGACCCACCTCCTACTGTAATGGAAATAAAATAAAAAATAAACAAATGGGACCTAATGAAACTAAAATCTTTTGCACAGCAAAGGAGACCATAAACAAGACCAAAAGACAACTCTCAGAATGGGAGAAAAATATTTGCAAATAAAGCAACTGACAAAGGATTAACTCTATATTATACAAGCAGCTCATGCAGCTCAATATCGAAAAAACAACCAAATCCAAAAATGTGCAGAAGACCTAAACAGAAATTTCTTCAAAGTAGACATAGAGATTGCCAACCAACACATGAAAAGATGCTCAGCATCACTAATTATTAGAGAAATGCAAATCAAAACCACAATGAGGTATCACCTCACACCAGTCAGAATGACCATCATCAGAAAATCTGGAAACAGTAAATGCTGGAGAGGGTGTGATGAAAAGGGAACCCTCTTGCACTGGTGGGAATGTAAATTGATACAGCCACTATGGAGAACAGTATGGAGGTTCCTTAAAAAGCTAAATGTAGAACTATCATATGACCCAGCAGTCTCACTACTGGGCATATACCTTGAGAAAACCATAATTCAAAAAGAGACATGTACCACCATGTTCATTGCAGCACTATTTACCAGAGCCAGGACATGGAAGCAACCTAAATATCCATCGACAGATGAATGGATAAAGAAGATGTGGCACATATATACAATGGAATATTACTCCACCATAAAAAGGAAAGAAATTGAGTTATTTGTAATGAGGTGGTTGGACCTAGAGTCTGTCACACAGAGTGAATTAAGTCAGAAAGAGAAAAACAAATACCGTATGCCAATGCACATATGTGGAATCTGAATAAACGGTACTGATGAACCTAGTGGCAGTGCAGGAATAAAGACGCAGACGTAGAGAATGGACTTGAGGATATGGGGAGGGGGAGGTGTAAGCTGGGATGAAGTGAGAGAGTACTACTGACATATATACACTACCAAATGTAAAATAGATAGCTAGTGGGAAGCAGCCACATAGCACAGGGAGATCAGCTCAATGCTTTGTGACCACCTAGGGGGGTGGGATGGGGAGGGTGGGAGGGAGACGCAAGAGGGAGGGGATATGGGGATATATGTATATGTATAACTGATTCACTTTGTTGTACAGCAGAAACTTACACAACATTGTAATGCAATTATACTCCAATGAAGATATAAAAAAATATATTTGGACCTATTATGTGCTAGGGAGAGTGGCAGAGACAAAGAAAATAAAAGTTCTTATCTCTGCCTTTGGGAAGTTTAAAAGATTATTGAGGAGGCAGAGTGTTTGCAAAGTAGAAGTAATTAGCAGTATTTATGATGAAATATTTTTTGTCATTTGTTATACAAGTAATACATAATTAATTAGAAATATAATGCACATATGGTTTATTTTTCTCTCAGACAAATAGGTAGGTAGGTAGGTAGGTAGATATCAAGAGATCGATCATTCTAGTTCTTTTCTTTTAACAACCTTCATATCACCCCACTTTTATTTATTCATTTCTTTCATACTAGGCATTTGCAATGTCTTCCAGCTTGGCTGCGTTCAGTAGAGAAACCTAAATAACAGTGGTTCAAACAAGGTAGAAGTTTATTTCTCTCTCATGAAAAACAAGGCCAGAGGTAGGCAGCATAGGGATACTCCATGATGCTGCTAGCTACCCAGATTCTTGCCAGTTTACTGCCCTGGCATGTCCTTGCCCTCTGGTCCAATATAGCTGCTGGAATTCCAGAATCACATCTGAATTCCAGGCAGTGAGACTGAGGATATGGAGGAGGAAGATGTGCTTCTCTGTCACTGACCAAAATTTAGTCCTGTGGCCATGCCATAGTTAGCTTCAAGGAGGGCTGAGAAATGTGTTTTCTGTTTGTTTGTTTTTTAAAGCTGGGTGGTGATAGGCCCGGCTAAAGGTCAGTTTTCTTTTTTTTTTTTTTTGCGGTACGCGGGCCTCTCACTGCTGTGGCCTCTCCCGTTGTGGAGCACAGGCTCCGGACGCGCAGGCTCAGCAGCCATGGCTCACGGGCCTATCCGCTCCACAGCATGTGGGATCTTCCCGGACTGGGGCATGAAGCCGTGTCCCCTGCATCAGCAGGCGGACTCTCAACCACTGCGCCACCAGGGAAGCCCTAAAGGTCAGTTTTTATAATAAAAAAGAAGGGTAGAAGGGATTTGGGAGGCAGCTGGTAGTCTCTGCCACAGATTGTTACCATGTGTTGCCATTACCAACAATGCAGAAATGAACATTCCTGAACACATTCAGTCACATTGGTTCATGCCGGTAAGTGAAATGTGTTGTGAGTTACAGGGACAGAAAGTTCTAGAGGAAAGGCTTGGAGAAGGGTGAGACCATGGTGTGCTGGGTGGCTGGAGTGGCCATTGTCATGGAGGTGGATGTGAGCTTGGTCCTGATGGCTGGGTGAACTGAAGATGGAAGAACTAGGGGCATATCTGGGCCAGGGGAAAATCATGCATTAATTCATTCGGTCTGTCATACAACCACTGTTTATTGAACACTTATTATGTGCCAGTTACTGGTCATACAGAGATGGGACCAGCATAGCCCCTGCCCTCATTGGAACTCACAAATAATTCATGCCACTTTGATCAGCAGAATGGATGCCTTTGGGATAGGAAGTGAAGCGACCTAGGCTGGATAAGAAGGCTCAGGCCAACTAAAGAGAACTTGGAGGTCTATTTAAAGGCATTAATCCTGATTTTTAGCCAGTGGGGAGACACTGAAATTTTCGATCAGAGGAGTGATCTGATCTAAGTTGTATTTGAGGAAAACCTGACACGTGCAGGTTACCTGGAGGGGCGCAGGAAGACTTGAAGCTAGTGCTGTTACTGAGCTTCCCTGTGTGATGGTGAGGGCCTGAGCTAGGGAGCTGGCCTGGAGGGGTGGGGAGCACAGTGCAGTGGCTCAGGGCATGCTTTCTGGAGATACGTAGTCCTAGCTTTGGATCCTACCTCTGTCTCCTAGGAGTGGGCTGGGCGTGGTCCCTGTCTTAGCTCAGCCTTCCATAACAAACTATCATAGAATGGGTGGATTAGACAACAGAAATCTATTTTCACAGTTTTGGAGGCTGTGAAGTACAAGATCAAGGTGCTGGCTGATTCGGTTCCTGGTGAGAGCTCTCTTCTTGGCCTGTAGATGGGTGGATGCCTTCGTGTTGTGTCCTCACATCATAGAGAGAGAGAGAGCTCTGGTGTCTCTTCCTCTTCTTCCCAGGGCACTAGCCCTTTGGATGAAGGCTTCATCCATATGACCTCATGTAGCCTTTATCACCTCCTCACAGGCCCTATTTCCAACTACAGTCACATTGAGGGTCAGGGCTTCAACATGTGAATTTAGGGGGACATAAATGTTCAATCCATAAGAATCCCCATAGCTGTCTGAACCACAATTTCTCATTAGCAAAATGGGGGAAATTCCATCAGCCCCTTTATAGGGTTGTCGTGAGGATTAAGTGAGGTGAGGTTTCTACTTAGCATGGTGTCTGGTACAAGGGAAGTATGCAAAACTGGAAACTAGAAGGGACAGGTGGGCCAGGCATTTCAATGGAAAAATTTTCAGACTTGGGGAAAGAATACAAAAGACAGGGGAGAGTCCGGGCACAGAGCTGACACTGAGGACCTAAGCCAGGGTGATGGGGAGAATGATGTCAATTGACAGCGATAGGAGAGTCTGGGAAGAGCCAGTTTTGGGGAAGAGATTGATGAATTTGATTTCAGGTCTGTTGCTTTTGTTGAGATGGCTGGATATGCTAGTGGAAATTTCCAGCAGACAGTTGCAGTTTATTTACAAGAGAGGATATATGGCTGCTGACGACAGCTCCTGGGGGACACGAAATTGGTAAGAGTCTGAAATTCAAGAGGAAAGGAACAGAGAATGCAAATGAACCTGCACAGACCCAGTAAACTGGAGGCCCTAGCCTCTGCAGGAGGAATTCGGTTTTGTAAACTTTTCTGGTGGAACAAATGAATAGTCTGAGGCAAACTTCAAACTGGGAGCTGAATTCTCCCAGATCATTCCCGCAGTTCTCCACTTTACTTTGCAGATTGTAGACACAAGGAAGTGGTTCAGGGATCAAAGCCCTACAAACCTGCAAAAAGAAATTTACATCTTAAGCCTTCGGGTTGTGGATTTCATATGAAGAGAAAAGTAACTTTCTCAGTAATAGGACAAAGTAGCTGGGAAATTTCTGAGCTAGGATATTGCCTCTAGACACTGCAGAGTCTCTGGCAGTCTGAAAAGTCCTTAGCACTTCAGGATCCAATTAAAAGGGAATTATTTTCCTATTCCACAGCTAAGGAAATGGATCAACAAAGAGGCTGAATGACTGTCTTAAAACCTGACAGATGTAACACGGCAGACAAGGGAATGGGATTTGGAAGGTTCCCCCTTTCTGAGATACTGAGTTATTTTCTTCTTAGTGTGGTCTGTCAGTTCTCCCAGCCATGAGTCAGTTGAGATCAACCTTTGACAGACTTAATGCCAGTAAATAATAAGCCCACCTTTGTCCAGTGCAGGCAATGGAAAAGAGCAAGTACATAGAATTCATTGCACTTACTGTTGGCTTTTCATTTTCCATCTTTCATCCTCTACCCACACAATCCTTCACACTCCTCCAAATAAAAGTAAAATACTATTTTCCTCACTTTAATTTGCACCTGCTTAACTTTATTCTGCTGAAATAGTTCTTGCTAACATCCCTGATGTCTTTTAATCACCAGGTCCATTTGGACCTTTTTTAAAGTCCTTTTCTGGATTTTTCTGCTGTTTGCCACTACTTCATCAAAATCTCTGTGCTGTTGGTTTCCATGAAACCTCACTCTTCTGTTTGTCACGACACCTCACAGACTCTCCCTTCTTGGTTTTCTTCAGTTGATGCCGTACTGCTTACCAGTTAAATCCTGGCATCCTTTTCATCCTAAGCAAACACTTTTTCTCATTCTGCACACTCTCCCACCTGGTTGATCCAGTCCATTCTCGTTATATCAATTGTCATCGATATGCCAGTGACTCCTGAATCTCATCTCTGGCCCAGATTCTTATCCCAAGCTTCAGACTTACATATCCAACTGGACAGCTTTATTCAGATGTCTTCTAAGCACCTAAAGATCAAAATATCTGAAACCAAGAGAGTCTTTTCTCCTCAAATTCTTTTTCCTTCTACCGCCTTCTCATCTATGAAATTTGAAGTTTCAGAACCAATGACAATCCCTTTCTCCATCAGCACTCTTGGTACCTACATAGTAGTTAATTATTCACTAGCTAGTGCCATTGTTACTTATAATTCTCAAGGCTGGCATTTGGGGAAGATAAATATAGCATGCTTTAAAAGAAGGGGAAAGTGACAAAAGTTGAGATATAGGAATCTCCAATAAATAGATGGTGTGGTTAAACTATGATCACTTCCAAGTTCCATCTTCAGGGTAGACTTGTTTACCCCCACACGATCCATACATTCTGATGAGATTCAACTTTTTTTTTGGTGGAGAATGAGTTATAAATATGGGCAACTGAAAAAACATTGAATTTTGTATCAGAAAGTGCATGTCTTCTGCCCATTTCCAGATGAACATATGGAAATCCAGGGGAGAAAATGCCTTGCCCAAGGATGTAGAGCTAGCTTGCAGTAGACTTGCAGGTATTTTGATTTTCTCTTCCGTACTGTTTCTTCTCCACTACAAGACTTCTGTTTGCAATGCATGCTGCTCGGTACCAGCAATGACTCAGGAAACACTCATAGTTTATTCCCTAGTAGCTTTACTGGTGAATTCCATTCAGTCCTCTGGACTCTTCGCACTGATTATCAAGGTGGGGTTGGACATAACCAGATCTGGCCAAACAGCACCCGTATCATCACCTTTCCTTCATCTGTGTTAGGTATTACCAATCAGTTCAGTGCTATATTCCTAATGAGCTCAGGACACCCCCAGAGTCCTTAACATGAGGCTTTCGGCAGTCAGTGTCAATCAGTTGGTGTTTGTAAGAGAATTGAAACCCATTTTTCATCCCTTCAGGAATTGCTGTAGCCCCCATTTCTTTTGTTTCTGGGATCAATGCAGTGGGCAGTGATGCTCTGAGGAACTTCATCAGCCTTTTGACTGGCATCTTGTCCCCCATCATATATCTTTAGATTATTATTGAGCAGGCAGTTCATTGTTCTAGTAGCACCTGTCTTTCCTGTGCTGCATGTATAATCACCTGTGAGATGGTGTGCTGGAGAGGTACTGCCTACCCGTTGTGGATTTTTCCATTAATCCAGCTCTGCTGAGGCCTGTGCTGGGTTCTGGATTTCTTCTTTGTGAGAGTTTGGCAGACCAGAGTATTTCCCACTTATAGTTGGAACAATTCAGGCACTAAGAAAGGAAAGGTAGAGGTATAAGACAGAAAGTCAATAATGGAATTTGAGCCCCTGGACTTCTGAAGCTTCAATAACTGCGGCGAGCCTCTTCTGACCAGCAGAAAGACAAGTCACCACACGCTAGATTCTTCTCGTATCACACTTTATTGGAGTACAGCTTGGTTATAGACAGATGGAAGGAAGACCCCGAGCTTTGTTCACACTGGCTTTTTATAATGCACTATAACCTGTGGCACCCTGTGGTTGGCTGGTTAACTCAACCTGTGGTTGGCTGGTTAACTCAACAAGATGTGTGCTGTTCACAATTTATTGGTTGCAATTCTGAGCCTTTATTAGCATATTGGCTCGTCGTGGCGCATGTGTGGCACATAGCCTTTGGGCTACTCCCTGATAAGCGTTATCTGCGACCAGCAGAACAACGGCTTCCACGTTATCTGCGGCATGGCAGAACAACGGCTTCCCACAAATAACAACATGGCGTACCTCCCTAACACTTATCACTCAGTATTTCCTAAAATACTTCTCAGATTTAATATATAGTTCTTTCTTTCTTCAAGTTAATTGTTTTGAATGTAGAAGAGAGATGATATTTCTGAATTGATAGTGTCTCTGAGACTCAGAAACAGTGTGCCAGACGGCTGGAGCAGCAGGAAACGTATCCCGTCAGGAGTGGAGAGGTAATTGTGAAGGAATGGAGAAAAGGTGGGAGGGATTGTAAAATGATAATGAGGGAGTAGAGAGAGGCTAGCTTACTGTAATAATCTTGAAAAGAAATTCCTGTTGATTTCATGACATTTAGTTAATTGATCATAGGTGTTCATCGTAGGATTTCTGTATTTCCAACACTGTCCTAGGTATCTTGAAACATGTGAGTGATATGGCTCCTTTTTTCAGGGAAATGTAAAATCTCACCAGAGAGATAACTACTTATGAACGGATTAGAGAAAAATGTGAGTTGTCTCCCCATCAGCTTACGTGTTTGGAATTAGTATGTCTCCCTTCTGATCTTAGTTCTGGGATGACACCACTTACAGTCTAGTACTTGGACACCACCTGCTTGGCAGGTCTCTCTGCACTTCGTTTTCATCTTCTTGGTGGTTAGTCACCCAGGATGGTGTTTAATTCCTTCTTTATCCTTAGCTCCTTGCACCATTCCAGGCACGTAGAAGAGACTCAGTCATTGTTGACTTGTTATTTGTCTCTGTGCTTTGGCTCTTGTAGTTCTTCCTTCTAATTCAACCGTTTGGAAAACTCAGATTCACCCCCTCCTGACTTCACACCTGTATTATTCTGCTCTCTTCCAATTTTTCACTCTTGTCAGATCGATCTTTCTAAAACGCCACTTTTCTCAAATTGTTGCCTTGCTCAAGGATTTATGGTTGTTCCCTATTGCCCATGTTGTCAACTCTATACTTTTCTGCTTAAGCTTTTAAGACCTCCCCATTATCTCCCTTTATCTCATCTATGCATCTGTATCCATCTTATCCTCAAAACAAGCCTGGGGCTTCATTAAGGTCAATCTGCTTCTTAGTTCCCCTCTATACTTATGTTAAATTCAGCTTCTGAGCGTGTGAGTCTGCTTCTCTGCTTGCCTTGAGCAGCCTTCACTGGGCTCTTCTGTACTTTACTTATCTAGCTCCATATCACTCAACAAGGCTTCTCTCATTCATCAGTCAGTTAATCAGCACACAGTAATGGACTGTCTACCATGGAAATAAAGATCAGGAAGATGTAATTCATGCCCTTAGGAATCTCACACTAATCCAGTACTCTAGCCTTGCGCTAAGCATAGTGTTTTGTGCTTTGTTGTTGAATTGAGTGACAGCGGTGGCCCCTCCACTGCACGATCTTGGACAAACTTCCTAATCTTTCTCTCACACGTTCCTTATCTAATGGGAATAACAATATAAATATAGATGTAGTTATATAACTTATTGCCTGGCTCATTGTAAGCACTCATTACTTTAGCTATTTTTATTATTATTAGCCCAGTACACACTAAAAATGTAGTCTCACATTGTCTTATAACAGTTTCATAGGTTTAGCAGTTTCCTCAGTTGGGCTGGAAGCTTTGGGTGGACCAAGTGTTGTTCTTGCTCTGGTAGAGCCAACACGTGCCACGTGCAGGGCCAGGAGATATTTCCTGGAGAGCTTCTTGTTGATGAAGTGTGAGCAGCTCACATGAGGTCTTCCACATCTGCTGCCGTGACCAGTGTGAGAAGGACCCAGTGAAACAGCCTGGGATTGGTCTTCTCAAGA